>NC_138974.1:132642388-133892388 GCF_055761805.1 Camellia sinensis
TGTAATCCCGTAGAGGTTCAAAACTCCACAGTGGGAACCCTGTTTCAAAGAAACGTCGATCACCGAAGGAATCAATATACCCACCTGCATAATCCAATTCTGGTGACTTCGGTCGGGAGCTGCCAGCCGTTGCAAGTGATTGTCCACGACCACGTTTACCGTGGTGTGCATCCATAGGTGTGAAGCTTCTTGATTGAGTCCAACTTTGTTTTCGCAGGTTCACGAAGAATATATGGACGCAAAAACAAACCCAAATGCAAAGGAAACAACACTGGTTGCAACCTTTTTGTGGTTGGTTGTAAATGTTAAATTACCTTCAACCCATAGTCATTAATACGTTGGTGGTAGGTTTAAAGACGTGAACACACTTATTGTTGTTTGGTGGCAACAACTACCCAAACTGCGTAAAAGCAACTTAATGACTGCGGGTATTGCATTTAAAGGTTCGGTGCAATTGGAACGGCATATGTATCTGATAAGAGCAATTTTGCTAACCTTTATGGATGAGTAGACATGTAATTGGCTTGGGGCACAAATACAAATGACGAATGTGACTGTATGATGAACTGTGGGTGTGGAAATCAATGACAGTGAGCTAGTACTGATGGAAGGTACAATGCATGTGTGTTGGAAATGCCAAATAATGGACGATCAGGGGTACTGAACGGATGACTTGGTGCATGCAAGAAGGAACGAATTTTTGCAAGATGAATTCGGCCAGTTTGAGAAATTAATACGATGTATGTCACAATGCACGAGGTCTTCTGCAAACATACAAGTCATGTACCATATATTACAAATACTTACAGCATAGTGTTGTGTAATATTATGAATCTGTACATTCCTTTAAAAAAGTAGTCAGTAAAATAAACCATACACATATTCCTACAAAATGTCCGATTCGAACAAGATTGAAGCTATTGTTGAAGCTCATGTTGCTCCTGTATTCCAGCAGTTGCAAGCTATCTACGAAAGGCTGAATGAAGTGGACACACGGTTGTCAAGTTTGGAGCGGCAAGTCGGCGCTATCAAGCAGAACGTTGATTGGCTGACCGATGACAAATTGGCGGCGGACGAAGCGAAGTCTGATAAGACAATGGATGAGGACAGTCAGTCAGACAGTACGGACAACTCTTCAGAAGACGCTGCTGATGATGCAGCAGATATGTAGATTTGATTTATTTTTTTTTTATCCTTCCCTGTAAGCCATGAAAGTTTTTTTTTGGCTGGAGTCATATGTGCTAATGGGCTGATATATAACTTACCTACGAAGAGTATTGAGTTTTCATTCATAATGTGGTTTCTTTCATTTTTGAAAATTAATTTTGCCTTTTTTGTAATTAAATTATAAATTAACTTCGGTAACAAAAGCAGCCGTAAATTATATACAGTTACAGTCGCATTCATCCGAACAAGAAACATGCGTAAACAAAACAGTACTAAGTCAGCAGCCACGTCGACATGTTTGATCCATGTTTACATCGACATGTTTGATCCATGTTTACAGTTGGTCCATATTTACATCGTCCAGCAAAAACAATACTGGGGACCCATAATTAACATCCATATTGAAATCAAAGAATAAAAAATTAGTTAAAGTCCTATTGCCACCCAAATTAGTGGCGTACTGGCAGCCCATTCCCATCACTGGCCTAGCTTGTGGCATTGCTCATATGAAGGCAGTCCCGGTACTCTGCGATCTTTGCATTATTGACATCCATAACGATGTCAACCAACAACTTATGACGCACAGAGGGAGCAAACTTTGTCCACAAAAATCGTAAGACAAATCAGTTAAAATTGGAGGACGTACGAGGAAGGATTTGATTGACAAATGGAAATTAAGCGGTAGAATGTACCTTGTGTGGACCGGGGCTTAAATCAGGTTGCTGCATGAATTTGATGACGAACATCCCACAGTCAAACGTGCTACAAAAATAATTTCACATTAAAGTTGTCGTCAATACGTAATAGGTTCATTAAGTCAGTCATGCAGCTTAGACATTAATGTGAGGGAGGGATTGTGGATTACTCATCCAGTTGTTGTACTGGCCTCTCGTCTAACATGCAGCGGTGGAAGGTACGCACGTCTGTAACATAATCATTTCCAAAGTGTAGTTGCAGCAAGTCGTGCATAGTTTCAACCTGTTCCACAAGGTTGAAGTTGGTTTACGTAAAGGATGTTCAAGTTTTTTGTAGTGTTCAGAAATGCACCAGAAGGACATACCAAAATTTTAGCTGCATTTAGCTTCCTTTTGTTCGGTCGGTTGGATGGGACTGAGTCGAATAGGTAGGCTACACGGTCCACCATATCAATTTTAACGCACAACCAATGCACTCCTCTGTAATTGAAAGGCACGTAAATCTACACGAAAACACAACGGCAGACCTTGTTTAGAGGCCATGCAAACATGTAATGGCTTTCATATTTTC
The DNA here is from genome assembly GCF_055761805.1 of Camellia sinensis. NCBI lineage: Eukaryota > Viridiplantae > Streptophyta > Magnoliopsida > Ericales > Theaceae > Camellia > Camellia sinensis. Next base: position 132,644,822 of record NC_138974.1, read on the forward strand.
GTTTTAATATAACGGGATGAACATTGATATTACCCTCTGGCATGCATCAATCGCACCAGTGTATCTGTCATGTCCGAAAAATGATGTGACGATATGTTCATGGTCCAGAGGTTGCATATCTTTATTTAGAATCATAGTCTGCATGTGTAATGCGTAAAGGTCATTGACGGAAACATTTGTCAAAATATGTCATACACAATACACAACGTAGCTTTAAACACTTACTTACCGACAGATATACGGGAAAGAACCAATCAGTGTGCCTCCCGTCATTGTGTAAATCCCTCTGTCGATTAGTCAATTGCACCACCACCAAGTTGATTGGCTGGAACATTGTATGCAAGACACAAGGCAAGTTGATTAGAAAGGTTTCTGAGTTAGGGGTACTGAAAAACGCAGATTCATATTTGTGCAGCCAACACTTACAGTGTCGGATAGCCACGACCCTGGTTTGAGCGTGCGCATGTCACGCCGGGTGCCAACTTCACATGCCCGTCCATGAAGATTCATGGAAACAACAATGTCCCTACAAGCAATAAATGATCCTTAGAACGATAGTTATTTCACAGTGGACTGTCATTGAAAATTTGCAAGTAGTAAATGAAACAATACATTTCATTTTTGCTATCGTCAAATACATAGTGAAGAAGTTTTTGTTCCTCCGCCGATAACAACCCTTCGCTGTCCAACATCGTCAACGAGTCCTACAAAAATAAACAGCCAACTAACAGTACACATTTCATAAAAGTATTGAAGCTTATATTACAAGGTCTGTAGTCATAAAAAAAACGTGAAATGATGTAAAAACTGTGAGCCCCAGAGTTTTCCCAACTTGTGATGTTTGGTGCGGAGTTTGTTAGAAATGTGTACTAACATATGGCAGCAGTCATAACTGCAAACATGCAATTCTTTGACAACTAGTACAATACAACACAGATGATTGTAAAATTACTGATTCACATTATTGATGTGGGCATGAATTGGGTATTCACAACTTGTGGGGCATTAAAGGCAGTATTTGTACCTTGTTCACGTTGTCCACACCATCAACATCCACAGGTGAACTGCTGTCGTCAACTCCACTATTTGTTTTGCTATCGATGCACAATTGCATATCCCCGACCTCAGTGGCTTGAACTCCACTTCCGCACATTTTTCCTTTTCCTTTTCCTTTTCGTCTTCCCTTTGCACTTCTTCTAACGATTCCAGTTGCTCCCAATGGTTTGCCAAGCTTAGTAGGAGAAGTATGCACATCGCACGCCACGTTCTTCACGCCCACTGACTGAAGGTCAGGACTGTATTTATCTTCAGTTTCATATGTTTCCCCTGACTGAAGGCCTCCCTTCTTGTTGTTGTCGCCACCTTCTTCGATGTTCAGCTTGTGCCCATCATGCAAATGACTTTTGTCCCTTGCCAAGGTTCCCTTCAAAATATGTTGTTGGTGATCCACCCCTTGTACATCTGAAATATTACACTCCATTGGGTTAACTTCGTCCGATGGTTTGACCACGCCATCCTCATGCGCCTCGACTCCAACAGCAGGGTCCACACCCTGTTTGGCCACGCCTGCCGGTTGCGGTGTAGAGAATATACCTTCGATGAGGTGGTGTAGCATTTGCTTCAGTTCACGTAAATTGGTTTGTTCAGTGAACGGTTCGTTGCAGCCCAAACTGAAACGTTGAAGCAGTTGCTTCAGCATGTCCTTCAGTTGAGCAACATTGGAGGAGAGGTTAATGATACACACATCATTGCCTTCCACCTAATTATACATACACATTCGTGAACTTAGTCTTACAAACCATCTTCAAATGATGTGGCTCAACTGTGTGAAAATTGCGTAATGCTTGGATGGATTACCTTGTCATTGCGAACAACTTGCTTGCCTTCGAAATGTCGCAACATCTCCATTAAATCTGTTTGGTTGTGGAGAACTTGCTTCATCATTTCCTTCAGTTCACGAATGTCGGACTCCAAATTGCTCATACGGACTTCATTGTACTGTCCTGTTTGTTGGTTCTCGACATGGCATGCATCCATGTCAGCATCATCGGCGTTACTGTAATCAAACTCCACCTAATCATAGAAACGCATAAATGAAGTCTGACATTGTATGTTGAAGACAAGTGGGTCGATGGTGTGAAATGTGCACAGTGGTAGGAGTGCTTACCGCAATTGTTGGGAAATTTTGCTTCCTTCTGATACGTCGCAGCGTCTCCCGTATTTGGGTATCACCTCAATAATGAAGCCGAGGTGTGGACCGCGTCGTAGTCGAGCTCAGACAAACACAATCAAGGTACAACAGCTGTGGACATTAAGGGGCATACCATAATTAAGTTGTTCTTCCCACAGAAATGAACTATATTCAGTAACAATGACATTCATTATTCTCAATTTTGCAGTGGAACGTACATAGCATACCGATTTTGTTGAGGATGCTGTCAACTTTATAGGCACATATCATGCAATGTTTTTTGGGGAAAAAATTGTACAGCACACCAAGGACTTTATTGATGAAACCAAGAAAAATTTTTTATGTACATGTTCCCCTCTTCGCAACGTAGTTTTAATTGGTTCCTCCATTGAGGTTCAGCATACTTTTTGCCCTGTACTCTTTGTTCTTAAATTCATGACGGTAGTCACACAAAATTTATTTCTGCAAGTACCATACTTGGTCAGGAAGAGTGCTGTTTGTCGTACTCACAAAGCAGGTACCATTGTATGTCCCAATCAAGGCCAATTTGTTGAACCATGACAGAACAATGCATGAAACACATGAAGGGGGGAATGGAAAAAAAAATTCAAGGTATTGGCATACCATTAGCAGGAAAACACATCCAGTTGCACCGCGATGACCTTTATACTTGCGAACACCGTTGTGAAGGAATTGCAGTGTCAACTTTGCCCAATTACAAGCTCGCATACGATTCACGTCCTTCACGGCATGAATGAACGATGGCTTCAACCCGGTCATTGTGGTAGGACACAACATGGCCCCCAACACGTACAGCGCAAATTTCCGCCGAAACTCGTCCTCCGCACCAGCAGTCTCGGTCAGATAAAGTCTCAACTTGTTCAAAGGAATGACTCCGTTAACAACTCCAACCTCATCGTAGATATTGGGATATGCTTCCAATGACCCAGCCAACTGCACGTCATCGCCTTCACACCGTATTCCCAATAAAACATTAACTGCCTTACACGTGAGCCTGACTTGACAACCATGGACATTCAATGAACTACTGTCAGGATCGAAGTTCTGTACCAACCATGCGCACAAGTCGTGATCTATACGTGTACACTTCATCCCCAGGAGGCCAGCAAACCCAATGTCAATGACTGCCTGCTTTTGTGCTTCGTTGAACCGGTTAACTAGCTCAACAATTGACTTCAATGATATGCGGAGTTGCCTTTTACCCTGCACATTTTTTACCCTTAAATTAATAAAAAAATACAACCAACAATGTCAGCAAAGCAGGACCTAGGCAAATGCATTTACGAAAACATGAAGTACGTAATGACCTTTTCAGACTTCGGTGCACATGGTACTACTTTGGCGTGTTCCTCAGCGCTCGCCTTAGCCATTTCGACAAACCTCTTTTTCTCATCAGAGGGGAGTGCCTTCCACCTTTCCCCAATCTCCTTTCTAGTCTTTAACCAAGAAAATGACAGACGTACAAGACAAGTAACAACTATGAGTCCGAAATTACTGTAACTACAACTTTATGCCAAACGCAATCCGCGTGCATTGTTGCTAATTAAATAAGATTGCAAATACAAATAACAGTTGCAGCAAAAAGTCAGCGACGAAACGTAGCTGGACTTTTACAACGAATTGAAATTTACAAAAACAATAGGAAGGTGACATTATTACATGCTACAATCCTACAAACGCGAAACAATCACAAGCCCACTACGACCATTCAATACAACGTGTGGATAGCAACCCAGCGATGTGTTTCCATCATACTGTATTATAGAGAATACAGATTTCAACACTCACCATTTTTCGTCGAGTGTTGTCTGGCCCTTGCATTTCCTTGAATTGTTGCTGGCTGCATGCAAGCATCGTCAAGCTTATCATCACTAAATGTGAAATATGAATACATATATATATATATATATATGCAAGTTTTTATGTCACGCTGGCCCTGAAATCGGCATAAGACAGCTTTCGTACATCCGGGACTGAATCGACACCAAGTTAAACATTTTCAGACATGCGGAACAAAACCAATTTGAAACATCACAAACTGAACTTCGACGAGGCGCGTAATTTCAGTACGAAATATGTAATTCCAGATTGTCAAAATAAAGAACTAGTACCTGTAACAAATGAATGGTGCAACTGGCCGCTTTCGACAAGAGCCAGCGATAGTGTCAGACATTTGGATATGTTGTTCGGCAATTGTCTTCAATCTTTTCCTTCCCCTTATGAAAGAGCAAATCATACAAATTAGATTGAAGGGAAAATTACAGGGGTGGTGTACACATTTTGTCCGTCGTCTAATTTCGATCGATGCACTTTAAACTACCTAAATTGTGACAGTCCATTTCAAATTTCGTGGACATTTTCGGTCAAATTGCTAATGCCGTTTGTCATTTTTAAAACAAAGATTGTAATGTCAATTGATTCAGATTATGTAAGTTCAGTAAAGTTATAAGTTGACTACAACAAAAAATACAGTTGCCACGTATATGCATATTTTCTGATACAAAACAGTGAAGAGTTGAAATCAAATGGACGTAATTGAAACAAAAGTTCAAAATTGATGGTGCAAAGCGAGGCCATTCAAAATTTGTGCAAAACAAATAACACAAACACAAAAGTACAAGGGCTGCTGTAAGAATTGATCCGGAAAAAAATCAGCGTATTCCTTGGTGATGGATTTCGTTTGTTTACAAACATATGTACCAAACCAACTGGTAGCAAGTCTTTAAGGAGAAAACTAACATTGTTGGTGCGAGGTGACCAATATCCATCAGATGCAATGACGACAACTCCTGCAAAGTATTGCAATCAATATTTACAGGAACACAAACAAACGGCTGCAACATGTGGCTGTTAACCTTAAAATTTTGCGTAAACACAGACAACAACACGCAGAATTTCCCAACACATACAGATTTTGAAACAGACAAAAGAAAGGGCACACATGGAAATTTTGCATTTCTTTCACACAGCTTACAATTAAAACAATTATGTGTACAAGCGATAAATGCATAATTTCACAAATATTCAAGAGGAAGGACTACATTGTGTTTTTCATTTAGGGCTGAAGGACTACACACACATACTTTTATGAAGGCCCGCCTACAAATGACAAAGAAGCAACTGAACTATTTCATGACGGGGTTAAACAATCAGGACACGATTCTTCTGTGACAGAAATTGGTGCTCATCCTAGGCACAAAAACCAGATGAAACCCCATCCATCAAGTTGAGGGCTTCAATTTCCTACTGAGCAACTTGGTTGCAGAGAATCGAGGTGGCTGCATCGTGGCCCGTGCTCCATTACCTTTGGGTGGTCAGACAGTGGGCAGATCAGAGAAGAATACTTTTCTGTGGTTGACGTGTCTGTAGGTGAAATCTTTAGGAGGGATCTCAACTGTGCGTGCACATACAGTGTGCTCCCATCGCAAGTGATGTTCAACTGCTTAACGAAGTTGTTCAGTTCTTCAACTTCACGAACTGTCGTAAGGGTGAGGTGAAGAAATTCAGAGAAGTCAACAAGCCCAAGCAATTCACGAAGAAAATCTAATTTGTAGAAATGGACAACCTTGCCTGTCATTGCACGCAACTTTTGAATGACGGTTACCTTTCTGTTGAAGTTATCATCTTGCATATATATACAGCAGTTACATTTGAAGAGAAAGGTAGCTGTCATTCATGAGTTGCGGGCTGTTTGAACTTCATTGAGCGTAGAAATGAAATGCGTACTCTCATTTGTCTTTTTTATGACCTTCGTACAGAATGAGAATGGATGGGTACGTTAGTAATATTTTTTGGCAGGCAGTGGCAGTCTTGCTTGTTTCATTGTCGCATACAATTGATGAAACTTGTTTGTCAACCACAGAAAAGTATTCTTCTCTGATCTGCCCACTGTCTGAGCACCCGAAGGTAATGGAGCACGGGCCAGGATGCAGCCACCTCGATTCTCTGCAACCAAGTTGCTCAGTAGGAAATTGAAGCCCTCAACTTGATGGCTGGCCTTGCCAACAACTTAAGCGGCCGGAGAGTGCGTGCACACTGTATGTGCACGCACAGTTTAGATCCCTCCTAAAGAGTTCACCTACAGACACATCAACCACGGAAACAGAGGGCATTGACGATGCCCGGATGGACCACATCTTAGAAAAGTTGGATATTAGACAAGGACTGAAGGCAAACTTCTTCCTTAATCTGTTAGGGTTCTCCGACTCAGGTGGGGAGAAGGTATTGGTTTTCAGCCATCGTCTCCGGCCACTTAAGTTGTTGGCTAGGCCAACCATCAAGTTGAGGGCTTCAATTTCCTACTGAGCAACTTGGTTGCAGAGAATCGAGGTGGCTGCATCGTGGCCCGTGCTCCATTACCTTTGGGTGGTCAGACAGTGGGCACGATGCAGCCACCTCGATTCTCTGCAACCAAGTTGCTCAGTAGGAAATTGAAGCCCTCAACTTGATGGTTGGCCTAGCCAACAACTTAAGTGGCCGGAGACGATGGCTGAAAACCAATACCTTCTCCCCACCTGAGTCGGAGAACCCTAACAGATTAAGGAAGAAGTTTGCCTTCAGTCCTTGTCTAATATCCAACTTTTCTAAGATGTGGTCCATCCGGGCATCGTCAATGCCCTCTGTTTCCGTGGTTGACGTGTCTGTAGGTGAACTCTTTAGGAGGGATCTAAACTGTGCGTGCACATACAGTGTGCACGCACTCTCCGGCCGCTTAAGTTGTTGGCAAGGCCAGCCATCAAGTTGAGGGCTTCAATTTCCTACTGAGCAACTTGGTTGCAGAGAATCGAGGTGGCTGCATCCTGGCCCGTGCTCCATTACCTTCGGGTGCTCAGACAGTGGGCAGATCAGAGAAGAATACTTTTCTGTGGTTGACAAACAAGTTTCATCAATTGTATGCGACAATGAAACAAGCAAGACTGCCACTGCCTACCAAAAAATATTACTAACGTACCCATCCATTCTCATTCTGCACGAAGGTCATAAAAAAGACAAATGAGAGTACGCATTTCATTTCTACGCTCAATGAAGTTCAAACAGCCCGCAACTCATGAATGACAGCTACCTTCCTCTTCAAATGTAACTGCTGTATATATATGCAAGATGATAACTTCAACAGAAAGGTAACCGTCATTCAAAAGTTGCGTGCAATGACAGGCAAGGTTGTCCATTTCTACAAATTAGATTTTCTTCGTGAATTGCCTGGGCTTGTTGACTTCTCTGAATTTCTTCACCTCACCCTTACGACAGTTCGTGAAGTTGAAGAACTGAACAACTTCGTTAAGCAGTTGAACATCACTTGCGATGGGAGCACACTGTATGTGCACGCACAGTTGAGATCCCTCCTAAAGATTTCACCTACAGACACGTCAACCACAGAAACAGAGGGCATTGACGATGCCCGGATGGACCACATCTTAGAAAAGTTGGATATTAGACAAGGACTGAAGGCAAACTTCTTCCTTAATCTGTTAGGGTTCTCCGACTCAGGTGGGGAGAAGGTATTGGTTTTCAGCCATCGTCTCCGGCCACTTAAGTTGTTGGAAAGGCTAGCCATGAAAGTGAATGCTGCAACTCTTGATTCAGAATTGGGTGTGGGAACGAATAGCTCTCTACAAAATTTGGAAATCGTCATCCTCATTTCAACTCTTTCAATTGGCTTTCCTATGTTTTAAGTTGAATACCGTCAACTATGCATGAACTTCAGCACTGAAAGAAAGAGTTGTTTACTGTGTTACACGGACTCGGGTACGGGTCCCAGGTGCGGTATGCATGTACAGGTCCGACTCATTATATCTTAACCCTACATTCAATGGTACACGGTGTGGGGAAAAAATATCATATTTTTAATCTAATATGTGCCATAAAATGGTACTATATGTAACTCACGGTGTCAAAATCACATTTATAGTAATTTCACAATAATTTGCACATATAATAATTGTGTTTTATACAATTATATAAGAAGTGTCCGTTGAAAAGTATCCGACACATATCCCATACCCTTGTCCGACTCTCAGGTGTCCGACACGGGTATTTGATCTATTTTGAAGAGTCCGTGTACCACAGATTGTTTCTAAACATAAGTTCCGGCAATATAAAATCACCGAGTACAGCAAAATTTAAAGCACAATTCAACCGAGTGTGCTACCTGTTGCGGAAACAAGATTAGTCATTGTTTGTTTATCGAGTTTCTTATTTTTGCTTTTTTGGCTACTCGAAAAGAAAAAAAAAATTTGTTTTTCCCGTGCCAACATTACACAAATTTCTTTTAAAGTCTTCTTTCGTTATATATAACCCAACATAACAAGTTCGCCATGTAAATGCAGAACACCTTTTATTCTTGTTGCTAACTACTATCATACCTATGTTCAACTTGCAGCACTGATAGCAGAGGGAAGACTTCCTATTCGGAAGGGAGAAAATACAAAAAATCGAGTACAGAACAGTTCCTATTGGGTTCATTTCGGTTAGCAGAGGGAAGAGTTCCTATTCGAATAGCACAAAATACCAAAATGGAGTACAGAACAGTTCCTATTGGGTCGATTTCGGGTTGGGTGTGAAGGTATATGCGAATGATAGAAGACAAACAAGGAGACAGATAATGTACCAGCACGAAATAAAGGAAATACCAACCGGATCAGACGAACCGACGGTGGTGCTCGATTAACCCTTGCAGTTGTGCTCCACCGACAAAAATCAACTCAAAAAAAGTATTTACGCATCCACTTCCATGGCTAGCCTTCCCAAGAACTTAAGCTCAGCACTCAAATATTGTTCTCTGTAAAACCCTACAGCTACGGGGAAATGGAACAACGGAGAGACGGGCAGACAGAAAGACAAACAAAGAGAGAGGTCCGAGATGGAAGAGAGATGGACGGGCCGACGGAACTTACACCTCTTCTGAACACTTCGGCAATTTTTTAAGTTTTATACTTGTTCTGACAACCTACACCTTTTAATGAAAACTGACATCATTTATAAATTAATTTTCTTCATAAAAGTTACACCTTGGAACTTTATCTTTACATTACATTAATTTTCTTAGTAAAAGTTACACCTTGGATCTTTTCCAAAAACGAAACATTCAGCTTTAATTCGGATTGGTCTTCTTTGGGAACTTATATCTTTTGTAAAAACGAAACATTCAGCTTCGATGGTTGCTCTTATTTGGGAACTTGTACCTTTTGTAAAAAATCACAAAGTTTACAACTATTCCTAAAGTTTACACCTTTCCTAAAAATTTACACCTCCTCTCGGAAATATTTACAACTTCTTGAAAAATGACACATTTTGTGGAAAAACCTTTTTCGTAAAATTTACACTTATTATTTCAAGTTACACCTTTAGTGAAAAACAAAACTTACATCTTTTCTATGGTCATTTACACCTTCTACGGACAAACATACACCATATTTGAAAAGGTTATACCTTTTGTCAAATAATTTCTTGGTGTGTTTGGTAACGTTTACGTTTTCAGTTTATATTTACAAAAAATTTATAAACTAGTTTTTGTTTATTTTTTGAAAAACATAAACTACAAACGCGTTTCGTAATTGACAAAATGTTTTAAAAAAATTTAAAATATAAAAAAGAGTGAGAAATGGCGAGTGGTGGCAAGTGGCAGCGGAAGACGGTGGTGGAAAGTGGTGACGGTGAGTGGTGGGTGGTGGTGGTGGTGGTGGTGGGTGGGTGATGGTGGCAGGTGGTAGCGAGTGGGTGGTGGTGGTGGTGGTGGTGGTGGCGGGTGGTGGTAGCGGGTAGGTGACGGGTGGTGGTGGTGAGTGGATGGGTAACGGTGACGGGTGGTGGGTGGTAGCAAGTGGGTGGTGGTGGCAGGTGGGTGGCGGATGGCGGGTGGTGGTAGGTGCTAGGTGGTGGCGAGTGGTGATGGTGGGTGGGTGGGTGGGTGGGTGGGTGACAGCGGCGGGTGGTGGGTAGTAACGAATAGGTGGTGGTGGTGATGGTGGCGGGTGGTGGTGGCAGGTGGGTGGCGGATAGCGAGTGGTGGCGGGTGGTGATGGTGGGTGGGTGGGTGACGGTGGCGGGTGGTGGTGGCGGCGGGTGGTGGTGGCATGTGGGTGGCGGATGGCGGGTGGTGGTGGGTGGTGGCGGGTAGGTGACGGATGGTGGTGGTGGTGGTGGTGGTGGTGGTGGGTGACGGTGGCGGGTGATAGGTGGTAACGACTGGGTGGTGGTGGTGGTGGTGGCGGGTGGCGGGTGGTGGTGGCAGGTGGGTGATAGGTGATGGTGGTGGTGGGTGGTGGGTGGTGGTGGTGGCAGGTGAGTGGCAGGTGGTGGTGGGTGGCTAGTGGTGGCAGGTGGTGGTGACAGGTGGGTGGTGGCAAGTAGGTGGTGGTGGCGAGCGGTGGATGGTAATGGCAAGTGGTGGGTGGTGGCGGTTGGATGGCAGGTGGGTGGTGGGTGGTGGGCAGTAGTGGTGGTGGTGGGGGTGGGGGTGGGGGTGGGTGGTGGTGGCGGAGGCGGAAGACGGTGGTGGAAAATGGTAGCGGGTGGTGGCTAGTGTTGGGTGGTAAAAAAAAAAAAAACTGAAAGCTCAAAATGGAAACACATTTTTTGTGTTTTTATTTTTTGGCCAAATTTATAAACTGAGACCACTGATTTATAAATCAAAAATTTTGCCAAACAAGTTTTTATTTGAGTTTTTTAAATTTTTGTAAATATAAACAGAAATTTTACTCCTTCTGTGTTTACGAATATTTTGAAATGAACGCTTTGTTACTCCATTTGTGGTTTTGAACACTTTGAAATGTTACTCCTTCATACTTTTCGTGAAAATACTTACACCATTTTTGAAAAGTTACTCCTTTAAGTTTGTGAGCGACAACTTAAAGCTTCGTCAGAAGTCACTTATAGCATTTGTGATAAAAAAAACAAAAAATTTACACATTTAGCTTATGCTTACACCTTTTCGTGGCAGGGCTTACACCATTTTTGAAAAGTTACTCCTTTTGTGTAAGAATTTTTTTCATAACATTTATACTTTAACTTCCAACTTACACCTTTTGTGAAACCCCAACTTAAAGCTTTATTCGGAAGTCACTTACACCTTTTGGGAAAAAAAAAAATCATCAAATTTACACCTTTTTCTTAAGCTTACACCTTTTCGAGAAAATACTTACACCATTTTTGAAAACGTACTCTTTTTGTGTAAGAATTTTTGGCATAACATTTATACTTTTTCTTCCAACTTACACCTTCTGTGAAAGATTGTATAAGCACAGAGTAAATGTTATGACAAAAATTCTTACACAAAAGGAGTACATTTTCAAAAATGGTGTAACTATCTTCCCAAAAAGGTGTAAGCTTAAGCAAAAGGTGTAAATTTCATTAATTTTGTTTTTCACAAAAGGTATAAGTGACTTCCGAAGATGCTTTAACTTGGTCTTTCACAAAAGGTGTAAGTTGGAAGAAAAAGTATAAGTGACTTCCGAAGATGCTTTAACTTGGTCTTTCACAAAAGGTGTAAGTTGGAAGAAAAAGTATAAGTGTTATGCCAAAAATTCTTACACAAAAGGAGTACCTTTTCAAAAATGGTGTAAATATGTTCCCAAAAAGGTGTAAGCTTAAGCAAAATGTCTAAATTTTATGAATTTTTTTTTTCACAAATGGTATAAGTGACTTCCGACGAAGCTCTAAGTTGGGCTTTCCCATAAGGTGTAAGTTCGAAGACAAAGTATAAATGTTATGCCAAAAGTTATTACACCAACTGAGTAACTTTTGAAAAATGGTGTAAGCACTTCCACGAAAAGGTGAAAGCTTAAGGAAAATGTGTAAATTTGATGAATTTTTTTTTCCACAAAAGGTGTAACTTCGGAGCAAAAGTATAAATCTTATGAAAAAAATTGTTACACAAAAGGTTTAAGTTGGGCTTTCACAAACGGTGTAAGTTCGAAGAAAAAGTATAAATCTTATGCCACAAAGAAATGTCAGTAACTTCGCAAAACGTCTAAGTTCGGTTTTTTCCCCCGAAAACCTGTAAGTTCCTAAAATCGAATCACACTGTATTTGTCTTGTTCAGATAATGGCAATGTGAGAGAGAAGGGCATTTCGGAGGGCTTGGCCTTTCTCCCAGTAGAACTCCGTTTCATACAAGACGAGTCTGGGAAGGATTCCAATAGCGACTCCGAGTCCAAATCCAACCAAGTATGTCAATGTAAAAGAGAACCGTTGATAGACTGAGGTCAACAGACATAGAGACCTAGATGGACACTTATCGACAGAGGGACCGAAATCGACAGAGATCGACAGAGAAGAGACCCACGCTGGAGACAGACCGAGATAAACAGGGATCGACAGAGACAGACCGACATCGACACAGAGAGTCCAAGATCGATAGGCAATCTTTCAAAAAATCTTTGCTTTGCGGCGGCGGTGCAAGTGGAGTTGCCGATCTCAGAAGGCTGTGAGGACCGGAGCCCACCGACGCTTGGGTGGTCAGCGGGGGTCACGAACCCTTTGATTTGTTCAGTGGTTGTGTCAATTGGTTTATGAACACTTCGAAATGTTACTCCTTTTGTGTTTACTACTTTGAGATGAACATATGTTACTCCTTCTGTGTTTACGAACATTTTGAAATGAACCCTTTGTTACTCCTTTTCTGGTTATCAACACTTTGAAAAGTTACTCATTCATTAATATATTTACACTATTTTAGAAAAGTTACTCCTTTTGTGTAAGAATTGTTGGCATAAGATTTATACTTTTTCTTCGAACTGACAGTTTTTCTGAAAGCCGAACTTAAACCTATTTCGGAAGTCACTTATACCTTTTGTGAAAAAAAAAATTCATTAATTTTGCACCTTTTGCTTATGCTTACACTTTTTCCTGAAAATACTTACACAATTTTTGAAAAGTTACTCCTTTTGTGTAAGAATTTTTGGCATAACATTTATACTTTTGGGCTTATATACTCTTTCACAGAAGGTGTAAGTTTGAAGAAAAAGTATAAATCTTATGAGAAAAATTATTTCATAAAGGAGTAACTTTTCAAGAAAAATATAAGCAGTTTCATGAAAAGGTATAAGCCGATGCAAAAGGTGTAAATTTGATGAATTTATTTTTTCACAAAAGGTATAACTGACTTGCGAAAAAGCTTTAAGTTGGGCATCCACAAAGGTGTAAGTTCGAAGAAAAGCTATAAAAGTTATGCCAAATATTTTTACAGAAAAGGAGTAACTTTTTAAAATAAATATATGCACTTCCACGAAAAGGTATAAGTGACTTGCGAAAAAGGTTTAAGTTGGCCTTCCACAAACGGTGTAGGTTCGAAAAAAGGTATAAATCCTATGCCAAAAATTCTTACACAAAAGGAGTAACTTTTCAAAAAAAATTATAAGCACTTCCACGAAAAGGTATAAGCTTCGGCAAAAGGTGTAAATTTGATGATTTTATTTTTCCACAAACGGTATAACTGAATTCCGAAAAACCTTTAACTTGGGCTTCCACAAAAGGTGTAAGTTCGAAGAAAAGGTATAAATCTTATGCCAAAAATTCTTACACAGAAGGAGTAACTTTTCGAAAAATATATAAGCACTTCCACGAAAGGTGTAAGCTTAACCAAAAGGTGTATATTTGATGAATTTATCTTCTCACAAAAGGTATAAGTGACTTCCGAAAAGGGTTTAAGTTGGCCTTTCACAAACGGTGTAAGTTCGAAGAAAAGATATAAATCTTATGCCAAAAATTCTTACACAAAAGGAGTAACTTTTCCAAAAAAATATAAGCACTTCCACGAAAAGGTATAAGCTTAAGCAAAAGGTGTAAATTTGATGAATTTATTTTTTCAGAAATGGTATAACTGACTTCCAAAAAAGCTTTAAGTTGGACTTTCACAAAAGGTGTAAGTTCGGAGAAAACGTATAGATCTATGCCACAAAGAGATGTAAGTAACTTCGCAAAACGTCCAAGTTCCGTTTTTTTTGTAAGTTCCTAAAATCCAATCACACTGTATTTGTCTTGTTCAGATAATGGCAATGTGAGAGACAAGGGCGTTTCGGAGGGCTTGGCCTTTGTCCCAGTAGAACTCCGTTTCAGAGAAGACGAGTCTGTGAGGGCTTGGAATAGCGACTCCGACCCCAAATCCAACCAAGTATGTCAATGTAAAAGAGAACCGTTTTTAATATAGCGCAACGGACAGAGAGAGAGAGAGAGAGAGATAGACTGAGATCGACAGACATAGAGACCTAGATGGACACTGATCGACAGAGGGACCGAGATCGACAGAGATCGACAGAGAAGAGACCCACATGGACACCGACAGACCAAGATCACTGGAGACAGACCGAGATATACAGGGATCGACAGAGAGAGACCGACATCGACACAGAGAGACCAAGATCGATAGCCAATCTTTCAAAAAACCTTTGATTTGCGGCGGCGGTGCCAGTGGAGGTGCCGATCTCAGAAGGCTGTGAGCACCGGAGCCCACCGACGCTTGTGTGGTCAGCGGTGGTGACGACCCTTTCATTTGTTCAGTGGTTGTCTCAATTGGGTTTATGAACACTTCGAAATGTTACTCCTTCTGTGTTTACTACTCTGAGATGAACATATGTTACTCCTTCTGTGTTTACGAACATTTTGAAATGAACCCTTTGTTACTCCTTTTCTGGTTATCAACGCTTTGAAATGTTACTCCTTCATACTTTTCGTGAAAATGTTTACACCATTTTTGAAATGTTACTGCTTTTGTGTAAGAATTGTTGGCATGAGATTTATATTTTTTCTTCGAACTTACACCTTTTGTGAAAGGCCAACTTAAACCTATTTCGGAAGTCACTTATACCTTTTGTGGAAAAAAAAAATCATCAAATTTACACCTTTTTCTTAACCTTATACCTTTTCGTGGAAGTGCTTATATTTTTTTTTAAAAGTTACTCCTTTTGTGTAAGAATTTTTGGCATCAAGTTTATACTTTTCTGGTTATATACTCTTTCACAAGAGGTGTAAGTTTGAAAAAAAGTATAAATCTTATGACAAAAATTATTTCACAAAAGGAGTAACTTTTCAAAAAAAATATAAGCACTTCCACGAGAGGGTCAAAATGTGTAAATTTGATGAATTTATCTTTTCACAAAAGGTATAAGTGACTTCAGACAAAGCTTTAAGTTGGCCTTCCACAAACGGTGTAAGTTCGAACAAAAGGTATAAAAGTTATGCCAAAAATTGTTACACAAAAGGAGTAACTTTTCAAAAAATTATAAGCACTTCCACGAAAAGGTATAAGCTTAAGCAAAAGGTGTAAATTTGATGAATTTATCTTTTCACAAAAGGTATAATTGACTTCCGAAAAAGGTTTAAGTTGGCCTTACACAAACGGTGGAAGTTCGAAGAAAAGGTATAAATCTTATGCCAAAAATTCTTACACAAAAGGAGTAACTTTTCAAAAAAAATATAAGCACTTCCACGAAAAGGTATAAGCTTAGGCAAAAGGTGTAAATTTGATGAATTTATTTTTTCACAAAGGGTATAACTGACTTCCGAAAAACCTTTAAGTTGGGCTTCCACAAAAGGTGTAAGTTCGAAGAAAAGGTATAAATCTTATGCCAAAAATTCTTACACAGAAGGAGTAACTTTTCGAAAAATATATAAGCACTTCCACGAAAGGTGTAAGCTTAACCAAAAGGTGTATATTTGATGAATTTATCTTCTCACAAAAGGTATAAGTGACTTCCGAAAAGGGTTTAAGTTGGCCTTTCACAAACAGTGTAAGTTCGAAGAAAAGATATAAATCTTATGCCAAAAATTCTTACACAAAAGGAGTAACTTTTCCAAAAAAATATAAGCACTTCCACGAAAAGGTATAAGCTTAAGCAAAAGGTGTAAATTTGATGAATTTATTTTTTCAGAAATGGTATAACTGACTTCCAAAAAAGCTTTAAGTTGGACTTTCACAAAAGGTGTAAGTTCGGAGAAAACGTATAGATCTATGCCACAAAGAGATGTAAGTAACTTCGCAAAACGTCCAAGTTCCGTTTTTTTTGTAAGTTCCTAAAATCCAATCACACTGTATTTGTCTTGTTCAGATAATGGCAATGTGAGAGACAAGGGCGTTTCGGAGGGCTTGGCCTTTGTCCCAGTAGAACTCCGTTTCAGAGAAGACGAGTCTGTGAGGGCTTGGAATAGCGACTCCGACCCCAAATCCAACCAAGTATGTCAATGTAAAAGAGAACCGTTTTTAATATAGCGCAACGGACAGAGAGAGAGAGATAGACTGAGATCGACAGACATAGAGACCTAGATGGACACTGATCGACAGAGGGACCGAGATCGACAGAGATCGACAGAGAAGAGACCCACATGGACACCGACAGACCAAGATCGCTGGAGACAGACCGAGATAAACAGGGATCGACAGAGAGAGACCGACATCGACACAGAGAGACCAAGATTGATAGCCAATCTTTCAAAAAACCTTTGATTTGCGGCAGCGGTGCCAGTGGAGGTGCCGATCTCAGAAGGCTGTGAGCACCGGAGCCCACCGACGCTTGGGTGGTCAGCGGTGGTCACGACCCTTTGATTTGTTCAGTGGTTGTCTCAATTGGGTTTATGAACACTTCGAAATGTTACTCCTTCTGTGTTTACTACTCTGAGATGAACATATGTTACTCCTTCTGTGTTTACGAACATTTTGAAATGAACCCTTTGTTACTCCTTTTCTGGTTATCAACGCTTTGAAATGTTACTCCTTCATACTTTTCGTGAAAATGTTTACACCATTTTTGAAAAGTTACTGCTTTTGTGTAAGAATTGTTGGCATGAGATTTATACTTTTTCTTCGAACTTACACCTTTTGTGAAAGGCCAACTTAAACCTATTTCGGAAGTCACTTATACCTTTTGTGGAAAAAAAAATTCATCAAATTTACACCTTTTTCTTAACCTTATTCCTTTTCGTGGTAGTGCTTATATTTTTTTTTAAAAGTTACTCCTTTTGTGTAAGAATTTGTGGCATCAAGTTTATACTATTGTGGTTATATACTCTTTCACAAGAGGTGTAAGTTTGAAGATAAAGTATAAATCTTATGACAAAAATTATTTCACAAAAGGAGTAACTTTTCAAAAAAAATATAAGCACTTCCACGAGAGGGTCAAAATGTGTAAATTTGATGAATTTATCTTTTCACAAAAGGTATAAGTGACTTCCGACAAAGCTTTAAGTTGGCCTTCCACAAACGGTGTAAGTTCGAACAAAAGGTATAAAAGTTATGCCAAAAATTGTTACACAAAAGGAGTAACTTTTCAAAAAAATATAAGCACTTCCACGAAAAGGTATAAGCCTAAGCAAAAGGTGTAAATTTGATGAATTTATCTTTTCACAAAAAGGTATAATTGACTTCCGAAAAAGGTTTAAGTTGGCCTTCCACAAACGGTGTAAGTTCGAAAAAAGGTATAAATCTTATGCCAAAAATTGTTACACAAAAGGAGTAACTTTTCAAAAAAATATAAGCACTTCCACGAAAAGGTATAAGCCTAAGCAAAAGGTGTAAATTTGATGAATTTATCTTTTCACAAAAAGGTATAATTGACTTCCGAAAAAGGTTTAAGTTGGCCTTCCACAAACGGTGTAAGTTCGAAAAAAGGTATAAATCTTATGCCAAAAATTCTTACACAAAAAGAGTAACTTTTCGAAAAAAATATAAGCACTTCCGCGAAAGGTGTAAGCTTACGCAAAAGGTGTAAATTTGATGAATTTATCTTTTCACAAAAGGTATAAGTGACTTCCGAAATGGGTTTAAGTTGGCCTTCCACAAACGGTGTAAGTTCGAAGAAAAGGTATAAATCTTATGCCAAAAATTCTTACACAAAAGGAGTAACTTTTCGAAAAAAATATAAGCACTTCGACGAAAGGTGTAAGCTTAAGCAAAAGGTGTAAATTTGATGAATTTATCTTTTCACAAAAGGTATAAGTGACTTCCGAAATGGGTTTAAGTTGGCCTTCCACAAACGGTGTAAGTTCGAAGAAAAGGTATAAATCTTATGCCAAAAATTCTTACACAAAAGGAGTAACTTTTCCAAAAAAATATAAGCACTTCCACGAAAAGGTATAAGCTTAAGCAAAAGGTGTAAATTGGATGAATTTATTTTTTCACAAATGGTATAACTGACTTCCAAAAAAGCTTTAAGTTGGACTTTCACAAAAGGTGTAAGTTCGGAGAAAACGTATAGATCTATGCCACAAAGAGATGTAAGTAACTTCGCAAAACGTCCAAGTTCCGTTTTTTTTGCAAGTTCCTAAAATCCAATCACACTGTATTTGTCTTGTTCAGATAATGGCAATGTGAGAGAGAAGGGCGTTTCGGAGGGCTTGGCCTTTCTCCCAGTAGAACTCCGTTTCATACAAGACGAGTCTGGGAAGGCTTCCAATAGCGACTCCGAGTCCAAATCCAACCAAGTATGTCAATGTAAACGAGAACCATTTTTAATATAGAGCAACGGACAGAGAGAGAGAGAGAGAGATAGACTGAGATCAACAGACATAGAGACCTAGATGGACACTGATCGACAGAGGGACCGAGATCGACAGAGATCGACAGAGAAGACACCCACATGGACACCGACAGACCAAGATCGCTGGAGACAGATCGAGATAAACAGGGATCGACAGAGGGAGACCGACATCGACACAGAGAGTCCAAGATCGATAGCCAATCTTTCAAAAATTCTTTGATTTGCGGCGTCGGTGCAAGTGGAGTTGCCGATCTCAGAAGGCTGTGAGCACCGGAGCCCACCGCGCTTTGGGTGGTCAGCGGGGGTCACGAACCCTTTGATTTGTTCAGTGGTTCTCTCAATTGGTTTATGAACAATTCGAAATGTTACTCCTTCTGTGTTTACTACTCTGAGATGAACATATGTTACTCCTTCTGTGTTTACGAACATTTTGAAATGAACCCTTTGTTACTCCTTTTCTGGTTATCAACGCTTTGAAATGTTACTCCTTCATTAAAATATTTACACCATTTTGGAAAAGTTACTGCTTTTGTGTAAGAATTGTTGGCATAAGATTTATACTTTGGACTTTTTCTTCGAACTGACACCTTTTGTGAAAGCCCAACTTAAACCTATTTCGGAAGTCACTTATACCTTTTGTGAAAAAAAAAATCATTAATTTTGCACCTTTTGATTAAGCTTACACTTTTTACTGAAAATACTTACACCATTTTTGAAAAGTTATTCCTTTTGTGTAAGAATTTTTGGCATGACATTTATACTTTTGTGCTTATATACTCTTTCACAGAAGGTGTAAGTTTCAAGAAAAAGTATAAATCTTATGAGAAAAATTATTTCACAAAGGGAGTAACTTTTCAAGAACAATATAAGCAGTTTCACGAAAAGGTATAAGCCGAAGCAAAAGGTGTAAATTTGATGAATTTATTTTTTCACAAAAGGTATAACTGACTTGCGAAAAAGCTTTAAGTTGGGCATCCACAAAAGGTGTAAGTTCGAAGAAAAGGTATAAATCTTATGCCAAAAATTCTTACACAAAAGGAGTAACTTTTCGAAAAATATATAAGCACTTCCACGAAGGTATAAGCTTAAGCAAAAGGTGTAAATTTGATGAATTTATCTTTTCACAAAAGGTATAAGTGACTTCCGAAAAAGGTTTAAGTTGGCCTTCCACAAACGGTGTAAGTTCGAAGAAAAGGTATAAATCTTATGCCAAAAATTCTTACACAAAAGGAGTAACTTTTCAAAAAAAATATAACTACTTCCACGAAAAGGTATAAGCTTAAGCAAAAGGTGTAAGTTAATGAATTTATCTTTTCACAAAAGGTATAACTGACTTGCGAAAAAGCTTTAAGTTATCCTTCCACAAACGGTGTAAGTTCGAAGAAAAGGTATAATCTTATGCCAAAATTCTTACACAAAAGGAGTAACTTTTCAAAAAAATATAAGCACTTCCACAAAAAGGTAGAAGCTTAGGGAAAAGGTGTAAATTTGATGACTTTATTTTTCCACAAAAGGTATAACTGATCGACAGACTGTTATCGACAGATATAGATACCGTTTTTAGTATAGAGCAACGGACAGAGACATAGAGAGAGAGAGAGAGAGAGAGAGAGAGAGATAGACTGAGATCCACAGACATAGAGACCTAGATGGACACTGATCGACAGAGGGACCGAGATCGACAGAGATCGACAGAGAAGAGACCCACATGGACACCGACATACCAAGATCGCTGGAGACAGACCGAGATAAACAGGGATCGACAGAGAGAGACCGACATCGACACAGAGAGACCAAGATCGATAGCCAATCTTTCAAAAAACCTTTGATTTGCGGCGGCGGTGCCAGTGGAGGTGCCGATCTCAGAAGGCTGTGAGCACCGGAGCCCACCGACGCTTGGGTGGTCAGCGGTGGTCACGACCCTTTGATTTGTTCAGTGGTTGTCTCAATTGGGTTTATGAACACTTCGAAATGTTACTCCTTCTGTGTTTACTACTTTCAGATGAACATATGTTACTCCTTCTGTGTTTACGAACATTTTGAAATGAACCCTTTGTTACTCCTTTTCTCGTTATCAACGCTTTGAAATGTTACTCCGTCATACTTTTCGTGAAAATATTTACACCATTTTTCAAAAGTTACTGCTTTTGTGTAAGAATTGTTGGCATGAGATTTATACTTTTTCTTCGAACTTACACCTTTTGTGAAAGGCCAATTTAAACCTATTTCGGAAGTCACTTATACCTTTCGTGGAAAAAAAAATTCATCAAATTTACACCTTTTTCTTAACCTTATACCTTTTCGTGGAAGTGCTTATATATATTTTGAAAAGTTACTCCTTTTGTGTAAGAATTTTTGACTTCCGAAAAGCTTTAAGTTGGGCTTCCACAAAAGGTATAAATCTTATGCCAAAAATTCTTACACAAAAGGAGTAAGTGTTCATAAAAGGTGTAAATGATTTATACTTTTCAGTAATCAGTTACGCCTTTTCTGAAATTCCTTACGCCTTTCTTGAGACCATTTACACCTTTAGTCATATAATATATTATTTTATTAATTTACCTGGAAACTGACCTGCTTAGCAGGTCACCAATGTGTAAGTTTCCAAATATTTTGATATAACCCAATACATATAAATGTGTAAATGCAAAATGGAAGGGTGTAACTGCCTTGCATACCATATGCAAGGCACACATGAGAAAAGTCCTAAATTATAAGATTGTAAAATAAAAAAATTTCTCTTCTGGCAATGTCCGCTCTTCATTGCTTATCTCTTCTCTCCATTTGATTTTATCTATTCAATTCAATTTGTATCTAGTAGTAAAAAAATTAATAAAAAATCAATTTATGTATTATTTTTTTAATAAAAATCCTTAAGTCTCTAAAATATCACCTCTAAATTTTCTCTGATGACGTTAGTTGTTACTCAAGTAAAACCCAACCTCTTACCACATTAGCTTACCAAATGAACATGAATAAATTTATGGATTATATTTTAAGATTTTCAAGCATTACTCTATTTTTTTTATAAGAAAGAAAGAAAAAAAAATCATACATAGATCTATTCAAATAATTTTTTATTTTTATTTTCATTTTTGATAACATCAATTACAGCTTACTCAACTCATAGTAAGATTAGCAAAGTGTTTATCCACAGATGCAACCTTTAGATTCTGAATCACGAATACCCACTAAGACAAACCTAATGCTCTGAATCATGAATGTTTGACAAAAAAGAAAAAAACTGTGAATGCCTTCTTGTAATTATCGTGTTGATCTAAGAATTTCCATGTTTCAAATACTGAAATTAATTGAAATGTTATATTTTTTCCATACAAGTGAGACCAAGACACAGCAATGCCCACTCTGAAAAGCAATTTTGTCCTTGATGGGTTGGTGTCCATACATACAATAATAATGTATAAAAAAAATGAAGCCAATTTTGTTGCTTTCAATTCTATCAATTCAGCGATTAAAGAAAGGAAACAACCATATAGATATATAATTTCATCATCCAGTGGAAGATTCATCCATTGAATCTCCACTTTTTACTTCTTTTTCTTTTTCTTTTTTCTTTTCAATATTAATAGAAATATGTTACTTTAAAATGACAGGACTGTTGCTCTTTAAAGCTACCAATCCAATCAAAATTTCTAAGTGAGTGAGTGGTAACATTGTATGTTAATTTTATCGACTAATGAGAAATTTTATAGTATAATTGTGGTGATATATGATTGAGTTGATGAGAGATAAGCAGTGTTTCATCTCGTCTAATTTTTGTTGATATATTAGAATTGAGAAATAATTAAACTCGTAATTTTTTAATAAAATACAAGAAGGTTGCAAGTTCGCTCTCATCTTCTTGAATTTGTTGTTATAATATGATTTTGATCCTATCAATTCTTCTAAGTGGATAGTTTTGCAATAATGTCCACATTTTTTTTTTATCAACAGTAGTATTATATATTTCTTTATGCATTGACCCAGATGATCTAATTTTGCATCTTAGGTCTAATGATAACATGAAAGCATTGTGAATCAAAAGTTAAGATTCGAATCTCATCAATTATTAAAAAAATTGATACATCTTTATTTTATTTTATTTTTTATAATTTATAATAATATAAAATATATAAAAATATTTTATTTCTATTAGAGTAGTAGTAGTAGTAGAAAATAATTGAGTTATATGATGATGATATGCATTATAACATTTGACTGTTAAGTGAAGGCTCATTCAACGGATCACCATTGAAATTGCTTGGAATATTTGTCATCATTATTATTGCATTTGCCAGATAAGAAATTGAATTATCATTTTACACTGCTTTTGAAAAGGTTTTAATATATATATACCACAAGCCATCCCTAGTGGGGCTGCCAGTATGCTGTGTCGGATTCATGCTCTCTAGCTATCCAAAAAAGCATAATTTGGAGCAACTGACTTTCCATCTCCTAGTTTAATAATATATTATTATGTTTTATCACACTTTTATCATATTTTATTTAGAGTAAAATTACAATTTTACATTATAAAGTACGATCTATTTCTCATTTTATTAACACTAAGAACACAAAATTAAAACAAAGAATAGGAGTGTAATGGTTGATTGAGATTAATTTTGAATATAAACTCTTTATAATTAAGTTTAATCTCATCCTTTCATTACATTGATTCTCATTTTAGTCTTAAAGAATATATTCTTTCTGTTGAATTCACCCCATGTGAAGGGGAAATTGTCTTGTGAACACACCTTGGTTGGTCAACAAGGAAGTAGGCTACCAACCATGTCAAAGAAGGAGGCTGCCGAAGTCAAGCATGGAGGCTACCCAATGGCACTCCCACCTACTCCAAGGTGTATAAAATGGAATGGTGATGGTGAGTTGTAGACAGGGCAAATGGCAAAACACATTGCTGAGAGAAAGGCACAAAACAGAGAGAGCTAGTGAGAGCTATTTTCTGTTTGTCAGAGAGTGTGAGTGAGTGTGTTATATAGAGAGACAGTGAGTTGAGAGTGTGTAATCTCCTCCATTTGTTGATATATAACAACATCGCTCCCGTGGACGTAGGCCGGTTTGCCGAACCACGTTAAAACTCTTGTGTTTTTGCTTGTGAGTGTCCCCTGGTGTGCCCACGATCCGCAACAATTGGTATCAGAGCCCGGGTGGAGAAAAATCGAGTTTTTTCCGAAAGTGTCCAGATTTCGAAGTGGTCGAAATCCACTTTTGAGCATACCAGGAGGAAGGCCAGGAGGAGAGGAGTCCAGAACAGCAAAAACAGAGCCCAGAAGCCATTCCACGCGCCCTCACGCGCTCCTAGAAGTTGGCGCGTGAGTCACAGTCTCGACACGCGCCCACACGCGCCGTTAAGGCACCCGGCGCGTGGTCCCACTCTCATCCACGCGCCACACGCGCTGACGGAGGAAGAAGACGAGTGGGGGAAGGCGCGTGTAATACACGCGCGTACCACGTCAGCCGACACGTCAGCCACGTGTCAGACACGTGTCAGACACGTGTCAGCCCAGTCAGCCTGAGCCGCTGACCAAGCCGGGTTGACCAGCCGTCAAGCCGCCGTTGACCGCGCCGCCTGCGCCGTTGATCGAGCCGTTGACCTGCTAATCCGGAGGAATTATCTGGTGCTTCTCAGGCGCACCAGATTCAGCAAATCTGAACCGTTGAAACTGTTTTGGCTAGATCTAGGCCATTCGGAGTCCGTTTTTGGCGATCCAATAGTGAGTCCCAACTATTTGGAGTATTCCGGACACATCCGTACGGTTAGTTTTTGAATCGGAGGCATTCAAACTCTTTTGGCTAGATCTAGGCCATTCGGAGTCCGTTTTTGGCGATCCAATAGTGCGTTCCAACTATTTGAAATATTCCGGACCCATCCGTACGGTCAGATTCTTAAATCAGAATTTCTTTAAAAAGGGAAGAAATTTACAATGGCAGGAAAAGGCGCAAGTTTCATGATTGAGCCTTTTAATGGTAGTAATGACTTTACCCTGTGGCAGCAAAGGGTGAAAAACATTTTAACACGAGAAGGTCTGGTGAAAGCTCTTCTCAAAAAGTCCAACAAACCGGAAGACATAAAGGATGACAAGTGGGAGGAGTTGAGGGAATTGGCAAACAGTACAATTCAGTTGTATCTCGGGAACAACACACTCCGGGAAGTCATCAGTGAAGTAGATCCGGCGGAGCTATGGGCAAAGTTAGAGATGAGGTACAAGTCAAAATCTTTGACAAACCGGTTATCTCTAAAGAGGCAGCTATATACACTTAGAATGCCAGAAGGTGCGAACCTCACAGAACATCTGGACGAGTTCAATAGGATCACAATGGAATTGGACACCATTGGAGACAAGACCCAGGAGGAAGATAGGGCTATGATCTTGCTGGTCTCTCTACCTGCATCATATGAGCATCTCAGGACAACTCTATTGTACGGGAAGGATGCTCTTGGACTGGATGAGGTGATTGCTACGCTCATTTCTCATGAGTCGATGAAGAAACAGGAAGGTAGCAGTAGCAAACACCCAGAAGGAAATGCCATGGTTGCCTCAGAAAATGAGCAAGGCAGAGGTAGGTCCAATGATAGACGGGGTAGATCCAAATCAAGAGGACGTTCGCAATCAAGGTCAGGCTTCAGGAGAAAGTGTTATTACTGTGATCAGGAGGATCACCTCATAAAAGACTGTGCAAAGCTCAAGGAGGACAAAGCACAAAAGGAACAGGCGAGCTCATCAAATGTCGCTGCTGCAGTAAATGCTAAGGATGAGTATGCATTTACAGTTTCGTCGAGTATGACGAAACCTGACTGGATCTTAGATTCCGGAAGCACATATCATATATGCATGGATAAGAAACTTTTTTCTACCTACCAAGCCAAGGATGGAGGTATTGTTCGAGTGGCTAACAACACTGTGAGTAAGATTGTTGGCATGGGAACAGTACGGCTGAGAATGGAAGATGGAAAAATTTTCACGTTGGATGGAGTCCGACACGTGCCAAGACTGAAGAAGAATCTAATTTCCTTAAGTATGCTAGACATGAAAGGTTATAGCTTCACATCTAGCAAAGGAAATCTCAAAGTCATCCATGGAGATACGGTGATGCTACATGGACGACTGGAGGGGAATCTGTACAGGCTTGTGGAGAAGGTTGTGACAGACGGAGCTACTGTCACTTACCGGGCAAGACGTACAAGACATGCACAGAAGAGACATAGGGCCCAGCAGACATGGCAACCAAAGTGTACAAGAACGCATGGAGGCAGTTCGGAGGTGCACAAGACGGAGCCATTGCGGCCAATTTTAAAGACAGCTCAGAGCAAAGAGACCAAGACAGCAAAGCATGTCCCAGGAAAGAAAGTTTCTTTTGCTCCTGAATTAGAGACATATTGGGATCTCTCCAAGACTGGATGGAAGGGAGAGATGCCATCTCAAAGAGTTGCAAAGTAAAGCTTTGCATGGCACCCCAGTGAGGGGGTGCCGGGCACTCCAGGCAAGGGGGTGCAAGCATCTCAGTGAAGAGATGCAGACTTTGTTGAATTTGGGCGTGACAAGATTAGCAGCAGTGTGTGCAGTGGATCACCTCACATGGGTTGAGGGGGTGATTTGTTGAATTCACCCCATGTGAAGGGGAAATTGTCTTGTGAACACACCTTGGTTGGTCAACAAGGAAGTAGGCTACCAACCATGTCAAAGAAGGAGGCTGCCGAAGTCAAGCATGGAGGCTACCCAATGGCACTCCCACCTACTCCAAGGTGTATAAAATGGAATGGTGATGGTGAGTTGTAGACAGGGCAAATGGCAAAACACATTGCTGAGAGAAAGGCACAAAACAGAGAGAGCTAGTGAGAGCTATTTTCTGTTTGTCAGAGAGTGTGAGTGAGTGTGTTATATAGAGAGACAGTGAGTTGAGAGTGTGTAATCTCCTCCATTTGTTGATATATAACAACATCGCTCCCGTGGACGTAGGCCGGTTTGCCGAACCACGTTAAAACTCTTGTGTTTTTGCTTGTGAGTGTCCCCTGGTGTGCCCACGATCCGCAACACTTTCTACTTTGATCACTAGACTATCTAACTATGCAATTGTAATAGATCTAAATGGTGAGTTAAAAAAATTGTAATTATCATTACATAAACAATTTTTTTTGTATTTTTATTGATTAACAATACATTACTTATGTTATATTGAAACATTTTCTCTCTATACATATTTTAGATCGAACAAAGAGAGCACAATAAAAAAATCAAAAAGAGTTAGAATTACACATTCACATAATTAATTCCCACAATGTCACCCACCATGGATGGCCTCAGCTAATTGGGTGGATCTTCCTTCAAATCCGAGTGTTTGCAAGAGCATTAGCACATTGATTTGGCCTCTCTTAAAATGTGCTTGATTTGAATTATTACATCTTTCAAATCAGGAGTTTTGAGTCTTCAACTAGATCCATTAGATTGCACCACTGACACTGCAACAAAAGTAATTTATGATAACAAAAAGTAGTGAGGAAAATAAATTTCGTCACTAAATAAGAATAATTTGTGACGAATTATAAAATTTTGTCACATATAATAAAAAAATGAAGCTAATAGGTGACAATTTATTTTCGTCAACATATATTTCTTTTTAGGTGAGGAAAAATTAAATTTCGTCACCAAAGGTTTTCCCGCTAATTTTTTTTTGTGGCGCCAAAATTTTGAGATTTTTGATGAGAAAAAAATTTGTTACCAATTATAAAATTATTAATGAAGAATATATTTTCGTCACCAATAATTTTATATATATATATATATATATTGAGAAACTTGATTTTAAATATTTTAAGATCATTTGGTGAGAAATATATTTTTGTCAATAATAATTTTTAATATTTTGAGATGATTAGTGAGGAAATTATTTTGTCACTAATTTTGGAGGAAAAATTTTGACATATTGGGTGGTAATAAAAAAAAAATAGACTACTATCTTTTTTCTTTTTTTTTGTTTATCAATTTTCCTCTCCCTCTCTCTGTCTCTCTCTTAAAACAAAACACAAGTTAATTATTAGCTCTCTAAGAAACTTATAGTGACAAAAAATAATGAAGAAAATAAATTTTGTCACTAAATAAGAATAATCCGTGACGAATTATAAAATTTTGTCACATATAATAAAAAAGTAAAAATAATAGGTGACATAATTTATTTTCGTCAACAAATACTTTTTACGTGAGGAAAAATTATGTTTGTTCACCGAATGTTTTCTCACTATTTTTTTTAGGTGGCGCCAAAATTTTGAGGCTTGTGGTGAGAAAAAAATTTGTCACCAATTATAAAATTATTAGTGACGAATATATTTTCGTCACTAATAATTTTTTATATATATTTCTTTCAAAAACTTGATTTTAAATATTTTAGTGACGAATTTTTTGAGAAATATATTTTTGTCAGTAATAATTTTTAATATTTTGAGACTTTTTAGTGAGGAAATTATTTTGTCACTAATTTTGGACGAAAATTTTCACATATTGGGCGGTAATGAAAAAAAATAGACTACTAACTTTTTTCTCCTTTTTAAAATTTTTTTTTATCAGTATTGCTTTCCTTTTTCTCTCTCTCAAAATAAAACACAAATTAATTAGCTCTCTAAGTAACCTACATTATAGGAAATTACACTTTTGGCGACCAAATTTGGCGATTACAAAAAAAATTTAATCACCAAAAGTTGTGGAATTGACAACTAACAATTATATTAGTTCACAAAAGTCACTCTACAAAAATACTTAAAAATCACACTTACAGAAATTAAAACATGACACTTTCAATGAAAGTGTGATTAAAAAAATCAAATTAATATTTTAATCACACCTAATTTAATTAAGTAGGATAATATTTATTTTTTAAGTCATTTTTTAATTAAATGTGATTATATATATATATTTTAATCACACTTTTAATTAATGTGCGATTATATATATGTATATATATTTTTATATCTAATATTTCCACATCCTTATTCTGAAGAATAAGAAGCATCGTTTGAAATGTCTACAGCCTCTCCCTCTCTCTTTTCAAACCTTTATTTTGAATTTGAGGAAATCGATCGACTCACTCACTCTTTCTCTAAACCCTAATCTATCTCAACCGATCGAATCAACAATGATTCATCTCAGTGGGGTGAGAGATTCATCTCAGTGATTAATCTCTCTCAACCGATCGAATCAACAATGAGACCTATTGCTGTTGCCACTACTCTCTGTTTCATCTCTTCTTCTCTTTTTGACTTCATCTATTTCCTTTCCTTCTACTCACACACGAAAACCACTTCTACCGACCCAATGGTTTAGTCAATTCAAGGGTTTCCGAACCCAAAACCTCAAAGGAAATGATGATAAGAAAGATAGGGTTTTCTCAAGAGAGGTCGAGATTGAGGATTTGCAGAAAACCAGATCCAAAGGTTTTCGTTTCTTCTCATCGGTACATCCCACTTTACAATTATTCTCTTTCTCTCTTTTTCTTCTTTCTCTATTTTGTTCCATGTTTCTTTTCTTGCGTTTTGATCTGAGGATTTTTTTTTTTTTTTAATATGTACCTTGTTTTTGGAGCTATATATTATATTTTCAATTCTCTTTTCTTTTTTCTTTTTTCCCCCCCTTTGAAGGCTGCAATGGAGTGCATGCTACTAATAATTTTCAGTGATTTGCAGGTCTAGAAGGTTTGAATTTGAACCACAATAGAAAAAGAAGAACAACAGCTAGTCTATGAAAGTCTTTTTTGGGGGTAATTTTTAAGCTTTATATATCTCTCTCTCCAGGTTTATATGTATCTGTTCTAAGCTTTATATATATTATTCTTCAAATTGAATGAAAGGTGGATTTTTGGTCGTTTTGTTTCAGCTACAAATGTTGCAATCTTTCTCTTTCCATTTGTTGAAATCAACTAGATTTAAGTTGTTGTCCTATTTGTTGCAATAGATCAATTTTATGTTGATTGATAATTGGAATTTTATGGAACAAAATAGCCTCGAAACTTGGAATCAAACCGATTTCTATAGCTCATATACATATCTTAAATGGTCTAATTCCAATCCAAAATTTATGGAACTGTATGGACCGGTTCAATCGTAGGTCCACTCCAAAATCAAATCAATCTGGTCCACGAAAACCCCTAGTTACTATAGTACAATTTATAACCCCAAATAAAAGTATTCAAACCTAAAACCCTAGCCCATCAATATCCTAACAAAATCCTACCTCATGGCATTCAATCTAATACCCAATCCTCTCAAAACGATGGTTGTCCAGAAATTCTAGTACCTAGTCTTTGCGAATCAAGCAAATACAGCCCTTCTTAGAAACCCAATAACCTTTCTCTACTATATTTACAAACCATAACCTCACAAGGTTTCCATAGTAAAATCAGAGTGGGTGTCTTCTCCTTCAAACTCTTTGATTTCAAGAGAATTCTCTCTTTCATGCACCATGAATATCAATAAACGTTAATCTTATGTGTTATGAGAGTAATTCTGATATATTGAATTGAATGAATAATACAATAGCAGAAGCCTGTATATATAGGCTGATAAGAAACCTAGATAGGTACATAAGAAGATAGAGATACAATGAGATTGAGATAAGTATAAATAGAGATATATCTACAATACAAATAGATAAGTATAATAATATACAGCTAACACCCCCCTCAAGCTCAAGGTGGTAAGGCAAATATCAACTTGAGCTAGGAGAGGAGATCAGAGAAGCGGCCTGGAAGATGAGCTTTGGTGAAGAGGTCGGCAGTCTGATCAACAGAGGTAACAAAGAGAAGACGAACAAGGCCACTAGTAATATACTGGCATATAAAATGGCAATCAATCTCAATATGCTTGGTGCGATCATGGAAGACATCATTATGTGCAATCTGAATAGCACTCTGATTGTCACAATAAAGATTGGTGGTAGTAGAATGAGAAACTCCCATGTTAGAAAGAAGCCAACGAAGCCACACAAACTCTTGAGTAGTGTCAGCAAGAACACGATACTCAGCCTCGGTACTAGAATGAGCAACAAGAGTTTGCTTCTTTCTACGCTAGGAAATGAGAGAGTTGCCCAAGAAAAAATAGAACCCAGTTGTGGAACGACGATCAGTAGGATCCCCGGCCCAATTGGCATCAGAAAATGCATGCAGTTGTAGAGAAGAGTGAGAGGAGTAATGAAGACCATGAAACAAAGTTTCTTTGAGATAGCGCAAAATGCGAACCAGAGCATCATAGTGTGGAGAACGAGGGGCAGCCATGAACTGACTGACAATGTGAACAGCATAAGCAATATCAGGACAAGTAACCGTGAGATAGACAAGACTGCCAACTAGTTGACGATATAAAGTGGCATCAGTCAGTAGGAAACCGTCAAGGGGGGTAAGACCAGCTCGAGCCAAGAGATCAGAAGTGTACTTGGCCTGGGTAAGAAAATAACTAGAGGAATCTTGGAAAGTTTCTAAGCCAAGGAAGTAACTAAGCAAACCCAAATCTTTCATCTCAAATTGGCAATTGAGAAACTGTTTGAGACTAGAAAGACCCACTGTGTCATCTCCAGTGATAATCATATCATCCACACAGAGGAGAAGGAGAATAGTACCACGCTCCGTCTTACGTATAAACAAGGCAGAATCATGGGCACTAGAGGAAAAACCAAAGTCACGAATGGTGGAGCTGAACTTGGCAAACCAGACACGCAGAGACCAGGCACGCAGAGCTTGTTTCAAACCATACAAAGCACGGCGAAGTTTGCAAACTTTGTTTGATGAAACAGAAAAATCAAGAGGAGGTTGCATATAAACTTTCTTAGTGAAGTCATCATTGAGAAATGCATTCTTGACATCCATCTGAAAAAGACTCCAGTGGCGAGCAGCAGCAACGGCAAGTAAGCTGCGAACTGAAGTAAGACGAGCAACATGAGCAAATGTTTCCTCATAGTCAATCCCATATTCTTAAGTAAATCCTCGGGCTACAAGGCGAGCTTTGTAACGCTCAATGGAACCATCAGAATGAGTTTTGAGCTTGTAAACCCATTTGCAATTAACAGTACTCTTTTCGGGAGGAAGATCAACCACATCTTATGTATGAGTTTTATCGAAAGCCTGCAGTTCATCAGTCATAGCTTGTTGCCAAAGAGGGTTAGAACAAGCTTCTTGATAGGAAGTAGGGTCATGGGTGGAAAAGGTAGTGGAACCAATAATATAATCACGGAGAAGAACAGAAGGTTGCCTTACCCGTGTAGAGTGACGCTCTGGTGGAAGAGGAACCTCAATGAGAGGTAGAGATGGAGAAACCTCCACAAGAGCTGGAGAAGGCGTAGGACCGTCAGCAGACACAGGATCCTCAGGATGGACGATAGGCGTAGGCGACTGTGGAAGCATGGAGCTAGAATTTGCATCAAATTCATTAGAAAAACAAGTCTATGGAAATATCGGTAAAGGCTAGTGAGTGAGTGGACTGTGCTAGTTGAAACTTGGAAAGTGTGGAGAACATTTTGTGTTCCCAGAAGACCACATGAGGGGAAATATGAAGGTGCTTGGAGATAGGATCCTAATAACGAAACCCTTTATGTTCTATACCATATCCCAAAAAACAACAAAGACAAGAACGAGGTTCTAGTCTAGTGTGTTCATGAGGCTGGAGTAGAATAAAACAAACAGAACCAAAAACTTTAAGAGTGGTATAGTCAGGAGGAGAACCATACAAGCGCTCATAAGGAGAAGTGTTAGCAATGACAGGTGTAGGGACACGATTTATGGTGTGAATGGCAGTGAGAGCAGTTTCCCCCCAAAATTTTTCAGGACAAGAAGAGGAGATGAGAAGAGCCCGGGTAGTGTCGAGAATATGACGGTGCTTCCGTTCGGTTCGGCCATTTTGTTGGGATGTGCCTGTACAAGATCAATGAGATAGTGTACCATGAGCTCGATGAAAGGAAAGAAAATCAGAATCCAAGTACTCCTTGGCATTATCAGAACGAAAAATCTTAATAGTACGAGAAAATTGAGTGCGGACCATGGCAGAGAAATCATAATAAATTTGCTTAAGTTCAAAGCGATTTTTGAAAAGAAAATGCCAAGTATAGTGAGAAAAATCATCAACAAAAATCACAAAGTATCTTGACCCCCCATGGTTGGTGTGGGGGAAGGTCCCTAAATATCAGAATGTACAAGATCAAAAGGAGCAGTAGAAATAGAAGTACTTTGATTAAAAGGTAAAGCAGGTTGTTTAGCAATTTGACAAGATAAACAATCGACATCTTCAAGACGGACAAGACTTAACTGACCACTAGAAACCAAAGGTTTCAAACGACTAAAAGAGACATGTCCTAAGCGACAATGCCAGAGATGAAAAGAAGACATAGTAGATGCAGCAGTAGAGGAAGGAATGAAAGCAACAGTAGAGGCTTTGTGTGGAATGCGAAGATGTAGAAGCTCAAACAGACGTCCATGCTTACGGCCTATCCCAAGGATCTGTCTCGTCTGAGGGTCCTGCACCAAACAACCATTAGCAGAAAATGTAACGGTTAGACCAAGTTCACATAACTGACCAACAGAGATAAGGTTCAATTGAAGAGCAGGAATGTGATAAGTATCAGAAAGAGACACAGTGGAAGTAGAGATTGGGCCAATGTGACTAACAGACATATGAGAACCATCAGCAGTGTGTATAGGGGGAACAAAAGATGATGATAAGAAAGAAGAAAACATAGTAGAGTCAGAAGTCATATGATTACAACATGCGAAATCAAAATACCATGAAGAGTTACTTGATGTCATTGAAAGAGCTGTAGAGGGGGGAATACTAGATTTGGCGAGCACCTGGTTGATGATGGACTCAACATCATTCATAGAGAAGGAAGGAGTAGTGGAATCAATAGAGTGGTGAGTAGAAGAACCCTCAGAGGCAACAACAGTAGAGCGTGAACCTTGGCCATAATTGGACTGATGTCAAGAACGAGAAGACTTGGTCTTAGAGGAAGCAGTAGAAGGAGCTCGAGGACAACTGCTTTTGAGATGACCTGGAGCAGTCTTGCGACACGTCAAGCATTCGCGAACCTGGCACTGAACAAGAGAGTGATTGGCTGGCAAGCCGTGGTTGCAACAATAACTGTATAGACTAGATGACAGAGAGATGAAGAACTTTGAGATGATGGCGTTGCAAGAACAGAATCCATGGTTGGAGATTTGAGAATCCCAAAATGGGTCTCCTCTGATAGTAGCTCAGTAATGGCTTGCTCTAAAGTGGGCAAAGGCCAACGATGGAGCAAAGAAGCATGCACGGGCTCAAAAGTGTTATGAAGAGCCATAAGAAACTGCAATAGCCGCTGATGATTCCGATAGGTAATAAATAATTGCGCATCATCAGAATGAGCCTATGGAGGTTCAGAAAGAGCGAGCTGGTCCCAAATAGATGACATTTAGGATAAGAAGTCATTGAGAGATTGACCGGGTGCCTGGCGCATGTGATGAAGAGTCTGCAACAATTGATACTGATGAGCATGTTCAGTGGTCTGATAACGTTCTTTCAAGAAATCCCAAATTGCTTTGGCAGGAGAGGCAAGGGAATCATCTTCCTGAAAGCGTCCAAACTGAAGTTGGATGGAAGGAACTGAGGTAGCCCGGAACCATGTGATAATCTGATAATTCTTACTTTCCCATTCATCAAGACGGTCATTGAATGCAGTGTCAGACTCATCCTCCTTCTGGTTGGGTTTGAGAAGAGCACCAGTAATGATCCGCCAAAGGCGTTTGCCTTTGATAAAGCTAGAGAGAGCTTGGGCCCAACTATCATAATTGGACCCATCAAGAATAACATAAACATATTGGATGTTCTCAGTACGATCCATAATTTCAAAAACGGAGGTCACCAATAGAATCAGAAGGCTGGAAAACCTTAGGGGTAGCTAGGGCTGATGTCAGCACTGTGGCTGTGAAGATGTCAGCAGAGAGACAGTGGCTGAGTAGGGCTGAAGTCAGCGGCTGATGAGGGCTGACGTCAGTGGCTGAAGATTAAGGGAAACGGCTGAGGAAGCCGGGCGAAAGCCGAGGCAGGGGGTACGCGGCTAGGAGAAGCCGGGCGGAAGCCGATGAGGATTCGGCTGATGTAGAAGCCGATGGTGGCTGATGCAGAAGCTGACGGCCAAGCCGAGGAAGGATCGGCTAAGGCGGAAGCCGAGGGAAGCCGACTTTGGCTGAGATACGTGCAGAAACGTGCTGCGAGTGGAAGCGACGTCAATCGATGCGCTTCGCTTTGGGAGGCGTGTGAGGGCTTGTGAAAAGGCTAATCGTGGTGATTCTGGCGTCGTTGTTTTCGTTTTAAAGAGTTGAAGAGGCTGGTGTAGTCCAAATGTGAAAACTGTGATGGACGAGAAACGCAGAACCCAATAAAAACCAACGGGAGACAAAATCAAAGCTGCCAGATCAATAAAATAAAATAAAATAAAATAAAATAAAATGTGATAAAGAAGAAGAAGAGACTAGGAGAGAACCCTATGCTCTGATACCATGTTATGAGAGTAATTCTGATATATTGAATTGAATGAATAATACAATAGCAATAGCCTGTATATATAGGCTGATAAGAAACCTAGATAGGTACATAAGAAGATAGAGATACAATGAGATTGAGATAAGTATAGATAGAGATATATCTACAATACAAATAGATAAGTATAATAATATACAGCTAACATTATGTAACCCAAGGGTACTCTTGCTTTTACTCCCCACTACAAATGGACCAAATCATAATATAAAAAAACTAAGATCAATGATTAAATGGATGTTTCTTACATTAATTATCGGCACAGATGGATTATGGTTGTAGAGGGGAGGGAAAAAGTTGAGCTACTTATAATTGCACTTCCCTTAGTTGCACAAAGCAAGAGCAGGGGCAAAGGCATACAGAAAAGTCTAAGGTTGAGAGTGTCTATGAAAACATTTATGTATTTTATATGTAGATGTATTGTAAGAATTTTTAGACATTGTTGTGGAAGGAAAAAAAATGATAATATTTTGATTTATTCGTCATTTTTTTTCATTATTTCATTCTAATGTAGATTGATATGTTTATTTGTTCCTACCGCATGTACTATATATTTGTTCTCCACATATTTTCTTGTCCTGGCAGTTTTTCCTTTATTTTTTAGGAATTCATATAAGTGGTTCCATCCTAGTTAGAACCACAATTCTATTTCAACAGGAATGCAACTTTAACTTGATTATTCCTCTAAATTGCAGAATTCCAGTTTTCGAGAAGAAATGTCACCGCCAATATGCGTTTCTTGTGACTAATTTACTTATAAACAACCATACAGTCCCAAATTCTCTTCTCTTATAAGTGACCGTTGCCTAAATAATGATGACTCTTGTCCTCCCTTAAATAATGAAGCAAGCAATGCTCCTCTTGTGTTGGGAAATATTAGGCAACCTTCTCTACCTCCTATTCTTGCTCAAGTACATCCAGATTTTCTTCCAATTTCTCCATCAAGAGTTGCAGATCTGAGACCTGGACCAGCAAAACCTTTTCAGGATGGGATGATTGGCTCTAATTCTTATTAGCATTTATACATTGAAGGTTTTGTGTACTGAATTTTGATCATAACTCTAATAACACAATTCCCACAGTTTTTGGCAATTTTTGTTTTGATTACAATTTTATGCCTACATAACACTTTATGTTGATTTTTTATTCTTGTTGTACAAGATGTTAGTTTTATTTAACTTTCATTGTAGCCAATAAAAATGATGGATGATTTTTTGAGATTGGCACAAGAAAATACTGCAAAAAATTTAGAAACATGTGGTGTTCTTGCTGGTTCATTGGTAAGTGGTACAAGATTTGTGAATACAAAAAGAAAATGATAACTATGTTTGGATATTTTATACTTGTGGTTACTTATGTACTTGATTGCATTTTGAAGAAAAACAGGGTGTTCCATATCACTACACTGATAGTCCCAGAGCAAGAGTCAACTTCAGATTCGGTAAGATAATTTTTCTATAGTGTGTTAATTACTGTGGTGCTGTTAGTTCTCCTCTGCTTTCTCTTATTCTTCTTTTTTTCTTTTTAATTTTAAGTCTTGTATATTTCTGTCTTGATATTTCAGCTTTGTCAGTTTTTGATGTTGTCAACTTGAAACTAATGAATAGCTAATTGCAAATGGAGTACAACTTTGGTATTTTTTTTGGTAAAGCTAAGGTTCTATGATTAAGTGATATGATATCTAACAATGCCATAATAGTCCCATTTTCCATTTTGATATATTTTTCATGCTTTTGCCACCGATACAAATGAAGCAACATTCCTCACTGGGTAATGTGTCCTAAAATGGAGGTGAGGTGGTTATGAAAGAAAGCAATTTAAGTTAAGGGTTTGGATGAAAATAGTTTTTGATAAGTTGCAATTTTAAAACATGGGCAAAATATCTTGGTTAGGCTCAAAATATCGTGATTAGTCTCTTGATATTTGAAAAAAAAAAAATAACAGTAGAATAAATTTTGTTGTTGTTGTTGTTGTTGTTGTTGTGAAAACATTTAAAAGTCTGAGGGAACTCTCAGTAATAGCCGTTCCATAGCAGTGGCATCAAATCTTATAGAAATCTTCCGTGTGTGTCATTGATGTCAAGTCGTGCCCCATACATGCAGTATGTCATGTAGTGTCCATGTGGGCCATTGGTTTCACGATGGCAGTTTTTTATTTGTAGCTACTAATAATTTGAATGATACTTATCAATACATTTTTTAATGTTTAGTGTCAGACCTTGCATAAAGAAGAAAATTTTGAAGTCCAAGACAAATATTCGCTTTTTCCTCTTGGGTGGATCCATGTAAGTGTTTTAGTACCTTGAGAAAGGAAAAGCATCAACTTGAGAGTAGGGAAGAAAGCTGTAGTTGTATATGTGTAGTTGCTGCTAGTACTGTTTGTTTGTGCAAGGCTTTTCTTGGGTTTATTCTCTAGTTTTGCTTGCTTTTTCTCTTATTGTTTTTGGCTACTCTATTGAATATTCATAGCCCTTGTTTCCTCATGTGGCAAACGAACATTCCTTTGTGTGGTTTATTTTAGGATGATTCTCTTTATAGTTTATTTAGTTTAGTTTATCTGTTTGGTTTTGTTTATCTTGTATAGCTCTAGTTTTTTTAGTTTGCTTTTGTAAGGACAGGGGAATGCCCCTTCTATATATCTAATGTTTTCCTTGTTTGTTTTCTTTGCAGATTGGTTTTTGATGACTTTTGAAAGCATACTTGCAAATTAAGATCAAGTGTTGAATTTTTTTCCCTGAACTAATACTTAGTTCTAGTTACAAATCAAGATCGAGTGTTATTTATTTATTTTTTTTTGTGGACCACGTTAGTTCATTTTGGAATTTGCTATAATGGTTTTTATTTTATTTTATTATACTTAATGGATTATTATTAAATTTGTTTGATGGATATATTTTGATTTGTAATATAAATAGTTTAGTGAATTTTTTTGTGGAGTGGTGTATAATAGCTAGTGGATTTCTTAGTACATTTAAAATTCATTGGGATATGAGCAAGGATATTTGTGAAATCATAATTTAACTTGAAGTATAAAATACGGAACAAGTTTAGTGACGATTTTTTTTTTTTTCATTTGTGCTTGTTATTATGACAAAGTGATTATTCGTCGCTAATAAATATTTTTTGTGACAAAATTTATTGTAGCTTATATATAAAAATTTTTATTGATTGTGTTGTTTGGTGACTAAAAATTTCATCACGGATATATATTGTTGCCACAAAATATATTTCGTCACCCATATATGACTTTTACAGACGAAAAATTTCGTCAACTTTACATCTTACTGTGATGAAATTATTTTCTTATCAATGATCAACATGTGTGACAAATTTATTCGTCACCTAAAGTTATAAATATAGTACTGAATAACTATTTGGTGACGAAAATGAGGATTTTTGGCGACAAAATGTTATTTTATTGGTGACAAAAATTTTCGTCACTAAAGTAATTTCATTGGTGACGAAATTATTTTTTCTCACGGTGCTTTTTAGTGACAAACATTCAATGACAAAATCGGTGAGAAAAATATTTCCTCACAAATATCTATAGTGACGAAATTTGCTCTTTGAAAATAAAAAATATTTGTCATTCAAGACCTAACTTGTTGTAGTGTGATTTTCTTTGTATTGTAGCTAATAACATTTGTGTGGCATTAGATAGAAATGCTTTAAAAGTTTTGGACCATATTTGTTATTTTTAATGCTTATTTTATAAAATAAAAAATCAGATTCATCAAAAAGGGATCAAATGCATATCAAGCAGGTTGGCTTGGTTTTGTCTCCAAACGCAAATGTTTCGGTCAATGGTGGTAACTGGAGGTAAGGATAACTATTTTTATAATAATACTTATTACGATATAAAATCATGTCTCACTCTCTCTCTATATTATAATTATTTTATATTTTTTAGTTTTTAATTTTATTAACATGAAAATATAAAATGAACATAAAACAAGATATGTGATAGAGAGACAAAAATTATAAAGAGTTAACCACTCGCATATGAATGTTTATAACTTTGGATTAAATATCAAATGAGACCTCATATTAGTAAGTCTTTGAAAAATTGAAACTTTTAATAATAAACAAAATTTCGACATTTTGTTGTTGGGACTTAGAAGACAAGTTAAGTGGCTTAATAGTTGTACTACTTATACAAGGCTTAAGTGAGATTTGGACTGCTTATACATCTTGTAAGTTGTTTTATTTATTGAGTTCATTTTATCTCTTAAAAATGGTTATCCCTCACCATCCCTGTATAAAATGATATTCACAATACTGGTCTGTATTGGGCCGCTTTTTACTCTCAATATAAAAAAGTCCATTGGATTCTTAATAAGTTTCGGCTTGAAAAGAAATAAAGAACATAGGCCCATAGTTTAAAATCCAATGTAGATTTGCACAATTCCAACTATTTTGTGGGTGCCTGATCGTGGGCCTCTTCGTTCCTTGTTCTTTGCATGTTTTCTCATGTTAGCCCAAAAAGGAAAAAACAACTCAATTTATTAAATGAAATTAAACCCGAAGGTTTTTTATTTTTATTTTTTTTATTGGACTAATTTGTAACTCATAAAAAATTGAATAAGATATTAAAAAACCCTTTTGATCAACTTTTAACTGCCTCTTGATCAACTTTTGAAGACAGTACCCGGATTCTAAATCCTAACTATATTTTGCATTTTTATTAAGGATAAATATACTTTAGGGGATTTTTTTTTAAGGTCCCTGATATTAAGATTTTACAGAATAAAGGGCACTCAATATTTTCATAATATCTAAGGTCTCTCAACATCGATTCAGAAAAAATTCGATTCAGAGAATTTCCCTGGACAAATCACAAAGAAAATTCTAAATTTCTCTGGACACATCATAATGAAAATTTCAAATTTCTCTGAATATATCACAGAGAAAATTTCAAATTGCTTTGGACACATCACAGAGAAAATTTTACATATCACCGACACCAAATTTCTCTAAATACATCACAGAAAAAATTTTACACATCACCCACACGAAATTTCTTTAGACACATCACAAAGAAATTTTACACATTTCCAACACCAAATTTCTCTGGACACATCACAAAGAAAATTTTACACATCATGAACACCAAATTTCTCTGGTTTCAAACCAGAGAAAATTGAAATTTCTCTGAGTCCAAATTAGAGAAATTTTTTTCCTTTTCCTTTTCTTATTTTAACTTCTGTTTATTAACAATACTATTGTTGTTGACCATTACTCCATATCCAGTTTATGTAACCATTTATGTATAAACTAATATTTCTACAAAATCTTTTACAATGACATTAGAATTAATCATTTAAAAAATACAAGGATCAACCAACATTCCAATTCTTAGTGAACATTTTGTGTTGTATGATTTTCCTACCTGGCTAGATCTAGATAAACTTGGCCACCTTGATCTCGCACGTCTCTAAACATTGAAAGAAATGAGTTGAACCCTTCAGATGAAGCCCCGCCCAAGATCCACAGTAGCAAGTTACTAAACGAATTCATGGTCCCAACTTTGTTCACAAATTTTTTTGGCTTTGTTCACATTTGTAGATGCACATCTTCGACCAGGCAGATGTTGTGTTTTCTTGGCGGGATTGTCTTTCACTTTTGTGCATAACGATCGTTGCTTCTGCTTCGTGTATTGGATTGAATTTCTCTAGTTTGGACCAGAGAAATTCTCTGGGTTGGTTTAGAGAAATTCTCTGTTTTGGACTGAATTTTCTATGGTTTGAACTGAATTTTCTCTGGGTTAGTCCAAACAAATTCTCTGGTTTAGATTGAAATTTCTCTGGATTGATTTGAGAGATCTTAGACATTCTCTCCTTGGCATTTCATCAAACACCTTCTTTGTTGAATCTATGTTACCAGCTCCTGAATACATCTTTTTATGTGGATTTCTTCATTAAATATTGTATGAAGATTTTAAGATTTAGTTTATTGAGATCAAAAATAAAGACAATGAAGAAGAAAGAAGAAAAAAAAGTAAGAGAAACAATGATAAATATTTTCTAGTTGTGCTTGTAGATATGTAATTGATGCATTTTGTTTCTACTTTCATATTCGCTATAATGCTTTATAAATCTTACTAGTGCTCTACTTCTTGATATTTGTCCTTCGAGGGTGGTGATATTTGTCGACGGAGGAATCTTCATCGGAGGATTAGTGATCGGAGGAACAACAATGATGACTAGTGCTCTGCTTTATATAAATCTTGTTGTATAAAGCACTATCAGGAATCTTCATATAAATCGACGATCTCCATCGGCAAAGCTTTATAAATCTTGCTAGTACGAATTCCTCCGTCGTAGTCAATGCTAATGAAGCTTTGAACAATGCTGCGGACGAAGATGAGAGAGAGCGAAAGAGAGAGAGAATGAAAGAGTGGGTGTTATATATGGGCATGGGTAAGGGACCTTAGACTACAAAAAAAATTATTGCGGACCTCTCCTATTATTAAGAGTTGGAAAGGGATGTTAGACCAATTTTCCCTATACCTTATTCCTTTTATGCTTGATTATTTTTTTTTAGTTTAACTCTTAAAATTTGTTTTTTTCACTTTAACAATTCATATTAAGTTATTTTTATTTTTATTTTTATTTACTATTAAAGTTAACTTGTGTTCAAAATCAGACAAAAAATATCACGTTAACTATTATATAACATAAAAAATTTATTATTATATTAGAATATGAATTTGTGTCAAATATGTAAGTTAAATAAAATAAAATAATTTATGTCACGTGGTTATTAATGTATCATTTTATCTCTAATTTAGGCATAAATTAAATTTTGAAATAAATTAATAAAAACTTAAAACATGAAATTCAAAGTGAAAAAAAATATTAAAAGAAAAAAAAACTAAATATAAAGGACCAATTTATTTAATTTTTTTATTTAAAAAATGTAGCCATTTCTAACATTATTTATTGCATAGTTTCTAGATTATTCTACACATGATGGAGAGAAAGATAAGGTAATGTTGTATTTGTCCACCGAGTGAGAAGTTATTTGGTGGTATAAAAGCATTGCTTCACACTATTTATATTTAGACAAGTGTTCAATTATATCTCAATAGAGACAAATATATGAATAATGCTATATGCACCAATTAATATACTAATTAGTGTACTAATTGATAATATGACATAATTTAAGAGATTTTTGATATTTGTAATTTGTATACTGAGTGGGGTCAATAATAATGTCATAACAGTGGAATTTGGATCCTCTCCAGCAATGTTCTCTCCAGTAATGTCCAGCACTTTCAACAAGACTATGACACATGGCAAAGAAGCAATCTGAGGGTAAAGGATACACCACGTCGTGGAAATAGGAAATGAGCTTATTAGAATGTCGTCGTTTTTGGCGAGAGACCAAAATCAAAGGATTAAACTTTGTTTTGTGAAGTTGGTGAATGAATATAACGGAGTAAAAAATCATCCAACTGCCCTTAAACCCTTTCTTTCGTCCCAACCCATGGTCTTTTGCTTGAAACCCAGCAGCCCATGCCGGAGATACTGCAACCCCGACGCCTGTAGCGTAGTTCTCTCACATTGGCAACGCCCTATACCTAGTTTAGACTAGGGAGGGATCCACTCTTTCTTTCACTGACGATCATCGCCCAACATATCCCAAACTAGGCAACACTCCATCATCCCTCCGACAACCCCTCATTCCAGACCTTGGTTGGTTAGCTGAATTTGTTTTTTGTTGAATTGAATGATGATTCAAAGTATCTTCTGAAACTTCCACCTAAGTTGTGCCTCCAAGGTGCTTGGAATATGAAGGTTTATGCCAAATATCACCAATGTTCAGATTGACAACCATTGACAAATAAATAAATAAATAAAATAAAATAAAATAAGTAATACAGAAAAAGACAAATGAAAGTCATGAACATAATTCTCAAATCATGAAGTGTCATATATATATAGAACCAACATCATACATCAATACTTTTCTTCCATACAACAGCTAATCATACACTCCAGTCATTACACGCTAACAAAATGTGAAAAAAACAAAGCTTTCTTCTCCACCATCATCAAAAAAATCCCAATTGAAGCTGCTCTTTATAAGTAATGAGATTAAAAGCAAGCTCTTCTATGCCGAGCTCTTCTCCATTGCTAGGTCCGGTTCGGTTAAGCAGAAGAACATTTTCGATGGAGCTCTTACCCACAAAGTTCACCTTCGATTTTCCTTATGAATATGTTATTCAGTGTAAGCCGGTCGGTGCAGGGTCTCTCTCTACCGCTGCAGCTCTATTTCCCCCTTCAGACGCTATGGAGGATTGGAAATTTGGAGATCTAGGGCTTGGAGTGAACAGTCGTTTGACAATTGTGGCCTTCGTTACCCCAAAAGGATGTTGCATCATTTAGTTTCTGGATTATTGGTCAAAACGACGTCACTCTGCACATTTTTTGCCTCCTCTACCGACGTGGACTCTTCTTCATCCCTGGATCTAGTCTGCCCAACATGTCCTCATCCTATTCAAACTGTTGGACAGTGCTGGACCAAAGATAGTATGGGTGCTGATTCCACCACACTGCCAAACATGAACTCAGCTGGAGAGCACAGGCATAATAGATTATGCCCGATCAACCTGTCACAGAAAGATAAGACTCTGGTGGTGGTTCGTCCACCCGGGGGGACTCCGACGATCAAGTCAGTACTCAATTTATCTCTCAAAGACAGCAAATAGTGCTTAACTCACAAACCAGAATACAAAAAGTGTACCTTAGACCTATGAGGGTGCCTTACTTTTATAGCCAGCACTAACCTGATCCCTGTAGAAGCCTAGTTTCAATGGACTCTGGCTTAATACTTATCTGAGACTCTCAACTAGATAAAGATAAACCCCTAAGAGCTTTATCTTTATCCAGACTGAGGTCCTCTCCCATTCTAGGACTCTTGTCCCTTATCCACTCATTTCAGATTCCGGTACCTCTGCACATAACCTCGACTTATCTGATATCACCTTGGCAACATGACCAATACACGTGGCACCTCGGCTGACACTCTGGTGCCACATTGGCCACGTGTTGTCATTCACAAAATATGTCCCCACAGCTGCCCTTTAGGTTCTGTTACCTCGGCATCTTGAGGTGATGGATCCTACCTCGTTTATCCACATAGCACTTCGGCCAAGATTTACTTCATCCTTCATGACCGAGACCATCACACGTTGGCTTAATATGACCAAGACTCTACGGTCTACTTTTGTCAAAGACCAAGATCCAAGTACCAAGTTCTTGAAGTTCCTTAACCAGAACCGTTCCTCTGGTCGAGGTTCTTGATTCATTAAATTAAGAACTCCAAGAGTTCTATCTGCGCATAAGCCGTCACGCATGGTTTTCTCAACCGTTTCATCCACACGTCCTTCTCTCATTGATTCGTACCTGATACGCGCCACCAAGTCGCGTCACTTCTGTGCACGCCACCTGATAGACACATCGTCCAAGGCATATCATTTGTGGTTTGTCGCCTTTTCGCGTTTTAACAAAATTCTCTTTCTCTCTCCGTCTTTTCACTTTTGCAAAAACACCATCTCTCTCTGCTCAGAGCCTCTCTCTCT
Organism: Camellia sinensis; assembly: GCF_055761805.1. Classification (NCBI taxonomy): domain Eukaryota; kingdom Viridiplantae; phylum Streptophyta; class Magnoliopsida; order Ericales; family Theaceae; genus Camellia; species Camellia sinensis. Next base: position 132,689,649 of record NC_138974.1, read on the forward strand.
CTCTCTAACCTCTATTTTTGTACCTTTGAAGCTCTCTGTAATCACTCCGTTTACCTCATCTGATAAAGCATTCTCCCGTCGCCTCCGTCTGACTTCGGTGAAACTCAAACCGGCGTCCTCAATCTCGGCCCCAACCGATGAGAGTCCTTCATTTCTTTTGATTTTAGTTTCAGCCCCTCATTATTCTGTATATATTCTGTTGTTATTGAATCTGTCTTCATGATTACACTCTGTTTCTTTCTTTTCTTCGATTATGAATCGATTTTCTGTTCTTGAATCTTAAATCCGCGTAGTTTTTTATGAAAATGTCAAATCATGTTGTTTTCCTGTAACCTCTGCACATTGTTCTTCACACACTCACTTAGTGTCTTGAAGTTTTGGATGTGTACATTTATCATTTTGCTTTCTGCTTCGCTCTTGATGTCTAAATTTCATTTCTTTTTTGGTCTTTTTGCTTCATTTCCAGATTCTTGCCTTTGATTCCTGTATTTGCATAGATTTAGATTTGGGATTTGATCCAGAACTCTGTTCTTTAGGAAAACTGAACCAAAAAACCCCCTCAGACTCTAAAAAACCTTTACTCCAGTGCTCTCTAGGGTTTAACCGAGATCATTTGCCACTTTCCAAACCTCTTACCAAAAAAAACCTGAAATTGGACCCACTTTAGCCGAGATAATGGGTATGTTCAGGTGGAGAGTCGACACCCCTTCTAAGCTAGAGCACTTTAGGCAGGAGTTTTCTATCCTAGCCGACGTTCAAATCCAGTTGGCTGGAAAGAATAACTCCATTATGCCTGGGAAGGACTACATGCCCTTTCTCGTAGTCTCCATTATTGAAGGAGGAGTCAGATTCCCCCTCAATATCCTTTTTAAGGAGGTCCTCCACTGTTACAAACTGAACCCCATGCAACTAGCTATAAACTCTTTTAGGATTATAAACGGAATTGTCCAATATCTAATATTGCTAGGATCAGCAAAACGCTAGGATCACCTTGTCCAATATCCAATATTGCTATACGATGTGTGGCCTTAAAACCAAAGCTGGCTATACATACTACCTCAAGCCGAGATCCACCCAATACAAGCTGATAGCTGACATTCCAAACTCAAATAAAGGCGTGACTGATGACTACTTGATTGTTTTGGGCAATTGGGAGTTCGCGCCAGATGATGAACTCCACCTCTTCCCATTGCGCCGTGAGGTTTTTAGGGATGACAAGGGTAAGGACTTAGTTTCCCTCCCTAGAGTCCCTCCTCCTACTTCTTTCTTAATCATTTTTCTGTTACTTTGTTTCTAATGTATGATCTCTTTTTGCAGCTCTCCCCCAGCCAGAAAAAGACTTTCACCGATATTATACGCCGAGCAAAGACTTGGTTCGCCTTCTCAGCCTGCCACTCGAGCTTCGCAAGGTTATAATCCTCCTTAACTACATCTCAACATATTGGAGTCCTTTGCCCGATGTTCCTCGAAAGAGCAAATCTCCACCTTCTGCAACAACTCCCTCTGACACTTCATCGCCAAAGCCTGATCAAGCCTCAACTTCTGATCCAACGGAGCAGCCATCAACATCTGCTCCTCAACTGATTCCTCTAGCCCAGCGCCAACGTCGACGCCGAGCTCCACTCTTCGCTCCTGCAGGCAGAACTCGTAGCCGAAAATGCCAAAATACTGAGGCGTCGGCTTACGATCCAGCCAACCCACCCATTGCATTACCAGCAATCCATTTTGGTACCAAAAGTCACTGTTGCCGTCACCGCCGACGAGATGGGATGCATCAAGGCTGTTGTTGAAGACCTCTTGGCTGACATACCTGGCGTTGTGACAGTCCAGTCCTCCCCCTCACAATCCCAACCAAAGGCCAAGCCAAAGAGGGTGAAAAAGGCCAAAGCCAAGGCAACAGTGACTCAGATCGTCTCTGATGACACTTTGCCGATCTCAAAACTAGCCGAGGCTGAGAAAAGCGCATCCGCTGCTGAGAATAGACCTGCTGAGGCTGGTTCATCTGAGGCACCCTCCTCGAAGAGGCCAAGGTCTAAGGGTAGACATCAACCCGACGTCCTTAAATCTAACTCCCCTTGGGCCCCGACATTCGTGGTGAGCGACCAACCTCTGCTAGCTAGCGACAGCGCGCTAGACAGTGTTGAAGTTTGTGCTGCCATCTCCACTGTCGTTCTCTTGCCAGCTGACATCAACTGAATAGCTGAGCTAACAGAGTATGAAAACTATGCTTTGATGATGCAGCACTGCGTCTTGGTAAGTCTTTTACCTTATCTTTCTGAAGTCTTCCAACATTTAGCCATACTTTTACTAACTTGTTTCTTTTTCTTGCAGACTATCCAGCAGGGTCATCATTCGCAGTCAAGGCCGAGGACTGTAAGAAAGAACTAACCCCAAAGACCAAGTTAGCAGCCAAACTTCTCTCTTCGCTTAACAAAGCCTAGGCTCACATTCGAGGTCTGCTTGATCAAGCCAAAGTTACTCAGCTAGCCTTGAAAACAACCGAGGACTGTGCCAAAGCTGTGGAAAATGTAGCTGAGGTCGCCAAGGCCGAGGCAAAAGAAGCCAAAGAGAATGAGGCCGAAGCCCAAACCGAGCTTCAAACGACACTGGCTATGAAGAATGCCGAAATCAAGGCGGCCAACGAAAAAGCCTACGCCGAGGGGGCGACAGATGTACGTAACGAGTACAAAGGTAAGTGAAGCAGACATGCAACAAGGGTTACACCCTTGGCTAGATGGCTGCCTTGAAGGAGTTGGCAATCCCAGAAGGTTTGCCACTGTACAATGCCAGCCGATTTGTTTTACCATTCCCCTCTACTCCAAGCCAGTCCGAGGACGAGGTTGAGACAGAGGAGGATGTCGAAGCCGATAAGTCTGGTGGAGTTGGTGCTACTGGGGCCAACTCCCTAACTCTGAATGAGCAAGTCCTAGACTTGACTCAGGATGAGGAGGGCAAGGTCTTAAAAAGTGCCTCCCCCATGAAGACTACGCCTGAGGTGTATACCACCGGGAAGAGCCTCGATCAAACTCTTCTTGAGATTGATGCCGAGATTGAGGCTGACAAGACTGCTGAGAAGATCTCCAAGTTGTCTTCTGAGCCCGAAACCCAGCCAACTGATGACGCCGAATAGTCTATTTAGAAGTTTTTCCTTATTTCTACTTTGTAATAGTTTCCGCTGTAGTCTTTGCAACAATGTTTTAATTTCAATCTGGTTGATGTGCCTTTTTGTACTCGAACAAGTTTAACTTTTGAATGCAAATCTGATTTCTCTTTCAAAGTGTTGTATGCCTTCCTTTCCCTCATGTATGCTTACCACTTTTATACTTAGAATAATTTGGTATGTCTTCAAAGTACACTTTAACTGTGCAATATCCTTGGGGTAAAGTACCTCGGATATATCTTCTGATTATTTATCTCAGCCTTGGCTTAACACTTGAAAATATATTGAAATATTTTCACAAGTGTTGTTTCTTTGAACTTGCCACTTCACTCTCACTTACTGTCTTCTATCATTAACAAATTTGGCAACTTGGTCATATCGGCGAGTACGTATGTTAGGTACTTCTTTCAATATTACCTCGGCTTAACTTCAACTTGTAAATTTTTCTGAAATTTCAATAAGTGTTAAGCTAATCTTTACCTTGTAAATGTTTCCAAAAAAGTTCAACAAGTCCAAAGCACTTTAAAGTTCATTCATCATTCTCCAGCTCTCTGCCCCCTAATGTGAATCTAAGTTTTACTTATGTTCATATTAAGCACGTATAATCTTTCGCTAAAGTCATATTCAAACAAGGACTAGCTGAGGTTCTCAACCTTAGTTTCTCTGTTAATGCATTTAATTTCATTCCAAGTTTAATTCTGCCGACATAGAAAGTCTAATTGCAATTCAACTTAGTTCAACTCTATTATATGTAAGTATAATTCAACTCTTCTATATAATAAGTCTAAGTTATTCGTAATGTTTCAATCAGAAACATTGCCAACTTAGTTCAACTCTATTATATGCAAGTATAATTCAACTCTGCTATATAATAAGTCTAAGTTATTCGTCATATTTCAATCAGAAATATCATCAACTTAGTTCAACTCTATTATATGCAAGTATAATTCAACTCTGCCATATAATAAGTCTAAGTTATTCGTCATGTTTCGATCAGAAACATCGCCAACTTAGTTCAACTCGATCATATGCAAGTATAATTCAACTTTGCCATATAATAAGTCTAGTTATTCGTCATGTTTCAATCAGAAACATCGCCAAAGGACTGGTCAGTCCTATCACACAAATTTCACATTCTTAAAAAATTAGGCTAAAAAAATTTATTACTACCTCGGCTAAGAAAATTATGACATATATTTCGAAAAACAAAAAGGTCTAATGATAGAAAAACTTTAAGTTGCAAGTATTCCAAGGTCATGGCAACTCTTTGCCTTCATTGTCCTCAAGCCAATATGCCCCATTGCCGGCGACCAAGATGGTTCTATAAGGCCCCTCCCAGTTTGGGCCCAGCTTGCCCTTCCTAAGATCCTTCTTGTGACGCCCCAAAATTTAAGGACATCATAATAAGATTTAGAACATAAAATCAATGTTACCACCAATTTTACTAACATCCATTAATTAACAACCCAGAAATTAAAAGTTCTCAAATTACAATCCTAATAAAACTTAAAACTTAGTCTTAGTACATAAAAAAAACACAAATATAAAAAGAAAACTAGAGAAAAACTAGGAAACTTAAAAAAATGGTTCATGGAACTTGGGCACTCTTCAAGCTAACCAAGGCTGAATGTCACCTTGCAAGGCCTTGGTGTTTCCTTTGTTTTCTTCGGTACTTGGCATAAAATGCTAGGGCAACAAGAATGCCAATGAGTGACGAGCTTAATAAGATACTACAACCCAAAATACCCACCCCGATGATAATACTCATAATTAATGAATAGAATAACAAGCAACACTTAATAAGCATAACATGAATGCTATCAGTTGAAGTAATAACAATAGACAATGAGAACAATGGCAAACGGAAGTAGTATTTCATCGTAAGGAAAAATGCCAACTTTTCTTTTTAAATTCTTATAGATTTAGTTTATCAGATAAGTTTAAGTAACTCCCGCGGAGCACTATTTCCACTCAACCGCTAAACAATGGCCACAGACAATTTTGACTCCCCCTTGGTCAAATATTCAAATGTTACTTGCTGTAACTACCAATGGTGCCCACACACCAGGGTTACGTACTCGAGTCGTGACATAACGATCTGCCCCAAGGGAACGATCTATGTTGTGACACTCGCACCACCAACCTTATATCGCCTATACCGATAAGAGCCGAAATACCTTCCCGTGCCATGTCAGGGTTCGCAACTCACTTGCGCAACACTCTAAACCGAGCTCACCCCATCATTTTAAAATTTTAATGCATCTGTTCAATTTCGAATTTCTTTACTTCGTCGAATTCATATTTTGATACATGTGCGAGTTTTAGTTGTTGGAAATGGTTATAAAATTCTAGGTAAAATCAGATTTTTTTCCTAAGTTTGGTCTATTTTTTAAGTGGGTCCCGTGCGTCGATTTACACGGGTCAAAGTGGTAATGCGTTCTATGCCGCATTGTGATTCACGTGGTATATTTGGTTGCTCAAAACCATTACCGAGTGAATGGGAAATTGAAGCCAAAGTGTGCTCCATGGAAATGGAGTTTTGGTGGAAAATCCTTAAAGGTTTGAATAAGGCTTGTCCCACATTGATTTGGTGGGAAGTTTTGAATGGGTTTATAAGGCATGGGTTTGGTACTTGGGGTGTGCCCCAAGGGGTACCCAAGTGTTTTAGAGGGAGAGGTTATGGGCAAAATGGGTTAGACCCATTGGACCCAAAAATCACCACACACGCGCGCGCGCCGCCGCCGCTGTCCGTCCAGTTGGTCGGGCGGGCTGGGCTTGGACGCGGGTGCGTGGTGTGTGGTTTGGTTGGGCTTGTTCGGCCCAATACTAATCTTTTTGGGCCAAAAATATTTGAATTTAATTTTATTTTTGGTAAAATAAAATCCAGAATTCAAAATAAACTGGTCCGATTTTACTGTACACCCAAACAGGGCCCTTCCCGTTTTTGTTATCTGTTTGAATTGTGAACCCAACAGATTCAAATCTGTTTAAATTCAAAACCAAACAGGTTTCATACCTGTTCAAATAGGTTTGCACCTGTTTAATTCAAAATCTGCAGCCACCAATCCATCTATAAATAGGACAGCCCTCATTTGGATTTTGTAACTCTAATTTCGTCCTTCATAATTCTGCAAATATATTCTTTTCGTATTGTTGCATTATTTTCTTCTGTGAGAGAGTATAAACACTTAGTGTTCGTTAGGCAAACAATTTGTAGTGCTACTATTGTTTGTAGTAGATCATTTTATCTTGGGAGATAGACGTCCAAATTCTGAAAGCACCGTAGAGAGGACGAATCTGTCTTAAGGACATAGTGTCAAACACTGGACTTGATCAGATTATAATTCTAAGAAATTAATCAAGTAAGTTGTTTAATTTATTATTCTGTTTATTTGTTTATTTAATCAGATTTTAATTTTGTTTTTGTAACAAAATAAAATCTATTTTTATTTATTTATTTTATTTCGAGTTTGATTTTTGTAATCAAACAAATTCTCCTTTCCTTTATTTCTTTTATATTCTGTTTGTTGTTAACTACACAAACTGAATTAATTAATTACAGTGAAGATTGTCCAACATTAGTTTGAAGACCACAATGTCATAATGTTTATAGAGCACAACACAATCATGTATGACAACCAAAATAAATATGATAGAATGTCTTCAGACTTATCACCAAGTTTCTTAGAAATTCACACATTTCTTCTTTCAGCACTATATGGTCAGAAAAAAAAATATGAAACCCATACCAAATGAAATTTAACCATTACAATATTTTAACTGGTGCTAGTCCATCGAGTTAGGAAAACATTTCGAGAAGAATACTAGGGCTAAAAACGATTTTAAAATAGAGAAAAAAAATTTGGAAGAAAACTGATTTTTCTGGGATAGTAAGTTACATTAACTTCCAGCATAGGTGATCTATGTTTGAAAAATAAAAAGGAGCCTCAAACAGTGTCAAAAAGTGGTATGGTCAGAACGGCTTGCTAGATACTTGAGTTTAGAACATATTTTCAGAAGAGTTTGAAGACTGAAAACCAATGAAAGATGGTCAAATAATTTTTATAAGAAAACTGGACAGATTCTGTCACATTTTGGAAAAATTGGCATTCCTCTCTCAATGCTTAATAAATTTTTTTGAAAATAGCTGCATTTGAAAGGTAACTTAAAAATCTAACATTTCCAATTTGAATCACTTAAAAACTCATTCTGTAAAATAAACAGTGACCTAGTAAAGTCAGCATTGCTGTTGCCTCCAGACAACAATGACGTTAAAAATATGTTTTGACCACAAAACGTTGTCAAATATTTTTTTTATTTTTTATTTTTATTTTTTTTATATCCTAGTACCATGAAAACATGTTAAACTAACTCCAGTAGTTTCAGATTTTATGAAAGTGTTCCCATAAGTTTGTTTGAGTTTATTCAAAATGGATTAAAAATCTATTTTGCTTGAAGTTCCTTATTTTGTGAAAAACACACTTTGTATTCACCATGAATCACATGCAAGACTATAAAAATTGTTTTTTGCTATTATTCCCATGTGAAACTCTAATCCTTCATATTTACTTTCATTTGTGGTGACAGGGAATAGATGAAAATAATATTTATGAAGAGTAAGCACAAATTCATAAACATGTAAGACTAATTCAAACAATGGAGAATATTTGAACACATAAGAAGAAAAATCAGTAGCTAAACCATCTAATCCATACTTACAAGAAGGATAGAAATCATATAATCATAAGATTATCATTCTATCAAAATGTAAACATGCATTAAGCTTTTGTGTATTATCAATGCACACTCTTGCATTTTTTTTTTATTTTTTTATTTATAGATTTAGTTAAGAAAAATAGAAGTTGAGTATTCTTACTTCAAGAGCTTCTACAAATAATTCTTCAAACTAGTTTTGAACCACCAAGTGCGCTCTCCTCTTCCTCTCTTTTTCTTTTCTTTTTTACTCTTTCTCTCTTGTTTTTCTTTGCTCAGTCGTGTATCCTAAGATGGCTGAAGATGGGATCATTATGTAGGAGTTTGAAAACAATTTTTATTCTTATTTTATTTTCCCTATTGGCTTGGAATTTGTCACAATCCAAACCCGGTACCCAAAGGCTCGGTGTCGTAACAAGATAAAAATAAAATAATTCGGATAATTAAGTAGTCGCAACGCAAGCGGATAATTTAAATAAAATAATTGGGTACCAACTGTTTATTTAAAAGGAAACAAAACATAGTCATTTAAACTTCATTGTATTACAGGAGTTTGATAATAAAAAGATAGAAATCTTAAAAAAACACAAAACAACACAGCGATTCATTTTCCATCTTGATCCCACTAAACCTTGTCACCTGAAAGGGGTAACAGCTATAAGCACATAGCAGAGTGAGAAATATTATACTGTGAGTGTAGGGGCACAAAATGGCCATGGATATTTATTTAAGCTAAAACATTAACATAATTTAAGTTGAGTTGAACACACAAATTAATTAAGTGCCAGAAACTGAAATAATTAACTATAACCACGGTACATAACAAAACAAAACAGGGGTCACTAAATGACAATCACTACATGGGTCAATGGTTCCATGACAAACAGGGGACCACAAAGTGGTCAATCAGGGGCCAATGGTTATTTAAGTCCCCCAAGGCGTGGGACTCCCATGGTGGTACTTACAACACATAATTGAATATAAGGTTATAGTCAAATGTTCTTTAAAATATAAACAAACATATCCATGGATTTCCTTTTAGGCAAATAGGGTTCAGAAATAAAACCACATAACAGAAACCTTTATAAAACATAACTTTTATTAATATACTAATAAAACATAACTTGTGTAAAACAGATTTTGATAAGTCAAAACATACGTAAAATATATTTTGGTAACTCAAGGTATAATATAACTCAACTTAAATTAATTTCTTTCTTTCCACCACTCAAGATCCTCACTCCTGCTGTTCTCTATTCTACTTTCTATTTCCGTTGCCTTAAACATGCCATTCTTCTCTATTTATAGGAAGTAATTCGTGGGTGACAAGTATACGGAAAGTTCCGTATATTTGACACGTGAAAATCTTACTGATCACTCCAGTCCACCCTTATCTAATCATTTAATAACTTGTTTGATTTTTTTACTTTGACCACGGACCATTCGGCTTTCTTAGGATTTAGGAAAAGTTATTACCTTCTTTGGTAATTCATGATGACTCCTAAATTTATATATGACTATAAGTTAGGTTCATGTCTAAAAACCTCACTACCTAACTATAAATCACCACTTACCACTTACTAAAATATTTAATGTGTAGTGTTTCACAACGTATTTCTTTAACCATAAAATTCCCAATTTCCTAAATTATGCATTTATTTATTATTATTGTTACTACATGTATATATATACATATATTATTATTATTATTATTATTATTATTTTAATTTTTGAGTTTTATTTATTGTAAAATTAAATTTAAAACATTCAGGTGTCACAGAATTTCCATCTATGTGTGTAGGCTTTGGAGTGTGGTAGTAAGCATGCTTTAGCATGTATGGGCATGCTTGCTCAGCAGAGCCGAATTCCTCTACCCAAAAATAAATTCTGATTTTTTTATTTTTATTTTTTTGTACAAAAATAAAAATCAATGAATATATATATAACCTAGTCACTAGATATTTTGCTCCCTATTATTCTCTTACTAACTTAGTTATTATTTGTTTAACTCATTTAGTTTTCCACAATTGTATCTAGATAGAAAAATTTAATTACATAAATAAATTTATTTAAAAGAGTTTAATATTGGTATTAATCATGATGCTATTATCATTATAATTTAATAATTTAATAATCACTATTAAGTGACTTAATACTGTTATTAACAAACTAATTAGTTGTTCAAAAATTTAGGTTCTTACACTTCTTGTTGCCAACCACTTTCCTTAGCACCAGGTCCCCAACTTTGAACTCTCTAGGGTTGATCTTCTTATTATAAGCCCTAGACAGTTATTGTTGGTATGCCTCCAGTCGAATTGCTGCTCTCTCCCTTTTCTCCTCAAGTAGGTCTAGATCTTGGGCCAGGAATGCCTCATTAGTCCCAAACTCTACTCCATGAGTTTTGATCCCTGGGATGCCGACTTCCAGTGGAATGACTACTTTTATGTCATAAGCCATGACAAATAGGGATTCCCCAGTTGATCTTCTTGGCGTAGTTCGATATGCCCAGAGTACATTGGGCAACTCTTCCACCCATTTTCCTTTTGCTGTTTCCAGCCTATTCTTGATCCCATCTAAGATAGTCTTGTTGGATGCTTCTGTCTGACCATTACTTTGAGGGAAACTTGGAGTGGAGTAATAGTTCTTGATTTTGTACTTTGCACAAAAGCTTTTGATTAGCTTACTGTCAAATTGTGTACCATTGTCTGCTATTATTGCCCTTGGGATCCCAAACCTGGTGATGATGTTCTTCCATATGAAGTTCTTCGCATTAGTGTCCTGAATCTTCGCAAGGGGTTCAGCTTCTACCCACTTTGTGAAATAGCCAGTTGCTACTAGTAGGAACTGACTTTGTCCAGTTGCTTGGGGTAATTATCCAACAAGATCCATGCCCCATTGGGCAAATAGCCAAGGGCTGGACACTGGGTTCAAATCTGCTGCTGGTTGATGTATCAAAGGCGTGAACCTTTAACACTTTTCACACGTTCTAACATAGGGCTTCAGCATCCTTCTGCATATAGGGCCACCAGTACCCCTGAGTAATGGCCCTATGAGCAAGTGATCTACCTCCAGCATGACTTCCACATACTCCTTCATGTATGTTATACAAGAAGTCTTCAACTTGTGAGGGATGCACACATCTCAAAAGGGGACCAGTAAAAGACCTTCTGTAGAGATGTCCATCCGCTGTCAGGCTAAACCTAGCCGACTTCAGTTTGGTTTTGTGTACTTCTTTGCGATCATTTGGCAGCTTCCCATCTCTAAGGAACATTACTATTACATCTATCCAACTTGGGCCCATTTCCACACACATTACTTCGTACTCTGTGATTAGTGGTTCCACACTTGGGCCTGACAAATAATCAACCGTTATTGTCCTTGCCTCCACTGATTTCATTGCACTAGCCAGGTTAGCCAAGGCATCGGCATAGCTATTGTCATCTCGGCTAACCTGCTGTAGTTGGCAGCCTTGAAACAAGGCTAGCAGTCTAACAACCTCTTTGACATAGGCTATCATTCTTTAATCTCGGGCTGCATACTCGTATGTTGCGTGGTTCACAATAAGCTGGGAGTCACAGAAGACTACCACCTCATCGGCTTCCATTGCTGCTGCGAACTTCAATCTTACGATCAGTGCTTCAAATTTTACTTCATTGTTTGAGGCTTTAAACCCTAGTCGAATAGATGTTCTAGCATTCGCCCATTTGGTGATACTAGCACTACTCCTGCTCCCGCTCCTTGACGATTTGAACTCTCATCAACAAACAGGCGGAAGGAGTCGCCGATGTAAATATCGCAGGGCTTGAGTTTCTCTTATTTCTTCTGCTCTGTTGTGGGGTTTTTCATTCCCAGCTGGGTCTCTTCTTGTTCTCTTGGACACCCTAAGCCACGGCTCACCGAAGCCCGACGTGGGATGGCACCAGGTGTGAAGTCGGCCACAAAGTCGGCCAGAACCTAGCCTTTTATTGCTGTTCTGGGCCTGAACCCTAAATCGTATTGGCCCAATTCCACTGCCCATCTGGCCACCCTGCTTGTTAGATCTCTTTACTATAGTAGGGACTTCAAAGGGTGCTCAGTTAATACCACAATCTTGTGGGCTTGGAAATAATGGTTCAACTTCTTGGAGGCCATCATTAAGGCCAATGTTAATTTTTCCAGGGATAAATACTTGGTCTCTGCGTCCGCTAGGGTTTTACTCACATAGTATACTGCCATTTGTTTCCCCTTCTCTTCTCTGATTATCACTGCATTCACTGCATGTTCTGAAATCACCAAGTACAAGAATAGCTCCTCCTTAGGTACTAGATTTGAGAGAACTAGAGCTACGGTCAAGAATCTTTTCAAGTCCGCCAAGGCGACTTCACATTCCTCTGTCCACAAGAAGTCGATGACCTTTTTCAGCAGACTGAAAAATGGTTTACACTTATCTGAACTTCTGCTTATGAATTTGTTCAGGGCTGCGGCCCTTCCAGTCAACACCTACACTTGTTTTGTTGACTCTGGGCTTTTCAAATCCAGGATGGCCTTGATTTGATATGGGCTTGCCTCAATGCCCCTTCTGGTAACCAGATACCCCAAGAACTTACCAGACCCAACTGCAAATGCACATTTTGAAGCATTGAGTTGGAGCCGATATGTTCTTAGGATGTCAAAGATTGCTTCCAAGTCGGCCAGATGATCCTTAGGTTCTTTGGTCTTTACGGCCATGTCATCGATGTATACTTCTACTGTTTTGCCAATCTGATGTTTGAACATCTTGGTCACCAACCTTTGGTACGTTGCTTCTGTATTTTTCAACCCGAAAGGTATCACTCTGTAACAATACAGCTATTTTGGGGTGATAAATGCAGTCTTCTCTTCATCAGGGGGTACATTGCTATCTGATGGTACCCTCTATAAGCGTCTAGAAAGCTTATCCTTCCATGTCCTGAAGTGGCATCCACTAATTGATCGATCTTGGGGAGTGAGAAACTGTCTTTGAGACAAGCCTTATTTAGTCTAGTAAAGTCCACACAGACCCTTTACTTCCCATTCTTCTTTTTCACAACCACAGTGTTGGACAGCCAAGTAAGGTAGTTTACCTCTCGGATGGTTCTCGCCTCTAATTATTTGTCCACTTCCTCCACTACTGCCTCCACATGAACCAACGTCGACTTTCTTGCTGACCTGTCTACGTTTAGTCTGTGGCATGTAATCTCGGGATCAATGCCAGACATCTCGTATGGCGTCCAGAAAAATACCTCTATGTTTGCTCATAAGAACACTTCTAACTCCCTTTCCTCTTTCTTGGCCAAGCCTGAGCCGAGGAGGAAGAAGTGGTATTCATCCCCTTGCTGGACTAGAATTTTCTTCAAGGCTTCATTGCTTTTGTCGGTCGGCTCTTTGCCGACGTCATCCAGGACCTCTATGTCTTCGTCCTCAATCTCTATAGTCTCTGCTGCCTCTTGCACATTATAAGTGGATTTCATTACTGTCATGGAGCAATTCTTTGCCTGCACCTGATCCCCTTTGACCTCCTTAATTCCATGCTCTGTTGGGAACACAACAAGTGGTGTAATGTTGAGGGAACAACCTTCATTGCGTGCAACCATGGCCTTTCCAAGATAACATTGTAAGGGAAGGGGGTGTCAATTACTTTGATTTTATGCTTACCTTCTTGGTGCTTGGCTGCACCTCTAAACTTATTACTCCCAGGGGCCATGGCGGCGTTTCATTGAACCTGACCATTGGACTGTTAAACTGCTCCAGATCATCTTAGTGAAGGCCGAGCTCCTTGTAACATCTGACATACATGATGTCACAAGAGCTACCTTGGTCAATCAGAATGTGCCTTACCTGGCACTCTTCAATCTTCAGGGATATCACCAGAGCATCGTTGTGTGGATACTACACCATATCTAGGTCGGCTTCAGTAAAGGACTGTACACCCCATTTTTGACCGACCTTAAGACTCAGACGCCATCGATTGAGCGCTCGGTGATTGCGCATGTTGTGCTCGTTCTGAGGTTACGGAGTCTCGACTGAGAGCCTTACCTTCGAACTTCGAGGCTCTTTTGTGCTTTGTCTTGGTTTACGAACTAGGTTTTGTTTTCTTTTCCCGAAGGGAGGGAGAGGTCTCGTAGACCATCTCTCAGTGGCCGTAGGCTACTTTTCGTGGTCGTAGACCACTGTTCCCGTTTGGAGACCAGTTTCTGATTTTCGGAGCCGTCGGCCGTGCGCCTCAGTTCGGGACCACTTAACTTTCTCCGTTTGCTACGGTTTTTGGAGAGCTTAAACATTTTGAACCTTCGTTTTAGCTTCTTAAGGAAGCTTGAACCTTTTGAACCTTCATTTTAGCTTCTTGAGGAAGCTTGAACCTTTTGATCCTTCATTTTAGCTTCTTGAGGAAGCTCGAACCTTTTGAACCCTTATTTTAGCTTCTTAAGGAAGCTTGAACCTTTTGAACCCTTGTTTTAGCTTCTTGAAGAAGTTTGAACCTCTTGAACCTTTGCTCAAGCTTCTCCAAGAAGCTTGAACCTTTGCTCAAGCTTCTCCAAGAAGCTTGAACCTTTGCTCAAGCTTCTCCAAGAAGCTTGAACCTTTGCTCTAGCTTCTCTAAGAAGCTTGAACCCTCTTGTTTCTCTATAAGAGAGGGCCTCCCTCTCCTTTAGAGAGATTGAAAAAAAATTGTCTAAGGAAAAGCACATATATCTCTCTATACCTCTACATTCTAGGCTTAAAAAGGGTGTTTGTTCTTGGCCTTTAACACCACACCTCATAGCTACACACCTCCACCATTGATCTAAGGTCATTGATCTAAGGTTCTTGGAGGGTCTTGAGAGGTCTCAAAGGGCTAGTTTTTGGTCCAAGAAGCTGCTGGTTTTGCTGAAGCTACAAGGGTAACACACTATTCCCTCTTTTAAGCTTTATTTTTCTCCATCTTTTGGCCATACTTGCAAGCATATTTAAGCTTTGGTGTAAACTGAAAAAAGTCTTTTTTTGAGGTCCTTTTCATGTTTGTTTAAGATCATTTTGTTGTTGGGGGTCATCTACCCCCTTGCATGCTTCGTTTTGCCTTGTTTTGAGCCATACATGAAGTCCTTTGTATTGATCTTTGTTTGGCCTTTTGACCACTGAAATCCAGCGGATTTTCAGTGGTTAATAGGCTGTTTTGAGAGCCAAAATCAGAGAGGGGTGACCCACTCTCTCCTTGTCTTGTTTTCTAGCATATTTGGCCTAACAAAGGAGCCTATACTTGCATGCCTCCAAGCCTTGTTTCAGGCCTTTTTTGGTGGTTTTTAGGACCTGCATAAGCTCTGTCCAGAGCTGATTTTGTCATATTGGATGTCCACCTTGCATGTGTAGAACAACCCTCTTCATAGCTTATCAAAGAAGCATGTCATTCTTGCATGCATTGACCATGTTTCAGTGGGTTTTTAGGCTTTATTTGGCATGTCATACCTCTTTCTTATGCTGGTTTATTGGCCTCTTGAATGCTTCACATGCTTGTAGTGTAAATCATCTTCACTAGCTTCTAATGCATGTTGTTTTGGCCTTTGATTCTAGCATATTTTGGCCATGTTCTAAACTGATTTTGTGCATGTTTTGGATTGCCTTAGCTCTACTTTTAGGCCTCATGGTCGAATGATGTTTGCTATGCATGGTTGTAGTTCAATACCCTTGCTTAGCTTTGAGTTTTGAAGCCTATTGCATGCGTATTTTGAGGTGTTTCCATGTTTTGGCATCATTGTGAATCATATTTCAGAGCTTATATGTATGCCATATTTCCATGTTTTCTACTCTTTAAATGTGTTTGAGAGTTATGCATGAATACCTCATTTTTGGACCATTGCATGAGCTTCATTTCCATGTTTTGCGAGCCATCATTTTAGTCCATATTTGCTACTGTTTTGGCCTGCATAGGGACTATTTGGGGCTGGTTTGGCCATTTGAGTATTGTTTTGCCTGCCTATAGTGTAATCCACTTCACTAGTTTCGGTATTTGGACCATCTAGCATGCATTGTGTGAGGTGTTTGCATGATTCGGGACCATCTTGCATGTCATTTTAGAGCTAAAAAATATGTGATTGTATGCCATATTTCACGCTTACCATGCTTTGGTGGAGTTGCACTTTGTGCCTTAGGCTTGGCCCCTTGCATTTGTGCATGTTTGCATGTGTGTTGTTGCTTCATTTTCATCATGTATGGCCACTGATTTGAGTGTGGCTGAAGACCATTCATTTTAGTTTAAGTCCATCTTGCATTATGTATGCCATATCCATGTTGTCACATGCTTGATCGTCGCATTGTGTATGCCTTGTTCATGTCTTCGTGCATGTCCATCTTCGTATGTGCATTGTGTATGCCATATAGTTCATGTGCATTGCCATTCTTAGTTCATAGCATTGTGTATGCTAGTTGCATGTTTGCATATCATCCCTCGCATGCTAGCATGATTAGGTTGCATTGTGTTTAAGGTTGCATGCTAGTCGTATTGTGTATGCCATGTATATTGCATTGTGTTTGGAATAGGGTTTAGTCCAAACACGGGAAACGAGGGACGTTTCGTACTCCAAGTGACGAAACGTGCCTCGATTCTCGATCGCCGACACTCCGGATTACCTATGATGGAGTTTAGGCCTTGTTGTGTTTATATGTGCATTCATTTTACATCGAGTCGTGCAATCCGACTCCTCGGCCATCATGCATCGAGATGCGTGATTGGTAGCACGAGGATCGAAGACTACACTCCCTGGAGCTTGTATAATGATGTGGAGAGTGGTCATGCACACATATGTTGAAAATACTTTGCCATGCCCCTTTCTCACTCTCTGTTGCAGCAAACCGGAAACCAGCAGCAAAAACTGGTCAGCAGCCTTCTGGAGCTTTGTACAGTGTTTTGGGACCAGTTGCAAATAGAAACAAATCGGGGCATCGCGATGGATTTCCCGACAAGGCGACTTGAGCATGCATGCATCCCTATCATTCGGAACAGAGCTGAGGCAGTCCATTTTGTTTAATTTGCATGCTAGTTTCCTTACTTAGTTAATTCATTAATTAATTAATGTTGTGTAATAATTAATTTAATTAGCTTAGATTAGCTAGTTTATTCTGTACTATTCATTCGGACCCTCCAAGGAGGGCAATGTTGTAATAAGTGTGCGTGTGTGTGTATTGCATGTCTTCCAACTCCACGTCTTTCTCCCTTTTATTTACCAACTTATGATGGTTAGTTTAGGGCACGTTTCAATTAGCATACTTATGCAAGCATGTTTGCATCCATTTATCTGTCTTGCATGCATCGGGCTCAGCGCATCATACTAACTGCATTGTATTTCAATTCCAAGTTTAATACGCGTATCAGTTGTTGCATTTCATATGCCATTTTAGAATAGCTGAGCCTATCTTAGTTGCATTTTTGCATGTGTTGCATTAGACATTTCAGCATAGTTAAGATTCATGCATGATTTCTAATTAGCTTCTTTCTTTGGCTTGGAGTACTCGGTAAATATTTATACTTTAGCATCCTTGCATGCATATGAGTGACTGCCATGATAGCATGCTTACCATGAGGCTATTTGCTTATGTGATATAACTACCTGAATGCCTATGGGTGAAGGTTAGGTTATTTGAATTGGAACAATTCACCAATTGAGAGTTTTAAGCCCACTTGAGAGTGGCAAAATCATGTTTTCTTAAGCCCACTTGAGGGTGGCAAATCCATGTCTTAGCCTACTTACGAGTAGCACCATCAAACCATCTTTCAAATAAACAAACATGAAATATTTTGTTCCAACTCAAACGATCCAGTCTATACTTGTATGTTGTGTGCATCACATAGTAATTCTAGACTAATAACCGGAATAAGAGCACATAATATTTTCAAAGCTCGATATCATGGTTAGTAGAGGCCGATCTTTGATCGGGCGAGCGGGGGTGCTCACGAAGTGACCTTCCCCAATCGTACCCAAGTTCCCGAGCCGAGGCAACTTTGGTGATGACGGACACGTGGCCTTAGGCACGAGTCAAGGTTTCCTAAATTCTCCAAAATAAAATATTTAGGTGGCGACTCTATATCTGGTAAAGCAGTCCATGTTTGGCACTTCTTTCTAAAAATTAGTTTTTCAAAACAATTTGCCGGATTTGGACTCTTTGATGATTCATCGGTCTTACATTGCACTCTGCGAGATTAGATACAGGACCGTGACATTAAGTCCAAACTGTAGTAAGCCCCAATGAACAAAACGGGATTCCCTCCTAGGACGTTCGGGGACGTCTACAAGGACACTATTGGTCCCTGGTACTCGTCTGCCTTAGGTCTCTTTTGCTAGACCTGATACACATGCTGTAAGTGTTTCACCCTCTGAGTCTCCCCATGTACCTCGTTCTCATTGACCTTTGAGTGAATCACATTGATCACTCAAAGTTCGTCTGCTTGCGGTTATGGTGCTGGTGGAGGTGGGGTTACCGGTGCCTGGGGCTGCCTTGCTTGCTTTTCCCTTATTCTGGCCTCATCTACCAGGTCCCTTAAATAACCTTGTCTTACCAGGTCTTCCAGATGTGTCTTTAGGGCTCTGCATCCCTGAGTCAGGTGCCCATCCTCATTATGGTAGGCACAGTGCTTCTCTAGGCTTCTTCCCATAAATTCGCCAAGGATCTTCTATGGTGCTCTATAGTAAGGCTGATCCTTGATCCTTTCTAGGACTTTGTAAACCGGGATACGGAACATTGTGGTGACTGCCTGTGTAGCCCTAAGTCATGTTTCTTGTCTGTTAAAATTTGTATTCCCTCGGCCTCGCTTCGGCAAGCTGTTTTTCTTCTCTTGCTTTGACGTCTTTGTCCCTGGCGTGTCTTCCTCTAATCTCGCATATTTCTCGATTCTAGCCATAAGTTCCTCCATACTTTTTGGCAGTGTCTTTGCCAGTGATTTTCGAAGCAGACAGTCATCGTTCAGGTTGTTCTTAAAAGATATGACCGCCACCTCTTGGTTGCACCCTGGTATTCGGTTAAACACCTCATAATACCTTTTGGCATAAGCCCTAAGGCTTTCATTCTTGCCAATTCTCAAAGCCATCAGGGAGTCTACCTTCAACGGCTGCAGTTTGTTTGTAATAAACCTGGCCACAAACATCTCAACCAGGCTTTCCCAACTTCTCACAGTTCCTTTTAGCAACTTGTGATACCAATCTGATGCGATTTCCTCAAAGGATAAGGGGAACACCTTGTAGAGCAACGGCTCGTTCCTGGTATACAGTGCCATTGAGTTCAAATATAATCCGACATGAAAGTTGAGATTGGACGTACCATTGTATATCTAGAATCTAGGCATGTGAAACCTTTACGGGGCCTCAAACTTGTCTAATTCTACTGAGAATGGCGCTCTCGGCTTGACTGGAGATGTTACCTCAGCATCTTGTCGCTTCCTCTGGAGGTAATCCATCAAATCCTCCTTAGTTCGTCTAAGAGCTCGGCTGTCACCGGATTTTAGCCTTCTTGGTGCGCTGCTCCCGATGTCGTTATGAGTCCTCTTAGACCTCTCTTCATTCATTATGTCAAAACAAAGCTCCTTCCCTTGAACATGCTGATGTTCTTTGACGTAGGTTTCTTTGGCTTGATGCGTCTTCCAAGACTCTCCTCTCGTCGATTCTCCACGTTCAACCTCCCGTGAAGGCCGATGAGAATGCTTCTTTGGCCTGTCATGCTGAGGGACTGCAGGGATTGCTTTCTGCCTCCCTTTTTGGGCATCGTTCTTGGCCACTGGAGTCGGCGTGTCCTCCAACGGAAACGATGGCTGCATGACGTTGTTCTGCATCATGAAATTGACAATCAATTACAGGTCTGTCAATTTGTTTGTCATCCCCTTCATCTCGTCGTCCCTCCTCAAGCATCTATCTTTCCATATCTAGAGGTCGCTTTCGTTGTATTACCTGCCCTGACATGCTTTCTTCTGTGCGTCCCTCTCTTGGCCGATATCTTTTTCATCGGGATTCTTATCCCGAGGTTCTTCACTATAGTTGTCCTCCTCAACGTTAGGATCGGCGTTTTTACCACTCCCACTAGGGATGTCACCTCCAATCTTTTCTTTCTGTCTGTCGTTGGCTATCTATTCTTCTTACGTTTTCCACAGATGGCGCCAAATTGTGGGTGCTGATTTCCGACCACACTGTCAAATAAGAACTCAGTTGGAGAGCACGGACAGAATAAATTACACCCGAACAACCTGTCACGGAAAGATAAGACTCCGACGGTGGTTCATCCACCCGGGGGACTCCGACGATCAAGTCAGTAGTCAATATATCTCTTAAAGATAGCAAATAGTGCTTAACTCACAAGTCAGAATACAAAAAACGTACCTTAAACCTACGGGGGTGCCTGACTTTATAGCCAGCACTAACCTGATCCCTATAGAAGCCTAGCTTCAATAGACTTTGACTCAATACTTATTTGGGACTTTCAACTAGATAAGGATAAACTCCCTAAGAGTTTTATCTTTATCTAGACTAAGGTCCTTTCCTATTCTAAAACTCTCGTCCCTTATCCACTCATTTCAATTCTGGTACCTCCGCACATAACCTCGGCTTATCTAATATCACCTCGGCAATATGACCAATACACGTGACACCTCGACTGATACTCTGGTACCACATTGACCACGTGTTGTCATTCACAAAATATGTCTTCATAGATGGCTATTGAAGATCCTAATCCTAACATATTGATACACTAATTAATATATTAATTAATACATATAATACGATCGTAAATAAATAATTAATACATTAATTAACACATATAATACGATCGTAAATAAACAGTGACCGCTATGGTTTCAACCAATAATATTCCGATTGAGCCACTATGGTTTCCACCGAGATGATCACGTTACGGCAATCGCATACACATTATTTTTATGTTATCTCTATCGCCGTCGTTACACTCTGCCTGTCTGTATTCTTCTCTCTTATTGTCCACCGAAATTTCTACACTCACCGTCGAAAATGGCAACACCACCACCAGTAGAGAAACCGGTTATGGTGGTGGGAATCGACGACAGTGAACGGAGCATCTACGCACTCGAATGGATTCTCGATCACTTCTTCACTCCTAACGCTCCAAACTTTCTCTTCAACCTCTTCATCGTTCACGCTAAACCTTCTCCTACTTCTGCTATCGGATTCGCTGGTCCTGGTATTATCTCCATTCAATCCTCTCTATATACAGATTCATGTAGTGAATTGCTTGTTTTGATAACATTTTTTTTCCTTCTGAATTGCAGGGGCTGCTGAGGTTTTGCCCTACGTCGAAGCTGATCTGAAGAAGATTGCAGCCAGGGTTATAGAAAAAGCTAAGGAGATCTGTCTCAGTAAGTCGGTATTGTCTATTCTCTCTCTCTCTCTCTCTCTCTCTCTCTCTCTCTCTCTCTCTCTCATAGCTTTTGATTAAGTTATTTTTTGCGATTCCTTGAAGAATTGGATTCCTTAGGTCTCAATCATTGAAAAATTTTAAAATTTCGAACATGTGATTTTGTTGCTCTTATAAATTTTGTTGTTTTGTGCATTTTTTATTTTATTTTATTCTGAATTTGATTAGAATTTTGTAGAATCTGTATGAATTGATGATTAAGTGAGTAAATTCTTTAATCTTTGTTAAATAGTTTAAGGCTCTGTTTTTTAATTCAAGGGTTTCAAATGAAGTAGATTTGAAATCTGATCTTGAAATCCTTGCGCCCCCCTCGGCTGATAGTCCAGCCAAATCAGTACATGGATTTTATTCTTTCATCACTTTCTTAGAAATTCGATTTTTTGTTTGGTCTTTATCTGCTTGATTCTCTTTTTCATAATTTCCTCCTAAAATTGTCTCATCAAATATATATGTGAGTGGAGCTTGCATTATTCTTTCATGGGTGTTCTTGTTTGATTCTCATTTTTTGATGTAGACTTGTATTTTAGTATTCCTTTGAGGAAGTTTGATTGGTAAATTAACAATTCGAGTTCGGAATTCTTCGGCATTTCAGTTTTCCCCTTTATTTGCAAACTTTTGTGTTATGGTTGGTTTATTTGTTTCATCTTATGTGAACTCAGGACGAGTAAGAGACAATTGAGTAGGTGTTCAATGTATTAATATACTTATGTATGCACATGTATATTTGAGAAATTCTCTCAAATTTGTCCAAATCTTAACTTTTCATGATTCTTGAATGAGGTGATAAATTAGAGAGCCCTGATTTGGCAGTGTTTCCTTCATTTTTTACCTTCTTTTTTCTCTTCCACTGTTAGGAAGTTATAAACTGCCAATGCCTTTTTATTTCCAAATCCTTATCATTATCTTGATCCAAACAAAGGAATTAAAACCCATAGACAAATCAAAATCCACATATCCAAACACAACCTAAGTTAATTTAGAGAGGAAACTAGTTTAAACCAAGAATTGGGCCTGGACACTTCTGCGATTCAATGTTTTTGAAACATAAAGTTCTTTTGGTAAATAAGGTGCAGCATTTGTTCAAGGTCTAAAACTGGCTTTTAGCCATTTTGGAAGTATATGTATACATGCATTATTTGGAATTGTCTCAAATTCATAACTTAGTGAGTTCCCTTTTTATGGAGTATTATTGGTAGACAAGGAATTTGGTACATAGCTCTAACAAATGGGGTTAGTGGTAGGAATTTGATTTTGCCCAAGAGTGAGGGGCCTTCCCTTCATTGGGAGACGTTGTGGATGGAGAGAATTACATGGTTAATTATCTGAGAATTATGGATCTTATGTGTTCTTGATGATGTTTTGCGTAGATACCATACCGTTTCCATTCTAAACAGTTTTGATTTGTGAGATTTTTTTTTTTTTTTTGTTTTTGAGTTTTGGGATTGAATAGATATTTAGTGGGGTTTTTAATCTCATATAATTGTAATCTCCATATTAGAATGAAGTTAGTATTCATCTTCGTAGGTGAACCGTGTAAATCCTTGTATTTCGTCTTTCTGTTTAATTTTGGCATATTATTTTTTCACTATTAATTGCATGAGTGGAATCAAAATGCAAACATGGATTGATGAGCCTAGAGCCTATCATAATGCACACATGTTCGTAGCAGTTTTCCAACCTGAACACTGCAACTGATTGCTGTTCAAAAGAATATATATAGGGTTTCTGACCCTTTAATCTTGCCATTCAGTTGAATCTTACCCAATTTTCTTTCGGTAATATTTCTGTTGAAAATTGTGTTGCCTCAATTTGCAAATTCAATCCAAGCTGTCAACTCTGAAGTGTCAGCACTTCTGTGAATTTGCATTGCCCGGCATTCTTTCTGATTTTTACTTTTCTGTACAGGTGACTGGTGTGGTATTGGAAGTTATGGAAGGTGATGCTAGGAATGTTCTCTGTGAGGCTGTGGAGAAACACCATGCTTCCATATTGGTTGTGGGTAATCATGGTTATGGGGCTATAAAAAGGTATGGAATCCATCTCATCCTCAACACACAAGTGAAATTTAGATATTGCAAAAATTTAATGGAATTCATTGGTAAACTATTCAAGCTCTTCTTTTTATGAAAGTATATTGTTTGGACTTGAGGATCAAAATTATGCGTCCCTCTAAAACTTAATCCTACACAAACATTAGGAGATAATGTAAATCGTAATTCCTTCTCTTGAATGATGTGTTGCTTCATCATCAAGAAAACAGGCAGCATAGTTTGCCTCATCAATCATCAATTGTGTTATGAACCACTACAAGAAAAAAACAGTTCTAGCGATGTGTTTTACATGACAAACAACAGATTCTCTGTCATGTGCATGTACAGACTTTGACATAATTTGTTTGAATTGCCATTTCATTGAAAACTAACACAATCAAATTCTCTTGCAGGGCTTTTTTGGGAAGTGTAAGCGACTATTGTGCTCATCATGCTCACTGCAGTGTGATGATTGTGAAGAAGCCTAAGATAAAAAACTGAGCTATGGCCGATTTGCTTTGATTAAGTAAACAAATATAGTTTTCCCGCAAGAACTATCATTGTGTATCTGATCAAGTGCTTTGAATTGTGGGAGTGTTAAAACTAAACTATCTTGTGAGCTTGTTAAACTGTAATAATCTGTATCTCTGTTTATCTAAAATATTGAATAAAAATAATTTTAGTTCTCAGTTCATGATTTTACCAGTTTATTAGCTCGTCTAATACGACCTTCTAATTTATTTTTTAGCTGTTTTTAAGTGGATGTGATAGTATCTGACTGTTGAAAATTTGCAGCAAACAAATTTTCATCTTCCTCTCTTTTCTTCGGTAGGGCTGATCCAAAAAACAAATTAATGTGCATTCTTCATGCTAAACAAAATTAAATATTTGTTTTGCTCCTTTCATATTGAATGCTTAATTGATGATGGAATTTATCAATAAATTATTGTTTATACCTTTGATTGTTGCTTGAATTTATGAAGGAAAATGGAAATAAAATTATCTATACTATACATAAACTAAATCTAAATTTTTCTAGTTACATGACAAAAATTAAATATTGTTGCATTCTCTATTTATTTTTTTCTTATCACCTTTCATTATTTTGTGGATGGAGATTTTAATTTTCATTATGTTATATTGAAATCTTTTCTCTCTATACATATTTTAGACCGAACAAAAACAACACAATAAAAAATCAAAAAGAGTTAGAATTACACTTTCTCATAATTAATTCCCACCATGTCACCCACCATGGATGGCCTCACCTAATTGGGTGGATCTTCCTTCAATTCCAAGTGTTTGCAAGAGCATTAGCACATTGATTTGGCCTCTCTAAAAATGTGCTTGATTTGAATTATTACATCTTTCAAATGAGGAGTTTTGAGTCTTCAACTAGATCCATTAGATTGCACCACTGATTTTCTTTGTATTGGAGCTAACAACATTTTGTGTGGCATTAGAAGGAAATGTTTGAAAAGTCTTGGGCCATATTTGTCATTTTTAATGCTTATTTTATAAAATAAAAAATCAAATTGATCGAAAAGGGATCAAATGCATATCAAGCCAGGTTGACTTGGTTTTGTCTCCAAATGCAAATGTTTCGGTCAATGGTGAAAACTGGAGATAAGAATAAATACTTTTATAAGAATGTTTATTACGATATAAAATCATATGTCTCCCTCTCTCTTTATATTATAATCATTTCATATTTTTTAGCTTTTAATTTCATTAACATGAAAATACAAAATGAACATAAAACAAGAAATGTGATAGAGAGACAAATTATAAAGAATGTTTATTCTTAATCACTCGCATACGAATGTTTATAATTCTGGGTTAAATATCAAATGAGATCTTATCTTAGTAAGTCTCCGAAAATTTGGAGCTTTTAATAATAAACAAAATTTCGACATTTTGTTATTGGGACTTAGACGACAAATTAAGTGGCTTAATAGTCGTACTACTTTTACAGGGCTTAAGAGAGATTTGGACTTCTTATACATCTTGTAAGTTAATTTATTTATTGAGTTTATTTTTATCTTTTTTATTGATAAGTTCAATTTAGAAGTGTTTTAACCTAAGAAGTCTATGAAGGAATTTTTTAACCCATTTAGTCCCATGTATGTATAGTTTTATTCCATAAAGTCCATTTTTTTGATTTACACTATTTTCTTGGACACTTATGCCCTTATATTTAATTTTGATACTCTTATAAATATTTTTTCAACGATTAGCAATTTAATGATGTGAACATTCATATTTTAAAATTCACATTTGTAGAAATGTAAATTGGCCCGTGGGCGGCCCGAAACCCGCCCGCGAGCCAGGGCGGGCCCGACCCGTTGACAATGTGAATATTCACATTGACATGTTAAAATTCACATTAATATGAGTGTAAATTGGCCCCCGTCCCGTGGCGCGCGCGAAACCTGCCTGCGGCCATGGGCAGCCCGGGCGCGGGTCCGGTCCGGCCCGTTAACAATGTGAATATTCACATTGACATGTTAACATTCACATTGATAAGAGTGTACAATTGGCCCGCAGCCCGAAACACGCCCACGGCCCGTGGCGCGGCCCGAGGATGCCCGAAACACGCCCACGGCCCGTGGGCGGCCCGAGGCGGGCCCGGCCCGGACCCGTGACAATGTGAATATTCACATTGACATGTTAACATGCACATTGATAGGAGTGTAAAATTAGCCTGCGCCCCGTGGCTTCCCGAAACCCATCCACGGCCCGTGGGCGGGCTCAGGGCGGGCCCGGCCCGGCCTGTTGACAATGTGAATATTCACATTGACATGTTAACATTCACATTGATAAGAGTGTCCAATTGGCCCGCAGCCCGTGGGCGACCTGAAACCCGATCGCAGCCCGAAACGGGCTTGGCCCGACCCGTGACAATGTGAATATTCACATTGACATGTTAACATTAACATTGATAGGAGTATAAAACTTGTTCGCTGCCCGAAGCTCGCCCGCAGCCCGAGGTAGGCCCGGACCCAAACCCGGGCCACCCCAGGCCGCCCACGGGCTTCGGGCCGCCCATGGGACGCGAGTCAATTTTACACTCTTATCAATGTGAATGTTTACATGTCAATGTGAATATTCACATTGTCAACAGGCCGGGCCGGGCCCGCCTCGGGCCACCCACGGGCCGTGGGCGTGTTTCGGGCAGCCACGGGGCACGGGCTAATGTTACACTCTTATCAATGTGAATGTTAACATATCAATGTGAATATTCACGTTGTCAACAGGCCGGGCCCGCGTTGGCCCGGGGCCGGGCTTCGGGCTGTCCACGGGTCACGGGCTAATTTTACACTCTTATCAATGTTAATGTTAATATGTCAATGTGAATATTCACATTGTCAACGAGCCGGGCCGGGCCCGCCTTGGGCAGCGGGCTGGCTTCGGGCCGGCCAAGAGCCACGGGCCAATTTTACACTCCCATCAATATGAATGTTAATATGTCAATGTGAATATTCACATTGTCAACGAGCCGGACCGGGCTCGCCCCAGGCCACCCATGGGACGCGAGTCAATTTTACACTCCTATCAATGTGAATGTTAATATGTCAATGTGAATATTCACATTGTCAACAGGTCGGGTCGGGCCCGCCCCGAGCCGCCCACGGGCCGTGGGCTAGTTTCGGGCAGCCACGGGGCGCGGACTAATTTTATACTCTTATCAATATAAATGTTAACATGTCAATGTGAATATTTGCATTATCAACGGGTCGGGCCGGGCCCGCCCAGCGCAGCCCACAAGCCGCAGGCAGGTTTCGGGCCGGCCACAGGCCACGGGCTAATTTTACACTCCTATCAATGTAAATGTTAACATGTCAATGTGAATATTCACATTGTCAACAGGCCGGGCCGGGCCCGGGCTTCGAGCTGCCCATGGGTCATGGGCCAATTTTACACTATTGTCAATGTTAATGTTAATGTTAATATGTCAATGTGAATATTCATATTGTGAACGGGTCGGCCAGGGCCCGCCCCGGGCGACGGGCTGGTCTCGGGCTGCCCACGGGCCGCAGGCCAATTTTACACTCCTATCAATGTTAATGTTAATTTATCAATGTGAATATTCATACTATCAAGGGGCCGGGTCGGGCCTATTTTTTTGGCTTGTGGATCGGCCCGGCCCGACTCGAATTTTTCCGGGCACCCACGAGGATCGACATGAGCCGAGCCCCTACACATTGACGATATAAACATTTATATTGACGGTGTGAACATTCGCATGAAGGGTATTTTGGTAATTAAGTCACCCATAGGACTTATTGAAACATAAGAAAATAATGTGAACTAAATAGAACATAAGTAGATGAAAAGGGTATTTTGGTCTTCTTATCTCAAATTGGCCCTAATGGAATAGTAAAAAAGAATATGGGTTGGATGGAATAAAACTCTTAGAAAATGGATTTATCATTTTTATTGATAAGTCCAATTTAGAAGTGTTTTAACCCAATAAGTCCATGAAGTAATTTTTTAATCCATTTAGTCCCATGTATGTATAGTTTTATTCCATAAAGTCCATTTTCTTAATTTACACTATTTTCTTGGACACTTATGCCCTTATATTTAATTTTGATACCTTTATAAATATTTTTTGAACGATTAACAATTTAATGATGTAAACATTCATATTTTAAAATTCACATTGATAGGAATGTAAAATTGGCCCGCCGCGGCCCGAAATCCGCCTGTGTATTTATTTTTTTGAGTTTTGGACTAATTTGTAACTCATAAAAAATTGAATAAGATATTACAAGAAAACTTTTGATCAACTTTTAACTGCCACTTGATCAATTTTTGAAGACAGTACCCGATTCTAAATCCTAACTATATTTTGTGTTTTTATTAAGAATAATTATATTTTATTCCTTTTTGTACAAAAATATTTGGAACTCTCAAAGTTAGGGATCTCATACCCCTAAAATAATGTGGACTAATCATGTTTTTTTTTTATTTTTTATTTTTATTCTTGGACCAGTCACAGGTAGGGGGTTGTGATAGTTGTGTTTTTTAGGGGTACGTAGCATTGTTTTTTTTTTGTTTTTTTTTTATTTTAACTCTTAAAATTTGTTTTTTTTCACTTTAACTATTCATATTAATTTTTTTTTAATTTACTATTAAAACTAACTTATGTTCAAAATCAGACAAAAAATGACACGGTAACTATTATATAACATAAAAAAATTTATTACTATATTAAAATGTGAGTTTGTGTCAAAATATGCAAGTTATATATAATGAAATAATTTATATCATGTAATTATTAATGTATCATTTTCTTTCTAATTTAAACATAAATTAAATTTTGAAATAAATTAATAAAAACTTGAAACATGAAATTCAAAGTGAAAAAAAAAAATTAAAAAATAACTAAATAAAAAGGACGCAATTTATTAATTTTTTTATTAAATAATTTTTTTATTTAAAAAATGTAGCCATTTCTAACATTATTCATTGCACAGTTTCCAGGTTATTCTACACATGATGGACCGATAAATAGGGTCTTGTCATATTTGTCCACCGTGAGAAGTTATTTGGTGGTTTAAAAACATTGCATCCCACTAATCATATTTAGACAAGTGTCTAATTATATCCCAATGGTGACAAATAGATAGTGAGATCAAGTGTTTCAACCAATAATATTCAGATCAGGACACTAACTAGATTTGCCCAAGGACCAAAGTATAATTTCTCCCACCGAGATAATCCCGTTACGGCAGTCGCACACATTATCTTTATACTCTCTCTCTCTCCGTCGTTACATCCTGCTTGTTTGTATTCTTCTCTGTTATTGTCCAGAGAAAGAAATTTCTACGCCCACCGTCGAAAATGGCGACAACAGCAACACCGGTAACACCACTAGCAGTAGAGAAACCGGTTATGGTGGTGGGAATCGACGACAGTGAACAAAGCATCTACGCACTCGAATGGATTCTCGATCACTTCTTCATTCCTAACGCTCCAAACTTTCTCTTCAACCTCTTCATCGTTCACGCTAAACCTTCTCCTACTTCTGCTATCGGACTCGCTGGTCCTGGTATAATCTCCATTCAATCCTCTATATATACAGAATCATGTACTGAATTGATTTTTTTGACTTTTTTTTTTTTTTTTTTTTTTCTGAATTGCAGGGGCTGCTGATGTTTTGCCCTACGTCGAAGCCGATCTGAAGAAGATTGCTGCTAGGGTTATCGAAAAAGCAAAGGAGATCTGTTTTAGTAAGTCGGTATGCTTATTCTATCTCTCTCTTTTTCTTTTTTCTTTTTTGCTTTTGATTAAGTTGATTTTTGCGATTCGCTGAAGAACTGGATTCGTTGTTATTTCTTATTCAACTAGGTCTGAATTATTGGACAATTTTACAATTTCTAACCTATTGCTCTGATAATTTTTGTTGTTTTGTACTTTTTTTGTTATTTTGTTCTGAATTTGATTAGAATTTTGTAGAATCTGTATGAATTGATGAATGTTTATCTAAAGTAATTATGTGAGTAAATTTTTAATCTTTGTTAAATAGTTTAAGGCTCTGTTTTTAATTTAAGGATTTCAAATGAAGTAGATTTGAAATCTGATCTTGAAATCCTTGCGCCCCACTCGGTTGATCACATGACATGTGGATTTCAAATCCAGCCAAATCAGTCCATGGATTTCATTCTTTCATCACTTTGTTAGAAATTTTCATTTTTGTTTGGTCTTTATCTGCTTGATTCTCTTTTTTGTAATTTCCTCCCAAAATTATCTCATCAAATATATAAGTGAGAGGAGCTTGCATTATTCTTTCATGGATGTTCTTGTTTGATTCTGATTTGTTGATGTAGACTTGTATTTTATTATTCCTTTGAGGAAGTTCGATTGGTAAATTAACAATTCGAGTTGGGCAATTCTTTGGCGGTCTCAGTTTTTCCGTTTACTTGCAAACTTTTGTGTTATGGTTGGTTTATTTGTTTAACTCTTTTCTTTCATCTTATGTGAGAAGGTGTTCAATGTATTAACATACATATGTACATACACATATTTGAGAAATTCTCTTCAAATTTGTCCAGATCTTAACTTTTCATGATTCTTGAATTAGGTGATAAATCAGAAGAATCCTGATTTGGAAGTGTTTCCTTCATTTTTTCTTTTTTCTTTTTCTCTTCCGCTGTTAGGAATTTCTATTTCCAAATCCTTATCATTATTTTGATCCAAACAAAGGAATTAAAATCCATGGACAAATCAAAATCCACATATCCAAACACAACCTGAGTTAATTTTGAGAGGAAACTAATTTAAACCAACAATTGGGCTTGGACACTTAGTGTGGGATTCGGTGCTTTTGAAACATAAAGTACTTTTGGTAAATATGGTGCGGCATTTGTTCAATGTCTAATACTGACTATAAGCTATTTTGGGAGTATATGTATACATGCATCATTTGGAATTGTCTCAAATAATTCATAACTTAGTGAGTTTTCTTTTTCTGGAGTATTTTGGTAGTCTGGTAGACAAGGAATTTGGTACGGAGGTCTAGCAAAAGGGGTTAGTGGTAGGAATTTGATTTTGCCCAAGGTTATGGTTTGCCCAAGAGTGAAGGGCCTTCCCCTCGTTGGGAGATGTTGCTGATGGAGAGAATTACATGGTTAATTATCTGAGAATTATAGATCTTTATGCGTTCTTGATGATGTTTTGCCTAGATACCAAACCATGATTCAAACCCTCGGTAAACAAAAGCTTACATAGCAGTTCCAATGCTACGCCCAAGTGGGTTCAAGTGCTTGAAGAGCATATTTCCATTCTAAAGAATTTTGATTTGTGATTTTTTTGGGGGGTTTTGGGATTGAATACTTATTTAGTGGGTTTTTAATCTCATATACTTGTAATCTCCATATTAGAATGAAGTTGGTGTTCATCTTCATAAGTGAACCACGTAAATCCTTGCATTTCGTCTTTCTATTTAATTTTGGCATATTATTTTTTCACTATCAATTGCATGAGTGGAATCAAAACTTCCACTGGTACAAGAAGTACAAATGGATTGATGAGCCTAGAGCCAATCATAATGCACACATGTTCCTGGCAGTTTTCCGACCTGAACACTTCAACTAATTGCTGTTCAAAAGAATGTATATAGGGTAATAAGGTTTGTGGACCTTTAATCTTGTCATTCAGTAGGATCTTACCCAATTTTCTTTCCTTGATATTTCTGTTGAAAATTGTATTGCCTCAATTTGGAAATTCAATCCAAGCTGTCAAGTCTGAAGTGTCGGCACTTCTGTGAATTTGCATTGCCGACATTCTTTCTGATTTTTACTTTTCTGTATAGGTGACTGGTGTGGTATTGGAAGTTATGGAAGGTGATGCTAGGAATGTTCTCTGTGAGGCTGTGGAGAAACACCATGCTTCCATATTGGTTGTGGGTAGTCATGGTTATGGAGCTATAAAAAGGTATGGGATCCATCTTATCCCCAACACACACTAGTGAAATTTAGATATTGCAAAAATTTAATGGAATTCATTGATCATGTAAACTATCCAAGCTCTTCTTTTTATACAAGCATATTGTTTTGACTTGAGGATCAAAATTATGCAGCACTCTAAAACTTAATTCCCCACAAACATTATGAGATACTGTAAATTATAATTCCTTCTCTTGAATGACGAGTTGCTGCATCATCAAGAAAACCGCCAGCATAGTTTGCGTCATCTATCATCAATTGTGTTATGAACCACTACAAGAAAAAAAAACAGTTTTAGCGATGTGTTTACACGACAAACAACAGATTCTCTATCATGTGCATGTACAGACTTGACATAATTTGTTTGAAGTGCCATTTCATTGAAAAAACTAACACAATAAAAACTCTTGCAGAGCTGTTTTGGGAAGTGTAAGCGACTATTGTGCTCATCATGCTCACTGCAGTGTGATGATTGTGAAGAAGCCTAGGATCAAACACTGAGCTACTTCCGATTTGCTTTGATTAATTTGATCAAGTGATTTGAATTGTGGGAGTGTTAAAACTATCCTTTTGAGTTTGTTAAACTGTATTGATCTATATCTTTGCTTATCTAGAATATTGAATAAAAATAATTTTAGTTCTCAGTTCATGGTTTAATAGTGTCTTCTAATTTATTTTTTAGCTGTTTTTAAGTGGATGTGATAGTATCCGACTGTTGAGAATTTGCAGTAAACAAATTTTCATCTTCCTCTCTTTTCTTCAGTAGGGCTGATCCAAAAAACAAATTAATGTGCATTCTTCATGCTAAACAAAATTAAATATTTGCATTGCTCCTTTCATATTGAATGCTTAATTTATGATAGAATTTATTAAAAAATTATTGTTTAAACTTCTGTTTTAAGAACGGGACATGTGAGCGAATCGAAAAAAGGATTAGGTGGATAAGTTATTGATGGTTGAATCGGAATCAAACTGTGATATTGTAATTATTTTATAATTTAAAAATAAATAAAATATATTCATTTAAAATATTTTTATAATTTAAGATGCATATTTAGCAAATTTTTATGGTTATATATATTTTTGCATTAATATTGTTTTAAAAATATTAATTATACATGTGTTTGAAATAAATTATATTGAATAATACAATAAATATTATATATCTCGTATATAATGATAAGCAATTATGGTGACATAGTAGAAATTCATACTCTTTGGAACTTGAAGTGTTAGGTTCAACTCCTTATAACATCAATTTTTTCAATATTAGACCATACATAGCAAATCGGTTTGGCTGATTTAGCTTACAAAGGCCGACTTTCAAGCCAATTTGGTTTTGAAAATTGATTCATACTGATCAACCGGTCACTCCAGTCCAATTTTCAAAATATTGATTTAAACCTTTGATTGTTACAATGTATGCATAACTAACTTTTTCTATTTTCTAGATATATAACAAAAATTAAATATTGTTGCAATCTCTATTTATTTTTTTCTGACCTTTCATTATTTTGTGGATGGACATTTTAATTTTTAATGGTCACGGTTGGGTCTACATTTTTCCATAATGTGTTATTACACCTTAAACGATTTTGAGTTACAAATCAATACATCTTTCGAGTCACTATTTTTAAAGAAAAAAGTTAAGAAATTAACAAAAATTCAAAAATTAGTTAAAAAATAAAGAAAAATTTATTAGGAAATATTTTTTGAAGTACTTGTATCCTAATTAGTTCATAACATATTTTTATATTTCAATAAATATTATTTAGTCCTTTTTTTGGAAAATTTGTTTGATAATCCTATAGCTAACTCTCTTGCCCACTCGTCGTTGTTAAGTTGTCTGAAGAGGATAATATAGACTTGACTAGAGCCGTTACTGATGCCTGAGATCAAAAAGGCAATGCATAACATCAAAGCCTTTAAAGCTCCTGGGAGGGATGGTTTCCAAGCTATTTTCTTTCATAAGTACTGGGATATTGTTGGCACTGATGTTTGTTCCTTTGTTAAATCGTGTTTTGCTAACAACTCTATCCCAGAGAAGATCAATAGAACTCTGATTGCTCTTATTCTGAAAGTTAATAGCCCTGAATTAGTGAAACATTTTAGACCTATTAGCCTCTGTAATGTGACCTACAAAGTTATTACTAAGATCTTGGTGGACAGGCTTAAATCATTCCTTGATAATATTGTGAGACCCAATCAAAGTAGTTTTATCCCTAGTAGAAATACCAGTGATAAAATTATCATCATTCAAGAAGCTATTCATACTATGCGTCACTTGAAAGGTAAAACTAGTAATATGGTTATGAAAATTGACCTTGAGAAAGCATATGACAAAATATCTTAGCATTTTCTAAGAGAAACTCTGCAGGAGTTTAATCTTAATGCCCAACGGATTGATCTTATCATGTGTTACGTCACAACTGTGCAATCTTCTATTTTGTGGAATGGCGAAACTTTAGAGTAGTTTAGACCTATGAAGGGCCTCAAACAAGGTGACCCTTTATTCCCTTATCTGTTTGTGCTTTGCATGGAAAGGCTATCAAACATGATTAGCCACTTGGCTAATAGAAAAAGCTGGAAGGGTATTAACTTTGCTAAGGGTGGTCCTTGTATTACACATTTGTTTTATGCTGATGATCTCATCCTGTTTGCCAGGGCTGATCCCAAGCATGGTGTTTTGATTGCTGAAGTTATGGAAGAGTTTAGCTTTATCTCTGGCCTTCAAAGTAATTTTCAAAAATCAAAACTTTTTGTGTCACCTAACATTGCCAGTAGGCAGGCTAGGGAGTTGAGCAGCCTTTGTCATATACCTTTAACTGCTGATCTTGGGAAATGTCTGGGTGTTCCTATCTTACACCAACGAGCTAATCAAAGTCATTTCAATTTTATTCTTGAAAAAATCCAAAACAAGTTGGTTGGGTGGAAAGTGAAAGTCCTGTCTTTGATAGGTAAAACCACCTTGATTCAATCTGTGACCGCAGCTATTCCTACTTACACTATGCAAACTATGGCATTTCCTAAGAGGGTCTGCAATGATATTGATAGCATAAATTAACTTCCTCCGGGGAAACAGTGTGGACAAGAACAAGATCCATCTTGTGAATTGGGATGAGGTGTGTATTAGCAAAAAGTTTGGGGAATGGGGCTAAAAAAAGCGTGTGAACAAAACATAGCCCTGCTTTCCAAACTTGGTTAGAAAATTCTCAATAATGAGAATAGTTTGTGGATTGAGGTACTCAAGGCCAAATATCTCAAGAATGCCACTATTTGTAACTAGAAGACAAGAAAAAAAACTTCTCATGTGTGGAGAAGCATAATTAAAACCAGAAACACCTTGATTAAGGGTGTTAAATGGTTCATTGGTGCTAATTCTAATGTTAATCTTTGGAGTGACTAGTGGTGTGGTATTAAACCTTTGGCTGCCCTTATTCCCCAACCACATGCTGACTCAGATTTGATTAAGGTGAATTCTCTCCTTAATGAGGAAGGGGATTGGGATGTGAACACTGTTCACCAGAGCTTCCCAACCAGTGTGGCTGGATCTATTTTTAAAGAAAAACCCCTTCTTTACAATCCTAACCTTGATCAGCCACATTGGAAAGGATCTTTGGATGGTCGTTTCTCAACATCTACTGCCTATAATCTGATCATGGAGAATGCTGAGCAAAGAGAAAACTGGCAATGGCTCTAGAAATGTAAAGTTCCTCAAAAGATTAAAAGTTTCCTCTGGGTGTTGCTCCAGGGTAAAACTCAGACCAACTGTATGAGGGTGGAGAGAGGATTATCTAAAAACCCATCATGCCTTTTTTGCAATGAGATAAAAGATTTGGATCACCTTTTTAGAATTTGTTCTGAAGCTATGAATGTGCGGGTGGCAGTTTTCTCCAAAAACTAGTGCCTTGAGATGAGAAATTCATCTTGGAAGAGCTGGCTGATATGTAATCTAAAAAAGAAAAATAGTTTTGGAAAAAATAACCCTTGGTACACTTTGTTTCCTATCACTCTCTAAAAAATCTAGAAAAATAGGAATTTAAAAATTTTTGAAAACAAAACTTCTAGCATTTTTGAAAGCTTTAGGTTGCGTTTGTTAGAGTTTTGTAAATATGATTTGAAAGTATGAGTTGTATTTTGAGTTTGTGAGTTGTGAAATTATGATTTGAGTGTAGAAAATTTGTTTGGTTATAGTTTTTCAATAGAGTGTTGAATTGAGTTTTGAATTGAGTGTAGAATTGAGTTTTGAAAGTTTGATTTGACATGTGAAGTAAGAAAATTTGTTTGGTTATGAGTTTTGGAAAGAGTTTTCAAAACTTAATTCAAATTATTATAACTCATAACAAAATACACTACTTCCACACTATTAAATATTCTGATTAACACTCATAGCCAACCTCTTTTTAAAATTTAATTAAAAAAATTATTATTAACAGAAAATAACATTAATCAATTTTTTAATTGAAAATACTACAAAGGAAATAATTTTTTTCAAAATAAATATTCAAAAAATTTAAATCATAAATATTTAAATAATTTAAATAATCTAAAAAATTTAATAAGTAAAAAATTAAAATAAATATTCAAAAAATTTAAATCGTAAAAATTTTAATAATTTAAATATTCAAAAATTTTAAATCGTAAAAATTTAAAATGTCAATATTTTAAATTTAAAAACAACTCTACACTTAAATCGTAACCAAACACATAAAACAAAACTCAATTAAAAAATTATTTTTAAAACTCATAACCAAACACATAACTCGAAATTCTATACTACTTTCACAACTCTACACTCAAATCGTAACCAAATACATAACAAAAAAAATTAAAATATTAAAAAATATTTTTATAAAATAGAGTTTGAATTTATTTTTATAAAATATTTTAAAATTTAAAAAATTAAAATCGTAATATTTTGAAATTAAAATATTTAAAAATATTCAAAAAATTAAAAAATTAAAAAAATCGTAACATATTTAAATATTAAAATATTTAAAATCTTAACAAAATTAAAATATTTTAAAAAATTAAAATATTGATTTGAATTGAGTTTTAAATTATGTGTTTGGTTATGAGTTTTGAAAAGTAATGATTATGTTTTGAATTGAGTTTTGAGAAATGAGTGTAAAATTATGATTTAAAAGCTCCAAACAAACAACACACTCAAATCAATAGGTAAAATTATATTTTAAGAGGCTTACCAAACGGAGCCTTAAGTTCATATTAGATTATTCCAGAGAGATTAACCAAGCTTTCACTTTGTCTGTTACTAACCCAAGGCCAGCACTTATGCTAATCAAGTGGATTTGTCCCCCCTTAAGTACCCTCAAGTTGAACACTGATGGCTATTACCGAATGGCCAGACCTGGAGGTTTTGGAGGCCTATTAAGAGATGAAATAGGAGCATGGATCTATGGTTTCTATGGTAAATTTGAGACTTGTACTAGCCTTGAGGCAGAGCTATGGGCTATATACAAAGGCCTCACCATCATCCTTCAAAAAGGTTTCCACAAAGTGATAATTGAAACAGATGTGACTGAAGTAGTGAAGTTACTTGAAGAAGGCCCTGGAGAACACCAACTCCTCTAAGGCCTTGTGGAAGACGCACGGATAATCTTTAATGGCTATCAATGCGCTGTATAACACATTTACAGAGAAGGAAATTTATGCGCAGATGTAATGGCTAAACTTGAAGCTGACCAACCTGAGGACATCCTAGTTGTAAATGACCCACTTGCTGAAATCAAAAAGCTCTTGGTCTCTGATATGGTTGGGTTAGCTAGGGAAAGGGCTTAGTCCTTGTTTGTTTGTTTTTTCAATTTTGCTGTATCGAAAAAAATAAATCTTATTACTTACACATTTAATTATTATATTTAAGGTATTTTATGAACAATTTTACCGTTACAAATATTTTTTGAACCCTTAGCAATTTCGCAGTGTGAACATTCATATTTGACCATGTGAATGTTCATATCACAGAATATTCACACTGTCAATATGAATATTAGTACGCAATTCACCCTATTATTATTAGGGATATTTTGATAACTATATCACTCATAAAACTTATTGAAATATAAAGAAATAATTTAGACTCATAAAATAAAACTGTGGGTCACACAACCAAATGGGGAACTCAGCTGGAAAGTACCAACAGAATAGATTAAACCCAATAACCTGCACAAAAGATGAGAATTCGGCGGTGGTTCGTCCACCCAGGGGCACTCCGACGATCAAGTCAGTAATCAATATCTCTTAAAGATAGCAAATTGTGCTTAAACTCACACGAAAGAACTTACCTTAGACCCACGGGGGTGCCTTACTTTTATAACTAGCAGTGATTTGATCTCATTAGAAGCCTCACTTTAATGGACTCAAGCTCAATGCTCATCCTAGACCTTCATCTAGATAGAGATAAACTCTTTTTGAGCCTTATCTTTATCCAGACTGAGATCCTTCCTTGTTTTAGCACTTTTGTCCCTTATCCACTCATCTTGGATTCCGATATCTCCGTAGATAACCTCGGCCTAGCCAAGATCACCTCGGCGCATAACTAAACCACATGACACCACGGCTGACACTTCAACGTCAAGTAGTCACGTGCTGTCATTCACAAAATACTTCCCCACAACTGCCCCCTAGGTTCTATTACCTTGGCTACCTAAGGTAATGGAACCTACACTGTGTGTCCACATTTCATGTCAGCTGAGAATTCATTTACCGAGATCATGACTCATCGGCTTCATATAACCAGGACTCAATTGTCCACTTTACCAAGGATCAAGAACTAAGGAACAAGTTCTTTATGCATCTCAACCGAGATCGCTCCTCTAACCGAGGTTTTTACTTCATTAATCAAGAATTCCAAGAGTTTGACTGCGCATAAACTGTCACGCACAGTCTTCCCAATCGTTTCCTCCACGTGTCCCTTCCTCATTGATTCTTACCTGACACGCACTACTAGGTCGCGTTGCTTCTGCGCACGCCGCCTAACAAACACGTCATCCAAGGCGCCTCATTATGTTTTGCCTTGTCGTATATTTGACAAAACTCTTTTTTTTTTTCTCTCTGTCTTTTCACTTTTGAAATCCACAATTTCCCTCATCTCTCAGACTTTCTCTCTTTTCCAAACCTCCATTTTCGTATTTTCAAGCTCATGCAGCTGTTCCGTCTACTACTCTTGGTGAAGCATTCGTTGGTTTGTTTCAGTGACTGTCGTCGTCTGATTCCAGTGATTATTGTTCTGGCATCATTTCCTCGGCTATAACCAGTGAGTTCTTAGTTTCTGCCTTTTTAACATCCAGTCTTCCACTGTTCTGAACACGCCTCTGCTTTGTCACATGTTCTTTATGCTACATCTATGGCTATACTTTGTCTTTCTCCTATTATGAATTTTGGTCGTTCTGTGTATGCATATCTATTTTCTATTTCTTTGCTTCATTTCTTGATCCCTAAATCATGTTTTTGTTTCTGGTTTTCTTGCTTGGTGTCTAGATTTCTGTCTTTTGATTCTTGTTTCTGTAGTTCTAGGTTTGGGATTTGCTTTAGAATCCACACACTTAGGAAAAACTGAAACAAGTTCCCCTTAAATCTTCAGAATCCTTGCCCCTGTGCCTTTAGGATTTAGCCAAGATC
The DNA here is from genome assembly GCF_055761805.1 of Camellia sinensis. Taxonomy (NCBI): domain Eukaryota; kingdom Viridiplantae; phylum Streptophyta; class Magnoliopsida; order Ericales; family Theaceae; genus Camellia; species Camellia sinensis. The sequence goes on from NC_138974.1 coordinate 132,729,044, forward strand.
TTTAACCTTTTGCCAAGTTGTTTAATCAAAACTCTGTTTACCGAACCCACTTTAGCCGAGATAATGGGCATGTTTAGTTGGAGAGTAGACACCCCTTCCAAACTAGAGTACTTTAGGCAAGAGTTTTCCATTCTAGCCGACGTTCAACTTTGGCTGGCTGGAAAGGATGACTCTATTATGCCCGAGGAGGACTATATGCCCTTTCCCATAGTCTCCATAGTTGAGGGCAGAGTCAGATTCCCCTTGTAATAACCTCGATCCGTAATTAGCCACTAATCCGTAATTAATGATGCTAATGAGAGGATTAAAATAAATTATGTGTTTATTCTGTATTTTGCATGATATTTGGCTTTCTATCTGTTGCCTGTAGAAATACCTGTTTGGATTTTCCGCTTTAATATGTAAATTGAAAGTCTTATTGGCATCCGAAACCGAAATTGATTACATCAGTATGTTATTTGGAATTTTTTAGAACCTTGTGGCAAATTTTATTAAAAATTGATTTAGAACGATTAATTAGGTCGTGTTTGGTTAGCCTAATGTCCCAATTAATGCATTGTATCATCATAACTATATATGCATCACATTTAGCTCTTTTGAGCTCATTTCCCTTCATCTCCCTTAAGTGGAAAAATCTGAGACTTTATCTTGAGAGAGAGAATGCAATTCTAGAGAGAGGGAACGAGAGATTAAAGAAGAAGTTGAAGATTTTACTAGAGTTCATCAATTTTGTGCAAGAGCTAGACTAATTCAAGACTATAGGTATGAATTCAACTCCTAAATTTATGAATCTAAGTTATTAACATGTAGATTGTGAGTTTAAATGTGTATATTGAGCCTAGGATGAAGATTTGAGTTACCATTCATACATGCATGCATGAATACATGGAGTTTTGACATGTTAAGTTTGATTTTGGGCATCTATGTTGTTATCATGAGTTATTTGGCACATGCATGTGTAATTCATCATATTTTAAAGCTTAAATCCATGTTTTGAAAAGGATTTCCCTCATGCATGGAGCCATTGAGCTCAATTTACTAGTTTCATGAAGTTTGAAGAAAAGATTTTACATGCATGTTTTTTTCTTAAATTTCAAGTTGAAATTGTGAGTTTTTAACCAACCCTTGGGCCATGATTTTATGAAATGATCCTAAATTCTTCATGTTTTACAAGTTTACTATGTTATCTCAAGTTTTGGGGCCCAAGAGATGTGTTTTGGATGGTTGAATTCGAGTTTTGAGCTTGGTGATCAAATCTGGAAATTCCAGAATTTGCATCCACGCTCGAGCGTGGGAGTTTACACTCGAGCGACCACTCTGAGTGCGTGCACTCCGCTCGAGCGACCAAAAGTCTGCTCGAGCGTGAATTGCAAGCTCCTAGAAGTTTCATGTCGTTTACAGATCGCTCGAGCGAAGAAATGTGCGCTCGAGCGACCATCCTCATTTTGCATGTTCGCTCGAGCGTGGAAGTTGTAGCTCGAGCGTAGATTGAGACCAACCAGTAATTTTTCCCAAGTTTACAAATCGCTCAAGCGAAGGAATGTGCGCTCGAGTGACCCCTCTCATTTTGCATGTCCGCTCGAGCGAGGGAGTCTACGCTCGAGCGGGGACCTTATTTTCAGAAATTTTGCCTAAGTGTTCCAACTCATGTTTTGGCATCCTCATTGCATCTTAGGCATTCCTAAGCCTTAATTAAGCTTTGATAATGAGGTTATGGATTAGAAACACACTAAGAAAAGAATGTACCAAGTTCCGAGACTGCAAGTGTGTGTGTGTTTTAATCAATATGCTAAGTATGAACAAGAACCATCGTAATGAAAGTTAAGATGTGTTGGCCATGTGAACGTGTAATAATGAGATATGTTGTGTTATGTACTTTTGTGATTGTAGGTCAACGTCTGAAGATTGATTAACCGTTTGCGAGAACCACTGTGAGTAACGTTATCGTAAAGATACGTTTATATGAAATTATGTTCCAAATGACATGTGATAAGCTATGATTTCTGTTATGATATCTGTTTTATGTGAACGAACATCCCCAGTTTGAAATCTATTATGGCATCCATAGATAGTCCCAAGTCATGGGGGACGGCATGAAAATGCGAGTCCATGACATATAAGTTTACGAGATCTCGTTAGCCACTTCATTGTGGTGATATGTGTTTAATCGGTATCCGGAACCGATTACTCTAGTCGGAAGGCGTTTTGTGATGTGTTATATGAGATGTACCATTATTATGTTCTGATATGAGAATGATTATGCTATGATCTATTTTCCGCTTATGATATGTTCGGATTTCGTTCACTAACCTCCTTACCTTAATGTTATTCACTGGGCTTTAGCTCACTGTTTGTATATATATATGTATAGGTGAGTATTCTGGAGTTCAAGTCTGGAGACTTTTTGTTTGGATCTATGTTCGGTTGTCAGCCAGCCATTGTGCCTCACGTGGAGGTTCCCGAAGTGTCCTGTGTTCAAGTTCTGTTGGTCCTGTATATCTATTTGACTTGATGTAATTCTGTTGGCTGTACTTTAGTACTTTTATGTGTGTGGGTATAATGTATGATTGACTTTTGACTATGTATATAAAGTTTTAAATATTCTGTTTCACATAAGTCAGCACAGCTCATTGGACAACTATATTTATGTACTTGCTTCCGCTATCCCCCTTATTATATGCTTATCTGTTCAGAGACCTTCAGTAATCCAAGGATTACTGGCCGGTTACGATGCTAAACCTATAGGGGCGGGTTTGGGTCGTGACAGAGTGGTATCAGAGCACGAGTTATACTGCACACACGTGTCCATATGAGCTATAGGATGTCCTAGAAATGAAGTAGGGACATTGCATTACAATGTTTAAGTGTGTGAACTATTATGAACACATCCTTATTGAAAATGAATTGAAATGAAACTTTGTGCATGATCGAAGAAGTTAAGTGGAATAACATGTAATGTTAATTTCAATATCGAATGTGGAATCTTGTGAACGCAAACGTATGAAAGTAAGGATCATGTGACTGTATCTGAATTGAGATGAAAGTATAAACGCGTTTGATATGAAATGAAATGTGAGAACAGTGAGAACTTTCCTTATATTAATAAGTAACTTGTTTGTGTGTAGCCAATGGAAAGGACAAGGAATATAGGCGAATCTGAATCTTCTAACGCTAGAATTAGCCGGTTAGAAAGAATGGTCGAAACCTTAACCGAAAATCTGAAACAATAGCAACAAGGGCAAATACACGTACCTGAACCAGCTAATTATGATATGATAACACTGACACAAAAATACAATAAGATGAAACCACCGGAATTTCAGGGGGGTATTGAACCGTTGAAAGCTAAGGCTTGGGTCTTAGAAACTGAGAAAATATTTGAGGTATTTCCATGTACTGAGGCATATAAAGTTTTGTTGGCAACATTCACACTCAAAGAGGAGGCTAGGAGATGGTGGATGTTAGTACGAACTGATAATGAGGGTGTGACATGGGATAGATTTAAAGAAATTTTCTTCGAAAAATATTTTCCCCAATGCATCTGGGATAAGAAGGTATCCGAATTTGAACAACTAAAACAAGGCAAAATGACTGTGGCTGAATATGAAACAAAATTTACTGAGTTAGCCCGTTATGCACCTCACATGATAGACACCGACTACAAAAAGGCTAGGAAATTTGAAGGTGGGCTTGACTTAGATGTGTTTGATCGAGTTGACGTCTTAAAATTGCCAAAATACGTGGATGTTCTTGATAGAGCCTTAATGTCCGAGGCAAACATAGCAGCCTTGAAAATATCAAAACCAACATCATCAACTGAATCAGAAAGAATGAAATAGAAGAAACAGAAAGTCAAAATGACTAGTACTTTGACAACTTCTGCGAATGAAAATCCTAGGGCGAAAACTGTGAACAAAGAAAGTCGGGGGAGCAACGTGATCAACAATATACCTATCTGTAGAGAATGTGGGAAACAACATTGGGGCATTTGTCGCCGCCTGTCAGGAGCCTGTTTTAGATGTGGACAGAAAGGACACTTAGCTAAATATTGCTCACGAGCTCATCCGAACAACACCTAGAAGCAAGGAAGGGTTTACATCCTAGTTCCAGAAAATGCTCGGAATATTGAAACAACGGACGCAGGTGTTACCTTAACTATGTGCAATTGTCTATATGGGAATTTGTGTAGGAATCGTTCGTTTCTTAACTTAATATAGATTGTGGGAATGTTGACTGAACCAATTGAATTATTAGAATTATGAACCTTAGTTATTGACTGTCTCGAAGACTTACTAACTTTATATGAGATACTCGAAACCCTATAATGAATCACCTGGGTTTTGGGAATTATTGGGACTTATGAACAATGAGAAATTGTCGGGTTAAATCTTCGTACCGTATTGTAAAACTTTAATATGAACTGTTAGGTGTGACCTTTTGAATTATGCTAAAACTATTGGGCATGGGAACACATTATGATTGACTTTAACTTGGGAAAATCTGTATGACCATGACTTGAACTGAACTGTTATATATTGATTGACATCATCGAATGATTAGACCCGTGATCACGAATTGTATGTATGAATCAGTCACGTAGGGAATTTTTGAAATTGAGAACCTATGTCAGTTTGAAAGAATGAACTTCTGCTTGTGAATCTGCGAATGAATGCCTAAATAATAACTGATTTTAGACTTGTACCTGCATGCATGTTTTCATGCTTGTAATACTATTAGAATTGATGGGGTTGAACTGTGGTTAATGAATACTTTGAGACCCACTGTTTGATGTGAACTATATGTGCGACACTATGGACCTTTGCTAACAATTACCTATGCTATGGAAATATTTGGACTTATGTATATGCATACCTATGCTTGTGGATGTTATTAGACTCTGGATATGTACATATATGACTATACCTTTGCTCAGAATGATTGATGTGATTATTTGTTGATAACTTGACCGTTGGGATTATGACTCTGGGAAATTGTTATATTGACTGTGATGCTTACTTATTGATATGAACAATTACATACCTGTGCACCCACATGTGAACTTATTTGGAGAATGTAACATTGTATATGACATCAACTATTGTGATACATAACCCCGATATGATTTGAGAACCGAGGAATTTAGAACAACTGTAGAACTACTGACTATGCACCTAGGCGAATGGAGTATGAACTATAGAACAAATGTGCTTAGTTTGGAAATAATAAGGCTAGAACCTTTACCTGATCTAATCTGATAGAACTGTGGTTTGATGAGACCTTTGTTTGACTGATGGAACTTCTGTTTGATGACTCACGCTTTGAACTCTTACTTGATGTGACTGGGTAGAACTTTATCTGACATGACCGGGTAGAACTTTCATTGATTTGATCTGAGGAGACCCTTATTGAAAGCCGTTATCTGATTTGATTACCTTATAGGGGATTGTGAATTGTTTACGACAGAATAACAGAGTCGTGTGGCTAAGGGAACTAATCGATGAGAACTTGAATCAATCTCGAACACTTAGGAAGAATGTGAACCGTCAATAGTGGATTATGTGATTATAAATGACTTTTACCATGCGCCTATAACCGATTAGAAACACGTGAACGGGATTGTGGAATTTGGTAACTTATGCTTGGAGATTATGGGAATACTGTATATATGACATGCGATCAATTGCCCGATATTACTGTTACTACCTCGAATTTGTTTGACGAAGAGAATGATTGCTTCTGTGTTACTGTACTTCAAAACTAGTGGAATCTATTGATAACAGACTAGTTTGATGGAAGCTTTGATTACCTGGAAGTATATATAATCAGTATGTTCTGTGAATTACTGCTTCTATATTGACACGTAGTACGATTGAATCTGTGGGAACCGAGGTTGATAAACGGTATACGAATGACTACATCTGAATTTTGGTTACTGCCGTGGGATCGATATATGAATTGCCTGGTATACTTGACAACTTCCGAATGACTTCGAATGACAATGGTAAATTACCGAATTGAAAACCAAATTGAACAAGACCGGATGAATGACCCGGAAGTGAATAAATCAAATCTCTGTTACTTAACGGGGGAAATTACTTATGAAAATGAGACCAGTGCGAATCTATAACCCCGATAAGTACTCGATATAAGTAATGTGAGTAATAATACAGTAAAGTTGTGTGCAACTATATTTATGTTCTGTGTCACGAAATAAGTTTTGTTTTCTGAAATGCTATATGTTGTATATGAATGATTGTTCTATCTCTAATATGTATTCGTGACTCTTGGTATTGTGTGACATCTGTTGGCTGTTACCCGGTATCGGAGGTTCCTTTGTGGAATTTATATCTGTTTGCACTCTGTTACCTGTACCGAAGGCCCTGTCACGGGGGCTCAACTTCTGTTCTGTTCTGTTACCCGGATTCGGAGGTTCCTTTATGGAACTGGTTATTTATAACCATCACGTGTCTGTATCTGTTCTGTATCTGCTATATCTGTATCTGCTACGTCTGCATCTGTTCTGTATCTGCTCTGTTATGCTGATCAATGCACCACGTATGTTTAAGCCAGAATTGTGACATTTGTATATGATCTGGGCAAGAATATGGAAATGAACATGTGCCTGAATGTATTCTGGACTAAAACCTGAGTGTGTATAAGACTCTATGTCAATAGGAACCCTAATCTCTGTGCATGGTTACGTTCTGTTTTGTAAAGAGTTGAAATTATATTTCTGTTGAGCATCATTTCCTTTAAGATAACTTGAGTTTGGAGGACCAAACTTCTTAAGGTAGGGAGATTGTAATAACCCCGATCCGTAATTAGCCACTAATCCGTAATTAACGATGCTAATGAGAGGATTAAAATAAATTATGTGTTTATTCTGTATTTTGCATGATATTTGGCTTTCTATCTGTTGCGTGTGGAAATACCTGTTTGGATTTTCCGCTTTAATATGTAAATTGAAAGTCTTATCGGCATCCAAAACCGAAATTGATTACATCAATATGTTATTTGGAATTTTTTAGAACCTTGTGGCAAATTTTATTAAAAATTGATTTAGAACGATTAATTAGGTCGTGTTTGGTTAGCCTAATGTCCCAATTAATGCATTGTATCATCATAACTATATATGCATCACATTTAGCTCTTTTGAGCTCATTTCCCTTCATTTCCCTTGAGTGGAAAAATCTGAGACTTCATCTTGAGAGAGAGAATGCAACTCTAGAGAGAAGGAGGGAGAAATTAAAGAAGAAGTTGAAGATTTTACTAGAGTTCATCAATTTTGTGCCAGAGCTAGACTAATTCAAGACTATAGGTATGAATTCAACTCCTAAATTTAGGAATCTAAGTTATTAACATGTAGATTGTGAGTTTAAATGTGTATATTGAGCCTAGGATGAAGATTTGAGTCACTATTCATACATGCATGCATGAATACATGGAGTTTTGACATGTTAAGTTTGATTTTGGGCATCTATGTTGTTATCATGAGTTGTTTGGCACATGCATGTGTAATTCATCATATTTTAAAGCTTAAATCCATGATTTGAAAAGGATTTCCCTCATGCATGGAGCCTTTGAGCTCAATTTACTAGTTTCATGAAGTTTGAAGAAAAAATTTTACATGCATGTTTGTTTCTTGAATTTCAAGTTGAAATTGTGAGTTTTTAACAAACCCTTGGGCCATGATTTTATGAAATGATCCTAAATTCTTCATGTTTTACAAGTTTACTATGTTATCTCAAGTTTTGGGGCCCAAGAGATGTGTTTTGAATGGTTGAATTCGAGTTTTGAGCTTGGTGATCAAATCTAAAAATTTCAGAATTTGCATCTACGCTTGAGCGTGGGAGTTCATGCTCGAGCGACCACTCTGAGTGCGTGCACTCCGCTCGAGTGACCAAAATTCTGCCCGAGCGTGAATTGCAAGCTCCCAGAAGTTTCATGTCGTTTACAGATCGCTCGAGCGAAGGAATGTGCGCTCGAGCGACCATCCTCATTTTGCATGTCCGCTCGATTGTGGAAGTTGTAGCTCGAGCGTAGATTGAGACTAACCAGTACTTTTTCCCAAGTTTACAGATCGCTCAAGCGAAGGAATGTGCGCTCGAGCGACCCCTCTCATTTTGCATGTCCGCTCGAGTGAGGAAGTCTACGCTCGAGCGGGGACCTTATTTTCAAAAATTTTGCCTAAGTGTTCCAACTCATGTTTTGGCATCCTCATTGCATCTTAGGCATTCTTAAGCCTTAATTAAGCTTTGATAATAAGGTTATGGATTAGAAACACACTAAGAAAAGAATGTACCAAGTTCCGAGACTGCAAGTGTGCGTGTGTTTTAATCAATGTGCTAAGTATGAACAAGAACCAACGTAATGAAAGTTAAGCTGTGTTGGCCATGTGAACGTGTAATAATGGGATATGTTGTGTTATGTACTTTTGTGATTGTAGGTCAACGTTTGAAGATTGATTAACCGTTTTCGAGAACCACTGTGAGTAACGTTATCGTAAAGATACGTTTATATGAAATTATGTTCCAAATGACATATGATAAGCTATGATTTCTGTTATGATATCTGTTTTACGTGAACGAACATTCCTAGTTTGAAATCTATTATGGCACCCATAGATAGTCCCAAGTCATAGGGGACGACATGAAAATGTGGGTCCATGACATACAAGTTTACGAGATCTCGTTAGCCACTTCATTGTGGTGATATGTGTTTAATCGGTATCCGGAACCGATTACTCTAGTCGGAAGACGTTCTGTGATGTATTATATGGGATGTACCATTATTATGTTCTGATATGAGAATGATTCTGCTATGATCTGTTTTTCGCTTATGATATGTTCGTATTTCGTTCACTAACCTCCTTACCTCAATGTTATTCACTGGGCTTTAGCTCACTGTTTGTATATATATATATATATGTATAGGTGAGCATTCTGGAGTTCAAGTCTGGAGACTTTTTGTCTGGATCTGTGTTTGGTTGTCAGCCAGCCATTATGCCTCACGTGGAGGTTCCCGAAGTGTCCTGTGTTCAAGTTCTGTTAGTCTTGTATATCTATTTGACTTGATGTAATTCTGTTGGCTGTACTTTAGTACTTTAATGTGTGTGGGTATAATGTATGATTGACTTTTGACTATATATAAAAAGTTTTAAATATTCTGTTTCATATAAGTCAGCACAGCTCATTGGACAACTGTATTTATGTATTTGCTTCCGCTAGCCCCCTTATTATATGCTTATCTGTTCAGAGGCCTTCGGTAATCTAAGGATTACTGGCCGGTTATGATGCTAAACCTATACGGACGGGTTTAGGTTGTGACACCCCTTAGATATCCTTTTTAGGGAGGTCCTCTATTATTATAAACTGAACCCTATGTAATTAGCTGTAAACTCCTTTAGGATTATCAACGGCATCGCTGAGTTGGCACACCAAAAAAATGCCAGAATCACCCTATCTGACATCCAGTACTGCTACACAATGTGTGGCCTTAAAATGAACTTTGGCTACACGTACTACGTCAAACAGATATCTATCCAGTACAAACTAATAGCCGACATTCCAGACTCAAATAAGGGCGCGGTAGACGATTACCTGATTATCTCGGGCAATTGGGAGTTTGCGCCAGACAATGAGCTAGACCTCTTCCCTTTACACCGTGAAGTTTTTAGGGACGACAAGGGTAAGGACTTAGTCCCTCCCAAAGTCCCTTCTCTACTATTTTACTTAGTCATTTTTCTATTAATCAATTTTGATGCTTTCTTCTTGTCTTTGCAGCCCTTCCTCAACTAGAAAATTTTTTTGCTAGTTCTACGTGCCTAGCATGGACTTGGTTCGCCTTCTTGGCTTACCAATTGAACTTCGCAAGGCTCCAATTTTTCTTAACTACATCTCGACGTACCGAAGCCCTTCTGCCCTACGTCTCTAGGAAAAGCAAGTCTTCACCCTCTGCTACAACTCTGTTAGCTTCTTCATCATCAAGGCTTGATCAAGCCTTAACTTCTAATCTAGCAGAGCAGCCATCCACTTCGGCCCTTCAGTTGATCCCTCCATCCCAGTGCCGACACCAACGTCGACGTCGACGTCGACGTCGACGACGAGGTCCTCCAAACGCACCTGCCGGCAGAACTTAAAGCCACCGACATCGAGAAATTGAGGCATCAGCTTACGATCTAACCAACCCTCCCATAGCCCTACCAACAATTCATTTCGGTTCTAGAGTCACCGTCGTCGCTACAGCCGACGAAATGGGCCGCGCAAAAATAGTCCCAAACGATCTTCTTGCCAACATCTCTGGGGTGGTGTCTGTTAACTCCTCTTCTCCTTTTCAAACCCAGCCCAAGCCAAAAGTCAAAAGGGTAAAAAGGGCTAAGGCAAAGGCCATTGCCACGGAAGTCGAGTCTGAGGACACCGTGCCGATCTCAAAGTTAGCCAAGATCAAGAAACAATCATCTGTCGTCGAGGCTGGATCGTCCAAGGAACCTTCCTCGAAGAAGCCGAGGTCGGGGGGCACAACTCATCCAGGCATTTTTTGTGCAGACGAGCCCTGGACTCTAACAGTGATGGTGGGAGACTGACCCCTGCCATTCAGGGACAACGTGCTCGACAACGTGGAAGTCAGCGCTGCCCTCTCTACTGCCGTTCTCTTGCCAGCCAACCTCAACCGAATGACCGAGCTAACATAGTATAAGAACTATGTGTAGACACCCCATTTGTGACCGATCTTAAGACTTAGACGTCATCGATTGAGCGCTCGGTGATTGTGCATGTTGTGCTCGTTTCGAGGTTTTCGGAGTTTCGGCTGAGTGACTTGCCTCTAGGCCTCTGAACTCTTTGTATTTCAGCTCGGTTTGTGGACCAAGCCTTGTTTCTCTTCCCTAAAGGGAGGGAGAGGTCTTGTGGACCACTCTTTTGTGGTCGTAGACCACTTTTCCTGCTTGGAGACCAGTTTTCGGTTTTCAGAGACCTTCTGCCGCACGCCTTGTCTCGGGATCGCTTAACGTCCTCCGTTTGGCGTGATTTTTGAACCACACCTTGTTGCCTCTGCCTAGAGGGACACTGTGGTCTGGGAGACCACTTTTGTGGTCATAAACCACTTTTGGTGCTCGTAGACTAGTTTTCGGGTCTCTCGACTGCGCGCCTTGCCTCCCGGACTTTCGTCTTGCATCCTTTTTGGCACAAACCTTGTTTTCCTTGTTTAGAAGGTGGATTGAGGGTGGGAGACTAGTTTCTCTCCCCATAAACCACTTTCCTTTCTGCCAGCCAGTTTTTTGGTCGGCCAACTGGTTTTTTTGGTCTTTGGGCCACCTTTTTTGGTTGGCCACTACAGCACCACCTTGGTCTCATGCTTCAGACCACCACTCCCACCTGGCCGACCACTTTTTGCCTTGGCCGACCACTTCCACTGGTCGGCCGACCAATAGAAGTAGTTGGCTGACCACTTCAAGTGGTCGGTTGCTTTTCACCAGCTTCCTGGAGATATTTTCTCTCCAGCTGGCACAGCTGGAAGGCACCAGAACCATCCTCCATACACGTGTATGGAGGAATGGCTTTGAGGCTAAAGCTTCTCCAACAAGCTTGAGCCTTGGTTCTCTATATAAGAGAACCTCCCCCTCCCTCCTCTAGGTTCAGAAAATTTGTGTTTGAGATATACATATACATATATCCCTATATCTCTCTCTTGGTCTCATATCTGTGCCTTAAAGTGTAATTTCTTCATACTTTAACACACAAACACACACTCAAATACCATCCTTTTGTTGCTGAGGTGCTTAGGAGCTGCTTTTGGGGTTTTTGGTTTGGTTTGAGCTTGGAAAACTTGCTAGAGTTATAGCTTCAAAGTTGTTCTACAACGGTGACCCTTTAACTCCTTAAACCCTTTGTTTTGCTTAAGCTTTTGGACCCACTTGCATATTGTTTTAAGCTTAACTCTAAACTACAAAAAGTTCTAATTTTGTATGCTTAAATGTTTGTTTAAGGTCACTTTTGTGTTGGGGGTTGTTTACACCCTCTTAGGCCTTGTTTGGCCTTGCCTTTGTGCCTTCTCTTTGAGCTTTTGGGGCTACCTTGTTTTGGCCTTCTCACCACTGAAACTTAGAGGAATTTCAGTAGTGGAAGTGGTGTTTTGAGGTCCCAAATAGGAGAGGGTCATCCCCTATGAAGCCCCTAAAAAATGTTTTCTCTTTAAAAACCCTAATGTTTAACTTATTTTCTTAAAGCCCTTAGTTACTTTAATTATTTCGAATCTTGTCGGTTAACATTTTTTTTTATCAAAACTAGAATATCCTAGCTGGATTAGGTTCCTTAGCCTAATTTAATTAAATTCTACATCTAATACATGAATTTAACTTCAAGCCCTCACTTCTTTATTTAAATTCAAATTTTTTCCAAAACTAGTACATGTACCTTATACTATAAGTACCATCAATTAATTGAGATCTATATAAATATAATTCATTGAACTTCCCAAGGTTAAGCTCCCTAATCACCCCTAATTCATTGAACTTCCCAAGGTTAAGCTCCCTAAGCACTCCTAATTCATTGAACTCCAAGTAAATCCTAGCTTGTCCATTCAATTCCAACTAGTGGACTTCTATGTCATTTTACACCAAATTTGCCTATAAATATCACCACCCCCTAGCTTGGCAAACACAAGCATCACACCCACACACACACTTTCGGCTAGAGGAGGGGAAGGAGAACAAGAGAGAAGTCTTGAGAGGAAGAGAAATGGAGAAGAGAGCCTTTTTGTTCAAAGCTTAGCAAGTAAGCCATAACACAACCTTCTCTTTCATTTTCTTTTTTCAAATACATGTTCTTAAGGGTTCTAAATATTTTTTCAGATGTGTCATTGATATATGTTAGTTAGCATGTTTTTATCATAAAAGAGACGAAAATTTTCCTTAGTGGATGCCTTTTCTCACAAATCTTCTTATTTTGGGTATTGTGCCTTAAAATCTATTTTCACAGCCAACTTTCAAAATTTCTAGAAAAATGCAAAAAATTATTCTGGACCTCTATTTTATGTTAAAATCTTCTTTAAGGAGTTAGCTTTCAACTAAAATTGGTTTCATTGAAAAACAGTGAGCGGTTTGCAAGAAAATCAAATTTTCGTAACGGTCGACGAATCTGGATAGCGCTGGAGTGTTTTCTAAATAACTTAAAATCTAGAAAAGCTATCCCATTTTTGAAATATGTTCTAGAAACTAGATTAAATTCTCCACAAACCATAGGGAGGCTGAGTCCGGTAAAAATTCTAGAATAGCCCTTTTCATTCTAATCCTTATGTGATATTGAATCTCAAAATTCTGTTGTGCATGGATGTTTTATGCTCTAGTATTCATGATGATGCTTATTAGCTTATGATCGTATCTTGGCATGATATTATATGTGTTATGGCTATGCTCTTTATCTTCTTCATCTCAATGATGCATGATTTTGTGGATATTATTATCTTGTTAAGTTGGTCTAACCTTGTTTTAAAACATTTAACTTAACGGGAAACTTAATTGGGATAATATTGGATTTACGATCACTTGAGTAATGATGATAATGTGTGATGTGTGGATTGTTGGGATGCGTTCCCTACTTGGAAGTTAAAGTCTTGCGCAAGTGGTTTTCGAAACCCTTGAACGGAGCAGTTGTATTCGGACCCTAGGTGGTTTGGTGTGAGGAGGGATTTGGGCAAGGCCCATTATTACCGTCTCTTTTGAGGCCCTACGGTTGGCACTACGTGGTATATAACTGTTGGTAGGCATCCGAGGTTAGTTCTGCAACAAAGCAGCAAAAGAGGGGGCATACCGAATAATCCGCGTCAGATTCTTGTGGTTGGGAGGACGAAATCTCTTTGGGGGATTTCTAGTTTACTAACATCTAACCTGTAACCCTTTGTTTATCTATTTTGAGTATCATGCTTTACTACTTGTTGTTACATTGGAGATTATGTATTGGACTGGAAAAAAAGGACGGGGTGTGTGTGTGTTTATTGGGCATTCAAAGCTCATGGCGTATCATGCCAGGTGACGAAGAGGAACTTATAGCTGGAGACGAAGAGCTTGAAACCTTCAAAGACTTTTGGCTATCTTAGTAAAGTTAGAAATTTCCTTTTGTTGTTTTGTAAGACTCATGTGAAAATTTAAATTTTCTTGGAATGTAAAGTAACGGAACAAGTTTTTGAATTAAGGATGTCCGTGGTTGTTATGTATTTATATTCTATGTATATGTATGATCCTTATCGTTACTTATGAGACCTTGTGTCAATGTTTTTTAAGATCTGTCAAAAGGGTAGTGTGCTGCCTAAGAAAGCCGAACTTAGAAGGGAGGCTGATTTGACTCTTCCTGCGAATTGGGATCTTACTTGGTTATTGACCACAGAACTTATTCGCAATTCTTCCTTGACTACAACCAATTGTGTAGAATCGGGGCGTCACATCCCCTCTCCTTGTATTTTGAATACTTGCTTTGGATGCCTCATGTGTGAGCATGTTTGTTAAGTTTATGTTGGCCATGTCTTAGCTTGCATTTGGGGTTATTCTGCTGTGGCATACCATTGTTTTTACTTGGTTTTGTCACTCCATGCATGCCTAATACACTTGTAGTGTAAATCTCATAAACTAGTCTTGTATGCTTCATAAAGTAGCATGTCATTCTAGCTTGTTTCGAGTCCATTTCAACATGTTCTTGGTGTTGTTTTGCCATGTCATACCTCTGTTAAGGTTTGGTTTGGTTGGCCTTTGCATGCTCCATGCACTTGTAGTGCATTTTCATTCAATAGCCTAACATGCATCATGATTTAACATGTCATTCTAGCATGCTTTTGGCTTAACTCTAAGAAGCTTTTGTCCATGTTTTAGCATGCTCTATCTTTGATTTGTGTTGTTTTGGCCATGCATGACTTGCTTTGTATAGCCATGGTTCAATCTAGCTTGTTAGCTTTGTGTATCAAGTCCACTAGCATGCATTACTTGGACTATTTGAATGATTTGGCATCATTTGTAATGTGATTTCAGTCCATGTTTCATGTTCATGCACTTGCATTTGTCACTCATTCAATGCGTTGGAGGGTTTGCCCTTTATTTCTTAACATGAATCATTGCGTATGCCTTCATGCCTAAGCTTGAGAGCTATCATTTCAATGTGTTTTTGGGGTTATTTTTTCATGATATAACTCTGATTTTTGTTGGTTAAGTCATCTCATGCTTGGTCTTAATAGGTGTAGTGTAATCCACCTTATTTGCCTTGCATGATCCATGCTTTATGCCCTTCATGCTAGCTTGTTTTGGCTTCCTTCCATACATGTTTTAGTATCATTTTGACATGTTCTAGGACTCTTTTAGGTTGCCTTGACCATATGCTTTATGTTTTGCATAGTTGTAGTACAAATGCCTATGCTAGTTTCAAGCTTTGAGCACCATAGCATGCTTCATTTGTGTTGTTTGAATGATTTGGCATCATTTCACACTTGATTTCAGAGCCTTTAGTGTTGTTATACTTACATATTTATCGCTTCTTCATCATGCTTGAGAGTTATGCTCTTATGCCTACTTGATGGGCCATTATATTGTGCATGTTTGCCTTCCCTTTTTGTGCCTTAGTTTCATCCTTATGGCCACTGATTTGGGCATGGCTGAGGTCTGTCCATTTTGGTTTAAATCCATTGAGCATGTTTGATTGCATGTTGTTTGCATGCTTATATTACATCGCATTGTGTATGCCATGTTCATCGCATTGTGTATGCCATATACTTTGCATTGTGTATGCTTAGGTTACATCGCATTGTGTATGCCATGTTGTCCATTGCATTGAGTATGCCATATTGTCTACATGCTTGGGTCACATTGCATTGAATATGCCATGTTATTCTCCGCATTGAATATGCCATGTAGTTGCATTGCATGTTTGCATGTTTTAGTCGCCTTGCATTTGTTTGGTTTAAGTGTTAATCCGAGCATGAGAAACGAGGGATGTTTCATACTTAAAATGATGAAACGTGCCTCAATTCTCGGTCGCCGACGCTCTTGATCATACATGATAGAGTTCCAGGCTTTATGTGTTTATGTGTGAATTCATTTCATATTGAATTGTGCAACTTCGCCTCTCGGACATCATGCATTGAAATGCACGATTGGTGGCCTGAGGGTCGAGAACTGCACTCCCTTGAGCTTATGAAATAATAGGGAGAGTGGTTGTGCACGCATATCTTTCAAATACATTACCATGCCCTTTCTTGCTCTCTGTTACAGCAAATTGAAGAAATGCAGCAACAACTGGCCGGCCAGCCAGAAAAAGTAGCTGGCCGACCACTTTTTCTGATATGTAGCAACAAAAAGTGGTCGGCAGGTGGTCTCCCACATCAACAACTGGTCGGCCACCCTCCTACAGGTCCCCAAGATGAGTTAAAAGCTTTCTGGAGCTTGGTGCAAATTTCTGAGAGCAGTTGTAAACAGAGGCAAGTTGGGGGCATCGCGTTGGATTTCCGAATGAGGCGACCAAGCATGCATGCACTCTTCCCCCTCTGAGGGCCCCTTTTTACTACTTTACTTAGCTAATTTACTTAGCTAGTTTATGCTTTGGGTTATGTACCTTAAGTAGTTAATGCGTTTTGTTGCTTAATCGTTTTGTAATAGTTAGTTAACTAGGACTAGTTAATTAGCTTCGTTGTGTAATAATTAGTTTAATTAGCTTAGATTAGTTAGTTAACTCTTTATTCGGACTCTCTGTCGAGAGGGCCAACTGTTGTAATAAGCGTGTGTGTGTGTGATGCATGTCTTCCAATCCCTATTTCTTTCTCCCTTTTACTTAACCGCTTATGATGGTTAGTTTTAGGGCATATTTAGATTAACATATTTTATGCTTGCATGCGTATATCCATTTATCTGTATTGTATGCACCAGGCTCGACGCATCATACGAACTGCATTGTATTTCAATTCCAAGTTGAATACACGTATCAAGTTGCATTTCATATGCCATTCTAGAATAGCCGAGCCTATTTTAGCTGCATTTTTGTGTGTGTCGCATTAGCCATCTTAACATGAACTAGGATCATGCATGATTTCTAACTAGTTCTTTGTTTTGGCTCGGAGTACACTGTGAGTGTTTACGCTTTAGCATACTACATGTGTGTTAATGTTGCCATGAAAGCATGCTTGCCATGAGGCTAACTGCTTAGTTGATTAACTGCCTGAATGCTTGTGGGTGAAGGTTGGATTGCTTGAATTGGAACAATTCATCAAATTCCCGATTTAGCCTACTTGCAAGTAGCAAACTTCAAAACTGTTTTCAAATAAACAAACATGCAATGTTTCATTCCAAATTAGGCGATCTAGTTTATACTTGTATGTTGTGCGCATCACGTAGTAAGATTAGGTTAATAACAGGAATAAGAACACATGTGTTTTCAAAAACAAAATATTATGCTTAGTACAGACCGATCTTTGATCGGGCGAGCGGGGGTGCTCATTGCATGACCTTCCCCTCTCGTACCCAAGTTCCCAAGCCGAGACAACTTTGGTGATGACGGACACATGGCCTTAGGCACGAGTCAAGGTTTCCTAAATTCTTCCAAAATAAAATATTTAGGTGGCGACTCTGTATCTGGCAAAGCAGGCCATGTTTTACACTTCTTTATAAAAATCAGTTTTCCAAAATGATTTGCCGGATTTGGACTCTTTGGTGATTTATCGGTCTCACATTGCACTTTGTGAGATCAGATTCAGAACCGTGACATTGAGTCCGAACTTGTAGTAGCTAGAGAACAAAACGGAATTCGCGCCTTCGCAGCGCGGATCTCGCGAGAGTTCTCGGGGCGCATCTACACTATGCTCTGATGATGCAACACTGCGTTCTAGTAAGTCTTTATACTTTGTTCATTTTCATTCAATTTTCCAATTTATGAGTTTTGTACTTAATGAATTTTTTGTTTTCCTTCTTGCAGGCCATTCAACAGGGTCACTCTGTCGCAGTCAAAACCGAGGAGTTTAAGAAGGAGTTGACCAAGAAAACTAAAGAGGCAGCCAAGCTCCTTACTTCACTAAACTAGGCCGAGGCTCACATCCGAAGCTTGTTGGACCAGGACAAAGCAGCCTATAGACACCCTATTTTTGACGGCCCTTAAGACTTGGGCGCTACTAATTGATCACTCAATGATGAATGTATACGCTTGTCAAATGCTTGACTTCCTCAGCAGGAAACCTCAGTATTGAACCTACAAACCTTGTACCTTGTTTTGGACCAAAACAGTGTTTTTTCAGGCCTGAGCCTCCAGGGACCTGCCATCCGCTAGTGTGGCTAGCCACCCACTAATGTGGCCTGCCAGCCACTAGTGTAAAAAAATAGATATATTCTGCTAGTTGTCCCTATAGATGCATGCATCATTCCAGCTGTATTTGTAAGGATATTTTCGAGGGTCTCTTATATATTTCTATATATAGATGACCCTCTCTTATGTTTTCAAGGTTAGAAAAATTTTGGACTTTAGAAAATTTTGGAGAGCAAAATTCTGGAAAATTTCTCTCTCTACAATTCTCTCTCTCTCTCTCTTGCAACTTGCATAGCCTTTGCCTAAACACTCTAAACCAAACCTAGAGATTTTCTTGTTGAGGTGATTTGAGCTTACATTTGAGCTCTTGAGGCACTTAAGAGTGTGAAATAGTGGTTTAGAAATCTAAAGGACCATTCCTCTTCAAAAGGTATATCTCTTAGTTCTTTTACACTACTTGTTTTCTATCTTTTCTTGCTATTTTTGAGTTGTTTATAACCTGTATTTTTGGGCTGAAATTTGTGGTTAAGGCCATTAAAGGTAGAGGGGTTGACAACCCTTCTTTGAACCTTACTTCTAAGGCCTTTGCCCTTGTGTTTCCCGCATTTTCAACAACTTTTTTTGAGCTTTTTACCACTGATTTCAGAGGCTTTTTAGAGGCAAAAATCATGTTTTGAAGTCCCAAAAGTAGAGGGGTTAGCCTCCCCTCTTTGTGCTTGTGTGCTAGCTTAATCCCTCAATATTTTAACTTATTGTTTTAGCTATTTTTGTCTTAAGTCCAGCACTGTTTTAGGACTATTTTTAGTTATTCATTGCATTTGAGCTTTGTATAGCATGCTTGTAGTGTAATGGTCCTCATAGGCTTGGTGGTTTAGGCCTTAGCTACCAACCTATTTGAGTTGATAGCATTTATTTCTTGTTTTTCATATTTGTTTTCACCTCTAATCATCTCTGCATTCTCCTTTTTTTCTTGACATTTTATTTTCTTTGAGAGTGGTTTCAAACCAATTGTTTATTTAAGCTTGAGATTGAGGTTGTTGTGCTTAATGGTTTAATCCCTTTAGGGATTTATTACCAACGGCATGACATCTTTCTCATGCCTAAAATAACATTTGGATTGGTACTTCTTCCCATTAAAGGACTTAATCTTTATTTTTGGACTCAAATGAATTAAAGGATGGAAGGTAATTAAAATGAACTAATAAAACTTCGAGTAAAATGGAACAAGATAATAAGGATTTTTGTTCAATTGGATGTTAATTGAATAGATGGAAACTTGAGTCATTTCATACTTGTTAAGTGATGAAATGGTTCAAGTTTCCAAGGCCAACCACTTCCCTTGATCAATCCATGATAGGGAGGAGGTTTTGTTGGTCTTTTGTTATGCATTTATTGAAATTGTGTCCTTTGATTCATAAGTCATCATGCAACGAGATTGCGTCGATTGATGGCTTGCGAATCAAGCCTACCCCTCTTTTGACCTGTTTGTTGATAAAGAGAGGTAGTGTGGACAAACATCCCATAAGAATACTCTGGTTTGTGCTCTGTTTGTCTTTTGTTGCTGCAGGAAAGAACCAACATCAGTGGCCAGCAGGCCACTTTTACTAGACGGCAACCCACTATTAGTGGCCTGTCGGCCACTACTTCTGGGTTGCCGGCCACTTTTTCAGCCAGGCAGTGTCCTTTTTCCAATAGAGCGAAGCAGAGCAGAGGCTGAGATGAAAAAATAGTGCAATCTTCTAACTGTGTAACAGAGGCATTCCGGTAGCAAAATGGAGAGCATTATCAGGTGAAAATCTGTGTTCATGCATGAGCCATCCCTAGCATCTCGGGGCCCGTTTAAATTTGTGTTGTACTTAGCTAGTTAGTTGTGTTGTACTTAATTAATTAGCTACAATAGTTAGTTAAATTTGTTGTTGTAATAATTAGTTAATTTGCTTCATGTGGTTTGTAATAGTTAGTTAATTAGGTAATTAGATTAGCTAGGACATTTATTTGGACCCTCTTGTGTGAGAGCCTAATTTGTAATAATGTGCATGTCTTCCAACCCCACGTCTTTCTCCCTTTTATTTACTTGCTTATGATGGATAGAAAAGAATACCATGTTTCTTTTAGCATTTCTCATGTTTGCATTCACTTGTCTTATATGTATCGAGGCTCAGTTCATCATTCTAACAAAGCATTGTAGTTTACATACTTCGTTGAAAACGTGTTAAAAACGCATGCTATCAAATTGATTCACATGTCATAATTAGTAGCCGAGCCTATTAATTGCATATTGCATGTGTTGCATTAGCCATATTGCATGCATGTTTTCCAATTATTTTGCTTGTTTTGGCTTGCCTCGGAGTACTAGGTGAGCATTTTTATTGCTTTAGCATATTGCATGAGTGTGATTGGTGCCATATCTAGCATGTTTTCCATGAGGCTAAGTGCTTAATTACTATAATTACTTGAATGCTTGAGGATGCAGGCTAATTGCTTGAATTAGAATAATTTGAGTAAATGTACATATGCGATCACTTTTTTAAGTGGTAGATATTCAAACACTTTTTCAAAATAAACATGAAATCAAAGTGTTCTAATTTTTGCAAATTAGTCTATACTTGTGTGCACATTACATAGTAAGTTAGCCTAATAATCAGAAAAAGAGTATATAATGTAGATAAGAATCACATCATGATTAGTAAAGGCCGATCTTTGATCGAGTGAGTGGGGTGCTCAATTCATGACCTTCCCCTCTCGTACCTAAGTTCCCAAGTCGAGACAATCTTGGTGATGACGGACACGTGACCTTGGCACGAGTCATGGGTTTCTTAAATTTCTCAAAAATATTTAGGTGGCGACTATGTATCTGGCAAAACAGTTCATTTTTGGCAGTTTGATTCAAAATCGATTTTTCAAAAGATTTGTCAGATTTAGACTCTTTTGTGTTTATCTATTTCACGTTGCACTTGTGAAATCAGATTCAGAACCACGGGAGTCTAAACTGTAGGGCTAGTCGTATCCAAAAGGAGCATGAAAAGTCAAGCTACAGTTTCTAGCGACTCTGTTGGGGAAATTAGAGAACTTGACTCGAACTTCATGATGTGAAATTTTATCTACACTTATATGTTCTTTGCATTGCATTTGCATCGGTGCACTTAAGTCACTGTGTTTGCCATTTGCTATTCCTAGACAGTTTGCCGGAGGCTTGCCCAAAAGCTTGCCAAAAGGCTGACCGGTCGTGAGCTCTGCCATGATGGGAACACAACCCTTGGATCTGGACTACCGTTGTACCGTTTGATCCTCCTTTCACTTCTTGGTGTTAGGCGCAAGAGGTATATTAGGTAGTCTTACTGAGATACCCCCTTTGACCATTTGACCTAGTTGCATATATAAAAGCCATAGAGACTGTTCCAAACTAGGACAGCATGCTCACCCGAAATGCAGGATTACGTGAAACCACTTGATTGAAATAGTGAATCCTAGTTTGTGACAAAACTAGGACAGGGTAACCCTATCCCCTCATAGGGGTGTTTTGACTCTCTCTTAATTGGCATGTGTTTTATGGTGAAACTGTACATGAATGTGCATAGCAGTTGCAAATTTGGTATCTATTTTGGGGGTAGAATTCAATGTGGAGTACAGTCCTACAAATTTGATCATGTCTGTGTTGATAACATCTTAGCTGAGGTGCTGTGCGGTTTTTGATTACTGCTCTTTTGCTTTATTTCTTTTGCTAGGTAGTTTAAAACCATAGCTTTAGAAAGTTCGGATATCCCCCAAGTACTCTGGACCCGAGTCAGAACACTTTGTAAAGCCGAGGATCTTGTTTGGGGACAGCTCGTGTTTACCTCACTCCCATTAGTTACAAGACAGAAGAGAATTAGGTAGAGTTCATCAGTTTGGTTCTTACAGCAGTCACCCTTCAGCTCACTTGTGTCCAGTTTGGTTCAAGAACGGTCATCTACGTTTAGCCTAGTACGAGATCAATCACCTATTCTAATGGCACAGTATCCTCCAGTCATTGTGGAAGAACCGATATACCATTTGCAACAAATAGTTGAGACCTTACAGCAGGATGCGGCCCGTCAGGCCAAAGTTATAACCAGGCTACAGCAACAATAGCTACAATTGGCTGTGGCCTCTGCATCCCATGCACCTACCGCGGTTATCTCAGCAGCCAAAGCCGCCGCTCATGCTTCCAATGTTCAAGAAAACCAAGGCAATCCAGCAGAGCCAATCCTAGCAAAAGCCTCTAAAACCCCTGTTTATCAGACCAAGGCTCCGTTCGAGTTCGAGTTCAAGGTTGACCTAACTGTACTCAAGGTCAATAAACTGGAAAAGTTAGTCAAGAGAATACAAGGAGTTAACTCCATCCCGGACATAGAGGAAGGGTATACTGATTTTGCAGTTACATTGCCAGATCGGTTTAAAATGTCGCACATTGACCGATTCGATGGCTCCGGGGATCTGATGGTCCATTTGCGTTTGTTTTCAGATATCTTGCGGCCGAAGGGCTTAACTAGACTACAAAAGCTATCCCTCTTCGGTCGCACCATGTCGAGTATAGCGGCCATTTGGTATATTAAGTTGGAAGATTCTGTCAAGCAAAATTGGGAAGAGATGGCTGAGGCCTTCATTGCTTAATATTCTTATAATACACAGATTGAGGTCACAAATCGTGATCTCGAGGCAACACGCCAAGAGCCGAATGAGGGTTTGTCTAAATTTGTGACAAGATGGAGAGCTAAAATCTCGATGATGACCACAAGACCTTCTAAGAAAGACCAAATCAAGATGGTCGTCTGGAATCTGCATGGCAAGCTATTGCAGAAAATGATTGTGCTCCCTTTATTTACATTCACAGAGCTTCATGAAATGGGAGTGCAAATCGAAGATGCCATGGAGCAAGGGCTTATTACAGATGAGAAAGAGCTGGCAAAAAGGCCATTTGTTCGCAGTTCCAATGCTGCCGGTGGTAGCACAGCTGCGAGGCTGTTAGACGTAAGTGTTGTCACCATAACCAAGACTGCTGATCCCTTTGCCAACACAAGCTCACAAACATCGTCCAACCCTACCCGACCCTAGAGGACTTTTAACTAACTGTACATGACTCTGTCTCAAGCCATGAAGGTGCTAGTCAAGAAAGGGCACCTCAAACCCTTAGAACCTCGCCCACTTCTTGATCCTCTCTCACCCAAACACAACCCCACAAAATACTGTGCATTTCACCAACAGCATGGTCATGACACCGACCAGTGTTTTTGATTGCATCACGAGATTCAGGATCTCATTGACAACAAGGTGATTACTCCTCCTCAAAAACCAAACGTAACCACAAATCCACTCCCAACCCATAATTAAGTCCCCCCACCTTCGAAATCTTAACCTGATCCATACACTGGCCACCTCTTATGACCCCAACATATATATTACTCCCTCCCACCTACCAAAACTGACATTATTCATTCCAGAAGGCGCAGATCTATGCATGATGGACACATCTAAACCCCAACCCAAGCCTGTGGTGATGAGACTTACAATGGAAGGGGAGCCGACCTTAGAGGAAGGTACTAGTCTGTTGCCAGAGTGTCGTGAGGACTTATCTGATAGGGTGTATGATCCAAGTTGCTACATTGTGTTAATTGGTCAAATCAAGCCTGAATTGGTGTTGCCAACCTTGGTAGACATCAATGTGGTCTAAGAAAGATGGCCCGAGCCAGGGGTTGGATGATTTGGCAGATCTCGAAGAGGATTTGGACAACCTGCAGTTCTTTGATGAGTAGGATCAAGGAGATGTACAAATCGGGCAGTTCGACCTGAACGGATCAACTGACAATATTGGATGGCCGAGTGATGAGCTAGACAAGGAAGAAGAAACTGAAATGAAACTAGAGGGAAAAGAAGCAAGATAGCTATAATAGTCAGAAAGGCTGATGAGAAAGGAAAGCTATCGGAGAGCGTTGGTGTGGAAAACCCAGCCCAGGAAATGGGTGTTGTGAACACTGTAGATACTGAATAGGAAGCTACATTAAGGTAGTTTGAACGAGAAAGAATTGAAGATAGTTGAGAAATCGTAAATTCACAACACCCTGTGGGGGACATCTATGATGTGAAGGTGATACAAGTAGAGCCGAACAACTATTTGTTAGCCGCTGAAGGTGAATAGTGGGACGATAATGATCTGCATCTGGCCCATACTAACAAAGACTGGGGCGAGTGCGTTCCAGACAATACGTGGTATGCCAAGGAAATAAACCATCCGACAAGAAGTGGGTAGTATTTTAAGTCGTCACACCTGGATCAAGCAAAGGTGTCTAGAAAAGACAAAGAGACCGAGAAACAAAAAGAGAAACAACTAGAAGAAGAGGCAGTATTGAAACAGCTCAAGAAAATTCAAGCTGATATCTCCATCTAGGGACTTCTTATGGCCTCACGAGTACACCGACAAGTAGTATTATTGGCAATGAACAAGGCTAAATTGTCCATTGACACCACGCCCGAGTAGCTTGTGGGATTGGTCTTTCCAAGTGGTGCCAAGCCAACGCTTACTTTCTTTGATAAAGAGTTGACGCCAGAGGGCTTGGCTCACAACAAACCGTTGTATATATCTGTGGAATGCAGGGAGAAATAGGTGCCGGTGGTGTTGGTAGATACCGGTTCGGCCATTAATGTCTATCCTTCCTGTACCACCTATGCAATTGGCCTCAAACCAGCGGACTTTGTTCCCACAACCCAAATAATATAGGCGTATGATAACATGAGTAGAGAGGTCATAGGTACAGTGCAAGTGAGAGTCCAGGTGGGCCTATTGGAGCGAGAGATTGAGTTTCATGTCTTGGATGTCTCGGCTACGTTCAATTTGCTGTTAGGGAGGCCTTGGTAACACCATGTGTAGACACTTCATTTTTGACCGACCTTAAGACTCGGACGTCATCAACTGAGCGCTCGGTGATGGTGCATATTGTGCTCGTTCTGAGGTTACAGAGTCTCGACTGAGAGCCTTGCCTCCGGACTTCGGGACTCTTCTATGCTTTACCTCGATTTCTGAACTAGGTTCTGTTTTCTCTTCCCGAAGGGAGGGAAAGGTCTCGTAGACCATTTCTTAATGGCCGTAGGCTACGTTTCGTGGTCGTAAGCCATTGTTCCCGTTTGGAGACCATTTTCTAGTTTTCGGAGCCGTCGACTGTGCGTCTCGGTTCGGGACCGCTTAACTTTCTCCGTTTGCTCCGGTTTTTGGCACACACCTTGTTTCCTCTCCCTAGAGAAACACTGTGGCCCGGGAGACCACCTTCATGGTCGCACGCCACTTCCGGTGCTTGATAGTCAGTTTTCGGGGTACCCGGCTGCGCGTTTTGACCCCGGAACCCTCATTTTGCATCGGTGTGGGTTCATTTTTGGCATGGACCCTATTTTCATTGTTAGGAAGGTGGTACAAGGGTGGGAGACCACATTTTCTTCTTGGAGACCACCTTTCTCTTCGCTGCCCGATTTTCTCGTTAGAGAGCTGGTCTCCCTCATTTTTGAGCCACATTTACTGGTCTCCCACCATACCACTGGCTTTGTTTCAGTATGAAGACCACTAATTACCCTTGGAGACCATCTTTCTCCTTGGAGACCACTTTTCTCTCTCCTCTAGCCAGTTTTCTTGTCGGGAAACTGGTCTCCCTCACTTTTGGGCCACAATTACTGGTCTCCCATATCACCACTGAGTTGTATTCACCTGGGAGACCACCAATATGGGCTGCCGACCACCTAGTTTTGAGTTGGACCTTTTGACCTAGCTGGCCGACCACAAAAAGTGGCTGGCTGACCACTTGGCCTGGTCGGCCGACCACTTGAATTGGTCGGCTCACTCCCTCCTGTTTTGTCTTCTTGAGTTGCTTCCAGCTGTGCCAGTTGGGAGGCATTTGCTGCATCCTCCATAGACGTGTATGGAGGATGTTTAATCTTGCTTCCAAGCTTCCAAGAGAAGCTTTAGACCTCTTTGGCTATAAGAGAGACCCTCTCCCTCATTAACAAGGGTTCAAAACTTGGTGAGAGCATACACCATATATCTCTCTTTGTCTCTCCCTTTAAGCTTCAAAGAGTGAAGTTCTTGCCCTCCTTTGCACACCACCTCACAACCCAAACTCTCCATCATCCATCTAAGCGCCTTGGAGTTTATTTTCAGAGGCTAAGGAGTTACTGTTTTGGTCTAGAAGTTGCTGGAGTTATTGGCTACAAGGGTAACACTCTTATTCCCTTTTTGGTCCTTATTTTGCTTCATATCTTAGCTATATTTGAAAGCATATTTGGGCTTTGTCATAAACTGAAAAAAGTCTTATTTTGAGCTCCTCTTGAAGTTTGTTTAAGGTCATTTTTCTATTGGGGGTCATCTACCCCCTTGCATGCTTGTTTTCATCTTGTTTTGAGCCATGCATTAAGGCCTTTGTATTGTGCTTTGTTTGGCCTTCTAGCCACTAAAATCCAGTGAATTTTTAATTTTAGTGGCTAGCATACTATTTTGAGCCCCAAAATCAGAAAGGGGTGACCCTCTCACCCCTTGTTTTGTTTACTAGCATTGTTGGCTTTACAAAGGAGCCCATATTTGCACACTTCTTGAGCATGTTTTAGGCCATTTTTGATGAGTTTTAGGACCTGCATGAACTCTGTCCAGAGTTTTTTTTTCCTTATTAGGTGTCCCTCTTGCATGTGTAGAGTAACTCTCTTCATAGCCTTTCAAAGGAGCCTTCATTTGCATGCTTCCTAGCCTCATTTCAGGTCCTTTTCAGTGAGTTTTGGGGCCTTCATAACCTCTGTCCAAAGGTGGTTTTGTCATGTGGGGTGTCTATCTTGCATGTGTAGAATAACCCTCTTTTTGGCCTTTCAAAGGAACATATCATTCTTGCATGCATAGACCATGTTTCAGTAGGTTTTTGGGGTTTATTTGGCATGTCATGCTTCTAAATTTTTCTGGTTTGGTGGTCACTTGATTGCCTCATATACTTGTAGTGCAAATCCTCTTTACTAGCTTGTGTTGCATGCTATGTTGGCCCTTGGTTCTAGCAATTTTTTGGCCATGCCTTAAACTAATCTTGTGCATGTTTTGGACTGCCTTAGCTCTGTTTTGGGTCTCATGGTCGAATGATGCCTGTTTTGCATGCTTGTAGTTCAATATCCATGCCTAGCTTTGAGTTTTGAGGTCTATTGCATGCATATATTGAGGTGTTTTCAGGTTTTAGGGCCATTGCATATCATATTTCAGAGCTTATATGAATGCCATACTCTCATATTTTCCACTCTTTAAATGCGTTTGAGAGTCAGGCTTGTATGCCTCATTTACCGACCATTAAATGAGCTCTATTTCTTTGCATGTTGAGCCATCATTTTAGGCCATTTTCCCACTGTCTTGGACCTGCCTAGGGTTTATTTGGGGTTGGTTTTTCTATAGGTGCATTGCTTTGTGTACCTGTAGTGTAGTCCACTTCATTAGTTTCGGTATCTGGGTCATCTAGCATACATTGTGTGACATATTTGCATGATTCGAGACCATCTTGTATGCCATTTCAGAGCTGGATCACGTGCCATTCTATGGCATATTTCATCATTTGCCATGCTTTGTTAGAGTTGCATGTTGTGCCTTAAGATCGGTCCTTTGCATCTGTGCATGTTTGCATATATTTCGGTTGTCTCATTTTCATCATTTGGCCACTGATTTGGGTGTGGTTGAGGCCCATTCATTTTAGTTTAAGTCCATCTTGCATTGTATATGCCATGTCCGTATTGTCGCATGCTTGATCGTCGCATTGTGTATGCCTTGATTATGCCTTTGTGTATGTCCATCTTCATATGTGTGCATTGCGTATGCCATATAGTCCTCATGTGCATTGAGTATGCCTTTGATCATTTCATAGCATTGTGTATGCTAGTAGCATGTTTGCATATCATTACTTGCATGTTTGCATCATTTAGTAGCATTGCATTTAGGTTGCATGTTAGAGTTGCATTCATGTATGCCATGTGTGTTGCATTGTATTTGGAGTAGGGTTTAGTCCAAACACGGGAAACAAGGGATGTTTTGTACTCCAAGTGACGAAACGTGTCTCGATTCTCAGTCGCCGACACTCCGGATTACCTATGATGGAGTCTAGGCCTTGTTGTGTTTATATGTGCATTCGTTTCACATCGAGTCGTGCAATTCGATTCCTCGGCCATCATACATCAAAATGCGTGATAGGTGGCACGAGGATCGAGAACTACATTCCCTAGAGCTTGTGCAATGATAGGGAGAGTAATCATGCACACATATGTTGAAAATACTTTGCCACGCCCCTTTCTTGCTCTCTGTTGCAGCAAACTAGAAATCAGCAGCCTTCTAGAGCGTTGTACAGTGTTCCGGGATCAATTGCAAATAGAGGCAAATCAGGGCATCGCGAGGAATTTCCCGATAAGGCGACTCGAGCATGCATGCATCTTTCATCATTCAGAACAAAGTTGAGGCAGTCCATTACTTGTAGTATTGCATGCTAGTTTATTCGCTTTCCTAGTTAATTTGTTAATTAATTAGGGTTTTGTAATATTTAATTAGCTAGAGTAGTTAATTATTTATTCGGACTGTATTATTTATTCAGACCCTCCGAGAGAGGGCCAATTGTTGTAATAAGTGTACGTGTGTGTGATGTATGTCTTCCAACCCTACGTCTTTCTCCTTTTTATTTACCAGCTTATGATGGTTAGTTTAGGACATGTTTCAATTAGCATACTTATGATAGCATGTTTGCATTCATTCATCTGCTTTGCATGCACCGGGCTCGGCGCATCATACTAACTGCATCGTATTTCAATTCCAAGTTGAATACGTGTATCAATTGTTGCATTTCATATGCCATCTTAGAATAGCCGAGCCTATCTTAGTTGCATTTTTGCATGTGTTGCATTAGGCATTTCAGCATAGTTAGGATTCATGCATGATTTCTAATTAGCTTCTTTCTTTGGCTCGGAGTACTCGGTAAGTGTTTATGCTTTAGCATCCTTGCATGTGTGTGAGTGACTGCCATGATAGCATGCTTACCATGAGGCTAACTGCTTATGTGATATAACTGACTGAATGCCTGTGGGGGAAGGTTGGATTACTTGAATTGGAACAATTCATTGACTGCGAGTTTTAAGCCCACTAGATAGTGGCAAAACCATGTTTTCTAAGCCCACTCGAGGGTGGCAAAATCTGCATTTTAAGCCTACTTGCGAGTAGCAAACCGCTTTAAAAAACAAACACGAAATGTTTTGTTCCAATTCAGGCGATCCGGTCTATACTTGTATGCTGCGCGCATCACATAGTAATTCTAGGCTAATAAACCGGAACAAGAACACATATGTTTTCAAAACTCGATATCATGGTTAGTAGAGGCCGATCGTTGATCGGGTGAGCGGGGGTGCTCACGAAGTAACCTTCCCCAATCGTACCCAAGTTCCCGAGCCGAGGCAACTTTGGTGATGACGGACACGTGGCCTTAGGCAATGAGTCAGGGTTTCCTAAATTTTTCAAAATAAAACATTTAGATGGCGACTCTATATCTGGCAAAGCAGTCCATATTTGGCACTTCTTTCTAAAAATCAATTTTTCAAAACGATTTTCCGGATTTGGACTCTTTGATGATTCATCGGTCTTGCATTGCACTCCGTGAGATTAGATACAGGACCGTGACATTTTGAGTCCTGAACTGTAGTAAGCCCAATGAACAAAATGGGATTTCCCTCCCGGGACGTTCGGGGACATCTACACCATGTGAATGCTGTCTCTTCCACTCTCCATCAGATGTTGAAGTACCTTCATGGAGGAGGAGTGACAATTTTTTTTGGAAATTCATCCATCCATCCATCGCCAGAGGTGACTACGCCAGTGCTAGAGATCAACCATGGCGACGAGGATGTATTCCTCTCGGGATTCACTCTAGCTGAAGCCCGGATAGTGCAGACAATTCTGGCCACAGACGAAGGCATGTATATCAGTGCCCAGTCCATTTATTTCATGAACAAATTGCAGCACGTTTCAGGAATGGGGCTCGGAAGGAGTGGTCGGAAAGGTGTTACAACACTAACAGATGTGCCACACAACCCATATGCCTTTGGACTGGGCTATGTGCTCATCAAAAAGGACTGGATGAGAAAGATGAAAGAAATAAGAGGCAGAGCCAAGGCTAAGCAAGCCGGAAAACACTATGAACTCATCCACAGGCCAAGCCAAGGGACACTAAATGGCCATTTTGTTCGGGAATGAGAGGATTTCCCTTTTTGTGGCTTTCTCGAGCCTTAGGTAGATTCCTCAAAGCAACGTGTCCCCGGGTTCAAGATCTTCTTTGATCTTCAGCTGCAGGACAATGATGATGAGAAAAGGGCTGAACCAAGCATCAAAGTTGAATAGAGCACGGAAGGTGACTCAGATGACAGCGAACCTGGAGTAGGGGCAGTACTAGCTAGTCTCCTGACATATCCCGCGACCGACCTAGAGAACTTGGGGGATAACTTTACTGTCTCCATTATCAGGAAAGAACTAGGTGTGAACCCAACCGGTGGCATTTTGGATGTATCAAGGGCACCATCTCTTACCTGGCAGCTGGAGGAAGGCTATCTGTTCAGTTCTGAATCGGGTAATGAGCCAGAATCTGATTCCACTGAGTCTGTGGGGTTGGGATCAGATTCAAGTTTTTCTGAGTCTGAGTCTGAGTCTGGTATTTCTGGGGGTGGTAACCCAGATACCAAAGTTCTGTCTAGGTCTTTTTCTTTTGAGTCTGTAACTAAAGATCTGGACCTTTTGAATGAAAACTCTGCAGATTCTGTGTACTTTTCTATGCCGTTGGTTTATTGTATTGACCAAGATTTTTAGAATTTTAATGAAAACGAAGGGGAAGAAATTCCTCTGGCTTTGAAAAACTTGATTAATCGAGAGGATGAGAGGTTTCCTAAACCCTATGCTGATAAAATCATTGCCATTAATATAGGTACTGAGAAGGATCCGCGCCTGGTCCAGATCGGGTCTACGTTGTCTTCGGAGGAGTGCGAGCGTTTAATCGCTTTGTTAAAAGATTTCAAAGATGTTTTCGCGTGGTCCTACAAAGACATGCCTAGAATCAATCCTAGGATTGTACAGCACCGGATCCCTCTTGATCCTGAGGCTCGACCAGTCAAGCAGAAATTGCATAGAATTCGTTCAGATTGGGCGCTAAAAATCAAGGAAGAGGTCACTACGCAGATCGACGTAGGATTCTTGTTAGTATCCGAGTATCCGACCTGGTTGGCCAACATCGTCCCAATGCCGAAGAAAGACGGTAGAATCCAGGTGTACATTGACTTTCGGGACCTGAATAGAGCCAGTCTGAAGGATGACTTTCCTCTACCCCATATTGATGAGTTAGTGGATTTCACTGCGGGCCATGCATTGTTATCGTTTATGGACGAGTTTTCCAGGTACGACCAGATTCTAATGGCACCTGAGGATAGAGAAAAGACCGCATTCACTACCCCGTGGAGTACCCACTACTATCGGGTTATGCCATATGGTTTGAAAAACGCTAGAGCTACCTATCAGAGGGCCGTGACCACCATTCTGCATGACATGATCCATAAAAAGGTTGAGGTGTATATAGACGACATGATTATCAAGTCCAAAGAACGAGAGGGCCACTACACTGCGCTGAAGAAATTCTTTCAACAGATCAGGGAACATAGATTGAGGTTAAACTCGCAGAAGTGCACCTTCGGCGTAACAGTAGGAAAAATACTGGGCTTTCTGATCACACAGAGGGGAATTGAAGTAGATCCTTCCAAAATTAAGGCCATCTTAGAAATGCCACCACCAAGGACCGAAAATGAGGTGCGTGGCTTTCTGGGTAAAGTGCAATTCATAAGATGACTTATTTCCAAATTAACCTTGACTTGTTAACCACTATTTGGTCTCCTGAAGAAAGGGAAGAAATTCCGATGGGATGATCGATGTCAGTTTGCCTTTGAACAAGTTAAGTAGTACCTCCAGAATCCGCCTGTGTTGTCGCCGCCAGAGCTGGGGAAACATTTGATTCTGTACTTGTTAGTAACAGACACGACCATGAGATGCATGCTCGCTCAGGAATTTGAAGATAGGGTGGAGAAAGCCATCTACTATTTGAGCAAGAAGATGCTGGATTATGAGACCCGCTACACTCCTTTGGAGAAAGCTTGCCTAGCCTTGGTATGAGCTACCAGGAAGTTAAGGCACTACTTGTTAGCTCACTCTGTACTCCTGGTTTCGAGATTAGATCCTATCAAATATCTCTTTGAGAAACTAGCGCTTACGGGTAGGCTGGCTCATTGGTTGCTTCTTCTCTCCGAACTTGATCTCAAATATGTCACCCGCAATTCAATTAAAGGAAGAGTTATAGTGGAGTTCCTGGCAGACTACCCGATAGAAGGAGATGAGGCAGTGGAATACTTGTTCCCAAATGAAGACATTCTGCAAGTCGAAGCGGAAACTTGGACGATGAATTTTGATGGAGCGTCCAATCAGTACGGTTATGGGATAGGTGTGTTGCTGATAGCACCCGACGACTCCTATATACCTTTAGCCTTCAAACTCCGGTTCAAGGTATCCAATAATGAAGCAGAATATGAAGCGTGTATTGCTGGGTTAGAAGCCGCCCTAGAACTAGAGGTAATAAGGTTGGATGTCATCGGGGACTCGAACTTGGTTGTTTCTCAAGTAAATGGAAACTGGAAAGTCAAAGAAGAGAAGATAAAGGTTTACCATCAGGCCTTGGATATTCTGATTCCGCGGTTTGAAAAGTTAACATTCACGCATCTACTGTGAGTGAACAGCAGGTTCGTTGATACTTTAGCAACTCTATCTTCTATGGTAGACATCTTACTTGGAGTCCGGATGCGTCCGATTATCATCAAACAGAAATACACGCAGGCTTATGACACAATTGTTGCGATAGATAAATTGTAAGATAAAAACCCTTGGTATTACGATATTTGAAACTTTCTAGAAAAGGAGACGTATTCACCAGGGACAAATGCCAAAGACAAACGGGGAATACAGCGTATGGCCGTCCAATTTATCATTTGCGGGGTTAAGCTCTATAAAAAAGGTCATCTGGGAATGCATAAATTATGTGTGGAGGAAGAGGAATCGAAGTGCCTTATGAAGTCTATCCACGGCGGAGAATGTGGGGTGCATATGAATGGTGTGATGTTAGCCTAGTAGATCCTAAGACAAGGTTATTACTGGTCCACCATGGAGGAGGATTATATTGGTTTTGTACAGCGATGCCATAAATGTCAAATTCATGCCAATCGCATGAATATTCTGCCGTCAATGCTCTACAACATGACTTTGCCGTGACCTTTCTCAGTCTGGGGAATCGACGTTATCGGTGCAGTCTCGCCAAAAGGGTCGAATAGACATGAATATATCTTGGTGGCCATTGATTATTTTACAAAGTGGGTGGAAGCCTAATCCTATACATATTGAAGACATCGTATGTGGCCAAATTTATCAGAAACAATATCATCTGCCGATACGGAGTCCCGAACGAGATCATATCAGATAACGGCTAGCACTTCAAGAAAGAGGTGATAAACTTGTTGGAAAAACACAACGTGGCTCTTCATAAATCATTCAGATACAGGCCACAAACCAATGGAGCTGTTGAAGCTGCCAATAAGAATATCAAGAACATCTTATAGAAAATGGTTAAGACCTACAAGGACTAGCTAGATAAACTGCCATTCACATTATGGGGCTACAAAATCTCGATTTGGACATCTACAGGGGCAACTCCCTATTCTCTCGTCTACGGGATGGAAGCTATTTTGCCAATTGAAATTGAAGGCCCGTCGTTGCGAGTTATGGCTGAATTTTAGATAGCGGAGGCAGACTAGCAACAGAGCAGATTTGAGGAGTTAATGCTATTTGATGAGAAAGGCTAAAGGCATTGTATCCTATTCAGGCTACCAACGCAAAATTGCTAGGGCTTTTAATAAGAAAGTTAAGTCCAAGAATCTCAAGGAATGAGACATGGTACTGAAAGACAACCGAGCTTCCATCCATGACCCTAGGGGCAAGTTCAGACCCAATTGAACTGGTCCTTACATTATCAAAGCTATCTAGTCAGGAGGGGTAGTTATTCTCATGGACTTAGATGGCCTAGAATTTTCACAGCAGATCAATATGGACAAGTTGAAGAAATACTATCCCTGAGAGACTCGTTAGGCCGAAAACTCGGAAGGGTGACCTAGGCAAAAGTTAGAGCATGAAAAGTTAGAAATAAAGAAAAACTGCGCTCGCAAGGTTGAAAACCCTAAAGAGCGATATTGGCGAAAATTAGAGTGCAAAAGGAGAGAGTTAATACTTGAGTGAACCTAAACCGAACTACGTAAGGCCTGATTCCCATCTTTAGGATACGTAGGCAACTTCATCTTGAAGTTCGGCCGTAACTATCTCCAACTTAACTGTCCTGCCCATTTTTTTTGATCAAATCATCTCTGTTCATCATCTGTTAGTTCGGTTGTGATCCTCATTTTGGGAAGAAAAGCTGGTTACAATGCAGAGCAGTAATGGTATTCAAGCAGGGGCAGTTATGATTTGCCGATTTGGGGTTGTACATCTTGAGTATCGATTCTGTGCGTGTTAGGTATTGATCATTTTCGAAAATGATTTTGGAAAGTTTTAATAAAAGTTGATTTTTCACAAAATTTTGCCTTTTACAACTTAGACCATTTTTGGACCAAAAGGAAAATTTTTAGAGTTCATAGCATTAATTCCATTGATTTCAACATAAAGTACATTCTCCAACTCTCTGATACAAATCAAAGTTGCTTTTAAATCATAAAACTTGAAAAGAAAGGTCAAAGCAATAAACTAGGGGCATAAGTGAGTCAGGTGCTCATGCGTCCTCTGCTCGTGCTTGCAAAAGCTTTTGTAGCCAAAGTGGGCTCGACTTGTGCTTCATCCTCAAACCAAGCCAAGCACTCATCAGAAAAGGCATAACTGAAACTAGGGGCAGTGGCCAGAAGCTCTCTCGTCTTCCATGTAGCAAGGTACCTAGCCAGGTGTAAAGCACGAATCGGGAATAAAGCCAAGTATTCTACCCCCTCCTCTGGACAGGTCTGATCATGTCCAAACTGGCGTCTGAACTGGAAGGGAAAGTAGAACACGCAGTATGTGAGGCCAATCAGCTGTATGCCAAGCTACCGAGTCATGCTGTAACTCATCTCAGTCAGATTGAGCCAGGAGCAACGCCAAGCTATGTCAACTGCAGACCTACTGTACATCCAGTTGCATCACCATCCCTTATTGGAAAAGTCCACCAGTCACTGGCGGAAGAAATAAGCTTGAGGTGAGTACTCGGGGCAAGGGTCCACCACCTTCAGCTTATCCATGAGCCATACCTAAAAAAGGATGAAAAATAAGAGAGATTAAATAACAGAGAGATGTGCGTGGAGAGAAAAGTAAAGAAAGGGCTTTGAGAGAAAATAGAGCATGAGTGCCGAGTGATGTGCGAGGCATATATCAGAAAGGGTGGGAAACAATACCTGAAGAAGTAGTGGCCTCCTTGCAAATCTGTTGGTCTCCCGCCGATGAAAAGCATCTAAGCCCATTAGGGTCACGGCCAGTGCCGAACTGATACAACTCTTACCTTTTTTCAAACATTGGGCCACTTTGATCAACCGAATGCTAGTTCCGCCGTAACTAAGAGCAAGAAGGAAATACACAAGCATACATAAACAGAGGGCATGTTGCTGAAAACCTCGCCAGAGAGGGTCTCCTCTGTCACTGACGTCAGAAAACCGATGAATCAAGCTGGGTATATCTAGCTCTCTATCATAGGCCAGAGATCAAGCTTCATGCAAAGTGAACCCACATATCCGTCCCAAAGTCTGGGTGTGGCCAAAACGGGGCTGAGACATGATTTTCTCATCACGTCGAGTGTCCATCAATGCTTAAAATTCTTCAAGAGTCGGGCACATTTCCTGTGTTCCGAAGCGAAATACATGCGTAATTGTGTCCCAGTATCGAGCCGCAACATGGAGGAACGGAATGCAAAGTGGAGTATGGCTTAACAGAAAAAGCACGTTTATGCCAAAATCTCAAAAATTTACCTTTTCTGTGTATGTAGGAAAACTAAATGAAACTAAAGAAAATCAGGATATATACTATTCAGCTCCGTCCTGGGGGACCTAGAAGACGAATAGTTAAATCGGCCATAGAATCAGACGTACAAGAAGCTGAGTGAGAATAGGCACACGACAAAATGGCCGAGTGAGCAGTTATGCGTTGGATTAAAAGTGGGCTCGACCCCCGAGTGTATGGACGAATATAAAAGAGAGGAACATCAACCAAAGAAAGGGATGTAAGAATAGACTAAAAAAACTTAAGACACAAGCAAATGAGAGACATATACTAACTTGCCTGTCAGAGTGCTAATTCTAGCATCCCCGACCGGAGTGTTAATCCTTTTTTTAGGTGGCAATTAGAGGATCAGGAACGTTCTTTAGGATCCAAGAGTACTTCCAAACCACTTCCCCACAATTGGCGCTGTCTATAGGAATACTCAAGCATATCCATGGCGGGCGTCACAGAAGATCCTCCGATAGTCGCTGACAAAACTACGCCAAGAGACGACTTCACTCTAAGAAACATGCTTGGACCGGAGAATATCGCCGTACGACGGGCCTTGAACTTCGATTCAGTAGCTCAAACCTCACCCTCAACTTCAATGCATGAGACAATGCAGACGATTATGGATCAAGCAAAATAAAACTAACAGCGGTTGGAGAACATGATGGTTGAGAACGAGCGCCTGCACCAGGATTTGGCCTTGGAGATGGCAAAATCCCAACAAGTCGCATGCCAAGACCGGGGTTGACCTTCGGGAAAGAAGGATGGTCGATGACGTCAACTTCAGAAACGCAATAATGACAGTGATTCTGACTCACCATCCCCAGAGCCTAGAAAGAAAAGACGAGTTGATGTATCCAGCTCATCTGAAGGAAGTTCGTATGTACAACATAAACAAGGGAAGAGCGATGACTCAGATGAGGAAGATAAGCATGACCCCTTTGTGCAACGAATTGTAAGGGCTGTACTACCCAAAAAGTTCAAAGCACCGTCGTTCACCCTCTACGACGGAAAATCGGACCCTACCGATCACATTTGCCATTATAAGCAAGCAATGACACTTCATGCTGACGACGAAGCCCTCATGTGTCTAATATTTCCAAGCAGTCGGGGACCGTTGGCCATCATGTGGTATTATAAACTGGAGCTGGCATCGATTAAGAGCTTCCATCAGCTCTAGAAGTCTTTCAGGGCTAGATTCATCACTAACAAAATCCAGCCAAAGCAAGCTGATTCCCTGTGGGCGATGCAAATTAAAACAGGCAAAACCCTTCGTGAATATTTGGCGCGCTATTAGGAATGCTTCAATCTGGTAGATAATGCGTGCAATGACTCCATGGCCATCATCGCCTTTAAGACGGGATTGCATCCTGATAGTCCCCCCCGCAGTTCATTAACCAAATGGCCCCCCAAAACAGTCTAGGCGTTAATGAAGAAAATCGAAGAATATTGCAAAGTGGAAGACGATGCCCTGCGGGTCAAAGCCGGACATAAAGCCATTGAGACGGCCACATCGAGAATTGTTCAACCGATTAGCGTTGTGCCATCAAGAAGCCCCAAGCTGCGGAATCAAGCTAAATGAGACAAAAAGTGTGACTCGCGCTGATCAAACGATCAATGTTCACATCGAGCTAATGAACAGCATCAAGTGGATAGCAAGACCACAAGGCGCTCAGGCAAGAAATACACAGAGTTAACAGAGCCGGTCAGTATGATTCTGTCAAAAGTTTAACACCTTCCGTTCTTCAAGTAGCCGCCCAATATGACGGGACCTCCCGATACAAGAAGACGGGATAAACGGTGTGAGTGTTATAAAGACCACAGTCATGACACCGATAGTTGTTATGCACTAAAGGATCACCTGGAGGAGTTGGTGCAAGACAGCCGTCTTACACAACACGTCATCCAAAAGAACAATCCAACAAATATAGTAGCTCTACGGCCGGGCTCACCTCCTCTTGGTGTAATTTATATGATATACAGCTTGCTGACGTCATCCGAGGTGCACACAATTCAGTTGCAGTCTAGCCCCCATAGCCCAATCACGCCAGTGAAACGGCCCCATGAAACTGAAAGGATTAGCTTCGATGATAGCGACTTAGTTGGAGTAACTCACCCCTACACTGATCCCCTCGTCATTGAGCTACGCGTAAACAGATTCACCATTGAGCGTGTTCTTATTGACCAGGGCAGCACTTCGGAAATAATGTATTGTAAAATTTTTGTCAAACTTGGCTTCACTGACTCAGATCTGTCTCTGTCTGATTACCCGTTATTCGGCTTCAATGCTAACCCGGAGTATCCTTTGGGAAAAATCAAATTACCAGTTCGGGCGGGCACCAGATCAGTAGATGTAGAATTTTTGGTTGTCAAGCTTCCTTCGTCGTATAATCTCATCATGGGAAGAACTTGGTTGCATACAATGCAAGCCGTGCCAAGCACCTACCATCAACTACTTCGTTTTCTGACGGAGTACGGTATCGAACAAATTCGCGGTTCTCAGAAATCGACATGGGCATGCTATCTTGTTGCAAAGAGACCAAGAGAGCTAGAAGTGCATTCAATTAAGGTACCAGATAGGGAGAGCCTCGATGACATTGGAAAGATCCCAAGTGAAAAGGCAACCGAAGCCCTGGATCGGGTCGAAATTGACAGGAATCCTGACAAGTTCTTTATGATCGGCGCTTCCCTGGATAAAGTTGAAAGGCAAGAGTTAGTATCCTTCTTACTCGGCAATATCGATGTGTTTGCATGGTCACCATACGAGATGCCAGGAGTGGATCTGTCTGTGGGCCAGCACCGCTTAAATGTTGATCTAAAATGTAAGCCAATTATTCAGAGAAGTCGGCGGTCAGTCACGGAGCAAACTTTAGCCGTTGTTGAAGAAGTTGATCGGTTACTTGATGCCGGGGCAATTCGTAAAGTAACCTATCCCACATGGTTATCTAATACTATGGTTGTAAAGAAGAAGAGTGGCTCTTGGCGTGTTTGTGTGGATTTCACGGACTTAAACAAGGCTTGTCCTAATGATTGTTTTCCCTTGCCTAGAATAGACCAACTCGTAGATGCAACGGCACATCATCAACGCATGAGCTTCTTGGATGCCTATAGGGGTTACTAACAAATTTCCATGCATCCGAAGGACTAAGAAAAAGCCGCATTCCTTACCCCAAGAGGAACCTATTGCTACAAGGTCATGCCTTTCTGGTTGAATAATGCGGGGGCAACTTACCAAAAACTAGTGACTGCCATGTTCAGGGAACAATTCGGCCGTACCATGGAAGTATATATCGACGCTATGGTGGTCAAATCCAAGGAAAAGCATGCCCATCTAGCTGATTTGGCAGAGACATTCGGCATCCTTCGAAATTACAAGATGAAATTGAACGCCCTGAAGTGTGCATTCGGTATCGGATCCGACAAATTCCTTGGTTACATCGTTAACCACCGCAGAATTGAAGCCAACAGGAGGCTAATAACGGCAATTCTAGAGCTTGAATCCCCTCGGTCAGTCAAAGAGGTTCAAAAGCTGATAGGAATAGCCGTCGCACTCAATAAGTTTATTAGCCGCTCCACCGATCCCTGCCAACAATTCTTTCACACACTTCGGCAAGGCAAAGCATTTGAATAGACCCCCGAGTGCCAGGCCGCTTTGGACTGCTTGAAGTCTTATCTCCGATTAGTACCACTCTTGGCAACACCTGCGGCAGGCGATCCGCTCATTTTGTATCTAGCGGTATTCGATCGAGCGGTTAGCGTCGTATTGTTAAGGAAGAACTTAGGGAGCATCGACTAGTTTACCATGTGAGCAAAGCAATGGCCGATGCTGAAACACGTTACCCTCTATTGGAAAAGCTTATCCATGCTCTGGTCATGGCTGCAAGAAAACTGATGTATTACTT
Source organism: Camellia sinensis (assembly GCF_055761805.1). NCBI lineage: Eukaryota > Viridiplantae > Streptophyta > Magnoliopsida > Ericales > Theaceae > Camellia > Camellia sinensis. The sequence goes on from NC_138974.1 coordinate 132,769,330, forward strand.
TCAGGGGCTTACCATTGGGGTACTAATGGACTATCCCCTCTGGTCAGCGCTCCGTAACGCGGAAGCATCAGGGCGCGTTTTGAAATGGGCTTTCGAACTCGGCCAGTATGATATCCAATTTCTACCCAGAACTTCCACCAAGGGGCAAGTGCTCACCGACTTTGTAGTCGAATTCACAGGATCTCTCGCCAACTTTAAGTCTGATCAAGTGCAACTTAAGCCCAACTGGAGAATGTATATTGGAGGCGTTTGGCAGATGTATTGTGACCGGTCATCCAACCAACGTAGCAGTGGGGCTGGCGTAGTAATCATGACCCTCGAAGGGACGATAATAAAACAAGCTGTCAAACTAGGCTTCGATGCATCAAACAATGAGGCTGAATACGAAGCAAGTTAACCGGCCTACGGAATGCACTTCATCTCGGTGCATGGCGTCTGCTTGTTTTCTGTGACTCAAAGCTAGTAATCAACTAGTTAAAAGGGGAATATACAGCCAAAAATGACCGCATGACAGCCTATATGAAAACGGCGAATTCTTTACTCGGGAAATTTGATCATCACGAACTGAATCAAATAACCCGAGATCAGAACACGCATGCGGACGCCTTGGCTTGCCTAGCCTCTACCATCAACTTAGAAATTAAGCGGATAATCGAAGTAGGGTTCGTTCTTGAGCCGAGCATTGCCTCTTCTATCAGTTCAGATTAATGTTATTGAACCAGGTCCAAGTTGGATAGACCCTATCACTGCATTCCTATCCTCAGAGCAGCTCCCGATGGATAAGAAAGAGGCACACAAATTGCGAAACAAAGCCCTCTGATACTACTTGGATCCGCAAGGGAAGCTCTAAAAATCTTTCTTTGGGCCGTACTTAGAATGTGTTCACCCGGATAAAGTCGAGAAACTCTTGTCTGAAATACATGAAGGCAGTTGTGGTGCCTATTCGGGCAGACGTTCTCTGGCCCATCTAGCCATAACACAGGGGTACTATTGGCCGACCATGCGAACCGATGCCGAGTGTTATGTCAAGAAATGTGAACAATGCCATTTTTACTGGACGACAACCCACTAGTAGTGGCCTGCTGGCCATTACTTCTAGGTTGCCAGCCACTTTTTCAGCTAGCCAATGTCCTTTTTCTAGTAGAGGCCGAGGTGAAAAAACAGTGTAATCTTCTAACTGTGCAACAGAGGCATTTCGGTAGCAAAACGGAGAGCATTATCGGGTAGAAATCCGCGTTCATGTATGAGCCATCCCTAGCATTTCAGGGTCCATTTAAATTTGTGTTCTACTTAACTAGTTAGTTGTGTTGTACTTAATTAATTAGCTAGAATAGTTAGTTAAATTTGTTGTTGTAATAATTAGTTAATTAGCTAGTGAAGTTAATTTGTTTCATTTAGTTTGTAATAGTTAGTTAATTAAGTAATTAGCTTAGCTAGGACAATTATTTGACCCTCTTGTGCGAGGGCCCAACTTGTAATAATGTGCCCTTTTATTTACTTGCTTATGATAAATAGAATAGAACATCATGTTTCTTTTAGCATTTCCCATATTTGCATTCACTTGTCTTGCATGTATCGATGCTCGGTTCATCATTCTAACAAAGCATTGTAGTTTACATACTTTGTTGAAAACGTGTTAAAAACGCATGCTATCAAATTGATACACATGTCATAATTAGTAGCCGAGCCTATTAGTTGCATATTGCATGTGTTGCATTAGCCATATTGCATTAATTAGAAGCGTGCATGTTTTCTAATTATTTTGCTTGTTTTGGCTCGCCTCGGAGTACTAAATGAGCATTTTTATTGTTTTAGCATATTGCATGAGTGTGATTGTTGCCATGCCTAGCATGCTTGCCATGAGGCTAAGTGCTTAACTGCTATAATTGTTTGAATACTTGTGGATGAAGGCTAATTGCTTGAATTGGAATAATTTGAGTAAATATACATATGCGATCACTTTTTCAAGTGGTACATATTCAAACACTTTTTTCAAAATAAACATGAAATCAAAGTGTTTCAATTTTTGCAAATTAGTCTATACTTGTGTGCGCGTCACATAGTAAGTTAGCCTAATAATCGGAACAATAGCATATAATGTAGATAAGAACCACATCATGATTAGTAGAGGCCGATCTTTAATCGGGCGAGTGGGATGCTCAATTCATGACCTTCCCCTCTCGTACCTAAGTTTCCGAGCCGAGACAATTTTGGTGATGACGGACACGTGGCTTTTGGTATGAGTCATAGGTTTCCTAAATTTCTCAAAAAAATTTAGGTGGCGACTCTATATCTGGCAAAATAGTCTATTTTTGGCATTTTGATTCAAAATGGATTTTTCAAAAGATTTGCCGGATTTAGACTCTTTTGTGTTTATTTATTTCACATTGCACTTGTGGAATCAGATTTAGAACCACAGGAGTCCGAACTGTAGGGCTAGTCATATCTGAAAAGAGCACGAAAAGTCGAGTTACACACCCCTACTGGCCTAAAGCAAAGCCGAGGATTGTGCTGAAGCTGCGAAGAACATTTCCGAGGTCACCAAGGCCGAAGCAAAAGAAGCAAAAGAGAAAGAGGCCAAGGCCCAAACTGAGCTCCAAACTGTGCTTGACACAAAATAGGCCGAACTCAAAGCTGCCGACGAGAAGGCCTACGCCGAAGGGGCAACCGACGTCTGCGATGCCTACAAGAAGCAAGTTAACCAGGCGTGCAACAAGGGTTACAACCTTGGCTAGATGGCTACATTAAAGGAGATGGTCATCACCGATGACTCGCCTCTTTATGACGCCAACCGACTTACTCGACCATTCCAGTCTACTCCAAGCCAATCTAAGGACGACGAGGATGAGATAGAAGAAGACATCGAGGCTGACAAGTCCAAAGAAGTTGCTATTACAGGGGCCAAGTTCCTAACTCTGAATGAGCAAGCCCTAGACTTGACTCAAGATAAGGAGGATGAGGTCTCCAAGGGTGCCTCCCCTAAGAAGACTACTTTTGAAGCCAAGATCCAAACCGCCGAGAAGACTCTTGACCAAACCCTTCTTTAGATCGATGCTGAGATCGAGGCTGAGAAGACTGCTGAGAAGCTTTCCCAACTGTCTGCCGAGGCTGAAACATCGTCAATCGCCGAAGTAGAACAATCTATTTAGAATTTTTATCTTGTTTGCACTTTTCTCTTTCACTTTGAACAGTTGTAATCTTTTTGAACAATGTTAGTTTCATTTTGGCCGACGTGTCTACTACCTTATAACTTGAACGAGTTCTTCTTTGCCAGGCCAAAGTGCCTTTTTATCGGTATTTGACCAAGTTTTCTTTAAATGCATTCTTCTCTTTCTCTAAGTGTTGAATGCTTTTCTTCATGTATGCTTACTACGTTCCTTCTATGCCTTGCACGTTTCCACACTTAGAATATTTTTGTAATTTTCCAAGTATACCTGAACTGTGTAATCACTTCGAGTGAGAATACTTCTGACATGTATCCCCTCGGATCTACTTCATCTCGGGTGCACCATTAGTTGGTTACGTCGGATCAAATTACCTCGGAGTTCACCTTTTATTATGATCTCGGCCAAACAACACTTAAAAATATTTGATTCAAACATTTTTACAAGTGTTCTTCCATCACTTGTACTTGCTGTCTTTTATCTATACTTCATTCTTTTAACCCTTCCAAGCTTTGACAAACTGTTTGGTTATCCTGGGTGACAAATCTCGAGTAACTCCTCAAGATTTTACCTCGGCTAACAAATGTTAAGCCTATTCCTGCTTCCTACCCCTTAATGTGAATTTGAGTACCACTTATATTCATATTAAATAAGCAACTCCAATTCTTGCCAAGGTCTTATTCAAACAAAATTTAGCCAAGTCTTACGACCTCGGTCTCTCTGTTAATCTATCTAGATTAAACTTAGTTCAACTCTGCCGTCGTGGAAAGTCTAAGTTATTCGTCATGTTCTCATTCGAAAATATCGCCAACTTAGTTCAACTCTATTATATGGCAAGTATAATTCAACTCTACTATATAATAAGTCTAAGTTACTCGTCATTTTAATTAGAAACATCGCAAACTTAGTTCAACTCTATCGTGTAGCAAGTATAATTCAACTCTACCATATGATAAGTCTAAGCTATTCGTCATGTTTCAATTAGAAACATCGCAAACTTAGTTCAAATCTATCGTATGGCAAGTATAATTCAACTCTATCATATGATAAATCTAAGTTATTCTTCATATTTCAATCGGAAACATCGCAAACTAGTTCAACTCTATCATATGGCAAGCATAATTCAACTCTACCATATGATAAATCTAAGTTATTCGTCATGTTTCAACCGGAAACATCGTAAACTTAGTTCAACTCTATTATATGGCAAGTATAATTCAACTTTACCATATATGATGAGTCTAATTTATTCGCCATGTTTCATTCGAAAACATCGTCATAAGACTACTTCAGTCCTATCGTACAAATATCACCAACAATAAAACCAAATCAAGCTAATGTTTTTTTAAAACTTCGGTTGATATTGCATAATTCTCAAAAAATAAAACTAATGATAAAAAAAAAACTTTAGATTGCAAGTGTTCTAGGGTCGTGGCAACTCTTTGCCATCAGTGTCTTCAAGCCGATATGCCCCATTGCCAGCAACCAAGATGATTCTATAAGGTCCCTCCCAATTTGGGCCAAGTTTGCCCTCCCTAGGATCCTTCTTGTTGCCAACAAATTTCCTCAAGACGAGGTCCCCAACCTTGAATTCTCTTGGGTTGACCTTCTTGTTGTAAGCCCTAACAAGCTTCTGCTGGTATGCCCTCAGTCGAATTGCTACTCTCTCCCTTCTTTCTTCCAATAGGTCCAGATCTCGGGCCAAGAATGCCTCATTAGTTCCATTCTCCATTCCCTGGATTCTGATTCCAGGGATATCGATTCCTAGTGGGATGACTACTTCAATGCCATAAGCCATGGCAAACAGAGACTCCTTAGTTGATCTTCTCGGCGTAGTCCGATATGCCCACAAAACATTAGGCAATTTTTCCCACCACTTGCCTTTGGCTGCTTCCAGCCTCCTCTTGATCCATCCAAAATGGTCTTGTTGGATGCTTCTGCTTGCCCATTACTCTGGGGGAAACTAAGAGTAGAATAGTAGTTCTTAATCTTGTACTTGGCAAAAAAGCTCTTGATCAACTTACTATCAAACTGAGTGTCATTGTCTGCTATAATGGCCCTCGGGATCCCGAATCTGGTTATTATGTTCTTCTAGATGAAGTTCTTCACATCGATATCTCGAATCTTTGCAAGGGGTTCAGTTTGTACCCAATTTTGTAAAGTAGTCTACGGCTACTAGCAAGTATTTTCTTTGTCTGGTTGCCTGTGGTAGTGGTCCCACTAGGTCTATGCCCCACTGGGTAAACAGTCAAGGACTGGACACTGGGTTCAGATTTGCTGCTGGTTAATGTATCAAAGGTGCGAACCTTTGACACTTCTCACACTTTCTAACATAGGCTTCAGCATCCTTTTGCATATATGGCCACTTGTATCCCTAGGATATGGCTCTATGGGCAAGTGACCTGCCCCCAACATGGCTTCCATATACTCCTTTATGTATTTCATACAAGAAATCCTCAACCTGGAATGGATGCACACATCTTAGAAGGGGCCCAGTAAAGGATCTTCTGTAGAGATGGCCATCTGCTGACAAGCAAAACCTGGTCGACTTCAATCTGGTCTTATATGCCTCTTTGCAGTCATTCGGCAGCTTGCTATCCCTTAGGAACATTACTATTACATCCATCAGCTTGGACCCATCTCCACACACATATCTTCGTACTTTGTGATCAGTGGTTCTACACTTGGGCCTGACAAATAATCAACCTTTATTGTTCTTGTCTCTCTTAATTTCATTGCACTAGTTAGGTTAGCCAAGGCATCAGCATGACTGTTATCATCTCGACTAACCTACTGTAGTCGACAATCCTAGAACAATGCTAGCAGTCTAACAACTTCTTTGACATAGGCTATCATTCTTTCATCTCGGACTACATACTTGCCTGTTGCATGATTCACAATAAGTTGGGAGTCACAAAAGACTACCACCTCATCAGCTTCCATTGTTGTTGCTAACTTCAACCCTACAATTAGTGTCTCATACTCTGCTTCATTGTTTGAGGCCTTAAACCCCAAACAAATAGACTGCTCTAACATTCGTCCATCTGGCGATACTAACACTACTCCTGCCCCTGCTCCTTGATGGTTTGAACTTCTATCAATAAACGGGCGAAAGGAGTTGTCGATGTAGATGTCGCAGGGCTTTGGTTTCTCTTTTTTCTTCTGTTTTGTTGGAATGGGGTTCTTGGGCCCCGGTTGGGTTTCTTCTTGCTCCCTCTGGGCATCCCAGGCCGCTGCTCACCGAATTCCGACATGGGATGGCACTAGGGGTGAACTCGGCCACAAAGTCGGCTAGAACCTGGCCTTTAATTGTTGTTCTAGGTCTAAACTCCTAGTCATATTGGCCCAACACTACTGCCCATTTAGCTACCCTGCCTGTCAGATCTCCTTACTACAATAGGAACTTCAAAGAAAGCCCAGTTAGAACCACAATCTTGTGGGCTTAAAAGTAGTGATTCAGTTTTTTCGAAGCCATCACCAGGGCTAATGTTAGTTTCTCCAAGGCAGGTACCTGGTTTCTGCACCTGCTAGGGTCTTACTTACATAGTATACAGCCTTTTGTTCTCCTTCATCTTCTCAGATTACTATCGCGCTTACTACGTGTTCTGAAATTGCTAAGCATAGGAACAATTCTTCTCCAAGTACTGGATTTGATAGACTAAAGCTGTTGTCAGGTAATTTTTCAAGTCGGCCAAGGCGACTTCGCACTCCTTTGTCCACAAAAAATCTGTGGCCTTCTTTAACAAACTAAAAAAATGTTTATACTTATCTGAACTTTTGCTAATGAACCTGTTCAAGGCTGCCGCCTTGCCAGTCAAAATCTAGACTTGCTTGGCCGATGTTAGACTCTTTAAATCAAGGATAGCCTTGATTTGATCTGTGCTTGCCTTAATGCCTCTTTTGGTGACCAATTATCCTAGGAACTTACCAGACCTGACTCCAAATGCACATTTCGAAGCATTGAGTCGGAGTCGATATGTTCTTAGGATATCAAAAACTGCCTTCAAGTCGGCCAGATGATTTCCAGGTTCTTTGGTCTTCATGACCATGTCATCAATGTACACTTTTACTGTCTTGCCAATCAAATGTCTGAACATCTTGGTCACTAACCTCTGGTAGGTTGCTCCTATATTTTTCAATCCGAAAGGCATCACTCTAGAATAGTACAGCCCTTTTGGAGTGATGAATGCAGTCTTCTCCTCGTCAGGGGGATACATTTCTATTTGGTGGTATCCCTTGTAAACATACAGGAAGCTCATCCTCCCATGCCCTAAAGTGGCATCCACCAGCTGATCAATTTTAGGCAGAGGGAAGCTATCTTTGGGACAAGCCTTGTTTAGGCTAGTGAAGTCCACATAAACCCTCCACTTCCCATTCTTCTTTTTCACAACTACTGTGTTAGACAGCTAGGTTGGGTAGTTCACCTCCCGAATAGCCTTGGCTTCTAACAGTTTGTCCACTTCCTCTTCTACTGCCTCTACATGAATCAACGTCGGCTTTCTTGCCCGTTAAATAACAGGTTTAGCCGACCTGTCTACATTGAGCCTATGGAAAGTGACCTCAGGGTCAATGCCAGGTATCTCATATGGCTTCCAAGCAAACACTTCTATGTTTGCTAGCAAGAAAGCCACCAACTCCCTCTCCTCCTCCTCGGCTAAGCCTGAGTTGAGAAGGAATAAGCGCTTTACATCATCTTTTTTTACCAGAATCTTCTTCAGTACTTCGTCACTTTTGTTGGCTGGCTATTTGCAGACATCATCCAGGACCTCTATGTCATCGTCTTCAATTTTTACTGTTTCTGCCTCTCGCACATTGCAGGTGGATTTCATTGCTACTATGGAGAAATTTTTTGTGTGCACCTGATCTCTTCTGGCTTCCTCAATTCCATGTTCCGTTGGGAACCGCAACAACTGGTGCAATGTTAAGGGAACAACCCTTATTGCATGCAACCATGGCCTTCCCAAGATAACGTTGTAAGGGAAGAGGGTGTCAATTACCGTAAACTCGATGCTTACCTTCTTCATGCCTGTTTGAACTTCCAAATTCGTGGCTCCTAGAGGCCACGTCGACATTTCGTTGAATCCAACCATCAGGCTGTTGGATTGTTCCAGATCATCCAGGTGAAGGCCAAGCTCCATGTAACATCTAACATACATGATGTCACTAGAGCTGCCTTTATCAACTAGTATGCACCTTACCTTACAGTCCCCAATCTTCAGCATTATCACCAAGGCATCATTGTGTGGATGCTGCTCCATATCCAGGTCTGCCTCGGTAAAAGAGACCATCGGTCCTTGGTACTCAATGGTTCGAGGTTTCTTCTACTAGACTTGATACACATGCTGCAGGTGCCTTACTCTTTGAGTTTCCCTATGCACCTCATTCTTATTAACCTTTGAGTGAATAACATTGATCACCCGAAGTCCATCTGCTTGCTGTGGTGGCGGTGGCGGTGGCAGAGGTGGTGCTGTCGGTGCCTAGGGTAGTCTTGCCTGCTCTTCCCTTGTTCTGGCTTCATTTACTAGATCTCGCAAATGACCCTGTCTAACCAGATCCTCCAAGTGCGTCTTCAGAGCCCTACAGCTCTGAATCAAGTGTCCATCCTCATTATGGTAGGCACAGTGCTTCCCAAGGCTCTTTTCTATAAACTCGCCAAGAACCTTCTCTGGCGCTCTATAATACAGCTGGTTTCGAATTCTTTCTAGAACTTTGTAAACTGGGATTTGGAACACAGTGGTGACTGCCTGTGCAGCCCTCAACCCTGTCTCCTGCTTGTTAAAACCAGTTTTACCTCGACCTCGCTTCAGCTAGCCGTTTCTCTTCTCTTGCTTTGGTGCCTTTGTTCCTAGCGTAGCCTCTTCTGCTCTGGCATATTTTTCAATCTGAGCCATAAGCTCCTTCATACTTTTTGGTAGAGTTTTTTCCAGTGACTTCCAGAGAGGGCATGCATCCTGCAGGTTATTCTTAAAAGATACAACTGTCAGCTCCTGGTTACATCTCGGTATTCCGTTGAACACCTCATAATACCTTTTGGCATATGCCATGAGGCTTTCACCCTCATCAATTTTCAGAGCCATCAGGGAGTTTACCCTTAATGGCTGCAACTTATTCGTAACAAACTTGGCCACAAATATCTCAGCCAAGCCTTTCCAACTCTTCACAGTTCCTTTCGGCAACTTGTGGAACCAATCCGATGCGATTTCCCTAAAGGATGAGAGGAACACCTTGCACAGTAACTGCTCGTTCTCGGTATACAAAGCCATTGAATTCAGATATAAGTCGACATGAAAGTTCGGATCAAACTTACCATCATAAATCTGGAACCTTAGCATATAAAGCCTCTTTGGGGTTTTAAAACTATCTAACTCCACTGAAAACGGCATTCTCGGGTTGATGGGTGACATGACCTTGTCATTCTGTCGCTTTCTCTGGAGGTAGTCCTTCAAATCCTCCTTTGTTCATCCGGAAGCTCGGCTATCAACAGATTTTAGCCTTTTTGGATCGCTACTCCCTACATCATTGTGCGTCCTCTTAGACTTCTCTTCGCTCACTATATCAAAGCAAAGTCCCTTCCCCTAGATATGCCGAGGTTCTTTGACATAGGTCCCTTTTGTTCATGGTGTCTTTTGCGTCTCACCTCTTGCTGACTCCACTCGCCCGGCATCTCGTGAAGGCCAATGTGAGCGTTCATTCTCCTTGTCATGCTGAGGGACTACTGGGATTGCTTTCTGCCTCCTTTCTGGGCATTGGTCTTGGCCGCTAGTATCGGTGTGTCTCGCAATGGGTACGGTGGTTGCATTACGTTGTTCTACATCATGAAGTTGGTAACCGATTATAGGTTTGCCAACTTGTTTGTATTCCCTTCATCTCGCCGTCCCTCCTCAGGCATCTGTCCATTCATACCTGGAGGTCACTTTCGTTGTAATACTTGTCTCGGCCTACTTTCTTCGGGCATCTCCATCTTTGCCGACAATATTCTCCCCAGGATTCTGATCCTGTGCTCCTTTATTATGATTTTATTCCTCTATGTTGGGATCGACATGTTTACCACTCCCACCTAGGACGTCATCCCCGATCTTTTCTCCCTGTCCATTGTTAGCTATCTATTCTCCTTAAGTTCCCACAGATGACGCCAAATTTCGGGTGTTGATTTCTGACCACACAAGCAAACGGGGAACTCAATTGGAGAGCACCGGCAGAATAGATTAAGTCTAACAACCTGCACAAGAAGATAAGAATCCAGCAGTGGTTCGTCCACCCAGGGTGTTACGACTCAACCCCCGTCCCACGGGGTTAGAGACGTAACCGGCCAATAATTTAAGATTACCACAGGCCTACTTAACAATTAGTAGTATAAAAGGCTAGTGGAAGCCAAGAATATCACAATACATCGGCCAATGAGCTATGAAACTAAAATGAATAACAACCCTGTATATGCATCATTGTACAATCCTCCAATATTATATCATATACATGGACCAAAAGCAAATACAATATCTAGGGAATTAATCCCTTAAGGACTATTCAAAAAAAACAAAAGATCTTTTCTATGAGTCACTTGAGCACGTAATAAAAGGGTGAATTCATAACCACCCAAACAGCCTTGGAGTTAGACCCAAAAGGAACCTCGAAGGGAGGCACAACGGCTGGCTTGACAACTAGAAGGTAGGTTGACGCCCTCAAGTCCTTTCTTGAGCTTCATCAGCTACACGACAGATATCAACTGTGAGCCAAAGCCTAGTAAACAACAATGTGTAAAGAGATTAGAAATAATGTCCATTTGAACAGTAAAGTCAAGTCACATAGTAGTAGCATGTTCGTTAAAACATAGCAATCATATGGATCTACGGGCTCATATGTCAGTTCTTTAAATCATATTTATATAACTCAATATCTCATACGCATTTGGCCATGGTACTATTACCCCTAGGCGAGGGCCACGTGAATATAGGTCACGGTATTGTTAGCCCTAGGCGAGGGCCATGTGAACATAGACCACGGTATTATTACCCCCGGGTACGGGCTACGTGGATACAAACCACGGTATTATTACCCTAGAGTAAAGGCCACATGTATAAAACTGCAGTATTGTTACCCCCGGGCAGGGGCCACATGAGCATATTACATGGAATGGACTCATTCATTCAGTAAATTATATCACTGTAGAACAAAACTTGACCAAGAACAATAATAATCTAAAAGAAGTAGAACTCAAACATAGCTTTACTACATTGTCACTCACAATTAGTTTCGTGTAGCACGTGGCTAGGATGCGGCGTTTGACCTACATAGACACATGAAAGCACAATGGTACAATGGTTCAATATACAGTCCTTCCACCCAATTAGTCACTAACTTATTCCTTACTTATTATTTAATCCGATCTCATTCATTCTTTCATTTCCTCTTGTGTTTCTACAATGCACATACACAAGAAAACAGTTGAAAATCATGCAATTAGAGGCCCGAAAGTAAGAGAAAATAGAAGAAAAATCAAACTGGGTTGGCCCTGCTGGCCGCACGTGCGGTGGCCCCAACCACACGTAAGATGGTTTGGCCATTTGTGCAATGGCCTTGGTTGCACGAGTGGGTGAACTTCAGAATGCAAGTCTGGCCAAAACAAGGTTGGCCGCTCGTGCGGTGGCCCAGGTCACTCGAGCGATCTGAGTGAAAAACCAGTGTGAATTTTTGCTGAAAATGGAATTTTTCCCTTTTTCAAACCCAACTTCATTTTACACAAAAGAAGGCTAAAAAACACTTCAAAACCACATGGATTGAATACTTCCAACTTCAAACAATCAAGCAAGGCTCAATACTCGAATTAGACCACAAAGTCATGAACTTTGAGTGTAAAATCAAACTCAATGTAAAGTGTGGTTACCAAAGCTAAAATCAATACAATTTCTCCTCAAATTTGAGGAGTCATGCACAATCTCACATGGAACAACAAAAATGATGCCATGTGTGCTCTAATTAAAAGCTATTTCCTACAATCTTCATCTTTAGGGTTCTTAACAACCATTAACACTACTCTACTTTTTTATTCTACTTATTTCATGATAAATGCAACCTTAATTCGTAAGATTTAAGGAAAATTTCTTACCTTGCTTGATAGTTTGATGAAGATTGCTCAATTCCCCTTTTTCTAGAACCCTAGTTCTTCCTCTTCTTGAACCCTAGTTCTTCCTTTCTTTCCCTTTTTGGCTCTAGAATGCTCAAGTCCATCTAAACTGTCTATCTCTATTTACCTTTATTTGATGAGTAGATTTAGGCCTTGTTTGGGTCTTCCTAATTCTATGTTTAATTTTTAATAACTAATTCTCATCACAAGCCTCTTCAATTAACACTTAATTAAAACGTACTACTGTGAGTCAGGCTCTAATTGCCTATTTCAAATATTTAATTTTAATCTTATGGTTCGCTTATTCAGACAGGTTTACTTCCTAACTTTTTCTATCTGTTCTCCTTATTCTAATGCAATGAACACATAGCACAAGAGTACATATAACACATGACACATAATTTGCATATAAATACATAATTACGACAAATCACATCATTTAACAAGTAATTAAGGAGACGGGTGTTACACAGGGACACTTTGACGATCAAGTCAGTAATCAATATCCCTCAAAGATAACAAATTGTGCTTAAACTCACAGGAAAGAACTTACCTTAGACCCACGAGAGTGCCTTGCTTTTATAACCAACAGCGACTTGATCTCATTAAAAGTCTCACTTCAATGGACTCAAGCTCAATGCTCATCATGGACTTTCATCAGATAGAGATGAACTCTTCTTGAGCCTTGTCTTTATCCAGACTGAGACCCTCCCATGTTCTAAGACTTTTGTCCCTTATCCGCTCATCTCAGATTTCAGTATCTCCTTAGATAACCTCGGCATAGCCGAGATCACCTCGGCACATAACCAAGCCACGTGACACCTCGGCTGACACTTTAGTGTCACCTTAGTCACTTGTTGTCATTCACAAAATACTTCTCCACAAAAACATATAGTGATTAAGGCATTATATATCACTATGGTGTAAATCTAGCCCGGCCCAGCCTATGTCGGGCCTCATGGGCTCTCGTTAAAATTCGGGCCGGGCCGAGCTATGGGCTAAAAAATTAGGCCCATGCACTAGCCCTAGCCCAGGGGTATTTGGGCTTTAAGCGGGTTAGTGGGCCAGGCCTCGAGTTAGCCCGGTGGACTTGGGCCTAGCCTCAGACTTGGGCAGGCCTAGCCATTTTTTTTTTAATTTTTTCTACTAAAATTTTATTATTTTTCACTAAAAATAATCCTGGGCCTCGAGCAGGCCAAACTTCGAGTGGACTTTGAGCGGGCCGACGGGCTGGGCCCACAGGCTAGGGCGAGCTTCAAAATGATGGCCCAGGCCTTGGTCTAGGGTTTCGGACTGGGCTCGGGTCCGGGTCTAAACGGGCCGGGCCGCCTCGAATCGCGAGCCAATTTTACACTATATCACATAGGGCTGAGCAAGGAATCCGTGAAATCCGTAATCCGATCCAATCCAGTCCAATCCAGTAGGTTTGGATTGGTTTTTTGAATCCGTGGTTCGGTTCCGGATTGAAAAATTAAAAATCCGTAGTTCACGGATTGGTTCCGGATTGAATCTCACGGTTCCGGATTGGAACCGATCCGGACCGTATACAAATAGTCTATATTTTTATTATACACCCTCCTGCATAGTATCTTCTCTTATTTCATATAAAATTTAAATCCAAACCTAAACTTGCATAGTATCTTCTTTTATTACTTTTGTTTGCTAGTGTTTAGTGTTAATTTGTAATGGTCTAAATACTTATGGTGGAACTAGTTTCTTTATGGTTGTTTAAATTCTAGAACAGTTTGTCGTTATTATGAAAAGACATATTGCTATTGTGAAACTAATATGGTGCTATATTTATATTTTTATGAAAATAAAGTGTTATATATATTTTTGTTATTTAATTATATAAATCCGTGGTCCTAAACCGATCCAATCCGTATTTAAATAGATTGGTTCGGATTGGTTCCATGATTTAAACGGATTGGATTGGTTCCAATTTTTCAGGATCCGTAGATAACGGATTGGTTCTGGTTTTATTCCAATCCGGACCATGCTCACCCCTAATATCACAATAATAATGCTTTCGCCATAAGAATGAATATGAAAAATTACATATTTCAATTTAAAGAAAATAATAATAATAATTTTATTTGTATTATTAACAAATAATTAATAAAAAATAATTAAATCTTATACTATAGAAAATAAAATTATAATAAAAAGGCAAATTACATCGATAGTTTTTACATTTATTCATAGTGTCATTTTGATCTTTCTTAGACTTTTAATTGTTTCAATTTTGACATTTAATTTTAGATTTTATATCATTTTTTTATAACTTGATTTTATATCTTTTTGGTTTAATTGATAATACCTTTAATATTTTTTTACGGAAAATGATCACTAAATTAGTTGAGGTTAACCCACAAAGTTAAGAAAATTTATAATTTTATCTCTAAAAACATAACACATACCACTTATATATGTATTTTTTTTATGAAAAATAGTCACTAAATTAATTGAGATTAAATCACTAAGTCGAAAAAATTTATAATTTTATCCTTAAAAATATGAGACATGTATTTTTTTTTTATTTAAAATGTTAACAAATGTAATCATTTTAGACTACGGCCTTTTTTGACAACATATAGAAGTGGGTTGGCTTTTTGACTTTTTAGCTTTTTTGGCTATTTTAGCCTGTGCTTAAAAGTTTGGTTTGGGAATGGTTTTTTGGCCTTTTGACTTTTTTAAATTTTTTTGTGAGAGAAGAATATAATGATTATGGGTTGGATGTGATATTTTGTTTGTTATGGCTAAAATAGTCTATTTTATTTTTTGTGGCTAAAATAGCCAAAAAAAACCCAAACCATGGCTTCTCAAACGAAACCATATGGGTTCGTTTGGCAAGAAGAGTTTGGGGCTTTTTTGACTATTTTAGTCACAAAAGACAAAATAGGTTATTTTAGTCACAAAAAACAAAACATCACATCCAACCCATAATCATTACACTCTTCTCTCACAAAAAAAGTCAAAAAAGTCAAAAAATCAAAAAATTCTTCCCAAATCAAGCTTTTTAGCCCAGGCTAAAATAGTCAAAAAAAGCCAAAAAATAAAAAAGTCCACTTCCCAAACGGAGGCTATGGATATTATTTACTAAAAAAAAATTATAAAGCTCAACAGTTTTTTAGAATTATTTGAGAAATTGATTAAAATTTATTTTTTTATTCTTTTAAAAAAATAAAAAAATAAAGGAATAATATAACTTAAAATGAAATAAAAATAAATTTTTAACTTTTAAATTTTTCAAATTACGCCTTAATGATAACTTAACCAGAAAATATAAAAATTAGTCCCACCGACCGTCCATCTAATTTTCATTATGTGATCATTTTTTAATCGGCGAAGTGACCGTAACCTGACAGGTCGGATAGAGAGAGAAAAAGATACAGATAACTCAGACACAGACACAGAGAGAAAACAGAGCGGAGAGAAGAGAGAGAGAGAAGTTTCTCCCCCCTTCTGAGTTCCCACCTATCTCTACCAAATTTTCTCTCCGATTCCCGGAAAATCTTTCACTACTGCTTGGTCAGAATATTCGATTGTATTTATATGTTTCATCTCTGCTTGGTCAGAATATTCGATTGTATTTTGTTTTGACTCATTCGATTCAAAGAAAAGAAAACGCGGCATGTTAGGTTCAGAAGACAATGATCCCAACGGCGACAACAAGTCGTCGTCGTCCTTCGATCTCCCCTCCTCCGTTGCTTGCTCGATTTGCCTCGATTTGGTCACCGATAATGGGGACAGGTCCAGAGCCAAGCTTCAATGCGGCCACGAGTTCCATCTCGGTGATTAAACTCCTCCCTAAAATTTCTTCTTCATTGTTGTTTTTTTTGAGAAATTGATTGTTTCTCAGCTGAAATTTTGAATTGAGTTGTGTTTGGTTGTGTCTCTGATTTTTTTCTTTTTCTTTTCTTCTTATATTGAAGACGACCTAATGTCGAAGTGATTGTGTTTTTGTTAAAAAAAAAAACAAAACGGATGCCTTGTTTGGGGGAGTATCCGTGTAAATTCATCTGTTTGATATCTGATTAAGGTTTTAGTAATAGTTGCATGGTCTCTGGGTGGATTTGAACATCTTTGTGGAGTTGAATATCAATTCTAGATATGTAAACACAAGCTTGAAAACTTGGAAGAGATTGATGAAAAATCCCCGATGTGGTTGGACAATTGGTAATTTTTTCAGAAAGGTAATTGGTGTTTAAGATTTAGATGGTGAGCTGAGCACAACTTGGAAAAACCTAGGATTGATCCATTTGGTGAGGATATAATTGTATTAACTTAGATGGTTTAGTGAAGTAGGGATTCTCTTTCTTTTGCATTTTGGTTACAAGTGGAAGCCAGGTCAGATGGTTTGATCTTATGTGTTGGTTACAAATGGTTAGCGCCAAAAACATTGTGCTTGAAGTAGTGATTAGACATGATTGACAAAAAGGACTTATGCAATTTTCTCCTAACATTTCGAATTAGACTTTCTGGAGTTTAAGTTGTGGCAGGGAGAAGGCGTAATGACTTTGGTTTACTGTGTTGATGGGATGTCAAATTGAGCAAAGTGGTTTTGTTATTTTTATAGTGGGATGATGGTTTGTGGAATTTTTTTATTTTTTATTTTTTGATTGGCACTGGGGTGTCCAGATCAACGTCCGATCACATTAGACTAAGATAAGGTGTCATGTGATGCTAATTAGTTAAACTACTAGATTGGACAATAGCATTCATGTAACTGGGGAGCTGCATGGGTTGACAAGACCTCAACTGTATTGAGTTTTGTTGCAGCAATGAGTAATCTTTGTTTATGCAAGTAGTTGTAGTGTAGAAATTTTCTTTTAATAGTTGGTGAATTGATGATAGATTTAATCAGTTTAGGATTGGTTAGAACCAAGATGCCTAGAGGATTATATTACTCCTCCTGTCAAGTGTTAGATGTTGACAGAAGTATGAAAATTTCTTTAGGCCAGTGATATTTGTCAGAAAGCCTTACGTCAGTCCCATGTCATTAATGAGAAAGATCATAATTTGAAGAGACAAACTTTCTTTAGGGTTGAAGGGTCAATTGAAGCAACTCTTTCTCTCTCTCATCGATTTATGGGTGCCACTTTCAAATTCAGACTTTTCAAATTCAATTGAAGCAACTCAATCTCTCTTTTCTGCACATAACTTTTCTTGGGGGACAAACTCAAAGAAAGGCAAGCTTAGCAACACTATCAAAATCATCTAATGCAGGCCTCGGCAACTTTGCGACTGAAAGTAAATTCTTCAAAGACTAGCTCCAAGATAATGATTATGAACAATCTTACGTTTTGTTTAGGAGAATTTGACTCATGCAAAAACAGTCCCTTTTTAAGTGAACAAATTTTGTGAGAAAAATTTGCTAATCCAAATGCAACCCCTGAATTTTGACTTGTAAGAAATCTGTAATAAATTTGCGGATTTCAAGGAATATATATACTCAAGTCGCATGCTATGTAGGTTGTGTAAATGACTATAAATCTACCATGTCTTGCAAAGAAATTTTCCAATTATGAAACTGAAAAGTTCTTTTTATGAACTCAAGTTGGCTCCATTCTTTGCTGCAAAATTAAGAGCTCTTTGTAGATAATCTGCAACTTGGAGATTATGTTCCTTAATCCAAACTGGTGTAAATACCTGTAGTGTGTACAACTTTGTCTAATAATTAGATTACCTTAAATGATGCAAAAATAGCTTAAACGCACTTTATAGAAAAGTGCATTACTTGTAAACCCTTACGCATTCCTTGGTATGAAACTTTTACTTTACTTCTAACTGCATCACAAACTAATCGCAATAATGATAGGGAGGTCCATGGGTCAGCTTCAGTACTTTATCTGTCTACACACATACACACAATACACCTCTCTTGGATTTGGCATAAATTATTAGAAGAAAGCAACAAAACAGTCACTAATATAAGAAACTTTTATTAAATCCAAGTGAGATGCTAGTACTCGTAATCCTGTTACTCTAAAGTTTCTCAGATTTTCAATGCTATGCTCGTTCAATGTTTTGTCAAACACTTCACTTTCTAGAACCTGCTTGTTTTCATTGATTTCACTGAGTTGCTGCTGGGCATGATTTTTTTTAATTTGTCAAAGCATGTGGTTGCAAGAAATATAATGAATATTGATTATGAGAGATAGTTCATACAAATCCTATGGAGCTTCTCGTACAAGGAGTAGGGGTGTAAAATGTCTCAAGTTATTCACAAGTAGCTAAAGCAAGGCTTATTAGGAGCTCTTGAAGGCTCATTCCTTGCCCTGGTCAACCTCACACAAGCTGGACCTCCTAGCTTGTTAATAAGCATCAGTGTTCTATGACTCACCAGCTCTTTAGACTCAATGTCAATAGAGCTTATAAATGTAGATCATTCTGTGATCACTACAATTGTCTTTCCTAAAATCAAAAGAGGCTTATACATGATGTAATTAGGAACATTATTAGGGGCATCTTTTATCCTCCATTCACTCTCTAACTAAACAGCCTAGTATCTTCAAATGATAAGCTTTTTACCGGATCATAGAATAGAGAATCTGTCCTTTCAAATAAGTTTAGACAACAGCTCTTTAATAATTGCATTCTATAGTCCTAAGCCACCTATAGGCACTTCTGACAAGGAATGACAACGGGCCGGGGCGGGTCCGGGGACCACACTCCCCGTCCCCGATCCCCGAAGGTTCAAATATCTCCGTCCCCGTCCCCAATCCCCGGCGGGGAAACTCATCACCCCCCCATCCCCGTCCCCAACGGGGATCGGGTTTCCCCGACCTCAAAAAATCCCCGAGATTTTTTTAATTTTTTTTAATTTTGTTCAAGAACAACAAATCAACATAGTAGATCTGAGAACCAACAATCGTCATCAACAGATTTAAATTAAAAAAAAAAAATTAATCTGAAAAAAAAAATATATGTTTTCATCATCATTAACAGATTTAAATTAAAAAAAAAATCTGAAAAAAAAAACAGATGTACCAACAATCAGATCAAAGCGAGAGAGAGAGAGAGAGAGAGAGAGAGAGAGAGAGAAAACAGATCTGAGAGACCGTGGCTGTGGCGAGATTGATGGTGGCTGTGGCGGTGGGTTCGGTGGTGGTGAGAGAGAGACAGACCTTCTGCGGTGGTGGTGGTGGCGGTAGCGGCGGCCATGAAGAATAGAGAGACAAAGTGGAGAGAGAGAAAGAAACCGACGTGAGGGGAAGAGAGAGAGAGAGAGGGTGTCGGGGCCAACGGTGGTGGTGGGACACGGCGACTGTGAGAGTGAGAGAGTTGAGAGAGAAGAACGAGAGAGTGATAGAGTTAAGAGAGAGAGTGAGAGAGAAGCGCGACAAAGTGAGAGAGTTGAGAGAGAGAGAGAGTGAGTGAGTTAGACCGATATAATGATGCACTATTACACTAGATATTTATTATAATACAACTAAACACCAACATAGGTATTAGCGGGGAAATTTCGGAGCGAGGCCGGGGCTCAGGAGCCTATTCCGGTTCCCGGCCCGAAAATTATCGGGGATGTATTTTTCAATACCGGCCCTGGCCCTATGGGGAATAATTTTCGGGAAAAATCCTATTTATCGGGACGGGGTGGTCCGGGTCCCCGTCGGGCCGGATTCATATTGTCATCCCTACTTCTGACCAGGCAATTTTTACAATAATTATTATTTTTTAAGTAAAATATACACCAATGTTCCAATTATGAATTGAACCTTGTGCCTTCCTATTTGCTGGTAGCAGGAGATACCGCTGAAGCTAATGGCTAGTGGTGTTTTCAGATAGATTATTCCCATCAAACAAGCCTTGTTGAGCTAGAGAAATTTGTTTTCTTATAAAATGGAATTTTAATGTGGCTGGCCAACCTTCAGTTCTGGTAAGGCTCCCAGTCAATGAGACTGACTTTTTTTTTTTTTTGTCCCTTTCTTTTACTTTGTAATACTCGAGTCTTTACGTCCTTACTGATCTTAAGTTCAACAAGTGAACTTCATTAGATGGAGAGTATTGATGCCATCCATGCATTATCACATTCAAGTTTTGGTTGCGCTTTGCATTTACATACCTAAAGTCTTTAATATTGCCACCTAAGTCTGCATTTTAAACAGTGTTTTAAAAAGTCCTAGGTGCATCGAGGCGCCAAGGTCACCTGGAGCCTAAGCCCTGAGGCGCGAGGCGAGGCGCAAGTTATAGAAGTTAAGTAAAATATTAATAAAGCACAATTTTCTACATAAACAAATATTTAATATGTATATTATTAATTTTTTTAATAAAAAGAAAAAAAAATTAATTTTTAATATATATATATTTTTTTTATTTATTATATTTTTTAAATAATGTGTTTTAATTAATTTTTTATTTTATTTTATTTTATATACATGTGTTTATTTTTATTTTGCATAAGTATATTTTTATTTTATATACATTTGTTTATTTTTAAATAATTAATGTATTTTATTTTACATATTATCTATAAGTATATTAGATATTATATAATAGGTATTGTATTACATTATATATATAAATCAATTATATTTTATATATTATAAGTATGTTGTATATTATATAATAGGTATTATATATATATAAATCAATTATATTTTATATATTATAAGTATATTGTATATTATATATTATATATTAGATATTATATAATATTATATATATATATATATATGAATAGAAGATAAGGGAGAGACAGAAGAAAGAGAGAGAGATAGATCGTCAGCGCGAGAGAGAAGACGAGAGAGAGATTGCGATCGCGATCGCGAACAAGACAGGAGAGAAAGAGAGAGATCGCGATCGCGAGAGGGAAGGCGACAGAGAGAGAGCAAGACAAAAGCGAGAAGAAGACAACGAAAGGAAGAAGAGGAGAAGAATCGAACCAGAGGAGAAGAGAAGAATCGAACCAGGAAAAAAAATAAATAAATAAAACAGGGTATAACAGAACCAGAAGAGAAGAGAAGAATAGTCGAAACAGAAGAGAAGAGAACCAGAGAAGAGAGAAGAGAAGAAGAGAGAGAGGAGAAGAGAACCTGTGTTTTTGCTCTGTTGACCCACGTTTGTATCATTTTATGATGTAAATGAGATGTTATCCCATGTGGGTATCCACACAGTAAACAAATGGGGGCTGCTGAAGTGAAAAACATTTGAAGCGCATGAAGCGCACGCCTCAGGCTTTATAATAAAGCGCGCGCTTCGTCGCCTAAGCTGCGCCTCGCCCATGTCGCCTCGCCTCGCCATGCTTGAGGCGCAAGGCTGTGCTTCATCTCGCCTTGGGCTTAGGCGCGCGCCTAAGCGCGCTTTTTAAAACATTGATTTTACATGTTTTACTAGTAGTACCATGTGAATGGGGAAAATCATTTATGCATATATATATTTTTTCCGTATTGTTTTAATGATACTAGCATATTTGTATTTTCAATATTCTGTATTCTATGTAGATTGCATCGGTTCAGCATTCAATATGAAAGGAGCAATGCAATGCCCAAATTGTCGTAAGGTTGAGAGAGGTCGATGGTTATATGCAAGTGGCTCTGCATGTTCATTTCCTGAGTTTAGCATGGACGAATGGATTCCTGATGAGGATCCTTATGAGTTAAGTTATTCTGAAATGGTGAGTGCAAGGCCTGTTTTTACCTCTCCTTTTTCGTTTTCGTTTTCATTTTTTATGTTTGGGTGGAGGGTGGATGTGCTTAAGCCAAACTTTTATATTATGGAATATTGAGCCCTGATGGCCAGGCAAATACGTACTTTAGTATATAAAATGAAAGACTTATATTATGAATTTTATTTTGTTACAGAACTCGTACTGGGTTGAGCCAAACCTAGGAAGACCTTTTTACTAGACCTTGCCCAAATATGAATAGGTACAAGTTTGCCATGATTGAAGCAGGAGCAATATTGAGACACTGAACTTGCATCCTTAAAGATATCACACGCACCTCTAAAGTTTGTATTATTATCATTATTTTTATTATTACCCCTCCCAGGCGCCAATTACTGAGTACTAAACTGGGCATACTTATTTTTATTTTTATTATTGGATCAAAATGTGTCTGGTTGTTTCAAAACCTTTAAGAGAGCTTTATAAAAGGAGGTTTGCAGCTAGAGAAACCCAATTAAATCCAATGAGTCATGCAATTACCCAATTGTACAAACAACTGAACAATGTATAGTGACTGTCGTGAGTTTCCCCTTGAACAAAATATACATCTATGGAGACAAGCTCTAGTTATGTTTCCAACCACATTTGAAAAACTAAAAGCAAATTAATTGCGGTTTCTTATATTTTATTGCAGCCGCTTAGCGTTCATTGGTGTCCGTTCAGTGGATTGGCACGAGTGCACTCATCTTTTGAGTAAGCCAAATTTCTGAATATTGTCTTACACAGGAGTTCTTTTTTTTCACTACAGTTTCATCAATCTGTTTTATAGTTTTTGCTTCTTTCACATTCAGGTTGCAGTGATTGTAAATTACATCTAATCATATAAGTCTACTACCTAAGGTAGAAAGGGAGGGAGGTGTTGGGAGTTGAACTCTTAACCTGATGAGCACCCTTTCAAGGCCCTAACCAATGGGTTAATGGGCTTGCTCATGCTTATGGAGGTCTCTTGCCTAGTGCATTTTGGTTGGCCTACTTGTATGAAAAATCACTATGGGTTGATTGAAATGCTTATGTTGATGATGATTACTGGTACTTCTGCATTTAATATGTTTCAGTTAACAAGCATGTGATCCTGAAGGAATTTCAGCCCAATTTTTCAGTTTTGTAACTCATCCAAATAAGTAGCATTGCTTTAATTTGGTTGCCTACTCACTGCGAGGTTGTGAAACTCTAGATGTTGCCTGCAGCTTCATTGGAGTTACATCCCACTCTTGTTGGCTTTACCGAAAAATGTTTTCAAGAAAATTTCCTGAAAACATCCTATTTTCAGGAAACTTTTTAAAACTCTATTAGATTTTCTTTGAAAATTCAGGTGCACAAGAAAAGGTAAACAATTTGAAAAGATTTTATCCTAACTTATACATTGTTTTCATTTCTGAATGAAAACTAAATACAAACAAAAACGATGAAACAATACCACAGACCCTTATTCGAGGAATCTTGTTGAAAGCACGAATCATTGCTCAAACAAGTATAATAGTCTTTTCCACAATTCATCATTATTGCTATCTAACATTTACATTATTTCAGGGAAGTGGAACCGCCATCAACAACATGTAAGAATTTTGTTTTGATTCTTGATTGAAAATTCAGTGGTCCCCAAGCAACCCAATGTAATCGAAAAATGTTCTTGGTGCAGATCATAACTTACAGAGACAACATGCTTTATTTGCTGAACATACAGCAGCATCACCCGTGGCTCATTCATATGTTGCATACTTCAGGCCTCTTCCACCGGCTTCCTCAAACACAAATGAGAGTGAAGATCCCAACTTCAATCATCACTGGAATGGCATATCTGGACACAATGAGATCTTTACTGCCCACGGTTTTCCAGTGATTGATGTTCAATATCAGACTTGGGGTCATCATTCCCATCCTTTCTCCACAAGCAGCGCTCATAGTAACAGCACCGATCAGGCTTCAGTTCCTCCTCCAACTCTGAGATCTTCCAGGGGTGAATATGATGCTATGACAAGATCTGGGTCATTTGCGCATCCATTTCCTTATGGTCATGGGTAAGTTGTTTTTGCTAAATGCTGAGGCAACATATAGGATTTTTGATTTCTTCATTGCATTGAACGTGGCTTGTGAACCTATTATTGGTTCTTATCTCAGTGATGGTGCGAAGTCAACACTTTATTGAATGCAGTATCTCTTTCACCCCTCAAATAGATTTTTGGTTTTTGTGAAGCACACTTCTGAAATAAAAAAAGAACAAAAAAAAAAAAAAATGAAAGAACAAAGGGTGATGACAGGCTGCAAATTACACTCCTTTTCTTTGTAGTTTGGTCTGCAAAGAATTGTAGAATGTAGTACTGTACTCCTATGAAGTTCATCTTAATATTTGGAGCATTCTATGATGATTCTGATGCTAAATATGGATGCCCATGTTCATTTTCATGGATTTGTTGTTAAAGGTGCTGTCTCATTCTTCTCATCAATTGTTCATTCTGGCAGAAACAATCGGCCTCACGAAAGAATACAAACTTCTCATGCCATTCATCATCAGCAACATCTGAGCAATCCCACAGGCATACCTTCACCTGCCATTCCTGGTGTCAGGAGATTCAATGGCCCGAGGGGCTTGCCACCACTGGTGCCACCAACCTCTCAATCTGATCACACTGGAGGCTTTTTTATCTTCCCCCCTCCTCCAGGCTCATCGGGCCAAAACCTCCATGAAGCAGAAAATTCGTTGCTGAATCGGATCCACGTATGGGAAAGAGACCGTTCATCTCATCTCCCCGTTAACTCATTTGACAGGGACTCTGGTCGGGGTTCATTTCATCACCCTGCCAGTGGCTCTGATTCTGGCAACAGTTCTGCAAGCTTTTGGCATAATAGGCACTGATCTTGAAAGAGACTCATTTGCTCGCCTATTTGCAGGAATCTATTAAGCCTATTTATCCCGGCTATCTGAATATAAACAACTGGAACCAGGAAATTTGTATGAGAACAGAAATATAACAATATTTGGTTTCTGTAAATTTTGACAAGACCCACCTTGTCATATATATTGCCCGAGAAACTGTAAAAACTGTTTTGGGAAAACTTGAAATGGGTGATCAGTGTGGTTGAGATAGACTTTCCTACATTCTTGGGAGCTTAATGCAGGATATGGCAACCTTTCAAAGGGGTTAGATTTGGGCCAAAACACCTATTTCGGATTTGGATGACTTCAATTTGGAAGGGCTCATGATCAAAACTCACATTGAGTTATTGTTTAAACTTCTGATTTTGCCATTTTTTGTTGTTTTTGAAAGTGTTTTTTTATTATTTATTATTACTTCAACCAGGAGTTTTTGATTTTTTGTTTTCTGCTTTTATATAGAGAAAAAGCAAAGAGATATATAATAGGTATAAATCAAAGAAACAATATGTACAAAATTAACTGCCAGGCTTCATGGTAGCTCTTGATGATGGTTGTTTTGGCATACACTCACTATTTTTGGTATCTTTTTTCTCTCTCGTCTT
The DNA here is from genome assembly GCF_055761805.1 of Camellia sinensis. Lineage (NCBI taxonomy): Eukaryota > Viridiplantae > Streptophyta > Magnoliopsida > Ericales > Theaceae > Camellia > Camellia sinensis. Next base: position 132,794,762 of record NC_138974.1, read on the forward strand.
AGCATTCATTTGGGAATTGATTATGTAGTTAAAATAGTCACAAAAAGATAAAAGATAAAATAGGTTAAAAAATTAATAAGATAAAATGTTATATTTAAATTATAATTATTTTTTTTTATTCTTATAAAAGTCAAAAAAAAATCAAAAAATTCATTATAAATAAGACTATTTAGTCTCAGGTTAAAATAATTAAAAAAAATTAAAAAGTTAAAAAGTCAATTCAAATCTCAAATAAACCCTTATTATTTCATGTTTTATTAGTAATAGGGTTATTTTGTTTTAAGAATTGCAGGTCTCTATGTTTTCTTTCATCTACTAAAACAATTTTTACCTTTTGTTGTTAATGCTAAGTTGGTGAGTTTGGCACTGTACAATGTTACAAGGTGTGCTACAAAATTATACTATAGTAAATTGTGTATTTTATTTATTTTAGCTGATGTAATTTTGAAGTAAATTAAGAAATTGAAGTTTTTTTAGAGAAGAATAATTAGATGGAAAAGATTATGGTATATATATATATACCCTCAAAGGGTGAAAATAATAAATATTGCTTTTAAAAATTTTGATATTTAAAAACATGTAAATACACATAATTAGATAGATGGGAAAGACTATGGTACACAACCTCTCAAAAGGTGTGTATTATATGCACCTTATAACCACAGAAAAAAATGACATAACTATATACTTTATGAGTCATAATAAAAAAAATAAAAAAATTATAATTATTTCAAACTAATGTCATAATTAAAATTTAAAAAAAAAAATTAGTCATAACCAAAGAAGAAAACCATGTAACTAAAGACACATATGTTATGAGAGTATATAATAAATATATACAATCACTGAGTCATATGGTGATTGTGTTAAAAAAATGACATACACTACTGGAACAAGTTTGTCAAAATATAATATTCTAACAATATAACGTACTAAAATATAATATTTACACTATTAAAATATCATGATTTTCTTTGTAAAAGGATACTCGCTATCATTAATTGTGTATGTGTAACAAAGAATAACTTACTTGATAAAGAGATTAAAAGGAAACTCAATATTGAAAAATCCATCAGAAAGTAAATCTTCTCTCGACAAATAAATGAAAATTATGACAAATTTTGTGTTTCTCACAATAATCGACAGATATATGATACTTGGTCATGCCAATTACAAAACAGTAGCAACATTCATTTGAGTAAACAAACTGGCATTCAGTTTTGCATAGCAAAGCTACTGAGAAGAATGAGATTGAGAAAGAGTGGAATCTATCATTTTCTGAACTTCAGTGGCACCATTCAGATTCATGCTCTGTCCCTTCAAAAAATTGGAGTACCAATGTGCAGAGAGTTTAGGGTATCTTTTCAAATCCTTGTCATTCAAATCTACATAGTAGAGGCCATAGCAAGATTCATAGCCGTCTAATAACTCGAATAAATCCATGAATGACCAATAGAAATACCCTCTTGCATTTGATCCATTCCTTCCACAATGTCAAATTGAAAAGAACCAAAAAAATAACTATATCAGATCTAGGAAAGGCCAAGATTATTAAAGAATAACAGTTTTTCGTGTGATGTTTAACAATATTGCTACATGCACAGAAAAAATCACAGAAACATACTCAAAAAATTTCAATGTGTGCTCCAAATTCTATCAGACCACAAAGTTAGAACGAATCAGAGTCCCATTGAAACATGTTACCCAGATTCATTTGAATGTGGCCAGCCTGTTTCAGATTTAAATCATGATCATACACTTCATTTTCTGTTCATTTTGTTTGTGAATTTTTTCCTGTGTGCAACTTTTTCGCATGTCCCTGTGGTGTTACAGCTTGGTGTAAAACTAAACATACCTCATAGCATCAAGCAAACTCCCAATGAAACTTTGTATATATTTCACTCTTCCTGGATCACTCAATGTTGCATTCTTCCATGTCCGTTGACCTATCCAAATTAAACCAAGTCATAAATTTTCAACAATTAGATAGTGACATAGTAGAAAGAAAAAAATGAGTTAAAAGCGAAAAATTATTCAACGCTACAAGTGACATTACCCAAGACCCGCACAAATATTTGATCCTAAATCTGTTGAGGACAATGTCACTTGTGACATATTGGAGAGAGAGAGAGAGAGAGAGAGAGAGAAAGAGAGACCATTTTCATGGATGTAAATAGGAGGGTTTCCATAATTTTGCTTGAAGTACTCCAAAAGTGCAAGCAGACCCGAGGGTACAAGAGCCAGCTGAGTCCATAGAAAAAAGAAAAACTTATTAGTAAAATGAATAGGCCTCAATAGTAAAACCAACTTCATAAGATTTGTTTTTAAGCCCTCACCTCACCTGACGATGTATCACCTTCCTCATCTACAACCACCCAAAAATCAGTGACCCATATATATTAGATCCATCAATCAATTGACAGTTATAAGGGCTGGAAAATTGATTAACTTGATACAGTACCATCATGGTTAGCTCATCAAATTAGAAGACATAAATCAAACTATGCAAGTTGGTAAATGTGTTAATAATGTTTTCTACTGAAAATATTTTTCCAAAAAAAATGTTTTAATGTATTTCAGGCATTTGAGGGAGAAAAAAAAATAAGGATGTTTTTCATGAGCCAAAAAAAAAGAGAGAGAGAGAGAGAGAGATCACAACATCTAGCACATCATTGTCAGGATTGCAACCAAAGAAAATTATTTTCTGTGAAATGCATTTTATAAAAAAATATCTTATGCAGAAAACGTTGTCTCGGAAACAGACGTGAGTAAATTCAAACATGAGATTGTGCAGAGTACATCAGTAAATTCAATCAAGTTGAGTGAAGGGGAAGCTGAAAGTAAATTCATCTTACAAGTAACTTTTTTAGAGTTTAGTCAGTAATGTAGTGAGAGTAACACGTACATATCAACTCCACAGCCATGTCTGCATTGAAGTCCCTGGTATCCATTTTCAAGCTACTAGATTTGTCCTTGGTGTAAATTGTGGTGTAATGATTCACTCCTATGAAATCAAATGAACCCTTCACTTGTTCTGATTCAATTTTTGTAAATGCAGGAAGTCTTGTGCCTACATTCTTCTTCATTATGTCAGGGTAATCCCCGAATACCAAGGGACCCATAAACCTGCAATAGAAATTAGTTTTTTTACTTTTCGAAAACAAGAAAAAATGAAAACACAACCAAACAACCCATAGTTTGTTAAAATAATAATACCAAGATGTATAGACGTCATTTAACCTATTTAGGTTAGTGAATTGTGTGACTCACCAACCAATAAGAAAATCTTTGGTTCTTTGGGCTGCAATCACATCTTCTGTTGTATTTGTGTAAGGAAGAGGCCAATAAGCATATACATTTATCCCTATGAATCCTTGTTGCTTGCCCTGTTTCATCACATTTTCCCCAAAGTCATGAACACTTTATGTGATGTTTCTTTCATGATTGTCATAATTAACTATTATAAAAATAAAAAATAAAAAATAAAAGAAAAAAAGAGAGGTCTCAAGATGATTAGTGTGGAATCAATATAGATAAATTTTCAAATTTCCCCCCCAAATATAGGTTTGGATAAGGTTGGCAAGTTGTCAAAGTTCACAAGGAGGAAAAAAAGCAGAACTGTTGAAATGATTGTTATCCCTAAAGAGAAAGAATTAGGGTAATGGTTGGAATGAGATTGATAAAGGCCTCGAGAAAGGCTGACTAGGAAAAGGGGAGAAAAGATCAAGAGGTAGGGGTACAAGTTTATAATGTTGAAGCAATACTTGTATAGAAAAGGGGTCGATGTTGTGCATTGTGCCCATTGGTGGGGCTTACCCTAAGACCTACCTCCATGATTCAAACCATTTAAGATGAATAGAGAATAGTTCAAATTATGGAGGTGGGCCTGGGCTAAGTCCCACCAAGGGGATAACAGTGATTCCTTCTCCAATTTATATGGCAAACACAAAGACAATTTAACGAATAGTAGATTCCTTAATATCCTTGCAAAAAAACTCATGTAAGATATACCTGGTACTTTTTCTTGTACAATCTTGCAGCTAATGAGTGTGCCAACAAGATATGATGAGCAGCAATGTATGGCTCCGTTGAGGAGTTGCCCACAGCGCATTTCATTCCAAATGGGGAAGAGCACCGCTGAGGGGGTATTATTCCTATATCATAACCACCGACTACAAATATATTGGCCTCATTCACTGTTGTCCAATACAAAACCCTATCTCCAAATTCTCTAAAGCACACCTCAGCATATGCTGTGAAGTCTCTCCTGCATCCACAAATTGGTAATTTTATTACAATTACATCTTACAATTTCTACTTCAATGAGAGCACGCAAGAACCAAAGAAAAGCACATTATTCTAACTTCAGGGGTGAATGTATGTGCAATAAAAAAAAAACTTGGACATATAGGCCTAGAATACTACTAAAATTTCTCAAAAGAAAATCTCAAAGGCAGTATTAAATTTTCCTTTAAAAAAAAAATTAGGGAGCAAATAATACTACTATAGTAGGGGGTTTTCAAAACTTTTGGGGGGGCGGTTTCCCCCTGCAGCCCCCCTGGTCCATCCCTGGCGATAACTGAATGAGGCAAGGGCTAATGGAAGTTGAGAACCATACACCATTTTCCGACTAAGCCATCCTCCATATTCATCTTGAAGAACCTGAGGTAGGTCAACGTGCGTTAATGTAGCATGTGGTTGGATTCCTGCTTGATAAAGATAAAATTATATCTATGGCAGAGAGAGAAAAAGAAAGAGAAGCCAAGTGTCATTTGGTTAGCATTTTGGAAGTACCTCTTCTTGCTTTTACAAGAAAAACAAACTGGTTTGATATTTTCTCAAATGCTAACAAAAAGTAATGCAATGTTTATAATGGAAAATTCAAATTTGTGTGTAACCATGTTTGACAAGTTCATTGATGAGATTGTTGTAGTATTCTAAACCCTTTGGGTTGACAGGTCCTCTTCCATCTGTAAAAGAGAGTGAGCACAAGCATGTGAGCGAGAAGAACCAGACTTTGCTTTTTGTGCAATAATCAAGTTAATTACGTGAGAGACAGACAGTTAGGTGATCTTACTAGGGATAAGTCTTGACCAAGATATGGAGAACCTATAAGCCTCCAACCCTGTTTCCACCATGAGTTGGACATCTTCCTGCAAGAGATTCATGCTCCAAATCACACATGGACCATACTCCAGCTACCAATAAGTTTGTGATGTTATTCATGTTAAAAATCAGCATTCATGTTAAACCACCATTTTGTATACCTCATTAATTTTCTTGTTTGAAAATAATTATTAAGAGCAAACAAATTATATAATACCATATAAGTCGACGACATAAAGAAGTAAAATAAACAAGTAAATATATATCATTCTTGAAGGGAAAAAGCATAGAAAAAAAAAGAAGGAAAAACACCTTGTATTTGTGGTATCCATCACATGCTACGTCCCCAGTGGCTCCTTGCGCTTTCCCTTAAAGTTTTGAGTTGGAAACATATATCAATCAGTTTTTGGTCAGGATGATAAATGAACCAAACAGTTTAAATTAAATTTATTAAAATTCTTTTGAATTCAGTTTGTCAAATAAGTCAGTTTTGAAATCATTTTGGAGAGCTTTAAAATTTTTAAACCAAATATAAACATAGCCAATTATTCATTCAAGTTAAATGAACCAAACAGTTTAAATTAAATTTATTAAAATTCTTTTGAATTCAGTTTGTCAAATAAGTCAGTTTTGAAATCATTTTGGAGAGCTTTAAAATTTTTAAACCAAATATAAACATAGCCAATTATTCTTTCAAGTTAAATGAACCAAACAGTTTAAATTAAATTTATTAAAATTCTTTTGAATTCAGTTTGTCAAATAAGTCAGTTTTGAAATCATTTTGGAGAGCTTTAAAATTTTTAAACCAAATATAAACATAGCCAATTATTCTTCTGTCTTATTAACTTATTTAGCATATTTTGTCTTATTAACTTATTTAGCTAGAATCATTTTACTTTTTGGAGAGCTTTAAAATTTTGGAGAGCTTATTTTGTCTTTTGTGCTTTTTTAAGCCAAAAAGCCAATGCCAAAGTCTGTGTTTGGTTAGAGGATTTAGGAAGAGATTTGAAAAAGAAAATAAAAAGAAAAAATGTGTCAAACTATATGAAATGTAAATATATTTTATTCATATTTTATCTTCTGTTTTTTTTTTTTCTCTTTTCAAATTTATTCCCAAATCTCTAAGCCAAAAGACAGCTTAAAGGAATCGAAGATAGAACACAATTGGAGATGCTTTAAAGGCAGCTCCGAATATGGATAGAAAGAATTCAAAGAGAAAAATAAAACAAAATTTACTCTTAAAAATGAAATAAAGAGGACAAGAAAAAGACCAGCATGAGCAAAAGTGTCCCAAATGCTAGCAGTCCTTCCGTCTTGGAATGCAGCTCCCTCTGACTTTTATACACACAACACACATGCACATAATTGTAAAAAATAACAACATTAATCAGAATCTTCTTTCATTATATAATCCAAATCCATGTTCTGCATTTTGAGGCCCCCCCCCCCCCCCCCAAAAAAAAAAAAAGAGCATAATAATGAATAATAAATCAAACCTGATAAGCAGTGGTTCCTGAACCGAAAACAAAGTCAGGAGGGAATGGAAACTCATGTCTGCTCAATGTTTCTGCGCAAAAGACTAGGTTAAGCACCACAACAACAACAAATGACCCAACAAAACACAGGTTCTTCTTTGCCATATCTTTATCTATCCTCTCCTCTCCTGTGTTATTTCTACCTATCTATCCATATCTAGAAAATACTTTAATGATATGGCAAGTTGTTCACACATTCATTGATTTAAATGAAGCCAAAACACAATCACTATCAGCGCAACCTCATCCTCTACATAAAGCCCCCCACTACACTTTGGGTCCCCCCAGTTTGGAATTTAAAATTTGTCCCCTTTCTTATCAAACATAATGGGGCTGCTTGATATCTGCTTACTTAACTATTTATAAGGATAATTTTGTCTAGGATGGACTTCCCTTCGAATTGTTCAATGCAAAATGTCTTTTTTTTAAGTATACTATTAAAATTATACTTGTCGTTCATTTTTTAACAATAAATTAGATGCATACAATTATTAAAGAATAGGAGAAAAAAAAAAATTTATACAAACATGAGTCACTTGCATCCCATCACAAAACTACTTACACCTCACATTATTTTGTAATTTTTTTTTATCTATCCCCTTGTGTTAAAATTCTCCCATTATTAAATTGACCTAATTTTTTTTATAAATTATTTATAAATATAAGCCTAAAAAATGACTAGAATTAATCATAAAAATAGACAATGTAATACTAAAAAATTATCAATCTAAATAGTTCAATCAATATTTGTACTAAAGAAATGTCCAATTCTTTTGTCCATTAACAAGTTTACAAACACAAAACTCATTACGTAAAACAATTACAGTTATACATGTTAAATGATAAGCCCATCATAAAATATATAATTTCACTCAAACTATTTTACTTATATATTATGTGGCTGTGATTAATTTTATAGTCCATTTTGTATATGTAATTTTGTTGTTTGTTTTTGCATACTAAAGTCTTACAAATCACATCATGTAAAGACAATCCCATGTGACTACATCCCTTTATGTTACATATTTGATTGTGTGCCTTGATGGTCCATACTGGTCCATACTGTGTTTTTATGCCTTTGGACAAGTTAATAGAGCCACCCAATTATTAAAGATATCTCTAATTGGGTCAACTCTAGTAGTCATGAAAAAACTTTTAAGGTTAACACATTATTATTCTATTACTTATACTATATACGTCCCTTACCTTGTCATATTATATATGCCCTACTTATCAACTATTTCAATGAACTTGTTAGTTTAGTATGTACTAAAAAGAAAAATTTTGTGTATTGCCGTAATTTATTTCACTACTCTGTAAATGATAAAATCAATATGATCATAACATTACGTCATGTGAAGTAATTTTTGGATACACAATATTTTCAATTAAAAATATTCATCCTAACATCAAAGAATAAGATGACATATACAATTTTTATTGTGGACTTTGAATAGGGTTTAGTTTTTTGAAAAAAATTAATTTATCAACTCAACTAAATAAGAGACAAAAAAGTTTACAGAGGAAGAAGTAAAATTATATATGAATAAAACCCTAAGTTATTGTGGACACAGGTCTAAATTTGTTGACATGAAGTTAGAATGAAAATCCTAAGTGATTCGTGATTAAATCAAGATTAAAATATTTCAAATCCCAAGTATCCAAAACACACAATCTAAACCAACAAGCACTTACGAAAGTGATTTAGATTGTTTGTTTTTCGGAATAAACAATAAATCGACACAAACGATTTTTACGTGGAAAAAACCACAATTGAAGAACCTTCAATTGTAATAAAAAACCACGGAAGAAACGCCACTAATCAATCCACTACTGAAGTAAGAAAGATTACAAAGATAACACACAAATTACCCCACTCAGTCAATTTGCCTTCGAATCTTCTGTAACTCTTTCTCCACGCCTTCGTCTCGGAACTGATCAATCCTGAAGTTGAATCCACAACTTCACTTGTCGAATGAATGACTACGTACAGAATCAAACTCCTTTTAATACTCTACGCTTGAATCTTCGGAATCCACCGAAGAGATCTCTCTCTTGAATTTAAAGTAACCAACTCCTTGATGTATGTATCTTAGATCATGATTGAAGAACTCTTCTCAAAACATCAAGGAAAACTTACAAAAAACCTCAGAACAAAACTTCAAACAAAACCCTAGGACTCTTGAATAAGATCTAGGAAAAAGTAGTCCTAAAAACAACCTAAACAGATATAAATAGGAATCTTGAGTCCGCGATCTCCGCTCGAGCGGCCAACATCCCGCTCGAGCGTCTTCAGCAAAATCTGCGAGCGACAAAACAGAGTTCCGCTCGAGCGCTTGATGACCCGCTCGAGCGCGAAATCATGCCTTCTAGTATTTTTACAGACCTGTCAAAATACTGAGAGACTACAATATCCGCTCGAGCGCCAATGGTCCCACTCGAGCGGGAAGAACAAAAACACAGGAAAATTACAACTTGTTCAACCCAAAGTTTTGTACCCAGATTTGACAATCAAGAGACCTAACAATCTCCCCCTTTGTCAATTCCCGGACAAAACCTTTCTAAACAAATGTCCTTAAACACACGCACTAGACAAGATTAATAAACAAGAAAAAAAAAAACTCTAAACAACTCTATTATCAAACAATCTTGCCCTGTGATCAATCAATCCATCCATCCAACTTCATTCAACATTCACCTGTGAAATAACTAGCAACATACCAGAAAAACAAAACTTGTGGAACTGTATAAGAATATACCAAAACATACATAAAAAGAGAACCATGATACAGTATCCACCAACTACAATAACCAACCTATCCGAATATCAACAAGGTATCCAACATATCCAAACATGAACAAAATATCCATAGAAACAAAAGATCAAAAAAAAATGTATACCACAAAGATCATCACAAAAAGAATGTATACCACCAAGATGTATACCACCAAGATCCACCAAGATCACCACTGTATCACCAAATCTCCCCCTTTTTGACCGGGAAGCAAAGAAGCAATGAATCATGCACCAGGAGGAGGGGGTGGTTGCTGAAGCTGAAGTAAGGAAATGATGTGGGCCAGATGAGAAGTAGTGTGGACGGCAGTCTGCTCCAACTAACCAAGGCGACCATCAAACGCATCAAAGCAGGCATCCAGAAGGTCCAATCGCCAGGTCATAGCCTCCTCAAAATGCTGAAGCTGATCATGAAAGCTCGAGGTGGAACAGGGGGAATAGCATCCTCCTCACCCCCGGCTGCTGCAGCGTCAAACTCAGCCTCCTCAACTAGGCCAGCAGTGGTACCTGCAGAAGTATCAGCCCGAGAAGACTCCCCTTAACATGAGCCCGACTCTGAGAAACAGTTTTCTTTGTGAATGGTCGGGAGGGAAAGGCAAACTCATCATCCTCTAACACTCGAACCCCAAGGTCAGACAAAAGACGGTTGATCAAACAACCATAAGGAAGTCCTAACTGTTTATTCCCAAAAACACCTATCATTTTCCTAATAATCAGGGTAGCTAGATCAATAGACAAGTGACGGGCGATACAAAACAAAACAAAACCTTGGTCTTGATTAATTTCGGTGGAGTGAGTGGTCACAAGGATGTTTGCACAAACAATCAGATTAAGCAGTCTAAACTCCGGAAGAAGTTCAAACTGTTTAATCAAAGCGCCCGTAGGCCAAGGACGGGAAGAACCACATAACACCTCAGTCACAGTATTGAAATCATAGGTAGGACGGCCTGGAACAGGAAAATGATAGTGTTGAGGGTACACTTGATCAATATTAAGAAGATGGCGAATGAGAGCAGGTGTGACAGAAATGGATTTGGACCGAACCCAAGTAGTGAAAGAAGGCTCAAAATCACTGACTTTCTCAATACTGCAGTAAAATTCTCGGATCCAATCGAGATTTTGACGCCCAGAAAAAGACAACACCAAGTCACCACCTAAAGGATCAAACAATGGACGGATAGGGATGGACTCGAAAGTGTTAGACTGGACATTCCGTTCTAGGTGAACAGTGCGGGCCTCAAAAGATTTATGGAACAACTTGTCTTGCTTAGCAGTCTGAAACCTCTCAGAATTAAAGGATGGACGAGACACTGTCGCCTTGCGGCATTTAGGGGCCGACATGAGGAGATGAGAGAGGACTAAAACCCGAAAACCCAACAAAGCCAAAAAGAAACCAAACCCGAAAAGCAAACCAGGCACAATACAGAGAACATTAGTAACATGAAACGCATAATGCATAAACATGAAGGACAAATATCAATGATATCATTTCATAAACATAGAGGACAAATATCAATGATATCTTTTCATAAACATGGAGGACAAATATCAATGAAATGCAGAATGCAAAAATGTGCATAATGGCAATGGTAGAATATCAATGACCTAGTGAAGCTAATCACTGATATAAAAACCAAGAGAACTCCTATGGCAACACTACTCCATCATGTGGTCAAAACAGTTGCTCAAATTTGTAGCACAAACACAAATACCTCAAGCATGTGGAACACAGAACCCTAGGTTGAATGGACAACACAGACTCCATACAAACAAACAAGAAATGCAATATGAGGAAGACAAAACGACTTAGTGAAAGAGTGGGAGAGAAAGGGAAAAAAAATGAAACACAAAAAACCCAAAAACCCGAAATACAACCCCTAAATGTGCCGAAATTACAGAAAACAAACAGACAAGAAGAAAGGGAAACACTTACCAAAGTGTAAATCGGCAAGGAATAGGAAGAAGGTAGGTGAAAACGAGCACACAGAGCCCACGAGCCAAACCCTAGGTCTGAGAAACTGAAGAAGAGGGGAAAAAATGACCTGAAGAGTCGAGGGAGGGAGTTTTATACAAAATAGGTCCGCTCGAGCGTAGGTATGAACGCTCGAGCGTGAATCAAGGCAAGCTGACACCCGCTCGAGCTCTAATAAGGACGCTCGAGCGCAAAAAAAACTCTCTCAGAACTGTAAAGCAAAGAGCAAACTACTGCAAGGCGCAAAAACACGCTCGAGCGTGGAAATATCCACTTGAGCGGGAAAAAAAAATAATTTTTTTTTTTTTTAAATAAAACAAGAAACTCAATATCTAGAAGAAACCTGGGACAAAAGTAGATGATCACATTTAGCCAAAATTGACGACGAAGATGAAATAATCCGCAATTCATGAATTCCGTAAACTTGCAATTTTTTTAAAAAAATGACACTGGAAATCATGAGCAAAGCAGATAAAATATAATCAATGATCATAAGCTACATGAGAATGTACAACTCAAAATCCAACATGAGAGCTCACAAAAGAAGTGTGTGTGTGCAATCCATGAGAGGTCACTGAGCTAGAGTTAATCCTAGTAGTGATCGGATGGCTGGACTTCCATCAAGAGTAACTCAACAATACAGAGAAAAGTCAAACCACTAGGAATCACGGGGTATTTGTTGAGTAAAGGCGGAGGCTCCCCCTCAATCAATGAGTCCCTTTTTTTTTTTTTTTTTTTTGACATTTTCTTTCTTGTGGGCATTCACTGGTGGCATTCACTCTCAAGAGTATGGAAACCAAACCAGAGAAGAATGAAATCATAAAGGATGGCCTGGTTGGTGCCTCTAAGGTAGCCTTTTCCTAATGCCCGGACTTCAAAGAACTGAGGGAGAAACCGTGGAAGTGAAAACAGATGGTAGATGGTTAAGAGACTCAACATCACCCATGATATGCTAGTATCGGTCAATTCCACTGTAAAAGTACAAGAAACACTGTTAGTGGTCCATAGAGAACTTTGATCACTTGTGCGGAAACCCCTGCAACAATTAATCTCAAGGATGTGTACAAAATGAGATCATGAGGTTAATGAGCATGGGCATTCAAAATGAGCTATGACCAATGAACAATGAGATCTTGTAAGCAGCATGAGTAGTGTACATAAAAAGTTGGATGCAAGTAAAACAGATATCAATGACAATGAGATTATGACATCCAAGCATACATAAGGCAAAACACTTACACCTACTCAAGAAACAAGTAACACTCTAGTGATCGAGCATGACACCCAAGGTCTTTCTAAGGAACTCAAACCGAAGAAGATCAAGGGGTTTTATAAAAATATCAGTTTTTTGATGCTCAGTGGGAATATGCTCAAGAACAACAAGGCCCTCTTCCACTAACTCTCAAATAAAATGATGGCGTATGCCAATGTGTTTGGTGCGAGAGTGTTGGACAGGATTTTTTGAAATGTTTATGGCACTTGTGTTATCACAGAAAAGAGTGAGAGTGTTTTGTTCTATCCCATAATCATGAAGCATTTGCTTCATCCACAGCATTTGTGCACAACAACTCCCTGCAGCAATGTACTCAGCCTCAGCAGTCGAGAGAGAGATGGCATTTTGCTTTTTACTATGCCAGGAAACCAGATTATTCTCAAGGTAAAAACACCCACCGGATGTACTTTTCCTACCATCAGCACACCCTGCCCAATCGGCATCAGAAAAACCAGTAATCTCAGCTGTAGTATCAGTAGAAAACCAAACCCCATACCCCAATGTCCCATTAACATATTTAATGATGCGTTTGACAGCAAGAAGATGAGACTCTTTAGGACTAGCTTGGTAACGAGCACAAACACCTACACTGAAAGCAATATCAGGACCACTGGCTGTGAGGTACAAAAGACTCCCTATCATACTCCTATAGAGGGTAGGATCAACATCAATACCAGAAGAATCTTTGGAGAGGTGAAGACTGGTGCTCATGGGAGTGCGTGCATGTTTGGCAGACTCAAGACCAAACTTAGACACAAGATTTTTTGCATACTTAGACTGAGACACAAATATACCTGAAGGAGACTGTTTAACTTGAAGACCCAAAAAATAAGACAACTCTCCCATCATGTTCATCTCAAACTCATGTGTCATGCAATCCGAAAAATATTTCACAAGATGTTCAGCAGTGGATCCAAACACAATATCATCAACATAAATCTGAGCAACAAGAATATGAGACTTAGTATGTTTCACAAATAAAGTCTTATCCACACTACCCCTTTGAAAATCATTATCAAGAAGAAAGGTAGTAAGTCTATCATACCAAGCTCGAGGGGCTTGTTTCAATCCATACAAGGCCTTGTCTAACTTGTAGACATGATTAGGACATTTAGGGTCCTCAAACCCTTTTGGTTGCTCAACATATGCCTCTTCTCTCAAGTACCCATTCAGAAAGGCACTTTTCACATCCATTTGAAACAATTTAAAGCCAAGAAAACATGCAACACCAAGCAAAATATGAATAGATTCGAGACGTGCAATTGGGGCAAACGTCTCATCATAGTCAACACCCTCTACTTGTGTGTAGCCTTGAGCAAGCAACCTAGCTTTATTCCTAACAACTGTACCATTCTCATCAGATTTATTTTTAAAGATCCACTTGGTACCTATCACATTCATGTCTTTAGGTCTGGGAACTAGAGTGCAAACTTTGTTACGTTCAAATTGACCTAATTCTTCATGCATAGCATTGACCCAACTATCATCTAGCAAGGCCTCTTTAAAATTCTTAGGTTCAATTAATGAAACATAACACATGTGTGATACCTCACCCCGAATCTGTCTTCGGGTTTTCATTCGATCCGAGACATTTCCAATCACCTGTTGAGCTGGATGATTCAGTTTCACCCTAGCTGATGGTTTAAGCTCAGGACTTGCGGTGACAGGAGCAACAGTAGTGATGTCCCTTGGAGCACTCTTTGGATTTGAACTTACCTGTGAGGATGGAGCTATAACAATTTCTTGTGATTGGTCTGCAGCTTCTCCTTGATTTTGTGGTTCAGTATCCAAGATTGGAGACTCATCATTGTCATCCTCATATGTTGCTGGAGCAGGTGCACCTGTGTCATCTATAACCACATTGATAGATTCCATTAAAGATGAAGTTCGCAGGTTATAGACTCGAAAAGCCCTACTAGTGGTTGAATACCCTAGAAAAATACCTTCATCACTTCGGGAGTCAAATTTGCCCAAAGGCTCTCTATCTTTGAAAATGTAGCACTTACTCCCAAAAGTTTTGAAGTATTTTACATTAGGTTTCAATCCCTTCCACAATTCATATGGAGTTTGTAAAGTGCCAGGCCTTAAATACACGCGATTTATGACATAAATAGCAGTATTTAGGGCTTCGGCCCACAACTTTGGAGGAAGTTTCTTACTAAGGAGCATGACCCTAGCCATTTCTTGAACAACCATGTTCTTCCTCTCAACAACTCCATTTTGTTGTGGAGTAATGGGTGCAGAAAATTCATGCTTAATTCCATGTATAACACAAAAATCCGAAAACGAACTATTTTCAAACTCACGACCATGATCGGTTCGGATTCTTATGATACGACCAATGGAAACACCTTGTTCATTTTGGATTTTAAAGACTAAGGCCTGGAAAGCATCAAACGTATCAGATTTTTCCTTTAAAAAATTTACCCATGAAAATCGAGTAAAATCATCAATAGTTAAAAAAATGTATTTTTTACCTCCGATGCTTTCAGTGCGAGTAGGACCCATTAAATCCATGTGAACCAATTCAAGAGGACGTTTGGTTGTAAAGCTGTTCACATTTTTATGAGGGGCACGGGTTTGCTTTCCAAGTTGACATGGTCCACACACATGGCTCAAATTCTTACCCAATTTAGGTACTCCTCTCACAAGCTCTTTGTTGGCTATCTTAGTTAGGTCTTTGAAATTCATGTGACCTAATCTTTGATGCCACAGGTCAATGTTACTAATGATGGCAGAGTGACAAGTGAGATCATTAGTAGTAACAATCCCATAGCAGTTATCAGATGTGCGAACCCCATGTAAGACAGTATTTCCCTTTTTATCCAAAATTTCACATTTATTTTTTGAAAACAATACTTCATGATGGGAATCACACATTTGACTAATGCTCAAAAGATTTGCTTTAAGACCATCAACAAGAAGAGCATTTTCGAGCTTAGGAAGACCAGCAACACTTATAGAGCCCTTACCAATGACTCTAGAAATGCCGCCATCTCCAAAAGTAACAATTCCTCCTTCATATTTTTCAAGGGAGGTGAAGTAAGATTTGTTACCGGACATATGACGAGAGCACCCACTGTCAAGATACCACATGTGTGAATCATGTGCTTTTAGAGTAGTGTGAACAACTAAACAAGTCAAATCATCTTTTCTCACCCAAATCTTTTTAGTCTTGGTATTCCGCCTAGACATATAAGGTTGTCTCCTAGCCCAAAAAGTTTTCGAATTTCTACCCTTTTGAGACACCTTACCAAACAATTCAAAACAATAAGGACGAATGTGGCCATACCTACCACAGTGATGACAAATAAAAACAGGTTTTACCTCCCTTTTGTTGATCTTACCAACTTTAGGTAGATGAAGAGAGAGATCAGCCTGGTCTACCTTCAACTTTCCCTTTGCTTGAGTCTTCATGTCATATGAAGTGGAGGCCTGTCCCTTGTGAGCTGTTGCACCATAGCCTAGCCCGCTTTTGTCACAACCCATTTGTTGAGACCCGAGGATGTCTTCTAAAGATTTGGAACCTTTGTTCCACATGGCAATAGTGGCTCTAGCAACACGGAGTTCTTCATCTTTTTGACAGACTCTCTCTTCCAATGTTGCTTGTGATATCTCAAGACTTTCAAGCTTTTCTTCATATGTGGAATACACCTTTAGGAGTTCATTCCTTTCAGTTTCACAGGATAGAAGTTTTCCACATAAGTCTTGCCTATCACTCGAGATCTTGATGATATTCTGCTTTGCTGTTACAAGTTCTCCTTTCAGCCTGACATTCTCACTCTCACATGTTTTGAGCTTGAGAGAGAGTTTGTCGTTGATTTTGGACAAATTCAGAGATTCCTCGTATAGCTTTTCGTAGGCTTGTTGTAGTTCATCGCCATTGATCTCATCATTATCTTCAGATGTTTCATCATCCTTTTTTTGCTCTTCATTCTCCTTGACCTCATCCAGTTTGGCAACTAAGACAGAAAGATTGCTGGATGGTAGTGAAGGTGAATTTCCTCTTTCATGGAATTGCTCAAAATTTCCCATGCCTCTTTAGCCTTTGTGCAATAAACAATCTGTTGCTGTTCTTCAGTAGAAATTGCTCCACGAATAGTGATCAGGGCTCTCTGACTGCTCGGATTGTCAGCCCTGTCTGTATCTTCTTCAATAGCCTGCCAGCCTTCTGGATCAAAAGCTCTCAGAAAAGCCCTCATTCTGATTTTCCAAAATAGGTAGTTACTCCCATCAAAGGTAGGAGCATGATACAGGTTCTGACCACGAGCTAACTCTGCTAGTTTTGGAAGAGGTTGAGTGAAAGTGGACCAAAATGCCATGAAAGCACTATCCCCGTCTTCTCCAGATTCAAGTTCTTCAGGTTCTTGCTCCGACCCGCTTTCATCATCCCAAGTCACAGTGTAGACTTTCTTTCGATTCTTTTTCGAAGGGCATTCAAGGGCAATGTGACCAAACCCTTGACATTCATAGCACTTGACCCCTTGCCCCTTTACAATCTTCTTTTCAGTTTTTGGAGCAAGTTTTGGTGGAAAAGTTTTGGGTTATCATTACTCTTGTCTTTTGAAATAGGGTCTCTGAAATTAGGCTTCTTTTTCTTCAAAATTTTTTTAAATTGTTTAGTAAACATAGCCGTCATCTCAGACTCTAAATCAAATTCAGTCTCCGGAGTTTTTGCAGACTCATGAGCACTAGTGAAAGCCACACTTTCTTTTTGTTTTTTCTTTGAAATCTGGTGGGCTTCATAAGTCTGCAAGTTTCCAACCGATTGATCAAGCTTGAGGGTATCAACATTCTGAGCCTCCTCAATGGCTGTCACTTTTGATTGGAACCTCTCGGGTAAAGACCTCAAAATTTTTCCAACAACTTTAGCTTCCGGGATTTTTTCCCCGAGTGTGAAACAGGAATTCACGATATCACTAAGTTTTGCATAGAATTCATCAAACGTCTCATCATCGCGCATAAAAAGAGTTTCAAAAGCGGAGGTGAGACGTTGAAGTTTTGACCTTTTGACAGAAATAGTACCTTCGTGAATCGTTTCCAAAATGTCCCAAGCCTCTTTTGCTACCTCACACGTGCAGATACGACGAAACTCTTCAGGTGTGACGGAGTAAAACAGGGAATTGAGAGCCTTACTGTTCCAACTCGAGTTTTGGTAATCAATTGTGTCCCATTTATCAAGGGGCTTAGGAATATCAACACCATCAATGATGACAGTAGGTTCACTCCACCCATAGATTACGCTGTGCCAAACTTTCTCATCGATGGATTTTAAAAACGCTCTCATACGAGCTTTCCAATAAGAATAGTTTGTACCATCGAGTAAAGGAGGTCTATGGGTCGAGTTACCTTCACGAATAGAATCCATATCACTAGTCACACAAAATCACACTCCTATATTTTAAAAAAAAGAGTGACCTGCTCTGATACCAAATGAAAATCCTAAGTGATTCGTGATTAGATCAAGATTAAAATATTTCAAATCCCAAGTATCCAAAACACACAATCTAAACCAACAAGCACTTACGAAAGTGATTTAGATTGTTTGTTTTTCGGAATAAACAATAAATCGACACAAACGATTTTTACGTGGAAAAAACCACAATTGAAGAACCTTCAATTGTAATCAAAAATCACGGGCGAAACGCCACTAATCAATCCACTACTGAAGTAAGAAAGAATACAAAGATAACACACAAATTACCCCACTCAGTCAATTTGCCTTCGAATCTTCTGTAACTCTTTCACCACGCCTTCGTCTCGGAACTGATCAATCCTGAAGTTGAATCCACAACTTCACTTGTCGAATGAATGACTACGTACAGAATCAAACTCCTTTTGATACTCTATGCTTGAATCTTCGGAATCCACCGAAGAGATCTCTCTCTTGAATTTAAAGTAATCAACTCCTTGATGTATGTATCTTAGATCATGATTGAAGAACTCTTCTCAAAACATCAAGGAAAACTTACAAAAAACCTCAGAACAAAACTTCAAACAAAACCCTAGGACTCTTGAATAAGATCTAGGAAAAAGTAGTCCTAAAAACAACCTAAACAGATATAAATAGGAATCCTGAGTCCGCGATCTCCGCTCGAGCGGCCAACATCCCGCTCGAGCGTCTTCAGTAAAATCTGTGAGCGACAAAACAGAGTTCCGCTCGAGTGCTTGATGACCCACTCGAGCGCGAAATCATGCCTTCCAGTATTTTTACAGACCTGTCAAAATACTGAAAGACTACAATATCCGCTCGAGCGCCAATGGTCCCGCTCAAGCGGGAAGAACAAAAACACAGGAAAATTATAACTTGTTCAACCCAAAGTTTTGTACCCGGATTTGACAATCAAGGGACCTAACAGATGTGTATTGTACAAGTAATGTCAAATAAACAAAAATAGGGTAAATTACACTAACCTTTATTGGCATGAAATTTGCCCTTTGAGATTTGAGAAAATGTAATAAAACTACAAATTTAATATAATTATACCGACTTCCATTTTAATAATGATAAAACAAGAGTAACTAATGCAAACGATGTACAAGCAAATTCTTAATTAAAAGTAAAAAAGATAGAAAGAGAGTACAAATTTTTCTTAGCATAACAAATAGTTAGGAGGGCAAAATGTTATAGGAATTCAAAAACCTTACAAGAACACAAGTGTAATTATTCCAAACATTTCAAGCTTGCTATATTTTTCTTAAAAGTTAAGAGAAGGTTATTGTAATTTATTCATTTTTTCAAAATTTATTAATGATCTATACACATACTTAAAACATGAAGGGATTATTAAAATAAACCCAAAAAAATTACTTCAACCAAACCAATCCTCCAAAATTACATATGGTGGGGCTTTTGTGGGTGTATGTAACATGTAAAAATATTAATTTATTTAAGGTTTTGTTTATTAGGTTTGTGTGATTGAAGTGGTGGAGCTGGGTGTTTGGAGTTGGTGTTGGAATATTATTTCTAAGCGTTTGGAGTAAGTAACCCTCTATCACTGTTGGTACATTTTTATTCCTATTGAATTGTTTAAAATTATAAGTATTTATTTATAGCATTCATGTTCTCTTAAAATAAAATATGGGTCAAGTATAAAACAGTATCGAATATTATTATGAAAATTATTTGAATATTTTGTGAAACTATTCTGAAAATTGTACTAAACGTTTATTCTGAAAATATCAAATGTTTTATTTAAAATTTGTGTATTGTTTGAATTTTGAACATCACTCTAGTCTGGCTACGATTTGGACCCTAGCCAATGGAGGTTATTTATTGGCAAAGAAACTAGTTTCTTTTGGAACTTTATCACCGGCCTATGTGTGGTTCTGGGCCTTGTCACAGGCTA
The DNA here is from genome assembly GCF_055761805.1 of Camellia sinensis. Classification (NCBI taxonomy): domain Eukaryota; kingdom Viridiplantae; phylum Streptophyta; class Magnoliopsida; order Ericales; family Theaceae; genus Camellia; species Camellia sinensis. The sequence goes on from NC_138974.1 coordinate 132,814,791, forward strand.
AGTGACCGTAGTCACCAAGACTTGAGTTTTGTGAGTCAAATCATTGAACCATCGATTTGAACGACGAATTTACTTTGAATTATCTTGTTGGCTTTTCAATTAAAATGTATTGTACATTGTATTTTTTTAGCTATGAAACCATCTTACAAATAATTGTTCATTTATTGAATTGTAGCAAAAATTATATTTATTGGTTATCGACTATTTATTTTTTTTTTGTATACTTTATCCAGCTAGCAATGATGATTGGTTATTTACAGAGTTGACTAGCTTACCCTTATTTTATTTATTTTTTTCAGATTCTAAGAAATAGAGCTGCGCGGGATTTTTACTCGGGGAGTGCCGAGAGTAGGACTATGATTTAAGTACTTAGATTGTTATTTTGGTTAGTGGATTATATTAATGGACTTGGTACTTAGATTATTATTTTGGTTAGTGGATTATATTAATGGACTTGGTGGACAATTTTATATGATAAGAATTATCTATTTTTATGGATTTAAGCATTTTGATATTTAAGGATTTAATTTGAGTATTTTACATTGTTGGTTATGTGTTGGACTCTTAACCTTGCATGCTCACTTAAATGAGTGTGCGGCATTGTCACGGAGCTTGGGGCGTGACATTAATGATAGTCTGAAAAATTATTTTAAAAATATATATATATTATAAATATTAATGGTTAAAATTATATATTTTTTTTATTAACATATAATAATTTTTGAAGACCGGTCCCGAATGGTAATTTCCCTTTAATCATAGCCTAGAGGTATATTTCAAAAAAAGTTGTAATCCATATTCAACTTTTGATTAGTTGTCGTTTGATAATTGATTTATTTAGTTAATTTTGTAATTTTTTTGACTATTTAACTTGAGATTAAAAATTGGAGCAATTACTCATAAGTCCCATATGGAAAAATGTTACTCCATCTAGTCCTGAGTGTTTTTTTATAAACCATTTAGTCCTTTTTTTACATCACAATAACATCATCAAAACAACATCAAACCTCACAACATCATCATCAAACAACATCAAACATCATCATCAAAACAACATTAAGATTATTCATTTTTCTTCGCCCAAACATTAACCTAATTTTTTTCCTCTTTTTAAAATTTTTATAAAATAAAAATACGTTTCTTTTCGTGTTAATGTTTTCGATCTTCATCAGAAACTCCTCATCTGTCTCCCTCTCTCATCAATCGCATATACTTCACCATTCTTGCAAACAATCATACTTCACCATTCACCATTCTAAATTGAAAATACCAGCAAAACAAAAGAGACAACAAATCTAAACATCAGATTGGGTACAAATCGAACAACAACAACATCACGATAAGGCTAGAGTAACCCTGTGACGGCGCCACCCGTAACCGAAAATACACCAACACAGATCTTGGAGATCAGTGAACAGAACCCAATAAGTTTCGATTTTTTCCTCATTTGCAGATTCATGGATGTAGATATATAGGTATAGAGAGATGTGTATGTGATTGAATTTGGGGGATTCTGGAGAGGTTGAAGAGTTTGCACCTGCAGAGGGAGAACATCATAGATCCGACATTCAAGAACATCACTGTGTTGAAGAACATCACAAATTCGATATTCGATCCGATTTGAGGGTAGAACATCACCGTGTTGATGATGTTTTGTTGATGTTGATCTGATTTGATGATGTTTTGTTGATGTTTGATGTTCGAAAATTACCCAAAACATCATCGAACATCAAATGGGTTAACATCAAACATATTTTGAATGTGCTTGAACACATATTTTTTTGTTGATGTTTGATGTTCGAAAATTACCCAAAACATCATCCAACATCAAATGGGTTAACACCAAACATCAAACATATATCAACAATAGACATTAGATGATTTTTGTTTATGATATTCTGATGTTGATGTTCATGATGGTAAACATTAGATTATCGAAATCTGATGTTCATGATGGTAAATGAATCTGATGTTTCATTCTACAATTTCAAACATTATTGAAATATGATGAACATTAGATGTTTGAAATCTAATGTTTGAAACATTATTGTAATTTTTCACGGTGTTTTAAATCTGATGTTTGAAATCTGATTTCAAACATTGCAATTTTTCACGTTATTGTAATTTTTGATGTTTGAAATCTGATGTTTGATATCTAATTTTTGATGTTTAAAATCTAATTTTTCACGATGTTTGTTCATGATGTTCTGACGTTGATGTTCATGATGGTAAACATTAGATTATTGAAATCTGATGTTCATGATGGTAAATGAATCTGATGTTTCATTCTATAATTTCAAACATTATTGAAATCTGATGAACATTAGATGTTTGAAATCTAATGTTTGAAACATTATTGTAATTTTCAACAATGTTTGAAGTCTAATATTTGATGTTGGATGAATAATGTTTGATGTTTGAAAAGAAGAGAAATCTAAAAAATGCCTATAGTAAGCTTCTTGGGAAATAGGACCTATTAGTCTAACAAAAAACTTTCGGGACTAAATGGGTTAACATTTCTAAATTTGGAATTTATTGGTGCTTTCCCCTTAAAAATTTGTTTGGTTTGAATTTTTTTAGCTTTTTTAATTTTTGTGAAATAAAAAGTAAAATGATTCTAGTTTAGATGTGACATTTTATTTTATTAACTTATTTAGTTTATTTTGTCTTTTGTACTTTTTTAGCCAAAAAGCTAATGCCAAAGTCTGTGTTTGGTTGGAGGAGTTGGGAAGAGATTTAGAAAAGAAAATAGAAAAAAAAAATATATGTGAAATTATATGAAATATAAGCATATTTTATTCACATTTTATCTTATCTTTTTTTTTTCTTTTCTCTTTTCAAATTTATTCCCAAATCTCTAAGCCAAGAGACAGCTTAAAGGAATCGAAGATAGAACACAATTGGAGATGCTTTAAAGGCAGCTCCGAATATGGATAGAAAGAATTCAAAGAGAAAAATAAAACAAAATTTACTCTTAAAAATAAAATAACGAGGACAAGAAAATGACCAGCATGAGCAAAAGTATCCCAAATGCTAGCAGTCCTTCCGTCTTGGAATGTAGCTCCCTCTGACTTTTATACACACAACACACACATGCACATAATTGTAAAAAATAACAACATTAATCAGAATCTTCTTTCATTATATAATCCAAATCCATGTTCTGCATTTTGAGCCTCCCAAAAAAAAAAAGAGCATAATAATGAATAATAAATCAAACCTGATAAGCAGTGGTTCCTGAACCGAAAACAAAGTCAGGAGGGAATGGAAACGCATGTCTGCTCAATGTTTCTGCGCAAAAGACTAGGCTGAGCACCACAACAACAACAAATGACCCAACAAAACACAGGTTCTTCTTTGCCATATCTCTATCTATCCTCTCCTCTCCTGTGTTATTTCTATCTATCCATATCTAGAAAGTGCTTTAATGATGTGGCAAGTTGTTCGCACATTCATTGATTTAAATGAAGCCAAAACACAATCACTATCAGTGCAGCTTCATCCTTTACATAAAGCCCCCCACTACACTTTGGGTCCCCCCAGTTTGGAATTTAAAATTTGTCGCCTTTCTTCTCAAACATAATGGGGTTGTTTGATATCTGCTTATTTAACTATTTATAAGGATAATTTTGTCTAGGATGGACTTCTCTCCCAATTGTTCAATGCAAAATGACTTTTTTTAGTATATTATTAAAATTATACTTATCGTCTATTTTTTAACAATAAATTAGATGCATACAATTATTAAAGAGGGAATTCCATCCCGGTGGGAGAAAAAAAAAATTTCACAAACATGAGTCACTTGCATCCCATCACAAAACTATTTGCACCTCACATTATTTTGTAATTTTTTTTATCTATCCCATTGTGTTAAAATTCTCCCATTATTAAATTGACCTAATTTTTTTCATAAATTATTTATAAATATATGCCTAAAAGATGACTAGAATTAATCATCAAAATAGACAACGTAATACTAAAAAATTATCAATTTGAATGGTTCAATCAATATTTGTACTAAAGAAATGCCCAATTCTTTTGTCCATTAACAAGTTTACAAACACAAAACTCATTACGTAACACAATCACAGTTATACATGTTAAATGATAAGCCCATCATAAAATATATAATTTCACTCAAACTATTTCGCTTATATATTATGTGGCTGTGATTAATTTTATAGTCCATTTTGTATATGTAATTTTGTTGTTTGTTTTTACATACTAAAGTCTTACAAATCACATCATGTAAAGACAATCCCATACAATCCCATGTGACTACATCCATTTATGTTACATATTTGATTATGTGCCTTGGTGGTCCATACTGTGTTTTTATGCCTTTGGACAAGCTAATAGAGCCACCCAATTAAGATATCTCTAATTGGGGCAACTCTAGTAGTCATGAAAAAACTTTTAAGGTTAACACATTATTATTCTATTACTTGTACTATATATACGTCCCTTACCATGTCATATTATATATATCCTACTTATCAACTATTTCTGTTAGTATATGTATTATATGTTAGTACATATATATATTAGCTGTAAAACACCAACTAGCTTTAATAATGTTGTTTCTTTAGTGTATGCTTTCCCCTTTCGGTGGCCCTTTCCCCTTTCGGTGACCACTTTCCTTTTAGGCCATGATGTTGTTTTGTATAGTGTATATACCACTTAGGCCATTTTCTCCTATATAAAGGAGACCGTGTATAACATTCAATATATCAATAACATCTCATTTATTCACTTGCTCTCTCTCTTTCTGTATACATAAACTCTTACATGGTATCAGAGCTAGGTTAAGAACCTAGTCATTCTGTTTCACCGGCGGACGGCAGCCTCGCCTTGGCCGCCCGCTGGACCTCTACACATACCTTCACTCCGCTGCCACACTTCTTGCTGCCGTGAACCATCACTATTTCTTGCTGCAGCTTTGTTACAACATAGATCTTACCCACGTCGTCGAGCACTCCGTCGGCCCACACGACAGCCACCGACGCCGTGATCTGGCCAACGTCGACCCACGCCACCTTGCACACCGTCGGCGGCCACAACCGATGTTGGCGTGATACCAACCGCGACGCCACACAGTGGGTTCTCTCTGTATACTCCACACAGTGGCTTCACCTGAACTGATGTTCCCATCTCTCTTCCTACCAACTTGTTTGGTCACCTTTTCTCTCTCTAGACATGCTCTCTGCCGAGAGCTCTACATCAATTGAGGGGCACACACACACAGCAGCAGCTCCTATCACACACTCAACACACACACACAGTCGAGAGACACTCAACACACACACGCATGAGGCAACACACGCCACCATTGCTGTCACACACCACACCACCGCTACCATCACCATTCACACACTGATACACAGACCGATCATCAACCTCTCTCTCTCTAACAGAGCTCTCTCACTCTCTCGGCACCTCTCTCTCTCGACAGCTTTGACACAAAAAAAAAAAAAATACACACACTGATATGCACACTGCTACACCTCTTTTCCATGGCTGCTGAACGAGTTGAGAGAGACGAGTGGCTACACGTGTTACAGCTGCCCGTGTGTGGAGGAAGTTGGTGTTGCACGTGGATCCAGCTTTCCCGCTGCTCACGTTGTGGTTAACTCAATTTTTTGGAAATACTAGTGGTGGTTTCTAAGTTCTGTGGGCTGGTATGTTCTATTATAATATATTATATTGTTGTAGTATGATATATTATATTGGCCATTATATATCCAGCTGGTTTTGTATGCAAAAAGTAAGCATTGGTATGCGTGGATCAAGTCTCACGTGGGACCGATTAGCTCGATGTTGATGTTGTTTCTGCAGAAGTGATTCACGTGCGTTTTGGTGTCTTCCTTGGGCCCACGGTTTTGTTTGAAAAAAAAAAAAAAAAAAAAAAAAAAAAAAAAAAAACTCGTTTTATTCATGGCAGGGATCTCCCCCAATCAACATTCTACACCAAAAAAAAAAAAAAAAAAAAAACAACCCTTCTACCATTTTTTTTTTTTTTTTTTTGAGCCGTTCTGCTCCACTTTCTCAATCCCTTTGTTTCAACCTCAAATAGGTTTCTATCTTCACACCTATTTGAGTTTGAGGGGGGAGCTATACATATATCATGGTGAGCATGGTTATACACCATGGGAACCACTCAAGCCACCCCATGGCGCACTCCCTAAGTCGTCTCCTTGGTGCACCACCACAAGCTTCTACAACGGTCCGGCATGACCCCATAAACTGTCCCGACATTGATTCCGGTCAGCTTCTACAACAGTCCGGCATGACCCCATAAACTGTCCCGACATTGATTCCGGTCAGCTTCTACAACGGTCCGGCATGACCCCATAAACTGTCCCGACATTGATTCCGGTTAGCTTCTACATCGGTCCGGCATGACCTCGTAAACTGTCCAGCCATTATCTGCTACAACGGTCCGACACGACCATACAGTGTCTTCTCCAACGGTGTGGCACGACCATACCGTGTCTTTAACAACGATTTGACACAACCATACAGTGTCTCCTATCCACTTTTATTTGTCAGTTTATTTTCTTGTTTTGTTACTCTCTCCAAACTCAAGTTGGTTAGTACCTATCCTCCTTGAGTTTGAGGGGGCTGTTAGTATATGTATTATATGTTAGTGCATATATATATTAGCTGTAAAACACCAACTAGCTTTAATAATGTTGTTTCCTTAGTGTATACTTTCCCCTTTCGGTGGCCCTTTCCCCTTTCGGTGACCACTTTCCTTTTAGGCCATGATGTTGTTTTGTATAGTGTGTATACCACTTAGGCCATTTTCTCCTATATAAAGGAGACCGTGTATAACATTCAATATATCAATAACATCTCATTTATTCACTTGCTCTCTCTCTTTCTGTATACATAAACTCTTACAATTTCAATGAACTTGTTAGTTTAGTATGTACTAAAAAGAAAAATCTTGTATATTGCCGTAATTTATTTCACTACTCTGCAAATGATAAAATCAATATGATCATAATATTACGTCATGTGAAGTAATTTTTGAATACACAATACAATTTTCATAAATTTTCAATTAAAAATATTCATCCTAACATCAAAGAATAAGATGATATATACAATTTTTATTGTGGACTTTGAATAGGGTTTAATTTTTCGGAAAAAATTAATTTATCAACTCAACTAAATAAGAGACAAAAAGGTTTACAGAGCAAGAAGTAAAATTATATATGAATAAAACCCTAAGTTATTGTGGACACAGGTCTAAATTTGTTGACATGAAATTAGATGTGTATTGTACAAGTAATGTCAAATAAACAAAAATACGGAAAATTACACTAACCTTTAATGGCATGAAATTTGCCCTTCTGAGATTTGAAATAAAACTACAAATTTAATATAGTTATACCGAGTTCCATTTTAATAATGATAAAACAAGAGTAACTAATGCAAACGATGTACAAGCAAATTTTTAATTAAAAGTAAAAAAGGTAAAAAGAGACGACAAATTTTTCTTAGCATAACAAATAGTTAGGAGGGCAAAATGTTATAGGAATTCAAAAACCTTACAAGAACACAAGTGTAATTATTCCAAACATTTCAAGCTTGCTATATTTTTCTTAAAAGTTAAGAGAAGGTTATTGTAATTTATTCATTTTTTCAAAATTTATTAATGATCTATACACATACTTAAAACATGAAGGGATCATTAAAATAAACCCAAAAAAATTACTTCAACCAAACCAATCCTCCAAAATTACATATAACACTAGCAAGATTGAAAATCCATAAGAAACAAAATCATCTGATGACAAATAAATGAAAAATGTAACAGTTTTTGTTGTGTATCTCACAATCATTATGTCAAATACAACACATTAGCAACATTTATTTGAATAAACTAACTGGCATACAGTTTTGCAAAGCAAAGCTACTGAGAAGAGTGAGACTGAGAAAGAGTACTACTGCAATTAATCTTCTGCTCAACTTCAATGGCACCATCAATGGTCTTTCCTTTCAAAAAATTGGAGTACCAATGTGCAGAGAGTTTAGGGTATCTTTTCAAATCCTTGTCATTCAAATCTACGTAGTAGAGGCCATATGAAGATTCAAGGCCGTCCAATAACTCAAGTAAATCCATGAACGACCAATAGAAATACCCTCTTGCATTTGACCCATTCCTTCCACGATGTCAAATTGAAAAAACAACAAAATAACTAATATCAGATGCAGGAAAGCCAAAGATTCTATTAAGAATAACAGTTTGATAACAATAATGCTATGTACACAACAACAACAATAACAATATATATATATATATATTTGTAACCCAAATTTAATGGAACCATACACCTATAATAATAAAAATGAACCAAATATTGATTTTTTTTAATCCGTTGAGTCTTGACCAATATATGTCCTTCAACAATGCTACAACACACTTACTTTTCTACGTACTTTGTGTGTTTGTAACTTTTGCGTCTCTCCTTATTAAATGCATATCATTCAAATGTCCAAAATTCCATATGCTTAAACCAGAAGTGGGAAGTGGGTAGGATTAGTCTTATGTAACATAAAAAAAAAAGACATAAAAATGGATTCTATTTCTATTGGCGTGAGGTTATGGAATTTTGGTGTACCAGCTTATTGTAAAACTAAACATACCTGATAGCATCAAGCAAACTCCCAAGGAAACCGCGTAAATATTTCACCCTTGCTGAATCATTACATGTTGCATTCCTCCACATTCTTTGACCTATATCAAAATAAAAACAAAATTCATCAAAGTATCAGCAATTAGATAATGAATGACACCCAATTAATACATCATATGAACTGAAATTATAAACTCTAGGGATTAATTAGATGAATTTGATAGTTTAAGGATAAAATAGAAAAAATGTCAATAGTTTAGATAATAAAAATGAAATTAACCCATATTTAATTTTACATCTGTTAAAGACAATGTGATTTATGGCTTAGGATGTAACAAGGATATGAAAGAGAGAGAGAGAGAGACCATTTTCATGGATGTAAATAGGAGGGTTTCCATAACGTTGCTTGAAGTACTCCAAAAGCCGTAGCAGACCTGAGGGTGTAACAGCCAGCTGAATCAAAAACAAAACAAAACTGTTTAGTAGAAAATAGGCCTTAAAACTAAAACGTGATAAAATTTATTTTAGTCCTCACCTCACCTGTCGATGCATCACCTTGCTGATCTACAACCACCCAAAAATCAGTGACCCATATATTAGATCCATCAATCAATTATATAGGTTGCAAAATTGATTTACTTGATATAGAGTAACATCATGGTTGGCTTATCAAATTAGAAGACAAACACAAATCAAACTATGCAAGTTGGTAAATATTAACAATGTTCTTTTTGGGGGGAAAGGGTTTTGTCAAAACAAAAAAAAAAAATATCTGCATTTATTGACATTAAGTATGACGAAAAATTATTGTTAACAGAAAATATGAGTTATTTAAGCGGAAAGTATTTTTCATTTTTCAAATTTAGAAATGCTAAATCTTATCACCACCACTGTTAATAGTCATTGTCACTATCACAACCCTCCTACCACCACCAGTACCAGTATCACCACCTCAACTAGTGCCAATGCTGCTGCCACCACCCCCTCCCCAACTCCCTACCACAGCCACTGCCACCACAACTACTAGCACATCATTTTCAGGATTGCAACCAAACATTGAAAAAGATTTTCAGTGAAAAGACATTCTGAAAAATGTTTTCCCTGTAAAAATGTTTTCTATTCAAAAAAGTAAGTGTAGAGGTTGTGCAGAGTTCATCATCAGTAAACTCAACAAAGTTGAGTGAAGCTGAAAGTAAATCCAACTTGCAAGTAATCTTTGTATCAAGTGTAATCAGTATAGCGAGTGACAGTAACATACAGATTGTCTACCAAAAAAAAAAAAAAAAGAAGCACAGTAACATACAGATCAACTCGATAGCCATGTCTGCATTGAAGTCTCTGGTATCCATTTTCAAGGTGCTAGATCTGTCCTTAATATAAACTGTGCTGTAATGGTTCACTCCTATGAAATCAAATGAACCCTTCACTTGTTCTGATTCAATTTTTGTAAATGCAGGGAGTCTTGTCCCTGCGTTCTTCTTCATTATGTCAGGATAGTCTCCGAATACCAGGGGATCCATAAACCTTCAATAGAATTAGAATTTTGTTTTCAAAAACAACCCATAATTTGTTAAAATAATAATCCAAGATGCATAGACATCAGTTTATGTATTTAGGTTTGGGAATTGTGACTCACCAACCAATTAAAAAATCATTTGTTCTTTGGGCTGCAATCACGTCTTCTGTTGCATTTGTGCAAGGGACAGGCCAATAAACATAGACATTCATCCCTATGAATCCTTGTTGCCTGCCCTGTTACATCACATTTTCCCCAAAATTATGAAACATTTTATGTGATATTTCTTTCATGATTGCCAAAATTAACGGAAAAAAGAATGATGTCTCAAGATGATGAGTGTGGAATCCACGAGTAGAGAGGAAATTTCATTTTTTTTTTTCCCTTTCAAATATAGGCTTTGGCTAAGATTGGCAAGTTCTCGGAGTTTATGAGGAAGAGTTTATGGATATAGAAGAAAAGCAAAACCGTTAAAATGATTTTTTTTTTTTTTTTTTTTGGATAAATAGGTCATATTATAACCAAAAAATAAAGATATACAATGAAATTCAATACACATTTTTTGGTAAGAAGAACAAACATAAATAAAAAAACAAACTCCTCCCTCAAAAGAAACAAACTAAGCCTATAGATGACAAACACAACATACATAACAAAGGATTCAAAATTTCCCTCTAGCACTCTTCAAGTAATGAAGTTTCGCTTTGAGTTTTCTTCTGTTATACTCTTTTATAGTCTCCCCATTAATGGGAACACTTAGAGATGGATTCCCTCTACTTTTTAGGCTCTTCGTTTGACACAACAACTCTTGATTTAATTCTACATTCCCCAACTCTCCCATATCACATGATTCAAGGACATCAAAAGCATTAGATGTTGATGGGGTGAAACGCTACGTCTCTCCCTCTTTATTTATCACTGTCGTTGAACCTTGCCCACCATCTCTCCCTTTTTTCTTCACCACTTCCCACTTAGTTGGAACTTGTATGTTAGTCTCCTTGACTCTCCACTCTTGTTTGGAAGATGGAGGGTTTAAGATCTTTGGCTTCTGAGAGCACAAATTAATGGTATGACCAAAAGTCTTACAAACATCACACCTTTGAGGCTTCCATGGAACCTCAACTTGTATGTTATCCCTAAGGCTATGTTAGGATCTTGGATTTGTAGGAATTGGAAATAGAGAAAAAATTTAACTTATATTTCATTTACATTTTATTCACATTTTCCTTTCCCTTTGCGAATTTCTACCCAAATCCATGATCCAAACAAGGGAGAGAATTGGGATAATGATTGCAATAAGGTTGATGAAGAAGTCTCGGGTTAGAATGTTGGAGTGGGATTGTATAAGAGAAAATTGTGCCCCTCAGTAGGCCCACCCTAGACCCTTTTTTATAAGTTGAATGATTCATTTTATAGAGCTTGTCAAACAGATCATTTAGGCCAAAAAAACAGATTGATCAGATATCATTAATTACACGATGAGATCATATTTGTTTTTTTAAAAAAAAAAACTATCATTTGTTTTAGAAAAAATGAACGATCTACTCTCAAAATTCACATTTGCCGTCTATTTTTGTTAAAACAAATGTGATCCGATTATGATTACTGATCAACCTTTTTTTTTTTCACGAATGATTTGCTTTGCAACAATGTAAGATGAACAGCAGGATCACAAAAATGAACCTGAGGTAAGCCCCACCAAGGGAAACAGCCGTGACCCATTCTCTAATTTGTATGACAAACTAAAAGACAGTCTATGTAAAGAATAGTAGATTCCTTAATATCTTACCAAAAAGGCTCATGTAATATAATATACCTGGTACTTTTGCTTGTACAATCTTGCAGCTGATGAGTGTGCCAGCAGGATATGATGAGCAGCAATGTATGGCTCAGTTGAGGAGTTACCCTTAGAACAGTTTATTCCAAATGGAGCAGAGCACCGCTGAGGGGGTATGCTTCCCATATCATAACCACCAATTACAAATATATTGCCCTCATTCAAGGTTGTCCAATGCAAAACCCTATCTCCAAATTCCCTAAAGCACACCTCAGCATATGCTGTGAAGTCTCCCCTGCATCCACAAATTGGTGATTTTGTTACAAATATATTGAACATTTTCTACTTCAATCCAGGAATGTACCATAAGTGCAATAATCAGGGACAGACATTATTTTGATTTCAAGGGCTGGGTGATATGTAATGAAATTTTTTTACATTAAATTACTCTAGACTAGAAGTACTTTAAATTCTTATAGTGCAAACTTTACAAGTCTACCCCGATTCATATTCTAGGTAACAGAGGATCTTCCCCTCCCCCTAACATCTTGAATTCTCTATAATAAAATAAATAAGTAAATAAAAATCTTGGAGGGCAAACTATATAATTCAAAAACAATAACTAACACTACTATAATAAGGGAGTTCTCAAAACTTTGGAGGGAATTTGAGAATCATACACCATTTTCCGACTAAGCCATCCTCCATATTCATCTTCAAGAACTTGAGGTAGGTCAATGTGCATTAATGTAGCATGTGGTTGAATTCCTGGTTGGTTGATAAAGATAAAATGGTATTAATCACAGAGAGAAAAGGAGAGATATGTCATTTGGTTGGCATCTTACAAGAAAAACAAACTGCTTTGATATTTTCTCAAGTGTTAACAAAAAGTATTGCAATGTTTATAATGGAAATTTCAAATTTGTGAGTAACCGTGTTTGACAAGTTCATTGATGAGGTTGTTGTAGTATTCTAAACCCTTTGGGTTAACAGGTCCTCTTCCATCTGTAAAAGAGAGTGAACACAAGCATGTGAGAGAGAAGAACCAGAATTTGCTTTTGTGTACTTATCAGGTAAATTACAAGAGAGACAGTTAGGTGATCCTACTAGGGATAAGTCTTGACCAAGAAATGGAGAACCTATAAGCCTCCAACCCTGTTTCCGCCATGAGTTGGACATCTTCCTGCGAGAGATTCATGTTCCAAATTACACGTGGACCATAAGTTTACAATGCTATTCATGTTTAATCAACATTCTTACGTTAATTAAACATAATGTAAATGGATCCTCTATCCCACTCTTTCGTGTCTCAAATCACATCTCTACAACACGAGCTATCTTTCTGACTCTAATCATGTGATAAAGAAGGTGTTGGCTCCATTCACTACCCACATGGTAATGAGCCCACCATTTACATAGTGTAGGTAGCACCATGTTGTAAAAGAAGGTGGTGGAGGGCTACACCAACTCACTAAAGGAAGATAGTGAGGGTGGCACTACCTTGGCCAATTATGGCTAGCACTTCACCTACTCCTCCTCTCTTGGTTATAAATTGAGATGAGTGAGGAGAGGTTTGAATCATCAGAAATTGCAGAGTGACAGCTGTGAGTTGAGTGAGTTTCATCTCCTCCTCTGTAATTGTATTTTTGCTCCATTTTAGTGATAATTCTCATTTCTGTCCGTGGATGTAGGCATTGGGCCGAATCACGTAAATATTGTGTTCTCTGTGTGTGTGAGATAATTCTCTGGGTGTCTTTGATCCCAACAGAAGGGATTTGAGATAAAGAAACAGGGCAAGTGGGACAGAGGATCGTCAACTATTGCCTATACACACAATTCCAATGAATGTTATGATTATGGATTTAATTTAGTTCTTCCACAACCAAACAAGAAGAATGTTTATCCACCACCAGCATTTCTGTTTAAGTTATGGGGTTTGATAAGAAAATAAATAAATAAACTGAAAGAAATCTCTCATCACCTGTTTGGAAGATTGAGGAGGTAAAAAAAAAGTGAGAAATGAACAGAAATTATAAGAAATTTTTTAAAACTCATGTTTTTTTTCTTACTAAAAGTAGTGAGATATTTGGTGAGAAACAGATGTTGATGTTTATACAATTTTTAATATATTTAAATTGTTCAACTAAAGAAAATTAAACCTCACCTAAATGAGAAATCATAGCCTTCTCATTTTTTTTCATTGATTTGAGTAGTATACGCTTCCAAAAAAAAAAGTGAAATTTTAACGATTGTGTTTAGGCATTTGGGCACCCTTAAAAAAAAAAAAAAGTACATTTTACTATTCACCATTTTCAAAGCAAGCAGTTATTGATTTCAGAAAAGTTTTAAATATTTTTACTTATTTTTAAAATACTCTTTCATTCCATTTCCAATATTAACAGGAGGCCCGAGGCAAAATAAACAATGAATTCCCCTCCCACATTAGATGCAAGGTCCAACACATGACAAAATCATAACTCTCCAATGATGCACTACAGAGGAAATTATAATATCAACCAATCTTATTAAGGTAGTGGAGGAAGGAAAAATGCATTAAAAAAAAGAAAAAAGAAAAAAGAAAAACACCTTGTATTTGTGGTAACCATCACATGCTATGTCCCCAGTGGCTTGAGCTTTCCCTGAAAGTTTGAGTTGGAAACATATATATATATATATATATATATCAATCATTTTGTAGAACTAATCAATATCAATATCAATATCAATATCAATATCAATATACATCTGTTAAACGTATAGACATTTTATTGGAGGACATAAAATTGGAGCATAATAAAAACTAGAAAACCATCCCAAGAGAAATAAATTTGAAGTAAATTCCTATTTAGATAAACCAATTGACCCAAACTCACAAGTCTCATGATTCCCCCAAATTCCATTGTTTTGGATTCAGAAACAAGAAGGAAAATCAAGAAAAGTCAGAAATCGTCCACGCACATAAAATGGGATCAAAATAATCTTTTAATTTGTAATTCTCCCTTTTAACTCTCGCTGACTCGGGGTGGCCATGGCCGAATATTTTTAGGATTTTCAAAATAAGATATTTAGTCATAGAATCGGATTGCATAAGAGTTTTAAGTTCATTTAATTTTTAGATTGATAGTGAGATAAGAACTTTTAACACAATCCAGATGGACTCAATTTATTTATTTATTAATTTTAATTTAATTTTTTTATATTATTTAGTTATAAAATAAATTTTAAAAAATAAAATAAAAGGCAAAAATCTATAATATATATATATATATATAAATTAAAAATTTTGTTAAAATATTATATTTAGTTTACAATTAAATTTTGTTAATGTATTAAATTTAAATAATTATTATAAGAATCTAAATAATTTAATAATTCTGTAAGACAATAATAATAATAATAATTAATATTTCATATTTATTAAGTCAAGTGAGCTGAGTTTTAGATTTTTTTAAAAAAAATGTAATGATTGGATTTGGGATTGTATTGTTAAGTTAAGTTTGATGTTGGGTTGGGTTGTGTTGTGTTAAATTTAAAATGACACATATAATTTTACTATACAAGGTAGATCCAAATCAAACCTTGTCCGGGTGGTGTTTACCCACTATAAATGAAATAATGACATGGCTTTTCTCTTGTACAAAGTCCGAAGAATTATGGAGCATTTGGATTTGGAAGGAACTCATCCTTTTTATTTGTCATTGCATGTCATATATTGCATTGAAAATAGATGATTCTATAATAAAACAAAATTTACATAGAAAATAAAATAAAAGAAACAGAAAGGAAGGAACAAGAAAAGAAACAGACCAGAATGAGCAAAAGTGTCCCAAATGGCAGCAGTCCTTCCATCTTCAAATGCAGCTCCCTCTGACTTTTATATGTAATAATAATACACACACAAATGCAAATATAATGTTAACAATATTCATCATAATCTTCTTTTCTTATGCAATTCTTTTTCTTTTCTTTATTTTTTTTATGTAGTGTGTTCATGCTCTATTTTTTGAACTTGAGAAAAGAAAGAAAAATAAAAGAAACAGAGCATAATAAGAAGAAAACAAACCTGATAAGCAGAGGTTCCAGAACCAAAAACAAAATCAGGTGGGAATGGAAACTCATGTCTGCTCAATATGTCTGCACAAAAGACTAAGTTGAGCCACAGAACAACAAATGACCCAACAAAACACAGGTACTTCTTCACCATCTCTCTCTCTCTCTCTCTCTCTCTCTCTCTCTCAATGCTAATGTATTTATCTATGCTTTGAATATTGTATTTTAATGATGCCAAGCCGTTCACACATTCATTGATTTAAATGTAGCCAAAACACGATCACTATCAGTATACCCACACATATTGTTATAATAATTTTTTTTTAACATCAAATTAATTATAAATGAATGAAGGGTTTGTGCTAACGAAAGCAAAGATGATACTGAACTAGTTGGAATCAGAGTACGCATTATAATTTTAGCATTTTCTATGGACAAATTGGCCGTTTCAATGTTGACTCTGTTTTTTAACCATTCTCTGAGAATAATTTTATTAAAGGTGGGGCTTCTCTTCATATTGTTCAATTTAATAATTTATCAACTCTAATGACTTTTTTTTTTTCTTCTTCCGAATGATCAGTTACCTTTTATTTTACTCAGTCTAAATTTTTTTAATTAAATCGATTTGATAATAATCAGCATGACTTTATCATAGTTATTTTGTAGTATATTTTTAAAATAATACTTGTCATCTTTATTTTACAATGATTGATCTTCAAAATATAAGAATTGATAACGTGACGAGCACACTACAAAATTGATCTTTATTTTGTTGGATAATATTTACTGTATTTAAATAGTTTAAATTCTGTTGTGTATTAAACAATAACCAGAATATAAAAAAATAAAAGAAAATGAGAGAATTTGTTTGATTACAAAAATCAAACTAGAAATAAAAATAAATAAATAAAAATAGATTTTATTTTGTTACAAAAAAAAATTAAAATCTGATTTAAATAAATAAATAAAACAGAATAATAAATTAAACAACTTACTTGATTAATTTCTTTGAATAATTATCTGATCAAGTCCAGTGTTTGACACTGTGTCCTTAAGACAGATTTGTCCTCTCCATGGTACTTTCAGAATTTGGACGTCTATCTCTCAGGATAAAATGATCTACTACAAACAATAGTAGCACTACAAAAACGGGAAGGGCCCTGTTTGAATGTACAGTAAAACCAAACCAATTTATTTGCAGTTTAATTTGAATTATGGATTTTATTTTATACAAAATAAAATTAAATTCAAATATTTTTTGTCCAAAAAGATTAGTATTGGGCCGAACAAGCCCAACCTCACACCACGCACACGCGCCCAAGCCAGCCTGCCCGACGGCGGCGCGCGTGTGGTAATTTTTTGGTCCAATGGGTCTAGCCCATTTTACCCATAACCTCTCTCTCTAAAACACTTGGATACCCCTTGGGGCACACCCCAAGTACCAAACCTAAGCCTTATAAACCCATTCAAAACTTCCCACCAAATCAATGTGGAACAAGTCATTTAACAACCTTAAGGAATTTTCACCAAAATTCCATTTCCATGGAACACACTTTAGCTTCAATTTCTCATTCACTCGATAATGGTTTTGAACAACCAAATATACCACGTAAATCACAACGCAGCATAGAACGCGTTACCACTTTGACTCGTGAAAATCGACGCACGGGACCCACCTAAAAAATAGACAAACTTGGAAAAAAAATTCTGATTTTACCCAGAATTTTATAATTATTTCCAACATATTTTACAATAATTGATTACAAGAATTAATCTCCAAAATCAAAAGTACATTACCCTGTTTAGAACGGCAACTCCATAAAAGAAAATTAAAAAATTGAGTGTCGTTATTACTACCCTATCAATTATTTTGGAACTTATATTTTTTAGTTTTTTTTTTATTACAATAATAACTTTAAATGAAATTACTAAAAATGACATTAATAATTTTGGAACATCTCATCTCACAATCAAACCTACACACCCACTAGATCATGAGTTAAGATTTATGAGAGTATCCACCTTCATCACCATCTATCCATCTTCTCCAAATCCTATCTTCAAAACCTATTCACCCTCAAAACCTTGAAAAAATTTTGGCGGCAATATTTCGACGGTAACAGTGGCAATCATTTAATTACCTTCACTTCTCTGCCAATAACAATAAATGGAAGTTTTTTCGACAACCACAACTCTATGAGACGAGAGGAGTATAACAATAAAAGCTCATAGGAGGTTCATAACTTAATGGTGTTCTTAGCTCAGAGGAGATTAGCCTTATAAGGATAAGTTTTTTGAAAAAAAATGACAAAAATAATAAAAATTGTTTATCATTTTTTTTTTGAACTGAACTCCCAAACATATAATTAAAATTCAAGAACATATACCCAAACATTGTTTATTTGTTCGGGAACAGATAACCAAACTTTATTTTCTCAAGTCGTGAATAAGCATGTAGAGATAAAGTAGCAATCACCTTCGTGGATTTTGTTAAGGTTTTTGAGAAACTTTTTGGGATGTTTGGGTGTGTAATCAATTGAATAGGTGAAACATTTTTATAAGGATAATTTTGATATTATTTAAGGGATTCAAATAAATAAGGCTCCGAAATAATTAACAAGATCTAATAAAGTCTAGGGATGGCAATAGATAACCTACCCTGTGGGTATCCATGGAGACCCAACCCAAATACATGGGTTTTTCCTTCTTTTTCTTATCCATTGGGTAGGGTAAGTGATATTCTTTAAATATCTACAGGGGATGGGTACCCACTAATTTCCCCATATGTTTTTTTTTTTAAGATTCACAACCAAAACTAAATATACATTCAATCTTTTTTTCTTTTTTTTATTTATTTATTTTTTCAGGTTCACAACCATTTTTTTTTTTTTTTTAAGATTCACAACAATTTTTTTTTTTAATTTTTAAGATTCACAACCAAAGCTAAATATACATTCAATCTTTTTTCTTTTGTTTTTTTTTTAATTTTTTTTTAAGGTTCACAACCGTTTTTTTTTTTTTTTAAGATTCACAACCAAAGCTAAATATACATTCAATCTTATTTTATTTTATTTGGCTCAACAATAAAATCAAATACACATTAATTAACATTGTCACATTATTCTTGTCAAATTTTATGCATATCTAGAATTTTTAAAATTTATTTAAAAAAATTAAGGACACTGTCTAGTGTAGGTTTCGGTTTGCTTTTCTATGTTATTTTATTTTGTTATGTATTGTAATTTTCAGAATGGTTTGCTTGTTCTGAAATTTCAATTAACGAGTATGAATCTATTTGTTTTATGTTATCAGACAATTTATACAACATATATATATATATACATATACATATATGAATGTATTTGAAAATAAGGAAATTGTAGAGAATCAAAACAAGCATGAGTCGTGATTGGTTACAAATGATGGTTACAAAGATTTATTTGCTGGAAAAACAAAAAGGAGATACAAAGTCTTACTAAATAATTTTTTTTTAAATTAAAAGAATTTTTCTTAGTTATAAACAGATTTAACTGAAATCAGCTTGTTTCCCAATGTTATGCTTCATTTATTTAGATATAAAATATTTTTTAATGAAAAATAATTTTTATAAAAAAAATTAAAAATATTTTTTTTATATTTGGTGGTGGTGGTAATAGAACGAAGGTGAAAGTAGAGATTGTTATATAGTGGTGGGGTGATGGCGGCAGTGATGATGGTAGTGGCTATGGTGATGGTAGTGTGACAGTGAAAGTGAGAATAGTGGTGATGGAGTTGTGAAATTAGTAAAAATTTAATTGAAAAGATATTTTTTGTTTTTTAAAAGTAACAAACAACAAAATTCGTGAGGAACTAAAGGAAGAAGATGGAGGATGGATTGGGTGTGGTAATGCATAGATATTTTAAATGAGTGGTTCAGATTTGTTAAAGGTATAATTAGATTTTGGAAAAATTAAAATGAATGGTTCAAATTTGCTAAGAGAAAGATGGTTTAATGTTTAAAATGTCCGTGGCTAAGAGATCAACAAACAATTCCTTGTTTATGCCCTGATGCAATTTAATATGGGTCTTATAACACTTTCTTCAAACAGGTTCTTTCACATTTTATTTCTTCAAACAGGCTCTTATAACATTGTAATCAAGTTCTTATAATATGTAGGGGAGAGAGTGAGAGTGAGAGTGAGAGAGAGAGAGAGAGATGGTTGTAATTTTTTTTTAATCTTTCACGTTCTTCCATATTTTTTTTTTCAATTACTAAAACTTATTTGATTGTCTCAAAATTATATATTTGATTATTATAAAAAAAACTTTTTAATTAATTAATTAATGTGTATTTGATTTTGTTGTTGAACCAAATAAAATAAAATAAGATTGAATGTATATTT
This sequence comes from Camellia sinensis, assembly GCF_055761805.1. NCBI lineage: Eukaryota > Viridiplantae > Streptophyta > Magnoliopsida > Ericales > Theaceae > Camellia > Camellia sinensis. The sequence continues at coordinate 132,835,161 of NC_138974.1, forward strand.
AGCTTTTGTTGTGAACCTTAAAAAAATAAAAAATAAATAAATAAATAAGTTGTTAACATTAAATATATTAAAAAAGAAAGAAAAAAGATTGAAGGTATATTTAGCTAAAACCTTTATAAAAAATAAAATAAAAAAAAAAAGAAGGTTGTTAACATTAAATATATTAAAAAAGAAAGAAAAAAGATTGAAGGTATATTTAACTTTTGTTGTGAACCTTAAAAAAATAATAATAATAAAAAATAAATTGTTAACATTAAATATATTAAAAAAGAAAGAAAAAAGATTGAAGGTATATTTAACTTTTGTTGTGAACCTGAAAAAAAAAAAAAAAAAAAAAAAAAAAAAAAAAAAAAAGTGATTGTTAACATTAAATATAAAAAATAAAATGGGGATTAAAGTGAGTTGGGGAAAATCCATACCCATTAAAAAATGGAAAGGATGGTACCCATAGAGAATAGGAAAAATTTATTATAAGAGAATAGGAATGGAGAATGAATATCCACCCCGTTGCCTCCTATTGCCATCCCTAATAAAGTCCACGACATCTTGATTACGTCCTTTTGATATTGTTTTTACGCTCTTAGACAAACTTATGAAGCCACCTCAAGTCAATTCTTGTGGTTGTGAAAATAACTGAGGTGAGCATTTGTTATTCTATCGCTTTGCTTGTACCATATATGTAATGTAACCTCCTACCTCATCAACCTATTCTAATGAAATTGTTTGTTTAATTTAGTGGAATCAAAACAAAATTATATCATATTTTGATAGTATAATTAGTAAAAAATATAAAGTCTTAATTATTTGTGTTAAATAATTAAAAAACATGAAAAACATAATAAATAATAATTGATAAGAAAATATAACTACATAATACTAAGATTATTGTATAATTTTTCCATATTTTGTCCTAACGATACATTTCACTAGCCTGCAATTGGTGATATCATTATGATCACAACATCGCGTCACGTGGAATCATTTTTGATACAAACAACACAATTAAATATATTAAAAGCACCAGAGACTAAGATCCTACATATACAAATTTTATATGTAGAACTTAGTCAATTAAAGAAGACACACACAAACCAATTATTTAAAATAAAATAAAAAAAGAATATCTAAAATATTCGCATGAATGTAAATGCCGTTTCAAGTATTCTATGTATTTTTCTTTTGTTTAGTTATGTATATCTAAAAGTTTTGCTTGATACCATCCAAAACCAGTGATTGGCCCGCCTTGCAGCTAGTTTTTGATAGCATTTCACAAAAGCCTACTCCAGAGGCAGCTCCATCCAGAATGTGAGCTTGTATGTGTGTGAGAGAGATCTACACAATACAAGGCATCCCGAGAAATTTACACAAGTCAAAAAACAGTCCCAAGCTACTTATTAAAAAAACATTTACTATTTGCAAGATGCACCTTAAATGGCCCAAACTATGTCATTATATACATGGCCCAGTTGGTATTGACAAAGCCACCTAGGTCAAGGCACCCAAAAAGATGATTGCACCAGCGCAGGTAGAAAAACCGTTCCAAGGAACAGATATGATATATAGGTCTAAACTGGGGAAAATCAAGAATAAAACTAAACAAATAAAAACAGAACGAGTAGCAAAGCAAACTTTGCTCAAAGAACTTCTAAGCAATCAACACCAATAATATCACAAAAAAAAAAAATACCAAAGCGTTTTGCAATATGTTGCAAAGATCACAAGTAATGCAGCAATAATTTTGTAGATACTGGGTTCTACTTCAACAAGCATTTTAGACAATAGTTCAAAATGATAAAACATGAGTTCACTATCCATGTCCAGACAAATCCAATCTAATGTAATTGATTGTAGTAGACACTGTTAACCCAACACAAGTAAATTATCTTGGAAAGTAACATCCCCTTGTTCACAGCATCTGGAGTTAACAGATTCAACCACAATCAAATCTCACCTGTAAAAACACATTTGCAATCAGAAACTTGACACATTTGAGACTAACAAAGCACAAAAATGGATGATAACACAAATTTGGGTACTAAGGCCTCGTTTGGAAACAGGCTAATTTAGTGACTTTTTAGCTATTTGGCTAAAATATGAGCTAAAAAAAACTAGTATATTTGGAATGACTTTTTAACTTTTTACGAAAAGATGTGCAAAAAGTAGAGAGAAAATGAAATCTTTGACCTTTTAGTATGAGTTATTGGCTTTTTGGCTAATTTAGTAACTTTTTGGCTTTTTGGCTAAAAGGGAAGGTGTTCCCAAACGAGGCCTAAGGAATAAAATGCCCAAGAGGGAGGAATAGAAATATGCTGCAAAACAACAGAACCTGGATACACTCTTGCTCCTGCTCCTGCTCCGGCTAGGACTGTTCTTTTCCGGGCTTTTACTCTTGCGTTTAGGGCGCTGAAAAAATTTAAATTCAAAATAAAAAGCAATACAAAACACGCATTGGCAGGCAAATACAAATCCATTTTGCAACTGTAAATTGTCTATTTAATATTTACCCATGGAAGGGAGCACAAGTAAAACTCTATTTAAAATATTCAATCTTATTGATGAGACAATTGAAGGTTCAACCCAATTCAACTGCCCCAAAACTTCATGCTCATAGCCAAGAATGGGGGCAGTCACCAGAATCAGTTTGCCAGCAATCCATTCCATATATCAGAATATTGCATAAAACAATGCGAGATTTCACTTACAGATGGTACAGGAGATCTGGATCTTGATGGAGATCTAGGACTCAGCTTTTTCGGGCTTTTACTCTTGTGTTTCAGGCGCTGAAGAAAATGAAATTCAAAATAAAAGGCCATAACAAAGCAGAAAATGGCAGGCTTGTATAAATCAATTTTGAAGCTGAAAGTAGTTAATCTACCAATGGAAGAAAATATGCTTAATAGGAACACCTATGAAGCATGGATACTTCGACAAACATGCCGTACAGTATTACCGGATACTTACCAGCGTATGGCACTTCTACATAAGTACCAGATACACGAAATACGTATTCAAATTTTTTCTTCTTAATTTTTGGCATACCTAAACGTATCTAATATATACCCAAGCTGTACCTTATCTCAATCGAAACAATATTTTCTTTTACTACAGAAATAAAATTGCTTTCACTAGACTTCTTTTTATTTTTAGTTTTATAATTAGCATGATTTTAAAATTAAGCTATGATTTGTAAATTATTTAATATAATGACATTTAATTTTGGTTTATACCTTTTCTTTTGGCATTAAATATTAATTGTAAGTTGGATCTTAACAAATTAAACTATTTAATCAATTTTTGCATTACTCCAAATTAAAAATAAATATTTTTTTTACAACCATACAAAGTCATAACCGTATTCTTTTTTTTTTTAGATTTTACCGTATCGATGTACCTGTACTAAATCAGTACCCATATCCGTACACCCATACCTGTACCCGTAACCGTACCCATGCTTCATAGAGGAACACCCTATTGAAGATATTCAATCTTATTGAAGAAACAATTGAAGGTTCAACCCAATTCTAACTGCCCAAAAATTTTGTGATGGATGCCATGACCAGTATCAGTTTGCCAGCAGTCCATTACAGATTTCAAAATATTACATAGAACAATGTGAGATTCACTTACAGATGGTACAGGAGATCTGGATCTTGAAGGAGATCTAGAACTCTGCTTTTTTGGACTTCTACTCTTGCGTTTCTGGCGCTGGAAAAAAATAAATTTGAAATAAAATGCAATTCAAAGCACACAATGTCAATCAATGTCGAAACTGAAAATAGTCTATTTAGTATTTACCCATCAACGGACAGGAGCTCAACAAGAAAACCTTATTTAAGATATATAATCTTATCGCTGAGACAGTTGAGGGTTCAACACCTAATTCAACTGCCCCAAAACTTCATGTTCATGGACAAAAATGGGGGCATTCACCAGAAATAGTTTGCCAGCAATCCATTTTAGATATAAAAATATTGCATAAAACAATCTGAGATTGCACTTACAGATGGTACAGGAGATTTGGATCTTGATGGAGATCTGCAAAAGTTCCACAAATAACCCATTTTAATATCCACAAGTTCCTTTTAACAACTGTGATCCAAGAGCCTTGATGCCTCTTCCACGTCATAGTTACCACAATCAAAATGCATAAAAAAGAAACTGTCCACAAAAATTTAGCACCCAAAAGAGAAATGTAAAGACCATACATCCCAATAAATATAAGCCCTAATAAAGTTACAATGCAAACCTTAATGAAATCAATGCAATGGTTGTTTAAGAAACCAGTAAACAGGATGCCCAAATGACCAACAAAGAATCCAGATACCGAGCCCTATTAGCTTGGCTATGTCGAAAAAGCAATGCAGTAAAATTGTTTCTACCGCAGACTGATGGTGTTTCCCAAATTCCATTAGCACTTGGCCCACAGTCCAGCTTTACCATCGCAATCCATGATCTTCTTTGTTCCCAATCTAGCACCGATGGACATTTGCGATGCTTAATGTATTAGAACAGACAAACCACGAAGGTTTCTAAAGCTGCCCATCTAGAAAACACCATACCTCCACAACCAAAAGAGTTGCAGGCATTTGAACCATATACCACCAAGATCCTAACATGCAATCCCCAGATCGCTGCATATATCCCTATCTAAAAAAACAAACAAGATAATTTCATATATATGAAAGGAAAAATGGAATTGATGATAGTTTGACAATGGCATGTTTTCTCAATACCACGTCTGCTAAAAAACCATGAAATGAAGCAAAGATGGCAAAAAAGGACAAAACAAGCAAGGTAAGGTATTATTATCATTTCCAGTTTGAAATTTGCTGAAACCAATATGTTGTAAAGTGCGAGGATGCAACTTGCCACTTCCCCATTTAATTGAACCCAGAACAACTCATTTAGCTGAAGCAAAAAGTATGCATGCAGAATTACAGATCCATCCATTATTCTTTGTTAAGTACGCAGATTTCTTAACTCATGACACCACAAAATATTTATAGAAAATATGTAGCCATGATAAGAAAATAATTTAAAAAATCAAGATGAGAGGTGAGACAGTAGCTGGTAAGTTAAAAATACCACCATAATTTCAAAAAGTGCACAATAACCTAACCAGAAAATATGATAGATATATATGTGACATTTTGGTACAATCCACATAAATTTATCAGAATGAAAACCTATTTGAAGAAATGGCAACATTGATATGAAAAGTCACTAACCAAAGCCACTGCTTTAAAATATGATCCAGGGCATGCAAAATTTAACACCAACTTCAAGAAGATTAAATACAAGTAGTTTAAAGATCGAATCCAGTTCAAGCCAAAAAGATGGATGCACAAAATAATTTAAGTAAGCAAACCAAAAAGCAAGTACAAGGTAAAGGTAGATAAAGACCCTCCCACCATTCATATACTTCTCAGAGTGTATATAATACACATGGTGGGGAAGTGTCTGACAGGACACACAACTCATCAGGTTATAAATAAACTCATCTTAAGTTTTTCTACAAAATAATACAACGAAAATATTTATAGAACAGTGTTTCCAGTGGATCCTGTGATATAACAATATGATACTGCAATGATACAAATAATAGTTGTTGAATGCATTAAACAGAACACACAGATGATTGCAATTGCAATTTACCCTTCTTTTGGCAATGGCTTTTAAGCCAGCTTAAAAGTTGTTGTCATCAAGGACAAGGACCAGGACCAGGACCAGAAACATACTTTTCCCGTAATAGTTAGCATCACGATGTTTACATGCTTGTCGAACACACCAAACAATGTCAAATGGACTACCTTAAAATATTTTACACGCGACATATGGCCACACTCTATTAGACAATTTACACCACAAGTAAAATTGTTCCATAGCATTTGCACAGGAATTTCACATTACCAATTAGATCATTTACTATTTCAACATGCATAATTCATCCTATTGTTCTCAGTATTGGCTCCTTTTTTCCCTCCCCTCCTTATCTTTCCACCAATTTAAAAATCGATAACTTTACACGGTGGACCAACCTTCAGACACTATGCAAAACAAAATGAGATGCACGCATTTACAGAAGACAAGAAAGGACAAAATGAACATGACTAGGATAGCAGATGACAATAGTTTACTAGTAAGCATCCTAGCAAAGGAATATGAAACCTTAGATTAATAATAAAGACCTCTGTGAGCAAACCAAAACTATAACATTAAAAGGTATACCTTGACTGAGAGCGCGGCTTTGAACCAGAACGCGAACGAGAAGAAGCAGATCTTGAACGAGATCCAGCAGGTGAGCGACGTGAAGATTTGGGTTTCGGAGACTTGCTGAATGAAAATTCCACAAAATTAGAAATCAAGAACACCACAGTACACAACAAAATAAATAATTCACCATGTCATGACCCAACCTCCTGCTCCTGCTCGGACTCAAACTCCGACTGCGACTGTAACTCCTGCCTCTCGAATATGAACGACTACGACTCCGGCTCCGGCTCCGGCTTGATTTATATTCTCTTACCTATAAGTAATGAAATCCAGACAGAATATATGTATGATGTGAATAACAATGTAACATTCTACATATTGGCATTAAAATATCAAATAAAAGTTAAAATTATACACGAACTATTGCTCGAGTAAAAGCGTTCCGAAACTCAGAGTCATCGAGTTTCCTAATCTGCAGACATGAAAACAAAATCTGCTTAGACATATCAAGCAAATGATTGGTGTTTTAAATAATTGTTAACCCAAAAAATTTGTCAGTAAACCACTAATTTCAAAAAATAATCAACAAACAAATGAAAAGTTACTGCATATTTCATGTCATCATTGTTTGTGTAATCTACAATTCCCGTTGTGCCTGCAAGACAACCATAATACAAATGATAAGACTCTATTCACAAAGATAAAAGATGACAAATAGCCAACTCTCAAATTTTTTTGAGTCTCAAATGCCACAGTTTGCAGAACAAAATTGTCAGAGTAACACAAAAACCCAGTGATTCAGACAGTTAGTTAGAAGTCCAAAACACAACTCATAAGATGGACTGTTGTACATAGAATCAATCAGCCAAACTTATGTGTAGCTTTTGCACATTAGTGGAAGAAATGGAATACCAGAATAACAAAATAATGGGTAAATTACACTAAACTCCCCGGAGTTTTGGTAAAAATACAACTAGCCCTACAGTTATGACATAATTATATCATGCTCCCATGAAGTTTAAATTAGTATAACACTTGTAATGAAACCAATAGTGGCTCATCAGTCAACCAAATGAAAAAAAAGATGGTCATCTTTTTTTCAACACTGAAATACCTATTTTTCCCTAGATTAAAATATGTCGAACTTTATTCTTACATTGAAACCCTTGACGTGAAGAATGACAAGACAAAGAAAACCCTCCTGTGAGGGTATTATGGAAGCCATGGTCTCTTGCCTTCCTCTTATCCCCTATCACCACTATCTCTATGTACACAGAGAGAGCGAGGGGAGCGAGCAAATACAAAACCCTTCCAACACATCACCAACTACCCACCACCATGCCCAATCAAACACACCAACCACTCCCAATTAGCCATCTCATAGCCTCACTTAGCACCATTGCCTCAATCAGCCACCTACTTCAAATAAATTATTTTTACAAAGCAAGACTCCTATAAATTTTCATCCAATAAATACTCCAACAAGTGAATCACACAAGACTCAAGGATGGTCTTTAACCAACAAAATCCAAATGAATTATTCTTACAAAATAATCACTAAGCCAAATATAATTTTTTATCCAACAAAGACTCCAACAGGTGAATATCATTGCTCAAACACAAGTCCTCTTACTAACATATGAATAAACAAATAATTCTATAATTAAATTTTCTCATCATACCACTTGCATCACGAAAAACTTGGGAGAAACAGACATCCCCTGCTCGACGCATGTGATCCTGCAAGACAATGCATGATATCAAAATTCATTAAACAACACATCTAGACTTTGAAAAATGGCAATGAAAGAATGTGTGGTTTTGTGTATATATGCACATATAAGACCACTCTTAAAAAAGCTCCTGCTCACCTTAAGATCTTGCCATGAAGCAGAGCTAGGCAATCCAGTGACTAACACTGGATAATAAAGATAAATGTGAATCAATTTGACGGTAGATAAAAAGAATCAAAAAAATCAATTTGCTGATCAATCAAATGAAACCAAATAAAATCACACAACATGCATATTTCAAAGGAAATACACACCACGATAATCAGAGTGCCTAGACACTCCTCCCCCGCGGCCACCACCACCACGTCCACCGCGACCACTGTTATAACTACTATACCGATCTGTTGATGATGGATGTCCACGCCCGCCATGTGCAAGTTCCACCTTTATAAACATCAAGAGAATACGTCTCTTAATTACCAACAAGTAAATGTTTGCTACATAAAAAATGCATCATATGTGTGACTAACCCGCAGCCGGTGCCCATCAAAATCATAGCCATCACGACCACGAATAGCATCTTCCGCATCACGAGCCTCTTCAAACTGTAAGCAAAATTTGTCAATACATCACATATATTATAACAAATAGAGTGCACTCAAAGCAGCTTCAAAATCACCTCAACAAATGCATAACCAGGAGGTCTTGGGGGGATTTTCAAATCAATATGAGCTATTGGTCCATACTGCAACATGAACACCAGTTAAACACCCGACATCGACAATTTACATTAAGAAAATATTTAAAATTAAACTAACTCATTTAGCACCCTTATCTGTCAATTTTATATTTAAATTAACTCATAAAAGTACCATTACCGAAATAATTTGAGATAATAAATTTGATTAGCATGAAATAATATTGCATTTATATAATGTGGTTATTAATTCATTGTCATTTTAAATAATAAAGAAAAATTAATACTTTGTAAAACAAATCTTCCACTTCCCGCTCGCGAATGTCACCAGGAAGATTGCCAACATAAAGTGTTCGACTTGAGCGACTCATGTTCCTGAAACCCAATCTCAAAACGACGAAAGTCAGAACGAAATCAAAACACACCCGAATTACAAAAAAAAAAAACAAATAGAGAACAGAAAACTGGTGATATCTAATTAACAAAAGCAACGGTAATACAGACTGATTTAAAAATAAATAAATAAATATCTTGAAATATAAAAGCCCTAATCTAGAAACAGCTATCACGGTTGTCGAAAGATTAGCATAAAAGACAGAAGAAAAAAAAAACCACAATGACAAGCACGAAAACAACAAACATTGATCAGATCTACATGGATGTTAGGGTTGACAGTGAGAGATGAGACGTTACCTCTGAGAGACTTGAGATCGCGAAAGAGTAGAGAGACGGAAATTTTCTGAAGATTAGGGTTTTGAGAGGTGGAGTTGCAAATATAGTACGGTGATGATTGTGTGTGGTGTTTCGTATGCTTATTTCGTAGTACGTTCTTTATTGAGTGACGATCTAGTGGTTAACATCGCATCTTGATCTAAATCTCCGTTGGTCTATGTAGGAGCGTCAGTTACATCGTTAAAAGGTCTAAAATCCACCGTCCATTCCACCCGACCTGACCAGCCTAGTTTGTAGTATAAAATTAGTTGGGTCTAGGTCAATGTGCAAGGCCCATGACCTCTGGCCCATTACATTATTTAAGGTTGCAAATATATATATTTTTGATTATTTTAGTTACGTATTTGATTTTTTTTATTATTTTATTCTGGTTAAAAAAAAGTTATATTTGAGAAATTAGTTTTAAAAAAAATTTGTAATTAATCTGATGGTTGTGAGAGAAAAAAATGAAATAATTATAAATTAGATGTTACATTTTATCTTATTATCTATTTTAGCCTATTTTATCCTTTTAATTGATTTTTTTAACCTCACCCTCTTAAAAATGTATTTAATGCTGGTACTATTGAGGGGCAATTTGGAAGAAGCTAAAAAAATTGTTTTTTGATTTTTTAGCTTTTATAACACAAAAAAGTCAAAAAAAAACACACACAACAAAAAAAATTAACTTTTTTACCAACTTTCCAAAGCACTATTGAATAATATGGTATTTCAGTTTTGTATTTAAATTTTAATTTTAAATGTATTTAACTGTCAAATTAATTATTTATATTTTAAAATAGTGAAGTATTATTCTAATTGTTTAAAGATATTATTTAATTTACTATGCTATTATTAATGTTTTAATTTTAATTTTTTCACCTCTAAAGGAAAGCCAAGTGATGAATAAATCATTTTCAAATAAAGTTTGGATTTTTTGAATAATGGTTTTGACACGAGATTGTTGTAATTCTTGATCTATAACTTTGTATGAAACTTTTTGAGTAAACAAATTTATTTTGTTTATAAATAAAATTTGTTTTTAAAGTATTGATTTAATGTTCTTGAGGAGGAAAAATGAATTTGTTTGGGATTTACTAATAAGTATACACTAGTGGTAAACCCGTGCTATGCACGAGACTGATTTGTAGTATATAAATTTTTTAATAATGCATCAAGTTCTAAATTTTGTCATAAAATTATAATCATAATGAATAAAGTTCATCTTCTCAAATTTCATAAATAAAGACAATAATTTAAAAAGTAGATATGCACAAAATGTTATTATAATTCAACTGATCTATTTTTCTTGAAATAATAAACTTGATTTCTAACTAATGAAATAATATTAACAATAAATAAGATGTTTCTCAATAACCCTAATGTCTAAAACATATATATGCTAAAAAGAATTACTAATAAACCGAATGCCATAAATCGATCTATCTATATTTGTTATGGGTTTATATATATTTTTAATTTATATATATGGTTATAAATATTTGTGGGTTTGTAATTTTTTTATCACTTTATGCCAAATATATTTTTTATTTTTAAAAATTTTAAAATTGAAAATTTCTATTTAATGCTTGAAGCTCTTGTAAAAAAATAAAAATTCAAACAAAAAAATCAAAATTTTAAATTAGATTTGTTTAGATAGACTTTAAAAAAAATAAAATTTAAAATTAGATATTGAGAGATAAAATAAAGATTTTAACTGAACATATAGGATCAAATTTGTTAATTACGAAAGATTTTAACAGAAGCGAGATAGATCAAATTTGTTAACTTTATCTATTTGTATATCAATTTTTTTTTTTTACGTTTATTTAAAAAAAAATAGAAATTAGGAAAATTAGTAAAGGGGACTTGAGAGAATACCAGTAGGAAAGAAAGTGATTAAGAGTTAGTATTAAGGGTTTGGCGGCCTTTCATGTTTCACGCTGCATTCTTATAATATATAAGAAGATAAAAGAAAAGGAAGGGACTAAACATCTTATAAATATTTTATTTTTATTTTTTCATATGTACCAAAATCACACATTAATATAAGTAAGTTTGTCTTTTTTATTTGGTCCTTAGTTTATTATTATTATTATTATTATTATTATTATTATTATTATTATTATTATCTAAGATTAATGTTTTAACCATTTGTCACACATGACCTCAAGCTAAAACTTTAGCAAGAAAGAAAAAACAATGGTGTGTTCATATCTATTGGACTAAGAAAAAATTGTGCCAAAAAAAATTGAAATACAATTAACAACAGTGAACACTCAAATAGAAAAACTCTCCATCTCATATACACAATTTTTATGATTCAAGATTCTAGTTATACAAAAACAAAAACAAAATTGAAAGAAAGAAAAGGGCAATAAAAACAAAAGTGTCCTCTTTACATAATAGTCTTTAATAAGTTTCTTATTGACATTGTTTTAAGACTCGCCGGCCATATGTGCTTCCAAACTAAAATTTCTTCCTCATGGTAAAATTTTCTAATTCCTCTATAAAAGCCATCTATTTGATCGTTCCAATAATTATCGATTATCCTTCTCATTTATTGTTGTTTGTTCTCCTTATGACTTAGGAGTATTGTTTGAACTTTAGCACTATTGTAACTTGTAAAATACTAAATTTTCTCAAATATAAGAAAAAGAAAAATATATACAAAAAAAGAAAAAAAAAAATTTGACAGATTGCTTTATTGATATGGAATACAAACACACAAAAATTCTATGTAAAGTAATTGTTTTGTCTATATAATAAGTGAAACATATAACTCAAAAACTTGGAAAGGGGCTTAAAAAATAAATAAAAATAAAGCAATGGCAACCTCTTTTATATCATACATATATACCAATCTCTAACTTTCTTACGAAATGGTCATATAGGCAGTACCAATCTAACTTTCTTATGAAATGACCATGGAGGTGATGGTGACAAATAAGGGCAAGTTTTTTGGGAGAGAGATATAGTCATATTTTTATTTTTTTATAAGAAACAGTGTGAAATTGAAACAAAAATGTAATTATATATAAAGAGGGAAGAGAGACATGTGAGAGAGGAAGTCATGTGAAAGAAGGTTACTTTAATTGAGATAAAGGAAAGAGGTGATAAGAGAGTTTTAAAATTTTTAATTTATCTAAAGTGATAAATATATATTTTTTCTTATATATTTCATGTGGATTTTTGTCTCTCCTCTATTTTGGCTAGAAAAAATAGGCTGAGAGAGGAAGCAGTGCCACCTCATTTTTTTAATCTCTCAAAATTATGAGAAATTAGGATTAAATAATTGATAGTCTGTGAGCTTCCACTACATTTGCTTTTATAGATAGTATAAATAGATAGATAGATAGATAGATAGATATAAATATATAGGTAAAAAGATAGATATCAAATCTAATTTGAAAAAAGATAAAAGTAAAATAAACATCCTTAAAATAAAATAAAATAAAATAAAATAAATAAAAAAAAAAGAGAAATGTGAGAATTCAGTTGTTGATAATTAAAATTTTTAAAAAGATAAGATATTTATGGGAGATTATGTATGAGTAGAAGATAATTTAATTTTTGTTATATCGAAATAAAGGCATATATATTTTCTTGAATAGTAGCAAAATAAAGTTACTTTTTTAATAAAGTTGTAATAGAATAAAATATATTTAATTTTTAAAATGCATGCTTGATGGCAATTTTTTTTTAAAAATACATTGATAGAAAATTTTAAAATTGATGGTAGTCAATTGTTATCATTATAGCCAAAAAGAATTTAATAGTGGTCAATCATTAACCAATAATTTTGGATAAAATCATAGATAGCCAATAAAAAATCAACACTTAGCAACTTAAATTTTGTAAAAATTTTCAAAAAAAAAAATTGGAAAAATCAGAAAAAAAAGTATTGGAATTTCACAAATCATAGAGTTAAATATTTTCATTAATTTTAAAATTTAAATTTTAAATCTAGTAATATTATTCCATGTGTAATAATTCAAAATTTAGACAATACACTAATAGATTTGAGTCATTTTTTTCTAAGATTGTAAAAAAAAATCAAAATCTTAAATTAGATATGTTTAGATAAAATTTAAAGATTTTAAAATTTTAAAATTAAATATTGTTAGATATACCAATCACTTTAAGCCAAATATAATTTTGTTTTCAAAAATTTTAAAATTGAGAAATTGTGTTTAAGGTTTGTAGCTGTTGTGTGTGTTTGTGTTGTTAAGTGGGTGTATATTGGTTGTAGATGATCCGAAGAACTCTCATTTGAGAGAGCTTGAAAGAGCAAAAGTGAGATTAACTTTATGCAGAGCTGATCTTCTTGATTTTGAGAGTTTACGCAAAGCCATTAACAGGTGTGATAGACATAAGATAAAGTAAATTAAATTAAATTCAAGATTTGATGAGTTTTAAATCTAATTAAATTGAAAAACAAAAGCAAATTACAAATTAAAAAGTAAGCAAGCCCAAATCGTGCGAAATGTAATAATGAAGAAGATGAAAAGATATGTAGATAAACTGAAAAATAATAGAAAAAAGAAATGCATATATATACACAAAAGTAATAAACACTGAAAAAATACATATAAAGTAAGAAATAATACTATGAGCATAAAAATGAAGAAAATGAAAAGATATACAGATGAACTAAAAATATTTAAAAATATATATACACACAAAGTAACAAACATTGAAAAAATACATATAAAGTAAAAAATAATATTATACTGACCTTGTAATGATTTTTTTTGCAAATAATCAAACTTGCAAAATGTAACAATGGAGAAGATGAGTTATTATGAGAAAATAAAAGATGACTGGAATAAACTGAATAGAGAAATGTGTGTGTGGAAGTTGTAGGAGTTGTTGGTTTCTTTTTTTTTTTTTTTAAATTGAGATTGAGAGTGAGATAGATATTATTGCGAGTGATGGATATAGATGATTATTTTATTATTTTGGGATAAGTATTATTATGGGTGATGGATATAGATGAATATTTTATTATTTTTTAATTTTATATTTTATACAGGGAGAAGGAGTGAGAAGGCTTGAAGAGTGGAAAGGGAGATAAAGGGAAGTGCCATGTAATATTTTTTTTTTTCAAAATTATGAGAATTTAGTATTCAAGTTTTAGAGTCTTTTGACTTAACAATTACATTTGGCTATATATATAGTATAGATTTTTTATCTTTTTATCTTTTTTTCATCACATCATTTCTTTATTTTTCTGTAGATCTTTTTGTAAAAATTCAAAAAATACATTTATTTATATCATCCCAAACATTGATTAATAAGTACAGTAAAAATTCCTTCATTTGTGACGGTAAAAAAAACTATCATGGTGAGGAAAAATGTACCTAGAATAATTAATTGGGACGTATATAATGAATGTGGCATTTTTTTATTTTTTATTTTTAACAACGCAATAAAATAAAAATATTATCAAAATTGATATAATTTGTTTTTATAAACTGTAACTTTTTCACGTAAATCCAACTTTTCACGGTGAGTCTCTAAGTTAATATAAAATTCTTGTGTCACTCAAATTATTTTAAGTTTAAATTTAAATTTGAGATGAGGTTATCGAATAAGTAACTTTATAGCAGTAAGAGGGAAAGAAAAAAAAATTACATTATAATATTAAAAAATAATCAACTTGCTTGTTTTTTGTTTTCCAAAAACATTTTTCAAAAAATTATACTTTCTTATTTTTCGTTTTTTTTTTGTTTTTACTAAATTTTTTTAATATTTTAAGTAGTTTTTAAAATTTTTAGACACACTTAACATAAATATATATAAAAAAATATAATTTTTATGAAAATGGAGAATTAGAATCCACCTGATTGGAGTAGAAATCAATATGATCATGTAAAACACAATAAAAATATATGTAAAAAATAAATTTATTTTTTAAAAATTAAATAAATTAAATATCAATAAAAATATATGTTATTTTTTAATTAAAATGTTAAATAAATTTATTTTAAAAATAATAATTAAATAATGAAATTAAATAAAAAATCTATTCAAATTTAAATAATGAAATTAAATAAAATATAAATAAAATTTTAAAATAAAACATCAATAAAATATCTATAAAAAATTAAATAAATAAAACATCAATAAAAATTAAATAAAATTATTTTATTTTTGAATTGAGACATTTAAATTTTATTGAATTTTACTAAATATAATACATAATTAAATAATAAAGGGTTAAAATGGTCATTTCATCACCTAATCTCATATCTCCCTTATCTCTTCATTTGTGTCTCACCCCCCCATGAGACACAATAGTTCAATGTATTTAGGACTATTACTTCAGAAAGACTAATAGTCCGGTGCAAAAAATTGGAACCAAACAATGGACTATTAGTCCGGATAGACTAAGGCCCCTATAGGTTTAGCATCGTAATTAGCCAGTAATCCTTGGACTACCGAAGGCCTCTAAACAAATTAACAAGATTAAGGGGCTAGTGGAAGCAAATACATAAATATAATTATCCAATGAGCTGTGCTGACTTATATGAAACGGAATATTTAAAAACTTTATATACATAATCAAAAGTCAATTATACATTATATCCACACACAATATGGTATCTTAAGCCCAGCAAATAGAATTAAATCAAGTCATACATATATAGAGAACCAATAGAACTTGAACACAGAACACTTCGGGAACCTCCACGTGAGGCATAATGGTTGGCTGACAACAAAACACAGATCCAGACAAAAGCCTTCAGGCTCGGGCTCCAGAATGCTCACCTATACATATATATACACATAATGAGCTAAAACCCAATGAATAACATTAAGGTAAAGAGGTTAGTGAACGAAATCCGAATATATCATAAGCGGAAAACAGGTCATAACATAATCATCGTCATATCAGAACATAATAATGGTACATCCCATAGAACATATCAGAGAACGTCTTCCGACTAGAGTAATCGGTTCCGGATACCGATTAAACACATATCACCACAATGAAGTGGCTAACGAAATCTCGTAATTACTTGTATGTCATGGACCTGCATTTTCATGCCGTCCCCCATGACTTGGGACTATCTATGGATGCCATAATAGATTTCAAACTTGGAATGTTCGTTCACGTAAACAGATATCATTTCAGAAATCATAGTTTATCACATTTCATGTGGAACATAATTCATATCAACATATCTTTGCAGAAATGTTACTCACAGTGGTTCCCGTAAATAGTCAATCAATCCTCGAGTCTTGACCTACAAGCACAAAATACATAACACAAGCATGTCTTATTATTACACATTCATGTGGCCAACACGGCTTAGCTTTCATTACGTTGGTTCTTGTTCTTTCTCATCACATTGTCTAACACCTACACACACATGCTATCTCGGAAATTAGTACATTCTTTCTTTAGTGTGTTTCTAATCCATAACCTCATTACTATGGCTTAATTAAGGCTTAAGAATGCCTAAGATGCAATGAGGATGCCAAAACATCCCTTGGAACACTTAGGAAATTTCTGAAAATAAGGTCCACGCTCGAGCGTAGCTTTTCTCGCTTAAGCGGACATGCAAAATATGAATGGTCGCTCGAGCACACATTCCTTCGCTCGAACGATCTGTAAAAGACATGAAACTTCTGGGAGCTTGCAATTCACGCTCGAGCGGACTTTTGATTGCTCGAGCGGAGTGCACACACTCAGATTGGTCGCTCGAGCGTGAACTCCTACGCTCGAGCATAGATGCAAATTCTAGAATTTCCAAATTGCATCTTCAAGCTCAAAACTCAAATTCCAACCTTCAAAACACATCTCTTGGGCCCCAAAACTTGCGATAACATAGTAAACTTGTAAAACATGAAGAATTTAGGATAATTTCATAAAATCATGGCCCAAGAGTTTGTTAAAAACTCACAATTTCAACTTAAACACATGATGAATGTTCATGAGCATAACATGCATGTAAAATCTTTTCTTCAAACCTCATGAAACTAGCAAATTGAGCTCATAAGCTCCATGCATGTAAGAAATTCTTCCCAAAACATGATTTTAAGTGAAGGAACATGATAATTCAAACATGGATGATATGAATCATGTTCAAAATGATGAAATTAAACTAAACTAAGCATGCATGTATGAATTAACTCTAAATTCATCATCTTTGGTCCAATTCTTGTACATAATCACAAATTCTTCTTGAAATGATCTACTTGATGGTTAAAAGTCATAATTAAATCTTAAATCCTTACCTAGAGTCTTCAATTAGCTAGGTACTTGCACAATCTTTGATCAATTCAAGCTATAGCCTTCAATTCTTCTTCAATCTCTTCCTTTCTCTTTTTATAATTGTGCTCCCTCTCTCTCTAAAATGTTTCACCAGATTTTAACACTAAGGGGCAAAAGGATTGAGCTAAAAATGAGCTTAAGGCTCACATATAAAGTTATGTTGCTAAAATACACTAATTAGAACATAAGGCTTGCCAAACGCAACTTAACGAATCAGATTGAATCAATTTTTAATAAAACTTGTCATATGGTTCTAAAAATTCTAAATAACATATTGGTGGAGTCAATTTCGGTTTCGGATGCCGATAAGGCTTTTAATTTACATAGTAAAGCGACATTTCAGATAGATATTTCTACAAGTAACAGATAGTAAGCCAAATATCATGCAAATCACATAATAAACCCATAATTTATTTTATTCACTTAATTAACATCCTTAACTACCGATTAGTGGCTAATTGTGGATCGGGGTTATTACAGTCTCCCCATCTTAAAAAGTTTGATCCTCAAAACTCAAGTTATCTTATATCAAAAGAAATGATGTCCATCAAAATATAACTGCAATTCTTTACAAAACAGAAGCATAACTATATTCATAAATATGCTCATAACCCAATCTTGACCTTAGCTTCGTACAGAAACAGAATCACAAATCATATACAGAGATTAGGGTTCGTATAAAAACAGAGTCTTATACGCATTCAGATTTTAATCAGAAACAGATTCATATTCATGTTCATATTTACATTATTGTCCAGATCATACACAGATATCACAATTCTTGCTTGAGCATACATGGTGCATTCATTAGCACTAACAAATCCGATGACCCATAAAGGGACCTGATGACCCATGAAGGGACGCATATTAAATGATGCTAAGGATGTCACGAATACATATCATAAATTGGGCAATCATTCAGCATACAACATATAGCATTTCAGAATACAAAACTTATTTTGTCACACAAAAAATAAATACAGTTTGACATAACTTTATTACGTTATTATTCACATTACTTATATCAAGTACTTATCGGGGTCATAGATTCACACTGTTTCCATTTTCACAAGTAATTTCCCCCGTTAAGATACAGAGATTTGATTTATTCGTTTCCGAGTCATCTATTCGGTCCTTGTTCAACTTGGTTTTCAATTCGGTAATCCATTACAGTTAGTCCAGGTCATCCAAAGTATAGTAGAAATACAAGGCAATTTCGTACGTTAACCCCATAGCAGTAAACGGAATTCTGAGGTAATCATTCATATACTATTCATCGGCCTCAGTTTCCATAAATTCAATCGTACTATGTGTCAATACAGAAGCAGTCCTACTGATTACATATACCCCCAGGTAGTCAGAGTTTATAATCAAACCAGTTTGCTGTCACAAATCCCATCAGTTTTGAAGTACAGTAATACCAAAGCAATCATCCTCTAGTCAAACAAGTTCATGGTCAAAACGGTAATACCGGATAATTAAGCACATGTCATATATACAGTACTCCCATATTCCCCAAGCACAAGTTACCAAATTTCATAATCTCATTCACGTGTTTTCCCAATCGGTTACAGGCATATAGTAAGAAACTATTCATAATCACATAGTCTGCCGTTGACGGTTCACATTCTTTCTAAGGATTCAAGATTGATTCTAATTCTCATTTGGTTAGTTCCCTTAGCAACACAGCCCTGTTATTCAATCATAAGCAATTCACAATCCCCCATAATGTAATCAATCAAATAATAGCTCTCAATAAGGGTCTCCTCATATCAAATCAATGAAAGTTCAACCAGGTCATAGCAGATGCAAGTTCTACCCAGTCATATCAAGTTAAAGTTTAAGTGTGAGTCATCAAACAGAAGTTCTCTCAGGTAAACAAAGGTCTCATCAAACCATAGTTCTATCACATTAGATCAGGTAAAGGTTCTAGCCTTATTATTTCCAAACGAGGTATATTAATTCTATAGTTCATACTCTATTCGCTTAGGTGCATAGTTAGTAGTTCTACAGTTGTTCCAAGTTCCTCGGCTCTCAAATCACATCAGAGTTATGTACCACAATAGTTCATATCGAAGAGTTCAGGTCAAATACAATGTTACATTCTCCAAGTAAGTTCACATATGGGTGCACAGATATGTAATTGTTCATATCAAGAAGTGGGTTTCAAAGCGTTCATTAATCACAGTCCAGCCCCGTTAATTCTTCCAGGTATATAATTCAATAGAACGTAATTAGTCACTATCAATGTTTTCACTAGTTCCATAATAATATAATTTCAGTAAATGAAGTCTTACTTCTTTAGATATCAAGTAGGAAAATTTTTATTGGCCCAAATCGTTTAGTTTTTAAGTTAGTTCAAATCTTAGTGATACTCTAATAATAATCTCCTTTTTAGCAACCTCAGTTGAGTTCTAAATGATTCCAACAAATGGGTTCCGTCTTAATCAAGTAATACATAACATAACTGGTAACAAAACATGGGATGAATTGAGTTCATCAATCAAAATCTTTCAAAGCCTCTAAGGCTGTTTACTAACATATACATAACATAAAGGATGACATTCTTGACAGAACAGAGGAATAACCGCCCCGGAATCGAAGTACACCCGTTCATGACCGTCGGTGGCCGACCCGGAATTGGTTAGACAACCCACCCGTACAAGACCATCGGTGGCAGAACATAACCCACCTGTACAAGACCGTCGGTGGTACCATCTGTACATGACCTTCAATGGCAAAGAGATATCTCAACAAAGGTGCTATATAAGCTTAACGTCCCCTAGCACGAAAGAACCTTTCAAGAATGTCATCAAAACAAAGCTAACACTTGATATAAAAACTAATGGATAATCATTCATGCTAGATTAAATACTCTTCCAAAACAAAGCAAAGCAAAACTTTATCACAACATTATAACGCAACTTTATTTAAAAACAAACACCCACACATAAACTGTTAACTTCAAGCAGTCCTACTTGTACATAAGTACTATCCTTAACCAATTAAATTATTTAAGCTTTCTCTTAGGTTTTGGGATAGTCTTTTATTTAATGCCCCAACTTCTCACATTTCCAGTAATTCGATGACACAGTCTCCGATAGATCTTGTGACATATAACATACTAGGATAACTTACTTTTCTTACAACGTTACCTGGAATTGCTCGTCTTTCCTGCCACAAAATTCTTAGTTTTCTCCCTTTGTTCACTTTTCACTTCCACACTTAATTCTCCCTTTTGATCTTGCTATGTGCGATAGGATTCACAGCTTTCACTACGTTCTCTAGTACTTCTTCTACTTAACCTCATCACTCTGATAAAGACTCAATTTCCACTTCATTCATACTTTTCACCACCTCCTCCTATTCACGGAAGGGAAGGGTTAAACACAAGAAAATGGTTGACAATACTTGGGTTGATTCATTGACTTAAATTATATTACAAAGCACATATCATATACAAGTAGACATACATACATAGACATATAAGGACGCTGGTAAGGTGACCTATTCATTCCCAAGGAATTTACCAAGAATTTCTGATTCGAAGCATGCTGGCCAAACGTGATTCCAATCAAACTTTCAAGGTCATTCTACAAAGGCATGAGACTCTACGGTTTACTATTCCACATAATAGGTTCCTGTAACAACCCTCGTCACTGTTTACCGAATAACCACTGATTACCGTTAAACTGAACTGATTATGACTGATAAGTGAACTGGATAAACTACTGAACTGACTGACTGAAATTGAAACTGAATTGACTGAGTATATCTGTTCAATTGTATGTCTATCTGTTTGATTGTTAATTGATCTGTTCGTGTTTTTATGTTTAAATTGCAAATTGAATGCCTTATCGGCGGCCGAACCGGAAATTGATTAATGTTTCATGATCCTCATAATTTATAGGATTTTATGGTATATTTATCTGAAAACTGATTTGGTATGATTAAATTAGGTTAATTATTGAGAAGTTACATAGTTTGACTTAACTACAACTTTGCCATTTGAGTGGGCCACTACACCAAACCTTGTTTAAGCCTTAGCCTTGCATTACAAAACATTTCCTCAGCTTCTTTTGAGCACGCCACCGAACTAGAGAGAGAGGAAGTGAGAGAGTTGAATTGTTCTAGAGCATTGGCTTGGAAGACTTGAAGGGATCATAGGAGAATTGCCTAATTGGACTTCTATACTTGTAATTGAAGCTTTAGGTGAGGAATTCAACCTCTCATTGTTGTGTTTAAGTGGACTCTTGCATTGTTCATGTCTAAATTGATGAATTGAGTCATGTTCTAGTCCTAGCATGTCAAATTGAAGCTCATTCCATGCATACATGTTTGAATTGTTGAGTTGTGAGTTGATTTCATAGTAAAATGTTACATGCATGTTCATATTGTGTTTAAGCCCATGATTTCATCTTGTCCTTGGAAGAATTGGCTCACTAGAGCATGAAATTGAAGCTTTGAATTGAGTTAAACTCATGCATGTCATGTTTGAAATATTGTTCATGAAAATTGGTTTCAAATTGAGTTTATTTGAAACACCCTTGGGGTTTGATTTTGCAAATTGAGCTTTGAATCATGTTAAAGTATGAGTTTTGATGTGTTTTCTGGAAAATTGGCCCAAGAGGATCGAAATTTATGTTTTAAAACTTGGTTTTGAGCTTGAGGTTCAAATCTGGAAATTCCAGAATTTGGACTCACGCTCGAGCGGGGTGACTGGCGCTCGAGCGTGGAAATCGTGCTCCCAGTATTTTGTTCTGTTTTGAAGTCCGCTCGAGCGGAATAATTGACGCTCGAGCGGGACATTGTGTCTCATGCTCGAGCGAGTGTCGAGCGCCCAATCGAGCGTGATTTTCACCTATCCAGCACTTTTGACTGTTTTGCAGAACGCTCGAGCGGGTAAGTCTACGCTCGAGCGGAAACCTTTGTCTGCATGTCTGCTCGAGCGGAGTAACCTACGCTCGAGCGTGACCCCTGTTTTCTGAAAATGCTTTTAAAGTGCATCTTTGCATCCTCATCCCATTCTAGGCATTCTTAGGCCTAGTTTAAGGCATCTTAATGAGGATATAGATGTAGAACACACCGAGGCAAATTAGGGATTAAGTTATTATCTCTTTCGACTTCCGACTGTGTAGCTTAGTGTGTGTTCAATCTATTAACTGTGTAGGATTGGCTTTCCGAGGAGATGCTCTAGTCTTACTGTAGCCCAGAACTCTGTGAGTAACATCTGTGTAAAGATATGTTGAAAATGATTATCTTCTGAACAATTGAGCTGTACTGCTTTCTGAACTGATTACTGTTAACTGAATGAATGTATGTCCCATATTCTGAACTGTATTGTGGCATCCTTAGCAACTACTGTTTACTGATACTGTTACAGAGATCTCTGTCGGTTCCCTCGTTGGAACCACTACTGTTACTGACTGATGGCCATCATTACTGCTCGGTCTTTTAAGACCTACTGTTTACTGTACTGTCATGCTAATGGATGTACCACATATGACTGTATCGACTGAACGACTGAAATACTGATTTAATGAACTGTTTTCATTACTGTAAGGACATTTATTCTTAACCCCTTTACGCATTGTGTTATTCACTGCGCTTTAGCTCACTGCTCATATATATATGTAGGTGTACAGGCACCAGACCGCAGCTAGAAGCGTCGGGGTAAACTCCAGTTTTGTCAAGCCAACCTATGTGCCTCAATGCGAGGTTCCGAGCCTGTCAAGTTACGGCTTAGGGGTGTTTTTAATTTCCCCGTCTGTTTCTGTATCTGATCTGTACGACTGTATAGACTGTACTGTATTGAATGATTGTATATATGTATATACTGTTTTATCTGACTGTGTATATTTGAATGAGAAGTCTTTTTGCATACAGACTGTCTCAGCTCATTGGATATTGTTTATTTACTGTATTGGCTTCCGCCAGCCCCTGTACTCTGTATTACTGTATTACTGTTAAGCAGGCCTTCGGTAATCTCGGATTACTGGCCGGTTACGGTGCTAAACCCATAGGGGCGGGTTTGGGTCGTGACAGTTCCCACTAAAATGTACTATCTTACATATCAAATGACTCCTCTCATCCTCAATCACCATAGTTCCACGCATCTCGTTGATCATCAAATTCCTCAATTTTCCAAGTATTCTCATAGTCCAGTTTAACATATAATGCATATAGCTTCTATGACCTTCATTGAAGATTCTAATTTTGCATAATACTATGTTTCCACAAATCAACATGCCTATTCTCACCAATGCTTTAGTCAAACTCTTGATTCCCTTATAACATTAGACATTTCACAACATTTCTTAATTTTTAGCCTCATCGCTAAGCTTGTTAAACACATTCGAGTTTCCTCTATAACCATCACAATTCCTTAACAGCTCATAAAACTTAGATTCAACACCTAAGCATATCACACAAATGTGAATACATAATCCTGAATGCACACTTAACTTCTTATTTCCCGTATGAATGAAACTTAAATTTGTTCTAGACATTCCAATGCTCAATGGACATGTGTGTGAGGTATTATCTCGTGCTCTAATACCACTCTGTCACGACTCAAACCCGTCCCTATAGGTTTAGCATCATAACTGGCCAGTAATCATTGGACTACCGAAGGCCTCTGAACAAATTAACAAGATTAAGGGGCTAGTGGAAGCAAATACATAAATATAATTGTCCAATGAGCTGTGCTGACTTATATGAAACGGAATATTTAAAAATTTTATATACATAATCAAAAGTCAATCATACATTATACCCACACACAATATAGTATCTTAAGCCCAGCTAACAGAATTAAATCAAGTCATACATATACAGAGAACCAACAGAACTTGAACACATGACACTTCGGGAACCTCCACGTGAGGCACAATGGTTGGCTGACAACAGAACATAGATCCAGACAAAAGCTTTCAGGCTCGAGCTCTAGAATGTTCACCTATACATATATATACACATAATGAGCTAAAACCCAATGAATAACATTAAGGTAAAGAGGTTAGTGAACGAAATCCGAATATATCATAAGAGGAAAACAGATCATAACATAATCATCGTCATATCAAAACATAATAATGGTACATCTCATAGAACATTGTCACGACCCAAACCCGGCCCTATGGGTTTAGCACCGTTACCGGCCAGTAATCCGAGATTACCGAAGGCTTGCAGAACAGTAGTACAGTAAAACAGAGTACAGGGCCTGGCGGAAGCCAATACAGTAAATGAATAATGTCCATTGAGCTGTGTCAGTCTGTATGCCAAAAAGATTTCTTATGCATTCACGTATACAAACAGCACAGTCTATGCAAACTTTACAGTCACACAGTACAGGGACTTAATCCCTTGATAACAGTACGGTTAGCAGTTAACAGTCTATACAGTAAACCGAACAGTATGGAGACAGACGGGAGAAAAACAAGACACCCCAAAGCCATAGCATGGCAACTCGGAACCTCTCAGTGAGGCACAAAGGCTGGCTTGACAAAACTGGAGTCTAACCTACGCTCCTAGCTCCGATCTGGTGACTGAGCACCTACATATATATATAAACAGTGAGCCAAAGCCCAGTGAATAACATAATGCGTAAAGGGGTTATGAATGAAATGTCCTTACAGTAATGAAATCAGTTCATTAAACAATACTTCAGTCTTTCAGTCAGAATAGTTATTCAATCATATGTGGTACATCCATTAGCATAGCAGTAAACAGTAGGTCTTAAAGACCGAACAGTAATGATGGCCATCAATCAGTAAACAGTAGTGGTCCCATGAGGGAACCGACAGAGATCTCTGTAACAGTAACAGTAAACAGTAGGTGCTAAGGATGCCACAATACAGTTCAGAAGATAGGACATACATTCATTCAGTAAACAATATCAGTTCAGTAAACAGTTCAGTTCAGTTCAGTATTCAGAAGATAACCATTTGAACATATCTTTACACAATTGTTACTCACAGAGTTTGGGCTACAGTATGCTAGAGCGTGCCTCCCCAGTCGCCAACCCTACACAGTTAACAGATTGAACACACACTAAGCTACACAGTTGGGAGATAACATAATTTAACCCCTAATGCCTTGGTGTGTTCTACATCTATCCTCAACAAGATGTCTTAAACTAGGCCTAAGAATGCCTAGAATGGAATGAGGATGCAAAGATGTGATTAGAAGACTGTTTCAAGATTTTCAGAAAAACAGAGTCCCGCTCGAGCGCAGGTTTCCCCGCTCGAGCGGTCATGCGACAAAGGTACACGCTCGAGCGTCAACTTTCCCGCTCGAGCGTACTGTAAAAGTACTGGATGGGTGAAATCTCCGCTCGACGCCCGCTCGAGCTTGAGACATGACTCCGCTCGAGAGCCCAATCCTCCGCTCGAGCGGACTGTAAAACAGTGCAGAGATACTGGATGCTCGGATTCCACGCTCGAGCGGCACTTCCTCCGCTCGAGCGGATGTGCAGAATCTGGGAATTCCAGATTGCACCTCCAAGCTCAAACTCACATTCAAATGCATCAAAACCAATCCTCTTGGGCCCATTTTCTGGAAAACATTTATAAACACATAGAATATCTTAGTTCAAAGCTCAATTTTGAGAAATCAAGGCCCAAGGGTGTTAATTCAAACTCAATTTCAAACCAATTCATGAACAATATGAACACGCAAACATGCATGAATTCAAATCATTTGGAAGTTCCAATTTGATGCTCTAAGGAGCCAATTGATCCAAAAACAAGTTGAAAACATGGACCATTACAAAATTATGAACATGCATGTTCCATTTCACCATGGATTCAACTCAAACCTCATCAATTCAAACATGCATGCATGAATTATGCTCTATATCAACATGTATGAACTAAAACATGGCTCAATCCTCAACTTTATCATGAATCATGCAAGAACAAGATAAGCAAGAGGGTGATTACTCTACCTTAGGTCTCCAATGCAAGATTAGGAGTTCAATTATGGAGTCTATACATCAATTCTTCAATCTCTCCAAGCAATTCATAAAGTAGAACTCAAGATCAACTCAATTCTCTCTCACTCTCTATCTTGGTCGGTTGAGTCAAGGGAAAGAGCTGATGGAAATGTTGTTTTAATCAAATGCACTAAGTGTAATAAGCCTCAAAAGGTTTGAGGTAGTGGGCCACTACAAGGCTAGTTTGGTAAATAAGTCCTACTTGGCCAATCAGCTTATTTTAATCTAATTTAATCATACCTAATCAGCTTTCAGATAAATACACTATAAAATCACATTAATTACGACGATCATAAAACACCAATCGGTTTCTAATTCGGCCGCCGATAAGGCCTTCAATGAGCAGTTAAAACATAAGTCATGAACAGATCAAGCATACAGTCAACAGATAAAATGCAATTCAAACAGATGTATTCATCCAATTCAGTTTCAATTTCGGTCAGTCAGTTCAGTACTTTTAATCAGTCCAATTATCAGTCATAATCAATTCAGTTTAACGGTAATCGATGGTTATCGGTAATCAATCCGTCATTAATCGGTAAACAGTATGAGGGTTGTTACAAACATATCACAGAACGTCTTCTGACCAGAGTAATCGGTTCCAGATACCGATTAAACACATATCACCACAATGAAGTGGCTAACGAGATCTCGTAATTACTTGTATCTCATGGACCCGCATTTTCATGCCGTCCCCCATGACTTGGGACTATCTATGGATGCCATAATAGATTTCAAACTTGGAATGTTCGTTCACGTAAACAGATATCATTTCAGAAATCATGACTTATCACATTTCATTTGGAACATAATTCATATCAACATATCTTTGCAGAAATGTTACTCACAGTGGTTCCCGTAAATGGTCAATCAATCCTCGAGTCTTGACCTACAAGCACAAAATACATAACACAAGCATGTCTTATTATTACACATTCATGTGGCCAACACGGCTTAGTTTTCATTACGTTGGTTCTTGCTCTTTCTTATCACATTGTCTAACACCTACACACACTTGCAATCTCAGAACTTAGTACATTCTTTCCTTAGTGTGTTTCTAATCCATAACCTCATTACTATGGCTTAATTAAGGCTTAAGAATGCCTAAGATGCAATGAGGATGCCAAAACATGCCTTGGAACACTTAGGAAATTTTTTGAAAATAAGGTCCCCGCTCAAGCGTAGTTTTTCTCGCTCGAGCGGACGTATAAAATATGAATGGTCGTTCGAGTACACATTCCTTCGCTCGAGCGATCTATAAAAGACATGAAACTTCTGGGAGCTTGCAATTCACGCTCGAGTGGACTTTTGGTTGCTCAAGCGGAGTGTACGCACTCAGACTGGTCGCTCGAGCGTGAACTCCCACGCTCGAGCGTAGATGCAAATTCTAAAATTTCTAAATTGCACCTTCAAGCTCAAAACTCGAATTCCAACATTCAAAACACATCTCTTGGGCCCAAAAACTTGAGATAACATAGTAAACTTGTAAAATATGAAGAATTTAGGATCATTTCATAAAATCATGGCCCAAGGGTTTGTTAAAAACTCACAATTTCAACTTAAAACATGATGAATGTTCATGAACACAACATGCATATAAAATCTTTTCTTCAAACCTCATGAAACTAGCAAATTAAGCTCTTAAGCTCCATGCATATAAGAAATTCTTCCCAAAACATGATTTTAAGTGAAGGAACATGGTAATTCAAACATGGATGATATGAATCATGTTCAAAATGATGAAATTAAACTAAATTAAGCATGCATGTATGAATTAACTCTACATTCATCATATTTGGTCAAATTCTTGTACATAATCACAAATTCTTCTTGAAATGATCTACTTGATGGTTAAAAGTCATAATTAAGTCTTAAATCCTTACCTAGAGTCTTCAATTAGCTAGGTACTTGCACAATCTTTGATCAATTCAAGCTATAGTCTTCAATTCTTCTTCAATCTCTTCCTTTCTCTCTCTAGAATTGTACTTCCTCTAAAATGTTTCACCAGATTTTAGCACTAAGGGGCAAAAGGATTGAGCTAAAAAATGAGCTTAAGGCTCACATATAAAGCTATGATGCTAAAATACACTAATTAGAACATAAGGCTTGCCAAACGCGACTTAACGAATCAGACTGAATCAATTTTTAATAAAACTTGCCATATGGTTCTAAAAATTCCAAATAACATATTGGTGGAGTCAATTTCGGTTTCGGATGCCGATAAAGCTTTCAATTTACATATTAAAGCGGAATTCCAGACAGATATTTCTACAAGTAACAGACAGTAAGCAAAATATCATGCAAATCACATAATAAACTCATAATTTATTTTATTCACTTAATTAACATCCTTAACTACCGATTAGTGGCTAATTGTGGATCGGGGTTATTACACATACCCAATTCATATTTCACAAAAAGTCAAAAAGTGCACTTATTTAGATCATCTCAAACCACCCATTTTGAGGGATTATTTTATGAGATTGGACTATTAGTCCATCCGAATTAATAGTCCGTTGTTTGGTTTAATTTTTTTGCTCTGGAGTAATTAGTCCCTTCGAACTATTAGTCCTTCATATGAGGGATTATTGTATCCTAGGGGGAGGGGTGAGATTATTTCCATGGAATTGGTATTCCATGGGGATTAATGTGTGAAATGTCCATTTTACCCTCATTCTCTTACTTAATAAACAATTGTAAAGGGGTAAAATAGTCTTTTAAACATTTATAAGTAAAGGGGTAAAATAGTCTTTTAAACATTTATAAATTATTTTTTTAGTGTTGTTAATTTAAAATTATATATTAAACAAAAATATAAATTATAAATTTAATTTAATTAAAAATAATAAATTATGGCCTTATAATTTTTTTAGTGTTGTTAATTTAAAATTATATATTAAATTATAAATTATAAATTTAGTTTAATTAAAAATAATAAATTAAAATTATGGTCTTATAAATTAAATTTTTTTAGTGTTGTTAAAAAATTAAATTTTTATATTAAATAAAATTATTTTTTTAGTGTTGTTAATTTAAAATTATATATTAAATAAAAAATATAAATTATAAATTTAATTCAATTGAAAATAATAAATTAAAAATTATGGAAATTTTTTTAGTGTTGTTAAATTATAAATTATAGATTACAAATTTAAAATTATATATTAAATAAAAATTATAAATTACAAGGGTAAAATAGTCTTTTACACATTTCTTTATCCAATCCGTCCAACCAAACATTGGATTTACTAAAAATAGTCCAATCCAGAAATCTAATCCCATGACTAAACAAACATAGGATTCAAATCCAATCAAACCAAATAGTCCGGGAACAATGTATCTCAAGACTAACAGTCCGATAGATTACAATCCCCCCTTATCCAGTCCGTCCAAACAAACACACTCTAATAGTCAAATCCCATGGAATAATCCCTCAAAACAAACACATTCTAGGGCATATTTGTTTAGACGGATTGAATAAGAGGGGATTGTAATCCATTGGACTGTTAGTCCTGGGATACATTGTCCCTGGACTATTTGGTTGGACTTGATTTGTATCCTATGTTTGTTTAGTTATGAGATTACATGTCCGGATTGGACTATTTTTAGTAAATCCAATGTTTGGTTAGATGGACTGGATAAGCATAAATGTTCAAAGACTATTTTACCCTTGTAATTTACAATTTATATTTTTTATTTAATATATAATTTTAAATCTATAATCTATAATTTATAATTTAACAAAAAATATATTATAAGGCCATAATTTTTAATTTATTATTTTTAATTAAATTAAATTTATAATTTACAATTTATATTTTTTTAATATAGAATTTTAAATTAACAACACTAAAAAAATATTAAATATAAGAGGGTCAAAAATGTAATTTCATAAGCTAATCTCATCCCATGATTTTTATCCCACCCCCCATGGGATATAACAATCCAACAAATATGAGACTAATAGGCCAGAGCAAAAATTGACTACCAAACAACGGACTAATAGTCCAATTCCATACCCCAATCCTTTAAAACAAACATCACCTTAAAGTTTTAAGTCATTAGTAATACAGTAAATCTCATTTTTATCAATAATTTATTAATGATTTATAAAAAAAAATGATATTACTATCTATTTCATAGTTTTTGACTTTATTTATCTCCTGATTGGAGTAGAAATCAATACCATCAGGTAAAAATTGTGAAATTTATTCAGTGTGTTTGGTTTAAGTTTTCTGGATTAAGTTTTTTGAAAACTGAATTTTTTAGTTTTTATGTTTTTTTGTTTTTAGTGAATATTTTTAAATTTTTAAAATTTTAAACATTTTTTTAACTTTTTTAGATGCATCTTACTTAGATACATCTAAAAAGTAAAAAAATTGTGAAAATATATTTTAAAAAATTAATAAATACATAAAAATACAAAATGTGTACTGAATTCTTGTATTTTTTTTTATATTTTTAGTATTTAGTGGATTTTTAAAAGATTTTTTTTATAATTTTTTTACTTTTTAGGTGTATTTATGTTAAGTGTGTCTAAAAAGTAAAAAAAATACTTAAAATATTAAAAAAATTCAGTAAAAATAAAAAAACACAAAAAATAAGAAAGTAAAATTGTCTGAAAAATGTTTTTGAAAAAATGGAACCAAGCAAGCTTAGTACTTTTTTTTTTCTTTCCTTAATGGCCCCGTTTGGTAGAGTTGTGAGATAGTGATTATAACTTATAACCTAACAGCTTATAGCTGATAACTGTGAACATAAGCTGATTTTTTACTTATAAATTAAGCTTCTCATTCCCCACTCAAAGAATAAGTTGATTTTTAACTTACAAAAAGTTATAAGCTGTATTATTAAGCTGAACCAAACACATCAAAATAACTTAAATTAAGATAAAAGTTGAAATAAGTTGGAAATAAGCCCTACCAAACAGGGCTAATATGGAGATAACTATGTGTAATTCATCCCCGACCCAAAAAGAAAAACCACCCAAAACCCGGCCGGGTCGAACCAATAACCCACCCACTTCACCGAACAAAGCCTTGCAGCGGCATACGCGAACAGGAAGAAAGAGAAGAGAGAGAAAGGCAAAGTTTGCAGAGAGAGAGAGAGAGAGAGAGATGGCATCTGGATGGGGGATAACGGGAAACAAAGGCAGGTGCTACGATTTCTGGATGGACTTCAGTGAGTGCATGTCTCGTTGCAGAGAACCCAAAGACTGCGCTTTTCTCCGAGAAGACTATCTCGAGTGTCTCCACCACTCCAAAGAGGTCCTCTTCCCATCTCCCCTACTCCTTCTTCATTTCACTTCCTCACTTCAATCATCTTTAATTTCATTTTGTTGAGAACCAATTTCAAGATCACCCTCGAAAACCTATACCATTGTTCTTCCAACTTAGGGTTCTGTGTCAAGTTTGAATTTTTTTAGAGGGTATATCTGAATTCGCAATAATGAGTCAAACTGGCATTGAATTTTTGAATTTGAGAACATTAAAAGAGGTGGATAGCATTTTTTGATAGTTACACCATAGAAAATCTGCTTTCTTAATCTAGAATTGGGAGATTTTAATAATTGTCCTGTTTCAATCACCACAATTGAATTAATTAGCATGATGCAGAGCATGGAAAGAGCAAATTATTAGTAGTCTTTTGCTTTCCATGTTTTCAGTCCTGTTGTTTGTTGGTGCTAGTATAATTCTACTTGTGTTAAATTAGGTTTTATACTAATAATTTCGAAATTCACTTAACATGGACTATAGTCTCTTCCATGTGTTGTATTATTGATCAAATATGTCTTTGGTTAAATTGGCTATAAATATGCACTTTATATTTTTATTCATCAGATACAAATTTCGAGAAGTTAAAAGCTTTTGATGCATCATTATGTGGCATTCTTTGCATCTTTTTACTCTTCAGAGCCTCCTCCTCCACTTTGTTCCTCAGATTTTCTTTAGTTACTATTAATGAGTTACGGCTTGCTGCCACCTAATAGCCCTCATTTTATCACCAAAACTGCTAGCCAATTGAGCCTCAATCAACAGTATTCATTCCACTATCTTTTGGCTTTTTAATACAAACCTATAATTATAAGTTTATAACCAGTTGTTTTTCAGAATTTCCAGCTACGAATAGTCTCTGCAAATTCAACCAAGCTCTTCCTATATACAACCCATTTGATCCCCATAGCCTATATAAATTTTGTTGCACCAATTGAAATCCTGAACTTACAAACTTTCCACAACCTTAGCCTGCAATAAACCCAAAGAAAGCAATAATATTCCGAGTTTCCAAATATGTTTTATATTGTGCTTTTTATGCTCTTCAGCCATGGCCTACTAAGAGCTTTACTCAAGCTGAAGCACACATATATGATATACCCAGTTGCACCGATCCCATTGCTAAGTCAGAGACTTAAAAGTATGCTTATATTTTAACATTCTCAGCCACTCTCACTCTCAATCTACGTGTCCTCACTTGCATTTTAGTTGCCAAAATACCATGTCCCAACTTTTCATCCATGACCTAGGTTCATCTATAAGCAAGTCCTTGAAGTTTCAATCATACATTGAGGTTACCAATCTTTCAGCTATTTGTTGAGGAGAAAGTGGTTTGATTCTTGATCCCTCTCTCCGTCTCTTTCTCATTAGATTTTTCCTCAGCCATTTGCTAATGCCATTATTTCTAGAAGGGTTTTTGGTATTTACAAAATGGAGAAAAAGTAACTCTTAATTTTCCAACTACGCTCTTCTTCACCAACAAAGGGTCATTGATTCCACTCATTCCAGACAAACCGCATCAACACCAAAGGAATCTATCTCAAGCCTTCTTCCTCCTGCCCACACGAGCTCCTTTCCAAGACCAAGGAAGCTCCCCCGCCTCCCTAGGGAACACCCACACAACTCTAAACAAAATAAGGCCCAAAGGCCACAGTTTCCATGCCATCCCACAATGAATAAGATGGCTCACTGTTTTACTCATTGTGCTTACACTTACAACACCAATTAGCATGACTTTGCCTCCACCTAATCAAATTGTCAATAGTAAGAATTTTATGCACACCCCTCATCAAGGAAATCGAGAACCCCTGTGGCCCATAAGGATCTCATTAAAAGATTTCATATAAATTAGCTGGAAGAGGATCTCAATCATCAAAATGAATCACCTCCATCCCTAATATGTGAAGTATAAAGACACACAAAAAGATCCATGAACTAACCTGTCCCCTAATCATTAAGCTCCCTCTGTAGGTCAATGTCCCAAAACACTTGATCATTATCTGCCTTAAGATAATCACTCACTGAAGCTTCCCTATCCAAAGCCACACGAGCAATATAAGGGAAAATCATCTCCAATTTCTCATCCCCACACTAACGATGACTCCAAAACTTGACGTCTGCCCCATTACCAACAACAAACTGATATGACCTGAGAAGGTTTCTCACCCTTTACGAATGTCTTTCCACACACTCACTCCATAAGACATAGTGACCTCCTCTGTAGGTTTGCGTGTAAAGTAAGGGAGACATATTAGAGGAGGGTGGTGGAGTGTATTGACAACATAGAAGTTGCACGACCAATGTCGGTGGCTTGATTAAATAAATTTGATACTTTCTATGTTATACAATATTAAACATTAGGGTTGACGATAGGTTGGTTTTAGCTTTTTAGGGTTTCATACTGTGACCCTTCTATTTTGCACGGTCGGGTTTAGCCATGGAATTAGACCAGCGAGCTTATATGTAGGTTTGAGAATTTTCATTGGTGTTTTCATATTTATTATTGATATCATTTATTACTGTTATTTAAAAAAATATATATATATATATATATATTGAACGGAGGGTAACCTTGAATTGTTTTGGTTTTTTATTTTTTTGTTGAGAATATAATCTAAAATTTCCAACCGCATGAATGTGAGCTGGAAAACATAGTGTGATAATATTTAAGTAGATCTGTAACCTATTATCATCTCTGTTACTGCTTGACTGCATGCATTATTAATTTTCAATAGGTCTATGTGGACTTGTATTTTGCAGTTTCAACGTAGGAATCGAGTTTACAAGGAGGAGCAACGTCAACTGAGAGCAGCTGCACGGAAGGGCAAGGAAGGTGGAGATATTGCTGGGCATCATCATTGATAGAGTTGTGATTGATTACCTTTTGGACTTTCAATAATAAGAATGCATAACTCAGTTGTATTCGGTCTTTTTTGCCATGCTGTTTTCATGACCTGTTTTTGTATCTCTTAAATTGGATTTATGAGTATCTGCAAAACGGCAAGGTAAATTTAACTTTCCTTGCATGTAGACACCAATGACATGTGCTTTTGCTGGTAAGGCATTGATTTTATTATGTGAACTACTTTTTATTTCTTTCCAGCTCTATGTGTGCCTTTCATTCACATGGTATGTGTAGAATAATGGTTTTGTTACTGTTAGATTGATTCTGGAGCAGAGATCACAACATTACCTTCCTCTCACCCCACCAACCACTACTAAATCACCATCGGAGCCCACTGCCTCTGCTAAAAGCCCAAACAGTCACACCACCACTACCACCACCACCACCACCATCAAACCTCAATTGTGGTACCATTTCCAAACTGTCTTGATGCACAGCTGTTGCCCTCCAATGCTCCACAAATTATGATTTTTCAAATTCGGGTTTGATTTGCTAGCTTTAATTTTTGTTTTTGTTAGTGTTAATGTGGATTGGTTGTGAGAAGGGGAGGATGGGGGTGGAGGATAGTGATGCCGTGAGAGGGAGGATAGGGAAGACAGTGGTGTGGGTGAATTAACCAATCAATGATTTATTTATTTTTGGGAGAATTGTTGATCAGTGGAGATTAGAAAATTTATTTATAAAAAGGTAAAAATATATATAATTTTAATTATTAATATTTATAATATGTATCATGTTTTTGTAAATAAATTTTTTGATTCCCACTTATCAATAATTGTCCTTTTATTTTTTTCTTTTAAATTGATCAGCCAAGTGTTCTCGTTTTTTTTTTTTTTTTTGGTTACCCACCCGGTATCCGACCCACTTTGGGCCGACTAATCCGGATTCGGGGAGCAGTTCTAGATGGTTAGACTCAAGCCCCCTCCCAATTGGCGTTGCGGGGGATCGAACCGTAGTTCTCCCTACCAAGTCGAGTTCCAATCGCCCTCGACCAACAACCAATTGGTAGCCAAGTGTTTTCGTTGACTAGGAAGATGGGAAGAAAGAAATGATGGAGGTAGAGAAATAAAATAGAAGATGGAATGGGAATCTAAAACTTCACTAGGAGGAGAGAAATGGAGGTATGGAAAGAAAAGAGATGATTGATTTGACCTTTTGGTCAAAAATAATAAAATGGGAATCTAAAGCAAAACCACAAGAAAATTTTAGAGATACTTAGGCTTCGTTTGGGGACTTACTTTTTTAGTCAAAAAGTCAAAAAGTTATCTTTTTAGTCAAAAAGCCAACAACTCATATCAAAAAGTCAAAGATTTTCTTTTCTCTCTACTTTTTGCACATCTTTTCGTAATTAGTCAAAAAGTCATCACAAACATATAAGTTTTTTTTACCTACTTTTTTAGTCAAATAGCCAAAAAGTTACTAAATTAGCTTGTTCCAAAACGAGGCCTTAGGCCTATTTTGAGAAGTGAGTTATAATTTACTTTTCAGATTATAATTTACTTTATCTCTTACAAAAAAAATTCCTTATAAGCTGCTTATAAGTAACTTTTCACTAAAAAATTAATTATAACTATCTTTTCAAAATAGCCCTTAACCTTTATTTGTCATAATTTAAAAAAGCTTAAAAATTAAAAAATTACTATCATGTTTAAGTTATATCATTTTATTTAAGTCATATCATTTTTCTATCACATCACTTCAAACTCAACTCATATTTCATAAAAAGCTAAAAAATATACTTATTTAGATCATCCCAAACCACTCCTTAAAAAAAATTTGGTTAAAAAACATTTAGAGATAATTCTATTTAAAATTTTAGAAGAGTTTACCTCAAAAAAATCATTTAAAAAATAAATTTACTTTCAATTTTTTTTTAGAGGAGTAAAATATTATTTAAAAATTTAGAAGAATTTGATTAAAATTTTCTCACAATAAAATTTTAATATAAGAATAAACATAAAAAAAATCTTCAAAAATCTAATACTATACATTATTATTATCAAAATATTAAAAAGAATTATTAAAAGTAAAAAAACTTACTATTAATTAAAAATTTTAAAAAAATATTTTTAAAAATGCCAAATTATTGCATCTCACATGTTGCAACTCTCTATTGTGTCCGATTCGCTCCTCCTCCTCCTCCTCCTCCACCACCACCAGCACTGTGAATATCGATTGATTCATCTCTCTCTTCCTGTTCCACAGTCGAAACCCTAAACCCATACCAAGAAACCAGATACTATCATCAGAGAAACCAACAATGCCGCACAGAACTCTTGATTCGCGTCACTCCATTGAGTCCTGCACATTCCAACTTCACAGCTGGAGGCCATTTCACCTCCCAACTTCCACACCCAAATTCCTCGACTCCGATACCTCTAAACCCTACACCAAGAGGCCTTGTCTCTCCGACCGAACCACTTCGTTCCCTATCGACTCCCTCGACATGTCGAGGCTCAGCTTGTTTGACGATGATCGCTCCATGTCCTCGCACAAGCGTGAGAGTCTCCGCTGGATCGCTCGGAAGAGGCGCCGCCGCTTGTCGCGGTCGATTTCTGGGCGGAGCAGTGATCGGAGTGGGACTCGCCGGCGGTGCTGCTCTGTCGGGGCTTCGGCGGCTTATGCTACGTGTTCCGATATTCCGGTGGCGGCGGGGACCGATTCGAGTGGGGAGTTGTTTGTGAATGGGGACGCCAATTGGGCTTCGGATGTGAGCGAGGCTGCTAAGAATTCGAGGAGGGAGAGAGATGGTGGTGGGGGTGGTGGGAGTGGGGAAAGAGAGAATTTGATTACTGGTTTTGGGCATATTGGGAATTTGGATGGGCTGGGTAATGAATCGGGGTATGGGAGTGAACCGGGATATCGGGGTGATGCAGAATTCGGATATGGTGATGAGCTAGATGAAGAAGAAGACGATCATCGGCTCATGTTTTGGGGTGAGAAATTTGAAGGTACACTAAATTTTTTTATAGTTCAAAAATTTATTTGCTTGAATTTGTTTTTATGATATATAATTGTGGTTCACATATTGTGCTAATATTGGTTGAATATAACTTTATTGGATGCGATCATCATGCAACACTAGTTGGTGTTCATATTTTGGGCGAATTGGTACCTGCTCAGTGATATAGTGAGTGATCCAAGAAATGCATTCACTGTTTTTAGCTCATTGGGAATTGTAATAGGACACACAACAGTAAGGAAGGTGTAATTGAGGGGGTTGGACATAATGTAACTCAATCGAATCCATTAATC
Organism: Camellia sinensis; assembly: GCF_055761805.1. NCBI lineage: Eukaryota > Viridiplantae > Streptophyta > Magnoliopsida > Ericales > Theaceae > Camellia > Camellia sinensis. The sequence continues at coordinate 132,873,227 of NC_138974.1, forward strand.
TCTTGCTTGGTTTGAAGCTAATGTGAGAATGACCGCACTAGTGATTTTTGGAAACAAAAAGCATGGGTTATAACTGGTATTTGGTAATCATTAGGAAAATGAGCTTTATATCAATAGTAACTTAGATGGATTGTAAATTGAGAACCTGGAAACATTAGTGACACCATGTATTTTTTAGCTTCAGTCCAAATTTGGAGCATAATGATAATTCTGCTGTGCTATATCATTTGATTTAAGTAATGAAGGCTATTGCTTGCTCCGATATCTTCATGCAGAGCTGTTAGGAAATAGGAGGGGGATGACTAATGTGATGTTGAGAGGATGGGATCTTCTATCTAGGAGGTGGTATATGTGTAATGGATTACCAGAATGAGACTTCACCTTTTTCTTCTTCAAGAAAAAATAGGGTACTTGAAGTGCTGTAGTTGGATGACAACAAGCAGAGAGAGAGATGTGCAGTGTAGACTCTAGAGGCCCAATCGCATGGATTCTACAGTCCAAAAGCTCTTGTGGGTGTGGGCAGGATTACAGTGTCTGTTGTAATCATAATCTAACTTGAGTGGTAAGCCTGTATGGTCCGGGACTCTGTGCTTGGACCAGCAGTGTCATCAACAGGCAACTGTTAACAGTGTAGAAGAAAACACATTATGAATACCTCTTGTCAAACTATCCATAGGGTTAGCTCTTATGGATACAAACATAGTATATAAACAATACCCTGGTATGAAACTGTTTCAAAAAAATTTAGAATAGGAACATTGGGATGATAACCTAATCACTGATGATACAAAATCTAATTAACTAGTGTTTTTTTCATGATGATCATGTTAGGAGCTCAATTCCTTTCTTGTCTCTGTTTGCAAATAAAAAGAAAGGGTGGAGAGGGTTTGTAGATAAAGGGAAAGAGGGGTGTTGGGAAACACAGAAAAACTATTTCTATTTTTTCAAGCAAACCTTTTATGCTACTCAATTCATCAATATATCATTTTTACTCTCTCTCTCTCTCTCTCTCTCTCTTTGGGTGTGTTCAACAGAATGCAATCACGTCCGACATTTTTTTTAACCATCTTATCTCTTCTTTCCTTTCCACATGGCTATTCCCAAGCCTTAGCATCTATTGAAAATCTAATCAGTTTGATAACAGTATAGCAATTGGATTTAAACTTAGAACTGACTGTCACTGCCCTAAATCATTGATGACTCATCAGAGAGAGAGAGAGAGAGAGAAATGCATGTGTGTGTGAATGACATGTACAGTCTTGCAGTTGTGTTGATGTATTCCTTTACCCCTTTGTCACCAGGCACAGATTCTAACATGGAGATGGTTGGTGAGAACACACTCCAAAAGACCCATCACAGAGGCCGGCGTAAGAAACACGATGTGCGAATGATTGATCAACCGCGGTAAATGATTGTTGACTCTTAAAAAATATGTCAATTTATTTTCTCACGTCTTCCTGCACTTGATTTCATTGTCAAGGTTTGCTGGTTCCTGGAGTTGCCACTGGGGTCATGTATTGTCCTGACTCTGCTATTCTATGGTAGTAATTGTATTTCAATATTGTTGTGAAACAGTTTATTGTTTGTTTTCTCTTAGAAGGGTATTGACGCATTTGTACCAAAAAGTTGTGTAGTATTTGAGTGGAAGTGGAACCTTGTTTATCTCTGTAACTCTGTTCTGGCTTCTTTGGGTAGGTTATCAATTTTGTATCCAAGTTCTACCAGTGAAATATTTCACAGGCTTTAAGTAGTAATTCTCTTGCTCGATGTTGTTTTGGTGGAAAGTGTGGAAAGAAATTGCACTGCAGATTTCATATCATTGTTTTCATCTCTAATATTTTCTTGATGTGCTTCAGGATGCATTTTCAGCTCCCCATCCCTAGAACACGTCCATGGCTTGCAGTTGTAGAGAACCCCTTTAGATGCAAAAGGGTCCCAAATGCTTCAGAAATAAATGGAAGCCAAGATTATTATATATGAGCTTGAAGCATGGCACATATGGGCACTAAAATTTTGTGGGGTTGGGACTACATGGTTTGATTAATGAAAGTTAAACAGTGTTCGTCTAATTTTATTTGCAGTATTTTATTGATCAATCTCTCTCCATATATTGTTCTCTCTCCAAAGGAACTTTCATATAATCAAAGAGTAATGTTATGTAAAGATAATTTTTATATATAAAAAATAAAGTTTCGTATAAAATGAGGTGGTCTTGGTCTTTCATTTCAAACTAAAAGTATAAAGACAAAATATCAATTGATTATAATAGTTAGATTTAATTTTTAGCAAATTCTGTTGAAAATAAAATATCAATAAAATCGTTATTAAAAATAATTTTCATAACGATTTTTTACATATGTCGTTAAAAATTGATAATTAGTAATTTTTTTGTCACAAATTTTATAAATTGTTATTAAAATTTACAATTAGTGATTTTTTTTATAACGATTTTTTAAACAGTCGCTGAAAGTTAAAAATCAATGATATATTTTGTGATGGTTTTTTTAAACTGTCGTTAAAATTTATAATTGATGACATTTTTCGTAACAATTTTGAAATTGTCACTGAAAATTAACAATTAATGATTTTTTTAATAGTTTTTGATAAAAAAAATATTGTTAATTATCAAAGGGCCTATTGGATAATAAGTTCACCTATTAGAACTGTGCGGGGAGCAAATATTCAGGCAAGTCCGTACTCCTTTCTTCCAAGCTCCTGTCTGTCCAATCGACCTGCGAGCACAACGGCGGTGAGCTACCCGGCGGTGTGTGGCCGGAAAACCCCTCCGACAATCAAGTTAGACACACACACAGGGATAGAGAGAGAGAGAGAGGACTGAGTTGAGTGTTTAGTATATGTCTCACCAAATGTTCATCTGTCTTCGTATGGGGGGCGCAGACGTGCTTATATACCTTCTGCGCCCCAAATCTACTCTCAGTGACCTCTCAACACGTGGCACTGCTATCCCATCTGTCAGCATAAATCTTGCTGAGCACCACCTAACCCAACTGCTTGCCCATTCTCCTGGAAGCTCGGCAGCCGGGCAGTACCATCTCGACCATCGTCCGCCATGCTGCGCTTCATGCCCAAGTACTCCAGCAGCTAAGCCCAGATGAGGACCAGACTCGGCGGCATCTCTGCAAAGCCGAGCTCGGGACAACTCACGCTTGTCTGCGGTCGACCTAACTGCCGAGCAAACAGGTACCTCGGTCCAACCTTGTCTTTCCTGGCGCTGGACTTTTCACCTGACCAGCTTCGTAACCACGGATCCTTGCAGCTCGGTCAATCCGCGCGCTGCCTTAACCGAGCAGCTTCCTTCAAGGCCGGGCCACACAACTTGGCCCAACACTTGTTTGGCCCAAATCTGTCCGGCCCAATTTCATATCATTAATCTCCCTCTCAAGAACCTACACATAAATTTCAAAGTTTAAAATATTGAAAAATTTTCACATCAGTCTATATCTTCAAAAATAATTACAAATTAATGATGAATTTTATTAATATTAATAATTAAAATTATAAAATTTTCTATGCATATGTAGTAATTTTTTGAAGATCCCAATATGGACTAATTTTCTCTAAAATATTTATTATTATGACTCATAATTTTAAAAAAGTAATGTTATCTACATCTAGGGTTACAAACGAGTCGAGTCAAACTTTAGTATATTTCGATTTATTTATTAAGATTTTAACGAGATTGAGCTCGAGCTCAATAAAAAATTAACGAACCAATTTCGAACTTGTTCACAAACCTTAACGAATCAAAAAATTTATAAATTCATATTTACATATGACACTAAAATTATAATTAAAATTTTAATTATACAATTATATATACAATATATAAACATACTGTGGGAAGTTGGGTTAAAAAAATCATTATTTTACCAAAATAATAATAGCTACCACTACTATTATATAAATGTACTATATATAGTTAGCTATTATTTATATTTACATTTTTTAAATACATAAATAACATGTTTTATCTTATTTTATATATGTATTTTTTATATTATTTAATATATAAATAATAAATGTTAAACAAACCAACTAACGAGTCAAATTGTAATATATTTAGACTTATTTATTAAAAATTTAATGAGCTTAAACTCAAATGTAAAAAAAAAATTAACGAATCGAATTTGAATAAGCTCTTACCGAGCAGAACTTAAGCCTATTTATAAATGATTATGTTCATTTACCGCCCTAATTATATCATCTAATGAGCTTTTCAATATTAATGTGAAAAAAAAGTAAGATTTAGGAAGTTATTCAATACTTTTGTAATAATATTCTATCTCATTTATTGGTTGATATATACGGTCTTTTAAAATTATCAAATAAAAATGGTAAATCTCATAATTTGGTCCATTGATTAATTTGAAGGCCCTAAAGCAATTTATCATGCACATAAAAAATGCCAGATAATGCTGAAATATAATTTCCTTTGTCTTACCTATTAATGTTTTTAATTAATATACTAATATATATTATAATATTATTATTTTAAAATTATAAATTATACCCATTATATTGATCATTGATTGATATATTAACTTTATTGTTAAAGATATGCTTGTGAATTATTTTGCTTGGTAAAATTGCGGAAACAAAACGACGTCGTTGCAGAACTGTCCAGCTTTGATGCCTCAAAAAACCCATGCGCTGTCGTTTCAGGGGGGGGAGGAGATAGGCGTGGTAGTTTGGAAGCTGTGATCAGACTTTTTCCACAGAGAGAGAGAGAGAGAGAGAGAGAGAGAGATGGGGAGAAGGGGAGCGGGAGAGGCAGTGAGAGCGTACAGAGCGCTGCTGAAGGCGACAAGGAAGACATTCGCAGGGGACACTCTGATGCTGAGGCAGTCTGCGGCGGAGGTGAGGAAGAAATTCGATGAAAACCGCCATGTCACCTCCGAAACCGACATCAATAGACTCCTTGACGAGGCAAGCCAGGCCTCTGATTTCATCTCCACCATGATCGTCCAGGCCAGACTCAACCCCCACGGCAGTTACTGTAATCCCTCCTCGTAGTCCTCTTCTTTTTTCAGCATTAGTTGTGCACACCATGTGTTTGTTTAATTGTTTGTGTTTTTTAGTTTCTTGCATCCCTTCTTGTTTCCTACCTACACTTGAATGCAAACAATAAATTAAAAATGTTAGATGACTTGGAAGTTGACTATGGAGATTTACCACAAAAAAAATAAAAAAATAAAAAAATAAAAATTAAGAGGGAAGGAAAAAGGGGTACAGATGCAATGGGGAAATTGCAGATTATAGGTGCATTCTGTGGTCTATTTGTTAGCTAAAAGCCTAGGCTAAATTTAAGCGAGGCTTGTCTTTTCAGGACATGTTGTGAAGAAATAACATTTGTACTATTAACACTGTTCATTGTCAAAATTTAACTTTAGCTAGCCATTTTAGCGGTGCACTATTGGAGTTATTGTGAGAAGTTTGAATATTTTGGGTGACATTTGGGAAAATAAGTGTGAATGTCTCTTAAGGCCTTATCCTTTTTTAACTTTCAACCCATACATGCATACATACGTGTTTGGAGGGAGAGAGAAGAGAGGTTTGGTGGAGGGGAGGGGGATTGCAAAGCGAGCGGATCCTCTAGAGTTACTCTCTAGAGTGATCTCCTAAAGTGGATGATCGGACGGCTGTGGTTAAGCCTCACCAAAACGACGTCGTTTTGGTGAAGACTTTCAAAAAAAAAAAAAAAAAAAAAAAGAAGAGAAAAACCAGATTCGGGGATTCAAATCGCTCTCTCTCTAGTAATCTTTCTCTCTGCCATGGCTCTGGTTCTCTGCAACTCCATCTTAGTCCTTCTTTTCTTATTCTCTAGCTCTGTCTCTTTCTCAACCCAAGAAACCTCAAACCCAAAACTGTCCAGAACACTTGTCAACAAGTCTCTTTCTCTCTCCTTCCCTCTCACCTCTGTCCCTCTCTCTTCTCACTCTTCTGCAACTTTCCTCTCCTCTCTTGCATCTTCATCTCTACCAACCAAACGACCCCCCCAGTCACCAAACCATCCTCCTCCCCCTACAACTACAGAACTGCTTTCAAGTATTCAATGGCTCTGATAGTTTCTCTCCCCGAATCTGGTTTTTCTTTTCTTTTTTTTTTTTTTTTTTTTTTTGAAAGCCTTCACCAAAACGACGTCGTTTTGGTGAGGCTTAACCACAGCCGTCCGATCATCCACTTTAGGAGATCACTCTAGAGAGTTACTCTAGAGGATCCGCTCGCGATTGCAAAAACTGTGCCCTGCAGTTAAGGAATTTTAAATACTTTAAAATCTCTAACCTTGAGCTCGTGACTGGTTCTCGGTTTTGCTGAGCTACATATTTGAACAACTGCATCTTGCACTATTATACGAGGCCAATAGTCTCATGTAAATCAAACAAAGTCTAAAGTCTTATTAAATGGAGTCGGTTACATGAATTTTTCTTTTCCACGCGGCTCTATAAAGGCCATTTCAGTAGTTAAATTAATTAGATTCATATCTTTATTTACTACGTTAACCAATGTTAATTTAGGTCTCCCTTGTCCCCTAACATTTTCATCTACCGTCACTGCATCGCATCTCTTCGCTACTGCCTCTGTTAGTCTTCGTTGAATATGACCAAATTATCTCAATCTATTCTCTCTCAACTTATCTTCTATCGGTACTACTTCTACTCATTCCCAAATATACTAATTCTTAATTCTGTTTTTTCTAGTCTTACCACACATCTACCTTAGCATCCTCATCTCATCAACACTCATCTTATCTACATGTTGTTTCTTGGTTGCCCAACACTCCGTCCCATACAATATCGATGATCTAATAGCTGTTCTATAGAATTTTCCTTTTAGTCTAGTGGGTACTCGTTTATTACACAGTACCCTAGATGCACTTCTCCACTTAAATCACCCCGTCTTAATTCTATGGACTACATCCACATCAATCTCCCCCGCCGTTGTGATAATCAACTCTAAATAACGAAAATATTCACTTTTAGGTAGTTCTTGGTTCTTAATCTTCACTTCTCCTATGCTTTCATTGTTACTGTTCCTAAATTTATACTCTATGTATTATGTCTTAATTCTGCTTATCTGAAATACTTTAGATTCAAGTGTTTCTCTCTAAATCTCCAATTTTGTATTACTTCTTTCTCTAATCTCATCCACCAACAGCCTCATGTAGTGAACCCAATTTGCATTCATCACCTAGATGTGTGGGACTTGGCAGCGTCGGTGTCATGTAACTTTTGGTTGCACAATCTGATTGCCCACTTTCTACTAGAGGAACTTATTGAATGATTTCAGTGCATTTCATTTCCCCCCATTCATTATCTCCCAATTTTTTATTGCTGACTTGGTTGCTTCAGTGCACTGTTTGTGGTCCTCTGGTCAGTATATTTCTATTGGTGTTGGTACTTACTGTTTCGGCTCAACATGTGTGCAGTGGTGAAGCCAGGTAAAGAGCATGCAGGAGCGACACTCGAGATTCCTTCAGAAGAGATTCTTAACAAGTCTGCATAAGTAGAGGGAGTATAAGCATCGCTGCAACACATGCTCAATCATTTGGGTCTCCTATCTAATGACGGTAATTTATTTTTGGTAGTGCTCTGTCAAAAAAAATTATGAAATCTATCATTTGTAGTTCATTCAATTAACAATTTCTCCTTTGCTCTGTTGAAAATTTTGAAAGACTTCAACTGTACTAAGCTATTGTTGTCAACATTTTGTTCTACTGCTATCTGGATTTTGCTTTAAGTGAATTTGCCCTTCTATCAAGAAAAAAGATTTTTGCCTTGAAGCTCATCTGAAATTTTAACATATACTTCTAAGTTGTGGCTAATCCAATCAAAAAATAAAATAGTAGATATTCCTAAACCAATTTTAATACAATCTATATCTCATTTTCTTAAAACATAACAAAAACAAAAAAAGAAATTATTACATATCTCATTTTCTTAAGACCGGTGGGATTGTCCAAAAGACAAGAAAGAGCACCAAAAAAATAATAATAATAAAAAAATAAAAAAATTGGGCCACCTATAGTCGCTTTGATAATCATCGAAGTTGCTGGGAGCTAATCTTTCCCCAGATCTTCCACATTTTTCTGGTTTCTGTCGTCTTCCTTCGCTTCCTGCCTTTTCTTCTCACTACTATTTCCTGAAAAGGACAGAGAAATATATGAATAAGGGGTTGTAAAGGCCAAAAAGTGGAAGCTTAAATAGATAACTTTTAGGGTGTGTTTGATTGGACGGATTGGATAAGGGGAATTAGAATCTATTAGACTTGAATTTTGAGACTGTGAATTCCTCGGATTATTTGGTTTGATTGGATATGTATCCTGTGTTTGTTTTCTCATGAGATTAATTGTCTGGAAATGATTATTTTTAGTGAATTCAATGTTTGATTGGGCAGACTGGATATGATAAATGAGCAAAAAATTATTTTATCATTTTTCAATTGTTTACTAAGTAATAGCAATATTAAACATATCTTTAATATTTTAATTATTTTTAGCTAGATTAAATAAAAATTTATCTTATTTTATTTTTTACACAATTAAATAAAATTATTTTTAAAAAATTAAATAAATAAAATATTAATTAAAATTTTAAATAAATTTGTTTTTAAAAATAATAATAATAATAATTAAACAATAAAATTAAATAAAACATCAATTAAAATTTAAATAATGAAATTAAATAAAATATAAACAAAATTTTAAAATAAAACATCAATAAAATATCTATAAAAAATTATTTAAAAATAAATAAATAAGACATCAATAAAAAGTTAAATAAAATTGTTTTATTCTCAAATTGAGAAATTTAAATTTTATTGAATTTTACTAAATATAATACATAATTAAATAGTAGAAGGTCAACATGGTCATTTTATCACCTAATCCTAACAGTAAATAGTCTCTCCAAAATTGTCCCCCCCCTCCCCCCAAGGATAGTATACGGGGGATAAGGAGTCCGGCCGGACTCCATGTCTGGCGGACCAAAAAAAAAACAAATGCTGGATTAGATGCTTCTTCCAGATTACAATCTATACAGTAAATATTCCTCTCCTTATCCCTCAATCGAACTGACCCTAAGGGCATGTTTGATTGGATAGATTAGAACATGAGATTTAGTTTATTAATCCGTAGACCTAATTATCTTATGTTTGTTTTAACATTTTGGTTTAGAATAATTAATCCAACGGATAATTAATCCAACAAATTTGTAGGATTATTAATAATGGGGTAGGGGTGGGATGATTAATCCAATGGATAATTTATCCTGTGAATCCAATTGGATAGTAAATGCCATATTAATTTGATAAAATTATTAATACCTCACTATTAGTCTTATGAATCAAACATGGCTTAAAAGTACTAATCCAGTTGTGACAAGAGCTTCATGTCACTACAAGAAAAAACACATTTGGCGACTAAATTTTTAGTCGTCAAAAGTCAATTTTTAGCCGTCAAAAGTCGATTTTTAAGTTTCCCCGACTAAATTTTTTAGTTGCCGGTTTGATCGCTGGAAAACGATCGGGAAATGTATTGGTGACTAAAAAACTTTTAGTCGCCAAAAAGCAAGTCTTTAGCGACCAAAACTTTGGTCGCCAATAGTCAATTATATTTTTTAAATTATACATTTGGCGACTAAAAATTATATTTTTTTAAAATTATATATTTACCGACCAATGTTTTAGTCGCCAATACTCAAGAAATCGGCGACCAAACCTTTTAGTCCCCAAAAGCTCATTCGTGAAAAAGAAAAATAACACTCACTAGCTTCTCATTTGCTCTTGTGGAAATTCAAACCATCAACCTCCCACACTATAAGCCTTATACAAGGCACTCTTTCCACAACGCCGCCATAACACAACATGATTATAAATGTAACATATATTATTTATATAGTATATAGACTCGTATTAATATAAATGTATATATATATATATATAAAGATAATTATTTTTTATTCAACATAATTTATGAAAAAATAAATTATTTACTAGGAAAAAAAAAGAGAGACTACTTTTGGCGACTAAACATAATTTTAGTCGTCAATTCTATACTTTTGGCTACTAATTATTCTTTAATCATTAAAAAATTTAATTCCCGCCCTAAAATTACCACTTTTGGCGACTAAATTTTTTTAGTCGGTAAAAGCCTCACTTTTGGCGACCAAACATTTTTTTAGTCGCCCAATGCCTCACTTTTGGTTACTAAATTTTTTTAAGTCGCCAAAAAGCCTTACTTTTGGCTACTAAAATTTTTAATCGGCGACCAAATAGATTTTTAATCGCCAAAATCTATACTTTTGGCTACTAATTTTTTTTAGTCGCCAAAAATTCTCATTTTTAGCTACTAATACTTTTTTAGTCGCCAAAACTTATACTTTTAGCGACCAAAAGTGCATTTTTAATCGTCAAAGATGTATGCTTGTGACATTCATAATAGGGATAACATTTCCAACACCTCAACTAGGACAAATAATGGCATGCTAATGCTATGCATAATTTAACATCCAAAGGGAGTTGAAGTGAATCATAGGTTGTATCAAAGGAGAGTTTCTCAACATCCCCACGTAAAAAACATAAAAAATAAAAAATAAAAATAAAAAGTTCAAGGAAAGATTTTTGACCATCAAAAAAAATGGAAAGATAGTCAAGAAGAAAATATATGGTAAGCAACAAGCGGTGGTAGAGTTGCCTAATTGGGTTATGAATTTATTTAATTTTGAAAAAAAAATCTAAATAGATCATGGGAAATGTGTACAAATTTAAACTAAACTAAACCAAGTCTTGTGTCCCAATTAAGTGGGGAAATGAGACTTCAGAATATGATCTAATGCTCTATATTAGTGGCTAACAGTCCTAGAGTATCATGTACAATTGTCTATGTGGTGTTCTTAATCAATAACATAGCAGAAAATTTTACTAGTGGGATCCATTTCTTGGTTCCCAAAAATGTGACTATCGCTCTGTCTCATGATCATAAGTGATGAAATAGAAGAACAAAACTAGATTAAGTCAGTATCGGCAAATTATGTGATCTACTCAAGAATATTCAACCTATTTTATGTGCTTGTACAAGGCAACATGGTTTTGAAAACCAAACTGGACAGGTCGGCTCGACCGGTTGAACCGTCGATCGGTCGGAGTTCCGATCCGAATATACCCACTAAACCATTTGAAGCTAAAAACTGGCCTATTTACAAAATTGGCGGTTGAGCTGGCCAACCAGTCGACCCGGAGCCGGTTCGCCGAGTTGGTGAAATTGAAAATTTTGTTTTTGTTTTTTTTTTTTAATTTCTGTTTCTTTTATTCTTTCTTTCTTTCTTATGTTATATATAAGAAAATTTTAATTAGAAACTCTCTTTCAAGGGTTTCCTCCTGTAAGGAATCCTATTAAGAGTTTGAAATTATTGTGAAAGTCTCTACCTATTTATAAGAAAAAAAATTCTTCCAAAAAAACTCAATAAATCCATGTGGCATTCAATCAAATATATTGGAGGGAATATTAAAATTTTGATCTCTCTCCAAAATTAAAATTTTTCCTCTTCTTTTAATCAAATTATTTGAATTAAAATCATATGGAAGGAATATTGAATATTTGATTTCCTCTTCCAAAATTAAAATTAATAATATTTTAAAATATATTATTATATTTTTCAGTAAAAAAAAATTAGGAGAAATATTTAAGATAATTTAATATTTTTAATTTATAATTTTATTACTTTAATTTTTATTTAAATATAATTCTAATATATTTATTACGTCACCGTTCAATTCCGGTTTAACCCCGCGGTTGAACCGGTAATCCGTCCACCCTATCTCTTTTCCGGTTCGCACATTCGTGTGATTTTTAAAACATTGCAAGGCACCAAGTATTAATTCCAAGTTTCCATCAATATGAAAGAAAAATAAAATCCCAAATAGATCTCTTCTCCTAAAGTACTCATGAGAAACTCACCTGCCCATTCACATGATCTTGTCAATGTCCTAACCTATATTCATGAGCTCACCAATCTCCTTTTCTTTTATTGCATTCACTGCCCTCTTGCGTTCCTAACAAACTCCTACACATAAAGCTCTCAATCCTTGCCAACTCATTTAAAACCCCATCCTTTAAAAGCACACCCTGTTAAGCTCTTCATTTCATGTATTGATTACTTGACTTCACTCTCTTCCTTTCCTCCCCTAATATTCTAGTTCTAGTACTTATAAAAAGAGTCAATGAATACAAAATTTTAAACTATTTTTTATTCTTTGATCCATGAAAATGGCACGAGCTAGTAAGCTTGTTCTAATGCTCTTGCTCCCTGCATGGATGACACTTCTGTGCACATCTGCATCCGGGCATGGCAACAGTTATGTTCGAGATGCTTGTAGTGTCACCCATTACCCTGATGTCTGCATTCACTCACTCGCACCATTTTCACAAACAGCCAAACGAAACCCTACTACATGGGCACGTGCTGGGGTTTCGGTGAGTGTAGGTGAAGCAAAAATTGTTGTTCAATACTTGATAAAGTTGAAGAGATACGGCTCTATGAGGGGAAGAAACCAAGTTGCTCTCTTAGACTGCATCGATTGCTTTCAGAACACCCTCGACAACCTTCACAAGTCACTTGGTGTGATTAGAAAACTCAATAGCAAAGCATTTGTCACGCAAATGGATGATATTACTACGTGGTTGAGCGCTGCAATGACTGATGAAGATACTTGTTTGGGTGGCTTCAATGGTCAGAAGGAAAAACAAGTTAGGTTATTGTGTAATAAGGTTTTGAATATGAGTTATATCACTAGTAATGCACTGGCTCTTGTTAACAAACTAGCAACAATTGGTCCAGGAAGCCTAATAAGTACTGATCTTCCATAGATGTCTTTTAGAAAAGGGTGTCTTTGATGATCAGAATATAGGGTATTGTTGTTGCGTGAAAATTGGGGATTTGGGATGGTTTATATTTCCCTCACAATGTCATGGAATTGTATGAAAGAATAAAAGCCCTATGCAGCTTGTTTGGTTTCGTTTTTCTGAAAACGGTTTTTAGAAAATTTCACTTTTTTATTTTTCGTATTTTTTTGTTTTTATTGAATTTTTAAAAATATTTTAAGCAATTTTTTTTAAAAATTTTTAGACACACTTAACATAAATACACATAAAAGTCTAATTTTTGTGATTTTTTTTTAAAAAAATTCAATAAATATCAAAAATACAAAAAAAAATGAAAATTTAGTATGTTTTTCGTATTTTTATGTATTTGTTAATTTTTAAAAATATTTTTTCACAAATTTTTTATTTTTTAGATACATTTAAGTAAAGTACATCTAAAAAAGTCAAAAATACTTAAAATTTTAAAAATAATCACTAAAACAAAAAAAAAATAAAAAATAAAAAAATTCAATTTTTAAAAAATTTAATCCTGTTAACATATAATATACAATATAATATACAATATACATCATATAATATACAATATGCATCACACTTATATACAATATAGCTGTAAGGATGTAAAGGCTCTGTAAAGGCCAAACACACCCACGAGCACCATGTAAAGAATCTGTAAAGGCCAAACACACCCACGAAGCACCAGCACACACCTTCAGCTTTAGGAGTAGTTATATATTGTTTAATGTCTTGCATTACGCTCCACTGTCGCCTTCTCTTCTCTATAAAGAGAGAGAGCCCAGTCTCTTGTAATAATACACATACAATAACAGACAACTGAATACATCAAAAACATAGAGCTAATATTTGCTCTCTCAATCTCTCTCAATTTCTTATATGGTATCAGAGCATAGGTTTTCTGCCTAGCCTCTTCTTCCAACATATTTTTTTTTCTTCTGCCGATTGCATTTCATCTGTATCCCTTTTTCGTCCATCTCTGAAATACAGTTTTCACCACACCAGAGCCTTCGTCTCCTCCGGACGATTCCAACGCCACCAATTTCAGCCCAATACGACGTTACACGCGCTCTCACGCGCCACTTCTGCGAACGGCGCGTCGCCTGCCTCCGCCTTCCGCCTCACACGCGCTCCACGCGTCCTCCACACTGTCCCATGCTAACGTGCACCGCGTACTACCTTGCTAACGTGCGCCGCGTGTTTCTGACGTCAGCACACGTCAGCCCTCTCTGCTACCGTGCACTGCCTGGCCTGTTTTGCTAACGTGCGCCGCGCCCTTTCTTGCTAACGTGCGCTGCGCCCTTTGCCTCTCATTTCTGTGCCTCTGTGGTCATATTTTGGGTCGTTTCACTCATTTTCCCACTAATTTCGGCCTTCTGAATTCACTGGTAACCTCGGTTTTTTCATATTCTACCTCCATTGTGCTATTTTTCCCTCATGGATCGCCCGGATTCCTCTAATCACCCTATTTCCGTTATTCTTGACGGGACTAATTATGTCCTTTGGGCACAAGCCATGTCTGGCTTCCTCAAAGGCAAGAAACTTTGGCATATCATTACTGGGGATGTGTGCAAACCAGTCCCAGCAACCACGGAATCCGCTGCCATGGACTCCGCTGCCAAATATATCGACCGACTAGAAGATTGGGATAGTAAAAACTATCAGATCATCACCTGGCTTCGCAATACTTCTATTACATCCACCAGCCTTCAGTTTGGTAGGTTCCAACTTGAGTCTGCTTCCTCTCCAGCCAAGGCCATCTGGGATTTTTTGCAAGAACGCTATCAGACTACCGGTCTTGCTCACCAATATCAGCTTCTGAGTCATCTTCACCGTATGCGCCAAGAAAACACTCAGACCATTAATGATTTCCTCTCCCAAATGTTTTATGTTTGGGATCAACTCGCTCTTTCTGAGCCTCCATGGCCTTATACTGAGGATGCTGCCTTGTTTACTACCTACCATGACCAACAGCGCTTGGTTCAGTTTCTCATGGCTCTCACTCCTCGTTTTGAGCCCGTCCGCGCATCTCTCCTACATCGCACTCCTTTACCCACTCTTGAGCAAGCCGTTTCTGAACTCCTGTCCGAGGAAACCAGGTTTGGTACTCTCCATCCACACCCTGTGGACTCTGTTCTTACTACTCCCCAGATTCGGAGTTCTCCTTCACCACAGCGGTCCACTACCTGCAACTATTGTCACAACCGCAATCTTCCATCGACTCATCTTCTGGTTCATTGTCCCGTTCGTCTTTGTCGATTTTGCAACAAGACTGGCCCCGGTCATCTCCAACAAGATTGCTTCCGCAATCCTACCCGTGCCTCTCGCCATGGTCCTTCCACCGGGAATTTTTCCCGCAGCAACTCTCACCGTTCTGGGACTCCATTTAAAAACATGCCTGCTCCACGCACTGCTGCTGCCGCCTCCGAAGATTCACCTTCTTCTGTCCCTGTAGATCCTTCCACTCCGGTCTTCTCTCATACCGATGTTGAAGCCATGTTTCACCATTTTTGGCAGCATTCCGGTACTCCTCCATCTACTGCTTTGTCTACCACCGCAGGTAACACTTCCTGGTACTTTGACTCCGCTTGTTGTAATCACATGACCTTTGATCCTACTATTTTTACTCCTCTCTCTTCGATGGGTCTCTTCTGTCTGTAAGTCATGTTGGGTCTGTTTCCACCTCTCACTTATCTTTATCCCATGTATATCTTATGCCTGCTCTCACTTTAAATCTTATCTCCATTAGTCAATTATGTGAGCATGGTCTAACTGTTACCTTTTCCCATACTGGTTGTTTGGTGCAGGACCCTCGGACCAGGCAAACTCTTGGGATAGGCCGTAAGCAAGGACGTCTCTACGAACTTATCCATCTTCATGTTCCGGATTCCTCTCAAATCACTGCTCCTACCACTGCTACCACTGCTCCTCCTTTATCTCATTTTCAGCTTTGGCACTATCGTTTGGGCCATCTTTCTGTTGGTCGTTTGAAGTCTTTAATTTCTAGTGGTCATTTGGGTACTGTAAGTTCTGATGCTTTCAATTGTGTGTCCTGTCAACTTGCAAAACAACCTGCTTTGTCGTTTAATAAAAGTGATTGTAACAGGCCCGCGGGGGACCTCGCCACAGCTCGGACTCGGCTTTTGTAGTCACGGTTCTAAATCTGAACCAAAGAGTCCAAATCCGGCAAATCGTTTTAGGAGAACTGATTTTTGAAAGAAGTGCCAAACATGGACTGCTTTGCCAGATACAGAGTCGCCACCTAAATATTTTATTTTGGGAAATTTAGGAAACCCTGACTCGGTGCCAAAAGGCCACGTGTCCGTCATCACCAAAGTTGCCTCGGCTCGGGAACTTGGGTACGATTGGGGAAGGTCACTTCGTGAGCACCCCCGCTCGCCCGGTCATAGACCGGCCTCTACTAACCATGATATCAATTTTTGAAAACATTGTGAGTTCTTATTCCGGTTATTAGCCTAGGTTACTATGTGATGCTCACAACATATAAGTATAGACCGGGTCGCCCGAATTGGAATAAAACATTTCATGTTTGTTTTTGAAAATGGTTTGCTACCCGCAGGTAGGCTTGAAACATTTTGATGATTCATTCCAATTCAGATAACCCAACCTTCACCCACAGGCATTCAGGCAGTTATATCAGATAAGCACATAGCCTCATGGTAAGCATGCTATCATGGCATTCACTCACACGCATGCAAGGATGCTAAAGCATAAAAACTCACCGAGTACTCCAAGCCAAAATAGACACTTATTAGAAATCATGCATGAATCCTAAGTATACAGAAATGCCTAACGCAACACATGCAAAAATGCAATTATAGTAGGCTCGGCTGTTCTAAGATGGTATATGAGATGCTACAACTATCATGTATTCAACTTTGAAATTGAAAGTACAATGCAGTTAGTATGATGCGCCGAGCCCGGTGCATGCAATACAGATGAATGATGCAAACATGCTGTCATACCGTATGCTAATTTAAATATGCCCTAATCTAACCATCATAAGCGGATAAATAAAAGGGAGAAAGACGTGGGGTTGGAAGACATACAACACACCCACGCACACTTATTACAGTTGTGCCCTCGCACAGAGGGTCCGAATAAATATACAGTCCAAATATTACAGTCCCGAATAAAAGAATATTACAGATTTCTAATTAATTAATGAATTAACTAAGAAAGCAGATAAAACTGGCGTGCAGGCCAGGGACTGTCTTGCTTCTGATGGACGATGCATGTCCGGGTTGTCTTGCGCGGAAATCCACCGAAATGCCCCAATTAGCCTCTGTTTACACCTGTTCTTGAAATGTGTGCTGAGCCCTGAAAAATTGCTGATTCTTCGTTTTGCTGCAACAGAGAGCAGGAAAGGGGCATAGCAATGTATTTGCACAGATATATGCATGTCTCGATCCTCGTGCCACTAATCGCGCATACCGAGGCATGATGGCCGAGGAATCGAAATGCACAACTCAATATAGGATGAATGCACATGAAACTACAGCTAAAACCTAACTCCATCATGGATAATCCGGAGTGTCGGTGACTGGGGAATTGAGACACATTCCGTCACTCGGAGTACGAAATGTACCTCGTTTCCCGTGCCCGGGCTAACTCCTATTCCGAACATGATGCAATATGCATGATATGCATGAAATGCAACTAAGATATAATCCTAACATACACAATGCTATGGAATGACATGCCTCGAAGTGCGTGCACACGGGCACGCAAACCGAGAAAATAGCAGAATGATATGAAGATGAGGTGCCTCGAAGTGTGTGCGTACGGACACGCAAACTGAGGCGATGGCAAAAACGATGCGAATGAGGTGCCTCGAAGTGCGTGCACACGGGCACGCAAACTGAGGCGATGTTAAATGCAATGAAAATGAGATGCCTCGAAGTACGTGCACACGGGCACGCAAATCGAGGCGATGATAGATGCAGTGAAAATGAGATGCCTCGAAGTACGTGCACACGGGCACGCAAATCGAGGCGATGATAGATACAGTGAAAATGAGATGCCTAGAAGTGCGTGCACACGGGCACGCAAATCGAGGCGATGATAGATGCAGTGAAAATGGGATGCCTCGAAGTGCGTGCACACGGGCACGCAAACCGAGGCGATAATAAATGCAGTGAAATGACAAATGGGCTTATACCAACATGAGTGAGCCTCAGCCACACTCACATCGGATGCCGTCGGATAAAAAAAGGAGTGCCTCGAAATGCGTGCACACGGGCACGCAAACCGAGGCGATGCTAAAATGACATAGAAATGACAAATGGGCTTATACCAACATGAGTGAGCCTCAGCCACACTCACATCGGATGCCGTCGGATAAAAATGGAGTGCCTCGAAATGTGTGCACACGGGCACGCAAACCGAGGCGATGCTAAAATGACATGGAAATGACAAATGGGCTTATACCAACATGAGTGAGCCTCAGCCACACTCACATCGGATGCCGTCGGATAAAAAAGGAGTGCCTCGAAATGCGTGCACACGGGCACGCAAACTGAGGCGATGCTAAAATGACATGGAAATGACAAATGGGCTTATACCAACATGAGTGAGCCTCAGCCACACTCACATCAGATGCCGTCGGATAAAAATGGAGTGCCTCGAAATGCGTGCATACGGGCACGCAAACCGAGGCGATGCTAAAATGATATGGAAATGACAAATGGGCTTATACCAACATGAGTGAGCCTCAGCCACACTCACATCGGATGCCGTCGGATAAAAAAGGAGTGCCTCGAAATGCGTGCACACGGGCACGCAAACCGAGGCGATGCTAAAATGACATGGAACATGGCAAAAATGATATGCAAGCATACTAACAGAATTTCAGCAACAAAATATGGGGAAAAACAGTCCCGAAATGTAGCGAAATGATACCAGATGCATGAAATTGTCCCGAAATGCAACATTAGGCACCCGAAATGGCCTATAGCCATGCTAAACATGCACAACATGGACATGCAATGCAAAGACAGAAGCTAGACAGCCCCAAAATAAGCACTTTTCCAGTTATAAACATGGCCAAACAGCAAATATAGGTATGGCAAAAATAGCATACAAGAATAGGGGCCAAGATAGGGGTAATGAAGCAAGTGGTATAAGCTAAACCCAAACTGAAAAATTTCCTTCTACAACAATGAATATGGACCAAAAATATGAACATTTACAGTATATGGCAGCCTCAAAATCAGTATACAAATATGCTAAAAATGGGATGCAAAGCAAGGCCCAAAAGGTGCTATAACATGAAGTATATAAAATAGTCACCAAACAGAAAAAAAGTGTGAATGAAACATGAAGTATAGGCCAAAATAAGGCCACTTTCAGTTCGGACCAAGGTCCAAAAACAGAAATCAAGAGGGCTATCAACTTATGCAAAAATGGGGCCAAATAGGGGATTGAACTACAAGTGATACATGGAGACACCAAACAATGTTGAGCCCTTCTCCAATGTTGAAGAGGGGCTCAAAATAAGCCCTAAATCAGTTTACCACATGCTCGAAAATAAATTGTTCATGGGTCAAAAATAGCATGCAAAACTATGACATACAAGATGGTCAATGAAGCAAGTGTATCATGGAGGGCTCAAACAGGGTTGAGCCCTTAATGAGAAGTGAAGATGAGCTCAAAATATGGCCCTTTTCAGTTAGGGCCGGAGCTTGAAACAAAAAGGAAGTGAGGCTTAGAAATGGATCAAGAAAAAGGGTCAAAAGGGTAAAAGTGTAACTTACCCTTGAAGATTCGAATTTTTGTTGCTTCTTGGATGGATTTGCAGCTTCTTTAGCCTTCAAGAATCCCTCCTTGCTGCTGGAAATGAGATGGTGGTGGTAGAGCTTGGTGGTGTAGAAGGAATGAAGGTTATGGACTTAGGGTTTTTTGAAGAATTGAAGAAGAAGAAGATGGAGGTGGCTATGGAGCTTTGAAGAAAAGTTTTTCTAACCCTTGTAGAGGAGGCCATCAGCTGGTTAAAAGGGCCAAAAGGGGGTGTAAAAGGTGGGGGAAATGGAGAGAAAAACTCCCCCACAAAATATCCCCCGGATACAGAAAATATCTGGGGGATATTGCCCAACAGCTGGAAAGGGTACAGTGAGGAGAATACGGCCGGCCTCATACTTTTACAGGAGGTGGCCGGCCGGCCACACCCCCTAGCCGGCCGGCTAGGGGTCAAAAGGGTCAAGGAGCTTTTCTGGCCGGCCAGATATTGGGGAGGTAGCCCTATGTGTGTACAACACAACCATGTAATTGAAATTCCAAGAAAGTGGGCCCAAGGGGTTCAACAATGGCTCGGAAAGAGGGGGTCAAAAGGGTCAAGTTGACTTACTGGCCGGCCATGAACTTTTAGGAGCCTCTCAGGTGTGTACATCACAGATATGTGGTTCAAAGTTCAAGAAAAAAGGTCCAAGGGGTTCAACATTAGCCCGGAAGAAAGGGGTCAAAAGGGTCAGGTGACTTTAATGGCCGGCCACCAACTTTTAGTGGCCTCCCAGATGTGTAGATCACAGATATGTGGTTGAAAGTTGGCAACACTAGCTCTAAGGTATTCAACATTAGCCCGAAAGTGCGAAAAACGGGCGCCGGGAGGCTCCGGAAGAGAAATAACTGGTTGCTGCAACAATTGCTGGCCTCCCACCCTTCAGTGACCTTCCCTGTGATAAAACAGAGGTACCTGCCAAAAATGAGCGAAAACCGTTGCAAAACGAATGTTCCGGAGCCAAAACACGCAGTTCGGGGTCCCGGAAATGGGCCGTTAAGCACCGAAAATGGTATTCGACCTTGAAGTGGGTTTCTCAACCCCCAGTGT
The DNA here is from genome assembly GCF_055761805.1 of Camellia sinensis. Taxonomy (NCBI): domain Eukaryota; kingdom Viridiplantae; phylum Streptophyta; class Magnoliopsida; order Ericales; family Theaceae; genus Camellia; species Camellia sinensis. The sequence continues at coordinate 132,893,986 of NC_138974.1, forward strand.
CCCTCAAAATGGATGAAATAAGATGTATGCAAAAAATCAAAGCAATAGGAGATGGTTAAGCGGTCCCGAACCGAAGCACACGGCCTGACGGCTCCGAAAACCGGGAACCGGACTCCGAAATGGGCAAAATGGCCTACGGCCACCAAATGTAGCCTACGAACATTGAGAGATGGTCTACGGGACCTCTCCCTTCCCTCAGGAAAAGAAACAGAGAAAACCGAGTCTGGTTCGCAAACCGAGACAAGGCACAGAAGAGGGTTCGGAAATCCGGAGGCAAGGCTCACGGCCGCAACTCTGAAGCTTCTGAACAAGCACATTATGCAACATCACCAAGCGCTCAATCGGTGACGTCTGAGTCTTAAGGTCGGTCAAAAATGGGGTGTCTACAGTGATTCTGTTTCTCTTGCGCCCTTTGATCTCATTCATTCTGATATTTGGGGACCCTCTCCTACTCCTACTATGGGAGGCGCACGTTATTTTGTTGTTTTTATAGATGATTTTTCTCGTTTTACATGGTTGTTTCTTATGAAAAATCACTCTGAACTCAAACAACTTTATTACAATTTTGCTGCAATGGTTAAAACCCAATTTTCTAAAACTATCAAGATTTTTCGCTCCGACAATGCCATGGAATATAAAGATTTTGACTTTCTTTCCTTCCTTAGGAGTCATGGTACTCAACCTCATCGTTCCTGTCCAGGTACGTCCCAACAAAATGGCCGTGCTGAACGAAAACATCGGCATCTACTTGACACTACTCGAGCCCTCCTTCTCTCTTCCTCTTGCCCAGAAAATTTTTGGGGTGAAGCCGCTCTCACTGCTGCTTACACTATCAATTGTATCCCTACACCGGTCATTCATAATCACACTCCATATGAGCGTTTACATGGCGCCCGTCCCCCTTACGACACCCTTAGGGTTTTTGGCTTTGCCTGTTTTGTTCTTCTCCAACCTCATGAACGTACCAAACTTGAACCTCGCTCTCGCCTTTGTTGCTTCTTGGGGTATGGTATTGAACATAAAGGGTATCGCTGTTGGGATCCTCTCTCCCAGCGTCTCCATATCTCTCGTCATGTGGTCTTTTGGGAACACACAATGTTTTCCTCCCTCTCTCAATTCCGTTTATCCGTTCCCTCACCCTCTCTGTGTTTTACTAACCCTTCTGCAGATCTGTTTTCTGATGAGCTTCCTCCACTGCCCATGCCTGACTCTCTTGAGACTGCCTTGCCTACTGGTCTTTCTCAAGCACCTGCCAGCTCTGATGGTCCTGATCTTGCTCCCTCGGACTCCTCACCCCCTGTTGAGTCTCTTCCTCTGGCTCCTCCTCCTCCTGCTCGACCACACCGGGTAATCCAACCTTCTACTCGTCTTCGTGACTTTATTGTTGGTTCTACTGCTTTTTCTACTTATGAACCCACCTCCTATCGGGAGGCTCGCTCTAATCCTCTTTGGCAGCAAGCTATGACTGATGAATTACAGGCTTTAGACAAAACTCACACTTGGGACATTGTTGATCTTCCTCCTGGCAAGACTGCCATTGGCTGTAAATGGGTATACAAAATCAAAACCTGTTCTGATGGCTCTATTGAGCGCTATAAAGCTCGCCTTGTTGCTAAAGGCTTCAATCAAGAATATGGTATTGACTATGAGGAGACCTTTGCTCCTGTTGCTCGTCTCACCTCTGTTCGCAGCCTCATTGCAGTTGTTACTACCCGACACTGGGATCTTTATCAAATGGATGTGAAAAATGCCTTTCTTAATGGTGTTCTTCTTGAGGAGGTCTACATGCAACCTCCCCTTGGGTCTACTTATCCACCTCATAAAGTCTGCAAACTTCAACGTGCTTTATATGGTCTCAAACAAGCTCCCCGTGCTTGGTTTGCCAAGTTCAGCTCTACTATTCATGATTGTGGTTTCACCTCCAGCTCTTATGATACTGCACTTTTTATCCGCAGAACTGCTCAAGGGACCACCTTGCTTCTTCTTTATGTGGATGATATGATTATCACCGGTGATGATGTCAATGGTATTCTTCATCTTAAACAATTTCTTAGCCATCATTTCGAGATGAAAGACCTTGGTCCTCTCAGCTATTTCTTGGGTCTTGAAATCTTCCATGATTCCACGGGTTCTTTTCTCTCTCAGGCTAAGTACACATCTGATCTTCTCACCCGTGCTGGTCTTACCGATTGCAAGACTGCCTCAACTCCCCTGGAGCCTCAGAGTCGTCTTACACCTCTTGATGGCACTCTTCTCTCTGATGCTACTCTATATCGCCAGCTCGTCGGCAGTCTTGTCTATCTCCCAGTAACTCGTCCTGACATTGCCTATGCTGTTCACATTGTTAGTCAGTACATGTCGGCTCCTCGCACTCCTCACTATACTGCTCTACTCCACATCCTTCGATACCTCAAAGGCACTCTGTTCCATGGTCTTCACTACTCTTCTTCCTCCTCTCTTGAACTGCGTGCCTTTTCTGATGCTGATTGGGCTGGGGATCCTACGGATCGACGCTCCACCACGGGCTTCTGTTTCTTCTTAGGGGATTCTCTTCTCACTTGGCGTAGCAAAAAACAATCCCTCACTGCCCGTTCTAGCACCGAAGCTGAATACCGAGCTCTTGCTGATACTGCTCAGGAACTTCTCTAGCTTCACTGGCTCCTCACTGATATGGGTGTTCCCTCTTCTGGCGCTACCTCTCTTTATTGTGACAATCAAAGTGCTATTCAGATTGCTCACAATGATGTTTTTCATGATCGCACCAAGCATATTGAGATTGATTGTCATTTCATTCGACAGCATGTTACTCGTGGTACTGTTCATCTTCTCCCTATTGCTTCTGCCGATCAACCTGCTGATATTTTCACCAAGGCTCATCCTCCTGGGCGCTTCCGTGATCTTGTTTCCAAACTCAACTTGGTCGATGCCTACCCTCCTTGAGTTTGCGGGGGGCTGTTAACATATAATATACAATATAATATACAATATACATCATATAATATACAATATGCATCACACTTATATACAATATAGCTGTAAGGATGTAAAGGCTCTGTAAAGGCCAAACACACCCACGAGGCCAAACACACCCACGAGCACCATGTAAAGAATCTGTAAAGGCCAAACACACCCACGAAGCACCAGCACACACCTTCAGCTTTAGGAGTAGTTATATATTGTTTAATGTCTTGCACTCTCTATAAAGAGAGAGAGCCCAGTCTCTTGTAATAATACACATACAATAACAGACAACTGAATACATCAAAAACATAGAGCTAATATTTGCTCTCTCAATCTCTCTCAATTTCTTATAAATCCAAAAAATTCAAACCAAACACACTGATTAATGTTAGAAAAGTTTAGTAGTTGCCCCGCTTCTATTTTCTTGCAACTAGCCCTTGATATAAAAGAAAACATGTGAGGCGGCTCGGCTCACAAGAAAATTTAAAAAAAAAAAAAAAATTGTTTAAAGTTTTACCTTTTCAAAAGTTTAGTTAGATAAGGTGTTATTTTGATGATTAGTCTGAAATATCTAAAAAATATAAGCCGATACTGCATATAGAGATTGTATATAGAATGACAAAACACCTTTTCTTCGAGGTTTTTATTTTATTCATAATGATAGGTCTCTTTTCCACCAAGTTTGACAAATCCTAGCTAGGTTTCTTGGTGGGTTGCTTCATTGGGCCAGACCCGTCATATTAATTCAGTTTGTTTGGGTCAACCCAAGGCTTATGTAATGAGTGGTGCTATATCCCTCCAATTTTGTCCTCTAATTCTATCTTTAATGACAATGACATGACATACTCCCATGTGAAACAGTCCTACACTCCTCTTCCTCTCATTTTTAACCTCCTTAATTTCACATCATATTCATATCATTAAGGATGGAATTGAAGAAACAAAATTAAGAAAATGAATCATTATTCCTTATGTAATTCTTACATCTTTCGAGTAAAAAAATTAGAACTCATATATTCAACACAATCAATTTTAAATTTAGAACTCATATACGTTCAACCTAATCAATTTTTCAAACTTTATTGACATTATTTTTATCCGGGGTTAGAGCCCATGAACCTCACTAAAGAGGTCTTGAGTTCGATTCCTCCTCAAATCTAATGCTTTGGGGAATAAATCCAAAATTAAATTAAAAAAATTATTTAAGTTGTAACAAACAGTGCCATAAAAGGTGGGAATAAAGTATGAAAGTTTTTTTAAGATGGGCATAGTATATAAAATTTGGCATTTCCGAATCTATCAAATTAGTCAAAAATGAAAATAAAAATAAAAATAAATAGTAAATTTTCTAAGCCATGGGCTCAACAAATGGACCACCATTTACATGCACAAGATGGAAAATCACCTAATCATAAAGTCCCCATCCATGAAAAGTCAATTAACTCTACGTTATATCTAATCTTTTTTATTCATAGTACTGATTACTAGCTTCTTTTTGTTTCTTGTCTTATTTAAGTCTTGTTTGGGCCTTAATTTTATAAAAGGAATATATAGAAGCTAATTTCATCTCAAAATCCAAGGAAAAGAAGAATAAACAATAAAAATATACATATATATATATATTTATTTTATATGCATACACTATTTTGATTAAAAAATTAAAAATTGGGTTCACTCCATAGGATTTAACAATGCCATTATTGATATATCTAAAACTTTCAATAGTGTACATAGTCAAGGCCAAGTGAGATTTGCACAATAACAATATGTACTAATTCACATAATCTTGAGTCTGCCTAAATAGTCCATTAGTTAATAAAAGGGTAAATTACAAATACACCTCTAGAAGTTTACTTAAATTACAAATTACCTCCTATGGTTCTATAAATTATATTATGTCTCCTAAGGTTTCTAATTTCATAACAAATAGGTTATTTTATTAATAAATCAACAAGTTAATTAACAGTTTTTAATAATGTTAAAATTTTATTTCAATTTATAATTTAGATAATTTCATTATTGTATAGGTGAATAGTTAGAAATTTCACTTTTTTAATTAATTCTGTTAAATTAAAATTCTTACAGAGAGATATTTGTAATTTTTCAAACCACAGGAGGCAATCCGTATTTTAAGCAAATCTCAGGGGGTGTATTTGTAATTTACCCTTAATAAAATTAGATATATTTGTCTTTTTCAATTTAAATGCAAAATAATATTGATGGATAAATGATTTTGATTTTTTCAATCAAGCAAATTTTAAAAGCTTATGTTAAAAATTAAGAATTCACAGTTATAGATGGGTGCAACCCTGCACTACAAGCCTAAAATGTCATCGAAAGTCTTATAAATGGGCTTGAGCGGGCCATTGGGCCATGTCCACCCTACGCGAGAGTGCTTACTTTGTGGTTTATCCCTTCTGCATTTAATATGGTGTTTCCATGGAATTTAATTAAAATTCTTTTAAAAAAAAATTTGATTCAAGTGAAGGGAAGAAAATAAGGTTATGTTTGTTTTTCCATATAATAAAATATGTCTAAAAAAAGAGTTGTTAATAAAAAAACTATTTTATACAATTTTTCAGTTGTTTAGTCATATTAAAAACTTGCAAGAAAAAATGTCTTGTCACTTTGGTTGTTTGAATAATTTAAAAAGTTAATACATAGTTATTTTGCTCTTATGTCCCTATTTAGGCGGCATTGTTATGTGATTTGTGTAATTCTTTGGATTTGTGGTATGTGTATGTTAATATGCTATTTTTTATATATAGTTTGAATGTCCAATCATATATAAATTTCGTGATATTTGTAAATTCTATTGGTAATTGATTAAAAAAATAAAAATATATTAAGATCGATTGAGAAAGAGCGATTGTCATTCTTGGACTTTTTAGATGAAACAAATAATTTCTTGTCCCATCATAAATCAAATATAACCTCAACAATAAAAGAAGCAAAAAATAGTTTATTTTCTCTTATATTTGTTTATGTTTGATTTGTAAATTATATTATAAGTACGATAAAATTAAGTTATAAAATTACTAATATTAAGTTGAAGATTTAAAATAAATTATGCCTTTGATTGAACTCACCAATTAACAATTTAGTCTCTCTTTCCAAACTAATAACCGAACATACACCTTTTGGTCAAGAGCTAGAGAGTTATATAGAGATGGCAATCGGAACCCGACCTGACGGGGACTCGATCCACCGATTTCGAATTGAGCGGTTATTTCCCGAAAAATATCCTCGACGGCCCGGGGATGGTATTAAAAATTAAGGCCTTGTTTGGTTTGTGTTTCTCAAAAAAATTGAGAAAAATTCTCTACAAATAAGTTTTCAAAAGTAATTAAACCAAACAAATTTTTCTAATTTTTTTTTCCAAAACTTGTTTGGTTTACAAATTTTCCAAACAAATCTCTCTCATACACATCAAATCAATCATTTTTTCCAAAACTCTCTCTCAAAATTATTTTTCAAAACATCTTTTGAAAAAAAATCAAACCAAACAAATTTTCGTACTTTTTATCTTAAAACATATTTCTCAAATACAAACCAAACAAGGCCTAAATCTCCGATGATGTTCGAGTTGGGGACGGAGATACATGTTTTAGCTCTGGACCTGGCCTGACCCCAGCCCAGTTGCCCCTCGACGTGAAATTACTCTTTTGCCCATGCTTATATAGAACATATGTGTGAATGTGAAGGGTTTTGTTTGAACACTCACACACAATCAACACAAACACAACACAGAGTCGTCTCTGCTCTAAGTAGGGTTCTCTCTCTCTCTCTCTCTCTCTCTCTCTCTCTCTCTCTCTCTCTCTCTTCTCCCTTACAAACCCACTTCTCTCTTCCCTCTACTCTCTCTTCCGCATCCAAAGTTGTCGACTCGATTCTCCGACGCCGTTGCCTCTTCCAACGCCATTACCTCCTTCGACGCCACTACCATCGTGTTACCCCTGGCCAGTGGCTGTCATCCCTCACTATATCTTCGCCGTTGCAGATTTACTCCAGGGATTACGAGATCGATCAAGCATAGTGGAGTCCTCCATGAACTCCACCATATCTAGTTTTTTTTTTTCTCTCTGTCTCTCTCCTCCGTCGTCTTCTTCTCAGATCTGTGTCTTATTCTATCAATTTTTTTTTATTTTTTTATTTTTTTGTGTAGTTGATATGTTGTTAATGATTTGTTGCTGATGTTGAAAATGTATGTGTGTCTTTATGTTATTGTTGATCTATTTGATGATGTTGATGATTTTGTGCTTGTGTCTCATATCTATGTTGTTGTTGTCGTTGTTGAAATTGTATGTGTGATGTTGTTATTGATGATGTTGAAACAAATTTAGGTCGGGCAATTTTCGAGGTCAGGGAAACCCGATCCCCGATTGGGGGCAGGAACGGGGAGAGTAATAGGGTCCCCGTCAGGGATCGGGGCCGGGGATGGGACAATGTTCATCATTGGGAATCGGGGACGGAGAGTGTGATCCGTGCCCCGTCCTGTTGCCATCCCTGGAGTTATACACTATCATATAGCTTTGTTTGGGAAAGATTATTTTTAATTATTATTATTATTATTTTTTTTTTTTTTGCTCACAAGTGTTTGTAAGATATAAGAAAAAATGAAATAAAAAAAAATCTCCAGACACTTATCACATTTTCAATATTAACAAGGTATTGGAATTGTATTTTTTTGTTTTTTAAAAGCAATGTTACTTTAACTCAAACTTATCACATTTTCAATATTAACAAGGTATTGGAATTGTATTTTTTTGTTTTTTAAAAGCAATGTTACTTTAACTCAAACTTATCTTAAATGGTTCGAATTTTATTTTATTGATCATTTAGCCATTCGTTCAGTTAAAAAACTCACAGTTACAATTAATAAAATGACAACTACAATTAACAATTAATAAAATGACAACTACAATTAATAAACGGTGCATCTGGTCATCCGAATGACCGTCTAAAAGATCGACTGATAAATACAAATTTAACCCATCAGAAACAGCTTAATTGGAGTTCCCAAATATTTCTGTAAAAGATCAACATGCGACGGTGTTGGTGGTGGTTGGTCGAATGAGGAGGCGGAAACGTGGGAAATCGTTAATCGCCACGTGTAGGGCAGTGAGTTGACGTTGCTTTATCTCGAATCCACTACGACATGCTAACGAGAATTCCCCCACCCCCCTCAGAGCTGGGCCCAACCCCACAAAAACAACAAAAAAAACTACCCACTTCCCCAGGCCCCGTTAAAAACCGTCCCCATCCTTTTCAACGATTTTATTGCACTATTTAGTACTTTTTTTCATCCACTTTAATTTTAATCTTTTTTTTTAAAAAAAAATTATTTTGGTATGAATTACTGTAGTTTTTTAATCAATTTTTTACAAAAAAATTAATTTTTTTTTATCTTATCCCAAATTTTTCATCAAATTTGATTAAAAAAAATATTTATAACATTTCATCTTTTAAAATTTTTATCAAATTTAAATTTGATAAAAAAAAAATTCTCTCTCAATTTGAAAATATTTAAAAAAGAGTTAGAAATGATTTTTTAAATAATTTTTCATTAAATTTAAATTTAATAAAAAAATTAAAGAATTAGAGATGGTGTAACGCACTTTAAAACGAAAGCAAAAACCAATAGGTCCTTGTTTTAGTCCGAGCGTGGTGGAATTGAACAAACGATCTGATTTTATCACACAAATTATGTTTATTTTGAAACAATATATAGGATGGTTAACAATTTCATGAGACTAAAAATCCCTTCTAGGTATTATAAATATTATTTATAATCTCATCTTATAAAAATAATAAAATTACATTTTATATATTGAAATTTTTATGTAAAATTATAGATTTAATCTCTACCAAATAATATGATCATATTATTACATAAACAAATCTAATTTATTTTATATTTTTAACCTATTATTTTACTCACTCGATCTTAATGTATTAATAATCTCATTTCTAGTTTCACAAACAAACTAAGCCTAATGTTGAGTTCAGTCATGGACGACCCATGAGGCCACGAGTTTGTTTGTTTGTTTGTTTTATTTATTTATTATTATTTCCGTTTACTTTTTAAAAGAACAAAACGTGAAAACTGAGGAAAAAGTTGCAACCAATATTTTCTTTCAAATTAATGGGTATCTTTTTTGAAAAAATTATTTATAAATCCTATCTTGAAAAAAGTTCAATTATTTAGTCCTTTAAATTTTTTTGTATACCATTTGGTCATAATGTTTGTCCAGATTTTTGAGGGTTTGATTTGATTCCATTTATTTTTACATTAATACCCTTTTGAGAGTGCGATTTATCTCTCTCTGCAACTACTTATCAATGGCAAAAGAGAGAGAAGAAGATGTTTGTTGTAATACTAACCCAAAATGGTAAACATCAGATTGAATAATTTTGGGTGGGTGTTTATATGTTTCAAACATTAGCCTTGTCGATACCTACTATCAGATCTTGAACGTTCCATCTCTTCTCCTACGTAGACCGGCCGGTGCCCCTCCGGTACAGTTCCGGATCGGAGTTTGGATCGGCAAAACTTCCCCGAACGGAACGATTCTATCACTTCCATCGTTCCACCACCTGGTTCTCGTTTTTCTTCCTCATTTCAAAACCATATCCCCCACTTCACCCCCCTCTCTCTCTTTCTCTCTCAAATCCATATTTATTTTTTATCATCACCCGAATATCTTGTATCTCCAAACAGCTCTTTGCTTGCTTTATTCTTTTCAAATTGAATCTATTCCATTAGTTTTCTCGAGCACCCAGTTGTGAAAAATGGATTTTTTGAATACCCATTTGCCTAAAATCGAATATTTTCCTTCTTCATCACTCTCGAATCTCTCAAAACCTTGAAAAAAAAATGGATTCGTCTACGTTTTAAACCCTAGACAGAGGCCTTTTCACGAGATTTTGATTAATGGGTAGAAGAGATTTGCAAGTTTTGGAGGTCAAAAAAGAAGGGTTTTTCTCAAGTTCTGGATTGGGCCTTCAATGGAGTCTCCCAGATGGGTTTTGATGTTGTTTTGATGATGATATTTGATGTTGATCATGGCCTTGATGTTGATGATGTCTACCACTGATGTTGATGATGGATTGGTGTAGATCAGAACTAATATTGATGATGTTGATCATGGCCCTGATGTTTATGATGTCTAGCATTGATTTGATGATGATTTCCTAGTTTGATGATCTCTGCTTGGGCTTTTTCTTTGTAAAAAACACAAAATCATTACTGGATTCAGAGAGAGATGGCTAATGTTGGTGATGGCTAATGTTGTAAAAAACACAAAATCATTACTGGATTCAGAAAGAGATGGCTAATGTTGTAAAAAATACAAAATCATCACTGGATGTTGATGATTAATGTTGGTGATGTTTGATGGTTGAAGTTTTTTTTAAAGTTTGATGTTTTTTTGATGATGTTTTGTTGATGTTTGATGTTGTTTTTTGATGAAGTTTTTTTTAGTGATGTTGATGATGTAGTTGACAATGTTTGATGATATTTTTATGATATTGATGATTTTTGATGATTTTTTTTAGTGATGTTGGTGATGTAGTTGATGTTGTTGATGGTGATGAACACCAACCAAAAAAAAAGGCCATTAACATCGGTGTAACGATGTGTTTGGAGGAAAAACAAACATCTACAGAGTTTTCGGCATTTCAGTCAATACCACGTTGAAATTTTCCTCATTTACCCTTACTAAAAAGCGCAAAACATAGTGTAACACTGGTTATTTTGTCAATAACATTAGTTTGGGACTAATTGGATCATAAGATAAAACATAGGACTAAATGGGTCATAAGATAAAGATTTGAGATTTATTGGTGCATCTCCCATGTTTTTTTTAGGAATGGAGTAAATCTGGAAGAAAAATAAGTCTTTGTTCAAATTAAAATTGTATGACAATCCTAGCTTGGGAAAATGATAGGAAAAAAAAAAAAAACTATAATTCAAATTGATGAAATTTTATTTTTAAAAGTTATGATACAAGGATATCATATTATCCTGAATATAATATGATGCGTGTAAATTAATCCGGCCATCTTATTATCAAAAATATTATCAAAAATATAAATTACAATTTAATTTTCTCTCTTGTATCTATATTCTTTTAACTTTTTATTTTTATAATGTCATGAGATAGATAGTTTTCTTGGGGCCATCAGTACCCTCGACTTTAGCAATTTTATTGGGAAGGTGACATTTGATAATCCAATCACATTTTATCCATTTACTTTGCGGAGATAATAAAGTCATATTTTATATAATGATTATTTTACATAATTTTAAGTATTCAATGACAACTAATTAATATTTTGCACTAATGCATAAATAAATATAAATTCATCTTGCAATCATAATCTAAATCTAACAAACACACATGACCTCACAATTGTCATTTCTTTGTACAGACTGAAGTGTATATGCAGCCAATGCATATTTAAGTTCTTTTCTTTTTGTCAAAAAAAAAAAAATCATTACATTAATATTGACAAACTATTTATTACTCAGTTGCAAGTTTTCAATGAAGGAACAAAAAGAGAACCAAAAAAAAAATGTCAACATTCATTATTGGGAATGGCTTTTATTTATTTTGTCTAGTTACGTAAAGTGGTGCTAACTTTGAAGGACTGAATACCTAAACAAATAGTATAATGGGATAATAATTTAATAATTTAGTAATAATAATAGTATATAGTAGTGATGTTATGATAGCCTAATTTAGGATGGTTGCATTGCATGTTAATAGGCTTTTTGACTAATATTCTAAGAAAAATGAGCTTCTAAATTACTCAAAGCTCTCTCTCTCTCTCTCTCTCTCTCTCTCTCTCTCTCTCTCTCACCAAATTGGCCCTTTAAGTGCCTTTCAGGCTTCCATCGGACAGTTGCCATCATTTGGACCAAAACCCATCTCCTCTTTATGGGAATTTACTAATGATCTATCATTATTAATAGCATCAAGTAATAAAATTGTTAATTAATTTTTTAATTATTATTTTAATATTGTGTCAAAGTGTTTTATGCAATTTTGAGCTTGTAAAAAATCAAAAGAATTAGCATTTTTTTGTTATTACTTTTTTATTATCAACTTTGAACTTGTAAAAAATGTACTATTTATAGTCTCCTTGACGTGTTTTAAAAATAAATAATTCAGATCTTGAAAATTGTCATACAATGGGTCCACCGTGTATGACAACAATAATTCTAATTCCAAATATGTCTATTTTGGAAGAAGTGATGTTATATGTACTAATTGATATATTAATTAATGTACCAACATATATTATGATATTGTCACTTTAAAGTTATAGATCTCACATATTATACAAATTACAATATCCAAAACTCTAAAATTATGACACATTATTTGTTAATATACTAATTAATATATCAATTAGTATATATAGTTTTATTCTTTTGGAAGAAAAAAAAGGGAGGAAGAGTATCTTTGTTTTGTTCGATTGACTTGAAAATTTGAATGTTTAATAATGGCCACAATTGTCGGGAAAACAATTTTTGACTTATGAAGAAGCATGCATGAGATGAGATGAGATGTTACTTCTTGTACAACTAATCCAAAAATTACTTTATTTTACACCATGACAAAATACTATTTTGCTAAATTAAGACAAAAAATAGTTTGATGAATTATAATTGACCTCCCATGATTTGTGAACAAGTTCAATTGTTTTTACAAGATTAGAAAAATAAAATATGACTAATGTTACATGTATCAATTGATATACTAATTAATGCACTAATAGATGATGTGACATAATTTTAAAGATTTTGGATATTTGTTATTTATAGGGCAAATTACAAACACTCCCCTCGAAATTTGGTAAAAATACAGATTCTCCCTGAGTTTTGAGAAATTACAAATTGCCCCCCGAGGGTCAAATTTTCATAACAAATTAGGAGAAATTAGGGGGGAATCTGTATGAAAATAAAAACCTCAGGGAGCAATTTGTTATAGAAATATAAACCTTAGGGGGTGGGATGTAATTTCTCAAACCTCAGGAATGAATCTGTATTTTCACCAAATCTCGAGGGAGTGTTTGCAATTTGCCCTAATTTATATAATGGATATGATCAATAATAATATTTTATAATAAATATTAATATACTAATTAATATATTAATTAGTACATATAATACCACCGATAAAATATAAGCTATGCATTTAGGGTATGTTTGATTGGAAGGATTGAAGCATGGGATTGGGATTATTAATCCGTGGGCCCAATCATCCTATGTTTGTTTTGACACTTTGGTTTAGGATTATTAATCCAATGGATAATTAATCCAACAAATTTGTAGGATTATTAGTAATGGGGTAGGGGTGGGATAGTTAACACCACACTAATTTGATAGGATTATTAATACTTCACTAATAGTGAAGTGAATCAAACATGACCTTAAAGTTTCCATTGCAATAGAGAATTGCACTAAAATATTTGGGTTACGATCTTATTAATTTACATAAGGGTTGGACTTTTCCTCCGTTCACAATTTTAACTGGAGGGTGTTCTGGATCGTGGAGCACACCACAGACTCATTTTAATAATTTAAAATTTTCATTTTGTAGGTTCCTAACATATATCATTTATAATTTAAAAAAAAAAGTTAAATTAATTTAATAATTATAATAATTTTATTTTATCATATTTGTCTAAATAAAAAACATATGGTCTAATGATGAACCTCACATGTCTGAATAATACCCTCTCATTCCAATGTGGACAGGAAAGAAGATCAACATTTTACATAATATCATCTGTATATATAGGACTCACCATTTATTATAATTTTCACAAAATGTTGAGTTGTCATTTATTATGTAAATTCACAAAAGAAATTAAAAAAAAAATCACTGAAATACGTATAGTATTATTTTATTTTTTTTGGTCTTCATTATACTATGCAAAAGGGTCATATAATTTTGGCTTTTATTAACATATGCCCTAAGATCACATGTTAAGAAAAGAAAGTATTAAATTGATACAACTACCTCTAGTAGTATAGGAAGTTGTAAAAACTTAAATGCTGTCTAAATTAAATAATTATGTTTTATAATACGATCAAAACACCCTTGCCGTTTTTCTTTTTCATTTTAACTTTTTATTTTATTTATTTATTTTGGTATAGAAATAATTTATAAAAATCTGACACAATTTTTTTGTTTGTATTTATTTTTATTAAATTAATTTTTAATTTTTCAAAATAAATTTTCAAAATTCAACCAAATAAAAATGATTTCCAAGTCTATTTATTTTGGATTAACTTGTTATAAATTCAATAAAAGATACAATATATAAAATTAAAAATTAAAAATTAAAAAAAAAAAGAGAAGACAAATGATAAACAATTGAATAAGTTTGTTGGGCTCTCACATGGAAATTTTAAATTTTTTTCTTTAAATTTAATTAATTATTATTGTTTTAACATTACATTGTAATAGTTAAACAGCTTCACCACCAACTTCATATCCCAAGAATAGGGTATTTTTGTCTACACCAAAGAAAATATAAAGTTTATTGACTTTTTTAAAAATATTAAAAATTTATTTATATTTTTATTCAACATTTTCCATATTAATAGAAATAAGTAAAATTAATTATTGATTTTTTTAACGTGTGCCCATATGTTAGGTTATTATTGGGTGGTCTAGGAGTATTGCTTCATATCACTAAACACTTGATAAGTAACAAATTGTCTCCTACTAACCTTAAAAATAAAAAAAGGGTAAATTACAAATATACCTCTGAGATTTGATCAAAATACAAATTACTCTTGTGATTTTGAAAATTACATTCCACCTCTGAGATTTATAATTTCATAACAAATCACTTATTTTATTAATAAATCATCAAGTAAATTAATAATTTTTAATGATATTAATAATTTGTTTTAATTAATAATTTAAATAATTTTATTATCGTATAGGAGAGCAATTATGAATTTCATTTTTTTAGTTAATTCTGTTAAATAAAAAATACTAACAAGAAGGTATTTGTAATTTTTTAAATCACAAAATATAATTTGTATTTTAAGCAAAACTCAAGAAATGTATTTATAATTTATCAAAAAAATACCAAATTTCATAATTTCAACCAATCGTATTGAGTTAAGGCATCATATAGCAACTAATTTTTCGTTAACAACACCCTATAATTTTTTTCATTTTGTGATTCATGATGCAAGAGGGTCGTCATACATGAATTGGGAAATGCTAGAGAGCTCTAAATGTAGAGCTCTAATTTGAGCTCTAGTAATGTGTCCAAGCAAAAAAATAAAATAAAAAAATAAGACAAGACACAAACATCACATCAGAGTGGGTCACACATTTCCATTAATGCTATTAGAGCTCTTATATTAGAGCTCTAAAGCATTTTTGTACATGAATTAATGGTACAAATTACAGATACAATGATGCCTTTGAATAAGTACGGTGCAGATTGATACCATGTAATCAATCATACGTCCCTTGTTGTCCTTCATGTTCTTCTTTCAACCTCACTGGGTGCCGTGAATAGTGCTACCTACTTACTTCTATATTTTATTATAAAATTTATTATTATTATTATCTGTATATAATTTTTGTAAATAAATTATTAAATTTTTAATAATATTAATCCTCTTGTGTTGGTTTTAATTTTTTGAATTTAATTTTTTAAAATAGATTATTTTATTTTTAGTAATTTTAAATATTTTTTATATTTTTTATATTTATTGAATTTTTTAAAAGAATTTTTTACAAATATTATATTTTTTAATTATATTTATATTAAGTGTATTTGAAAAGTAAAAAATTTACTTAACATATTAAAAAAATTCACTAAAAATAAAAAATATGAAAAATAAAAAACTTAATTTAAAAAAATTAAATTTAAGAAATTAAAATCAAACAAGGTAAATATAATCCAATTATATAATAATCGATACTTGGTCAATCTATTTTTGAATAGAAATATAAATCATAAATATGACAGGATGATGGACTACCTCTATTATAAAAAATAAAAAAAATGTAAGGATAAATAATTCACCAAATATTTTAATTTGGGTAAGAAGTGTCCTAACTTTTCCCATGTAACTAAACGTTAATATTATAGTCATATATATTTAGGCAATTAGTTGGATTGCGATTTTTTAAGGCAAAAAATAAAGTTGTTCCGAGGATTGGGGTCATCTCATTAAAAATCATTATTGTCCTATGCAACTCATAAATTAATTGCGTAATAGTCTCGATAAAAAATAAATAATAATAATAATAATAATAATAATAATAAATAGATTGATAGTTAGGTTTCATTTGCAAACAGACTATTTAAAAAAAAATTGACTTTTTACGAAAAGATATGTAAAAAAATAGAGAGAGTGATATGATAATTTATACAGTTATGTTACGTAGCTCGAATCCTCCCTTCCCCGAATCCCCCGAATTCAAAACGACGTCGTTTTGTCGTTTTGAATTTTATTTATTTATTTATTTTTCAATAACGCAGAAGAAGAAAGAAGAAGAAGAAGAAGAAGAAGAAGAAAGAGGAAGAGAAAGAAGAGAGTAGCAGAGAGAGAGAGAAAAAAAAAATCATCATCAACAACATCATCATCATCAACATCTTCGGATCTTCATCAACATCATCAACAACCATTCATCATCTTCATCATCAACAACAACATCTTCATCAACATCACCATCATCTTCATCAACACATTTTCAGGCAAAAAAAAAAAAAAAAAGAGCTTCGATCTGAAAAAAAAAACCGGCTAAGGAGATCGGCGATCGACGATCGACCTTCTCTCTCTCTCTATTCCCTCTTCCCCTCTCTTCTCTTTCTCTTCCCCTCTCTTCTTCTCTCTTCTCTCCCTCTTTCTCTTTCTCTCCCCCTGTTTTAGACTGCATAAGAAGAAAAGAAAAGAAAAAAAAACTGCCAAAACGACGTTGTTTTGGACAGTCGGGGGATTCGGGGAAGCAAGGATTCGAGTTACAAACCATTTTCCTAATTTATAATAACTTTTTAACTAAAATGTATAATTGACAAACAAAACTTTAATATATCAGAATCAATTGGCGTAGGTTATAAGGGGATTCCTGTACAACACCATTCTTTTTGTAACCACTAAATAACTTTGGAGATAAATTATACATTGTTGTGAAGCCATCTTAATCAAATTCAAATCATCAAATATTATCCTAATTGGCAATTAGTGTTTACTAAAGCTCATGCTAACACCAATTAGTTGTGTTCTAAACACATAATTTTTTTTTATTGAATGAGACACATGTTGTCACTACAAAAAAAAGTGGTTTTTGCGACGGCAAAACGCCGTCGCAAATGGTCCCGCGCGCCATCTCTAATATTTTTTGCGACGGTAATTTGGCTTTTTGCGACGGTAGGTGGGGGTCGCGACAAAGGGAGTTGCAAAAGGGTTTTAGCGACGGTAAGTGCCGTTGCCATTGTTTTTTGCGACGGGAGTCTGCCTTTTTTGCGACGGCAATGTTCTGTCGCCAATAATGGAAGAAAATCTGCGTTTTTGCGACGGCACAGTATTTCCGTCGCTAAACAAGGTCTTTTGAGATGGCAAGAATGCCGTCGCTAAAGGTGTCGAAGCTGAAACTATTGGCGACGGCAGACTGAGCCGTCGCTAAAGGTTTTATTTTAAATTATATTGCGTAGCATTTGCGACAGTATGTCTGCCGTCGCAAAAGACTTCTAAAGCTTTTTTGCGACGGGATATTAAGCCGTCTCAAAAAAAAAAAAAAAAAAAACCTGTTTCGAAATTATTAAAAAAATTAAAATAACCTGTATTAAATGAAAAATAACTATAAAAAAATCCAAAAATTACATAATAATATAAATACATACATAAACAAAAGTTGACAAATAATGAAAATTTATAATGTTGTTTCATTCATAACAATACAGAAATAAAAATTCATAAAAACAAAAATTATGCCACTACATAATGTCGCATACTACATACATAATGTTATTCACAAATTTAAATAACATAAATCAAAATCAAAACCAAAAGTTCTCGTCTTGATTCTTTCGTGGGTTACAAAAACAAAAGTTGGTCATAATCTTTATACGCCCGCATTCCACAAGAAGCAACTGTTACTCAGGAAATATCTGAAAAAAAAAAGATAAAAATAATTAATAACCATATAATGGTGTTAATATTTTAATTACAGAAAAATATAAAAAAAAATTGACTACTATATAATTAGAAAGATAGTTTAGTAAATAATTTTGACTAGACCGAAATCCGGCTCTAACTCCCAAACCGGGAACTCGATTCGAGCCCCGTCTTCTCCCACAAGTCTCTCGTGCCTAGGCGGTCGCGTGTGCCAAGTTTCGTGCTCAACCGACGCCGTTTGGTGATTTTGGGGCGTTAACGCCTCGAATTCAAGTTTCTTAAGAAACTAGTTTGCCTAAAGTGAAATCCAGCTCTAACTCCCAAACCAGGAACCCGATTCGAGCCCCGTCTTCTCCCACAAGTCTCTCGTGCCTAGGCGGTCGTGTGTGCCAAGTTTCGTGCTCAACCGACGCCGTTTGGTGATTTTGGGGCGTTAACGCCTCGAATTCAAGTTTCTTAAGGAACTAGTTTGCCTAAAATGAAATCCGGCTCTAACTCCCAAACCGGGAACCCGATTCGAGCCCCGTCTTCTCCCACAAGTCTCTCGTGCCTAGGCGGTCGCGTGTGCCAAGTTTCGTGCTCAACCGACGCCGTTTGGTGATTTTGGGGAGTTAACGCCTCGAATTCAAGTTTCTTAAGGAACTAGTTTGCCTAAAGTGAAATCCGGCTCTAACTCCCAAACCGGGAACCCGATTCGAGCCCCGTCTTCTCCCACAAGTCTCTCGTGCTTAGGCGGTCGCGTGTGCCAAGTTTCGTGCTCAACCGACGCCGTTTGGTGATTTTGGGGCGTTAACGCCTCGAATTCAAGTTTCTTAAGGAACTAGTTTGCCTGAAGTGAAATCCGGCTCTAACTCCCAAACCGGGAACCCGATTCGAGCCCCGTCTTCTCCCACAAGTGTCTCGTGCCTAGGCGGTCGCGTGTGCCAAGTTTCGTGCTCAACCGACGCCGTTTGGTGATTTTGGGGTGTTAACGCCTCGAATTCAAGTTTCTTAAGGAACTAGTTTGCCTAAGTGAAATCCGGCTCTAACTCCCAAACCGGGAACCCGATTCGAGCCCCGTCTTCTCCCACAAGTTTCTCGTGCCTAGGCGGTCGCGTGTGCCAAGTTTCGTGCTCAACCGACGCCGTTTGGTGATTTTGGGGCGTTAACGCCTCGAATTCAAGTTTCTTAAGGAACTAGTTTGCCTAAAGTGAAATCCGGCTCTAACTCCCAAACCGGGAACCCGATTCGAGCCCCGTCTTCTCCCACAAGTCTCTCATGCCTAGGCGGTCGCGTGTGCCAAGTTTCGTGCTCAACCGACGCCATTTGGTGATTTTGGGGCGTTAACGCCTCGAATTCAAGTTTCTTAAGGAACTAGTTTGCCTAAAGTGAAATCTGGCTCTAACTCTCAAACCGGGAACCCGATTCGAGCCCCGTCTTCTCCCACTAGTCTCTCGTGCCTAGGTGGTCGTGTGTGCCAAGTTTCGTACTAAATCCAGCTCTAACTAGTCCCGTCTTCTCCCACAAGTCTCTTAACTTAGAATGTAAAGAATGCAAAGATACATTTTAGCTTAGAATGCAAAGATACATTTTATACCTGATCTTCTGGTGGTGGTGTATATGGATTCTCGTCTTCTGCAGATTCCCTAAATGCCCGGTGGCCACTCGATGCATCAGGAACCTATGTTAGTCAATGCATAATGTGTTAATCATATTCAAATTTTATACATAATCTTGAGTGACAATTGAACTATCAAACAATTTCATTTATATGGAACCTGTCTGTTGGGATCTACACTCGCCCCCTGTGACACAAGGGCCATCATCTCAGCTCTCATCTGCTGTAAATGTGTAGAGAACTCTGCTCGCAGCTCCTCTCTCAACTCATCCCTTAGCTCTGCACGAACCTGCTACGTGATCTGATCAATAGTCGATGGCTGGGGTGTTGACTGTGATGGCCCAGCACCATCTTTATACACCGCTCTCCGAGGCACAATTCTCCCGTACGTGTGACAATATCCATGTCCGTCATGACCTATCAACTCATGGAAAATGGCATTCCTAGCCTCCAAAGTCTGACCATCCTCAGGTAGCATAGAGAGTTGACGATTAAACTTATCCTGTATTGAATAAGACATACAAGTATATGCCAAATTAAGATGATTGACACACAAAAAATAAACTTTAAATACAATCAGAGGTGTTTGGAAACTACCAAGGTCTGGATAACCTCTGGGTCATCTCCTCTACGTGTCATAAGCCAAACATTCATCTTATCAGTAGACTCCCCCTTACTGGTCATCTACATTTTTTTACAAATATGAAAATTAGAATCCAAATAATTTGCAAATATACAATGTTTATTTATATACAAAAATAAAACAATAAAATGTAAACCTCATGCCGTATCTTAGAGAAAGTAGTACGCCCTGTGGTATGAGCTATGCCGTGAGCTCGCCGATTTTTAGCGTTCCTACTTGCAATTTTCTAGAACAGGTTCAACAAATGTAAGTATGTAAATATGATTTGTATGTTTACATATCATAAATATAACTTATTTGTATACCTCGGCATCGGAAGTACGACAATACTCCACAAGTTGTTCCCACTGGCTTGGCACAATGTACATAGGAACATCATCCTTCAGATTAGGATAAGAACTTCTAGGCTTGAAATACTTCGCCTTAATCTTGTTCTTGTGATCCTTCCATATGCTGTTGCAGTTTTTCATGCAGATTGGCTTGTACTCCTCTGGATTGTACTCCTCTGGACATATATTCAAATTTTCCTATAAAACACAATTTCAAAGTTTAAGGCAAAGTATAACACAAATTTGGAAATCGAATTTGTGGAAAAAATTATACTTTTACCTTCACATCCTTCCAGATAGCATCAACAATATCATCAGGCACATTGTTCCAGTCAAGAAAAGTAAGAGGAACAATGTTACCATTCCGCACAATAATGCCAAGTTGAGTAGTTAACTTAGCCACGTTATCCCCTATTGGACAGTAATTTTCATCAAATTGTATGTCCAGCTTTTTACCAGTACCCCACTCTTTAATACCCTTAGCACATCCTCTACCACGCCTAATCGAGGTTGATGAAGAACTAACATGACCTGCGAGATACAACAACAATAAACAATTTGCAATGGTAATAAACAAATGCAAATTTAAATAATGTGAATACAAATCATATCAAATAAACCTGAGGTGGGCTGTGAAGAAGTCGAAGGGTCTGCAAAATACAATGACAATAAACAAGTTATATATAATGAGCATAAATAAATGTATGTGTAAATAATTTTCATACAAATCAAAGAAAATTTATATACCTGCAGATGGCTCATAAGCTGATGATGATAGCTGCTGTGGTGCCACTGATGGTGGACGCACCGATGGTAAGCGTGGAGGCTGAGTACATGGTAGCTGCTGTGGTGCCACTGATGGTGGTCAATATGCTGGTACTAATGGCCCCTCAGATGGTGGTGGCACTAATGGCCCCTCCGATGGTGGCCGATGTGATGCCTTCTCTGATGGTGGTGCTACTGATGTCCTGTTATGTAGCACATCAGATATCATGCGCCGGGGATGATCAGGCTTCCTCTTCCTTCCCATAATAATCTGCAAGCAATATAACACTAATTGACATTAGAAACATAGACAATGGTTTGTCATCAACTATAATATGACATTAATTGAACTAATACAATTACGAAGACAAAATAAATTAAGAAATTGATGATTAACTACAACCTTGGCCTTAATTGAATTACTAATGTTGATTAAATATCAGCCTA
This sequence comes from Camellia sinensis, assembly GCF_055761805.1. Classification (NCBI taxonomy): domain Eukaryota; kingdom Viridiplantae; phylum Streptophyta; class Magnoliopsida; order Ericales; family Theaceae; genus Camellia; species Camellia sinensis. The sequence goes on from NC_138974.1 coordinate 132,915,894, forward strand.
TTTGAACATCAACTGTTTCCCCTTCTGCGGCTTCCCTCACCCAACCAACTTCTTCATCACGAAGCATTATATTTTCTTCCAATTGTTGGCTCATGTATGGCTCGATTTGTGGATCAGTCGAACTCATGTCAAATAAACCTCTTTGAGACATCTTCACCACGACTTGCCAGTCTGGTTGTAACGGGTCTGCAACATACCAAACTTGCTCTGCTTGGGACGCCAAGATGAAAGGTTCATTGGTAATTCACTCATCTCGGTACAACAAATGATTGAAGTTCACCAACGTGAAATTGAAGACATCTTCTTTCTTTCCGTGAATGTTGTCAATCCAATCACACTTAAACAACACATGTTTCCTTTTATTGGAATATCGAATCTCAACAATATCTGTCAATTGTCCATAATAGTACACAGACCCCACACGAGGATTCTTGTCTTTTTGACTAGCATAACTTATGGTATCTGCCTTCAAAGCTACACCACAATTTTGTGTGGCTCGACGATCATCCATGGCCTTTACTCGATACCGAAACCCATTCAGTATATACCCGTTGAACCTCCTTGCCAGGTTGTGAGGACCATTTGCCAATAGAATAATCTCTTTAGAAAATATGACATTAGTAGTCCTTCGCAAAGTTTGAACCTATTTAACACAAAAATGTAAAATTTGAAATGTAGATCGACTTAAGTAACTAGAATCTATAGAGTTAAATACATACATGTTCCTTGAACCAAATGTGAAAAGTTTCAAAATGTTCACGCCGAAGTTGATGATCGTCGACACGAGGCATTTTGAGCTTAAGTACTTCAAGGTGTTTGCTGTGTAGATTGAAATTTTAGCAATACAAAAAATTTAGTTGAAAATTCAATAAAACATAATAAAATATTGAGTGAGTGACTTAACCTACTTTATGAATGGTTGAACCGCGCTTGTATTGAATAAGATGTACCGATGAGGTTGTACCCAAGAAGTATTATCAAGATAAAAGCTTGTGTTTTCACCAATAGCATGACCCAAATTATCAGCACCACTATAGTTCCTCACGGGTCGACTAGATTTGGTTTCCACATCATTGAGATATTGTGCACAAAAATTCATGCATTCTTCCATAAGATATCCTTTAGCAATTGATCCTTCAGGATGAGCTCTATTACGCACGTATTGCTTCAAAGTAAGAAGATACCTCTCAATTGGATACATCCATCGAAACTGAATCGATTCACCCAATAAGGCTTCATCAGCTAGATGTATAGGCAAGTGCTCCATTATATCAAAAAAACTCGGAGGAAATATTTTCTCTAGATGAGAAAGTGTTACAGCGATACGATCTTGAATATATTGCAAATCCGTCGCACGATTCACTTTCGAACACAATTGTCTAAAGAAATTGCTCAATTCAATCAAGGGTTCAATTACATTCTTCGGTAACGATCTTCGAATAGCCAATGGAATAAGTTGTTGCATCAGAATATGACTATCGTGGCTCTTAAGACCCCCAATGCTTCTATCATGTAAGCGCACACGACGTGATATATTGGATGAATACCCGTCAGGAACTCTTACTTCCTTCAACACTTTCAAGAACAAATCTTTCTCATCCTTGGTCATCGTGAATTGTGCTAGTGGTAAATAGGCTTTATTCGACCCTCTTAACTGTAAATGTAGGGGTTTTCTAATATTCATATCTTGTAAATCACGCCGAGCATTAACACCATCCTTCGATTTTCCTGCAACCCCTAATATTGTCCACAACACATTGTCACAAACATTCTTCTCTATATGCATCACATCGAGGTTGTGTCTTATTAGATTATGCTCCCAATATGGCAATTCATAAAAGATACTCTTTTTCTTCCAACTATGGGTGCGATGTCCAGCTTTCTCCTTCTCTACCTGTCTCCTATGCCTCTCCTTAAGGTCATCCTTCTTGTATTGGGTTAAAATACCCTCAGATTCTAATTGTAGCAACATCTCAGTTCCAGACAACAATTTTGGTTTGAGTCTAACTTCCCGACTACCATCAAATGATACTTTATCCTTCCAAAATTTATGGCCAGTATGTAAAAATCTGTGATGACCCAAGTATGATTGTTTCCTACTATGCTTCAACCAACACGATGTAGTTTGCTTATTGCAATACGGACATGCATATTCGCCTTTAGTGCTCCATCCTGACAAGTTTGCATATGCAGGAAAATCACTAATTGTCCACAGTAAAGCTGCATGCATTTGAAACATTTGATTTGTTGATGCATCAAATGTTGACACACCCTCATTCCATAGTTCTTTCAACTCCTCAATCAATGGTTGCATATACACATCAATCTTGTCACCAGGTCCTTTCGGGCCGTCAATAAGCACGGATAAAATTAGAAATGGTTGCTTCATGCACATCCATGGCGGCAAGTTATATGGAATGAGCACAACAGGCCAAGTGCTATGAACTATGTTCATCGTTCTGAATGGGTTAAAACCATCAGATGCTAAGCCAAGCCTTACACTTCGGCAATCATTACTAAAGTCAATATTCCGATGGTCAAAATCTTTCCATGCAAGGGAGTCAGCAGGATGCCTGAAGACACCATCATCAGTTCGTTCCTCTGCATGCCATCTCATGAACTTGGCCGTCTTGGATGACATAAACAACCTCTGCAACCTTGGCTTTAAAGGAAAATACTTCATCTGTTTTGCAGCTATTTGTTTGCCACCTTTGTTAGGACCATTTGAACCACCATCACCATTTGATTTCCATCTAGAACTGTTGCATATGACACATTTATCAAGATTGGCGTCCTTGTTTCGAAACAACATGCAACTGTTCGGACATGCATCCCACGTCTCATACGTGAAGCCCAAATCCGTTGTGACCTTTTGAGCTTTATAATATGAGTCCGGGAGTTTCACACCCAACGGGAACACGTCATTCAATAACTCAAGCAACATGTCAACAGACTTGTCTGTCCACTGATTAAGCACTTTCAAATGTAGAAGTCGAACAATGAATGACAAAGATGTGAACTTCTGACAACCCGGATACAATTCACTTTGTGCATCTTGAAGAAGTTTGAAATACTTTGCAGTCTCTGCATTTGGACCGAGCTGGAGTTCAGATGCATGGGGATCAGGCCCCTGTGGTTCATCACCCTCAACACTTGTACCGACATGTGGATTTCCCATAGCCCCTTGTATCATTCCAATCATATCATCCCCAATGTCTAAATTAGTTAATGTTTTATTCTCTCGATTACTATGCAGAGATACGTAAGATTCCCCATGATTAATCCAATGTTTGTATTTTTTAAAAAAACCATTCAAAATCAGATGCTCCCGTACACCCTCTCGTACAAAATAGTATCGATTCTCACACTTCCTACACGGACAACTGATCATCGAACCGTCAACCGTATTGGTGTAGGCAAACACAAGGAATTCATCAATCCCATTAATGTATTCGCTCGACATCCTATTTGGCAAATCAATCCTGCTCTTATCCATCATCTGTACACATCCACAAAAAAATCTCATCAAAATAACTCTAAATATAATACCTACGTATTCATGTACCATGATACCTATCCGTCCAATTTCTCTCAAATAGTTATGAGAAAAATTATTTAAAAAACTACTTACATATAACATTTTCTTAAGTTAAACAATGACAAAGCAGCCCGTGACTGAGTGATAGATTGATCGACACCAGAAGAATGCTCAACCGAAGAAATGAGTTGCTTCTTTCTTCTCTATTGGTGAATTTGGTGAATTGGGGGATAACAAGAAACTATTCCAATTTCTAAAAATAGAGGTTCAATACATCTTTTCCTTTATGGTTCACAATCCGCATGGGTTCATCCATGTAATAATTGAATGAACTGGGTTGTGCACGGTCCGATTCAAAATGACAAAAGAACCATGCAGCAGTAAGGCCCTAAAGAGGAAGGGTTTTTTTACCTGGTTTATGCAACTTTTGAATAAATGATCAAAACATTGGAGAAAAAGTAAATCGGTCCTGTTATAGTTCAATAATGTTAAGGATACTAACATTTGACTAACAATATTATTAACACACTCGAATTTTGATAAGATTAACCATCACTTGATGTGGGACTCACATAAGCTTTGTAACCGTGTTACTAAAATTCTCAATAAAATGTTAGTATCGCTAACATTTCATTATAGTTTGGAGGGAAAGCCTATGGCACACATCCCCTTAGGAGTGCATACTATATGCACCATACCACAAATTGGCATAACTTTGCCATAAAATTTTAAGACATCAATTACAAAATGCGTAACCTCGCCACAAATAAACTTAACAAAATGTTCAAAATTTTGTGTTTGAAGTTACAAATGTTTGTGGTTTGGTTATAATATTTTTTGTTACTCTAATTTATAACGAGATTACACATTTTGTAGTTGATGTAACAAAATTGTGATAAACTTACGCCAATTGGCAAGGCACATACAGGATGCACACACCATAGGCTTTCCCTAGTTTGTATACCTTATACTGTTTCTCTTAGTGGACCCTTAGCAAACTCAGAAGTTGTCTAAAGAGAGAATTAAAAGGAAAGAGACCGTAAAATATAGCTTATATTTCTTAATATGAAAGCCAAAAACTGTCAACAATTAGCATACCCTTCGAATACTCAATCTCCCCTTATTTTTTTTATTTTTTATTTTTTTCCAAATATAAAGTATAAGCTTGCTCTAAGCATATTTTTATTTAGGATTTCTCATTTGGTATAATGTACAGTAAACTTCAGAAGAAGATTCATATAAGGCTTAATTAGTTATGGCGGTAAAAATTTCGCGTGTTATCTGAATCTCAGTATAGTACAGGTGCCAATTCTAATGCAGTTCGATTTTTTTAAAGCAGCCAACAATAACGATAAGGTTGTGACAGAACATACCCATTGTGCTTTCATATCTGCAAATGACATATCGCACCCCAAAAGCCATAAAAGAATAGATCTAGCAAGCTTAATGCTGAATAATAGCATGAATATATCTAGCAGGAACAAGTATTACCGACACTGATCATATAATGCAAAGCTTGGGAAGACAAAGTCACACAATTTTTTTTTAAAGTTATTTCATACCAGCAACTGTACAGTACCACATAAAACAATAACAGCAGCAGTTAAACAATGTCACAAAGGAAGACAGCAAAAGAACATTATGATGTTGAACCAACATTCCATCTATGCACTCTTAATTTATTTCGTACAAAACACAAATTCTATAATACACATACCCTAAAGACATGCAACCATGTTAAAAAGATTTTGCACTTCCGAGTAACTGAAGGTTGAAAGACCATCCAAATGGGAGGCAAAATCTCAGATGCACATACATTTATCTATATATATATATATATATACAGAGAGAGAGAGAGAAAGAGAGAGAGAGAGCATACGCAGAGAGAAAACTATTGTCGTCGCCGGACCAACAGAGCCGTTGTCGTCGCCGCCGCACCGTCGCACCACCGCTACAGAGAGAACGGCACCACCGCTACAGAGAGAATGACCTTCATAGCTTGTTTGAGAAATTTGGGGGAAACAAAATGTTTTTGGAAGATTAGGGATTTGGCTGAAATCATCGAGCGGCAGGGAAGGGCGGGGTAATTTTTTTATTTTTTTCATTTTTTGCGACGGTTAGTTTTACACCGTCGCCAATGGTGACTAATTACATCATAAAACGGCGCCGTTTTAATAAGCCCCTTTTTGCGACGGAAGTTGCCGTCGCAAATGGCCACTGTTTGCGACAGCAAACATATGCCGTCTCAAAACTAATATTTTTTGCGACGGTAAAAAAACGCCGTCGCTAATAATTCGGCATTTAACAACTATCCGCTTGGTTTTATTGCCGACGGGACAAACGCCGTCGCTAACGCATTTATTTGCGACGGTATAAGTTGCCGTCGCAAAAACCCATTTTTTGCGACGGGAGGCGCGCCGTCGCTATTGCTTCCGTGTTATTTGACCCTTTTTCTTGTAGTGTGTCTTACATTTGTTTATCATTTTTCGAAAACTTTTTACACTTAATGAAGGTGTGATGTTTAATTATTGGTATCTGAGAGGGAGATTAATGATATGGACAGAGTTGTGCCGGACAGATTTGGGCCGGACAGAGTTGTGCCGGACAGATTTGGGCCGGACAGAGTTGTGCCGGACAGATTTGGGCCGAACAGGTGTTGGGCCAAGTTGTGTGGCCCGGCCTTGAAGGAAGCTGTTCGGTTAAGGTAGCGCGTTGATTGACCGAGCTGCAAGGATCCGTGATTAGGAAGCCGGTCAAGTGAAAAGTCCAGCACCAGGAAAGGCAAGGTTGAACCGAGGTACTTGTTTGCTCGGCAGGTAGGTCGACCGCAGACAAGCGTAAGTAGTCCCGAGCTCGGCTTTACCGAGATGCCGCCGAGTCTGGTCCTCATCTAAGCTTAGCTGTTGGAGTACTTGGGCATGAAGCGCAGCATGGCAGACGATGGCCGAGATGGAATTGCCCGGCTGCCGAGCTCCCAGGAGAATGGGCGAACAGTTGGATTAGGTGGTGTTCAGCAAGGTTTATGCTGACAGATGGGATAGCGGAGCCACGTGTCAGGAGATGACTGGGAGTGGATATGGGGCGCAGAGGGTATATAAGCATGTCTGCGCCCCCCATACGCGGACACACGAACACATCTGTAAGGATTTCTTACACTCAAACACTCTCTCCCTTCTCTCTATCCATCCTAAGGTGTGTGCTAATTTGACCGTCGGAGGGTGTTTCCGGCCACACACCGCCGGGTAGCTCACCGTTATTTGCTCGCAGGTGATCGGATATCGACGGAGCTCGGAAGAAAGGAATACGGGCACGCCGAAATATTTGCTCCCCGTACAATTGGCGCCGTCTGTGGGAAGCTTGACAGATAAAACCTTGTCTTCCAAGCTCATCTGATCGCCGTCCATGGTGAACAAAGACGAGATTCCGTTGTCCGCCATCGATGGAGCTACCCCGGAGTTCACCCGACGGAGAGAAGGACATCCTGTCATCCTTCCAATGGAGAACTTGGATACGTTCACTGGAGGACAGTCAGGAGACGCGCGGGATAAGCGCAGAAGAAGTTATGGTCATTCACGAAGTCCAGACGGTCATCGGCGGCGGAGAGAATCACATGCCCGACGTCTGGAACACAAGTTAAGGGACCAAGACGCTGTCATCCGGCGAATGGCAGCGGAGATGGAGGAGTTGAAGCGGCATGTCAAGGGGAAGGGTGTAGATGGAGTGGTCGACCACAGAGAGTGCATCACATCCCACCGTTCAGAGAAGTCCAGCGCGCAAGATAGCACTTACCAGCCCTCACGTCCGGTGACGACGTCGAGATATTCCTATTCCGCTCGTTCAGAGGACTTGCGGGCAGTCTTGAAGGAACGGGCTCGCCGGCGGGAGGCTCAAAGGGTGCCGGCGTTCCAGCGGCTATCCTACAGGGTTCATGCCAGCGAGGAGGCCGGAATGCCCCCACCCCGCCTAGCGGAGCCACTCCTTGTAGATACAAACTTGACGAGGCTGAGCGCCACCCCTTTCTCCCTGGATATAGAAACAACACCGCTTCCCGCGGGCTTCCACCAGCCAAAGTTCACGCTTTATGACGGAAAGACCGATCCGTATATGCATGTAAGCCACTTCCGACAGGTCATGGCCGGACGTAGGCGAAATGACGCTCTTATGTGCCTGATCTTCCCGTCGAGTTTAGGCGAGCTGGGCTTGAAGTGGTTCGAGAGGTTGCCAGAAGGGAGTATACAACAGTGGAATCAGTTGGCCGAAGCCTTTGTGACGCGTTTCAAAACCAACACCAAAACGCCAAAGGAAATTGACCACCTTCTCAGTGTCAGGATGGAACCGAGCGACACTCTCAAGGTGTACAACTCCAGGTACTGGGATACCTACAATGAGATCCTAGATTGCCCAGTCAACCTGGCAATCACCCAATATAAGCGCGGTCTCCCGCTCGGACATAGGCTGAGGGATTCGCTTACAATGAGCCAGCAGACATCCATGTGGCACCTAATGCAGCGCATCAATGAGCACATTCGAGTAGAGGATGATGCAGCGACGTCCACCGCGGAGACAACCTCGATGGCAACGGGCAAGTGGGCGACTGGGTTTTAAGGAAGGTCATGGGCAACGCACTAGTGCCGGGTGAAGGCAAGCTAGGGGCAAACTAGGAAGAGCCTTACAAGATAACCGGGCAAGGGGGCATACCACTTAGAGGATTTGGATGGCAAAGGCGTACCCCGGCCATGGAATGCGGCCTTATGTAATTTTTTGAGGGACTTGTTTCCCCTACACTTCTGAATGCAAATACTCTTTTTGTCAATGTAATAGAAGTGAATTACTTTTGCTGAAGAGCTTTGTTGTGTCCGAAATAATAGTGGATGAGGGGCCTACTCTTCTGTTCCAGCCGAGATGGTTTACTCCGGTTGGAAGAGTTGGTGTTTTGTCCAATTTCGAATTCCCAACCGAGATGATTTACTCTGGTTGGAAGAGTTGGTGTTTTGTCCAACTTCGAATTCCCAACCGAGATGATTTACTCCGGTTGGAAGAGTTAGTGTTTTGTCCAACTTCGGATTCCCAACCGAGATGGTTTACTCCGGTTGGAAGAGTTGGTGTTTTGTCCAACTTCGGATTCCCAACCGAGATGATTTACTCCGGTTGGAAGAGTTGGTGTTTTGTCCAACTTCGGATTCCCAACCGAGATGATTTACTCCGGTTGGAAGAGTTGGTGTTTTGTCCAACTTCGAATCCCAACCGAGATGGTTTACTCCGGTTGGAAGAGTTGGTGTTTTGTCCAACTTCGGATTCCCAACCGAGATGGTTTACTCTGGTTGGAAGAGTTGGTGTTTTGTCCAACTTCGGATTCCCAACCGAGATGGTTTACTCCGGTTGGAAGAGTTGGCGTTTTGTCCAACTTCGGATTCCCAACCGAGATGGTTTACTCCGGTTGGAAGAGTTGGCGTTTTGTCCAACTTCGGATTCCCAACCGAGATGCTTTACTCCGGTTGGAAGAGTTGCGTTTTGTCCAACTTCGGATTCCCAACCGGGATGGTTTACTCCGGTTGGAAGAGTTGGCGTTTTGTCCAACTTCGGATTCCCAACCGAGATGGTTTACTCCGGTTGGAAGAGTTGGCGTTTTGTCCAACTTCGGATTCCCAACCGAGATGCTTTACTCCGGTTGGAAGAGTGGGTGTTTTGTCCAACTTCGGATTCCCAACCGAGATGGTTTACTCCGGTTGGAAGAGTTGGTGTTTTGTCCAACTTCGAATTCCCAACCGAGATGCTTTACTCCGGTTGGAAGAGTTGGTGTTTTGTCTAACTTCGGATTCCCAACCGAGATGGTTTACTCCGGTTGGAAGAGTTGGCGTTTTGTCCAACTTCGAATCCCAACCGAGATGGTTTACTCCGGTTGGAAGAGTTGGCGTTTTGTCCAACTTCGGATTCCCAACCGAGATGGTTTACTCCGGTTGGAAGAGTTGGCGTTTTGTCCAACTTCGGATTCCCAACCGAGATGGTTTACTCCGGTTGGAAGAGTTGGCGTTTTGTCCAACTTCGGATTCCCAACCGAGATGCTTTACTCCGGTTGAAAGAGTTGACGTTTTGTCCAACTTAGGATTCCCAACCGAGATGGTTTATCCCGGTTGGAAGAGTTGATGATTTGCTCAACTACGAGGTTCCAGCCGAGATGTTTTACTCCGGCTGAAGAGTTGATGATTTGTTCAACTGCGAGGTTCCAGCCGAGATGTTTTACTCCGGCTGGCAAGTTGATGATTTGTTTAACTCCGAAGTTTCAGCCGAGCTAATGTTGCTCGCCAAGAAGGAAGTCGCGGAGCGGACCTTGCTCGTTGACCTTGGAAGTTCCTTGCCAAGCTATTGTTGCTCGCCTTCTTTGGAGTTCCTTGCCGAGCTGTTCTTGTCCGCCAAGAAAGAAGTGGCGGAGCGGACCTTGCTCGCCTTCTTTGGAGTTCCTTGGCTGAGCTGTTCTTGTCCGCCAAGAAGGAAGTCGGGAAGCGGACCTTGCTCGCCGACCTTGGAAGTTCCTTGCCGAGCAGTTGTTGCTCGCCAAGAAGCAAGTCGCGGAGCGGACCTTGCTCGCCGACCTTGGAAGTTCCTTGACCGAGCTGTTGTTGCTCGCCAAGAAGGAAGTCGCGGAGCGGACCTTGCTCATCTTCCTCGGAGTTCCTTGACCGAGCTGATGTTGCTCGCCAAGAAGGAAGTCGCGGAGCGGACCTTGCTCGCCTTCCTTGGAAGTTCCTTGACCGAGCTGATGTTGCTCGCCAAGAAGGAAGTCGCGGAGCGGACCTTGCTCGCCGACCTTGGAAGTTCCTTGACCGAGCTGATGTTGCTCGCCAAGAAGCACGTCGTGGAGCGGACCTTGCTCGCCGACCTTGGAAGTTCCTTGCCGAGCTGTTGTTGCTCGCCAAGAAGCAAGTCGCGGAGCGGACCTTGCTTGCCGACCTTGGAAGTTCTTTGACCGAGCTGATGTTGCTCGCCAAGAAAGAAGTCGTGGAGCGGACCTTGCTCGCTTTCTTAGTGCAGTCACCATCTTGCATATTGAGGACCGAGGAAGTATTACCCCGGTCAGGATAGGTAATCCCAGTCACGCTTCAGCGGACAGAATTAAGGGGCAATTGAGAGGGAGATTAATGATATGGACAGAGTTGTGCCGGACAGATTTGGGCCGGACAGAGTTGTGCCGGACAGATTTGGGCCGAACAGGTGTTGGGCCAAGTTGTGTGGCCCGGCCTTGAAGGAAGCTGCTCGGTTAAGGCAGCGCGTTGATTGACCGAGCTGCAAGGATCTGTGATTAGGAAGCCGGTAAAGTGAAAAGTCCAGCACCAGGAAAGGCAAGGTTGAACCGAGGTACTTGTTTGCTCGGCAAGTAGGTCGACCGCAGACAAGCGTAAGTAGTCCCAAGCTCGGCTTTGCCGAGATGCCGCCGAGTCCGGTCCTCATCTAAGCTTAGCTGTTGGAGTACTTGGGCATGAAGCGCAGCATGGCAGACGATGGCCGAGATGGAATTGCCCGGCTGCCGAGCTCCCAGGAGAATGGGCGGACAGTTGGATTAGGTGGTGTTCAGCAAGGTTTATGCTGACAGATGGGATAGCGGAGCCACGTGTCAGGAGATGACTGGAAGTGGATATGGGGCGCAGAGGGTATATAAGCATGTCTGCGCCCCCCATACGCGGACACACGAACACATCTGTAAGGATTTCTTACACTCAAACACTCTCTCCCTTCTCTCTATCCATCCTAAGGTGTGTGCTAATTTGACCGTCGGAGGGTGTTTCCGGCCACACACCGCCGGGTAGCTCACCGTTATTTGCTCGCAGGTGATCGGATATCGACGGAGCTCGGAAGAAAGGAATACGGGCACGCCGGAATATTTGCTCCCCGTACAGTATCGATTGAACTCTTAATAAATTTTCAAACCACTAACTATGAATGGGTGATATGCGTGTAGAGTTTGAGATAATTATTCATTAGTTATAAAGCAACTTATATGACATGTCTACAAAATGATCTAAATCAATCACAAAACAATTTTTTTTTATAAATAATACATATTAACTTATACTCTCTCCATTTCAAATTAATAGTCCTTTTTGAAAGTTCAAAATTTTTAAAGAGACATAACCATTACATTTTAAATTCAAATTTTAAAGCATAAAATTCCAATAATACCCTTCTATTCTCAATCTTAAATTTTAAATATATGTACTTACTTTATAAGGGATAATTTGGAAAACTTTTTTAAAGTTTTGATTTTTCAAAGTGAACATATATTTTGAGATAATAAAAAATAAAATAATGAACCAATAAAATGAGACGGAGAGAGTATTTGTTAAGTAGTTAAAAATTAAAAAAATACATTTATTATGTAATATGTTTCTCATTAGTCGAAAATATCATCAGACAATATCACTTTATATCCGTCAAATAACTTTCCCAGCGTTGGCCCATTTATAATGCACCGAGCACTAGAATAGCTTTATGGTAATGAGTAGACATTAATTATCTCAAAATTTTCTTAGTTGATAGATGGAATTAATACTAGGGGTGTTCGTGGAGTAAATTTGTGCAGTTTGTGGTTTGATTTTGACCCGTCCACAATTATGCGGTTTGGAAAAAAATCAAACTGCAACCGTCCATAGTGTTGTTTGTCGTTTGTGCAGATAGAGTTTGCATATGTGCGAGCAGTTGCAGATGGTTTGCGGTTTAGATTTTTCCTTTTAAAAATTAATTTTTGATTTTTTCCTCCTATTTTGTAAATATTTATTTTGAGTAATTTTCTTCCAAATTTCTAAAATGCTCAATATTAATAATTAATGAATTAAAACTTATAAAATTAAAAACACAACAAAATCAATTCCTAACACAAACAAATCATTTAAGATCCTAAAATCATTCAAAATTAATCTACTACCCAACAATACAATTAAAGTAAAATTATTCACAATCCTAAGGTAAATCATCAATCTCATTCTCCAACTATTTTCTCAACATTCTCCATCTACTACTACTACTACCCAATAATACAAAATTAAAGTAAAATCATTCAAAATCCTAAGCTTGGCTAAAAGTAATTATTCATTAACTATTGCACCAAAATGCAATAATAAAATAAATAAAATAAAATAAAATTGTTGTCAAACAAACTTCATTAACTATTACATTCATCCAAAATAAAAAAATAAAATAAAATTGTTGTCAAATAAAATAAAAATATTTGCAACACAGTATCTGTAATAACCCGACCCTCGTATGTGATTCTGATATATTTTCAGTCCCTTATTCTGTGCTTTCAAATGCTTACTGTGAAATTTTATGAGAAATTAAGGTTAATTAAGTGAATCCTATGATTATGGATGCAAATCTGTTTAACAAGAAAAGTATCTGTCACAATTGGAATGTTTGAATTATAAATTGAGAGCCTTAGAGGCTTAATTATCTGAAATTGATTTTACATTTAAGATCAGCATGATTTTTAGGTCATAGTATAATTTTCTGTGAAATTTCAATTAGGAATGCTTAAACTGATTAAAATTCGTCCTTACTCACCTTTAGATATATATATATCCATACTCCTTAGCCATTTGACAAAAACAAAACCATTCCTCAAAATATCTCCTGGGTGAGAGAATTAGAGAAGTATAGAGTTGAAGAGAAAGGATCAAGATGAAGGTTTCTTCAAGCAAGAAGATTGAGATTGAGAGAAATTAGAGAAATTTAAGCTCAAGGTATGTAAGAACTACTTTGCATGAGCCCTTCCTTGAATTTGTGTGAGAATTCCCTTTGAATTGTGAGAATTAGGATGATGATTGAACTTTGTGTGTGGTGCTCACTAAATTAGAGAATTGTCCTCATTATTTGCTTGTTTAGAAGTTGAATTAAGCTTTGTAGAAAGGAATTATATCTCATTTCCTTACCAAGCATCTTTTAACTCATCTAAATGTTAGAGGGTCATGTGTGTGTGTGTGTGTGTTAATGAATTGTAAGGAATTGGTCACATATGTTAATTGAAGTGTGTTATGAAATTAAGGGACTAAAGATCTATTTATATTTAGGCTGATGCATGTTGATAATGTTTATTTACATGATTTTTAGATCATGGTTTAGACAATTATAGACTTGTTTTGAGCCTTGTAAACACTCACAAAAAATAGGATTTTGCTTGAAGTTCGGACTGCTCACACAGGGGAAATCGCCGCACGTGCGGGGGTCATGGCCGCACGTGCGGGAAATGGCAAAATTTTGAGCTTTGCTACTGCTAAAAAGGCATGTTCGGGGATTTCTTGCCGCACGTGCGGCCCATGCCAGAAAAATTGGTTCACTCCGTTTTAAGTGCTCGTTCCTCGAATATTTTTAGAATCTGTATTTGATGTGTTTTTGATATTGTCACGACCCAAACCCGCCCCTATGAGTTTAGTACCGTAACCGGCCAGTAATTCGAGATTACCGAAGGCCTGCTTAACAGTAATACAGAGTACAAGGGCTGACGGAAGCCAAAACAGTAATTAAAAAATGTCCAATGAGCTGTGACAGTCTGTATAATCAGTATGCAAAAAGACTTTTCAATACACATGTATAATCAGTACCAAAACAGTATGTACAATATATACAATCATTCAGGACAGGGACTTAATCCCTATTAGAACAGTACCGTACAACATCATTCAGTTTATACCGAACATAAACAAAGAAGGGGAAAACTAAAACACCCCAAGCAGCCTCAGCTTGAATAGTTCTAGAACCTCAAAGTGAGGCACAAAGGTTGGCTTGACAAAAGAGGAGTTAAGCTTGACGCCCCTAGCAACAGTCCGGTGCCTGAACACCGACATATATATATATATGAGCAGTGAGCTAAAGCCCAGTGAATAACATATGCGTAAAGAGGTTAAGAATGAATATCCTTTCAGTATTGAAAACAGTCATTTAAACAGTATATCAGTTATTCAATTATAGCAGTCATAAGTGGTACATTCAGTAGCAAACAATACTGTAGGTCTTAACAGACCGAACAGTCAGTTAATGGCCATCATATCAATAAACAGTAGTGGTTCCAACATGTGAACCGACAGAGATCTCTGTAACAGTAGTAGTAACAGTTCAGTAACAGTAAATTGCTATGGATGCCACGAATACAGTTCATAAATAGGACAAAAATTCATTCAGTAAACAATGTCATTTCATAAAGCAGTACAGTCATTTATTTAGAAAATAATCTCCATTGAACATATCTTTACAACATAGTTACTCACAGAGTTCTGGGCTACAGATAAGGTAGAGCGTCTCCGGATCCCAACCCTACACAGTTACAAAGTGAACACACACTAAGCTACACAGTTGGGAAAATAATAACTTAATCCCTAATTTGCCTCGGTGTGGTTCTACATCAATATCCTCATTAAGATGCCTTAAACTAGGCCTAAGAATGCCTAGAATGGAATGAGGATGCAAAGATGCTCTTTAAAAATATTTTTAGAATTTTCAGAAAACAGAGGTCCCGCTCGAGCGTGGGTTTCCCCACTCGAGTGGACCGCAAAAGTACTGGATGTGTGAAAATCACGCTCGATGGGCACTCGACACCCACTCGAGCGTGTGACACAAGTCCTCGCTGGAGCATGCAAAACCCCACTCGAGCGGACTGTAAACACAACAAAAGTGCTGGCGAATTTCCCGCTCGAGCGCCACTTACCTCGCTCGAGCGGGAGTCCAAAACCTGGAATTTCCAGATTTGAACCTCAAGCTCAAAATCAAGTTTTAATGCATCAAATTCGATCATTTTGGGCCAATTTTCTGGAAAACACTTGTAAATTCATAGTTAAACATGATTCAAAGCTCAATTTGTAAAATCAAGGCCCAAAGGTAGTTCAATTGAACACAAATTCAAACAAATTCCATGAACATGATGTAAAACATAACATGCATGAATTTAATCAACTTCAAGCTTTCAAAACATGAACAAATGAGCCAATTCTTTCTATAACAAGATGAATTCATGGACTATACTCAAGATAGGGACATGCATGTGAGGAATTTATGAACTACAACCTCAAACTTCAAAATGTATACATGCATGCAAGAATTAAGCATCTATTCAACAATCTACAACCAATTTATGATCTTAAGCTCCTATTTACCATGAACCATGCAACAATTAACTTGAATTCACAAACAAGAAGGTAAATATCCTACCTTAGGTCCTGAATGCAAGATATGGGAGCTCAATTATGCAAATTATCCTTCAATTCCTATAATTTCCAAGCAAAACCTCCAAGTTGAACGCAATTTCTCTTACTCTCTCACTCCAGTCGATTTTAGCTCTCAAAGTGGTTGAGGAAAAGGGTGCTCAAACAATGTAAGGGTGAGAAGAGGAGTGGTCTAGCATAACCCACTAAATGGCAAAGTTATAAATAAGGCAAACTCTTGTAATTTATCAATATTTAATCTAATTTAATCATACCCAATCACATTTCAATTAAATATATCATAAAATCATATAAATCTTAATTAGCACAAAATATCAATCAATTTCATATTCGGCCATCGATAAAGCCTTCAATTTGCAGTTTAAAGCATAAAATATGAACAGATAATTTAACAGTCAACAGATAGAATTGCATTCAAACTAGCACAATCAATCAATCAGTTTAATAATTCAGTCAGTTAGTCAATTAACACTCTTAATCATAGATTAGCACTAATCAGTAGTGTTATCAGTAAGCAGTGGTGGGGGTTGTCACAGATATTGATAAATTTGCTCGAACCAAAGCGAGTCTGGAAATGATTAACAAGGAACAAGGATTAATTTGTGACTTATATATGTGTGTAGGGCATACTTCAGAAGGAACCAGCGTCTCGTCACGACACTGTGAGTAATAGTATGGCAGATGTACATTTTATTTACCGATAATAACTATTGTTACTAACGCTTTGTTCCTCGTAAGAGATTACACTAACATTTATGTCGATTGGAAATCGGTGTAACTCAGGTGAACGTTGAAAGATTTGCGTACATCGGTGACTTTGAAATCGTTCTGTTGTGTTAACCCACTGTTATTTATAAGCAAACTATGTCGTTTCTTAACGAATAAATGGAACTTAGGTTCATCTGGGAATAATGGTAGTTGTGTGATACTGAGAGTATTCTGTCAAGTTGTACATGGTACCGAAGTTGTTCAGAACTTATGATATGAATATAAAGATCTGACATCGTTATGCAACCCAGGTTATAATTAAAATTGTTCTGTTCCTATTGACCACATTGTAATGATACATGTGTTTCCTGTCAATGAGTATTGTTAACATTCTGATATACGCAAGACGATTAGGTCAATTTGTAATGAACCACGAGGTAAATCATGTACACCATTGGGTGATACTGAGTATTGTTGTGTGATACTGAGAGTATTCTGTCAAGTTGTACATGGTACCGAAGTTGTTCAGAACTTATGATATGAATATAAAGATCTAACATCGTTATGCAACCCAGGTTATAATTAAAATTGTTCTGTTCCTATTGACCACATTGTAATGATACATGTGTTTCCTGTCAATGAGTATTGTTAACATTCTGATATACGCAAGACGATTAGGTCAATTTGTAATGAACCACGAGGTAAATCATGTACACCATTGGGTGACGACGTTCTTACGAATTTGGAATTATTTTGTTCTGTTATTCGTTCTGTTTACGCAAATGACATGATATGGATTATTCGGTCTTTAAGACCTAATGATTTCTAGTATGGAACAAAGTGCTGTACGGAACTAAGTGCTACAATGCGAGCCACCTCTAGAATCCGTACGAGCCACCTCTTGAGTCCATACATATGTGAACTGGGCTTAAAGTCAATGTGAAATCTGTGAGGCCTATGGCCAATCTGTATTTTCTGGTATGAAACAAAGTGTTGTACGGAACTAAGTGCTACCATGTGAGTCACCTCTAGAATCCGTGCGAGGCACCTCTTGAGTTCATACATCTTGAGTTCATACATTTTGATAAGGGCTGTATGCCATTCTGATAAGGGCTTAATACCATTCTGATAAGGGCTTAATGCCACTCTGTTTAAGGGCTCAATGCCACTCCGTTCAAGGGCTTAAAGCCGTTCTGATTAAAAACTGGGCCTATGGCCGTTTTGAAAGCAGCTACAGGATAAGTTCAACTACGAGTTCTCTGCTTTTACATATTTTGTAATTCAAGTTAATCATTGGATTATTTACGTGTTATTATTCACTGAGCTTGACTCACTTTATGTTATGTCAGTTTCTGTAGGGACTCAACCTGGAGGTTGGTTTTAACCCGTGGCATCAGTTTCTCTTTTGTCAACCTCAGAGTGTCCAGACACTTTGATGAAGGCCGCTCATTTATTGGTTTTGCTAAGCTTTTGGTTTTGTACCCTGGATGTCTGGCTAAGATTAAGTATATAACCCTTTTACTTTCCAACGTTTTTGTTATACGCCCAATCTTGAGGGCTAGGTTTGTATATGTATAGGTATATAGCTAGATTCTCATATGCACGTCATTGTATCTACATCTACCTTATGCAATGTTTGTGATCCTGGCATAGCAGTGGTAGCTCAATGGATATTGTTTTGTGTTCATTTTTGATACTAATGTTTCCGTTCAGGCCCCATATATTATGTATAACAGGTTAAGTGTTCGTTTCTGAAGTGGTCATGCCCGATCTTTTAGGGGCGGGTTCGGGGCGTGACAGTATCTCAAAACTCCATCATCATGAATCACATCCAAGTTTCAAAAATTTCAATTCCATGCATTTGGTACAAAAATAAACTGAAAAATAAAAAATTTAATCTTCAATCTTCATAATTCTTTTGACAAAAAAATTGTAAAAGAATAAAGTAATGAAAAGATAAACAAATGTTTATATATTGCATCTCAATATAGTAAGAAAATGTGTTGAGTATATGAAAAATTTACCAATAAGCAAATGGATTAGAGTTCAATTATAGTATTAGCATCAACATTATAGGTTGAACTTGAAGATGAGCTTGACTCCAAAGTACCTAATTAAGAGTCAACAAGAAAAGATCAATAAAACTTACATTAGAAAATAAATAATACAAATAAAAATCCAGATAAATAAATTCTCATATCACTTGAGTCATATTGCTCAAATTCCTCCACATCATCCATTACCTTTCGAAGAGAAATTAGAAGGTTACTTCGAAGCTAATTTTGAGTACATACAAAAGCTTCAACCATAGAAGGCGAGAGTAAACTACAAAATGGGTCAAGAGTACGCCCCCCCCGGTACTAAAAGCCGACTCTGACGCAACGATATAAATAGGTATGGCCAACACATTCCTTTCAAGTTGCGATAACACTCTATATTTGGTAGCATTTACCTTCCAATAATCCAAAATCTCAAATATTTGATTCTTTGCAAAATGTTCAACCTTGGACAAATATTGTTCCAATTCCAACTTAATTCCAACTTAGATCCACTAGTGCATGCCTCTCCAAATAAAAATTAAATTGGGAGTCAACCAAAGGATAAAGATCATCATCATTATCTTCCACCATACTCACAACTTCACTCACACTTGGAAGTTTCTCATTTGAAGGATAAAGTGTGACATAATGGCTATACAAACGACTTAAACAATAGTTAACATTGTCTACCATATCTTCCATCTTCTTATTATCTCTAAGAAATAAATTTGAAAAGCAGAACTCCAAGTATGCCATTTTTTTGGTAGAATTAAGAACAACCGCAACATACAATAACAAATTGATTTTACTTCCATCCCCCCAATACTTGCTAAACTTTTGTTTCATAATCTTTGCCATTGTGCTCAAAGTATCATCCTTCTCTAAAATTAATTGGTTAATTTTGCTTTAAATAACAAACATTTGTTTGTAAAAAGCATTGGAAGTAACGAAGAGAGACCCCAAAAACTTCTTAGTTACAAGATAAAATAATTTTAGAAATCTCAAAAACAATCTACATTTTTTCCAATCCAACTCATTAGGACTTCTCCTTATGCCACTATCAACATCCTTAAAATAAGGTTCAAAATTGGAATCCACAAACTTTAAGTGGTTAAAAACCTTCTCATACTTTTCAGCGGCCTCTAACATCAAATAGGTAAAGTTCCACCTAGTTGGTACATCTAGGCATATCAGAGCTTTTGAATCAAGTTTGGGTGTGGCTGCACACTTTTTAAAAGCATCATGCCTATGAGGAGAAGACCTCACATATCTCACCGCAAGTCTAATGTTGGTAATAGAATCGTTCATTTCTTTCCACCCATCACTCACAACGAGATTAAGAATACGTGCACAACAACGCATGTGAATAAACTTATGTTGCAAAATAGTCCCCTTCTAATCTTTAGTTATTGTTTTCAAATATTGAATGGTCAGATTATTAGAATTAGTATTATTAACTGTTAAGGTGAATATGCGATTAATGTTTCACTCAATCAAACATGACTCAATTTTTCTGCCTAGTGTTTTTCGTTTGTGATCTTCAACTTGTTAAGAATTTATGATTCTTTTTTGAAGTTTCCAATTATCATCAATGAAATTAGCAGTCAAACACATGCAACACAAATTCTGAATAGATGCTCAAGTGTCTGTAGTAAAGCAAATTCTACGACCCTTCATGGCAAATTCTACGACCCTTCATGGCCTTCTTTAACTTATCTCTTTCATTCTTAAATATGTTAAGCATTTCTCTAAATATGGTATGACGAAAGGGGATTGGTGTGAATTTCAGTTGCATGACATTACAAAATTTTCTAAACCCAACTCCCTCTACAAATCTAAATGACAAGTCATCAATGACAACCATCTCCACAAATCTAAATGATAACTCATCAATGACAACCATCTCCGCAAAAGACCTTTTACAAGTATCAAAATTAAAAGTTGTTGCTACAACCTCAACACCCTCTTCATTTTGTTTCGATTTAAGATTTAATGTTTGTTGACCATCACTTTGCAATATTTGCATACATCTCTACGCTTCCCATCGGTCCCTATAACCTTATCAAAATGATCCCAAACTGTGGATGGTGCTCTCCCCTCTCTACCCTCACTCTTTCTCTTTGGGGATCTGAGAGGCTTAGGTTCAGGTTCGAGTTTGGCTAAGGCTAAAGGGGGATTCATTTGAGAATTAGAGGATTCTGGAGGTAAAAGATTGATTACGAGAGATTGAACACTATCCTCCATTTAAACTGGATTGCAAAAATTACAAATTCAATTTCAATAACATAACAGATTACAGATTCAATTTCAATAACATAATTATAGATTTAATAACAGATTCAATTACATGTTCAATTCAATCTCAAATTCAATAACAGATTTAATTTAATAACAGATTCAATACAATTCAGTTTAATAACAGATTCAATATAGATTCAGTTTAATAACAGATTCAATCACAGATTCAATACCAAATTCAATTTAAAATTATAATAACATATTTAATTCCAATCACAGGTTCAATAACACAGATTTAATAAAATTACAATAAAATTGAATAACAGATAAAATTATAATAAAATTGAATAACAGATAAAATTATAATAACACAGATTCAATCACAAATTGAATAACAGATTTAATTCCAAACAGAAATGAACAAATAAACTCCAATTAGAAATGAACATATTTAATTCCAAATAGAAATGAACAGATTTAATTCCAATCACAGCTTTAATTCTAATCACCATTGAAACAAAATCTTAATCACACAAACAAAAATGAACAAATAAACTCAGAGATCCGTTGTTACAAAAAAAAAAAAAAAAGACTCTTTTGATTGCATAAACATATCTGAATGCCTAACAAATAACATATATGATTACATAAAAATAATAGATTTGTTTGCGTAAACAACTAGCAGATCTGATGCATAAAAAAAATTTAGAGACCACAGAGAGAGAGAGAGAGAGAGACAGATAGACAAACAGATCTGATTACCTAAAACAAAAATCAAAGATCGGGGGGGGGAGAGAGAGAGAGAGAGAGAGAGAGAGAGAGAGAGAGAGAGAGAGGACAGACATAGAGACAGAGGCTTATTTGTGAGGTCGATCAGTACGATGAGAGAGTGAGTCAATCGATAGATCTTGCGATGAGAGAGAGTCGATCTTGTGAGGTCGATCGGTGCAGATAAAAAATGACAGAGTGAGAGACTAATGAGATGAGAGGAAAGAAATAGAGAGAAAAAAAGACAGAGATAGAGACAGAGACAGAGACTTACATGTGAGGTCGATCGGTGTGATGAAAGAGTGAGTTCGATCGATCGATCTTGCGATGAGAGAGAGTCGATCTTGCAAGGTCGATCGGTGTAGATGAAAAACGAGAGAGTAAGAGATTGATGAGATAAAATGAAAGGAAAGAAAGAGCTGCGTCGTTGAGTTTGAGAGATTAGATTAGATTGGGGTTTTCTTAGTTTTGTTTGTTATAGATGAAGTGAATGAACGGTTCAGATTTGAAATGAAAAAAAAGAAAAACAAAAAAAAAAAGGGTTAATACGGGCGGGTTGTGCGGGTACAGTTCAAATCCGCAATTCGTCCGTAACCCGGAAATCAGCCAAAATCCAAATTGCACCCGACCTTAATATATTTGCGAAACCGCTCATATGTGTGTGGGTTGAATCAAGTAGAACGGTTTGAGCGGGTCGGATAACCCTATGCTCAACCCTAATTAATATCCTTATTATCAAGTTAATTAATTATAATTGGTCAAAACATTAAAAAAAATTTAACTAATGCAAATGTCCATTCATTAAAATTGATATGAATTCGGAAATAATTCAATGCTAAAACTCAAATCGAATGTCACATTAGGTAGAAGAGGACTTTGTCAATCAAATCTAATCCTTTCATCTCAACATTTAATTTAATTTAATTTAAATTATATATATATATATGAAATGAGTTTAAGAATCTCTGGCTCCATTGCAATTAATTATTAAATTTGAAATCTATAGAAAATAATTCAACAAAAAATAAATCAATAATTAAACTACAATTATTTTTTCTTTTTCTTTTTATGGATAAAAACTATGGCAACTTCGTATCAATATGTTTGTATGAGTTGTGCAATTAATGTATAATAAATAGTTGCTAGATGCAAAATTAATTACAATATTGTACGGGGAGAAAATATTCCGTCAAGTCCGTACTCCTTTCTTCCGAACTCCGTTTCTGTCCGATCACCTGCGAGCAAATAACGGTGAGCTACCCGGCCGTGTGTGGCCGGAAAAACCCTCCGACGATCAAGTTAGCGCACACCTTAGGATAGAGAGAGAGAGAGGAGTGTTTGAGTGTAAGAATTTCCTTACGAAGTGTTCCTCTGTCACGTATGGGGGTCGCAAACATGCTTATATACCCTTCTGCGCCCCAAATCTACTCCCATTGGTCTCTCGACACGTGGCTTTGTTATCCCATCTGTCAGCACAAATCTTGCTATACATCACCTAATCCAACTACCAGCCCACTCTGCTGGGGGCACGGCAGCCGGGCAATATTGTCTCGGCTATCAACGGCCATACCGAACATGCCCAAGTGCAGTTGATGTAGTTTCCTACTACCGGGCTTAATTCCAGCCGTGCTCAACTGTGTTCCGGCGAAGTCGAGCTGGAGATTGGTGACGCCGGTCAACCAAAGACCTTCTCGGCCAAGCTCCAAGCACAGGCCTTCCTACCGGGTTAAGGTGCGTGCATTACAACCTTGCAACGCGTGAGCCGGGGAGCCTCATCTAGGCTGTTTCTCCACCTGTCCGGCCTTCGCGGAACCGAGATCAGATAACTCGGTTCCACGTGGGCTTTGCCATTACCGAGCAATATCACGGCCTGATCTTGGAGCCCAATACCTCGGCCCAAATCTGTCCGGCTAACGTCACGGCCCAATCTCAGATCATAAACCTCCCTCTCAAATATAATAAATAGGAACTATGTACGTATTGAGAAATTTTTGGGTATAGATAGGATAGGTATTATGTGATATCTTTCTCTTCTCTCATTGATTGAGAGAGTAAAGGTTACATTTATGTGTTGGGTGATGAAAAGATAACATGAGAGGCCATATTGTTCTCTCATTGATTGAGAGAGTAAGGACTACATTTATGTGTTGGGTGATGGAAAGACAACATGAGAGGCCATATTATTTGTGATTGATTGAAAACACCATATGACATGACATATGATACTGTATTTGCACCCAAAATTTTTTCATGCCTTGGAATCATTAAATTTGCTTAAAATATCAACTTTTGAGTTTTTTGAATTAAGTTTTTTGAAAATTGAGTTTTTTGATTTTCGTGTTTTTTTGTTTTTAGTGAATATTTTTAAAATTTTAAACATTTTTTTTACTTTTTTAGATGCACCTTACTTAGATGTATCTAAAAAGTAAAAAATTTGTGAAAAAATATTTTTAAAAATTAATAAATACATAAAAATATAAAAAATATATTGAATTCTTGTATTTTTTTTTTGTATTTTTGGTATTTAGTGAATTTTTAAAAGGTTTTTTTCAATTTTTTTTTTATCTTTTTAAGTATATTTATGTTAGGTATGTCTAAAAATTTTAAAAATTGCTCAAAATAGTATAAATAATAAAATACAAAAAATAAAAAAATATTTTTTTTTGAAAAGTATTTTTAAAAAATGATAACCAAACCTAGTGAATTTTTTTACTGGTAAAATGACAAAATTGTGCGCCTGTTGGGCTGGATTCAACCAAAAAAAGAACTTCCACTCTAGCATCTTTGTCAATGGGCCCACTAGCTTCTCTGCTTCTTAAATTTACGAAACAAAAAGTCAAAATTCTACAATTAACCCATTTGCTTAAATCCTTTTCACTACGAGTCTATAATCTACTTTTTTGTGTGTGTGTGTGTGTGTGTGTGTGTGTACTTAAATACGTACCCTTTTGGTTTTACTTGCAATGTATCAATTTTTTTAGAGAATTGTATATTTCATAGATTTTCGTAAATATTGGTTTCATAAGGGGTATGGTAAAAATTATGTAACTATTTAAAATTTAAAATTTTTTATTTTTTGTTGGACATACAATGTGAAAAACTAATAAATCAAAAAGGTAGAACACTCCTGTATAATCAACGACTGCACTTATTTATACAATGAATGTAAACTTTATGCTAATTGCATGTGACACATCATTATTATTATACCAAAGTCTCTATGTAAATGTATATTAAATTGTAAGCCATAACTTTCATATTACTTGAGTGTGTTTTGAAAAAACTCAAATGAAAATGGAATATTCCCTTTAAAATGTTTTAAAAAATGGAGTCTTTTTTTGCACAATTCTCACTTCTACTCCATTATTTTGTAATTATTTTTTTAAAATTTTCCATTTATATAATATTTTCTTTTTATCCACTACATAAATAGATACAATAAATTTTTTTTTTTTGGGTACTGTTTTTAAACATGCAAATGTTGGAAAATGTAGGAAAATGCCAAGAGTGGGGTGATATTGGGCATTGATGTCTCACAAGTAGGCAGCCTATTAAACTCTGGTTAGGCAGACCGCAGACAATCCAAAACCCTCCAAAAATAAATATGCAATAAATAAGAAATAAAAAAAGGAATGATATTTATTTATCAGGAAAATAGGGACTATACACAAACACGTTTGGGGTCATGATTGGTCTGCTGCAAACCGAACTACCCCTTCATAGACTTTGGATCACCACTCCCCCTATCCGACTTAGTGTTAGTGGGTTTGGTTTGAATTTTTTAAATTAAATTTTTTAAAAGTTGAATCTTTTAATTTTTGTATTTTTTTATTTTTAGTAAATATTTTTAAATTTTTAAATTTTTAAATATTTTTTTAGATGCACTTTACTTAAATGTATCTAAAAAGTAAAAAAATTGTGAAAAAATATTTTAAAAAATTAATAAATACATAAAAATATAAAAAATGTACTAAATTCTTGTTTTTTTTTTGTATTTTTAGTATTTAGTGAATTTTTAAAAGATTTTTTTCAATTTCTTTTACTTTTTAAATATATTTATGTTAGGTATGTTTAAAAATTAAAAAAATTGTTAAAAATATTACAAAAAATTTAATAAAAATAAAAAAATAAAAAAATAAAATTTTCTTAAAAATATTTTTAGAAAATGATAACCAACCATGGTTGTTCATAGTAGCCACCACCGTTTACTTTTCAAACCGAACCAAAGGACAATTTCGTAATATCATTCAAATCAAAGCCACTATTTAAACTCAAAACTCTTGATAGATTAATCCCAAATGCACCACAACCATCGATCACTCGCCGGGGAAGAAGAAGAAGTTGATCAAATAGCCACCGCCACTGCCGCCCCCTAAATTTAGACCCATTACTTTCTCTCTCCAAACCCCAATCATCAATTCAACCCTTCTCTATTTATATATATACAAACATATACATTTCTTGAGAGAGAGAGAGAGAGAGGAGAGAGATGGGGTCGGAGTTGATCTACAGGGGTCACGAGACCCAACCCACACCCGACACGTACTCGCCGAAGCCTCACAAGCCATGGGTCTCCGTGATTCGTCCGATTCGTTACATGCTTCGAGAGCAGCGACTCGTCTTCGTCCTCGTCGGCATTGCCATCGCCACCCTTGTCTTCTCTCTCCTCCCCTCCTCCTCTAACAACCACGATTACACCCCGATCTCTGACTCGCACTTTCCCACCGAGTCAACTCAGCTTACCCACCGGTTCTTCTACCAGGGCCATGGCGGGTACGGGTCGATGAATTCGGGCGGGAAGGTTCCGTTGGGGCTGAAGAGGAAGGGTTTGCGGATCGTGGTCACGGGCGGGGCTGGGTTCGTGGGTAGCCACCTCGTGGACCGTCTGATCGCGAGAGGAGACAGTGTGATCGTTGTTGATAATTTCTTCACGGGTCGGAAAGAGAACGTGATGCACCATTTTGGGAACCCGAGGTTCGAGCTCATCCGACACGACGTCGTTGAGCCACTTCTATTGGAGGTGGATCAGATCTATCACCTCGCTTGTCCCGCCTCTCCTGTTCATTACAAGTTCAACCCTGTCAAGACTATCATATCCTTGATCATGAAATCAATTTTACTTTCTGAATCTGTTTTCTTCTATTTTTGTTTTTGGAATTTCTTAATTCTGGGTTTTTCACAAGACAAATGTGGTGGGGACTCTAAACATGCTTGGGCTGGCAAAGAGAGTCGGTGCACGGTTCTTGCTAACGAGCACCAGTGAGGTGTACGGTGATCCCCTGCAGCACCCTCAGGTCGAGACTTACTGGGGCAACGTCAATCCAATCGGTGGGTCAGGTTTTTCCTACAGTAAATTTTTTTGAGCAAAAAATACCAATTAATGATAGTAGTTTCAACAAAGATACATGAAAATTTTCCATTTTTTGCTGGCTGGTATATGACAACATTCGCCGGCGAGTCCGTACATGCTGAAGTTAGCAGCGGCATGAGCGTGGCGCTTAACATGCACCGTAGATAGAAATCTAACGCTCGTATGTTTTTTAATAGGAAATGTTTCCTTACCGTCCGTAATTGGATTGGAAGTTGCTGTTGGTTTGTGAAAACTCATTATAAGTCCTGGTAATTCAAATCGTTTAATTGGTCAAATTTATTGGATATTTTATATTTATAAAAAATTATATTGATCGGATATCGATAATTATGTAATTAAATTAAATTTTTATAAATTTTTTATTTTTATTATTTATTTATTTATAAAAAATTAATTTAATCACATATTTATTAATATTTAATTAACGTAAATTTTTTATAAATATATAATACATAACGAATTTTATATATTAAATAATTTAAATTATTTAAACGGAACGTGTGGACTACGGAGCAACAGTATCCTCCAATACGGAGTGAGGAAGCCATTCCCTTTTTAATAATTGAGCCACGTGGAGAACTGTGATTAGGATATGACCTAGATCTCGGTCCGGGGGTGGAGGTGGAATAGTCAAAGGGATGGGATGAGTTCCCGTGATTAGGGGTGGGACCACTAATCCGACGGTTGAGGTTTACTTGGATCTGGGGGGTATATTTGTAAAGAGGGGTGTATTTGAAAATGCAGTCGCGGAGGCACACGTTTCGAGCGTGAAGTCCCAGATCTGAGACGGAGTTCGTGGTGATTATAGTTGTTGTGTGGTGTGTGTGTGTGTGGTCCTTGAATTGAAACTGACGTGGGTGGGTTTGGACGAGGACAGGTGTTCGAAGTTGTTACGATGAAGGAAAGCGTACTGCCGAAACTCTGACTATGGACTACCACCGAGGTGCTGGTGTTGAGGTTTGTTTTTTTATTTTTATTTTTATTATTATTTTTTATAAGTTACTTAAACTACAAGTACAACTTCTTATAAAGATTTTAATTAAGTTAAGGCTAAGTTTGGGAAGTCCCAAATAAGCCAAAAAGTCAAAAAGTTACTCAAAAAGCTAAAAAGTTAACACTATTCACCAAAAGTCAACAATTACGGCTGCACAACTCCCAATTCAAATTTTTCTCTACAAATCAATTTTTACAATTTTTTATTACACATTTTTCAATAAAAAGTCAAAAAGTTAACCCAAACATCCATATTTTCAACCTCAATTTTTTAGTCCAAAAAGACAAAAAGTGCACTTTTTTAGTCTTCCCAAACTTGGCCTAAGTTTGGCTATCTTAGATAAGGTGTGGTTTAGGAAGAGCTCATTTGAATTCTTTTAGTTCTTTGAGCCACAAAAGACAGAATAAGTTATTTGAGTCACAACAGACAAAACATCACATTTAATCCATAATCATTACACTTCTCTCTCACCAAAAAATTCAAAAAAACCAAAAAACTAAAAAGTTCTTTTCAAACCAAGTTTTTGAGCCCAGGCTCAAATAGCCAAAAAAAGCCAAAAGCCAACCCACTTTCCAAACGGAGGCTATGTACATATTTTTTTATTTTTTTATCTTTTTTTTATCACATCATCTCTTTACTTTTTTACATATCTTTTCGTAAAAAGACAAAAAGTACATTTATTTAGGTCATCCCAAACAATCCCTTAATATAGAATTATTTTTTATAATTTAAAAAATTATAAATATTTTTTTAAAGAAATTTTTATAATAATTTTTTTTAAACGGCTCTCTTATATAATAATAAAATTATTTAAATTATTAATTAAAATATATTTATGATATTATTAAAAATTATTAATTAACTTAATAATTTATTCATAAAATGACTAATTGTTATCAAATTGGAAACGTTGAAGACGTGATGTAATTTTAAGAATTACATTGAGAGCTCATTTGACATAAATTTTTTGGGGCTTTTGGCTAATTTAGTCTCAAAAAAAAAAAAAAAAATTAAATTTTTTAATTTAATAAGACAAAACATCACATTCAATTTATAATCATTAATATTTTTTTCTTACAAAAGTCAAAAAAAACGTCCAAGACGAGATTTTTTAACCTCAGGCTAAAATAATTAAAAATTCAAAAAGTCAAAAAATCAACTTACATCTTAAACGAACCTTAAGGCCCTGTTTGATTTTGGAGATATGAAGATTGGGATTGGATATTATATCCGGTGGGGTCCATATATCCCATGTTTGCAATTTTTTTTTGAAGGGGATATAATATCCGGTGGGATTGTATATCCCCCAAAAGTGGAGGATATACAATACCACCCCCCTCCATTATATCATATCCTCTTGGTTGGGATATGATGTAAAAAGTCCAATTTAACCTTTTGTCTATCTAACATAATATAATTTAATATATTTTTTTGAATTTAATATAATATAATATAAATATTATTGAATTTAATATAATATAATATAATATAATATTATTTAATTTAATTTAATTTAATTTAATATAATTTAATACAAATTTTGAATTTAATATAATATAATATTATTGAATTTAATTTAATTTAATATAATATAATTATTGAATTTAATTTAATATAAATATTATTGAATTTAATTTAATTTAATATAATATTATTTAATTTAGTACAAATTTTGAATTTAATATAATATAATATTATTTAATTTAATTTAATATAATATTATTGAATTTAAGTTAATATAAATTTTGAATTTAATATAATATAATATTATTTAATTTAATTTAATATAATATAGTATTAAGAGGGCAATCTTGGAAATTACTTGTTATATCCCACAATATATTTTGTAAAACAAACATGCATAACATATATCCAATCTTATATAGCCTCCGTTTGGGAAGTGGGTTGGCTTTTTGGCTTTTTGGCTTTTTTGGCTATTTTAGCCTAGGCTAAAAAGCTTGGTTTGGGAAGGGCTTTTTGGCTTTTTGGCTTTTTTGGCTTTTTTTGTGAGAGAAGAATGTAATGATTATGGGTTGGATGTGATGTTTTGTTTGTTATGGCTAAAATAGCCTATTTTGTTTTTTGTGGCTAAAATAGCCAAAAAAGCCTGAAAACCATCTTGCCAAACAGAGGCATATTAAGTCAACAAACATGACTTGGGGGATATGCTATCCAATACCTATATCCTATTCATTATATATCCTGACTAAATCCCACATCATATTATATATCCTCCATTTTATATCCAGCGAAACAAACGGGGCCTTAGGGATTTGTATTTTAAGAAAAATTCAAGGGTGTATTTATAATTTGCCCTAAAACTTATTACTATTATTAAACAATTAAGGCAGGTAAATACTACTACTTACCATGCATACCTAATTATTTATGTGTTTGGTATTTTTTTTGTATTTATTGACGAGTGAATGAACAAGGAATGCATGAATGTGTACAGGTGAGGATTGCAAGGATATTCAACACATATGGGCCAAGGATGTGCATTGATGACGGTCGTGTTGTTAGTAACTTTGTTGCTCAGGTTGGTTGCCTACTCCCTCTCTGATTTGATAAAAATAAATATTAATGTTGTGTTTGGTAGGAAGATTTGAGAAGGGATTTGGAAAAGAAAATAAAAAAAATACGTGAAATGTAAATAAAATATAGTTATATTTTATCTAGTTTCATGCACTTTTTTTTCGTTCTCTTTTCAAATTTATCTCCAAATTTTCCAACAAACACGGTGTAAAAGGACATTTTTGAAATTTCAAAAATGGTTTCCACTCTGAAAAAATATAGTTATGCTCAGGTTGGTTGCCTACTCCCTCTCTGATTTGATAAAAATAAATATTAATGTTGTGTTTGGTAGGAAAATTTGAGAAGGGATTTGGAAAGGAAAATAAAAAAAATACGTGAAATGTAAATAAAATATAGTTATATTTTATCTAGTTTCATGCACTTTTTTTTCATTCTCTTTTCAAATTCATCTCCAAATTTTCCAACAAACACGGTGTAAAAGGACATTTTTGAAATTTCAAAAATGGTTTCCACTCTGAAAAAATATAGTTATATTCTAAAAACTAGACCAAACATAATGGGTAAAAGTTAGATATGGCTACTTTGTAATGTGAGATTAGATATGAATTGTGATGATAAGTAATTGTAAAAATAGCTTGCTTGGTTCTATTTTTTCAAAAACACTTTTTAGAAAATTCTACTTTCTTATTTTTTATTTTTTTTTGTTTTTATTGAATTTTTTTAATATTTTAAGTAATTTTTTTTTTATTTTTTAGACACACCTAATATAAATACACCTAAAAAGTAAAAAATTTGTAAAAAAATATTTCACAAATTCACTAATTATCAAAAATATAATAATTCAGTATATTTTTTGTATTTTTATGTATTTATTAATTTTTTTAAATATTTTTTTACAAATTTTTTACTTTTTAGATATATCTAAGTAAGGGGCATCCAAAAAAGTAAAAAAAATGTTTAAAATTTTAAAAATATTCATTAAAAACAAAAAAACACAAAAATAAAAAAATTTAAATTTTAAAAAACTTAATCCAGAAAACTCGAACCAAACACACTGTGGGACTAATGGGTTTGCTAAAAAATTCCTACAACCTTATTAGTTTAATGTATTGACTTTATGTCATTCTAATGATATTGGTAATTTATCTTAGCCTCCGTTTGGCAAGGGCTTTTTCAGGTTTTTTTGGCTATTTTAGCCACAAAAAACAAAATAGGCTATTTTAGCCATAACAAACAAAACATCACATCCAACCCATAATCATTACATTCTTCTCTCACAAAAAAAGTTAAAAAAGCCAAAAAGCCAAAAAGCCCTTCCCAAACCAAGCTTTTTAGCCCAGGCTAAAATAGCCAAAAAAGCCAAAAAGCCAAAAAGCCAACCCACTTCCCAAACGGAGGCTTAGACTGATTAAAAAGAAAGACAAGTAATTGTTATGGCTATGACTGCGCAGGCCCTAAGGAAGGAGCCGTTGACGGTGTATGGTGATGGGAAGCAGACGAGGAGTTTCCAATATGTTTCTGATTTGGTATGATTTTTTATTTTTGTTTCTTGGATTTTCATGAATAAAAAATTTTTATTTTGAATTTGGGTTTTCAAACTTCGACAGGACAAAATAATGTTTTATATATCTACTTTTTTTCTTTTTTTACATTCTTTGATTTGTTTAACTGGTTTCTTTCTGTACATTTGAGTGAATTGCCAACATTTGGATCATTCCCCCCACCTTTGCAAATGTATTTTACCCCCAAATTTTATTATAATCCCCAAAACTGGCATTATTGAAAGCAACTTGTAAATGAATAAATAAAAATTAGCTGCATAGATTCAAAGTTGCAAATAAGATAAAATGGACTTTTCAAACTGTTATGGTGGGTAGTAATTACTATCTATTAGGGGTGTTTATTTCAGCTTTTCAAAGCTAACTTATAGCTTTTTGTTTTGAAAAAGTTATTTTGGACTGTTTGGTTAAACTTATTTCAAACAGTTTCTGATTTTAATAGCTTATTTTAACTCAAAAAAGCTAATTCTGAGAAGCTGCTCATCCCTTACTTCTGATTATCAGTTTTTGCTGTGTACATGTTAATTTATAGTTATACTCATAAATTTTTATATTTTTTATTTTTTTAAAAATAGAAAAAGACGCAAATGGAATATAGATTATTATTATTATTTTTTTATGAGAAATGTAGACAAACAAAAAATAAAAATTAATTGAAAAAGATATTTCACAGCTTATTTAATAAATACTACTCAGCAACTTAAATCTATAATCTAACAGTTACACCAAACAGATTAACAACTTCTGATTAAAGTCATAATCTATAAGCTATTTTAACAGCTACACCAAACGGGACCATTAACCTATGTAATTGTGAGTATATTATATATTTCATAGATCTGAGGTTGAAATATTTTAATTTTGACATAATATGTACTTGATATTGATACCATTTCCCGATGATATCTCTGGTTGATTTTTTGTGTTTGATTTGGAAGGTGGAAGGTCTGATGCGGCTAATGGAAGGAGAACATGTAGGACCTTTCAATCTTGGAAACCCCGGTGAATTTACCATGCTCGAACTTGCTCAGGTAGGGTATATTATCAGTATTTTTTTTACTAAAGGGTCTCTGGGTGTGCTCGCCTTTCCTTATTCACATCTCTATTTCCATTAAATTAAATTTGTTTTATCCATTTATCTGTTATAATATGTTTTTGGGAGGAAATAAGAACTTCACTGGATTAAATTATCTAAATTTTGAAAAAAAATACAGAATTCTCTGAAGTGTGATTGTGATGCAACTCCCCCCCCCCCCCCCCCAAAAAAAAAAAAAATAAATATAAAAATAAAGGAAAGATAGAAAAAAACAAGTTGTAAATTGTTAGGAAGTGTGTGAGGTGTGACATATCACACGAGATATTTGCTTCCTCTGTCAAGAAAGTTGCTTTTATTTTTTAAAATTTTTTATTTACTTTAGCTGGATATTAGAAACATGAATGAACCGTGTTATACAAAAATCTAAACGATAATGATTGTGACTGCGATGGAAAATTTGTTTTAAAACAAAAATACAAAAAGAAGATACAAAGAAGAATTTCCCATATATGAATTCATACTGGGGAATACGGAAAATTGAGCTAGATGTCACCTCTCACCAAAGTCTATAGGGATAGGTTATAAAACTTGAGGCTAATAGAAGAATCTAGAATTTCTTTGAACATTTAAGAGAATGGTAGAACTTGTACATAATTCTAGAAGTGTATCTTTTAAAATAAGACATTTGAGAATATGTAGGAAGGATCTAGAATCCTCTCTGCTCCTACATTTATAGAATGTTCCTTGTAGCCTGTAGAAAGGAGAGAGGCCTGATTTGTTCAAATCATCCAAGTGGATAATCAAAGCATTCTCCACGAGCTTGTCTCTCTAGAAAGTGTAAATATTTTCTAGCTCTTTTCCAACTAGGCTTACTTGGGTGCAAACCTGGTGGGTGTCGCAGCATTGCTTGTATGTGTAAATATTTGGGTGTCAAAGCATTTCTTGTATGTGTAAATATTTTTTAGTTCTCTTTCAAGTAGGCTGACTTGGGTGTCAAAGCATTTAAGGGTTGGTTTGGCATGAACTATATAATCCATCTTTTTATCTTTTTATTTTTTTTCCATCACATTACCTCTCTACTTTTCTATACATCTTTTCATAAAAAGACAAAAAGTGCACTTTTTTAGGACATCCCAAATCAATCCTAAGATTGCACGGTTGACTTAGAAAAATCAATGCCATGACATAGAGCTCTAAACACCATATTATTATGTTGGTGCAGGTGGTCCAAGAGACAATTGACCCGAATGCAAAAATAGAATTCAAGCCTAACACAGAGGATGATCCACATAAGAGAAAACCTGATATCACAAGGGCCAAAGATCTTCTGGGTTGGGAGCCCAAGGTGTCTCTTCGCAAGGGTCTTCCCCTAATGGTCTCAGATTTCAGGCAACGCATCTTTGGTGACCACAAAGAAGACGGTGGTGCCACCACCTCTACCACCATGTCCTCACATTAAGGATGAAGTACAATTTTGAGTGACAAAAGTAGAAGAAAATGAATATTTTCGAGCAAATATAAATTCCAAATCCTTGTGATTGATACAAAAAAGGGGCGACAATTGCAGTAAGATTAAGCCCCACGTTTTTCTCCATTGAATAGTTTTGAGCGGTCTCCCTTAGCATTTTTTGTCTCATCCTTATATTTTATTGTCATATTTGGAATCAGATAAGAAAAAAAAAACCAGATGAGAAAAAAAATATCATTTAAATGCTTTGTTATACTTTTTAGATAGCAAGTTTCGCTTGCAAGAATAATTTCTACCCTATCTTCTGTTTATATGTGATCTATAGTACTTGTTGCATTAATTATATTGCTTTTTTGTATTTAAGACCTTTTCTCCTTGCAAAACAGTCAAATTAAATTAAATTTACTTATGTTGGCTTTGAATATTCTAGAAAATATTTGTAATTCTTGTTGCATTAATTGTATTGGCTTTCAATATTCAAGAAAAGATAAAAGAGCAAAGTAGAACACGAAAAACTGAGCACCCAACGAGCAAAAATAAAATCTACTCCCTCTCTCTTAAGCAAAATTGTCGCATTGTTGCTTTGTTTCAGCTGGTTTGTATAAGCACAGAAGCAGCTTAATGATGATGTGATAATAATGTGATTTTTAACATTAAGGCCTCGTTTGGCAAGTGGCTTTTTTAATCAAAAAGTCAAAAAGTCACTAAAAAAATTAAAAACCAACAATTCATACCAAAAAGTCAAAGATTCTCTTCTCTCTACTTTTTGCACATCTTTTCGTAAAAAATTAAAAAGTCATTCCAAACATACTAGTTTTTTTTAGTTCATATTTTAGCCAAACAAACAATGATAGAGACCACTAATTTTGGAGCTCTAAAAAGACCACTAATGACATGACACTCAATAAAATAAAAAAAAATACAACACCAAGGCCAAAATTTCAAATCTTCATGGTGGGACCACTGCCACATCATTAGTGGTAGCACTAATTAGTGCTCTCACTTATTTTCCTTTAACCAAATAATTAAAAAATTACTAAATTAGTCTGTTCCCAAACGAGGCCTGAGAGCTAATTTGGTGGGTTATGTGAAAAACTCCATTGGTACATAAAATGCATACAAAAAAACATTACAAAAATAATGGCCTTATTTGGTTTGTGTTTTCTCAAAAAATTTTGAAAAAAATTCTCTACAAATAAGTTTTCAAAAGTGAGAAGCCATTATTATGAAGGCATTGTTATGAATGTTTTATTTTAAAATGAGAGGCCGTTATTAAACTACATCCATAATGAAGTTGTTTGATACAACTTCTAGGGATAACTATAACTTATTCTAATTTGAAAATTTGTGGCAAATTGTTTAATTTAACTTTTATTTATAGCTTATTAAGTAAAAATAATTAAAATAATTTTTTTTTTAAAAAAAATTGATTATTTAAATGCTAGGACAGAGATGCATTTAGCTAAAGAAAAAACACAACGAAATAGGGCCAATGACTGATTGCTGGTTGACGACACACCCAACAACCCTAAAATTCAAATCCACACGTACTCAAGTTGGTACACCACTAAATAAAGAGGGAATTCAAAATTCTAGATCTCCAATTTCTGTCCAGCAGTGCCGAAGCATAATTCTACATCTCAGATTCCTAGCCCCATTGTTATGGAGAGAGATACTTTTTAGTACTTGCAATTGGTGCCCCATTTAGTACTCCAGCTCCCAGAAAGCAACAAATCAATTTCATAGACCTCTTTATATTCTAAACTCAGAAGAACGTATATCAAAGAAATTTAAAAACAGCTTTCGATTTTAGAGTTTCCAATTAAAAAATAAATAAATAAAAAAAAGTCAGTTAACAGAATGCATATTCTCCAATTTAACAACAATTCATTCAATATGGCTTCTTTAATCCTTGACTAGAACAAAAATCTGAAAACATGAATGGAGGCTAAGCACTCTATGAAAAATAAATTTAGGTGTTTGCTATATAAAAGAAAAAAAAATCCAAATAGTTAGAAGCATCAGGAGAACTTAACAGTAGGGAAGCCGGAAACAAAAACAAATCTCATCAAGTCATACCAACAACCTTGGTTCAAGTAAATATAATAATTTCCTCAAAAAAATAAAGAAAAGAAAAAGCATATATAATAATGACTTATACATAAGGCCAGAAATTGAGACTACAAAGGGAACTGACACTCTCCAAAAAACTCCAGAATCCTGTTCTACATCTCCACATGCCCGCCTGCACATACCTGCATCAAACAAGTTATTTATAATAACCACCACTGTTACAAGTTCAAAATATAGCTTCGACTTCTTCTTTTTTTTTTTTTAAACGGAAATGTAGCTTCAACTTCAAAATATCAAGTCAAGTAGTAACAGTTACTCCTAATAGGTGGTCTACAAACCATAGTTGCCCAACACTTCGTCCTTCTCCTTAATGCTGTGTTTGGTTGGAGTTTTTGAGGTGGGATTTAGAAAAGGAATGAGAAATGTAATCCTATTTATGTTTGGTTATAATAAAAAATATATGGGAAAAGAAAGGGGGTGAGAAATAAATAAAGAAATAGGATACCTTTTAGGACATCAATTCTATTTTATAACCAACACAACCAAACATAGTTGGGATTTAGAATTCTATTAATTCTTTCTCCTTTTCCTTTCATTTCCATTTCTCTTTCCATTTCCCTTCCCAAATCCCCCAACCAAACACAGCGTAAATGGACAGACAAGATTGAGCTCTATGAGCATATACAATTCAGAATACAGAGAATGCTAACTTGTATACCAATCAAAATATGTACTTATTTTGGAACCGTCCAAGATACTGTCATCAGAATGCATGTTCTAGTCTTCTACAGAATATATCTAACCTTTTTTATATAAATAAACTATAGAGGCACCATTGGGGTATGACCACTGAACACCATTGGGGTATGACCACTGAACACACGACAAATACAAAACAAAGTTCTCCTATAAAAACTAAAGAAGAATCGCGCAAGTATTTATACTACTATTACAACAAAATATCACATAAAAGAGATCTCTCAGAACATGGATCCAACAAAATTTGAATTCTAAAAATTGTTCTACTTGATCAATGAAAACCATAGTGAAGTGAAGGAGACCTCTCACTTAGGGTTTCTAAGGACAATAATCACTGAATCTCCTCGAAGGAACATCTTGCTAATGAACCGATCTTTATTAACTGGTTGGGCCTTCTTCTTGCCTTTCCCAGTCTTTGGTACCTGACAAACACACAAATTTGAGATGTGCAACTTGTATGGCGGTTGACAATACAACATTAACAAACAAAAATAAAAATATAATAGTTCTTAATGACATAGAACTCACTTCTGTCCACATCTCTCTAACATTTTCTAGGACCATGTTGCAGTGCCGATCAAATGCTCTCACGCGGCCCAGAAGCTTTTTGTTGTTCCTGCAGTTAATAAGCACCTGATTGGTGCAAAAGCGTCAAGGATATATAATCAATAAACAAATGCACCATAAATCCAGTTGTGAGAAGTAAGCAAATTAATACATAAACAATTACCTCGGGGTTTCACAACCCATGTCTAGATAAATGAGAACTCCAGGGACAGAACTAGAGGATAAACAATTTTTTTTTTCAAATTCAACATGCCACGAGGACAACCGCTTTTAGCCATTTAAAGACTATGACCCTTCTATCAAAATTTCATGGGTACAACAACATTATCCTCAATTTACAGGGATGAAAATTATGCATTACCTGTGTGTTGTTTTTAACACTCATCATCAGAACAGAAAGAGGCCCAGTGCTGAATTCCTCTTCCTCATTTTTGACCTGTCACAGACAGTTTCAACGAATTTTATATTATAAAAGGAGCATGGAGGCAGAAACTACAGCAAATAAAAAATGTAAACAATAACTTAAAAAGTCTATTTTAGCAGGAAGATGAAAAATGATGAATATGTCAAATTATACATATATATATATATATATAGCCCTCCCCGTGCAAAAAAATATTACAGTAATTAAAAACAAATTGCTTCCGGCAAATAAAAAATTTAATCAGAAAACACATTCAATACACACTTCACAATAAAACATACATTGACACCCCATCCCTCTTTTTCATTTTTTTCTATAAACAAATCAAGTATTATTTAGTCAATAATTCATCAAATCAAAGGCAATATAAACCATATACTTTGGCAAAATCATGCTGCAGGCCTAGTTAAAATTGACCTTCAACTCAAACCTAGTTGAGCACACACTGGGTTCCCTAAAAACGTGGAAAACAGAAAGTACAAAGAAGGGGATGACAGAAACATCTTCCTAAAAAACGCAAACACAACATATATCCAAATATCAAGCTTTGTGACCCAATGAGATGGAGTTGGGGGAGCAAGTGCTTGCAAAAATGCAAAATGAGGCAACAACAAAGTTATAAATCGAGTATATTTTTGACGAACAATTTGAATATGGGGGAATAAAAGTGGCACACTGCCTCATTTTTTCAATGGCAACCAAAAAGATAAAAAGAATAGTAAAGACTACTCTAAATAAGTGACAAACAAATAGAGTAAAATGAACAAAACTAGCAAAATTATCTTGAATTTTGTTTATAAGAATAAAACATCTTATAATTCTATAATCAATGGAAGATTTCATCATAGCAATGGTTCGATTGATAAAGAAAGAAATGACTATTCTCAATTGAAAAAAAAAAAAAAGGAGTATTGATACATTGCAAGCATAAAGAAAGATGAAAACATAACTACTACTAGGAAAATAACTGTAAATAAGACGAGTAATCACCTAAGGAATGAAATTGCAAATAATAATAATAAGCAGGACAACTTACAGTGGCATCCTCATCCATTGGACGACTGCAAAAAAACAAAATGCAATTAGTAACTTGCACCCAAGTTAATCATAGAAAAATGATACAGTAACAAAGGTAACACAATTCTCATTCAAAACATAATAGAGCGTCCCAAGTACAGTAATATATCCTTGTTATGGTCGTACATTTATTCGAAAACAACTTCTTTTTTTTTCTTTTTCTTTTTTTTTTTTTCCTTTTCTGTACTTACCATAAATTACCTTGTAAAACAATGCCATTTTCACATCAAACAACAAATTTCCAGAAAAAGGTTATGCTAACAGCCCTATGATTGTCATTTACAGTGGAGATAATGAGAAAATAATCAGAATTCCAAATCAAACCACATATTCTTAAAGGAATTTCCATACACTTTTCACAAGTACATCAAAACTAATGACGACACATTTGGTGGTCATTAACATTGTCCTTCACGAAAAGTACAGGTTTGCTGAATTTCACTGGATGAATGGGCAAACAGATTTTGATGGCAAAAGAAGATAGAAAATCTCTCTGGGTTTTTCAAGTATGGCAACCAAACCAACTTAAATTCCAAAACCACACCAAATGGTTCTTAATCAGTTGCAAATGGAATCGTGAATCTAAAATATAGCTATTGATAGAAAAATGTATAAATTGTCTTTTTTAAGTTCTAAAGCCAGACACAAGTCGTTAGTTTATTCAACTGTAATACTCCACCCCCAATGCCCTCAATAACTTCAAACTATGTTTGCATATTAAGCGTCCTTTCAGTCGTAAATACGAGATTTGCAACCAAAATGCTAATTGGTAACCTAATTACATTGCAAATAAGAAGTGATTATCACAAAATCAGATCAGATCTATAATAAGTGAAAATTAAAGAAGAATAAGGTTGTGGGTTTTGTTTAAAAAAAAAAAAAAACTTGAACATGTTTTGGGTTTGGGGAAAATTAGGACATCATGTTCAAAACAACTTGAAACAGATAAAATGAAGAAGAAAAGTCGAAGATACCTCATATTGAATCAAGCCCAGGATGTAAAACACAATAAACCAGTGAATAAACCTGCAAAAGGGGGGACGAGTTACGGTTAGTCAACTATTGCAAAACCCTAGAAAACAGAATGCTAGGGTTTAAGAGGAAAAAAATATTTAGAAAAAGAAAAGAAAAGAAGAAATGTTAGTGTTCTTGG
This sequence comes from Camellia sinensis, assembly GCF_055761805.1. Lineage (NCBI taxonomy): Eukaryota > Viridiplantae > Streptophyta > Magnoliopsida > Ericales > Theaceae > Camellia > Camellia sinensis. The sequence continues at coordinate 132,956,404 of NC_138974.1, forward strand.
TCTACTTTATCGCAACGCTAGGAAGAAAGAAATTCAAAGAATATAAACGAAGAAGCCATGGAAGAGAACGCTTACCAGATTAGCTCTCGCTCCCACTCCAACGCCCGATTTCTTGAATTTTTTTGTTTTTTTGAAGGAGCTGAGAGAACGAAAACTCGCTCCATAAAAATAAAACAGAAGAAAAAGTGAAGCATTTTTAATTTATTAAATATTTAAATTAGAATTTGATTAACGAGTATCTTAAGAATATTGTTTAATAATGTTTAAATTAATTATATATTATATGTTCCACATACTCCCATGTATTATATACAAGTATGCTAAGTTTTTTTTTATCAAGGGTTGGTTTGGGGTGTATTAAAAAAGTGCACTTTTTGTCTTTTTACGAAAAAATATGCAGAAAAGTAGAGAGGTGATGTGATGGAAAAAAGATAAAAAGATGGATTATATAGTAGATGACAAACAAGGCTCCAAGTAACAAAACTCCTTAAATTAAATTAAGACATCATTAATAAGTTTTGACTAGGCTTAGGTTGATAATAAGGGCCCCTAAATCCATTTATATAAACTTTCATATATATGAATTTTGTTCAATATGAATCTTTCACTTTCAAATAAGATTAAAACAAATTTGATGGTAACATTATTTTTATATAAAATTTATCTATGAATTGAATTTTCCAATAATGAATAGTTTTTTCTTTCTCTTTTACTCTACTATGCATTTTTAGTAAAATAATAAAATTATTAATTGGGAAACTAATTAAGTAGCATGTCAGTAAATATTTTCCGGTAATATTTTCACAAAATTAAAGACCCACACAATTTAATAACATAATCATAATGGAAGTAATTATGTATGTCAGTAAATAAAGTACTTTTTTTTTTTCATGATTTAATATGCAAATCTGATTGTTGTGGTGCATTTTAAAATTTTGTATTGTAATTTTTTTTTATTTGTATTGAATTTTATTATTATTTTTTAAAAGCCCATAACAAAATCTAAATTAAGCCCATATAGGTTAATCTCAACCTAATGCCCATAAACAAATATTTTTAAGCCCAAGAAATATAGGTCGGCCCAAGCCTAGCCCATTGAGTAGTGAAAACCATGGGCCTGGGCTTTAAGTTTCAGGCTACACGTGGCCCATTGATAAGGCTTAGTATGTCACATATTTTAGGAGTGTTTGGCAAGAGTTTTTGTTTGGCTTTATGAGCTAAAAATCCACAAAAATAGGTTAAAACAGTCAATAAGACAAAATGTCATATAAACCTATAATCATTTTACTTTTTTTCTTACAAACATCATATCCAACTACAAAAAAATCTAATTATCTTCCCAAACACAAAAATTTTAATCTACTAAAAAAGTCAAAAACTAAAATAATAACTTTTCAAACACTCACTTTATTTAAGAAATAGATTCTAGTTGAGTGTTGAGAAGACGTATTTTTGGCTCAGAGAGTTTTGTCCTTTATAATCCAAAATATTCATCTTATACGTTCTACTAAGTAGATTATTCATAAAAATAAATAAATAAATAAAAATTAAAAAAAAATATTAATTTATTAATATTTGATCAACTCAATTTTTAATATTAATATTCTATTCAGTAATCACAATTTGAAACGCTAGGTTCCAAGATTAGTCTACCAAAGTATAATAATATCTCTAAAAAATAAAAACACTTTAAAATAAGTCCATGATTTAGTTGTATAATACACCCAATAACTTCCCAGACACCTTACCATTGCAATTAGATCAACTCAACATCTTCACCTAAGTTTATCAATAGAAACTTAATTTTTGTTTTAATTTCCCTTTTGCAATTCACTTTGACACACTGAAAAGAAAATGAAGAAAAAGCCATTGTTACATCGAAGAGTGGTGGTGATGGTGGTGCATTCGACGCCCCGCCCACCCACAAAAGTAGTTGGCCGGCAACCGTGTTCGCTGGGGCTTCTGTCGATCTCCTGTCGATGGTGGTGATATGATGGGCGTAAATTCTTCAATAGCAGGGTGATCCGAATGGTTCATTGGTTGCATAGAAAGACCGTTGCCATCCACGCATCGCTTGTCAAGCCAAGCAATGATGTCGGAGAAGACAATCTCAATGTTGCTGTCTGACTCGCCTGATGTCAAAGCATGCCACATTCCCGGGTACAGTTTTATGGTCTTGTCCTTGCTGCTGGCTTGTTCATACAATGCCTTGCTCACTTCTGGATCTGTCACTGTATCCGCCTCACCGTGCAACACGAAGAATGGTAGCGTCACCTAGAGAGGAAAAAAAAAAAAAAACCTTCACAAAGTACAAACTAAACGATAATAAAGTATTTAGAGCTACAAATAAGTCAAGTTGAGCTTTGTAAGGCTTGAGCTTAAAGTACTTAGAGCTACAAATAAGTCAAGTTGAGCTTTGTAAGGCTTGAGCTTGGCACACTTGTTTATCAAGCTCAAAAGTCAATCGCCAGATTGGCTCAAAAAGTAGTCCATCTCGTCTCAAATCTCAATCATAAAGAAAAAGTTGAACTCGATAATTAAGCTGGTCAACTCATTATCATTCTATCCATATAAAATACATTTTATATTATTTAATACATAAATAATATATTTATCCTATTGCTCTTTTTTTTTGGAACTATTTTCATCCTATTGCTAAATAGATAATAAATGAAATGAGCTTATTCTAGCTCGAGTTTGACTTGTTTATTAAATGAGCCTAAAATATGGGTTTGATCTCGCAAATAACTCGGTTCATTTGCAGCCTACTTGTCCTGTGTGCATATTGTGGTAGAAAGTGAGCCTAATAATACTGGGAAATAGAATGATCGGAAAGTGGAGAAAATAACAACCTTGTCTAAACTGTCCTCAAGGCTCACGCTAGTTCTGAGCATTTCCAGCGCTGTTTTCAACCTTGGCTTCTCTTGGTATATCAACTTGTTGTTACGAACCTGAACCATATTTATTGAGATGTAGAGAGATCATCAATGCCATTGAATATTACTTTACCTAATTAACAATTGACTTGTAAGCCTCACCTCTTCTCGCTTGACAGGGTCCTTGAAGGCTGAATCAATGACGTCCTTTGTGGGGACTATCTTCCATTTAGGTATGATCTCTTCTACTTTTGTCAGTATGTTCACAACCACCGGGTGTGGTTTCACCTTCTCTGATATCTAGCATTGACAAACACCAACCAACATTAAATTACTTGTTCAATGCTATTTATTGTGCTACATCCCACATTCCCAACCAGAAAAATACATGAAAATAAATAACTCCTTTGCGCATCATGAAGTAATGTATTTCCATACCTTACACATGGGTGCAACGAGCACAGCACCGTGCCAGACATTCGGGTCCTTCTTGTGTATTAGTAGAGCGACTGCTCCTCCCATCGATTCGCCATACAAGAACCTTTTCTTATCCCTGTATTCTTCCTGTGCTGATATCCATCAAAACAACTTTAGAGACACTACAAAAAATTAAGATTTTAGAGATTAAAATTTGAGAACAAAATTATTTTTTAGGGACTAAATATTTTTGTTGTGAAAAGTGCCGTTATTTTATTTTTAGCAACAAAAATTAAACATTAGTGATGCACTATTATCCCTTTAGGACCAAACTTTTTATTTAAAAAGTAAATCATTTTGAGACCAAATTATTTTGTCTCTAAAAGTCTACTTATTAGTAACATTTTCAAAATTATCGCTAAAAGTCTTATTTTAGATTTTTCAAAATGACCTTTTAGCGACTATTCTCATGACGATAGAAATTAGTCTCTAAATATCTTTTACAACAAAATTTTCATTTTTAAAGATCAAAACATTGATTTCTAAAATTTTTATTTGTTGTAGTGAGGGTTGTATTATTTCCAACAAAACACTAGCGCCCGGGGCTAGGACCCGGGACCATGAGCGGGCTCAAGCACCTCTTTTACCAGGGGCATTGCCCATTGCTCAAGACCAACTATCCAAACCACAAAGTAGTACTCGAGCAATTTGCTCATAATACTAAGCAAGTTTGCTATCAGATTTTTATTTTTTCTCATAATACTAAGGTCAAGTTTGACAATATCAAAATAATCTATTTTTTTATCCTTTTAATTTTTTTTCATCACATCACTTGTTTATTTTTCTACACATTTTTTTATAAAAAGATAAAAAATACACTTATTTAAGTCTTTTGAAATCCTAAACAAGTTTGCTATCAGATTTTTATTTTTTTGGTGCAAATGTGATGGGACATAAAACGGAAAGTAGCTCCCTCACTGATGGCAATTCCAAATCAGACAACAGTGAGATTCAATCTTGAATTTATGGTATTATCACCAACTGAAGTTATTAAAATCTTTTATTGTCATAATTAAATTAAGTTTGATTACTATAAAATAATTTATTTTATTATTATTATTATTTTTTTGTATATCTCTTTAAAAAAAAATAAATATTAAATTTATTTAAGTCATTTCAAATACGACAATGCTAGGTAGTTCAAATTTTTGTGGCTCAAATAGTTCAAATCTGTCAAAACGACGTCGTTTTGACAGATTTTGAGTGTAAAACGACGTCATTTTGACAAATTTAAACCATTTAAATCATAAATATTTAAGCTACCAAACATTTTCCTTTCAAATAAGTGCCTAGCGCAAGGGCGAGGTGAGAGTGGAAGTCACTTACCACAAACAGATTTGAAAAAGTTGCTACAGTCATTGACGATATTGTTGAACTTCTTGATGTAACAACGGGCGCCCATGGATCGCCCGTGCCCCTCATAGTCCATCCCAATCACAGCGTACCCATAGCTCGCTAGCCTGGTCCCACATCCTAACAGCATTGAGATTTGTAATTATATTATGTTAGGTCACATCGAGATTTGTAATTATGTTATGCTAGGTAACGTATTTTGAGGTGTTTTGAAACTTCATTTTTTTAAGGGAAAATGATTGGTGGCCTTAAAAAATTTGTCCCTAATGCCCCTAATTTCCATTTTTGGAAACTGTTTTCTTTTTTTCTTTCTTTTTCCTTTTTTTTTTTTTTTTTTTTTACCAAAAGTGGAATTTCGGGGCATTCGAGCCCCGAAATTTAGGGCCCTCAAGCAGCGCTGTTTTTTAAGTTTGTAATAAAAGTTAAAGTTGACTTTTTTTTTATTTTTTTTTTCATTTGAAAAGTTGATTTTTAGCTATTAGTAAAATTACAATTCTACTCCTTATAAGTCAAAATGTATTATAAGAATGAAATTGTAAATATTTTAAATTGAATGGAGATAATTTAATCATTTTATTATGATTTAACATTATAAATAAATATTAATAAAAAAAATTAAAAATAACTTTTTACTAACTTTTCAATTATTTATCTAAAAAAATCAAAAATTTAATTAAAAACTAAAAAATTACTTTTTACTATCTCCCTAAAATAAGCCTTCATTGATGGCTTAAGATCTAAATAACATCCCTCAGTACCTTGTTAAATTTTTTTGAAAAGAAGAATTTTAATACAGGTCAACTCGGTTGTTTTGGTTGGCAAACAATTAATTGTTGTGTCAGTCACTGAATCCCACCTAGATTTTCATAAAATGAAGGATGCTAAAACCTTGTAACCAATGTGTCACTAGGCAAGACATTCCCTAGGCTGGTTTGGAAATTCTTAAAAAATTTAAGAAGTCAAAAAATTATTAAAAAAATTAAAAAATTATTATTATTTATTAAAAAAAATATTTTTCACATATTTATACAAATAAAAAAAAATACAATTGACAAGGTAATGACATGATGGGCACGTCAGTGACCAGGAAAAAAAAGAGTAAAATATTTATTAAATTAGATAGTAGAGTTGGGCTTATGGGGGCTCACCATGAGTTCCGTTTTGATAATCTGAACTGTTAAATATGTAGAACTCATCTAGTACTATATGCTTGTAAAAAATTACGTCCATCGGATATCGCTAAATACATGATAAAATCAGTTTTGTATAAAAATGGATGGTGTTATAGTTAATAGTTAACAAAAAAACTTATATGATCAGATAGCTATCGATATCCAATCAACGTGATTTTTTACAAACATATAGTACTCGACGAGTTCTACACATTGAACGGTTCCAATTAGTAAAACGAGACCCGTGGTGGGCCCCCATGGGTCGAACTAAACCGACCAATTTATGCCCGAAAAATAGAGAATCAATCTATTCCAAAGTCCTCCGCCGCGCTGCCCCTTTAAGCTGCCCGCCATACAGCCTATTCATTACTTTATTCCCCTATACACTTATTTATATAACTTTTTAATACACATTTTTTCATAAAAAGTTAACTCAAACATTTATATTTTTTTTCTCAATTTTTTAGTCCAAAAAAATAAAAAGTACACTTATTTAGGACACCCCAAACAACCCCTTAAATTTTTGAATCCGACAAAAACTATTTCTACCAAAATAAACCTCAGGATATATTGAATGTTAATTTAAGTTTAGTTGTGTTTTCGTGTTCATTTTTTTGACCGTGGTTATAATTTGATTAATCAGGAGATGCAACAAAAATTTAAAATAAAATAGCTCTACTTCATATTAACTTCACAAGAAAAATAGCTTTGATATTTATTAGTTCTCAACTAGAAGTCTATAACCAAGTGCATAACTATTCGGCTTCAGTACAACACGATTCCACACTACTTGTCATGACACGATTTGTTTGAAGTCCTAACAACAAATGACAAATCCAATGAATTTTTTTCGAAAGCCATGACAGAGCACTCTAGTCCATGATGCAAAGTAGTTTTAAATTGGAAGCAAAAATAATCAAAGTTCTAGTACAGAGTACCTACTCATGTTTTAAGGCATTCATAAATAAAAAAGATAATTAATGAATGTACAATAATTAGGAATTTTTTGATTTCCAATAAATTTTAGCTTGGTTTTATTTATTACCAATATAATAATAGAGTTCAGACCTATTAATATAATAAAGGGAAAATTACATATATCCCTCGAGGTTTAACAAAATTATAGATGCTTTCTGAGGTTTGAGAAATTATAGATATTCCCTTGAAGGTACTATTTGCATAACAAATTATAAGGTAAATTGCTATGAAAATATAAATTTCATGGGACAATTTGTTATAAAAACATAAACCTCATGAAGGTATTTGTAATTTTTAAAACTTCAAGTAATATCTGTAATTTAAATAAATCTCGAGAGAGGTATATGTAATTTACCCTATAATAAATTTACAAGAAAAGAGAAAGAAATAGAAAAAGTTGGAATAAAGAGAAAAAAAAAATAAACAAAAGATTAGGGATGGCAATTTAAAACCAACCCGGCGGGGATCCCCGATCCCGATCTCGATTTATGCGATTTTTTCCCGAAAAATACCCCCGACGGGGAGAAGACGGTATTTGAAAATCAATTCCCGATCTGTTTCGGGCCGGGGACGGTGATCAGTGTTCAAGCCCCGGCCCGGCCCCAGCCCTATCCCCGAGTATCCCCAAAATAAAATTACATTTATACCCTTTATATGTATATATATAATAAACCCCTTAATTATATGCATATATATATATATATAATATATCTGTGATCTCACTCTTTAATACCTTTATGACTCTACTCTCTCTCTTAACTCTATCGTTTTCTCTGGCCCCGACCCCCTCTCTCTCCACTTCGTCTCTCTCTATTCTATCTTCCCTCTCTCTCTTTCAGTAGATCGAAGGGACAGTCGGCGCCGGAGGCGATAACGAAGGGACAATCGGCGCCGGAGGCAGTCGACGTCGGAGGGAAGCAGTCCGATCGTGTACAGGGGAAAGCGTCGACGTCGGAGGCAGATCTCAGATCTGTTTGTGAGGCAGATCTCTCTCTTTCTCTCGTCCACTCTCTCTCTCTCTCTCTGTGACACAGATCTCAGATCTGTTTGTGTCCATTTTTAATCTGTTTGTTAATCTGTCCATTTTTTTATTTTTTGTTTATAATCTGTTGATATTTTTGTTGATATGTTGATGTTGGTGTTGATGATTCAGTTGACGTTGCCGATGATGATGATTATGTTGTTGTTGTTGTTGATGATGGGGGGTGTTGAAACAGATTTGGGGCGGGGAATTTTCAGGGTCGGGGAAACCCGATCCCCGGTAGGGGGCGGGGATGGGGAGGGTAGTAGGTTCCCCGTCGGGGATTGAGGCCGGGGCCGGGGCTGAGAAGATTTTTACAATCGGAGATCAGGGACAGGGAGGGTGATCCCCGGCCCTGCCCCGTTGTCATTCCTACAAAAGATGATGGATCTTTACTGCCCATGACTCATAATGAAGAGGCTCACACCAACCAATGCATCTGAATGAATAAAGAAAGGCAAAATATAAGATGAATGGGCATGGTCTCTTTATTGGCTTGGTTGGTTATATGTGAGGTCAAGGCGGAGAGTGTGGACAAGTAAAGGTTGTATGGGCATACTGCAAAAAGAGTAGGGTTTTTATTTTGAAAAAAAATTAAGAATCATGAAAATGATCGTGAAATATTTATGATCTTTAAATTATCTTGATTAGTATATGATATTTTATTTTAAGTGTAATTTAAAAATCACAAAATTTTCATAATTATTTTTTTGAATTTTTTTTAATAATATTTAGCATTACTTTTTATTTTCTATTGCACTGTCTGATTACTTGGATTCAATGAAGATAATCATCAACTGATTTAGGCCTGTTCGGAAATAAATTATTTTAGTGACTGGTAGTAGTCAGACGAAACTTTGAAAGATTGGAAAGTTGATAATAAACAAGTCAACAACCATTCAAGTCACAAATTTTAATAAAAGCACTTGACCTTTGGGGCCATTCCAAGGCCTATTACTCCATACATACATGGGATGGAAAACGAGACTAGTTGGGGCCACTCAACTTTGTCAAATAATTACGTTATATAAATAAATTTCTCACAAATTGATGTGTCTTTTAAAATATTAATAAGTTAAGTCTCATTTTATATTTTAAAATTATATCATTCCATGCTATATCAATTTATATAAAAAGTTTGTAAATTTTTTTTATTTGTATAAAATTTTCCTACTTTATATTTGTAAAACGAATATTACATGTTGAGGTTAATGACCTAGAGCGGATACCCTTCTTAAAAAAACAAAACAAAATAACAAGGGTTAGGCCCTGATACTTCTTATTTCCAATCAAGGGCATCAAAAAGCCAGATTATGGATTTTAAAATTAAGTGGGAATTTTTTATGGAACAATTAACAGTGAAATTGTTTTCAAACAAGTGATTTGATTGAAGAGCTTGTGCGCACCAGATTGAAATTATCCCGAGTAATTTAAACATTGGACTCAGATATTGGCATGCAACAAAAATTGGGAAAACTACAAAGAGAAAAGGAAAAGGAAATGGAGAATGATGAGAAAATGAAAAAACCCAGAAGACATTTTTTACCTCTCATGAAATCACTGCATTCCATGCCATAACCTGCAATGCCCATTAACTTCTACTTTATAAACAAAAAGAAGAGAACATGCATACTTATATGTGAGAGAGAGAGAGAGAGAGAGAGAGAGAGACCATGGCAAAGGAAAACAAGAGCCTTTGGAGAAGAGAAAGGCAACCATCTGCAAGTAAAGAGCTGAACTCCTCTGGAATTCCTTATATACTCCTAATGTCATTCAACCAATTAAGCACGATCATCGTCAAAAAGGAAAAAAAATACCCAAAAAAAGCCACACAAAAATAAAATAAAATTGCACATCAATAGACAGGAAAGAAAAAAAAGAAAAGAAAGACCCACCTCGTGATATTCAACCTCCATGTTATGCAATAATGAGTGAAGAAGAAGAAACTAAGCAATCAGTATAGACATGCCCACGAACTCATGCGCGGTGGTAGATCTGTGGTAGAAATGAAAATCCTTCTCTAGAAAGACTGGGGATAAGATCACCACATCAAGAGAGGAAGAGGACAACCATGCGTTGCAAGAGGACAGAGAGAGAGTTTTCTAAGAATAGACAGTCAGTCACATTTACAGAGAGAGTAAACTTTGGAGGTGTTGGATTTGCTTTGGGTTTGGTTTGTTTCGTTGACATATTGAAACTTTGAATTGGCTCCAAAAGATTTTCCAGGTTACGTGTACAAGAGCACGCATTCACTGTATCATACATTTTTTATTTATTTATTATTATGGTAAATTGAATTTAAAAAAATATATTTTTAATTTTATGAATTTAATATAATTATATTAATTTTAAAATAAAAAAATAAAGTAAAAATGAAAGATAGAGACATGATCAAATCACTTACGGACGAATTGATGTTTGAAATGATTTGTCAATTATAAAAATTGGTCAACCCCACTGGATTGAAACCTTAATCCATAATAAAAGGAACTGGTAAGCTGTTTAATTTTGAAGCCAATTTAAAAAATAGTATATTTATTCCTAAGCACACAAACCCATGATCCGATTATTGGTCACCTACCAGTATTAATGGGTCCCCCTCCGATAAAATAAGAGAAATACTCAAATTACTGTTAATCACCAGAGTCATTATTCTAGAAATGCGATCTCCGCAATAAAAGTTCCTGGTCAATCACCATCTAGTTTTGGACATTTAGCTCCAGCAGCATATGATTTATTAAAGGGATTTAGATCATCTTCTGTGAGCCATGTATTTCGGGAAGGAAATTCTGTTGTAAAAAATTTAAATAAAAAAAAAATAATGAAGTCAATTAGTAATTAAAAAATATAAAAAAATTTAATGAGTTAAAAATTCAATCACGAATTGAGTTAATTAATAGTTAAAAAGCATAATGTATACAATGAGTTAAAAAATTCAATTATAAAATATAATCTAGTGTAATCATCATCATCATTATCATCATCATCATCAATACTCCGTACTTTATGTAAACATAATGAATATAATCTATTTATTTATTTTTTTAAAAAACATAGATTAAAAATACAATCATTGTATTAGAAAATAAATTAAGTTCAATCACATTCACAAAATACAATCTAATCATCATTAATAGTTAATACTTTATGTAAACCTAATAAATATAATCATTTTTAATCATCAATAGTTAATACTTTATGTGACCCTAATTAATACAATCATTCTTAACACAATCTTTTTTTTTATTTTAAATATAGATTAAAAATACAATCACCATATTGAAAAATAAATTAAGCCCAATCACACTCACAAAATACAATCCAATTATCATCAATAGTTAATACTTTATGTGAACTTAATGAATAAAATCATTCTTAATCATCAATATTTAATACTTTATGTAAACCTAATGAATACAATCATTCTTAATCAATTTAAAAACATAATCACCATATTAAAAAATAAATAATTTACTTACAGATTTTGAAAGTTTTTTCTTCCAAGATTCTGTCGTAGTCTCTCTTCCAAATTGCTGTGTAAGTTGCTACCGCTATGTAAGGATTAGACTACTGTGATAGGTTTAGGGTTTAGGTTTGGACTGCTGTGTTAGGTTTAGGTTATTCTCTCTCTCCCAAAGGCTTAGGTTGCTGCGTTAGGTTTAGGTTATTCTCTCTCTCCCAAAGTTTAGGTTGCTGTGATAGGGGGTGATAGGATTTAGGTTAATATCTATATATTATTTAAATCAGAGAGCGGGAAAGTTTGTTCTTTTTTTAAAAAAATCAGAAAATTAAGAAATTAGGATTGAAATAATGGAATTCCCACAAGGTTTGTAGGTTAAAAAGATCCTTTTCCTTATATAATAGATTTCACTTTTCTAAATAATAATAAAAAAAAAACTTACTAGAGTCACTTGGACAAAATATGCGTAATATTTAAAAGAAAAAAAAACTATTTCCGAAAAGCAATAGTAGCGTTTGCTAGAGTTTTAAAATTATGATTTGATAATACAGTTATATTTTGAGTTTATGAGTTTTGGAATTATGATTTTAGTGTTAAAAATTTGTTTGGTTATAAGTTTTGAAAAAAGAGTTTTGAATTGAGTTTAAAATTTTTGATGTGACATATGATATTTGATTCAAAAACTTAGAACTCATAACTAAACACACAACTTAAAATTCTATTCAAAACTCATAAAAAAAATTTAAAAAAATTCCGAAAATATTTTTTATTTAAAATATAAAAATAACAAGTGCAAAAAAAAAAAAACACTATTCTAGTCAACCAGCCGGACGTCCGGGAGAATGACCGAATAGGCATGTTTTCTACAGTGGGCGTGGAATCAAATTTTGAAAACTCTCACCAAGCACCACACTCAAACCAAGGGTTAGAATTAAATTTACAAAGCTCTACCAAACAGAGCCATATGTTTACAGTAATACTATAAATTTAGACCTAACTATCCAGAAATTATCTAGAATTATCATATAATAGTTTAAATTTATTCTATACACGAACCCCATACTACACAAACTCAATTTCAACCACACTATCACTCTTTTGTGTAATTTCGAGGACCATAAGTCTAGGTCCCCAGACTTATTCATATTTTTAAGGACTTGGGTTCTCTCCAGTTACTAAAGAGGAGATTTTGACATTGGTGGGCCTTATTTGGGGCTTATGTTGATAATTCAAACCGTTGAATATGTATAATTTGTTGAGTATATCATCTCTGCAAAAAATTACGTTGATCAAATATCAATAACTACTTGATCAGATCGTATTTTCAAAATAATTTTCATAGTAAATTGCAATAGAAATACAAATTGATCAAGTAGTTATCAAATAACGTGGTTTTTTCATAAAAATAATATACTCAACATGTTCTATACATTGAACGATTTTGATTATAAATATGGGTCCAGATTAAGGCCCACCAATACTGAACTATTCTCTCCTGTGTGGACAAAATAAAAATTTAGAGAAATCAATATCATAATTGGAAATACTAATGCGTGACAACCCTCACCTCTGATTAGTGCTAATCTATGATTAAGCATGATAAGTAATGGATCATACTGAAATTCTGAACTGATTGCATAAGTATACTGTTTTAAATGCATTTCTATCAGTTAGTCATTAAATGATCTGTTCATGTTTTATCTTTGAATTGCGAATTGAAGGTCCTATCGGCGACCGAATCAGAAATCGATTGGTATTTTATGCAAATTAGAATTTATGTGATTTTATGGCAGATTTAATGTAAATTTGATTTGGAATGATTAAATTAGATTAAATAATGCTAGTTTAGTGGAATATAGGTTATTACCAAATTGCCACTTAGTGGGCCACCATTACAAACTTGTTTGGCACCTTGTAGACGCGGCCGAACGTCCCGGGAAAATTCCGTTTTGTTCATTGGGCTCACTACAGTTTGGACTCAATGTCACGGTTCTTAATCTGATCTTGCAAAGTGCAATGCGAGATTGATAAATCACCAAAGAGTCAAAATCCGGCAAATCGTTTTGAAAAACTGATTTTTAGAAAGAAGTGCCAAACATACAGAGTCGCCACCTAAATATTTTATTTTTGAAAAATTTAAGAAATCCTGACTCGTGCCTAAGGCCACATGTCCGTCATCACCAAAGTTGCCTCAGCTCGGGAACTTGGGTACGAGAGGGGAAGGTCATGCAATGAGCACCCCCGCTCGCCCGATCAAAGATCGACCTTTACTAACATGATATTTTGTTTTTGAAAACACATGTGCTCTTATTCCGGTTATTAACCTAGAATTACTATGTGATGCGCACAGCATATAAGTATAGACTAGATCGCCTAAGTTGGAACAAAACATCTCATGTTTGTTTTTAAAAGCGGTTTGCTACTCGCAAGTAGGCTAAAATGCAGATTTTGCCACCCTCAAGTGGGCTTAAAAAACATGGTGATTTGTCACTCTTGAGTGGGCTTAAAACTCACAATCAATGAATTGTTCCAATTCAAGTAATCCAACCTTCACCCACAGGCATTCAGGCAGTTATATCACATAAGCAGTTAGCCTCATGGCAAGCATGCTATCATGACAGTCGCTCACACACATGCAAGGATGCTAAAGCATAAACACTTACCAAGTACTCCGAGCCAAGACAAAAGCTATGTTAGAAATCAATGCATGATCCTAACTATGTCAAGAATGCCTAATGCAACACATACAAAATGGAACTAAGATAGGCTCGGCTATTCTAAAATGTCATGTGAAATGCAATTTGATACATGTATTCAAACAGGAATTGAAATACAATGCAGTTAGTATGATGCGCCGAGCCTGGTGCATGCAAGACAAATGAATGGATGCAAACATGCGAGCATAAGGATGCTAATTGAAACATGCCCTAAAACTAACCATTGTAAGCTGGTAAATAAAAGGGAGAAAGAAATGGGGGTTGGAAGACATGCATCACACACACGCACACTTATTTACAACAGTTGTGCTATCTCGACGGAGTGTCCGAATGAATAATACAAAACCAACTAACTAATCTAAGCTAATCTAATTAAACTAGTTATTACACAACAGAATGAATAACAAGCTACAGTTAATTATTACACAACTCTAACTAATTAACAAATCAACTAAGTTAGCAATTAAATAAGCATATAAACTATATGATGTAGGCTGCCTCAACTCTGCTTTGGATGACAAAGGATGCATGCATGCACGAGTTGCCTTGTTCGGAAATCCCTCGCGACGCCTCGATTTACCTCTGTTTGCAATTGATCTCAGAAACTTGCACCAAGCTCCAGAGAGATGAAAATCCACCTTGGGAATCTGTAGGGATGCTGCCGACCAGATATTGGCCTTGGAGACCACCGGCCGACCAGTTTTTGTGGTGAAAACTAGAAAAATTGGTCGGCCAGCTACTTTATCTGGTCGGCCGACCAATTTTTGCTGCTGGTTTCTGATTTTCTGTAACAGAGGGCAAGAAAGGGACATGGCAAAGTATTTGCAACACATGTATGTGCGACCATCCTCCATATCATTACATAAGCTCAAGGAAGTATAGGTCTCGATCCTCGGGCCACCAATCACGCATCTCGATGCATGATGGCCGAGGGGCCGAATTGCGCAACTTGATATGGAATGAATGCACATACAAACACCTAAAGCCTAGAACTCCGTCATGTATAGTCAAGAGTGTCGCCGACTGGGAATCGAGGTACGTTTCATCACTTTGAGTATGAAACGTGCCTCGTTTCCCGTGTTTGGGCTAACTCCTATCCCAAACACAATGCAACAAACATGTCATGTACAATGCGACCTCAAGTATGCAACCTAATGCGATACAACTTAGACATGCAAACATGCAACGGATGGACATGCAAACATGCAACTAGATGGCATACACAATGCTCATGACGCTTGCATACACAATGCACATGGTAACTAACATACATTATGCGATGAAAATGGCATGCACAAGTGTAATGATCAATCATGCAACAATATGGCATACTCAATGCTATGAACCACATGGCATACTCAATGCTATGAACCACATGGCATACTCAATACACAATGGACTTAAACCAAGATGGATAGGCCTCAACCATGTCCAAATTAGTGGCCAATGGTGATGAAATCAAGGCAGCAAAACACATACAAGCATGCACAATACAAGGGCCCAAGCCTAAGGCACAAAACACAACTTTCCAAAAGCATTGAAAGGATGCGACATGGAGTACAATGGCATGTGTACCAGCACTGAAATGACATACAAAATGACTTTGAATCATGCAAACAACTCACGCAATGCATGTTGAAAGGCTCAAGTATCAAAAGCTAGTGAAGCATATTACACTAGAGACATGCAAGGCAATGCTCAAATGACCAAACCAACCCCAAACAGACCCTATGCACCCCAAAACAGTAGCAAAATGAGTTGGGATGATGGCTTTGAAAGGCACAAAAATGGGGCTCGTGCAATGGCTCACAAATAGGCATAAAAGCATAACTCTAAAGAGCACTCAAAGAGTGAAAAAAATATGGAAGTATGGAAGCCCTACATGCTCTGAAATAACATTCCCGATGATGTCAAAACATGCAAATATCTCGAGTTAAGCATGGAAGAGACCTCAAAACTCAAAGTTAGTTAAGGCTATTACACAACAAGCATGCATGACAAGCATCATTCGACCAAGAGGCCTCAAAACAGAGCTAAGGCAGCCCAAAATATAAACAAAACCATGTTGGAGCAAAGCCAAAATGTGCTAGAATAAAGAGTCAAAACATCATGCGAACCAAGCTAGTAAACAAGATTTACACTACAAGCATATGGAGCATGTGAGAGGCTACTAAACCAGCCAAAAATAGAGCCATGATATGTCAAATGATGACCAAAAATCCACTGAAATGGAGCTAAAACATGCTAGATTGACATGCTACCTTGATGAGCCCTAAATGGGAATACACTACACATATGAGAAGCATGCCTAGGGTGACCAAACCAACCATGATCAGAGTCTAGGAAGGCCCTAAAAGTCACCAAAAAGTTCCTGAACCAAGCCTTGAACGTATGAAAATTTATGCTCCTTTAATAGGCCAAAATGCAAGTAAACAAGACAAAAAGAGAGAGGGTCACTACTCTCTGATTTAGGACCTCAAAACCACATGCCAATGTCACGACCCAAACCCGCCCCTATGGATTTAGCACCGTAACCGACCAGTAATCCGAGATTACCAAATGCCTGCTTAACAGTCAGACAATAATACAGAGTACAGGGGCATGGCGGAGCCAAAACAGTAAATAAACAATGTCCAATGAGCTATGAGTCTGTATGCAAAAAGATTTTTCATACGTATATACATGAACAATACAGAACAATATGTACAACATTTACAGTCGATCAGAACAGGGACCTAATCCCTGTTGGACAGTACAGTACAGTGCTATTAGTCTATACAGTTATTACAAAACAGATACAGAGACAGACGGGGGAAATTAAAACATCCCTAAGCCATAGCTTGACAGGCTCAGAACCTCGCAGTGAGGCACAGTGGTTGGCTTGACAAAAAGGGAGTCTAACCCACGCTCCTAGCTCCGGTCTGGTGCCTGTACACCTACATATATATATAAACAGTGAGCTAAAGCCCAGTGAATAACGTAATGCGTAAAGAGGTTAAGAATGAATGTCCTTACAGTAATGAAAACAGTTCATTAAATCAGTATTTCAATCGTTCAGTCATAACAGTCATATGTGGTACATCCATTAGCATAGCAGTACAGTAAACAGTAGGTCTTAAAAGACCGAGCAGTCAATGATGGCCATCATAACAGTAAACAGTAGTGGTTCCACATGGGAACCGATAGAGATCTCTGTAACAGTAGTAGTAACAGTAAACAATAGTTGCTAAGGATGCCACAATACAGTTCAGAATATAGGACATGCATTCATTCAGTTGACAGTAACAGTTCAGAAAGCAGTTCAGTTAACAGTCAGAAAATATTCATCTTTGAACATATCTTTACACAGTTATTACTCACAGAGTTCTGGGCTACAGTTAAGCTAGAGCGTGTCTCCAGTCGCCAACCCTACACAGTTTACAGGACGAACACACACACTAAGCTACACAGTTGGGAAAGATAATAACTTAATCCCTAATTTGCCTCGGTGTGTTCTACATCTATATCCTCATTAAGATGTCTTAAACTAGGCCTAAAAACGCCTAGGATGAAATAAGGACGCAAAGATGCACTTTAAAATATTTTTTAGAAAACAGAGGTCCCGCTCGAGCGTAGGTTTCCCCGCTCGAGCATACATGAAGACAAAGGTATCCGTTCGAGCGTATACTTTCCCGCTCGCGAGTTCTGCAAAACAAGGCAAAAGTACTGGATAGGTGAAAATCATGGTCGATGGGCCGCTTCTCGATACGGGACTTTATTTGAGGGGCCAGTTGGCAGGGCCTGGTTTCTGGGAGATCGTTTTATACGTCAGACGATGAGCAACCCTAATCAGGGTATCCCCTCAGCACCTCCAGAAGACATGTGATCCACTGAGAGACTCACTCCCCAGGAGGTTGAGAAGCTCATGTTGGGTATTGATGCAGTTCTGTTACTAGAAGAGGGAGAGTACGCGACCTACCACCGTACATACTTAATGCCTCCGCTGTCAGACGCCCGTGCCCCCAGGAGGAGGGCTACTGACGTGCCTTCCTCGAGTCGCGCCCGAGCTAGAGACATTCCTTCGACCAGCGGAGCTGGCACATCGAGGGGTGGGGCTGGATGGATGCCCTCTACTTGCCAGTATGCCGGATGGCCAGATCTTCCGATCAGGCTGACAGGTTGGGAGTATGGAACACCATACCAGATCCCGCCAGAGCCTCCGCAGCTAGATCACCGATACGTTAGTGACCCTGACTCACCACTGGTATGCTTCACAGTTTTCATTCATCATTCAGATATATATTTAGACATTCATTCATTCACTGATGACTTGAACTTGCGTCAGCAGCCTCCCAAAGAGTACACTGATGGGTTGCTTGGAGTGGTGGCCTCGCTCGAGGGCATGGTCCTGCGGAGGGAGACACTGTTGTTCATCGCCGGCGTTTCGGTACTTTTC
The DNA here is from genome assembly GCF_055761805.1 of Camellia sinensis. NCBI lineage: Eukaryota > Viridiplantae > Streptophyta > Magnoliopsida > Ericales > Theaceae > Camellia > Camellia sinensis. The sequence goes on from NC_138974.1 coordinate 132,974,893, forward strand.
AATTTTCTTGCGTTTATCATACTTCTAATGACATACTGAAATTGAACATTTCACTACATTGGTTGACTGCATGTGTAAAGCACATCTGACACATACCACATTCATATACTGTATTTGCATGCACACACTCTATGTAGCATTCTTGCATCTGCATCTGATATACAGACTGGCTAATGCACTCAAACTGTTCTTTTCAGGTCCCACCACTACAGGCCGGGCCATCCAGGCTTTCTCGAGGGGCTGGAAGAGGGGACTCGACTCGTAGCCGAGGCGCGTGTAGAGCGCCTATCAGAGATGATGAGGTGTCCAGCGAGGAGGAGTCTGCGCATCCTCAGTCAGAGACATCCGCAGGCAGAGAGGAGGACTCTGGCTCCGGTTCTGAGAGTGGAGGTGATGCCGAGGAGGGTTCCGAGGACGGCAGCTCTGATTCGGATGGTGGTGCTGCTGGAGGTGGTGCAGAGGCTGCTCAGCCGAAGAGGATGAAGAGAGCTTCCTGATCTTGAGCCTGACAGCACTGATGCAGATGTTCTTGCTTTATTTTATTTATTTATTTATTTATTTTACTAGTAGTTGTAGCACATCAGCTTTAGGTAGTTTTATTTTCTTTAAAACTTGTACTCTGTTGTAAAATACTGTAACAAAAGAAGCTATGATGGAATGAAATAACTTTTTGTTCAAAAAGTGTTGTATTTTGCATTCTTAGCATCACATCGCATCATTTTGCACAAAAATGAGATTGAACGGAAATTGAACATTGTGTATTGCCAAGTCAGGTAGTGAGCCAACATAGCGAACTAAACAACTTAACTTACTAAGAAACAACAAAACCTCAGCAAATTTACAACTCGATAAGCAAATTTCGACAATGTTGATAAACAAAGAGCAACAATTCGATGAACAAAAACTCGACAACTCGATATAACTTAACAATTCGATAAGCAAAACTTAACAACTCGATAATCAAAACTTAACAACTCGATAAGCAAAACTTAACAACTCGATAAACAAAACTTAACAACTTGATAAGCAAATGCATTTCGGACAAATGGGGCGACAAAACGCATCCGAAACAGAGGTAAACTCGGACCTTCAACACTCCCAACACATGGAAAGGCTAGGAGCTCTCTTCTAGAGACTAGGAAAAGGCCAAAAACCAATTTTTCTCCATCGCCGACCACCAAAAGTGGCTGGCCAACCAGTTTTTTTGCTCAGTAGACCAGTTATGTGGTCGGCCGACCAGAAAAATTGGCTGGCCGACCAGAAAAAGTGGTCGGTCGATCAGTTGGCATAGTGACCTCCAGATTTTTGACACTTGTCCTCCAAACAGTGCCTTATCCTCCATAAAAGTTCCAGCTTCGTGGTTCTCTCATTCCATCTCAGTTTTACATCAAAATGGAGGCATTTCTCATCCAAAATCTCACAACTTGGATTGCTACCTTAGACGGCTCGAAAAAGTTGAACTTCCGAGGCTTCGGCATAAATACACTATTCACACAGAGTCACACTCCGCTGCACCTTCCGTTTCTCCATGTCGCGGCAAGGTTTTGGAACCCGGTAACACATGTCTTTAGTTTTGGCGGGCAAGAGATGTATCCTACCTTCGAAAACTTCCAAGCTTTGATGGAATCCGAGCGCAATGAAGAAATCTTGGCCCAGCTTCGCTTCGGCCATATCCAAGCCTTAGGACGAATGTGTGGGCTTACTATGCATGACGTTCGGTCATTGATTTGTGACGAAATACTGGACATTCCGAGTTTGATTTGTCGAATTTTCGATGCCGGTGACCACGGCGACCGTCATTGGCAGGCTTTTGGCGACATGCGCTATGCTTGTGCATACTATCCCATTTCTTGCTTGCCCCAAGCTCTGGAGGGTTTAGCACTCGTTTGATCGAAGTTACTCAAGGCTTAAAAGAGGACAAAAGCTGCATTGCCATGACACTGGCCAAGACATTAATGGGCTTGGATGCTTTCCATCGCCGGGAAACGACCAGATTTGCGGGGAGTCCACTACTGCTGCAGGTAATGTTCCTACCCTTCCTCACATATATTACTCACATCACTCGGCCCCCAGGCTCGATTTTTCTCACAAAACCCTTTTCTCACTTTTCTCTCAATGTACACCTCTCTATTCTTTATTCTCTCATTTTTCATCCCTTCCCAGGTGTGGTTGATGGACAAGTTGCAGGTTGTGGACTCGTGCCCAGCATACTTAACTCGTGGCTACTTCTTCCGACGATGTCTAGTCGATGCCCTTGATGAGGGATGGTGGTTCGACTGGATGTGCAATTTGTCCGCAGACCGTATTGCTTGGCGTTGTCCTTGGCTCAATCTACCGGCAATGAGCTACAGCATGTCCCGGCAGACCGAGATTCAATTGATTGGCCTGTCACACTGCGTGTTCTACTTTCCTTTCCGGTTCCAGCGCGAGTTCGGCCATGATCAAATTTGCCCGGCAGAGGGGATAGAGTACCCAGTTGCATTTCCGGTCTGAAGCGCACAGCTAGCTCGGTATGCCACGACATGGAGGACGAGAGAGCTTCTGGCCTCTACTCCCACTTTCAATTACACCCTTTCTGATGAGTGCATAGATTGGCTCAATGAAGAGGCACAAATTGGGCCCAGCTTGGCATTAGAGGCTTCGACCAGCTCTGGGAGGGGACGCGGGAACACCTGACTATGCCCCGAATTTATTTGCCTTAATCAGAACTTTCAAGTTTTCTTAATGAATGTAATGAAAAGCAACTTCAATTTTGTATTCAAGAGCAGGAGAACTCTGTATTGAAATCAATGAAATTGAAGGTTGTGGGTACTGAAAATTTTTTATTTGGTCCAAAAATGGTCTAAGTTGTAAAAGATTAATTTAAAGCAAAATCAACTTTTATTAAAACTTTTCAAAACCATTTTCGATATGGATCAGAACTGGACACGCCTGAGATCTGTCACTGGGATGTACAACCCCGGATCCCGACAACTGGAAAGTTGCCCCTAGTTTGAATAGCGTTGTACTGGAGATCACAACCGAAGCTCTTGAATGCGGAACAGACAAAGATGACCAAACATGATCACATGGACAAAGTTGATCGGGGAAATGCTTATGGCTAAACTTCAAGATGAAGTTATCTACGTATCCCAAAGATGGGAATCAAGCCTCATGTAGTTCGACTCAGGTTCACTCGTGTATTAACCCTCACCTTTTACGCTCTAACTTTTGCCAAGGCCGCCCTTTGCGGGTTTTTAACCTTGCGAGCTCAGTTTTTATAATTTTAAATTTTTCTATGCTCTAACTTTTGCCTAGGTCGCCCTTTCGGGTTTTCGGCCTAGCGAGCCACTCAGGGGTAATATTTCTTCAACTTGTCCATGTTGATCGGCTGTGAGAACTCTAGACCATCCAGGTCCATTAGAACAATAACTCCGCCCGACCAGATAGACTTGATGATGTAAGGGCCAATCCAATTGGGTCTGAACTTGCCCCTAGGGTCATGGATGGGAGCTCGGTTGTCTTTGAGCACCAAATCTCCTTCTTTTAAATTCATGGACTTAACCTTCTTGTTGAAAGCCCTGGCAATTCGTCGTTGATAACCTTGAACATGGTACAGTGCTTTCAGCCTTCTCTCATCAAAGAGCTTGAGTTCCTTGAATCTGCTCTGCTGCCAATCTGCCTCAGCTATCTGACACTTAGCCAGTACTCGTAATGACGGAACTTCAGTTTCGATAGGTAGAACGACCTCTATCCCATAAACCAAAGAATACGGAGCCGCCCCAGTAGAAGTTCGAATTGAAGTCCGGTAGCCCCACAGAGCAAATGGCAGCTTATGTGGCCAGTCCCGGTAGGTTCCCACCATCTTCTGCAAAATGTGTTTGATGTTCTTGTTGGCGACCTCAACTGCTCCGTTGGTTTGTGGCCGATATGTGGATGACTTATGAAAAGCCACGTTGTATTTTTCCAACAAGTCAATCACTTCCTTCTTGAAGTGGGAACCGTTATCTGAAATAATCTCGCTCGGGACCCCGTAGCGACAGATGATGTTGTTCCTGATGAACTTCGCAACATGTGAAGCCTTCAACACCGCATAAGATTGGGCCTCAACCCACTTTGTGAAATAGTCTATCGCGACCAGAATGAACTTATGCCCATTAGACCCCTTCGGAGTGATAGCCCCGATCACATCGATTCCCCAAACTGAAAATGGCCATGGCGAAGTCATATTGTACAGTTTCGACGGTGGGATGTTCATGCGGTTTGCATGGATCTGACATTTGTGGTATCGCCGAACAAAGCCGATACAATCCTCCTCCATGGTGGACCAGTAGTAACCTTGTCTGAGGATCTTTCGGGCTAGCATCACCCCGTTCATGTGCGCTCCGCACTCTCCTCCATGGATGGCCTCCATTAGGCACTTCGACTCTTTAGCCTCAACACACAGCTTATGCATTCCCAGATGACCTCTCTTGTACAGTTTTCTCCCGCAGATGATGAGCTGAGCAGCCATTCTTCGAATTGCCCTTTTATCCTTGGCATTTGCCTCTGGTGGGTATGCCTCTTTCTCCAAGAAGTTCCAGACATCGTAATACCAGGGGTTCTCATCTTGAACCTCATTTATGGCAGTAATCAGCTCGTAGGCCGGTGTAAATTTCGGGTCAATGATGATCGGACGCATCCAGACTCCAAAAGGAATGTCTATCATAGAAGATAGAGTTGCTAGTGAATCTGCGAACCTGTTGTTTTCTTTTAACAGATAAACGAAGTTTAGTTTCTTAAACCGAGGAATCAGCAAGTCCAAGGTCTGGTGGTAAATTCTCATCTTTTCTTCTTTGACTTTCTAATCTCCTTTAGCTTGAGATACAACAAGGTTCGAGTCCTCGATGACGTCCAACCGTTTTGTCCCTAGTTCTAGGGCTGCTTCTAGTCCAGCAATACACGCTTCATACTCTGCCTCATTGTTCGAGACTTTGAACCGGAGTTTGAATGCTAGAGGATTACGAGAATTATCGGGTGCTATCAGCAACACCCCTATCCCATACCCGTATTGGTTTGACGCTCCGTCAAAGTACATCGTCCAAAATTCTTCTTCGACATGCAGAATGGCCTCGTCTGGGAATAGGTACTCAACTGCTTCATTCCCTTTAACTGGGAGAACGGCTAGGAACTCTGCTACCGCTCTCCCCTTCACTGACTTGCGCGTCACATACTTCAGATCGAATTCGGAAAGCAGAAGCAACCAACGAGCTAGCCTACCCATAAGTGCCGGTTTCTCGAAGAGATATTTGATGGGATTTAATCTTGAAACCAACATTACAGAGTGAGCTAACAAGTAGTGCCGCAGCTTCCTGGTAGCCCATACCAAGGCTAAGCAAGCCTTTTCCAGCGGAGTGTAACGGGTCTCGTAATCCAGCATTTTCTTGCTTAGGTAGTAGATAGCTCTCTCCACTTTGTCCTCAGACTCCTGTGCAAGTATGCAGCCCATTATAGTTTTAGTCACTGAAAGGTACAAAATCAATGGTTTCCCCAGCTTAGGTGGTGTCAACACAGGTGGGTTCTATAAATATTCCTTGATCTGTTCAAAAGCAGCTTGGCATCGGCCGTCCCATTGAAACTTCATTCCTTTCTTCAGGAGATCAAAGAGTGGTTCACAAGTCAAGGTTAATTTAGCAATAAACCGTCTTATGAATTGCACTTTACCTAGAAAGCCTCGCACCTCCTTTTCGATCCTCGGTGGTGGCATTTCTAAGATGACCTTGATTTTGGAATGCTCGACTTCGATACCTCTCTGTGTAATCAAGAACCCCAGCATTTTCCCTGCTATAACACCAAACGTACATTTTTGAGGATTAAGCCGCAACCGAAATTCTCTGATCCTTTGGAAGAACTTTTGCAAGGCGGTGTAGTGGTCCTCTCTTTCTTTGGACTTGACAATCATGTCGTCCACGTACACCTCAACCTCTTTGTGGATCATGTCGTGCAATATCGTGGTTGTAGCCCGTTGATATGTAGCTCCAGCATTCTTTAACCCAAATGGCATCACCCTATAACAATATGTCCCCCACGGGGTGGTGAAAGCAGTCTTCTCCCGGTCTTCGGATGCCATCAAACCTTATTGTAACCTGAGAATCCATCCATGAATGAGAGCAGTGCATGCCCAGTAGTGAAGTCCACTAACTCATCGAGATACGGCAAAGGAAAGTCGTCATTCGGACTAGCTTTGTTCAAATCTCTGAAATCCATACATACCCGAATCCTGCCATTGTTCTTTGGCACTGGAACTATGTTGGCCAGCCAAGTCGGGTACTCGGATACCAGCAGGAACCCTGCGTCAATTTGCTTGGTGACCTCTTCTTTAATCTTGAGAGCCCAGTCTGGACGGATCCTTCTGAGTTTTTGCTTAATGGGTCGGGCCTCTAGGTCAAGAGGTATCCAGTGCTGTACAATCTCAGGATCAATTTTAGGCATGTCTTCGTAGGACCACGCGAAAACATCTTTGAAATCTTTTAATGAAGTGACTAAGTGCTCGCACTCCTCCGAAGACAACGTGGACCCGATCTGGACTAGCCGCGGGTCCTTCTCAGTACCAACATTAACTGTACTGATTTTATCCACTAGGGGTTTAACAAATCTCTCCTGCTCTTGATCAATTAATCGTTGTAAAACCGGAGAAATTTCTTCCTCGTTGTTTCATCAAAATTTTGAAAGTCCTAATTAATACAATAAATCAAAAGCACAGAAAAGTACTCAGAAGCCACAGCCATTCCATTCTCATTAATCACTTCCAAATCGTCTGATTCCTCTATTACAAAGACTCAAAAGAGAAAGAAAAAGACGACCTAGACAGGACTGTGGCATCCGAGTTGTCACCCCCAAGAATACCAGACTCAGACTCAGATGAGCTGGAACCTGATTCCGACTCCACAGACTCGGTGGAATCAGATTCCGGCTCACTACCTGACCCGGTGCTGCTTGATAAAAATCCCTCATCATACTGCCAGATGAGGGAGAGTGCGATGGATGCATCCAAAATGTTTCACGGTGGGCTCGTAGTCGTTTCATTCCCGATCATGGACACCGAGAAGTTATCCCCCAAGCACTTCTATACGATCAGAGGATTTGAAAGTAGACAAGCCAGTGCTACCCCCATTTCAATCTCGGTGTTCTCAGAATCCACTTTCCCACACTGCTCAACTTCAGCTGGTGGGTTTGTCTGCTCCTCGGCAACATCATCCCCGGATAACTGCAGGTCAAAGAAGATCTCAAACCCTAGTAAGCGACGCTTCTCTGCATTCAACCATAGCTCTGGGAAGCCACAGAATGGAAATTCCTCCCCCTTCCAGACAAAGCGTTCGTTTAGGGTACCCTGGATGGGTCGGTGCATTAACTCATAAGGTTTCCCCTCCTGCTTTGCTCTAGCTCTCCCAACCATCTCCTTGCCTTTCCTCACCCAGTCCTCTTTGGTGGGCAGATAACCCAAGCCAAAGGTATGCGGGTTGTGCGGCACTTCAGTCGATACTGCAATGTCTTTCAGGCCTATCTTCCCTAATCCCATCCCGGGGATATGTTGGAGCTTGTTCATGAGGTACACTGACTATGCGCTGATATATAACCCTTCATCAACAGCCAAAATGTTTTGTACAACCTGGGCCTCGGTGAGGGTAAATCCTGATAGGAACATATCCTCCGTGCCATGCTCAATTTCCAAAATCGGTGTAGACACCTCTGGCGGCAGATGGATTGACGAGTTCCCAAAAACTATAGCAACCCCCTTCCCGTAAGGATATTTCAACATCTGATGTAGGGTGGAAGAGACCACCCTCACCTGGTGCAGCCACGGCCGCCCTAGGAGTAGATTGAAGGTCGCGAGAACGTCCAAGACATGGAAGTCAATCTCGTGTTGTCCTGGACCAACCTGAGTCTGAATTTTCACAGTCCCCATCACCTCTCTGCTTGTGTCATCATATGCCCTTATCACCTGGGCTGTTGGCACAAAGTCTGCGGGCTTCAACCCGATTGCATATGCCGTCCTTGACGGGCACACGTTAATAGCGGATCCCGTGTCGACAAGAACCACTGGTACCCACTTGTTTCTACACTCCACAGAGATGTAGAGCGGTTTGTTATGATTTGCGCCCTCAGGTGGCAGTTCCTTGTCGAAAAAGGTCAACATCGGGGAAGCTCCTCCTGGAAAAACCAATCCCACTAGCTGTTCAAGCGTGGTGTCTATTGAGAGTTTGGCCTTGTCCATTGCCGATAGGACAACTTGTCTATGAACTCGTGAAGCCATAAGCAGTCCCCAGATGGAGATGTCTGCTTGTATTTTTTTCAACTGCTTCACCACAGCCTCTTCTTCAAGTAGCTTCTCTTTCTGTTTCTCCGACTCCTTGTCCTTTCCGGATACCTCTGGTTGATCTAGGCGTGGGGGCTTGAAATACCGCCCACTCCTAGTCATATGGTGAACTTCACCAATATACTAGGTATCATCCTGTTGATTGCTCCCCTAGTCCTCATCGGTGTGGGCGAGACATAGGTCATCTTCTTCTCACCACATTTCATCAGCAGCCGACAGACACCCGTCCGACTCCGTTATAACTGTCCTCGTACGCATAGCACATTTCGTCCATGTGCTCGCAGCATGCTCTGTTCTTGTACACACAGCACGTTCAGTCCCCATAGGTGCTTTGGCCTCTCTGGCTCTTTTAGAATCGTCGATCCCTTCCTGTTTAAACTGCTTCAGTGCAGCCTGCTGCTTAGCATCCTCTATACTCGAAATGTTCAGATCTTGAGAAAAATTCTTAACACCGGTGCTCTCCGGTGGTCCATTCTGATTCCCGGCCCTTCCGGCCACAGCTGATGTCCTTGTCCCTGATGGACCCTGTTCTGACTGAGATTTTTCAACAACATCTGGTTGGTCATCAAGCCACCCTGTAGCCTCTGCCGACCCATCAAAATCAAACCAGTTGACTGTCATGTCTCCTAGATTTTGTTCGTTGAAAAATTGAAGGTTAGCAATGTCCTCTTCCAGATCCGCTAAGTCATCTAGCCTCTGATCAAGTCCATCCTTCCGTACTACACAAATCTCTGCCCCCACTACCAATTTCACATTCGGCTTAACCCGGCCCGCTGACGTAATGTAGCCACTCGGATTGTATGCCTTCTCAGCAAAGCTCCCAAATTCCTCAGACTCTGAATCTGCAGTCCCATTTTCCTCCTAAATCATCCCTGTCCTACCTTCGAAAATCACCACCATTGGTTCAAGTTGGGTTCGGGAGATGTCCAACATGCACAAGTCAGTGCTGTCAGGAATGAACACCTCCAGCTTGGGTAGGTGAGAAGGGGTGATATATATGCTAGGGTCGTATGACACAACCCCAGTTTGGATTGAGTTGATGCATTTGGAAGGTGGAGCTTGGTTATGTGGTGGTAGAGGGTTGGTTGTGACATTGGGTTTCTCCGGAGGCACAATCACTCTGTTATCAACGAGATCTTGAATCTCATGACGCAATCTAAAGCAAGTCGGTGTCGTGACCATACTGTTGGTGAAAGGCACAGTATTTAGCTGGGCTGTGGGAGGGGAGAAGGGTTTCTGGCAATGGCCGCGGCTCCAGGGGCTTCAAGTGCCCTTTCTTGATCAAAACTCCTAGAGCTTTGGACAGGGGCATGTATAGTGGAGTGAAGGTTCTTTGGCCTCGAGGTAGGTACTTGGTTGTTTGTGAGTTACTTCCGGATGCGCCGGTGAATGGCGTAGCCACAAGGGTTCTTGGGGCGGTGGCGGTGACCATGCTCACATCTAAAGCTCTGGCAGCTACAGCAGTACTTGTGCCTACATTTGTACTGTGGTTGAAAGTCCTCCTAGGCTGTTCTCTGTCATTGTCAATCAGACCCTGCTTCAAGGCATCCTCGATCTGCACCCCAATCTCATGTAGATCTACAAAAGTGGGAAGAGAGAGGACGATCATCTTCTGCATAAGCTTGGGCTGAAGGTTGCACACAACCATTCGTATTTGATTTTTTTCAGTCAGCCTAATGGTCATCATTGAGGCTTTAGCCCTAAAGCGGGTTACGATGTCGGAAAAGCTCTCCTTCGGCTCCTGTCTAGTCATCTCGAGATCACGAGTTGTGATCTCGATCTGTGTATTGTAGGAGTTTTGAGCTACGAAGGCCTCGGCCATCTCCTCCCAGTTCCTCTTGACGGAATCTTCCAATTTTGCATACCAAATGGCCGCTACACCCGACAGGGTCCGGCCAAACAAAGAAAGCTTCTGTAATCTGGTGAGGTCCATTGGCCTTAGTATGTCTGAAAACAGCCGCAAATGCACCATGGGATCCCCAGATCCGTCAAAGCGGTCAATTTGTGGCATCTTAAATCGATTTGGCAGCGTCACGGCCGAGTCGATGTACCCGTCCTCAATGTCCATAATGGACTTCACACCTTAAGATTTCTTGAACAGCTTTTCAAGCTTGCTCACTTTTAGTGTCGTGGGGTCCACCTTGAACTCAAAGGGAGAATCCGGCAGGTTAGTCTGTGCTTTGAGTGGTTGGGGTAGGATCGGGGGCGGAGCCGGCCCTGTTGGAACGTCCGTATCATCCTGGACGTGTATTGTCTCCCCAGGTATGGGAACTCTTGGTAGGGGAGGAACCTGGTGTAAAGCAGATGCTCCGACTTGCTGTTGTAGCCTGGTAATTAACTCTGCCTGTTGGGCCATGACTTCGGCCTGTTGTTTGGCAAATTCTGCTTGACGGGCAGCGTCCTGTTGTATGATTTTCATACTTTCCTGGAGCTGACGCATCATCTCTTCAATTCCTGCCATACTGCCCTAATCTAACTGAACCACTGGTATATCTGTCTCTTCAGTAGACTCGAAAATCTCAACTTGACTACTCAAGGACCATTGATCTGGTAACCGCGGTACACTACGCCTTACTAACCTTCGTCTAGCAACCGGGGGTAACGAATGGAACACTGGTTGTCTGTCTATTAGATCCTCAGATCGATGGAGTCTACGACCTTTAGTCCAGAGTGCTTGGAGAATATCTGTTTGGTCGGAAGTAATTGTGCTAAACTACCTAGCAAAAAGATAAATAAAGCATAATAAGAAAATAATGAACAGAAAAACGGGCAGCATAACAAATTAAGTAAAGACAACACACAGCTAGCAAACATATGCTGAATGAACTGTTCTCAACCATTGATCACTGTTCCCGAATCACTGCCTTAAATCTGAATTTGATACCCGCAGATATAACTGATTTTTAAAACACTGATGCTCGCAGGCCTGATACCCAGATTTGCAGACTGATACATGCATTCCTGTAGAGACGCACTCTAAAAAGCACATAGCAAGCAAATGAGAGCCAAAACACCCCTATGGAGGGGTAGGGTTTCCCTGTCCTATTTTGTCAGGAGCTAGGGTTTCACTACGCACACAACGGTTTCAAACAACCTATAATCGGGTAAACAAGTTGTCCTAGTTTGGGATGGTCACTATGGATTCCGAATATGCACTAGGTCGAATGGTCAAAAAGGGTGCCCCAGTAAAAATCGGGATTTGTGTTCCCATCGTGGCAGAACCCGTAACCGGTCAGCCTTATGGCACGCTTCTCGAAGCGAGCCTCCGGCAAACCGTTCAGGAATAGCAGACGGTAAACACGGTGTCCTAGGCGCACTAATGCAAATGCAATGCAAAGAAACATATAAGTGTAGTCAAAACAAGATATCATGAGTTCAAGTCAAGTTCTCCAAACTCCCCAGCGGAGTAGCCAGAAACTATAGACGCGCCCGAACGTCTCGGGAAAATCCCGTTTTGTTCATTGGGCTCACTACAGTTCGGACTCAATGTCACGGTTCTTAATCTGATCATGCAAAGTGCAATGCGAGATTGATAAATCACCAAAGAGTCCAAATCCGGCAAATCGTTTTGAAAAACTGATTTTTAGAAAGAAGTGCAAAACATGGATTACTTTGCCAGATACAGAGTCGCCACCTAAATATTTTATTTTTGGGAAATTTAGGAAACCCTGACTCGTGCCTAAGGCCACATGTCCACCATCACCAAAGTTGCCTCGGCTCGGGAACTTGGGTACGAGAGGGAAAGGTCATGCAATGAGCACCCCCGCTCGTCCGATCAAAGATCGGCCTTTACTAACATGATATCTTGTTTTTGAAAACACATATGCTCTTATTCCAGTTATTAGCCTAGAATTACTATGTGATGCGCACAGCATACAAGTATAGACTGGATCGCCTAAGTTGGAACAAAACATCTCATGTTTGTTTTTTAAAGCGGTTTGCTACTCGTAAGTAGGCTAAAATGTGAATTTTGCCACCCTCAAGTGGGCTTAGAAAACATTGTGATTTGTCACTCTCATGTGGGCTTAAGACTCGCAATCAATGAATTGTTCCAATTCAAGTAATCCAACCTTCACCCACAAGCATTCAGGCAGTTATATCACATAAGCAGTTAGCCTCATGGCAAGCATGCTATCATGGCAGTCACTCACACACATGCAAGGATGCTAAAGCATAAACACTTACCGAGTACTCCGAGCCAAAACAAAAACTATGTTAGAAATCATTGCGTGATCCTAGCTATGTCAAGAATATCTAATGCAACACATACAAAATGCAACTAAGATAGGCTCGACTATTCTAAAATGTCATGTGAAATGCAATTTGATACATGTTTTCAAATAGGAATTGAAATACAATGCAGTTAGTATGATGCGCCGAGCCTGGTGCATGCAAGACAAATGAATGGATGCAAACATGCGAGCATAAGGATGCTAATTGAAACATGCCCTAAAACTATCCATCGTAAGCTGGTAAATAAAAGGGAGAAAGAAATTGGGGTTGGAAGACATGCATCACACACACGCACACGCACACTTATTTACAACAGTTGCGCCCTCTCGACAGAGGGTCTGAATGAATAATACAGAACCAACTAGCTAATCTAAGCTAATCTAATTAAACTAGTTATTACACAACAGAATGAATAACAGGCTACAGCTAATTATTACACAACTCTAACTAATTAACAAATTAACTAAGTTAGCAATTAAATAAGCATATAAACTATATGATGTAGGCTGCCTCAACTCTGCTTTGGATGACAAAGGATGCATGCATGCTCGAGTCGCCTTGTTCAGAAATCCCTCGCGACGCCCCGATTTGCCTCTATTTACAATTGACCTCAGAAACTTGCACCAAGCTCCAGAAAGATGAAAATCCACCTTGGAAATCTGTAGGGATGCTGCCGACCAGATATTGGCCTTGGAGACCACCAGCCGACCAGTTTTTGTGGTGAAAACCAGAAAAATTGGTCGGGCAGCCACTTTATCTGGTCGGCCGACCAGTTTTTGCTGCTGGTTTTTGGTTTTCTGCAACAGAGGGCAAGAAAGGGGCATGGCAAAGTATTTGCAACACATATATGTGAGACCATCCTCCCTATCATTACATAAGCTCAAGGGAGTATAAGTCTCGACCCTCGGGCCACCAATCACGCATCTCGATGCATGATGGCCGAGGGGCCGAATTGCGCAACTCGATATGGAATGAATGCACATACAAACACCTAAAGCCTAGAACTCCGTCATGTATAGTCAAGAGTGTCGGCGACCGGGAATCAAGGTACGTTTCATCACTTCGAGTATGAAACGTGCCTCATTTCCCGTGTTTGGGCTAACTTTTATCCCAAACACAATGCAGCAAACATGTCATGCATAATGCGACCTCAAGTATGCAACCTAATGCGATACAACTTAGACATGCAAATATGCAAGGGATGGACATGCAAACATGCAACTAGCATACACAATGCTATGAATTACATGGCATACACAATGCTCATGACGCTTGCATACACAATGCACATGGTAACTAACATACTGGCATGCACAAGTGTAATGATCAATCATGCAACAACATGGCATACTCAATGCTATGAACCACATGGCATACTCAATACACAATGGACTTAAACCAAGACGGATAGGCCTCAACCATGTCCAAATTAGTGGCCAATGGTAATGAAATCAAGGCAACAAAACACATACAAGCATGCACAATACAAGGGCCCAAGCCTAAGACACAAAACACAACTTTCCAAAAGCATTAAAAGGATGCAACATGGAGTACAATTGATGTGTTTGGTTTAGCTTATAGTTTATAGCTTATAGCTTTTTGGAAGTCAGAAATCAGCTTATTCTTTGAGTGGGGCTGGAGATGCTTAATTTATAAGTCAGAAATCAGCTTATGTTCATAGTTATAAGCTATAAGCTGTTTAGGCATAAGCTATAAGTACTTTCCCACAGCTCTACCAAACAGGGCCAATGGCATGTGTACCAGCACTGAAATGGCATACAAAATGACTTTGAATCATGCAAACAACTCACGCAATGCATGTTGAAAGACTCAAGTATCGAAAGCTAGTGAAGCATATTACACTAGAGACATCCAAGGCGATGCTCAAATGACCAAACCAACCCCAAACAGACCGTATGCAGCCCAAAATAGTAGCAAAATAAGTTGGGATGATAGCTTTGAAAGGCACAAAAATGGGGCTCGTGCAATGGCTCACAAATAGGCATAAAAGCATAACTCTAAAGAGCACTCAAAGAGTGGAAAAATATGGAAGTATGGAAGCCCTACATGCTCTGAAATAATATTCCCGATAATGTCAAAACATGCAAATATCTCGAGTTAAGCATACAAGAGACCTCAAAACTCAAAGTTAGTCAAGGCTATTACACAACAAGCATGCATGACAAGCATCATTCGACCAAGAGGCCTCAAAAAAGAGCTAAGGTAGCCCAAAATATGAACAAAACCATGTTGAAGCAAAGCCAAAATGTGCTAGAATAAAGAGCCAAAACATCATGCAAACCAAGCTAGTAAACAAGATTTATACTACAAGCATATGGAGCATGTGAGAGGCTACTAAACCAGCCAAAAATAGAGCCATGATATGTCAAATGATGACCAAAAACCCACTGAAATGGAGCTAAAACATGCTAGATTGACATGCTACCTTGATGAGCCATAAATGGGAATACACTACACATATGAGAAGCATGCCAAGGGTGACCAAACCAACCATGGACAGAGTCTAGGCAGGCCCTAAAAGTCACCAAAAAGTGCCTGAACCAAGCCTTGAAGGTATGATAATGTATGCTCCTTTGATAGGCCAAAATGCAAGTAAACAAGACAAAAAGAGAGAGGGTCACCCCTCTCTGATTTAGGACCTAAAAACCACATTCCAACCACTGAAAATCCACTGGATTTCAGTGGCTAAAAGGCCAAGCAAGGATTAGCTCAAAGGCCCTAAGGCATGGCACAAAACAAGACTAGACAAGGCATGCAAGAGGGTAGGAGACCCTCAACACCCAAGAGGCCTTAAACAAACATATTAAGTGCTCAAAAATGAAGCTTTTTTTAGTTGAAAACAAATCTCAAATAAGCATGCAAGTATGGCTAAGAGAATGATCAATACAAACCTTAAAAGGGGAGAAAAGGGATTACCCTTGAAGCTCAGCAAAACCAGCAGGTTTTCTGAACCAAAAACCAGCTTTTCAACCTCCAAAATGGTCCTCCAAGAGCCTTAGTTCAATGGTGGGGCGTGTGGTTAAGAGTTGTAGTGTAAAGGTGAAGAACAATACACACTTTAGGCACCAAATATAGAGATATGGAGGGAGATATACACTCGTTCCTTAGGCAAAACTCAGAACCTCTGGAATGGAGAGGGAGAGCCTCTCTTATAGAAAAACAAAGGGTTCAAGCTTCTTGGAGAAGCTAAACTTGGATGCAATCCCTCCATACACGTGTATGGAGGATAACAGTATGTGCCCTCCAGTTGGCACAGCTAGCATCCATACAGTCTGCCAAAACAGGGAGAAAGCTGCCGACCAGAAAAGGTGGTCGGCCAACCACCCAAAGTGGTTTCCCAGGAAAAAAGTGGTCGGCCAGGGGAAAAGGTGGTCTCCACACTAAAAGCAAGCCAATGGTGGAGTGGGAAACCAGAAAATGTGGCCCAAAGACCAAGAAAACCAGTTTCTCGACCAGAAAATCGGCTGGCGGGGAGAAAAGTGGTCTCCAAGGAAAAAGCTGGTCTCCCACCCTTGTACCACTTCCCAAACAAGGAAAGGAAGGTTTGTACCAAAGACAAACCAAAATGGATGCAAGACGAGGGTTCGGGAGGCAAGACGCGCGGCTGAGAGCCCCGAAAACCAGCTGCGGAGTATCAAAAGTGGCGTACGACCACAAAAGTGGTCTCCTGGACCACAGTGTCCCTCTAGACAGAGGAAACGAGAGGTGTGCCAAAAACCGTGCCAAACGAAGAATGTTAAGCGGTCCCGAGCTGAGGCGCACGATCGACGGCTCTGAAAACTGGAAACTAGTCTCCAAATGGGAACAGTAGCCTACGACCGCGAAAAGTAGCCTACGACCACTAAGAGATGGTCTATAAGACCTCTCCCTCCCTCCGGGAAGAGAAAACAAGACTTGGTCCGCAGATCGAGTCATAGTACAAAGGGTCCCGAGGTCCGGAGGCGAGGCTCTCAGCCAAGAACTCTGAAACCTCGAAACGAGCACAACATGCGCAATCACCGAGCGCTCAATCGATGACGTCTGAGTCTTAAGGTCGATCAAAAATGGGGTGTCTACACACCTTCATACATCATTTTTCAACCATGTTCTCAGAGACCCAAACCGTATGAGAGAGGGAGAGTAGGAGAACAAGATTGATTCATCTAGAATTGGCTTGGAGAACTAGAAGAAATTGAAGGAATTGCATAATTTGACCTCTACACTTAGAATTCAAGACTTAAGGTAAGGAATCCATCCTCTCAATTGTGAAATTGAAGTTGTGTCTTGCATGATTCATGGAAATTTGGAGATTAATGTCAAGAATTAATTTAAGAGTTGAGTTGAGTAGTAATTCATGCATGCATGTACATATTCTTGCATTTTAAGGTTGTTCTTCATGAATTTCCACATGCATGTTCATATTTTGAATGTAGTCCATGAATTCACCATGTTCTTGAGCTAAAACTTGCATTTGGTCATGATTTGAAACATTAGAGTTCATGGGAACTCATGCATGTATAATTTTTGCATTGCTCTTCATGTTCTTGAATTTTGAGTTGAAATTGTATTCAATTGTCTCACTTTTGGGCCTTGATTTTATCAGTTGATCTTCAAAACATGTCATATTGTTGGTTTTCAAGTGTTTTCCAGAAAATGGGCCCAAGAGGTTGAGTTTTGGCTTCCACGCTCGAGCGACCATATTTTGTTCAGAGCTCCGCTCGAGCGAAGGAATGCTCGCTCGAGCGTAGATTGCAAGGTCTCAGATTTTTGGTGCACGCTGACGCATGCTCAAGCGACGAGACCTACGCTCGAGCGAAGGATGTGTCTCACGCTCGAGCGGAGATTTTCAACATCCAGTACTTTTGCATTTTTTACAAACCACTCAAGCGAGGAAGTCCACGCTCAAGCGACCTTTCTGTTTTGGAAAGCTCGCTCGAGCGTAGAAAGCCACACTCGAGCGAGACTCCTGTTTTCTGAAAAATCCTGAAAAGTATTTTAAAGTGCATCTTTGTATCCTCATTCTATCCTAGGCATTCCTAGGCCTAGTTTAAGGCATCTTAATGAGGATATTGATATAGAACCACACCGAGTCAAGATAGGGACTAAGTTATTGATTCCCAAGTGTGTAACTTAGTGTGTGTTCGTTCTGTAACTATGTAGGGTTAGTATCCGAGGACGCTCATCAGTGCTCTGTGAGTAACAATGTTGTAAAGATATGTTCAATGATGATTATTTTCTGACCAATTAACTGTCCTGTTTTCTGAAGTGATACTGTTTACTGAATGAATGATGTCTTATTTATGAACTGTTCTCGTGGCATCTATAGCAACTTACCGTTACTGTACTGTTACTGCTACTGTCACAGAGATCTCTATCGGTTCCAATACTTAGAACCAATACTGTATATTGTTATGATGGCCATCAACTGACTGCTTGGTCTGTTAAGACCCACTGTACTGTTTGCTATTGGATGTACCACATATAACTGATATAACTAATTTATTACTGAAAGGACATTCATTCTTAACCTCTTTACGCATTTGTTATTCACTGGGTTTTAACTCACTGTTTATATTTATATGTAGATGTTCAGGCACCGGACTGATGCTAGGAGCGTCAGGTTAAGCTCCAGTTTTGTCAAGCCAACCATTGTGCCTCACTGCGAGGTTCCAAGTTTGTCCAAGCTAAGGCTGTTTGGGGGTGTCTCAGTTTCACCCTCCCGTCTCTGTTTTGTAATAAATGTTTAGACCTGACTGTACAGTTAGTTAGGGATTCGGCCCCTGACATGGATGTTTGTATATATGTCGCATATATATATATATATATATATATTTTGTTTATGAATGTGGTTTGTTTATAAAAGTCTTTTCGCATTCAGACTGTCACAGCTCATTGGACACCTTTTAATTACTATTTTGGCTTCTGCCAGCCCCTTTACTCTGTATTACTGTTATTACTGTTAAGCAGGCCTTCGGTAATCACGAATTACTGGCCGGTTGCGATACTAAACTCAGAGGGGCGGGTTTGGGTCGTGACACAATGCCACACAAATTAAAGGCAATTTAGGGATGCTAATGGAGAAAAAATTTCAAAGAGGTGAGGTAAGCAAATGAGCAGGTCATCATTTGGGTCATGGCTTGGCAAAGACTCGTACTCTTGCTGGGGCAGCTCGAATAACATTTGGGCTGGGTTGGGCCTAGAATTTAAAGCCTAAACCAATTCATTTGTTGGTCTGGTTTGCGAGCCAAACAAAGAAATAAAAAGAAAAATTATATTTATATAAAAAAATTTATAAGAATAATGTGATTATGTCATTATTATAAATTATGGTTGTTTGGTATATGCTATATAAGTGTATTTTTTAACTTTTTAGTTAAAAAAATAGAGAAAAAATATATGCATGTTTGGGATAATTTTTTGACTTTTTATGAAAAGATGTGTAATAAAGTATTGTAATAAAATTAAAATGACCATTTTATCCTTGTTGACTTTTTTACTTTTAACTTTTTGAATTTTGGATAGTTTAATTCAAAGAGCAAAATAATAACCCTCTAGACTTCCCCCACAGGTTTCTCCCAAATAGTATGGACTTTTTTTATTTTTTGACTTTTGTAAGTTATCCCAAACCAATAATTTATTGTTTGGGGTGTACTATATAAGCACACTTTTTATCTTTTTTGAGTCACATCATCTCTGTACTTTTTCTACAAATATTTTTGAAAAAAAATTAAAATGTATACGTATTTAGATCATCTCAAACTGAAAAAAAAAATCCAAAAATTCCAAAAAATAGGCATGCATTTTGGCCCATTAGACTAAGCCTTTTGGGCTAGAATTATGTACATGGGCCTGCCTTTCTAGGTTCGGGAGCATCTCGTAGTGCCGGGCTTCTCCCTAGAGCTTGGCCAATAACGGAAAGTCCAACTAAAATATTTACAGGATTAGGGATGGCAATTTGAACCCGGCCCAACGGGGACCCGACCCCCCGACCCCGATCAGAACGGTTTTTCCCCGAAAAATACCCCCATGGGGACGGGGATGGTATTTGAAATTAAATCTCCGAAGTATTTCGGGCCGGGGACGGGGATAGCACTCACAGCCCCAGACCCGGCTCGTCCCCGGCCCTGGCCCCGTCCCCGTATCTCCCCCGAAGTGATATTACTATCATACCCCTTTATATATACATGTTACATGTATAAACCAAACCCAAAAAACAAACCCAATTCACTCACACAGTCTCATACGGCCTTTCATCTCTCTCTCTCTCTCTCTCTCCCTAAAAGCCTCCCACCTCCGTCGCTGTCATCCTCTCCTTCACCGCCGGCGCCAATCTCCCTCTCACAGTTGTCCTCCTCTCCCTCCTCCTCCGTTGCCCTCATCTCCCGTCTTCCATCACCGTTGAACTCAGATCTACAAACTCACATATCTCTCATTCGACGATCTCTCAGATCTGCAAACTCAGATGTTCAAACAGAACTCAAATCCGCCAGGTTCTCTCATTCGGCGATCTCTCTCTGTATACTTAGATATCTCCCTCAGATCTCTCTCTCTCTCTCTCTCTCTCTCTCTCTCTCTCTCTTGTGATGTTGATGATGTTGGTGTTGATGTTGTTTGGTGATGATGTTGTTCGCTGAATCGATGATGATGTCGTTTAATAATGATGTTGCAGTTGATAACTTGTTGCTGTTTGGATTTTTATTTTTTTATTTTTGGTCCGGGGAACTTTTGGGGTCGGGGAAACCCGATCCCCGTTAGAGGGCGAGGACGGGGACTGAGATAGGTACCCCGTCGAGGACCAGGGCCGGGGCCGGGGACGGGAAAATTTTTGTCATCGGGGATCGGGGATGGGGGGTGTGGTCCCCGGCCTGTTGCCATTCCTATACAGGATTGCTTTTATCTCTTATAATGCTTGTTAGTCAAAATACTTAGGGGTAGTTTGGAATGATTTAAATAAGTGTACTTTTTGACTTTTTATAGAATACGGATTGGGTTTGAAATGATGTGCTAGAGATGTGATATGACTTAAATAAGATGATGTGACTTAAATAGGATAGTAACTTTTTATTTTTTGACTTTTTTAGCGTACCCCAAACAAGGCCTTAGGCCTTCTTTGTCATCCTTTAAAAAAGTCAAATAGTTAAAAGTCACTATCATATTTAAGTCACATCATCTTATTTAAGTCACATCACCTATCTACCACATTACTTCAAACCCCAGCCCATATTTCATAAAAAGTCAAAAAGTGCACTGATTTAGAACATCCCAAACAACCCTAACTTATTTTTCTTTAACTTCAATATACGTGTGATTAAGTATTTTTGGTCAACTCACATTCACTAATTATATATACTAGCCTTCAAAAGTTAGACAAAATATATTTAATTCTTATGATCATTTCCTTCCATCTTTGTTAATCATTGGTCATCTTATAAAATTAATGGTATTTAGATAAATAACTAAAATAAAGAGCATGGCTGAAGTTAAGATTGTAAATAAATAGAGTTGTTCGGGAATATTGTCGAGTTCGGCTTGGTAAAGGCATGTTTGAACTCGTTTCATTAATTTATTTTTTTTTACATTCAAGCTCGAACTCATTAAAATTTAGTAAAACAAGTCCAATCATATTAAAACTTGGCTCATTAGCTCGGCTCGTTTGCTAACTCGTGTAACATTTATTATTTATATATTAAATAATATAAAAATATGTATACAAAATAAAGATAAATATGTTATTTATTAATTTAAAAAATATAAATGTAAATGATAAACTATAAATAATACATTTATATAATAGTGGTGGTAAATATTATTATTTTAGTAAAATATTGATTTTTCTTTTGATAAGTTTATATATTGTATATATAATTATATAATTATAATTTTAGTCTAAAACGCAAATATATAATTTTGTTGGTTTGTAAAGACTCAAGCTCAAGTCAAGTTTAAGCTAACTTGGCTTGAGTTCGGTTTGCTAAATTTTTACTAAGTTTGAGTTTGAGCTTAATTTCATTAAAATCTTAATAAGTAAATCTAAATATATTAATGCTCGGCTCGTTCAATCTTAATTGAGATAAAAATATTTTAAAAAAAATTAGGGTAAACTACCAATAGGTAGGGGTGAACAACGGATATTCCAATCCATCCAAATTGACCAAATCGATCTGCTGCATTTTGGACGAATGCGTGATGACGAGCGGACGATTGCGGATTAATTTTTTTCAATCCGCCTAGTTTTGGACGGATGGTGAATTTGAGGTTCATTTGGTCGCAATTGAACCTCCAAATCGCGAGTACCCTTAGTTTGTAAGACTTTGTGTTTTCAATTTGTTTAGATATTCTGTTTGTATTTTCAATTGAAAAAAAGTTTAGATATTTTGTTGTGTTTTCAATTTGTTTTCAATTTGGAAATCCTTTTATCAAATGACAAGGATTAATATTTGGTATTTTTGTGTAGAAAATATAATACTTAATTTTGTCATTTAAAAAAAATCAAATTAAATAGTTTTTGAATAAAAAAAAAGTAATGAAATAGTTTTGATAATGCATGATTTTCTTATATGTATTTATTATTGGTATTTGACAATTTACTTAACAAGCTTTTGGTTATATTGAGTTGGATTGTTATAAAAAAAAAATGTTGACAAGTTGTTGTATTAGGTTCAAAATTTGTAAAAGTTTAAATCGCCAAACCAATTCGCATCCATTTGCCAATCCACCAATCCGCATCCGTCAATTTGGCGGATAGATGCGGATTGATTTTTTTTAATCCATCAATCCTGCGAATAGATGGTAGATTAGAGGTTTCTCGGCCGCAACTGAACCGCTAACACCCCTATCAATAAGTCCTAATAGTTGGATTTAATTTTCATTAAGTCCTATTGAAAATAAGTCATAGTAAAATCATCGTTAAAAATAATTTTTTGTGACTATTTTTTTGTATATATCACTAAAATTTGATAATTAGTGAACTTTTTTTTTCGCGATTTTTATAAATTGTCGTTAAAACTTACAACTAATGACTTTTTTGGTGACAAATTTTTTAAACTATCGTTGAAAATTGAAACTTAGTGATATTTTTTTGTGACAATCTTTTTAAACTGTCACTAAAACTTATTAATAGGCATAGCCCAGGAAAGCCCAGCCCATGGCCCAGGAAGGCCCAAGCCATCTTTGTCCTAAGCCTTTGTAGTGATCTTAATTTCCTTAAGACATTATTTATTATTATTATGATTATTATTATCTTATTTTATTTTAGGTTTTATTAATTGTGTGGATTACATGAGAATTTAATGTGTTATTTAGTTAATTTAATGTGATATTTAATTAGTTTAATGTGATATTTAATTATAAATAATTAATTCAAATATTTATTTTTATATATATTTATATATAAAAAATGATATTACACGTATTGATTTTATAAACAATATTTATATATGTTGTAATTATTTAATAAAATAAAATATAAATAATGTCAATTAGGTTAAGCATTAGAGGCCCCACTTAGATAATAAATAAATAAATAAGAGAGAAGAAAAGAGGGACACAGCAGCCGCAAGCCACACGGCGAGAAAGTGTGTGAGAGAGAAAGAGAGATTGAGCGAGAGCAGAGAGACGGCTCAAAGGGAGAAAGAGGAGAGAGAATAAAAAGAAAATATTAGAGTTTTGTTTTGGTGGTTCTTTTAGTTTTTTAAATAATTTTTTGATCTTTAAAAAAATATTTTGAGTATAAAATTTACTTTTCTTGATTTATATTTAATTCTTTATTTTTATTTATTTATTTGATGTTAGTTTGATTTTGTTTTTACATAAAGATGATATATTGATTTTAATTATTTCGATTAGTTGTGTATGTAAGGTTTAGAATTTTTAAATGATTGATTGATTTTAATTATTTTGATTAGTTGTGTATGTAAGGTTTAGGGTTTTAGATGATTGATTGATTTTATTTATTTTGATTAGTTATGTATGCAAAGCTTAGGATTTTTGTATGAATTTATGTTATAGTTGTAATCACACTCATGGATCTATGAAATTAAAATAAATTAGAAACTCATAGATAAATTTCTTACGCTCCACCATGACTCCATGGATTGTTGTTTTATTTGAGTATTGGTGAGAAAGAGTATATAAAAAAAATGTGAGGATTATGAGATTTATTTGGATGCCTTAGGCTTGGCATTGTTATGTTTATTCTCAAGAGTAAGATGTTGTGTATATATATATTGTTGTCTCGTTCTCATGTGTAGACGAGTGCATTGATTTACGCGCTTACGTATATGCTAACCATCCGGAGAGTGTGAGTCAAACTCGGGACGATATCCCAGTGCAAGTTTGGCTTCGGAGCGGTGTTAGATATACGGGAGGCACATGGGATATATGTGTAGGCCAGAAGTGAAGGGCGGAAGTGGTGGAGTTAAGGTACAAAGAATTTAATCATGAGTTTCTTAGTATAGTGTGAATTGTATTGATTTATACATCTTGAAAAATAGTAAACGATCTCGATAAATTATGAAATTTGAGAAGAGGCATGTATACGTGATTCTAGACAACTTTTGTGTTTTAACTTTTTATTAAAAAGATCGATTAGAACTTATAATCGGATGATCTTGGTTATTGTAGGTTTGATTCATTTTAGCAATGCAGATTTTAGAGACTGTTTTAACCCACGAAACGAGCTCATTTTTTTTGATATCGCGTAAACTGAAATAAAACATTATTCTGCACACTTTTCGTGTTTGGAACTTTTCTAAAAAAAATCATATTATGGTATGTTTTGTTTGTTTTCAGTTTCAGATCTTTCGATTGAATTCCGTCTAGGTTTTTCTATCAAATTTTTCTCTCAACCTGTTCAGTTTCTGTTAAATTTGTTCACGTAGTCTTTCAATAAATTTGATTCTGTACAACTTTCGTTATTTAAGTTTTGATCAATTCGAATTATTTAAGCATGAAACGGTGCATTTTTATACTTCTTCAACAAGTTACTTATGATTAAATTATACTAACTTTATTTTTTTTGCAGGATGGTGGGTCTTACTAACTTTTTTTATGCAAGGCTGACCCACCATATTTTTATTTCTATTTTGTTTATTTTATAATCAATTTATATTCCGTTGTGTACGGACAAGAAACTAAATGTCACCGTATCTCGGGAAACTACTCATTCGTCTCGGTGCGATGGGAACTACTTGTCTTGTCCCGTAATAAGAATTAAATGTATTTTTATTTGTGTCTAGTGGACATATAGGTGTTAAATCTTGTACTCATACCAGTATACCTGTATACTGACATGTTTTGTCTCTTGGCAATTCGGGTGCGTTCTGTTTGAGCGCAGCTGAGCTTCCTTCTCAAGATTAGTTGGGGCTACGGTGATGACGTGGAATTATTATAGTGTTGGACTTGTCGTTTGGACTTCTTTTGTTTTCTTAAGCTTAGGGTTGATATTAGTTTATGTATTTATTATTTTTTTCTATGACTTTAGTATTGAGATAATTTGGCATGGTTTGTAACCGTACATTATTTAAGTTATTTTGATTACGTATTGTTACTTTAATGTTTGAAGTATTGGTTTTTATGAAATTTATGGTAGATGGTTTGGTTGACGTTTAGTTTTTTTTTTTTTTGGTTTCACCCCTAAGATTTGGATGATGGAATATTGATTGGGGTTTAGCCCTAATTTAATATTTGATTGTCCAAATTTTGGGGTGTAACAGTCTGGTATCAGAGCTCTAGGTTACCCTAGACTTGTAAGAGTTTAGGTAATCCTCGGATTGTGGAAACATGGGCTAGTTGGTTTAGGTTAGTGGTTGAATTTATTCTAAGCATTTTTGAACGAATTCTTTTTGTGTGTTTAACTTGAAGGTGATGGCTGAAAGGTATCTTTAATTTTTTTTGAAGAACCCATTAGAGTACTTTTTAATACCGGTGTCTCTCATTCTTTCACATCTAGACAGTTTGTAGAAAGAGAACATATTGTAACTACCTCCTTATCTAGACCTATTCGTGTTGAGACCCCTTTAGGAGGGGCAGTTACTCTTTATGAGATGTGTAAAGATTTTGAGATTGACTTTGCGGATAGAGTCTTGTATGCAGACCTAATTGTATTAGGGTTTGAGGGGTTTACAATTATTTTGGGTATGGATTGGCTGTGAAAATATTTTGTGACTCTAGATTGTGCTAGAAGGACTGTAAATATAGATATTCCTGGTATGCCACGGCTTACCCACACTTCTAGCGATGGAAAAGAGTCATTGATGACGAGTTTTCTGTGCTCGGTAGAAATCCCTAAGCAGGATATTAGTGAGGTAGATGTGGTGCGTGAGTTTGAGGATGTATTTCAGGAGATACCTGGACCTCCTCCTCGACGGGTAGTAGAATTTCGCATTAACTTTAGTGCCAGGAATTGCACCAATTTCTAAGGCAACATACAGAATGGCGCCTAAAGAGCTTGTAAAGATGAAGAAGCAGCTGGAAGAGATGCTTCAGAAAGGCTTCATACGTTCAAGTAACTCCCCATGGGGAGCACCTGTGATCTTTGTCTCCAAGAAAGATGGCACTCTCCGTATGTGCATAGATTACAGAGAGCTGAACAAGGTGACTATCAAGAACAAGTATTCGCTACCTAGAATTGATGACTTGTTTGATCAGTTGAAGGAAGCAGCCATGTTCTCTCAGTTTGATCTCAGAACAGGTTACCATCAGATGGGTGTATCAGAGGAAAGTATACCGCTTACTGCTTTTCGGACCCGGTATGGGTTGTACAAATTTCCTGTAATACCTTTTGGTTTGACCAATGCTCCTGCCTATTTCATGGACTTGATGAACAGAATTTTTCAACCATAACTAGATAAGTTTGTGATTATCTTCATAGATGATATTCTAACGTATTCTAAGAATGAGGAAAAACACAGAGAACACTTGAAAGTTGTATTGCAGACTTTGAGGGAGCAACAGTTATACGCTAAGTTCAGTAAGTGTCACTTTTTGGAGAAAGAAGTTCGATTTTTGGGGCATGTTGTATCCAATTAAGGGATAGTGGTAGATCCTGAGAAAGTTGTTGCGGTCAAAGAATGAAAGCAGCTCATGAACCCTACAGAGGTGAGAAGTTTTTTAGGACTAGTTGGTTATTACAAAAGATTTATAGAGAAATTTTCCACTATTGCAGCACCCATAGCCAAGTTGACCCGCAAGAATGTGAAGTTCTTTTGGACAGATGATTGTGAGAAAGCTTTCTAGGAATTAAAGCAGCGGTTAACTACAGCTCCGGTGTTAACTATACCGGTACAAGGGGAAAAATTAGTAGTGTTTACTGATACAAGTGGAACTGGGTTGGGATGTGTGTTGATGCAGCATCAGAAGGTTGTATCTTATGCTTCTCGACAGTTAAAACCTCATGAGAGACGATACGCTACTCATGACTTAGAGTTGGCAGCAGTTGTTTTGCATTGAAAGTGTGGCGAACTACTTGTTTGGGGAGCACTTTGAGTTGTACACAGATCACAAGAGCCTCAAATATCTTTTTTCTTAAAAAGAGTTGAACATGAGACAACATAGGTGGGTTGAATTCGTCAGTAGTTATGATTTTGAGATCCTTTACCACGCAGGGAAAGGAAATGTGGTCGCTGATGCACTTAGTTGACAACATGGGATTATAGCTTCTTTGATGATTCAAGAATGGAAGTCCTTGGAGTTAATTTCGATGCATGATGTTCAACCAATAGAGAGTGTTGAGAAGGCATACAATGGTAGTTTGACCGTGCAGCCGATTTTATTGGGTAAAGTTCGTCAGATGCAGAATTTAGATGGGTTTCTCAGCAGCAAGCTCGATGATCTTGTAGTGGATTTGATCGATGATTGTCCTATTGATTGGTCTGTGGATTCAAATGGGGGATTGCGATTCAAAGGCAGGTTGTGTGTACCTATCATTGTTGAATTGAGAAAAGAGATTATGGATGATGTCTATAGGTCCTGATATACCATTCACCCTAGTGGGACTAAGATGTATCATGACCTGAAGAGGATGTTTTGGTGGGAAGGTATGAAGAAAGACGTAGGAGAGTATGTTTCTCGATGTTATGTGTGCCAATAGGTTAAGGCAGAACACTAGCGACCGTTTGGACTTTTGCAGCCTCTTGAGATTTCTACTTGGAAATGGGAGTACATCTCTATGGACTTCGTGGATGGATTTTCACGGTCTAAGCGAGGCAATGAATCTATTTGGGTGATAGTAGATCGACTTACCAAGTCTGCTCATTTTATTCCTATCAGTGTTCACCGAACTGCGGATAAATTGACTAGGCTGTATATTCGGGAGCTGGTGCGATTTCATGGCGCACCAGTTTCTATAGTTTCGGATCGTGATCCGTTGTTTGTGGCAGAGTTTTGGGAGAGCTTTCAGCGTGCTTTGGGTGCTAGGTTAGACCTGAGCACGACTTATCATCCTTAGACATATAGGCAAACTAAGCGGGTAAATCAGATCTTGAAGGATATGTTAAGAGCTTGTGTCCTCGATCTTGGTGGTAGTTGGGAAGAACACTTGCCATTGGTGGAGTTTGCTTATAATAATAGCTATCATTCCAGTATCGGAATGGCACCTTTTGAGGCTTTGTATGGGAGGTCATGTCGATCACCTGCTTGTTGGATGGAGGTAGGAGATGCGCCATTGTTAGGGCCAGAGTTGGTGAGAGAGACCACAGAGAAAGTGAACATCATTTGGGAACGTATTAAGACTACACAAAGTCGTCAGAAGAGTTACGCTGATAGAAAACGTAAAGGGGTTGAGTTGAATGTTGGAGATTTTGTGTTTTTGAAGGTCTCGCCGATGAAGGGGGTCATGAGGTTTGGAAAGAAGGAAAAGTTGGCACCTAGATTTGTGGGACCATATGAGATTACTAAGAAGATTGGTAATGTGGCTTACAAATTAGCT
The DNA here is from genome assembly GCF_055761805.1 of Camellia sinensis. Taxonomy (NCBI): domain Eukaryota; kingdom Viridiplantae; phylum Streptophyta; class Magnoliopsida; order Ericales; family Theaceae; genus Camellia; species Camellia sinensis. Next base: position 133,003,386 of record NC_138974.1, read on the forward strand.
CTACCACCTGCTTTAGCTATGATTCACAATGTGCTCCATGTATCTTTATTGCGGAAGTGTGTGCAAGACCCTTCCCAAGTAGCATCACCAGAAGTGTTGGAGATTAGTGATGATCTAACGTATGTGGTGCGACCGGTTACTATTCTAGATCGGGATGTAAAGCAGTTGCGGCGCAAGAAAGTGAACTTGGTGAAAGTACAATGTTGCGAAGATGATAACGATATTACCTGGGAGTTAGAAGAGAAAGTTCGGCGTATACATCTCGAACTTTTTACCTAGTACTCTCTCCTATCGAATCTCGGGACGGGATTCTTTTGAGGTGTGTATATTGTAGCAACCATAATTTTCTTAAGTCATTATTTATTATTATTATGATTATTATTATCTTATTTTATTTTTGACTTTATTAATTGTGTGGATTACATGAGAATTTAATGTGTTGTTTAGTTAATTTAATGTGATATTTAATTAGTTTAACGTGGTATTTAATTATAAATAATTAATCCAAATATTTATTTTTATATATATTTATATATAAAAAAGGGTGTTATATGTATTGATTTTATAAACAATATTTATATATGTTGCAATTATTTAATAAAATAAAGTATAAATAATGTCAATTAGGTTAAGCATTAGAGCCTCACTTAGATAATAAATCTATATCTATACTATATATTAAGCAAAAAGGGGTTTTAAACCCCAAGTCTTGTGGGAGTTCTAATCTCCTAATCTAAATTTCTTGATTTTTTGATTTAAATTTTTTTTTTAGCATTTATTAACTTATCCCAACCCCCAAGTCTTACCTTCATAATAACACTTTAATGCATTAAGAACAAGCATAAAAAAAATTCTTTGAAATCCAACACATATGAATTCCTTGAAAAGTCCCAACACATATGATTATTATCCCTCATAATAACACTTTAATGCATTAAGAACAAGCATAAAAGAAATTTCTTGAAAAGTCCAACGCATATAATTATTATCAAAATATTAAATTTTAATATAATATAATAATAAAAAAAATTAATTCCTTGAAAAGTCTAATACTATGATTATTATCAAAATATTGAACTTTAATATAATATAAAAAGGGAAAAAAAAAGGTATTTAAAAAAAAAGACATTTAAAAATCACAATTTACATATATAGATAATTGTAAATACAATCCGTGCATAGCACGGGTGATATGCTAGTAAAAAAGAAAAGAAAAGAGGGCCACAGCAGCCGCAAGCCACACACGGGGAGAAAGTGTGTGTGTGTGTGTGTGTGAGAGAGAGAGAGAGAGAGAGAGATTGAGCGAGAGCAGAGTGACGGCTCGAGGAGAGAAAGAGGAGAGGGAAGAAAATAAAAAATTAGGGTTTTATTTTGGTGACTTCTTTAGTTTTTCAAATAATTTTTTGATCTTTAAAAAAATATTTTGAGTATAAAACTCACTTTTCTTAATTTATATTTAATTCGTTATTTTTATTTATTTATTTATTTTTATTTATTTGATATTAGTTTGATTTTGTTTTTATATAAAGATGATATATTGATTTTAATTATTTCGATTAGTTGTGTATGTAAGGTTTATGATTTTTAGATGATTGATTGATTTTAATTATTTTGATTAGTGGTGTATGTAAGGTTTAGGATTTTAGATGATTGATTGATTTTAATTATTTTGATTAGTTGTGTATGTAAGACTTATGATTTTTGTATGGATTTATTTTATGGTTATAATCACACGCATGGATGTATGAAATTAAAATAAATTAGGAATCCATACATAAATTCCTTACACTCCACCATGACTCAATGGATTGTTGTTTTGTTTGAGTGTTGGTGAGAAAAAGTGTATAAAAAAAATGTGAGAATTATGAGATTTATTTGGATGCCTTAAGCTTGGCATTGTTATGTTTATTCTCACGAGTGAGATGTTGTGTATATATATATATATATTGTTGTCTCGTTCTCATGAGTAAATGAGTGCTTTGATTTACGCGCTTACGTATAAGCTAACCATCCGGGGAGTGTGAGTCAAACTCGGGACGATATCCCCTTGCAAGTTGGGCTTCGGAGCGGTGTTAGGTATACGGGAGGCACATGGGATATATGTGCAGGCCGGATGTGGAGGGCCGAAGTGGTAGAGTTAAAGTACAAAAAATTTAATCATGAGTTTATTAGTATAATGTGAATTGTATTGATTTGCATATCTTGAAAAATAGTAAATGACCTCGATAAATTATGAAATTTAAGAAGAGGTATGTATACGTGATTCTAGACAACTTTTGTGTTTTAACTTTTTATTAAAAATATCGATTAGAACTTATAATCGGATTATCTTGGTTATTGTAGGTTTGATTCATTTTAACAATGTAGATTTTAGAGGCTGTTTTAACCCACGAAATGAGCTCAGTTTTTTTTGTTTTGCGTAAACTGAAGTAAAACATTATTCTACACACTTTTCGTGTTTTGAACTTTTTCGAAAAAAATCATCTTAGGGTATTTTTTGTTCGTTTTCAGCTTCAGATCTTTCGATTGAATTCCGTCTAGGTTTTTCTATCAAATTTTTCTCTCAGCCTGTTCAGTTTCTGTTAAATTCGTTCACGTTGTCTTTTAAAAAATTTGATTCTGTACAACTTTTGTTGTTTGAGTTTTGATCAATTCGAATTATTTAAGTATAAAACGGTGCATTTTTATACTTCTTCAACAAGTTACTTATGATTAAATTATACTAACTTTATTTTTTTTACAGGATGGTGGGTCTTATTAACTTTTTTTACGCAAGGCTGGCCCATCATATTTTTATTCCTATTTTGTGTATTTTATAATCAATTTATATTTCGTTGTGTACGGATAAGAAACTAAATGTCACCGTATCTCGGGAAATTACCCATTCGTCCCGATGCGGTGGGAACTACTTGTCTTGTCTCGTAATAAAAATTGTATGTATTTTTGTTTGTGTCTAGTGAACAAATATGTGTTAAATCTTGTACTCATACCATTATACCTGTATACTGGCCCGTTTTGTTTCTTGGCAACTCGGGTGCGTTCTGTTTGAGCACAACTGAGCTTCCTTCGCAAGATTAATCGGGGCTACGGTGGTGACGTGGAATTACTATAGTGTTAGACTTGTCGTTCGGACTTCTTTTGTTTTCTTGAGTTTAGGGTTAATATTAGTTTATGTATTTTTTTTTTCTATGACTTTAGTATTGTGATAATTTGGCATGATTTGTAACCGTACATTATTTAAGTTATTTTGATTACGTATTGTTACTTTAATGTTGGAGGTATTGGTTAGTTATGAAATTTATGGTGGATGGTTTGGTTGGCGTTTAGTTAGTTTTTTTTTTTTTTTTTGTTTCACCCCTAAGATTTGAATGATGAAATATTGATTGAGGTTTAGCCCTAATTTAATATTTGATTGTCCAAATTTTGGGGCGTGACAGCCCCTTAGGTAGTCCCATGAGCTAAAGCCTAGTAACCACGAGAAGTTCAACCCAAATCCAATAGCGTTTGGACATCTGTCAGAAATGGAGTCAATCACGTGACAGACAAAGATCCTACAGAGTTATTAAGCCCAGGCATCAAGCATTAATGAAGATGCCATAGTATTAAATGCAACAAGACCTCTTGTCCCTTGATATGGTGAAATTATCATGGCCGACGGCGAGTAGACTATAGACTTTCGGCCAATAAGACAGCTCAAATGGATAAGGAAGTGATTGGTAAAAGGTATAAGGAAGCTTGTAGACACCCCATTTTTGACCGACCTTGAGACTCAGACGTCACCAGTTGAGCACTTGGTGATATTGCATAATGTGCTCGTTCAGAAGTTTCAGAGTCTTGGCTGCGAGCCCCGCCTCCGGAATTCCGAACCCTCTTCTGTGCCTTGTCTCGGTTTGCGAACCAGACTCGGTTTTCTCTGTTTCTTTTCCTGAGGGAAGGGAGAGGTCCCGTAGACTATCTCTCAGTGCCCGTGGGCTACATTTGGTGGCCGTAGGCCATTTTGCCCATTTCGGAGCCCGGTTCCCGGTTTTCGGAGCCGTCAGGCCGTGTGCCTCGGTTCGGGACCGCCTAACCATCTCCGTTTGCTCTGATTTTTGGCATACATCTTATTTTCTCCCTTTTGAGGGACACTGGGGTCTGAGAAACCCACTTCATGGCCGAACGCCACTTTCGGTGTTTAACGGGCAGTTTTTGGGGCCCCGAACTGCGTGTTTTGGCCCCCGAACATTCGTTTTGCATCGGTTTTCGTTCATTTTTGGCAGGTACCTCTGTTTTATCACCAGGAAGGTCACTGAAGGGTGGGAGGCTAGTAATTGTTGCAGCAACCAGTTATCTCTCCTCCGGAGCCTCCCGGCGCCCGTTTTTCCAACTTCCGGGCTAATGTTGAACACCTTGGGGTTAGTGTTGCCAACTTTCAACCACATATTTGTGATGTACACACATGGGAGGCCACTAAAAAGTGGTGGCCGGCCATTAATTCAATTTGACCCTTTTGAACCCCTCCTTCCGGGCTAATGTTGAACACCTTGGAGCCATTTTCTTCAAACCCAAACCACATATTTGTGATGTACACACATGGGAGGCCACTAAAAAGTGGTGGCCGGCCATTAATTCAACTTGACCCTTTTGACCCCTAGCTGGCCGGCTAGGGGGGTGGCTGGCCGGCTAGGGGGTGTGGCTGGCCGGCCACCTGCAGAAAAAGTGATAGGCCGGCCGTGTTCCTTGCACTGTGCACTTTACAGCTGTGAGGCAATATCCCCCAGATATTTTCTGTGTCCGGGGGATATTTTGTGGGGGAGTTTTACCCTCCTTTTCCCCCACCTTTACACCCCTTCTTTGGCCTATATAGCAAGCAAACCTTGTTCTTTGTTGGGGTTAGAAAATTTACTCTTCAAAGCTCCATAGCCAATTCCATCTTCTTCCATCTCAATTCTTCGAAAAACCCTAACTCCCTAACCATCATTCCTTCTACACCACCAAGCTCTACCACCACCACCTCACCTCCAGCAGCAAGGAAGGTTTCTAGAAGGCAAAAGAAGCTGCAAATCCATCCAAGAAGCAACAAAAGCTTGAATCTTCAAGGGTAAGTTACACTTTTAACCTTTTGACCCTTTTCCTTGATCTATTTCTAAGCCCCACTTCTTTTTGGTTTCAAGCTCCGGCCCTAACTGAAAAGGGCCATATTTTGAGCTCATCTTCACTTCTCATTAAGGGCTCAACCCTGTTTGAGCCCTCCATAATACACTTGCTTCATTGATCATCTTGTATGTCATGATTTTGCATGCTATTTTTGGCCCATGCGCAATCTGTTTTTGAGCATGTTATAAACTGATATAAGGCTTATTTTGAGCCCCTCTTCAACATTGGAGAAGGGCTCAACATTGTTTGGTGTCTCCATGTGTCACTTGTAGTTATATCCCTTATTTGGCCCCATTTTTGCATAAATTGATAGCCCTCTTTGCTTCTGTTTTTGGACCTTGGTCCGAACTGAAAGTGGTCTTATTTTGGCCTATACTTCATGTTTCATTCACACTTTTTTTCTGTTTGGTGATTATTTTATATACTTCATGTTATAGCACCTTTTGAGCCTTGTTTTGCATCACATTTTTAGCATGTTTGTATACTGATTTGAGGTCTGCCATATACTGTGAATGTTCATATTTTTGGTCCATCTTCAGTGTTGTAGAAGGAAATTTTTCAGTTTGAGTCTTGCTTATACCACTTGCTTCATTACCCCTCTTTTGGCCCCTATTCTTGCATGCTATTTTTCCCTTACCTATACTTGCTGTTTGGCCATGTTCATAACTGTGAAAGTGCATCTTTTGGGACTGTCTAGCTTCTGTCTTTGCATTGCATGTCCATATTGTGCATGTTTGGCATAGCTATAGACCATTTCGGGTGCCTTATGTTGCATTTCGGGGCATTTCCTTGCATTTCATGTCATTTCGCTTCATTTCGGGACTGTTTTCCCCCGTATTTTGTTGCTGAAATTCCATTAGCATGCTTGCATATCATTTTTGTCATATTTCATTGCATTTCATCATTGCCTCGGTTTGCATGCCCGTGTGCACGCATTTCGAGGCACTCCATTTTTATCCAACGGCATCCGATGTGAGTGTGGCTGAGGCTCACTCATGTTGGTATAAGCCCATTTGTCATTTCTATGCCATTTCATTGCATTTCATCATTGCCTCGGTTTGCGTGCCCGTGTGCACGCATTTCGAGGCACTTCTTTTTTATCCGACGGCATCCGATGTGAGTGTGGCTGAGGCTCACTCATGTTGGTATAAGCCCATTTGTCATTTCCATGCCATTTCATTGCATTTCATCATTGCCTCGGTTTACGTGCCCGTGTGCACGCATTTCGAGGCACTTCTTTTTTATCCGACGGCATCCGATGTGAGTGTGGCTGAGGCTCACTCATGTTGGTATAAGCCCATTTGTCATTTCCATGCCATTTCATTGCATTTCATCATTGCCTCGGTTTGCGTGCCCGTGTGCACGCATTTCGAGGCACTTCTTTTTTATCCGACGGCATCCGATGTGAGTGTGGCTGAGGCTCACTCATGTTGGTATAAGCCCATTTGTCATTTCCATGTCATCTCATCGCATTTCATCATTGCCTCGGTTTGCGTGTCCGTGTGCACGTATTTCGAGGCACTTCTTTTTTATCCGACGGCATCCTATGTGAGTGTGGCTGAGGCTCACTCATGATTGGTATAAGCCCATTTGTCATTTCCATGTCATTTCATCATATTTTTGCATCGCCTCGGTTTGCGTGCCCGTGTGCACGCATTTCGAGGCACTCCATTTTTCATTCACCGGCATCCTATGTGAGTGTGGCTGAGGCTCACTCATGTTGGTATAAGCCCATTTGTCATTTCTATGTCATTGCATCGCATTCTGTCATTGCCTCGGTTTGCGTGCCCGTGTGCACGCATTTCGAGGCACCCCTTTTTTCATTCACCGGCATCCTATGTGAGTGTGGCTGAGGCTCACTCATGTTGGTATAAGCCCATTTGTCATTTCTATGTCATTGCATCGCATTCTGCCATTGCCTCGGTTTGCGTGCCCGTGTGCACGCATTTCGAGGCACCCCATTTTTATTCACCGGCATCCTATGTGAGTGTGGCTGAGGCTCACTCATGTTGGTATAAGTCCATTTGTCATTTTCACATATCATCGTCTCGGTTTACGTGCCCGCGTGCACGCATCTCGAGACACATATCATCGCCTCGGTTTGCGTGCCCGCGTGCACGCATTTCGAGACACATATCATCGCCTCGGTTTGCGTGCCCGCGTGCACGCATTTCGAGACACATATCATCGCCTCGGTTTGCGTACCCGTGTGCGCGCATTTCGAGACACATATCATCGCCTCGGTTTGCGTGCCCACGTGCACGCATTTCGAGACACATATCATCGCCTCGGTTTGCGTACCCGTGTGCACGCATTTCGGGGCATCTCATTTTCATAGCATTGAGTATGTTAGGATTGTATCTTAGTTGCATTTCATGCATATCATGCATATTGCATCGTGTCCGGAATAGGAGTTAGTCCGGGCACGGGAAACGAGGTACATTTCGTACTCCGAGTGACGGAATGTGTCTCAATTCCCCAGTCGCCGACACTCCGGATTACCCATGATGGAGTTAGGTTTTGTTATGTTTATACGTGCATTCATCCTATATTGAGTTGCACAATTCGACTCCTCTGCCATCATGCATCGATATGCGTGATTGGTGGCACGAGGATCGAGGCATGCATATATCTGTGAAAATACATTGCCATGCCCCTTTCCTGCTCTCTGTGGCAGCAAAACGAAGAATCAGCAACCTTTCGGGGCTTGGCACGCATTTCAAGAACAGGTGTAAACAGAGGCTAATTGGGGCATTCCGGGGGATTTCCGCGCAAGATAATCCGGACATGCATCATTCACTAGAAGCAAGGCAGTCCCTGGCTTGCACGCCAGTTTTATTTGCTTTCTTAGTTAATTCATTAATTAATTAGGATTCTGTAATATTCTCATATTCGGACTGTAATATTTTGGACTGTAATATTCTTTTATTTTGGGGACTGTAATATTTGGACTGTATTATTTATTCGGACCCTCCGAGTGAGGGCACAATTGTAATAAGTGTGCGTGAGTGTGTTGTATGTCTTCCAACCCCACGTCTTTCTCCCTTTTATTTACCCGCTTTTGATGGTTAGATTAGGGCATATTTAAATTAGCATACAATATGATAGCATGTTTGCATCATTCATCTGTATTGCATGCACCGGGCTCGGCGCATCATACTAACTGCATTGTATTTTCAATTCCAAGTTGAATACATGTTAGTTGTAGCATTTCATATGCCATCTTAGAATAGCCGAGCCTGCCATAGTTGCATTTTGCATGTGTTGCATTAGGCATTTCTGTATACTTAGGGTCATGCATGATTTCTAATACAGTTTTTGTTTTGGCTTGGAGTACTCGGTAAGTTCTATGCTTTAGCATCCTTGCATGCGTGTGAGTGAATGCCATGAATAGCATGCTTACCATGAGGCTATGTGCTCATGTGATATAACTGCCTGAATGCCTGTGGGTGAAGGTTGGGTTACTTAAATTGGGACAATTCATCAAATGTTTGTTTTAAGCCCACTAGATAGTGGCAAAACCATCTTTTCCAAAAGCCCACCTGAGGGTGGCAAATCCGTGTCTTAGCCTACCTGCGGGTAGCACCATCAAACCATTTTCAAATAAACAAGCATGAAATGTTTTGTTCCAATTCGGACGACCCAGTCTATATTTATATGCTGCGAGCATCACATAGTAACCTAGGCTAATAACCGGAATAAGAACATACATTGTTTTCAAAAATTGATATCATGGTTAGTAGAGGCCGGTCTATGACCGGGCGAGCGGGGGTGCTCACGAAGTGACCTTCCCCAATCGTACCCAAGTTCCCGAGCCGAGGCAACTTTGGTGATGACGGACACGTGGCCTTTCGGCACCGAGTCAGGGTTTCCTAAATTTCCCAAAATAAAATATTTAGGTGGCGACTCTGTATCTGGCAAAGCAGTCCATGTTTGGCACTACTTTTTCAAAAAATCTGATTCTCAAAACAATTTGCCAGATTTGGACTCTTTGGTTCAGACTTAGAACCGTGACTGCGAAAGTCGAGTCCGAGCTGTAGCGAGGTCCCCCGCGGGCTTGTTACAAAGCTTGTAAAGAACGTTAAAGACAACAAGTAACACTCTCTTATCTCTCTCTATTCATTCTCTCCCGATCACTTCCTGTCTAACTTAATCATCGGAGTGTCTACGAGGAGAAACCACTCCAACCTTGGTACCTCTCCATTGGACCTCTTTGTAGGCATATATCAAGGAGATGAAGGCCAGTAGACCCATGGAGCACATAGATCAGTTTGATCAATCTCCCATTGACAGTATTACATTGGCATTGTTTGAGAAGTGGGTTTGAGGCTAAAATTGTCACAAAAAAGAAAATAGACTTTTTAGCCTAAAGTATCGCAAGGCACGGACTCCAAGAAGAAGTCAAGCCTGAGGATCAAGAACACAGCGGGCTCAAGATTAAAAGCCAAAGCAGACTAAGCCTCTGTTTGGCAAGTTGGTTCTTGGGCTTTTTTAGCTATTTTAGCCACAAAAGACAAAATAGGCTATTTTAGCCATAACAAACAAAACATCACATCCAACCCATAATCATTACACTTTTCTCTCACAAAAAAAGTCAAAAAAGTCAAAAAGTCAAAAAGTCCTTCCCAAACCAAGCTTTTTAGCCCAGGCTAAAATAGCCAAAAAAGTTAAAAAGTCAAAAAGCCAACCCACTTCCCAAACGAAGCCTAAAAAGAAAGAAAGTGAGCTCAAGATTAGGAGCCACAGCGGACTGAAAAGAAAGAAAGCATAACAGGAGAATAAAACAAGTAAGCCTTCAAGTAATATGTTACAGGAGAGCATTCAAAGAAAGAAAGATGATTTAATTTTTTATCAATTTTAAATCACATTATGTTTTATATTTTTTATTTATAAGAAGATAAAATAAATTAAGAAAAAATTAAAAAAATAAGTTTTTAACAGCTTTCCAAAACAGCCCACAATCTATCTCTCTTTCTTTCTTTAGTCTTTCTATTACCTTTCCTTGTTTTTAGGTAAGTTCATAGAGCCAGTCAAGCCTGCGAGTCAAGTATTTGACAGACAATATTTGACAGACAATACATTCTCCTAGACGTAAATTTTAAAAAATTGTTTGGCTAAGTTTGACATATCTTCTAAAAAAAATTATTATTTTATTTAAAAAATTATTATTTTATTTAAATTACACTGACTTATTTAAATTACATTACTCTTTTACGACGTCCCTTCAAATTCAAATTCAATTTATATTTTATAAAAAGTAAAACATGCGGTTTATAATAATTTAGGAAGGTAGCAGCGTCGTAAGATGCTCTCATCTCCTTTCTTTGCTTCGTCCCTGCCATTGCAGGGTTTGATGGGTTCTTCTTACTACCTGGCTCACCCACTGGAGATCGAGGAAGATCCAATTCATAGTGAAATGGCTTAATTTATCTTCCCAATTTCAGAATCAACAATGCGAGGATTGACCAAACTTATATCCTTAACGCACCCAAGTCTTCACCTTTCGCATCCGACTCTCGAATCCTTCATCTGGAACACCCTCATTCGAGCTCACGTCCAAGGCAAGACTCGATCCACAAGCCCCATCGATGCCCCAATCACCATATTTCACCGCATGCGCTTCCATGGCGTCGACCCTGATTTCCACACTTTCCCTTTCCTTCTCCAATCCTTCTGTTCTCCACCTCACCTTCCCTCTGGACAAAACATTCATGCTCAAATTCTTTGCTTTGGCCTCGATTGTGACCCATTCGTCCAAACATCTCTCATCACCATGTACTCTGCTTGTGGCAATTTGGGTTTTGCCCAACATGTGTTTGACGAGATTGTCCAACCCGATTTACCCTCCTGGAATTCGATTATCAATGCGAATGTGAAAATGGGTTTGGTCGAAATTGCGCGGAAGTTGTTTGATGAAATGCCTGAACGAAATGTAATCTCTTGGAGTTGTATGATAGATGGGTACGTGAGGTGTGGTGAATGTACAGAAGCGCTTGTGTTGTTTAGGGAGATGCAGGAGTTGGAAACCAGGGATGTTAGGCCCAATGAATTCACCATGTCGGTTGTGCTTTCGGCTTGTGGACAGTTAGGTGCACTTGAGCATGGGAAATGGGTCCATGCTTATATTGACAAATGTGGGATGGAAGTTGATGTTGTTTTAGGGACTTCTTTAATAGACATGTATGCCAAATGTGGGAGCATTGAAAGAGCAAGATGGGTGTTCAATAGTTTAGGTCCTAACAAGAATGTAATGGCTTGGAGTGCAATGATCTCTGGTTTGGCTATGCATGGGCAGAGTCAAGAATGTCTTGATTTATTTTCAAAGATGACAAAGCATGGGGTGAGACCTAATGCTGTTACATTTTTGGGTGTTCTCTGTGCTTGTGTACATGCGGGTTTAGTGAGTGAAGGGGAATCGTATTTTAGGAGGATGAGTGTAGAATTTGGCATTATGCCTTTGATTCAACACTATGGTTGCATGGTTGACCTTTATGGAAGAGCTGGCCTAATAGAGGAGGCATGGAATACTATAAAATCTATGCCAATGGAACCTGATGTTCTTGTATGGGGAGCTATTTTGAGTGGATCTAGAATGCACGGGGACATTGGAACATGTGAAGTTGCAATCAAGAAATTAATTGAGTTGGAACCCACGAATAGCGGAGCTTATGTGCTTTTGTCGAACATTTATGCAAAGACTGGTAGGTGGAAGGATGTAAGGCACGTTAGGGATATAATGGAGGCACAGGGGATTAGGAAAGTTCCTGGTTGTAGCATGGTTGAGGTGGGGGGTGTCATTCATGAGTTTTTGGTGGGAGACGAGTCTCGTCCAGAGACGAGAGAAATATATATGATGCTTGAAGAGATTATGAAGAGGTTGAAGATGGAGGGTTATGTGGGAAACACAAAGGAGGTATTACTTGACTTGGATGAGGAAGAAAAGGAGCTAGCACTCTCACTTCATAGTGAAAAATTGGCTGTTGCTTTTGCCATTTTAAAGACAAGTGCAGGTTCACCTATATATATAGTGAAAAACCTTAGGATATGTGATGATTGTCATGTTGCTATAAAGATGATTTCTAGGAATTTTGGCCGGGTTATTGTTGTTAGAGATTGCAATAGGTTTCACCATTTTGTTGATGGCATATGCTCTTGTAAAGATTACTGGTGAGTGAGAAAATTGCCAAATTTTTGATTAGGTCATCTCTACACAACCAGGCATGATGGAATATAAGCTGCAATCTTAATGGAGCGAGTTAAGGAAACTGCTCTCAAATTTGCACATTTGGCTTCAGATGCAAATCTGATGCATATAACCCATATTATTGAGGTGAACATTGATGTCTAACCTTGAAGCATCTCATTCTGCATGAAGGGTGTTTATTAGCAATAACATATGCTCTTATTTTGGGTACCATTGAGACAAACTTACTGTTGAAGTGAATACTATGCAACATTTTTTGCCAATGCAAGTTGTTATCTAGCCATACTTTGTTACAAACATCCTTAACACGTGAACCGTGAAGGAAGAAATGATGCTTTTGATTAAGATTCCGTCTCAGTCTCTGTCTCATGCTACCTACATGATAATTGATTAGAGTTGGGATTACACCAAGTTTAATTCATGCAATTTGAAAAGAAATTCCAAATTCATGTTGCTGCTGGGACCTAGTCTGGATCTGCTCAATCTGTCTCCGATGTGACTTGCAAAGATACATGATTTCTTCACCGTAATCAAATAATTTTATTTAATTGATATAGGTAATTATCAACTGTATTATGATGTGTGAATATTATAATTGTGTTTGTATATTTCAAATGAAGATTACCAATCAAGGAGCAGCCTAACTTTTTATACTCATAAATAGGTACAAGAAGGAGAGCAGCCTAACGTTTTAGCATTCAGTCCGGCAATGATGGATCTACGGGCGACTTTTAATACTCATAAATAGGTACAAGAAGGAGAGCAGCCTAACGTTTTACCATTCAGTGGGGGCGGCCACATCCACAAAATTTGAAAAATATCCTATATTATATTAAAAATTTTAAAATAATTTAAAATTATAGGAATTTGTATCCCTAAATTTTTTAAAAAATAAATTATTTATTATTATTATTATTGTTTTGTTGGTCTAATATGTTGCTGACTTATGCCTATCAGTATGGCCACCTCATTCACGTGTTTCTTGTTTTTGAATGTGGATTATTTTATTTTAATTGTGGTCCAGGCTGCTCCACCTAATTACATCAGTGATCAATGGTTCGAGAGTGATAGAACACAAATGTGGGAAACATGAGACTAGCCACTTCACATTTCGCGCAGCCCATTCATTAGGCCTGGAATATGAAAGCCATGTTTATTGGTTGCTCTGCAGATTTGTTTCTTTTTTGATTTCCAAACTCACGGTTTTGCTTTGGGCCTTGTTTTGCACTCAATTAAAAAGGAAGTTGCTTAAATTGAAAATTATAATTCATTAAAAATAAATCAATTAGAATATATATACAAAATTTTGTCCAAAATTATATGATTATAGTATTTAAAAAAGGTTTTGCTCAAGAACTCTTTACTCAATAGTGTTCGTTAAGAATAATGATCTTAAAAGAAATTAAAATTTTAATATATATTTTACAAATCTTCATAAACTTTTATATAATTTTATACACATTTTAATATATATGTATATCAAAAGTAATCATTTCCCATTAAACATTAAATAACATTTTCTTTCTTGAAATTATCCTCTATTATAAAAAGTCGAGCAATGATACATTTTCTTAATTTTGGAGCTCTAATAGAGCTCTAATAATGTGTCAAGAAATTTAATAATAAAAAAGATTAAAATATCACATTATAATGAGACTCATTCCATTAGAATTCATTATAGTTTCTTTATTAGAGTTATCAATTATTTTTGTAAAAAGTGCGAGGAATAGATAAGGAGTTATATAATTTATTTATTTATATTTATCTAGCAAGATATGTTATTTCGTGATTTTGATCTACCAAAGAAAGGGAAAAAGATAGCATCAACGAAATCAATTTGCTTGTTAGAGATTTTGTACTAAAAATTATTATTGTTACTATTAGGGGTAAAATATAAATACATGTCCTTAGATTTGATTAAAATACGAATCGCTTATGTGGTTTTGAAAATTATATTACACCCCTTGAGATTTTTAATTTCATAACAAATCATCTATTTTATTAATAAATTATCAAGTTAATTAACAGTTTTTAATGATATTAAAAATATGTTTCAATTAATAATTTAAATAATTTTATTATTTTATAGGAGAGAAATTATGAATTTCATTTTTTTAGTTAATTCTATTAAATAAAAAATTCTAATGAGGGAATATTTGTAATTTTTCAAATTACAGGGAATAATCTATATTTTAAGTAAGCGTTAGGGGGTGTATTTGTAATTTATCTTATTATTAAACTAATAATAGTGAATCCAATCAGTGAACTTAAATTCATATGAACAAGAATAATGTTATATGACGTGGCTAAGCCCATAGAGGCCATAGCCCATTATAAACAACTCAAGCCCATCACTTGGAGCCCAGTACATAATCCAGCTGGTGGAGTCCAGAACAACTGGAATCCGGCATGGCACAAAGAGCCAATGACATTCAGACATATGGCAGGCAAAGGACGAGCCACATCAGCAGACAAAGATCTGCAAAGTTATTGCCACTGCACATCACCATTAAGGCAGCCCATCACAGCATTTATTACGACAACACCTCTCCGTCGGAACAGGATCCCCTTACCCTGAACAAGGTAAGCTACAGCATAGACTTTCGGCGAGGAGGGCAGGTCGGAAGGGACAGCGAAATGATTACCAAAGGATAGAAGCAAACGTTGAAGACAAGAAGAAGGTTAAGCTTTTCTATCTCTAATCTCTCCTCTATACTCTACTTCTCTTCCTAACTTGCTCGTCGGAGGGTTCACTGGAGGACTACCTCGTTCCCCGTTGAACTTGTTTGCAGGTTATCCGGTGAGCTTGATCATTTGGACCCAGGCTTGAGGAGCTTGGACCAGTCCGATCCATTCACTGGGACAAACTGTATCATCAGTTGGCGCCGTCTGTGGGAAGTGGTTCTTATCCGGACGTCAGTTGTGCTCATTGTCGCCAGAGACCCTGTCCTAACAACCTTTTCCTCCTACCCATCCAAGTGTATGGTCACGACTAGATCCATGGCCTCTCGCCATAATGTTGCCAACCATCAAATCGACCCTCTCAATCCAAACAACCCACCACAGTATATCGTTGAGCTTTCCAACAGCATTAACCGCATGGCCGAACAAAACCAGGCCCTGATAAATGCTTTACTCCAAAGAAACCTTCCGATGTCTCCTCCACTATCTCCAGATATTCCACCTAACCAAGAAAGAGCCCCGAGCCATACTGTTCCGCAACCCTATCCACCCAACTTGGAAGGTTCGCAACCTCCTCCCCCGTATATAAATCTACCACCTCCCCCCTCACACCCTTCGGTCGTGGCACCCGCCCCTGAAGGGGAAGCCAGCAGTGTCCAGCCCCCATTGACTAACCATGGTGACCACATTCCCCTCTGGGATGCTGAACTCCGAGCAATGAAGCTCCAGCTTCAAGGGGTCATGCAGAACATTCAGCATAAACCCTCTACCACGACAAGCTCACCATTTGTTGCCTCCATCCGAGACAAACCTCTGTCCGCAAAGTTCAAAATGCCTACCATTGACTCTTTTGACGGTACGACGGACCCAGTCGATCATCTGGACACCTACCGTACCCTCATGATCCTCCATGTCTTCCCTGACGAGATCATGTGTCGGGCTTTTCCCGTGACACTGAAGGGGTCAGCTCGACTGTGGTTCAGCCAGTTACCAGCAGACTCTGTCTCCACTTTCTAGTATCTCAGCAACTCCTTCCTCAGCCATTTCATTGGAGCCCAGCGCCAACGCCGCCCTGCAACCCAACTCCTCAACATCCATCAGACCGAGGGGGAGTCGCTGCGCAGCTTCGTTACCCGCTTCAACACCAAAGCCCTGCAAGTAGCGGAGAACGACGAGAAGGTCATCCTCACGGCTTTCATGGTCGGGCTACGATCGTCCGATTTCCTCTTCTCCCTCTCCAAAAACCCCCTGACCTCCATGACAACCCTACTCTCCAAAGCCCAGAAATACATGAATGCCGAAGATTCACTAGCCGCTCGACAGGATCCCATATCTAAAAACCCGACTCCCAGAGAAAAGAAAAAAGACTCAGAACCTAGAAACACCCAGTATAACAGCCAAACACCCCATTATACCGACCGACCTCCTCGCACTGACCGGTCGACACCCGCCCGACCGCCCGGTCAGTTCGAGCAGTACACGCCCCTTAACTCTCCTATGGAACAAGTCCTCCACCAGATCCAACAGGACTACCCCCCTCAAATGGCCTCTACCTTCACGGACCCCTTCCAATCGAAAAGACCAGTCCAAATATTGTCGTTTCTACCAGGACCACGACCACAACACTGATGACTGCAACAACCTCAAAGATAAGGTCGAGACCCTAATACGTCAAGGGTGTCTTAGCCGGTTCACGGACACCCGCCCACAGCAAAGGCAAAGAACCGAGCCCCTCAGAAACAACTGCTAGCACACCCCACCCCGGCAGCCAGCCCAACCTAACCAAGGCCATGATCGCCCTCCACAACAGCCTCGGCCGCCAAGCAATCCCCCTCCACTAGTTGGTGAAATTCGAGTCATTTTCAGGTGGCCTTACTTGTGGGGGACCATCCTGCTCGGCTCAGAGGGCAGAACTCAGAAAGATAAGGTAAGGCTCAGACAAAGCAGTTGCTACGATAGACCGACCCTCCAAACAGCCAAAGCAGTGGACAGAGCCCATTGCCTTCACGGACGCCGACTGTACTGGCATCCGTTATCCTCATGATGACCCTCTCGTCATTTCTGGCCTCCTCTCCAACTATAAGGTCAGACGGGTTCTCATCAACAACGGCAGTTCTTCAGACATCATATTCTTTAGCTGCTTCCGCCAGCTCAAAATTGGAGAGGAAAGTCTGTCTCCCCTCCAAACCCCTTTGGTCGGTTTCACCGGTGACCGGGTGACCTCCATCGGCTCCATCGATCTCCCTATCACCATCGGCGAATACCCACGGCAGACTACCAAGTTGCTCACTTTCCTTGTGGTCGACTGTCCCTCTGCCTACAACATCATCCTTGGTCACACTGCCCTCAACGCTTTCCAAGCCATCACTTCAACCTACCACCTCGCCATAAAGTTCCCTACCGACCAGGGCGTTGGGACAGTTCGGGGAAAGCAGACCATAGCCAGGGAATGTTATATCGCCTCACTCAAGGAAGTCAAGCTGAAGGAGGCCATGATCATTGAAGGACTTGACGCCCGAGATGAGGACGAGCTGGTTAGAGGCGAACCAGTGGAGGAGTTCATTGAGATTCCTATCGATCCCACCAACCCAATGAAAACTGCCAAGATCGGCAGCCAACTATCCCCCCAAGCTAAGGCCGACCTTACAGCCCTTCTGACCGAGCACAATGATGTATTCGCCTGGACTCATTCAGATATGCCAGGCATTGACCCTTCTTTCACAACTCATCGCCTCAGTATTGAACCTCATTTCCGACCTTACCGCCAGAAGCAGTGCATCTTTCATCCGGAGCGCAATACTCTTATAGCCACCGAGGTCGACAAGCTCCTTGAGGCCCAATTCATCAAAAACGTCGACTACCTTAAATGGTTATCAAACGTGGTCCTAGTCTGCAAGAACAATGGCAAATGGTGACTCTGTGTCGATTACTCTGACCTGAATCGAGCTTGCCCCAAAGACAGCTATCCTCTTCCTCGCATAGATCTGCTGGTTGACGCCACGGCCGATCATCAAATGCTCAGCTTCATAGATGCTTTCTCTGGTTACAACCAAATCCTGATGCACCCGTCCGATCGGGAACATACATCATTCATTACCGACCGAGGTACCTACCACTGCCGAGTAATGCCATTCGGATTGAAGAACGTTGGGGCCACCTACCAACGGTTGGTCAATGCCGTTTTCCATCACCAGATAGGTCGGAATATGGAAGTATATGTCGACGACATGCTAGTCAAGAGCAAACTCTCCACTGATCATCTGACCGACCTGCGGGAGCCTTTCGCCACCCTACGCAAGTACCAAATGAAGCTCAATCCAGAGAAGTGCGCTTTCGGCGTAGGGTCTGGGAAGTTTCTGGGCTTTATGATTAGTCAGCGGGGCATTGAAGCTAACCCTAAAAAGATCAAGGCCTTGATTGAGATGCAGTCACCCAGGACGGTCAAGGAGGTTCAAAGGCTCACTCGTCGAGTTGCAGCCCTTAACCGTTTCATTTCCCGCGCAACAGATAAGTGCCTACCGTTCTTCAAAGTTCTTCGGCAAACTTTTGAATGGACACCTGAATCTGAAGAGGCTTTTCAGCAGTTGAAGCAGTGCATGGCCAATCCACCCCTCATTTCATAAGCAATTACGGGCGAGCCCCTCTTCCTCTATTTAGCCGTCTCAAGCACCGCAGTCAGTGCAGCTTTTATCAGGGAAGACGACTCTGTCCAACGGCCGGTCTACTACATCAGTCGGGCTCTCAGGGGAGCAGAGCAGAATTACCCGCTGTTAGAAAAATTATCCTTGGCCTTGGTCACCGCCTCCAGACGACTCTGTCCCTACTTCCAGGCCCATTCCATAGTAGTTCTCACCGACCAACTCTTGAAAAAGGTCATGCAACAACCAGAACTTTCCGGCAGACTCATGCAATGGTCAGTGGAACTCAGTCAGTTCGACATCTCTTACCGGCCTCGAACAGCAATTAAGGGACAGGCTGTCGCGGATTTCATCCTAGAATTCACTAATCCTACCCCAACCGCTACGCCCCCACCGCCACCAACCCTTACCGAGCCAGAAGACCCGCATTCATGGACTCTCAACGTGGACGAATCATCCCGCAGGGAAGGTAGCGAGGCTGGCCTCATTCTCACCGCCCCTGAGGGCGGCTATTTCAAATGTGCTCTCCGTTTCTTGTTTAATGCCAGTAACAATGAGGCCGAGTATGAGGCATTAATAGCAGGGCTCCGCCTCGCTAAGGACATCGGAGTCAGCCACATCCGGGTGTTCAGCGACTCCCAGCTCATCGTCGACCAGATTACGGAGGAATTTCATGCCAAGGAGGACACAATGCGGGCTTACAGGGATATGGCCCTCCCCCTTGTTCACCTCTTCAATACCTTCCACATCAAGCACATACCTCGGGCACAAAACTCTAAGGCAGATGAGATGGCTCAGTTGGCCTCTGCAGACCAGTCCGACCTCAGCCACGGTGTCCACCTCGAATACCTAGCCCACCTGGCCATCTCACCCGACTTACAAGAAGTGCAGTTCCTCCAAAGCGAACCCATCCCTTGGGCCTCCGACATCTTCCTATTTTTGACAACGGGGGAACTCCTAGATGACCAACAGCAGGCCGCCAAAGTCAGGGCCCGGTCGTCCAATTACATCCTGGTCAGTGGCGTCTTGTACAAACGTGATTTTTCACGCCCATACCTGCGATGCCTCAATTCGGCTCAAGCAACCTATGTAATACAGGAAATCCATGAGGGAATTTGTGGTAATCATTCGGGAGGCAGGTCTCTGGCCTACAAAATACTCCGTACCGATTATTTCTAGCCAACTCTCAATCAAGATGCGACTGATTTCGTACTCAAATGTGTTAAGTGTCAACGTTTTGCCAACATCCCCCATGCTCCTCCTACAGAGTTGATCACACTTTGCAGCTCTTATCCGTTCGCCAAATGGGGAATTGACTTGGTCGGTCCACTTCCCACCGGCCGAGGTCAGACCAAGTTCGCGATCGTCGTCATTGATTACTTCACCAAGTGGGTAGAAGCAGAACCCCTTGCCACCATTACCGAGCGAAACACAACCAAGTTTATCTAGCAGTCGATCGTTTGCAGATTTGGCATCCCTCAGGCCATCGTCTCCGACAACGGTAAACAATTTGACAACGCCAAGTACAGGAAGTTCTGTGCCGACCTACAGATTCAACCATGTTTCTCTTCCCCCGGTCATCCTCAGGCCAATGGCCAAGTCGAGGTCACCAACCGTTATCTCCTGAAGATCATCAAAACTAAGCTCGAGGCTGCTAAGGGACTTTGGGCTGAGGAACTATCGAATGTACTATGTGCTTATCGAACTACAGCTCGGACTCCCACTGGGGAAACCCCTTTCCGCTTAACATACGGTGCTGAGGCGATTATCCCAGTAGAAGTCAGTCTGCCTACTCCCAGGGTTTTACATCTGGATCCAGCACAAACGGAAGAGCTCTGTCGGGCAGACCTGGACCTAATCGAAGAACTCAGAGAGACCACCGCTGTCAGACTGGCCTCATACCAACAGAAAATGAGAACACACTATAACCGGAAAGTCCGACCAAGGGAGTTCGCTGTAGGGGACCTTGTCTTCAGAGAAGCAACTTTTGCCACCAAAAATCCGGCTGAGGGTAAACTGGCAACCAAATGGGAGGGACCTTATGTTGTGAAAGCCCGACCACGTCTGGGCACCTACCGACTTCAGGACATGGAAGGTCGAGACCTCCCCCACCCATGGAACGCCGAACACCTGAAACGTTACTTTCAATAAGCTCCTACTTTTGTATCGCTCAGTTATTGTATTTTCTTTTCGGCAAATTTACACATTTTTGATATCTCCTTACGCAATGTAACTTTTCAATTAACTGGGTTACACTCCCCTTGTCATCCATTATATATTTCAGTTATCTGTATGGTGTCTCCATGACGTTTTTATTGCAGTACTCACGAAAAGCCTCAGCCAGACTGAGCATCATAAAGCCTCAGCCAGACCGAGCATCATAAAGCCTCAGCCAGACTGAGCACCAAAAATCCTCAGCTAAACTGAGCATTCTAAAGCCTCAGCCAGACTAAGCACTAAAAAGTCTCAACCAGACTGAGCATCAAAAAGCC
This sequence comes from Camellia sinensis, assembly GCF_055761805.1. NCBI lineage: Eukaryota > Viridiplantae > Streptophyta > Magnoliopsida > Ericales > Theaceae > Camellia > Camellia sinensis. Next base: position 133,024,538 of record NC_138974.1, read on the forward strand.
TCAGCTAGACTAAGCATCAAAAAGCCTCAGCCAGACTGAGCATCATAAAGCCTCAGCCAGACTGAGCATGAAGCACTCGGCCAGACCAAGCCTCAGCCAGCCTAAGCATAACAAGTCTCAGCCGGATCGAGTGCCACAATTTCAGGTTCAGACTGGGTTCCTTACGACGTCAATGAATCATAGCTTTACATTTTAAATTTCACTCTGCATTGAGGAGTTCCTAACTTTACTCTGCATTGAGTCTTTATTACATTTTAAATTTCACTCTGCATTTAGGAGTCCTTAACTTTACTCTGCACCCAGTTTCTATTACAATTTCAATCTCACTCCGTCTTGAGGAATTCCTAAATTCGGTTGTTATCACAAGTTTATCACAAGTTTTTATCACAAGCTTTCATCCATTTCAGACGCACAAGTAAACACAGTCAAATGCAAAACATAACTGAAATTTTATTTATTCACAACTTTGTACATAAGTTTATTACAATAATTCAAAAAAAAAAAAAAAAAAAAAAAAGGGAAACAAACAAAACAAAACAAAAACAATGTCTGTGCAAAGTCTTCTCCTTCTTCTTCTCCAGTTACTCCTCCTCACTAGAGATGAGGTCTTCTTCTTCGATACTCTCATCCAGGGGGGTTTGGGCCACATCATCCTTACCAACTGTTACACTACTGAGGTCTAAGTCTGGGAACAGTTCTTCAGCTCTACGTTTGAACATCTTCCAGCCACTGTCCCAGAACTCAGCCATTTCGTGTTTGTACAAGTCTGACCGCTGGAAACTCTCAATAACTTCTGCTTCAGTTCTGCCTCCAGCGGTCGTCGTCGATGGGCCCGCCCCCCTAGTGTCTAGCCAAGCTACTGGCGACCGCGGCATCAACTGCCATCTGAAATTCAGCAGACCCTTTGAACTGCTCCACTGCTGCGACGCACAGATCGGGGTAAGCTGCCCTTTCAGAGGCTGCCTTCGCCCTCTCTTCGTCCAGCTCCCTCTGCAGGGCCGCCCTTTCAGACGCAGCCTTAGCCCTCTCCTCCTCCAACTCCTTCTCGAGGCTCGCCTTTTTCGCTGTCGCCTTGGCTCTCTCTACTGCCAACTCCTTCTGAAGTCTCCCCCTCTCCTCCATTGCCTTGGCACGTTCGCCCTCCAGTTCCTTCTTCAGGTCGCCAATCTTCACATTTGCCTCATCTTTCTGCCTGACCAGCTCTTTGTTACTGCTCATTGCCTCTTCATGTCGTTCGACTGCGACTGCGCAAGGCTGCCTCCATTTGAGCGGAGCATAACCCCCTCAGCAGTTCAGCCTCGTTGAATCTGGATGCTGAACGGAGGGCTGCCTCTTCTACAATCCCCACCAGGCAGTCTGCCCCTGCCCTGGCTGGGCCTTCTTCTCCCTCCAGCTGCCCAGCCACCGCACGAGCGTGATAGATCGCTGTAGTCAGACTAACTCCCCCTCCTTGGGGTGCAGGCCCATTCTGGGGCTGTTCTCCCCTCCTTGACTCAGGGGCGACCTTCGCAACCTTTACGCCGATCGCCGGCACCATTGGCACGACTTCCCTGACCTCTGAGGCAATGTCCACCGCTTCTGGGACAATTACCCTTCCTGGGGTCTCCTTCACTTTCCCACCCTCTATCTCCTTGGTCAGACTGGCCTCTTCTGCCCTCACTTCCCTCCTTCTCTTCTGGGCAGACTCTTCTTCACTCCGCATCACTCTCTTCTTCTTCTTCACCACGCCTAACACCTCTATCTCCTTCAAAGACCTCTCCTTCAAAGGGTCCATTGGTGGCGGTCGTGGCACAAATTCACCTAAATCTTTCTCCCCCAAGGGTTTGGGGCGAGGTCGAATCCTCTCTCTGGTAATCGGTTTTGCCGGTCGGTCTGCCTGAGACTCTTTGAATTTTTGGGCCTTTGCAAGAATGGTCCGATCCTCCGCCTCCTGAGCCTTCCTCCTTGCCTCCAACTCCGCTCGGTCAAGATCCCCCCCGCTCGGCTGTGGACCTAAACCTGCCTCAAACAACGCAGACAGCTGTACGAGCTCGTCTCATCTGGCCCATTCCTTTTCCTTTCCATTCCTTTACCCTCTTCACCCTCTCCTCTGCTGCTGCTCCCAGCTTTGGCTCCATCGACTTGGTGGGCACCTTCCAAATGGTGCGCACTCCAACCCCTCCACTGGCAGACACATAGAACCACCGTGGTCTCTACCCCTTAATCGACGACGTCAGCCCCGCCACCAGCCCTTTCCCTGCCGCTACCTGCAGAGTGACCCAAGTCTCTTGCTTCCCGGAGGCCTTGTAACATGCGAAGAATTTGTCCACTGTCATGGCCGCCCCTTCGTTCGCCTTCGGCCAGGCACTTGCACAGGACAATAAGATCTTCTACGCATTAGGCATTAGTTGGCCTGGCGCCACCTCCAAACGATTTAGGACATCTACTACGACCTGCGGCAGGGGCAGCCTTAGTTCTCCTTTCAATGCCTCCTCATAAAGGGCAAACTGCCCTGGCCTGGCATTGGATGGCCTCTCCGTCAACATCGGCAACGATAACTCTATTTCAGTAGGCACCTGATATTTTTCGCGAACAGCCTCCAAATCCGCTGCAGTAACCGTTGATTTATCTGCCTTTGTATGCCAGTGGTCTGGTTCTGCCTGGCTGATTGGCTTTGCAGCTGCTATCATGGTGGAACTGTGGGATCGTGCGACCGACTCCCCCACCCTCTCCATCCTATATTGCTGCGCTAACTCCACTGCATCATCATCACCTAGTGGATCTACCCTGACATTCACAGCTTCTTCTTGGGCCATCTCTAGGGTATGTCTGCGAATCGCTTCCGATGTAGGAGCAAGGAAATTGAAGAAGTGCTGCAGAGGTGTATCGTGAGCAACAAATGAAGTAACACTTGGAATGTCTTGGTTCTTTGTAAACAAGTAGGTGAATCGAATGATGCCAAAAACCCACGATTTGCCCGTATTCCAAGGATCCCAATTAATTTTCGCCAGTTTGAAAACTTTTCAAATCATCCGCTAAAACTGTCTTTTCAAACACCCATAATGACCCGCCGTTTCATTTCTGCTCCAACACCTAATCTCCTCCCACGAGATGTTGCCACGTGTACGACCACGATTCACTGTCTCCTCCCCTTATCCCGTCTTTTCCACTTCAAATCACTACGTGATACGCCGCCTCTTGAGCCCTGCACCCCTCCCACTCGGCCAACTCCCACGGTCGGCCCCCCCTCGTGGTCGGCCCTCCCACTCGGTCACCCTTCGCGGTCGGTCCATCTCGCGGTCGGTCCTCCCCGCGGTCGACCATCCTCGTGGTCGGCCCTCCCATTCAGTCACCCTTCACGGTCGGTCCACCTCACAGTCGGCCCACGCCCTCGGTCACCCCTGTCGGTCGACCCCCACCCCACCATTCCCTGGCATCCTCATTCCTTTCATTTGTATTCCCTTCGTTGGACTAAAGCTGCACTCGGGAATGGGAGACTACTGACGCGGCTAAGCCCATAGAGGCCATAGCCCACTATAAACAACCCAAGCGCATCACTTGGAGCCCAGTACATAACCCAGTTGGTGGAGTCCAGAACAACTGGAATTCGGCATGGCACAAAGAGCCAATGACATTCAGACATATGGCAGGCAAAGGACGAGCCACATCAGCAGACAAAGATCTGCAAAGTTATTGCCACTGCACATCACCATTAAGGCAGCCCATCACAGCATTTAGTACGACAACACCTCTCCGTCGGAACATGACCTCCTTACCCTGAACAAGGTAAGCTACAGCATAGACTTTCGGCGAGGAGGGCAGGTCGGAAGGGACAGCGAAATGATTACCAAAGGATATAAGCAAACATTGAAGACAAGAAGAATGTTAAGCTTTTCTATCTCTAATCTCTCCTCTATACTCTACTTCTCTTCCTAACTTGCTCGTCGGAGGGTTCACTGGGGAACTACCCCGTTCCCTGTTGAACTTGTTTGCAGGTTAATCGGTGAGCTTGATCATTTGGACTTGGGCTTGAGGAGCTTGGACCAGTCCAATCCATTCACTGGGACAAACTGTATCACCATTATGTGTATCAATTAATGTACTAATTAATATACTAACATATGATATGTCATAATTTTAGAGATTTTAAATATTTATAATTTGTATAATATGTGAGGTCAGTAATAATGACATAACACTAATTGATATGCTAATATATATATTAATTGCTGCATGTAATATCACTAAACATACAAAGGTCTTGTTTGATTGACATGGGGTTGCTCATAATTTTTATTTATTTATTTTTAAAAATTTATGTAAAAATATTTGGTACAGTGACACTGCTAGAATTTTTATTACAAGATTAGAGCGTTTCGCGCTGCTAATTATAGATGGCGGTGGTGGTATAATATAAATTCAGCACAACTCACTCTTTAACACCAAATTTTAATTTTTGACTTCGCATTTTCGTTCCCTAAAAGGTAAAGCCGAACGATAAAGAGAACAGCGTCCATGCACGTCTGTTTCCTCCTCAATTTTGTGGTTTGACTTGTGTTTACTCTACATATACATATGTACACAATTTGGAGAATTTTATTATACATATTCTTTTATTATATATATATTTTAATTATATTATTATTTTTTTAATTATGATATAATTTTAAAATATTTAATTATAATTTTTTTTATTTAGTTATAATATTTTTTTAATTATAATTTAAAGAGAGATTTATTTATAAGTCTTTTTTCAGACGCTTATGGTAGGTTAAGTCCTGTGTAATTTTTTATAGAGTCTCAAGTCCTATTTAGATAGGAATATATTCCACAAGATCCTACATAAACGTAACGTGACGTGACATCTACATAAACGTAACGTAACGTGTCATGTTACGTTTCGCAAACTTAATGAGTTTTTATTTTTTTAAATTGAATGTGAAAATATTGCTGATTTATGTGGGTGTCACGTTACGTTTCATATAAATATAGAAAATTGAATGTTGCCATAGATCATAGGTGTCACGTTATGTTTATGTAGGTGTCACGTTACGTTACGTTTATGTCGATATGATCTATGGTAACATTCAATTTCGTAGAAAATTGAATGTTGCCATAGATCATAGATGTCATATTACGTTTATGTAGATGTCACGTTATATTATGTTTATGTATATATGATTTATAGTAATATTCAATTTCCTATATATGGTTTTACTATTATTTATGATATTAACAACTAATATGAGGATAAATGTGTCAACAAATTTTCCATAAGACTTATAGAAACATAGGCTTTGTTTGGTTTGTGTTTCTCAAAAATTTTTAGGAAAAATTCTCTACAAATAAATTTTCAAAAGTAATCAAATCAAACAAATTTTTTCAAAATTTTTTTTCAAAACTTATTTGGTTTACAAGTTTTTCAAACAAATCTCTCTCTCATATATATCAAATCAATTACTTTTTCCAAAACTCTCCCTCAAAATAATTTTTCAAAACATCTTTTGAAAAAAACCAAACCAAACAATTTTTCGTACTTTTTATCTCTAAAACTCATCTCCCAAACTCAAACTAAACATATACATAAATTTTTAGTAGAATCATATATAGCATAAGTCTCCCAAATAGAACTTATAAATAATTTTTCATAATTTAAAAGATATAAAATTATATTATTTTCTTGAATATATATATGGTAAAGGCCACTATAACTAATTCCATAGCAGACTTGGGGGCCAAAATTAGAAGGTAAATCGTTTTTTTTAAACATATAGGTACAGTCTCCATCGAATTCAAAGGCAGCAGGATTCTTCGGATTTGAGGCTCTTCGTCATTATATGCATCGACGGCTCTCCGGCGATCTCCAGATTTCACGGCCAGAGATCTCCGGCGATCCGTACACCTCTACTCTTCAGGTATGTCGGTTCCTTCATGCTCTATTTATACAGTCACAATTTTCCATTTTTCTTTTGAGATTCGAGCACTCGAGAGCATGTCTCAAATTTAGCGGTCGACGTTGTTGCGAATTTAATTAATTAATTAATCTTTTTAAAAAATTTGATTTCATTAATGAGTTGTGAGCTTTGTTCCTTTTTCTTTTCTTTTCTTTTTTTTTTATTTTTTTTTTTAAATTTAAAATTTTATTTTCCTCGTTGGGCAAAATTGCATTATGTGATTCACAGACCAATTTAATTTGGGAATGAGCTTCTGTTGTGAGATTAAGTACTTGCCAGTCATATAAGTGGCGTGCAAGTTTTGTTAATTAATTTATTTTTTTGCTACTGAAAACATTTAGTTATGTTGTATATTCAAATTGCAAATAAACCCAATTAGTTTTTTACCTAGATTTGTTGGAGCTTGAATCAAGCCATCACTTTCAAATAAATCAATTAAAGAATACAACATCAATATTTATGTAATTGAAGATTTTTGCATACTTATTATTGATAGAATGTAATTGTTTTCCTCAAAATTCTGATTTTGGGTTTTGCTTACTAGCTGCTTATTTTTTGTCAGATACGTAATTACTTGCAACAAGTAATCCTCCATTTGCTTGAGCAGTGAAATTCGAACTACTTTGAATGGTCTCCATGTATAACCATTCTGCTGAGAGCATACATCGAATTTCCAATATTTTTGGGCATGAAAAATGCGTAGACTACTTCATTTTTAGTGGTGAAACTGCCCTTAGTGATGGATTCAGGGCCTTTTTGTATTTTCTTGGTCTTGGTTATTGTTTTATTGGATTATCAGCTATAACTGATCGGTTCTTCCGGTCTATGGAAAATGTTGTTAAACACACTCGGACTGTGGTGGAGATAGATCCTTTAACAAATACTGAAGTTGTTAGATATGAAAAAGTGTGGAATTACACAATTGCTGACATCACCTTGCTGGCGTTTGGGACTAGCTTCCCTCAAATCTCTTTGGCTACCATTGATGCCTTACGAAACCTTGGGGAATTGTATGCCGGAGGTTGGTCTGTTACCTTCTTTCTATACCTGTACTCAGTGCTTATTCTAACATAGGAGATGATTTTTTCTATCTGAAAAACAAATGATATAAATTTGGAAATCTTTCCCAATCTTGTTGGAAATTATTGTCATTTTCTATGTATTTAATGATGAGATAAAATTTGGAAATCCCTGTCCATCTTGTTAAACTACTTGTGATGTGATGGCCATTGTGCTTCAAATTTTATATCTCTATGATCCAAGTTATGACAATTAACTCTGTATTCTCATCAAAGTCAACTACATTTGATGTCATAATAATTCTTTGTATATATTGCTTATGAAGTTTTTTTTGTCTTCCCATTTGCTCTTGTTACCTTGGTTCTAGTTCTTGGATTCATTACCATACAGTTTTTCATAACTGCTGAAGTTGAAGTTTCTATCATTGAGTGAAGTTCTTAACTTATCACAAATTTTTTAAAAGATTAAAGAGAATTGGAAGACTAAAATATAATTTGGAAACTACTAGCTTAGTATTGTAAATTTAAATTTAACTCACAATTAATAGTTAACTAACAATTTATTTGTGAGCATATTTGTTTGTGTTCATATGTGTATAAACCACAAGGTTAGTTATTACAGAGGTTGGATTTGTGAACTTTGGTTCTGATTGAGCTGTACACTTGGTCACTCTTGCATGTTTTGGTGATAACCCTGCTAAACAAATATGTATTGACAGGTTTGGGTCCTGGAACACTTGTTGGCTCTGCTGCATTCGACCTATTTCCTATCCATGCTGTTTGCGTTGTGGTTCCAAAAGCTGGAGAATTGAAAAAGATTTCAGATTTAGGAGTTTGGCTAGTAGAACTCTTTTGGTCCTTTTGGGCCTATGTTTGGCTATACATAATATTGGAGGTGATATTTTGTATCCATCCTCTTGAGTGAGCCATCTTGGTTTCACCATTATGTATTTGTTTCCTTCAATGTCAAAACATTTGTGAACAAGTTTTCATTACTTTGCAGGTATGGACTCCAAATGTTGTTACCTTATGGGAAGCCTTATTGACAGTGCTCCAGTTTGGGTTTTTGCTGATACATGCTTATGTTCAGGACAAGCGTTGGCCCTACTTGTCTCTTCCTTTGTATGTTTTTTCTTATTTTAATTTTGTATGCATCTTTCTTCCTGCTGTACTGATGAAAATGTTGCAATTAGAAGGGTTGATATTTGGCTTCACTCACATCTTTTTTATATGACTCAGCGCAAGAACTGAGAGGCCAGAGGACTGGGTGCCAGAAGAGGTTGCTTTTTGCAAACATGACAATGTCTCTGATGAGTATTCTGAAGTACTTCAAGATGGTGAAGATGAAAGTAGAAGCATCGGTGATATTTTTACTGTTCATTCAGGAAACAGGGCAGGTAATGTTGCTCAAAGAGAGTACTGTTTTCCTGTTGTCTTGTGTGGATATTGTGAATAGCGTTATTATAGCTTCAGAAAGGCTCTCTGGCTCAGTAACGATAAACATCTGGAAGGATGTCTAAGCTATGTCAAAGGCTAAATTTATGGAATTTGAGGCTTAATCTGCTGTGAAAAATATGAAAGCAATTAAGCTGTATGAAGCTTAGTAACTCTTGATGTCAAAAAACCATAACTATGCCTAATGTATTAGATTAAGAGATTTGAGAGGAAGCATCATCCAGATGTCGTCATAAATAATGTTCTAATGCAATATACTACACTATTGTTTGTATTTCTCTTGTTTTTCACCATAAAAATTGAATCTAAATCTCTCTCTTTTCAAAGTGTAACTTGCAGGAACTTATCAAAATGTGCCTGGTAGTGATCTAGCTGAATCTTCAAGTGAACATTTTGTAAAAAAGATTGATTCTGAAGAATCTCATGTGCTCTCAATTTGGAAGCAGCAATTTGTGGATGCACTCAAGGTACATGATTTTGAATTCTTTCAAAATTTTCTTTTAGAGTGGATGAAAAGCGACTCTTTTAAGTTTAGGCATGTTACTTTTATTTGAGCAAAAAGTTCAGGCATATTATTGCTATTTGGAGTAGATACTCGATATATATATATATATATATCCACAAGATTTTGATATCCACAAGATTATTTGGATTAATAAAAAAGATACCACAGGATTGGAAATTTGGAATGCTAAATCAAGGCCAATTCTATGCAAACCAAATGCAGCCTCAATGTAACACGTTTGTATATATCCTGCTTACTGTTTTATAGACTTATAAGGCATATATATGACTTGTTAAATTTCAGTGGACAATGTATTCATATCCTTAGAACATAAGAAAGTGGTCACATTTTTATTGAATAATTTTTTCTTTATTTAACAGTTGGAGAGCACAGAATCAAGAAAATTGAACAATATCTACCTGCGGGTCGGAAGAATTTTTGGGCAGATACTCCTTGTACCATGGAGACTTTTGTTTGCTTTTGTCCCTCCTTGTCAAATTGCTCATGGGTGGATTGCTTTCATTTGCTCCCTACTTTTCATCAGTGGGATAGCATACATTGTCACACAGTTCACAGATCTAATAAGCTGTGTCACAGGTTTTCCTCCTGACTGCCAAGCTTTCTTTAATTCACCATGATTATTCATTTGCATTAAGTCTGGTTAGTGTACATAGGCATTTCATGTACATTTTTCATTTATTTGCAGGAATAAATGCGTATGTCATAGCATTTACTGCATTGGCGGCTGGAACCTCGTGGCCGGATTTGGTGGCAAGCAAGATTGCTGCTGAACGTCAGACAACAGCAGATTCTGCCATAGCAAACATCACTTGCAGGTTCATTTGTCAATTTCCAATTCAATTACGACCTTGCTAAATTTAAAAAGATTAGCTCTACTATATTTTCTCAAATTCATTAGACAAGACATGGATATCATTCTTGAAATTTCATGACGTGGTTGTTGCACACCTATCTTGAATTTTACCTTGTGAAAACTTGTATTGATACAGTTTTCTTGTTTGTGCTTTGTAGCAATTCGGTGAACATTTATATTGGCATCGGCATTCCATGGTTCATTGACACAGCATACAACTTCATAACATTAAGGGAACCTTTGCGGATCCAGAACGCCAAGGGACTCAGCTTCTCTTTGCTTGTCTTCTTTTGTACTTCTGTAGGCTGTATCGCTGTTCTAGTATTTAGACGTCAAACATTGGGAGCTGAGCTTGGAGGGCCAAGGCTATGGGCCTGGCTTACTTCCGCTTACCTCATGATGCTTTGGATTATTTTTGTTGTGTTGTCTTCCCTTAAAGTTTCAGACATCATATGAATGTTTTTCTCACTCTATTTTTTACCTCCACAAACCTTGCTTTTGATTGATTTTATTTTGTATTCATCATGTGGCAAAGGCTATTTTTTGGCTAAAATTTACAGAAAGACAACATATTAAAATAGTCAATAAGACAAAATATCACATTAAATTTATAATCATTTCACTTTTTCTTTCACAAACATCACATTTATCTACAAAAAAATTCAACTATCTTCCCAAATACAAAAATTTTAATTTACTAAAATAGTCAAAAATTAAAATAGCCTACTAAAAGAGCAACTTTTCAAACACTTACATAGTGTTTTTGGTATAACTCTAAAATTCACATATGAACATTTATCATTGATTGCAACTAGAAAAAAATAATATACCATGATCAACAGATGTTGCATTCTATGGCAATTTGGTTGCTACAATTTCTGGTGTGGATGTTACAATGAACATAGAGTGAATTATGAATACAAAAGCACGTTTGAGCTTTGGGCAATCACAACTATGATTACGCCTACATGAATTATCGACCAATTTAGGACTATTAAGCACCTCTCTATGACACAATATTGAAAACCACTGAAAAAGGTAACCTTGTCAAGCATTCCTAATAAAATAAAGCCATAACAAAGCAATAAAAGCACAACCAAACAGACCTGTCATTCACAAGAATGGCACATAAACATCCGAAATATTGGACTAATTGGCCATATCTATCAAGAATAAGAAGAGGAGCTTTCATTATCAACAATTATTTTGGCAATCAAGAATACTAGTGTTCGACAAGGAACAAGCTCACTTTTTTAAAAGAACCCTACAACACCTAACAGCTAAAGATTGGGACGTCATTAATGAATGATGAAACTCTCCTTCAGGAATATATTTGCTTTTCACTTCTAATACACCCTCCTCCCTCAAGCAGTGGCAGCTGTGCAAGCTGTGACCGGAGTAATGCTTGGTTGCCTAGCAGAGCTGTATTTCTTGGTAATGAATCTGAAAAACCACCAAGAAGAAAGCAATAGCATCAGCCATTTCATGAAGAAAGACAATTCAGGAGCCCACACTTGTACACTTATTTTTACGTGCATATTAAAAAAATCACAATATTTAAAAAAATGTGGTTAAAGTGTGATATGAGCTTAATGGTTTGTTGAGAAACCTGAAGAAATCCCTCCACAACAGCTCATACATCAACCAGTTCATTCCAGTATCAGATGAGCCGCTGCCACCATCTTTCTGATTTGAGGCAGCGGCAATTGTCCTGTCAATCACATCAAATCATTCCAAAGTAAGAACATGTCGGACAATTCCATTATAGAGAACAATTTTTCTCAACCAGCAAACAAGAACACAGTAAACTAGGGCATACCGGGAAACAGATTTCTTCAGCTCATCAAACATTGTGCGGGGAGAGAGGCATCCCATAGCAAGCCAAGGAGAGATTTTGCAGGAGAAGTTTGCACCGTATATGCTATCATTGTTTCCATTCTTGGTTCCCTTGTTTGGTTGTGCTTGGCATTCAGCGGCAAATTTTGTAAGCCTCTGCAATGCTTCAGTTTCTCCTCCCACCAGAGAAGCATTGGTGGCTGGTTTTCCATCCTACATGACAGTAAATGCTGACCATGTTACTTTTCGAAAGTAGACAACGAAGTCTGTCAGTTTTTCTTACTATTTCCAATAAATGTTGAAATATTGTTGATGCTGTAGGCCACATATATATATATATATATATGTACATGTATTTGTGCAGAACTCAGCAGGTAGCATGAGTATACCATTAAAATTGGTGACTCAGTGCGAGAAATCATTTCAAAGGGATGCTACAAAGCCTAAAACATTTCTAAATGTGATTGTCTTCAATGGTTTCACACCCAACATGTCAACATAGTAGAACTGCTATTTAAGCATTGTTGCAGGAGAATAAAAGGACTTCACAGAATGTAAAGCTTTCAGTTTGTGATTCCTGTCTACCTTCAGACAAAAGGCAAAACGGTTTGCGATTTGATAACAATGGTCCACGCGCAATTCTAAGGGGAATCCCAATTCTATACACAAAATATAGTTTAGGCAAAGTAATAAAGGCTTGACTCAGGATATGAATGCATATCCTTTACATTGTTCAAATAAAAAAAGAAAACAAAAAAGGGAAAGAGAAAACAAAAACAATCAAATTGTTTTAAATGTGAACTTGAAACAATTCACCAGTACTCATATTTCTTCCCACAGAATGCATTATAATTTATAAGCTACTAGTCTTTGTTCATTCAATTATCTTTATTTCTTTATGTTTACAACTATTGGTAAGGTTAACAAAATCAGTAGTACTTCAGAACTTCAAGATTTAAATACTCCCAACTAAGCCAATATTATATGACTAGTCACAAAGAATTCCTATTCCCTTCCTTCTACCAATCATTTGCAATACGAAAGGCATACATACAAAATGGCAGAACAGTTATCATAGAATCAACAAAAACTAAATTGGATAAAATAGCAATTTTAAAGAACCAGGGACAGAATGAAATTGAACCATACAAAACAACAACAAATCCCATACCTGACCCAATGTTGCAGATGGGTTGAGACCCAAATCGACCAAAGATGGAATCTCCCCAGACTCCACATCTCCTCTAGACGGTAACCCCTTCAATTGATCCAAAGCCGTGATCGTCTTCCTCACTTCCAAACCCTGCACTTTCTCCTTAAACCCACCATAATTCGTGGGCATTTCCTCCATTTTAAATGGCAAATCATCAACATGATACAGAGTGCTTCCCCAGAAGTACTTGAATTCAACACCCTCATCCTTCATCGCCGCCTCAATCTTCTCCTCAGCCTTAACCTCATCGTGCGAGACCTCTCTGTGAGCATACACAGCATCGGCCCCAATTTCCTTCGCCAATTCAACCAACACAGTCTCGGGCTTCCCAATTCTGACCACAAGATCAGACCCTCTTGCCTGAAGGTTCTTCCTGAGGTCCGAAACCGATTCAATCAAGAATGCGGCACGGTACGGACCGGTCTTATCGAACCCAGATGACGATTTTCCGTAATCTCTGGGGTCGAAGCAGTACAGAGGAAGAACAGACATGGATTCATTGTTGGCTGAATTGAGGCACTCGTTGTCATGGACTCGAAGATCGTTGCGGAACCAAACAATGGAAGCTCGACGAATTCCGGCTGGGTAGGAGGGGTCGGAAGGGCGGCGGGGGTTGAGGGAAAGTGGGTTTTGGAGAGGGTTTGAGGAGATGGTTGATTTGAAGAAAGGTTTAGCAGGGGAGAGAGAGGAGGAGAGAGAGAGGTGAGAGAGGGATGAGATTTGAGAAGGGATTTTGACCTTGTTGGGGTGAGTAGGAGAGGAGAGAAAAGAAGAGATTTTGGGAGGGAGGAGGAAATGGGTTGGGAGGATTGTGGAGAGAGAGAGAGAGATTGAAGCAGTGGGAAGAGGGTTGTTGTTGTTGGAGGAGGATACAATGGCAAGACGGTTTTGGTCTTCTGATGGTGTTTGGGATTCTGGGTTCTCTAGGGTTTGGTTATTGGGATCCATTTTTTCTTGGGTTTTTCTTGAAATAGAAGATATGGTTTGAAGATAAGCACTTTTTATCTCCTCCTGCCCTCTCCTCTTTCTGCTTTGCTCTCTTGCTCCTGTTGTGTGTCTGTGAAATTGTTTGGTGGCAAATTCGAGGGGGATATAAAGCCGTTGTCTGCATTAGATTAGATTTGACCCCTCTCTCTCTCTCTGTCTCTCCTATGACTATACCCAACTTCTCTGCCACTAACCTTCAAACTCGATAGCCTTAGAGTGGGTTGTTTTTGGAATCAACAATGATTTATCCCATTAAAAATATCACCACTAATAGCCTTAATACATTAAAAAACTAAAAAAAGAAAAAAAATACAATTTTAAGACCAAAACATCACATCATTAATGGCGGGACCCACTGTCACATAATTAGTGCTGCCACCTAATTAGTGGGAGCACTAATTAGTGCTCCCAAGTATTTTTCTTTTGGAATTTCATTTTTGGGTTGGTAGAATAGCATTGGCAAGGTTAACTATTTGTTTTTAAGATCTAAATACAATTTTATATATCTCTAAGCATATTTTAAGACTCGGAATGTGGGTGACGGAGCTGCTAATTGGTGCGAGGCGTAAGGCAAAATCCATACCTAGTTTCGTCTTGTCAGAGAAGCAAGGTCGAAACCATAGATAAGGTGGAATATATTTTTTTAATTAGTTAAAGTCCTTATCGAAAAATTAAGGTCTTGATTTGTTTGTTTTTCAGAAAAATTTTTGAAATTTTTTTTTATAAATAAATTTTTAAGAATAATTAAATTAAACAAATTTTTTTTAAAAAAATTTCAAAATTTTGTTTGGTACTTACTTTTCAAAATCACACTCTTCCTCTCATACACATCAAATTAATTATTTTTTTAAAACTCTCTTTTTAAAATAATTTTTAAAAAAAGAAAAATCAAATAAGTTTTCGTACTTTTTATCTCAAAAATTACTCTATAAACACAAACCAAACACACCCTAATTTTTTTTTGTCGAGTTAAAATATTTTTGTAAAAATATTAAATTTTTTTAATTATTATAAAAATATTATCTATCTTTTATCTTATAAAATTTTAATATAAAAGATTTTAAAAAAAAAACTCCACAAAAGAAAAAGGTACAACAATTTCAAACTTGATAAGACATCTTGTTAACAAATTATTTTGTAGGGTAATTTGTTCCAAATTCTAAAATTATGAAAATATGAAATTATATAGGGTATGTTTGGTTTGTGTTTTAAAGATGTGTTTTAGAGATAAAAAGTACGAAAAGTTGTTTGGTTTGATTTTTTTCAAAAGATGTTTTGAAAAATTATTTTGAGAGAGAGTTTTGGAAAAAGTGATTGATTTGATGTGTGTGAGAGAGAGATTTGTTTGGAAAACTTGTTTGGTTTACAAGTTTTGAGAAATTTTTTTGGAAAAATTGTTTGGTTTGATTACTTTTAAAAACTTATTTGTAGAGAAAATTTCTCAAAAATTTTTCAGAAATACAAACCAAACGAACCCATAATCTCTCCTTACTTAAGCCTCTTTGCCAAGTAACTTTTTTTTAGCTTATTGGCCTTTTTAAAAAATATATAGGCTTATTTTGGGAAGATAGTAAAAAGTAGTTTTTTGGTTTTAACCAAGTTTTTGGCTTTTTTAGACAAATGATTTGGAAAGTTGGTAAAAAGTGACTTTTGACTTTTTTTATTAATGTTTGTTTATGATGTCAAATCATAATAAAATGACGAAACTACCCCCATTTATTTAAAATATTTACGACTTCACCTATGTAACACATTTTGACTCATGAGGGTAAAATTGTAATTTCACCATTGGCTAAAAACCAACTTCCCAAATGAAAAAAAAAACAAAAAAGCTAACTTTTGGCTTTTGTTACCAACCAAAAAAAGTGACTTTTAGCCAACTCCCCAAAATAGCCCATAAAAAAAAAAAAAGTAACATAACTTCAATAAATCAACTTTGATAAGTCAATAAATTATTATTATTATTTTTTGTTTTTCTATTTATCAAAATAGGCCTAAATGAGTTTGAATCCCGCGCAAATTACATAATCTGGGTGTTGAGTTATTCACCGGACCTGACTGCACCACCACATACATGGAATGTGTGGCAGCGGCCTTCTCACCCTCGGTGGCTACTGCTATTGTGCGCCAGCCATTATTAACATGCGCCTCCAAGAAAAGGAAAATTAGTGGTGGGTTGTTGTTGAGAGCCAAACTCAACGACGACGACGAAGATGACCCTTTACTCCAATCCGCCATTGATCGCGCTTCTCTTCGCTTTCAGGAGACCCATCGTCCAGGCAAACCCACCTCTCTCTTTCTCTCTCTCTCTGTAGTACACTGATTCAGATAAATTTATTCGTTGAGGCATTTTGTCGAACAGTTTGTGTTAAAGTTTACTTTTTGAAGTGTGTATCGACATTGTAATTTGTAATATTGAGAATTTGATCATGGTCAAGTGAAGGTGGAAGAAGACATAGGACTTGATGAAGTATTGTCCAAATTACTTGGTTTTTGTCTGTATTTTTTGTTAGATCATTTGACAATCTCAAATACTCATGCTTTTCTTTGCTCATGTTGTCCTACTTGAATCGTCGATTTGAACTTACTTATTGTTAGTATATTATTATACTTTGTATATAATATAGCATTGTTTATAGCATTACTTTAGTATTGTTTATTAGCATTGTATCCGTTCATTGTTATCATTATGTTTGTTCACTTTCGGCTAAAGCTTTAGCCTTGCCTTTCGGTGCCTCGCGTCTCGCATGGCATGCCTCGCATCCAATATCAGACTATAAATAGAGAGCTAAGCTCCCTTTGTAATTACAACAACAAATTCAATATACACATTTATTCACTTGCTCTCTCTCTCTATCAATTTATTTTACATGGTATCAGAGCATCACATTTAGACAGATTGTTGCATCTCTCGAACTTCTCTGTCTTCGTTATTCAACCACACCAATCTCTTCGTCTCCTCACGACGAATCCATCGCCACCAAATTCATCACCAGACGACCTTCCACGCGCCTCCACGCGCTGCCAGAAGTTAAGGCCACGCTCATCCTCGTTCTCCGACGCGCTCTACGCGCCTCTGCACTGTCCCGTGCTACTGTGCGCCGCGGCCTTCTCTGCTAACGTGAACCGCGTGTTTCTGCGTCAGCCGACGTCAGCCCTACTGCTTTCGTGCGCCGCCTGCCGTCCTCTGCTATTGTGCGCCGCGCACCTCTCTGCTAACGTGCGCCGCGCACCTCTCTGCTTTCGTGCGCCGCCTGCTGTCTCCTGCTATTGTGCGCCGCGCACTCTCTGCTAACGTGCGCCGACCGAATTTTGACCAGCCACTTTGACCAGCCCATTTAGTGCCTTTCTGGTCCTATTTTTTGGTCCGGTCACTCTTTTCCCACTGATTTCGACCTTCTGAATTCACTGGTACCCTCGGATTTTTCAAATTCTACCTCGAAAGTACGCTTTTGCCCTCATGGATCGTCTCGACTCCTCTAACCACCCTATTTCCGTTGTTCTTGACGGGACTAACTATGTCTTATGGGCACAAGCTATGTCTGGGTTTCTCAAAGGAAAGAAACTTTGGCGCATCATCACTGGGGATGTGTGCAAACCCATCCATACAACCACCGAATCCGCTGCCACCACAGACTCCGCTGCCAAATATATCGATCGTCTGGAGGATTGGGATAGTAAAAACTATCAGATCATTACCTGGTTTCGCAATACTTCTATCACATCTATCAGCCTTCAGTTTGGTCGGTTCCAACTTGACTCTGCTTCCTCTCCCGCCAAGGACATCTGGGATTTTTTACAAGAACGCTATCAGACTACTGGCCTTGCTCACCAATATCAGCTTCTGAGTCACCTTCACCGTATGCGCCAAGAACCAACTCAGACCATTAATGATTTCTTGTCCCAAATGTATTATGTTTGGGATCAACTCGCTCTTTCTGAACCTCCATGGGATTGTACTAAGGATGCTGCCTTGTTTACTACTTACCGTGACCAACATCGCTTGGTTCAGTTTCTCATGGCTCTTACTTCCCGTTTTGAGCCCGTACGAGCTTCTCTCCTCAATCGCACTCCTTTACCCACTCTTGAGCAAGCAATTTCTGAACTCTTGTCAGAGGAAACTCGGTTTGGTACTCTCCATCCGCACCCTGTGGACTCTGTTCTTGCTACTCCCCAGACTAAGAGTTCTCATTCCCCACCTTCACCACAGAAGTCAACCTTCTGCAACTACTGTCAAAATCGCAGTCTTCCGTCGACTCATCTTCTGGTTAATTGTCCTGTTTGCCTCTGTCGATTTTGCAACAAGACTGGTCCTGGTCATCTCCAGCAAGATTGCTTCCGCAATCCCGCCCGTGCTTCTCGCAATGGTCTTTCCCCCGGGCATTTTTCCCGCAGCACCTCACATGGTCGGTTCCAACGCACTGCTGCTGCTGCCTCAGAGGATGTACCTTCCCCTGTCCCTATAGATCCTTCCACTCCAGTCTTCTCTCACACAGATGTCGAAGCCATGTTTCAACATTTTTTGCAAAAATCTGGTACTCCTTCCTCTCCTGCCTTGTCTGTCACTGCAGGTAACACTTCCTGGTACTTTGACTCCGCTTGTTGTAATCACATGACCTTTGACTCTACTATTTTTACTCCTATCTCTGTTACTCCTCATGTTCCTTCTATCCATACTGCTGATGGGTCTCTTCTGTCTGTGAGTCATGTTGGTTCTGTTTCCACCTCTCACTTATCTTTATCTCATGTCTATCTTATGCCTGCTCTCACTTTAAATCTTATCTCCATTAGTCAATTATGTGAGCATGGTCTAACTGTTACCTTTTCTCCTACTGGTTGTTTGGTGCAGGACCCTCGGACGGGACAAACCCTTGGGATAGGCCGTAAGCATGGACGCCTCTACGAACTTATCCATCTTCATGTTCCGGATTCCTCTCAGATCACAGCTCCTACCACTACTACCACTGCTCCTCGTTTATCTCCTTTTCAGCTTTGGCACTGTCGTTTAGGCCATCTTTCTGCTGGTCGTTTAAAAACTTTAATTTCTAGTGGTCATTTAGGTCCTGTCAGTTCTGATGCTTTAGATTGTGTGTCCTGTCAACTTGCTAAACAACCTGCTTTGTCGTTTAATAAAAGTGACTCTGTTTCTCTTGCACCATTTGATCTCATCCATTCTGATATTTGGGGACCCTCTCCTACTCCCACTATGGGCGGAGCCCGCTACTTTGTTGTTTTTATTGATGATTTTTCCCGTTTTACATGGTTGTTCCTTATGAAAACTCGCTCTGAGCTCAAACAACTTTATTACAATTTTGCTACAATGGTTAACACACAATTTTCTAAAACTATTAAGATTTTTCGCTCCAACAATGCCATGGAATATAAAGATTTTGACTTTCTTTCCTTCCTTCAGAGTCATGGTACTCAACCTCATCGTTCCTGTCCCGGTACGTCTCAACAAAATGGCCGTGCTGAACGGAAACATCGGCATCTTCTCGACACTACTCGTGCTCTTCTTCTATCTTCCTCTTGTCCGGAACATTTTTGGGGAGAGGCAGCTCTCACTGCTGCTTACACTATCAATTGTATCCCTACACCTGTCATTCATAATCACACTCCTTATGAGCGACTGCACGGCACCCGTCCTCCTTACACCGCCCTTCGGGTCTTTGGCTCTGCCTGTTTTGTTCTTCTCCAACCTCATGAACGTACCAAACTTGAACCTCGTTCTCGCCTTTGTTGCTTCTTGGGCTATGGTATTGAACATAAAGGGTATCGTTGTTGGGATCATCTCTCCCAACGACTTCGTATCTCTCGTCATGTGGTCTTTTGGGAACACAAAATGTTTTCCTCTCTCTCTCTCTTCCGTTTGTCTGTTCCCTCCCCCTCTCTGTTTTTTACTGATCCTTCCACCGATCTATTTTCTGATGATCTTCCTCCCCCACCCACACCAGCTTCTCTCGAGATCGCCTTGCCTGCTGGACTGTCCCATGCTCCTGCTCCCTCTGATGGTCCTGCTCTTACTTCCTCGACATCCTCCCCTCCTGCTGAGTCTCTTCCACTGGCTCCTCCTCCGTCTGCTCGACCACGCCGGGTAACACAACCTTCTACTCGTCTTCGTGACTTTATTGTTGGTTCTACTGCTTTTTCTACTTATGAACCGACCTCCTATCGTGAGGCTCGCTCTAATCCTCTTTGGCAGCAAGCTATGACTACTGAATTGCAGGCCTTAGCCAAAACTCATACTTGGGACATTGTTGATCTTCCTCCTGGCAAGTCTGCCATTGGCTGCAAATGGGTATACAAAATCAAGACTTGTTCTGATGGATCTATTGAGCGCTACAAAGCCCGCCTTGTTGCCAAAGGCTTTAACCAAGAATATGGTATTGACTATGAAGAGACCTTTGCTCCTGTTGCTCGTCTCACCTCAGTTCGCAGCTTGATTGCTGTTGCTACCTCCCGCCACTGGGATCTTTATCAAATGGACGTCACCAATGCTTTTCTTAATGGTATTCTTCTTGAGGAAGTCTACATGCAACCTCCCCCTGGGTCTGCTTCTCCACCTCATAAAGTCTGCAAACTTCGGCGTGCCTTATACGGTCTCAAACAAGCTCCCCGCACTTGGTTTGCCAAGTTCAGCTCTACTATTCATGACTGTGGTTTCACCTCCAGCTCTTATGATACTGCTCTTTTTATCCGGAAAACAGCTCAAGGGACCACCCTGCTTTTACTTTATGTGGATGACATGATTATCACCGGTGATGATTTTGATGGTATTCTTCGCCTTAAACAGTTTCTTAGCCACCATTTCGAGATGAAAGACCTTGGTCCTCTCAGCTATTTCTTGGGTCTTGAAATCTTCCATGATTCTACGGGTTCTTTTATCTCTCAAGCTAAGTATACCTCTGATCTTCTCACCCGTGCTGGTCTTATGGATTGCAAGACTGCCTCCACTCCCCTCGAGCCTCAGAGTCGTCTTACACCTCTTGATGGCACTCTTCTCTCTGATGCTACCCTATATCGACAGCTGGTTGGCAGTCTTGTCTATCTCACTGTTACTCGTCCTGATATTGCCTATGCAGTTCATATTGTCAGCCAGTTTATGTCGGCTCCTCGTACCCCTCATTATGCTGCCTTACTTTGTATCCTTCGGTATCTCAAAGGCACCATGTTTCATGGTCTTCATTATTCCGCCCGCTCCTCTCTCTAGCTTCGTGCTTTTTCCGATGCTGATTGGGCTGGCGATCCTACTGACCGCCGGTCTACTACTGGGTTCTGCTTTTTTTTGGGTGATTCTCTTATTTCTTGGCGCAGCAAGAAACAATCTCTTACTGCTCGTTCCAGTACTGAGGCCGAATACCGTGCTCTTGCTGATACTACTCAGGAACTTCTCTGGCTTCGTTGGCTTCTTACTGATCTGGGTGTTCCCTCCTCTGGTGCTACTGACCTTTTTTGTGACAATCACACTGCTCTTCAAATTGCTCACAATGATGTTTTTCATGATCGCACCAAACATATTGAGATTGATTGTCATTTCATTCGCCAGCATGTTACCTGTGGTACTGTCCATCTTCTCCCTATTGCTTCTGTCGATTAACCCGCTGATATCTTCACTAAAGCTCATCCTCCTGGCCGCTTCACTGATCTTGTTTCCAAACTCAACTTGGTTGATGCTTTCCCTCCTTGAGTTTGCGGGGGGATGTTAGTATATTATTATACTTTGTATATAATATAGCATTGTTTATAGCATTACTTTAGTATTGTTTATTAGCATTGTATCCGTTCATTGTTATCATTATGTTTGTTCACTTTCGGCTAAAGCTTTAGCCTTGCCTTTCGGTGCCTCGCGTCTCGCATGGCATGCCTCGCATCCAATATCAGACTATAAATAGAGAGCTAAGCTCCCTTTGTAATTACAACAACAAATTCAATATACACATTTATTCACTTGCTCTCTCTCTCTATCAATTTATTTTACACTTATCACTCGGACCCAAAAAGAATTCCTCATCATTCTTTGTCAAAGTGTTCTCAATTCAATTGCCTGCGTACATTTATCCCTCCCCACTCGCTTTAGCAGGAATCCCGTGCTCTGATTCTCCCTTTTTTCTTCTTCTTACATTGGTTACTTGTAACTTTTCACAAGCACATTTCTTACATGTGACCTTGATTCTTGTCTTGCCACTTGTCCATCTTAATGTCCCTACCTCATCACCAATACCTAGAAGGTTCTCTTGGTCTCTGCAAATACCGGCTTCTATATGTAATCTCTCCATGCACATCCATCTTCTTTTTTGTCATCTCTTGACATGTGTTTTTTATATATTTTATGCAAGTTATAAGGAGAATTTCTTGGTGAACCAAGAGGTGTGTGATTAATGCTTACTTGCAGATCCTCTTTTTGTCGACCAATATGCTGGTTGCTTTGTTTCTCACAATATTCTGATGGATATGGAGCACTACTCACACCATTATTGCCTTGCAACCAAGTTTATTGATGATAAATTACTTACGACAATGAACAATATGGACGGACTTAAGCAGGTATAATGTGATGCATATGTATGATAAAGTGACTAATTATATTGGTGTGAAATTTTATATAGATTTCTACTTATATCCTGCAGGTTGTTCTGTTAACAGATGGGATGGATACTCGGCCTTATAGGCTCAGTTGGCCAACTTCGACTATAATGTTTGACGTATCGCCTGAAAGAGTATTCAGAAAAGCAGCTCAGAAGCTTGAAGGTGCATTTTACTTCACCAAATTTATCGGTATAGATATGAACATATAGTACATAATGCAGCTTCAGTTAAATGGTTTGAATGCTAAACAAAGATGAATAAGTTTTGTATCTTCATTTTTTTCTTTGGCTGGTAGGGGAAAGAAACAAAACACAAACAACAAGGGACAAGAGAGAAAGAAAAAAAGAAAAAGAAAAACAGAGAAAACTAAACTAAGAGATGACCACAAACAAAGATAACATGTTCTCGAGCAATTCCTAACTGAGAACAGGAGAACACCTTGGCAGAGGAGCCTGAAAATATGTTTCAGAATGCCCAAGCTGCCCATTCATGAGTCACTCCATTAACAGTTTGAGGAATCCATCTGACAGACCAATTAGGAATGGTATCCAAGAGAGCTCGTCAGATGTCTTGAATAATTGTGGCATAGCCCCATCCACCATCATTATTCATTTTCTTGATAGCATTCACAATCTCTAGAGGATCTCCCTCCAAAATGATATTGTTCCAATTAGGAATGACTAGATTTTGTATTTATGGAACAATTTGAGTAATGCACAAAGTATTTTTTGTTTAATACAATTATAACTAAGTTGTTTATTATTATGCAAAATATTAAAAGGGTATGTTAGCTTGATAAAATAGTTGCTTATGAAAGCTAAAAATCTAGGCTAATTTATTGCCCCCAATGCTTAAAATTGTGCTTGAGATTCTTAAAAATATGCACAGACACACACACACACAAATAAAAAGTTTACTGGCCAGTTGTCATCTTTATGTTGCAGAACACTCACCAAGTGTCATGGAGTTCTATGAATTCCAACTGTCCAAGTTTCTCTTATACCAGTTTTCCTTTTGTTTCAATAAGGACTGCAGCTTGTCCTGACAATATTTTCTTGAGAAACCGTTAGATGTTGGAGCTAAGATTCCAAAGAGCTGCTTGTTTCTTCATGTTTCACTGGAGGAATCGCCTGATATACAACATACTTTACGCAGCAAGGGATTTAATGGAAATCGACCAAGTATATGGGCCCTCCAGGTGATTAAGGCTTTATTAATATTTATAAAGTCAATCACATGTGGCTCCTCCATACCACTGAGGCATTAATGGGGGATTGCTTTAGTTAACAAGTCATTTTGTTTTTCTTATGCAGGGACTGCCAGTGATGACTTTGGAGAGTTTTGAAGAAATTATTTCCATTGTAAGTAACTTGGCCATGAAGGGATGTCTTTTTTTGGGGGAATTACCTGCCTGGTTGATAGAAACCGAGACTGAAATCAAGGTCAGTTTTGAGTTGGAATGAGGATCTCTCTTGAATTCAAATGCCTTATTTTTATTTTTTAGTTTTTAAAGACCATCTGTTTTTCGGTTCTGTTTCACAGTCAAGCACACAGAATATGGACAAGCTTTTTGTGAGCAATGGTTTCCGAGTGGACATGATTAGCAACAATGAAATTGCAAAGAACCTAGGCAGGAAACCGTTGCCAGGAGACTACAAGAGCATTTTTTTTGTTGCCGAACAATTACGATTTTCTGATGATCAGGTGAGAAAGCTTCTTTCAGCTTTAATGTATAACTGTTAGTATTATTTATCTGATGTTAGTACATGTGGGACAGATGGATACATGGAGGAGAGAATTTCAAAGAGTAGAGGAAGAAGGTGACGAGGAAGGATTTGAGGAGCTCTAAATTTAAAAGGACGTTGTCAATACTATATTGAAAATATATATGAGTAGTGCAAATCCATTACACCAATGTTATATGTTGACAAGTAATTCCGGAAACATAGTATGATATAAAAATGAAACAATGTCAGACACATCATTAGGGGGTATTTTCAAGTGTCTCAAGCATTTTTCTAAAAAAGGTGGTGTGGCATTATTGTGAGATACCCATTGTTGCAAAGCATTCAAGAGTTCTTGTACTTGGTAGGTGGTGCATTCGAGAAATTTATTCAATGTTTATTTGGTGATTCAATTTTATAATTATTGGTTTAAATTGGAGAATTTATCACTTTTGTGCTAATACTGTGAAAGACAACATAAGTATAACTTGATAAATGGCTTAAAGCATTACTTCAGTAGCAAATAGTTTCTTAGTTCATTCGGTATTGGGGGTGTTGTTGTAGGTGGTGTTGTGGTTTATTTCCTTTTGGCCAACATTTTGCAATATTAGTTAATCTACATTTATACAATTGTAGAATTAGATGCAAGTCTCCATATGTAATCAGATTTTATGTACTTAAAAAAAAAATTCTTGGAAAACCTCATTATAAGGCTTCAAGCTTGCAAGATCGCATAACTAATCTCTCCTTGCTTTGGTGACAATTTTTTGCTTTTTAATCACCGCATTTATCCATGATTTTGTATCACAATGATATGCTTTCTACTCCAATAGTAGGAGTTTTTTAAAAAAATATTCTAAAAAAAAAAATCTATTTAGAGAATTGACCCACTTTTTAAATTATTTAGAAAACTAACCTGCTTTTCAAATCGCATTTTGAAAATACGATTTTGAAATTGAAATTACATTTTCAACGCATTTTCAACCTGTGACTTTGAAATTACATGTTGAACATGCAATTTCACCATGTTATAATAAATTGCATTTTTAACCTGTGATTTCAAGGTAAAATTACATGTTAAAAATACAATTTCAATTTTAAAATTGTATTTTGAAAATACAATTTCAAAAAAAAAAATTAATTTCTCAAATAATTTAAAAAATGAGTCAATTCTCTAAATAATTTTGTTTTTTAGAAAATTAAAAAAAAAAAAAAAACTCCCCATAGTAGAGGCTGCAGATTAGAGGCCCATGTGAAGTGTTAGTGGTGATTTTTTTATTATTAGTTAGTGTAGGTTAACCCCCGCGCCCCGGGGGGGAACATAACTCCATATGCACATTCCAGAGTGTACAGAATTTTCTCTCTCTCTCTCACACACACGCGCGCGCGCACACACACACAACCGTCTTGTTACAAAAATAAATACCATTACATTTTGTGGGCCCATTCTCAAAAATAAATAAATAAATAATGTTATTAAAAAGGGTATAATGCACCTGACTGATTTTTGTAATTTTCTTCCGTTCAAAATGATGTTTGCAATTTCTTTTTGAGTCATGCTACGTCGCTCGAAATTGAGCGATCCCTAATTTTTTGAATTTTTTTTTTTTTTCAGAAGCAGAGAAAGGAGGAGGAGGAGGAGGAACTGGAGGGGGCCATCAAAATGGAAGGAGGCGGAGGCGGGGCTAGGCAGAGGCTGCGACGGCGGGGCAGCTGAGAAGACGACCGGGGCTGGGCAGACGACCGGGGTTGGGCAGACGAGCGACGGCGGCGACAGGCTGGGCGACGACGGCAACGGGCTGGACTCTCTTCTTTCTCTCTCTCTCTCTCTCTTCCCCTCTTCTCTCTTTTTCTCTCTCTCCCTCTTGCGTTTCAGAGTCGAAATGGAAGAAGAAGAAGAAGAAGAAAAAAAAAAAATGGCCAAAACGACGTCGTTTTGACTATTAGGAGGATTCGGGAGAAGAATTTCGAGGGACAAATCATTATTCATTCTTTTTTGATTGGATTTTTTTATAGACTCTCAACCTCCAATCAAGATACAACCAAAAATACACATTACATTTTTATCAAAAAAAAAGAAAAAAACCTTTTGCTGGGAAACATTCAAGGAAGCAGTCAGCGTCAAAGTCAGCTACCTAACAAGTGCTTATCACCTAAATACCATAAAAAAAATTCGTACAATCTTGAAAATGGGCCCACAAAACCTCCATCTATCAGGACCACCTAAAGCTTTAGTCAAACAAGAAACAAGAAATCGAACCACAAACCCAAAACTAGCCATCAAAAACACCACCCAACTTTCACCAGCAGATCAATTATCATCGGTGTCATTTGAATTATATATTATATATACATATATAAAAACATATTTAATAAATATATTAGTACGGAAAAACCCCTTGCGGTGTGGGGCGGGATGTAAAGGTAAAACCCATCTGAGATAGGGCCGGGACGCAGAGATAGAGTGGAGTGGAGGAAAATGTGTTAGAAATGGTTTTGAAGTTTTGAAAAAATTTGATTTTTTCTTAACTTTGGTTTATTTTTTAGGTAAGACTCATTCGTCAAATTTCGCAAGTCAAGGTGATAACACATTCTATGTCGCGTTGTGATTCACGTGATATATTTGATTGCTCAAAACCATTATCGGGTGAATAGAAAATTGAAGCTAAAATTTGCTCCGTGAAGATGAAATTTTTGTGAAAAATCTTTAAAAGTTTGAATAAAGGCTTATCCTACATTGGTTTGGTGGGAAGAAATTTATGGGTTTAAAAAGCTTGGAATTATAACTTGGAGAGGGCCCCAAGGGACACCCCAAATTTATAGAAGGGAGAGGTTATGGGCAAATTGGGCTAGACCCGTTGGACCCAAAAATAACTAATTGCCGTCCATCTAGGCGGGCTGGGTTGGGTTGGGTTAGGCTTGTCTAGTCCAATACTTATCTTTTTGAGCAAAAAACATTTGAATTTTACTCTTTTAAAATTAAATTCTAATTTTTTGGAATTTGAATTTCAGAAATTTAAATTCAAAAATCTGTCCAGTCTTTTGGTTCCAAAAATTCGGTTAGAAATCTATACAGGTTTATATCTGTCCCAATTCAAATTCAAACCCAAACAGATTCATATCTGTTTGAATTCAAACCCAAACAGTGTCATTCAAACCAAACAAGTCTGCTACTTGTTCAAACAGGTTGATTACCTGTTTAATTCAAAATGAAAAGTCATCTTTACACTTATATATAGACAAGTCTCTCACTTGGTTTTTCACACCAATTTCGTCCAAAATTTTGCCTGCCCTCTCTGCATTTTTGCTGCATAATTTTTCTTGTGAGAAAGAGTGTAAACACTTAGTATATTCGTTGTACAAACAATTTGTAGTGCTATTATTGTTTGCTGTTGATCATTTTATCCTGAGAGATAAATGCCCACATTCTAAAAGTACCATGAAGATGATGAATCTGTCTTAAGGACACTGATTAGAAAATTTGTTCAAGAAATTAATTTGGTATGTAATTAATTTATTTTCTGTTTTATTTTTTTTTCTGTTTCAGATTTTCATTTT
Source organism: Camellia sinensis (assembly GCF_055761805.1). Taxonomy (NCBI): domain Eukaryota; kingdom Viridiplantae; phylum Streptophyta; class Magnoliopsida; order Ericales; family Theaceae; genus Camellia; species Camellia sinensis. The sequence goes on from NC_138974.1 coordinate 133,052,228, forward strand.
GTTTTTGTAACAAAATAAAAATCTTTTTTATTTATTTTATTTTATTTTCTGGTTTGATTTTTGTAATCAAACAAATTCTTTCATTTCCTTTATTTCTTCTATATTCCGTTTGTTGTTAAATACACAAATATAATTTATTTTTCAAATACAGTGAAGATTGTCTAACAATCTTAAGACAGACTTTTATTTGGTGTCTTCATTGTATTTGATTTTCTGTATTTTCATAAAGTGATATTATGGTTGAAAAATACAAATAGTGTTTGACAAATAGTAGTAGTATACTGTTTATTTTCTTTGACAACTAGTAATAATATACTGGTGTCATTAGCAATTGTAGAATATTAATTTGTGTTACAGAAAATTATTGTGGTATTTTATTTTTTTAGTTTTAGTAACAAGGAAAATAAAATTATTTTGTGTTATAATTTATTTTCTAGTTTTAGTAATTAGAAAATTAATTTGTGTTTTGGTTTTTTCTGATTTTTGTAATCAAATATTATGGCTGCTGAAAGTAGTACTCCAAAACCAATCGTTACAACGACTCTGGTCCCTATCCAGAACCATGTTCAAGTTCTGATAAATCATGGAAAAAAATCGAAAAAATTTAATGGCACTGAGTTTAAGAGATGTCAACAGAAAATGTTGTTCTATCTTACAACTCTAAATTTGGCCTGATTTCTCCGTGAAGAGACTCTAGTACTTAGAGAGGATGAAAGTGATTGGCAAGTTGTTGTCGCGGTGGATGCTTGGAAACATTCTGATTTTCCATGCAGAAACTACATCCTTAATGGCCTTAACAACATGTTGTATAATGTTTACAACCCTCTGAAAACCGTAAAAGAATTGTGGGATTCTTTGGAGAAAAAATACAAGACAGAGGATGCTGGCTGTCACGCCCCAAAATTTGGACAATTAAATATTAAATTAGAACTAAACCCCAATTAATATTCCATCTTCCAAATTTGAGGGGTGAAACAAAAAAACTAAACGCCAATCAAACTATCCACCATAATTTCATAACTAACCAATACCTCAAACATTAAAGTAACAATATGTAGTCAAAATAACTTAAATAATGTACGGTTACAAACCATGCCAAATTATCCTAATACTAAAGTCATAAAAGAAAATAATAATAAATAGAAAAACTAATATCAACTCTAAGTTCAAGAAAACAAAAAAAGTTCAAACGACCAATCCAACACTATAGTAATTCCACATCACCACTGTAACCCCAACTAATCCTGCAAAAGAAGCTTGGCTGCGCTCAAACAGAACGCACCCGAGTTGCCAAGAGACAAAACGGGCCAGTATACAAGTATACTGGTATGAGTACAAGATTTAACACCCATGTGTCCACTAGACGTAAACAAAAATACATTTAATTCTTATTACGGGACAAGACAAGTACTTCCAACCGCACCAAGACAAATGGATAGTTTCCCGAGATACGGTGGCATTTTATTTCTTGTCCGTACACAATGGAATATAAATTGATTATAAAATAAACAAAATAGAAATAAAAATATGGCGGGTTAGCCCTGCATAAAAAAGTTAGTAAGACCTACCATCCTGTAAAAAAAAATAAAGTTAATAGAATTTAATCATAAGTAACTTACTAAGGAAGTATAAAAATGCACCGTTTCATACTTAAATAATTTGAATTGACCAAAACTCAAAGAACGAAAGTTGTACAGAATCAATTTCCTAAAATATAATGCAAACAAATTTAACAGAAACTGAACAGGTTGAGAGAAAAACTTGATAGAAAAACCTAGACGGAATTCAATCGAAAAATATGAAATTGAAAACGAACAAAAACTTCCCTAAGATGATTTTTTTCGGAAAAGTTCAAAACACGAAAAGTGTGCAGAATAATGTTTTACTTCAGTTTACGCAAAACCAATAAAAATGAGCTCGTTTAGTGGGTTAAAACAGCCTTTAAAAATCTGCATTGCTAAAATGAATCAAAACTATAATATTTAAGATCATCCGATTATAAGTTCTAATCAATCTTTTTAATAAAAAGTTAAAACACAAAAGTTGTCTAGAATCATGTATACATGCCTCTTCTTAAATTTCATAATTTATCGAGATCGTTTACTATTTTTCAAGATGTACAAATCAATACAATTCACACTATACTAATAAACTCATGATTAAATTCTTTGTACCTTAACTCCACCACTTCGACCCTCCACTTTCGGCCTACACATATATCTCATGTGCCTTCCGTATACCTAACACCACTCCGAAGCCAAACTTGCACGCGGATATCATCCCGAGTTTGACTCATACTCCTCGGATGGTTAGCATATACGTACGCGCGTAAATCAAAACACTCGTCTACTCATGAGAACGAGACAACAATATACATATACGAAAATCTCACTCTTGAGAACAAATATAACAATGCCAAGCCTAAGGCATTTGAATAAATCTCATAATCCTCACTTTTTTTTTATACACTCTTTCTCACCAACACTCAAATAAAACAACAATTCATGAAGTCATGGTGGAGTATAAGGAATTTATCTATGGGTTTCTAATTAATTTTAATTTCATATAACTATGAGTGTGATTACAAACATAAAATAAATCTACATAAAAATCCTAAAACTGACAAACACAACTAATCAAAATAATTAAAATCAATCAATCAACAAAAAATCCTAAACCTTACATACACAACTAATCAAAATAATTAAAATCAATTTATCATCTTTATATAACTACAAAATCAAATAACATCAAATAAATAAAAATAAATAAATAAAAATAACGAATTAAACATAAATCAAAAGAAATAAATTTTGTACTCACAATATTTTTTTAAAGATCAAAAAATTATTTAAAGAACCAATAGAATCACCAAAACAAAACCCTAATATTTTTCTTCCTTTTTCTTTTCACCCTTTTCCGCCGTCTCTCTATTCTTTCTCAATTCTTTGATTAATCTCTCTCCCTCTCGCACTCGGCTGCCGCATACACTTTTCTCTTCCTTTTTGTTTGGTTCTGTTTTTTTTTTTTTTTTTTTCTCCTTATTAGTATCAGCCACTTATACATGCTTAACCTAACTTAGGATTATATATTATTTTATAATACATAAAACATATTTGACTAATATATTTATATTATAAAAATAGAACATAAATATAATATATATAAATATAAATATGATATATATTTTATCAATATATAAACATCTCTTTTTTTTAAACCATATAAATATATCAATATTCAAATTAATTATCCATAATTAAACAACACATTAAATTAATTAAATACCACATTAAATTCTCATGGATCTACATAATTAATAAAGTCAAAAATAAAATAAGATAATAATAATCATAATAATAATAAATAATGACTTAAGAAAATTAGGGTCACTACAATATACACACCTCAAAAGAATCTCGCTACAAGATTCGATAGGAGAGAATACTAGGCAAAAAGTTCCGAGTGCATAAGCCGAACTTTCTCTTCTAACTCCCAAATAATATTGTTCTCATCTTCGCTCCATTGCACTTTCACCAAGTTCACTTTCCTGCGCCGTAACTGCTTTACATCCCAATCTAGAATAGTAACTGGTCGCATCACATATGTTAGATCATCACTAATCTCCAACACTTCTGGTGATACTACTTAGGAAGGGTCTTGTACACACTTCCACAATAAAGATATATGGAACACATTGTGAATCATAGCTAAAGCAGGCGGTAGAGCTAATTTGTAAGCCACATTACCAATTTTCTCAGTGATCTCATATGGTCCCACAAATCTAGGTGCCAACTTTTCCCTCTTTCCAAACCTCATGACCCATTTCATCGGCGAGACCTTCAAATATACAAAATCTCCAACATTCAACTCAACCCCTTTACGTTTTCTATCAGCGTAACTCTTTTGACGACTATGTGCAGTCTTAATACGTTCCCGATTAATGTTCACCTTCTCCATGGTCTCTCTCACCAACTCTGGCCCTAATAACGACCTATCTCCTACCTCCATCCAACATGCAGGTGATCAACATGGCCTCCCATACAAAGCCTCAAAAGGTGCCATCCCGATACTGGAGTGATAGCTTCTATTATAAGCAAACTCCACCAATGGCAAGTGTTCTTCCCAACTACCACTAAGATCGAGAACACAAGCTCTCAACATATCCTCCAAGATCTGATTTACCCGCTTAGTTTGCCCAACTGCCTGAGGATGATGAGCCGTGCTCAGGTTTAACATAGCACCCAAAGCATGCTGAAAACTCTCTTAAAACTTTGCCACAAACAACGGATCACGGTCCGAAACTATAGAAACTGGTGCGCCATGAAATCGCACCACCTCCCGAATATACAACCTAGCCAGTTTATCCGCAGTTCGGCGAACACTGATAGGAATAAAATGAGCAGACTTGGTAAGTCGATCTACTATCACCCAAATAGATTCATTGCCTCGCTTAGACCGCAGAAATCCATCCACGAAGTCCATAGAGATGTACTCCCATTTCCAAGTAGAAATCTCAAGAGGCTGCAAAAGTCCAAACGGTCGTTGGTGTTCTGCCTTAACCTGTTGGCACACATAACATCGAGAAACATACTCTCATACGTCTTTCTTCATACCTTCCCACCAAAACATCCTCTTCAGGTCATGATACATTTTAGTTCCACCAGGGTGAATGGTATATCGGGACCTATGGATATCATCCATAATCTCTTTTCTCAATTCAACAATGTTAGGTACACACAACCTGCCTTTAAATCGCAATCCCCAATTTGAATCCACAGACCAATCAGTAGGACAATCATCGATCAAATCCACTACAAGATCATTGAGCTTGCTGATGAGAAACCCATCTAAATTCTGCATCTGACGAACTTTACCCAATAAAATCGGCTGCACGGTCAAACTACCATTGTATGCCTTCTCAGCACTCTCTATTGGTTGAACATCATGCATAAAAAGAAGCTATAATCCCATGTTGTCGACTAAGTGCATCAGCGACCACATTTCCTTTCCTTGGGTGGTAAAAGATCTCGAAATCATAACTACTGACGAATTCAACCCACCTCTGTTGTCTCATGTTCAACTTTTTTTGAGAAAAAAGATATTTGAGTCTCTTGTGATCTGTGTACAACTCAAAGTGCTCCCCAAACAAGTAGTTCGCCACACTGTCAACGTAAAAACAACTGCTGCCAACTCTAAGTCATGAGTAGCGTATCGTCTCTCATGAGGTTTTAACTGTCGAGAAGCATAAGATACAAGTTTTTGATGCTGCATCAACACACATCCCAACCCAGTTCCACTTGCATCAGTAAACACTACTAACTTTTCCCCTTGTACCGGTATAGTTAACACCGGAGCTGTAGTTAATCGCTGCTTCAATTCCTAGAAAGCTTTCTCACAATCATCTATCCATAAGAACTTCACATTCTTGCGGGTCAACTTGTTCATGGGTGCTGCAATAGTGGAAAACTTCTCTATAAATCTTTTGTAATAACCAGCTAGTCCTAAAAAACTTCTCACCTCTGTAGGGTTCGTGGGCTGCTTCCATTCTTTGACCGCAACAACTTTCTCAAGATCTACCGCTATCCCTTGATTGGATACAACATGCCCCAAAAATCGAACTTCTTTCTCCCAAAAGTGACACGTATTGAACTTAGCGTATAACTGTTGCTCCTTCAAAGTCTGCAATACAACTTTCATGTGTTCTCTGTGTTCCTCCTTATTCTTAGAATACACTAGAATATCATCTATGAAGATAATCACAAACTTATCTAGTTATGGTTGAAAAATTCTGTTCATCAAGTCCATGAAATAGGCAGAGCATTGGTCAAACCAAAAGGCATTACAGGAAATTCATACAACCCATACCGAGTCCGAAAAGCAGTAAGCGGTATACTTTCCTCTGATACACCCATCTGATTGTAACCTGTTCTGAGATCAAACTGAGAGAACATAGCTGCTTCCTTCAACTGATCAAACAAGTCATCAATTCTAGGTAGCAGATACTTGTTCTTGATAGTCACATTGTTCAGCTCTCTGTAATCTATGCACCTACGGAGAGTGTCATCTTTCTTGGAGACAAAGATCGCAGGTGCTCCCCACGATGAGTTACTTGAATGTATAAAGCCTTTCTGAAGCATCTCTTCCAGCTGCTTCTTCATCTCCACAAGCTCTTTAGGCGCCATTCTGTATGCCGCCTTAGAAATTGGTGCGGTTCCCGGCACTAGGTCAATGCGAAATTGCAGCGACCCTAATTTTCTTAAGTCATTATTTATTATTATGATTATTATTATCTTATTTTATTTTTGACTTTATTAATTATGTGGATCCATGAGAATTTAATGTGGTATTTAATTAATTTAACGTGTTATTTAATTATGGATAATTAATTTGAATATTGATATATTTATATGGTTTAAAAAAAAGGGATGTTTATATATTGATAAAATATATATCACATTTATATTTATATATATTATATTTATATTCTATTTTTATAATATAAATATAATAGTCAAATAGGTTTTATGTATTATAAAATAAAATATAAATCTAAGTTAGGTTAAGCATATATAAGTGGCTGATGCTAATAAGAAAAAAAAAAAAAAAACAGAACAAAAAAAAAGGAAGAGAAAAGTGTGTGCGGCAGTCGAGTGCGAGGGGGGGAGAGATTAATCAAAGAATTGAGAAAGAACAGAGAGACGGCGGAAAATGGAGAAAAGAAAAAGGCAGAAAAAAATTAGGGTTTTGTTTTGGTGGCTCTATTGATTTTTCAAATAATTTTTTGATTTTCAAAAAAATATTGTGAGTATAAAACCCACTTCCCCTGATTTATGTTTAATTCGTTGTTTTTATTTTTATTTATTTGATGTTAGTTTGATTTTGTATTTATATAAAGATGATAGATTGATTTTAATTATTTTGATTAGTTGTGTATGTAAGGTTTAGAGTTTTTAGATGATTGATTGATTTTAATTATTTTGTTTACTTGTGTATGTAAGGTTTAGGGTTTTTTATTGATTGATTGATTTTAATTATTTTGATTAGTTGTGTTTGCCAGTTTTAAGTTTTTATATGGATTTATTTTATGGTTGTAATCACACTCATGGTTATATGAAATTAAAATTAATTAAAAACCTATAGATAAATTCCTTATACTCCACCATGACTCAATGGATTGTTGTTTTATTTGGGTGTTGGTGAGAAAGAGTGTATAAAAAAAAAAGTGAGGATTATGAGATTTATTTGAATGCCTTAGGTTTGACATTGTTATGTTTGTTCTCAAGAGCGAAACTCATGAGTAGACGAGTGCTTTGATTTACGCACGTACGTATATGCTAACCATCCGGGGAGTGTGAGTCAAACTCGGGGCGATATTCGCGTGCAAGTTTGGCTTCGGGGCGATGTTAGGTATACGTGAGGCACATGGGATATATGTGTAGGCCGGAAGTAGAGGGCCGAAATGGTGGAGTTAAGGTACAAAGAATTTAATCATGAGTTTATTAGTATAGTGTGAATTGTATTGATTTGTACATCTTGAAAAATAGTAAACGACCTCGACAAATTATGAAATTTGAAAAGAGACATGTATACGTGATTCTAGACAACTTTTGTGTTTTAACTTTTTATTAAAAAGATTGATTAGAACTTATAATCGGATGATCTTAAATATTATAGTTTTGATTCATTTTAGCAATGCAGATTTTGGAGGCTGTTTTAACTCACGAAACGAGCTTATTTTTATTGGTTTAATACAAAATGAAGTAAAACATTATTCTGCATACTTTTCGTGTTTTGAACTTTTACGAAAAAAATCATCTTAGGGCAGTTTTTGTTCGTTTTCAACTTCAGATTTTTCGATTGAATTCCGTCTAGGTTTTTCTATCAAGTTTTTCTCTCAGTCTGTTCAGTTTCTGTTAAATTCATTCGCGTTATATTTTAGGAAATTTGATTCTTTACAACTTTTGTTCTTTGAGTTTTGGTCAATTCGAATTATTTAAGCATGAAACGGTGCATTTTAATACTTCTTCAGTAAGTTACTTATGATTAAATTATACTAACTTTATTTTTTTTGCAGGATGGTGGGTCTTACTAACTTTTTTATGCAGGGCTGACCCACCATATTTTTATTTCTATTTTGTTTATTTTATAATCAATTCATATTCCGTTGTGTACAGACAAGAAATTAAATGCCACTGTATCTCGGGAAACTACCCATTTCTCGGTGCGGTTGGAACTACCTGTCTTGTCCCGTAATAAGAATTAAATGTATTTTTGTTTGTGTCTAGTGGATACATGGGTGTTAAATCTTGTACTTATACCAGTATACCTATATACTGACCCGTTTTGTCTCTTGGCAACTCGGGTGCGTTCTGTTTGGGCGGGGCCGAGCTTCCTTTGCAGGATTAGTTGGGGCTACAGTGGTGACATGGAATTACTATAGTGTTGGACTTGTCGTTTGGACTTCTTTTGTTTTCTTGAGCTTAGGGTTGATATTATTTTATGTATTTATTATTATTTTCTTTTATGACTTTAGTATTGGGATAATTTAGCATAGTTTATAACCGTACATTATTTAAGTTATTTTGACTAAGTATTGTTACTTTAATGTTTGAGGTATTGGTTAGTTATGAAATTATGGTGGATAGTTTGGTTTGCGTTTAGTTTTTTTATTTCACCCCTAAAATTTGGATGATGGAATATTAATTGGAGTTTAGTTTTAATTTAATATTTAATTGTCCAAATTTGGGGGCATGACAGAAATTCTACTACCCGTCGAGGTGGAGGTCCAGGTATCTCCTGAAATACATCTTCAAACTCACGTACCACACCTACCTCACTAATATCCTGCTTAGGGATTTCTACTGAGCATAGAAAACTCGTCATCACCGACTCTTCTCCATCGCTAGAAGTGTGGGTAAGCCGTGGCATAGCAAGAATATCTATATTTACAATCCTTTCAACACAATCTAGAGTCACAAAGTATTTTCGCAGCCAATCCATACCCAAAATAGTTGTAAACCCCTCAAAACCTAACATAATTAGGTCCGCATACAAGACTTTACCCGCAAACTCAATCTCAAAATCTTTACACATCTCATAAAGAGTAATTGCCCCTCCTAAAGGGGTCTCAACATGAATAGGTCTAGATAAAGAGGTAGTTACAATATGTTCTCTTTCTACAAACTGTCTAGATATAAAAGAATGAGAGGCGCCAATATCAAAAAGTACTTTAATGGGTTCTTGAAAAAGATTAAAAGTACCTTGCACTTTGTCAGTTCTTGGCATCACTACAAATGCTTTGGCTGGAGCTGTCTGACCCTGTCGCGCCTGCTGTCTCTGAGGGCAATCCTTGATTACATGCCCCAACTGCTGACACCCAAAACACTTCCTATTGCTCGGCTGAGGTGCTACTGGTTGGATAGGTGGGGGCCCCTTTACTGAGGTACAAGAGGACGATAACCCAACTGTGGCACTTGGTGCTGCTGTCCTTGATAACCCTATGGGCGCAGACCACATTGTCTCTGATAATAGTGCCCTTGGGGCTGGAAATTGCCCTGAGGCCGAAAATTACCCTGAGGTCTGAAATTTCCCTGACTACCCTGTTGTCGTGGCCTCTGAAACTGTTGATCCCTATGCCTTTGATCATAGGGTTGGTATCTGTTCCCATCCCGCTGCTGTAAGTGACTCCCTCTAGAAGTCTCTCCGACCTTGGCCTTCCCTTCTTTAAACTGCTTCTCTTTTTCCTCATACTTCAGTGCCAAGTCAAGACCTCTATCAAACGGTTCAGCATCAAAGGGAATAAGGGACTTAGACAAGTAATGACTCAATCCCTTAATAAACTTCGCATTCTTCTTCTCTTGCGTATCAACCAAGTAAGGGGCATATCGAGACAACTCATTAAACTTGGTGACATACTCGACCACTGTTCTACCTTCTTGAGTCAGCTTCGAAAATTCATCACTCAGCTGAGACCGAATAGCAGCAGGAACAAACTTCCGGTCAAAACGAGTCTTGAAATCTGTCCAAGTCAAAGTTGTTAAATCTAGACCCTCCTTCCACGAGTTCCACCAAAATAGGGCTGCTCCCTCAAGCTGATGTGTCGCCAGCTCCTGTTTTTGGACCTCGGTGAGCTACATACGACTAAACACCATCTCACATTTTTGAACCCAAGCATCAGCTGCAATGGGTCCTCCATTTCTAGAGAATTTCTGACCTCCCAAAGAACCAAAGTCTTTGTTTCTCTTCAGAAAGGGCTGGCCTTGATTATTGTTCTGAACAACCTGAAGTAACTGAGCCATCATCTCCCCCACATTAACCTGCACCGTATTGGTTGCCTCAGTAGCAATCACCGCTGCCACTGCCGTTGCCGCTGCGTTAGCAGCTGTTTCTTCCCATATGCCATTAAGCTCAACACTTCTCAAATTATACCTTCCAGCCATCACCTTCAAGTTAAACACACAAAAATTCGTTCATGAATACTTAGAATAAATTCAACCACCAACCTAAACCAGCTAACCCATGTTTCCACAATCCGAGGATCACCTAAACTCTCACAAGTCTAGGGTAACCTAGAGCTCTGGTACCAAACTGTCACGCCCCAAAATTTGGACAATTAAATATTAAATTAGAACTAAACCCCAATTAATATTCTATCATCCAAATTTTAGGGGTGAAACAAAAAAACTAAACGCCAACCAAATTATCCACCATAATTTCATAACTAATCAATACCTCCAACATTAAAGTAACAATATGTAGTCAAAATAACTTAAATAATGTACGGTTACAAACCATGCCAAATTATCTCAATACTAAAATCATAAAAGAAAATAATAATAAATATATAAACTAATATCAACCCTAAGCTCAAGAAACAAAAGAAGTCCAAACGACAAGTCCAACACTATAGTAATTCCACGTCACCACCGTAGCCCCAACTAATCCTGCAAAGGAAGCTCGGCTGCGCTCAAACAGAATGCACCCGAGTTGTCAAGAGACAAAACGAGTCAGTATGCAGGTATACTGGTATGAGTACAAGATTTAACACCCATGTGTCCACTAGACGCAAATAAAAACACATTTAATTCTTATTACGGGATAAGATAAGTAGTTTCAACCGCATCAAGACAAATTGGTAGTTTTTCGAGATACGGTGACATTTAGTTTTTTGTCCGTACACAACGGAATATAAATTGATTATAAAATAAACAAAATAAAAGTAAAAATATGGTGGGTCAGCCCTGCATAAAAAAGTTAGTAAGACCCACCATCTTGCAAAAAAAATAAAGTTAGTATAATTTAATCATAAGTAACTTGCTGAAGAAGTATAAAAATGCACCGTTTCATACTTAAATAATTCGAATTGACCAAAACTCAAAGAACGAAAGTTGTATAGAATCAAATTTCCTAAAATATATTGCAAACGAATTTAACAGAAACTGAACAGGTTGAGAGAAAAACTAGATAGAAAAACCTAGAAGGAATTCAATCGAAAAATCTGAAGCTGAAAACGAACAAAAACTGCTCTAAGATGATTTTTTTCGAAAAAGTTCAAAACATGAAAAGTGTGCAGAATAATGTTTTACTTCAGTTTACACGAAACTAATAAAAATGAGCTCGTTTCGTTGGTTAAAAGAGCCTATAAAATCTGCATTGCTAAAATGAATCAAAACTATAATATTTAAGATCATCCGATTATAAGTTCTAATCGATCTTTTAATAAAAGTTAAAACACAAAAGTTGTCTAGAATCACGTATACATGCCTCTTCTCAAATTTCATAATTTATCGAGGTCGTTTACTATTTTTCAAGATGTACAAATCAATACAATTCACACTATACTAATAAACTCATGATTAAATTCTTTGTACCTTAACTCTACCACTTCGGCCCTCCACTTCCGTCCTATGTGCCTTCCGTATACTTAACACCGCTCCAAAGCCAAACTTGCACGCGGATATTGTCCCGAGTGTGACTCATCAAACTCCCCGGATGGTTCGCATATACGTACGTGCGTAAATCAAAGCACTCATCTACTCATGAGAACGAGGCAACAATATACATATACAAAACATCTCACTCTTGAGAACAAATATAACAATGCCAAGCCTAAGGCATTTAAATAAATCTCATAATCCTCACTCTTTTTTTTTATACACTCTTTCTCACCAACACTCAAATAAAATAACAATCCATGGAGTCATGGTGGAGTATAATGAATTTATCTATGGGTTCCTTATTAATTTTAATTTCATATAACTATGAGTGTGATTACAACCATAAAATAAATCCACATAAAAATCCTAAAACTGACAAACACAACTAATCAAAATAATTAAAATCTATCAATCAACAAAAAACCCTAAACCTTACATACACAAGTAAACAAAATAATTAAAATCAGTCAATCATCTAAAAATTCTAAACCTTGCATACACAACTAATCAAAATAATTAAAATCAATTTATCATCTTTATATAAATACAAAATCAAACTAACATCAAATAAATAAAAATAACGAATTAAACATAAATCAAAGAAAGTGAATTTTGTACTCACAATATTTTTTTGAAGATCAAAGAATTATTTAAAGAACCAATAAAGCCACCAAAACAAAACCCTAATCTTTTTTTTTTCTTTTTTATTTTTAGCATCAGCCACTTATATATGCTTAACCTAACTTAGGATTATATTTTATTTTATAATACATAAAACCTATTTGACTATTATATTTATATTATAAAAATAGAACATAAATATAATATATATAAATATAAATATGATATATATTTTATCAATATATAAACATCTCTTTTTTTTTAAACCATATAAATATATCAATATTCAAATTAATTATTCATAATTAAATAACACGTTAAATTAATTTAATACCACATTAAATTCTCATAGATCCACATAATTAATAAATCCAAAAATAAAATAAGATAATAATAATAAATAATGACTTAAGAAAATTATGGTCGCTACACCGGCACAAAGAAATTTGTTGTCAGTAAATTTCTGGACTTCGTTATGGTGGACTTTCAAATGGTAATTTCTCAAGTTCAAAATTTTCAATTAATTTTTCATGATATTCATTCTAAAGGTATGTCTCTTAGCAAGTCTTTCCAAGTCGCTGCTTTAGTGGAAAAGTTACCACCGGCTTGAAAAGATTTCAAAAATTATTTAAAATATAAACGCAAGGAGATGATCATGGATGAATTGATTGTAAGATTAAGAATTGAGGAAGATAATCGAAAGGCTGAAAAGATGAATGGTAAAAATTCCATTGAGTCTAAGGCTAATGTGGTTGAACAAGTGCACACACCACATAACAAAAAGATGAAGTTTACTAGAGATGGTCCTAAATAAGGCAATAACAATGGCAATAAAAAGTTCAAAGGTAAATGCTATAATTGTAGCAAGACTGGACATCGAGCTTCTAATTGCTGCCGCCCTAAGAAAGATCGCAGAAGTACGAGCAAAAAGACCACCAATCAGGCCAATGTGACAGAATTAGATTACATCTCTGACGAGATAAATGACATCAACCTCTCTGTTGTGGTGTCTGAGGCTAATTTGGTTGGAAATCCCAAGTAATGGTGGGTTGACATTGGGGCAACTCATCACAAATGTGCGGACAAAAAGATGTTCACTACTTACAATGAGGCTACAAATGGTGAACAACTTTTCATGGAAAATTATTCTATTTCTACTGTGAAAACCCATATTTAAATTATTCTTGAAAGAAAATAAATAAATAAATTAATTAATTAGTTTTAAATTAACCAAATCCTATCACTAACAAAGACCCTATTAAGAATAATAATTTTGTGGGTGTTCAATATTTATTGTTTATAAATTATTTTAATTAGGATTCAATATAATAATTATTCTTACTAAATACCTTAGATAAAAATCTTAGTGTATCAATTTTCAGAACCCATACAAATACACACACACACACACAAAAAAAAAAAAAAAGAAAAAAAAAGGAGATGTTCGTAGCTATGCCACGTGCTTGTTTGCATGGCGGTATAGGAACCATAAACCACAATCCCTCTTGGAATTTAGGGAAAGAAACCACCATCCCTCTTGGAATTTAGGGAAAGCTTTCATTCTTGGAACTTTGAGAAAGTGAGCAAGATAAAATAATGGAAAGAATGAGAGGGAGAGAGAGATGTCTTCAACTAGCATTTTATATATATATATATATATGCATGCAAGCCTTCCTTGTGCATGCAAGCATTCGGTAGAAGAAAAAAAAAAAAAAGAGAGGAGAGAAATCTCTTAAGCAACCAAGTTTAGTAGTAGGGGAGGAAGAAGAGTAGGAGGTTAAGGAAACCAAAGTTCTCAACCATTTTGTCACCCTACTACTAGGTAAGAAAAACCCTTCCAACCCTCTCATTTTTTTTTTATTGTTGGAATCTTCAGATTTTATTCCTATGATAAAATGACTAATTTATAGATAGAAATTTTTATATATATGTATGTAAATTTTGTGATGTGTATATCAAATATCTGAAGATACTGATAGTCAAAAAAAAAATCATGGCATTATTGTAAAAATAGGCTTGCATGTGTATTTCATACCATTAAAGAGTGAATTGAAGAATTTATTTGGTCTTTGAATCTGCCAGCCTGTTACCCGAATTTTTAGATTATTTTATACTCAAAATTTCGAGATGATTTCTTCTACAAAGTTGTTGATAATGATGTCTAGTTTGTCTAGAAATTTTTGGGAATAATTTTCGAGTTTTCTACGAATTTATACAAATTTTTAACTAAATCTGAAACTGTGTTGAGAATAATCTGTCTTGAATCTGCCAGCATGTCACTCGAATTGTTAGATAATTTTATACTCAAAATTTCGAGATGATTTCTTCTACAAAGTTGTTGATAATGATGTCTAGTTTATCCAGGAATTTTGGTAACAATTTTTGAGCTTTTTACGAATTTATACAAATTTCTAACTAAATCTGAAACTGTGAGACAGATTTTACCATGTATTTGAAAATTTATTTAAAATTCTATACTAAGCCAAATATGGTAATTTCTAATTAAAATATGAAATTTGAGAAGTCTAGTTTCATGATAAATTTTTAGATTATGGGTTTGATCTATAAATTTAAGCATGGAATTAATGTAAGGAAATGTAACAAATCTGTGTCATAAACACCCTTGGAATTTGTTTAGAATTATTTATAAGTTATTTTTGGAAAATAATTTCTGAAAAATAACCATAACATGTTTATTGAGTATCCTGTAGATTGATATGAATTTTAGAGTTGTATAAGTAATGTATTTATAATTTTATTTGCAAGATATATACTCTGAAAGTTTTTCTGGACAGGATAAAATATTATGCTAGTCTAATTTTGTAAATAAAAAATTTGTGCATGTGTGTATTTATGGTTTAATTCTTGTATCTAAGTTATTATTTCATACCATGGTTTAAATAAATTGTTTATTTAAATTCTGTACTTTTATTTAATATTGTGTGACACATGCAATATTTTATGATTGGGAATTTTAATGAGTTGGTATAACATTACTTGTGATTAAAAATTTGGAATTATTTGTGATTAATATCAAAATTAACTAAAATGATTAACGGCATATACAAAGTTAACAATTGACGGTTAATATCAGTTGTTCGGGGTGAGTCTTGGTTTAAAGACTGTACGGAATTAAGGGTTGACGGTTAACCTCGGTTGTTCAGGGTGAGCCCTGGTTTTGAGAATTCTCACGTAAATTGTGTTGCGAAACTCTAAGATGGCACGGGACTTATTTGAACCCTTTTCGGTATTCGGTTTTGGAATAAGGGTGGATGTGCAGGTGGCACACAGGGAGGTTACTTACCCCTGGCAGACCGTTTCCTTGGGGCAGACCACGGATGCCACTACTTGGGTATATAACTCCGGACGTGGGCATCCCTGGTAGTTACGGTTGGTAACACTTAAATATTTGACCAAGGGAGGGTTTCAAATTAACCGTTGCCATGCTTAGTGGTTGGTAAGTTAAATCTCTTTGGTGAGATTTCGAGTGTCACCTAATTTATAAAAAATTACTGAAATTATTCTAATGGTTGTAAATTCTGTGTATAATTATATTGTTATCTCATGTTTAGAATATTATTATTTTTCTTTTAAAAAGAATGGTAGGTTGGTTACGTTTTTCTTACTGTGTTGCAAAACTCATGGCATATATTTTGTTGCCCTGGCGTTTCATGCCAGATTATGTCGAAGAAGGGACTGAGGCTGAAATTGGAGCTGCTGCCAATATCGAACCTTGGCTGACTTAGAGTCAAGATTTTATCAAAATAAAATCCTGTTATCCCTTGTATTAGGATTTAACTATGTTGTGACGTTGTGTGTGAACTTGTAGTTTTATTTTGTCGTTGGACTTTGACTATGTAAGAACTTAAAAGTTCCTAATTAGTAGTTAAAACTTTATCTAGCAAGTTATCGTTATTTAAATCTTATGACGTTTCAAAAAAAAAAAAAAAAATTGGGGCGTCACAGCTTGGTATCAGAGCCTAGGTTTGAACCTTTGGGCCATGGGTAGTAGTTTATTATTTTTACAATTAAGAAAACCTTAAGTTAATTTGTAATTCTCGGTGACCTAACTAAGTTAGAACCTTTTTATTTGTAGGATGCCAGGGTCATCAGACATTAACTCTAACGAGGAAAATTCGGTGGAAAACTATGACA
Source organism: Camellia sinensis (assembly GCF_055761805.1). Taxonomy (NCBI): domain Eukaryota; kingdom Viridiplantae; phylum Streptophyta; class Magnoliopsida; order Ericales; family Theaceae; genus Camellia; species Camellia sinensis. Next base: position 133,068,943 of record NC_138974.1, read on the forward strand.
TAGAATCTGACCCAAGTGAAGAAGTGGAGATACCTATAGAAGACTATGAATCCATAGAATCTGACCCAAGTGAAGAAGTGGAAATGCCTATAGAAGACTATGAATCTGAGCCTGAGCTTGACCCTGAACCTGATCCTGAACTTGAGCCTGAACTTGAGTCTGAAGAAGTTGAAGAAGTTGTACCAATATACAACCCCCCGGAGGTTATTGTGATTGAGTCGGACACGGAAGATGAGTCTATGGAAGGCAATACCGAGGAGAACACTGGAGATACAGGAGCCACGTTTGAGGGTTGGGATGTGCAAAACGGGTTGCAGATTGGCTCTTTTGTATATGTCAGACTTTATCCTCTAGGAGGTTGTGCTTGGAAAGCTGAGAGTTGGGTGGGTACCTATATCGGACCTGTCCAGATTCTAGGACAAAAGACTCCCTGGGTATATCAATTAGGCCCTTTCCCGGATGGTTTCACTGATAGAGTGGGCGACCTTTTTGACTTTTGGAGCCTTCAGTGTATCATGCCCGACCCAAGCAGAATTGTGAGGAGAGATGGGTCAGTGAACTTCAGGGACTGGAGGAATTATCGGGAGGAGCCAGCGCTGCTGCTAGGGCATCGTGTGTGCGAAATTGCTATCTTTGTAAGGGTGCTGTGGCGATTCATGGGACTTTTCCAAGCCACATGGGAGCCGGAAGCCCTGGTGTGGAGAGACTCTCCTTGGCTATTTTAAGGGGTCTTAAGGAAACTATAAGCTAGGCTAACTGATTGTTTTGTATGCTCACATGTAAAAATTGCCTAGTTTAGAATTGTGAGTGTAGGAGTCAACTCGGATTGTAGGGACTATCCCTTGCCCGTAGTATGTTATTTAATCTTTTCCTTTGTTTTATTTGTATTTTGCTAATTGTAGCTTATCTAATCTAATTAATGAAGTCTTTTTTTTTAACTATCCTTGCACATACGTATAATAATAATAATGATAATAAATAAATGAATAAATCACAAGAAAATCCCATCATGCAGAATGGCTGGACGAACAAGAAATAATAACAACGGTAATGGTGATGGAGTGCCGGAAGGCGATGTCGCTCGAATTATACGCGCGATTGTTGATAGGGTAAGCAATATACCACCCCGAAACCAAGATCAAAACAAATCGGAGATGATAGCAAAATTTGAAAAACTACGTCCCCACAAATTCCTTGGTGGACCAAACCCCCATGAAGCTGAAGCTTGGTTAAGACAAATTAAGAAGTTGCTAGATACTTCCGACATCCGAGATGAACAAGATAGAGTGACCATGGCGGCGTTTCAAATGGAAGGGGAAGCAGATCATTGGTGGGAAATGATCAAGGGTACTCGACATGTAGAGACATTAACTTGGAGACAGTTCGAAGATCTGTTCATGGAAAAGTATTTTCCTAACTCGCTAAAACAAGAAATGATTCAAGAGTTCCTCCAACTGAAACAAGGAAAAATGTCAGTCGCTCAATATGCGAACCGTTTTGAAGCTCTTTCACGGTACGCTTCAGCCATAGTAGCAAATGAAGAGGATAAGGTTAGGTGATTTGAATGGGGCTTGGACACAGACATTAGAGGAAGATTGATCGCAGTGCAACTCTCCACCTATGCCCAGATGGTGGATCGAGCTTTAATTGTGGAACGAGAGTTAGCAGATTCCGAACGCATTCGAAATCAGCGATCAAGGAACAACAACCAACCACGCGGAGGAGGCCCAGTCCGCAACACCAGAAACCATCCTGCGCCAGCACCTTATGCCGGAGGGATGCAGCAGCAACAAAGGCAGAATCGAGGAAACCAGCAAGGAGGAAACTTTGTAAATGAGTGGAAAGGAAGATGTTTTAGATGTGGTCAACAGGGGCATCGTCGAAGTGAGTGTCCTCAAGGTGGGGAGTATTTTATGGATCAGCGAGGGGCACAACAATACAACAGATGCCAACCTGGGCAAGGTTCTAAGCCTACTCAAAATACTCAGACCAACAAGGGGCAGCCACAAGCCTCTAGGAATGCAGGCCGACCAAGACCACAACCACAAGGAGCTGGAAATGGGAAGAAACTAGGAGAGACTAACCAACAAGCAGTAGGGAGAATGTATGCTCTCCAAGAAGAAGAAGATGTTGATAACCCATCAGTGATTCAAGGTATGTTAATCCTTATGAATTCTTGGGTTAAAGTATTGTTTGATTCTGGAGCTTCGCATTCTTTTATATCCACTGCATGTATGACAAGTTTGGGTTTAAAGCGAGAGGCGCTAGAGATAGCTATGAGTGTCGTTTCACCCTTAGGAGGTCAAACCCGAGTAAATCTAGTATGTAAATCTTGTGAGCTAGAAATCTCCGGTTCATATTTGATCTGTGATCTAAGAGTTATGGATATGTCTGATTTTGACATCATCCTAGGAATGGATTGGTTGTCAGTTCATCAAGCCATTATTGATTGTTACCATAGGACAGTGACAGCATCCTCCCTTAACGGCACGAAAGTCCAATTTAAAGGAGATAGACAAGATTCTCTAACTCCAACGTGTCGCAAGTCGAGACGGCATGATCAACTAATCGGATGGTTGGCAAGCCTAATTTTGGAAGGCAAAAATCGAGAGGATCCAGGATTACCCCATGTGGTGTGTGAGTACGCTGACGTTTTCCCTGATGAATTACTAGGGTTACCCCCAAAACGAGATGTAGATTTCACGATTGAGCTTCAACCCGGGACTTCACCGATTTCAATAGCACCACATCGTATGGCGCCAGCTGAACTTCGAGAACTGAAGGAGCAGTTGCAAGAACTGTTGAGTAAGAAGTTCATCAGACCAAGTACGTCCCCTTGGGGAGCGCCAGCATTATTCGCCAAGAAGAAGGATGGAACCTTAAGATTGTGCATCGATTATCGACAACTAAATCGAGCCACCATTAAAAATCGATATCCTTTACCCAGAATTGATGACTTGTTCGATCAATTAAGAGGTTCAAAATGTTTTTTCAAAATTGACCTTAGGTCGGGATACCACCAACTTCGTGTCAGAGGAGAAGATATACCCAAAACTGCATTTCGAACCCGTTATGGCCACTATGAGTTTGTGGTAATGCCATTTGGTTTGACAAATGCTCCTGGGGTATTCATGAGTTTAATGAACAAAATTTTTACCCCCTATTTAGACCAATTTGTGGTAGTATTCATTGATGATATTTTGATATACTCACGATCGGAGGAAGACCACGAGAAACATCTGAGAACCGTTTTGCAAACTCTAAGAGAAAACCAATTGTATGCTAAAGCTAGCAAATGTGAATTTTGGTTGAAGGAAGTAAAGTTCTTAGGTCATGTTGTGTCCGAATCAGGGATATCAGTGGATCCTGCTAAAGTAGAAGCAGTAATGGGGTGGAAACAACCTAAGAATACGTTTGAGATTCGTAGTTTCTTGGGATTAGCAGGTTATTATAGGAGATTCATTCAGGATTTCTCCAAATTAGCCAAGCCAATGACACGCCTAACGCAAAAAGGAGTAAAGTTTGAATGGAACGAAGCGTGTGAGCAGTCATTTCAAGAACTCAAGAAGAGACTGACAAGCGCTCCAATATTAATCATACCCGAATGCGACGTTGGGTATACTGTTTACTGTGATGCCTCTAAAGAAGGGTTAGGTAGTGTGTTAATGCAAAACGGGAAGGTAGTGGCTTACGGATCAAGACAATTGAAGAATCATGAGAAAAATTATCCTACTCACGATCTGGAGTTGGCAGTTGTGGTCTATGCACTTAAGACTTGGCAACATTACCTTTATGGCGAAAAATTTGAGATATTTACCGATCACAAAAGCTTGAAGTGCTTGTTCACACAAAGAGATTTGAACATGAGGCAGAGACGCTGGATGGAGTACCTTGAAGATTACCAATTTACCTTGTCTTATCATCCCGGAAAGGCTAATGTTGTAGCAGATGCACTAAGTCGAAAGACAAGGGAGATTGTAGCCAACATATCAATTAAAGAATGGGAAATGGTAAGCACTGTGAATGGTTTTAAGCTACAACCAGAGACTCAGAATGGAAAGGGTAGGTTGTTTACAATAGTTACAACACCCCAACTTCTTACCAAAGTGTTGGAAGCCCAAAGATTTGATCAGGAGACCAACTTCATCAAGGCCTGATTAGTGATCGAGGAATCTTCAACGGATTGGACACTCCATCAAGATGGTAGTTTAAGGTATTTAGGTAGAATTTCTGTGCCAAACATTGAACAATTAAGAGAGGAAGTACTTAAAGAATTTCACCATTCGATTTTTGCGGTTCATTCGGGAGGAAATAAGATGTACCAGGATCTTAAGCGACAGTATTGGTGGAGTGGAATGAAGAAGGATGTTGCTCAATTCGTATCTAAGTGTTTGACGTGTCAGCAAGTGAAGGCAGAACATCAAAGACCGGCAGGGAAACTCCAACCTTTACCAATACCTAAGTGGAAATGGGAACACATAACAATGGATTTTGTAACGGGATTACCCCGGTCGCCGCAAGGCCATGATGCCATTTGGGTGGTGGTTGATCGATTAACTAAGACGACACATTTCCTACCAATAGGACCAGCAGGCACACTCGAATCTTTAAGCCGATTATTTGTTCGAGAAATCATTAGATTGCATGGAGTACCAGTCTCAATAGTGTCAGATTGTGATTCTCGTTTTACGTCACAGTTCTGGCAAAGTCTGCAAAAGGCCTTGGGTACAGAGTTGTGTTTTAGTACAGCTTTTCACCCTCAAACTGACGGTCAATCAGAAAGAACAATTCAGACTTTAAAAGACATGCTTCGAGCTTGTGTGATGGACTTTAAAGGTAATTGGGAGAAACACTTACCACTAGTCGAATTCTCTTACAATAACAGTTTTCAAGCAAGTATTGGTATGGCACCGTATGAAGCTTTGTATGGACGGCCTTGCCGATCACCAATATGTTGGATAGAAGTCGGAGAGGCACCTCTTTTAGGGCCAGAATTAGTTCAAGAAACTACCGAGAAGGTGAAACTAATTAGGCAGAGGCTCGAGACCGCTCAGAGTAGGCAGAAAAGCTATGCAGATAAAAGGAGAAGACCTTTAGCATTTAAAGTTGGAGATCATGTGTTTCTGAAAAATACAGCCTCGTTGAGGAGTTGTTCGTTTCGAAAAGAAGGGAAAGTTGTCACCTCGCTTCATTGGACCTTTCGAAATTTTGGACAAAATAGGAGAAGTGGCGTACCGTTTGGCTCTACTGCCTCAACTGGCTGGAGTACATAATGTTTTCCACGTCTCTATGCTACGGAAATACGAGCCACACCCTTCTCACATCATTAATTGGGAGGAGATTAATCTTGATGAAGACGTGACAATTGAAGAAAAGCCTGTCAAGATTTTAGATCGTCGCGAGAAAAAATTACGAGGTAAAACTATACCATTGGTTCGAGTTCTCTGGAGACATTGTGGGACGGAAGAGTCAACGTGGGAGCGAGAAGATGTGATACGTGTCAATTATCCTCAACTTTTCGAATCTAAAGGTACGAATTAATTTCGAGGGCGAAATTCTTTTTAGGAGGGTAGATTGTGAAAACCCATATTTAAATTATTCTTGAAAGAAAATAAATAAATTAATTAATTAATTAGTTTTAAATTAACCAAATCCTATCACTAACAAAGACCCTATTAAGAATAATAATTTTGTGGGTGTTCAATATTTGTTGTTTATAAATTATTTTAATTAGGATTCAATATAATAATTATTCTTACTAAATACCTTAGATAAAAATCTTAGTGTATCAATTTTCAGAACCCATACAAATACACACACACACACACAAAAAAAAAAAAAAAGAAAAAAAAAGAGAGATGTTCGTAGCTATGCCACCTGCTTGTTTACATGGTGGTATAGGAACCATAAACCACCATCCCTCTTGGAATTTAGGGAAAGAAACCACCATCCCTCTTGGAATTTAGGGAAAGCTTTCATTCTTGGAACTTTGAGAAAGTGAGCAAGATAAAATAATGGAAAGAATGAGAGGGAGAGAGAGATGTCTTCAACTAGCATTTTATATATATATATATATATATATATGCATGCAAGCCTTCCTTGTGCATGCAAGCATTCGGTAGAAGAAAAAAAAAAAAAGAGAGGAGAGAAATCTCTTAAGCAACCAAGTTTAGTAGTAGGGGAGGAAGAAGAGTAGGAGGTTAAGGAAACCAAAGTTCTCAACCATTTTGTCACCCTACTACTAGGTAAGAAAAACCCTTCCAACCCTCTCATTTTTTTTTTATTGTTGGAATCTTCAGATTTTATTCCTATGATAAAATGACTAATTTATAGATAGAAATTTTTATATATATGTATGTAAATTTTGTGATGTGTATATCAAATATCTGAAGATACTGATAGTCAAAAAAAAAATCATGGCATTATTGTAAAAATAGGCTTGCATGTGTATTTCATACCATTAAAGAGTGAATTGAAGAATTTATTTGGTCTTTGAATCTGCTAGCCTGTTACCCGAATTTTTAGATTATTTTATACTCAAAATTTCGAGATGATTTCTTCTACAAAGTTGTTGATAATGATGTCTAGTTTGTCTAGAAATTTTTGGGAATAATTTTCGAGTTTTCTACGAATTTATACAAATTTTTAACTAAATCTGAAACTGTGTTGAGAATAATCTGTCTTGAATCTGCCAGCATGTCACTCGAATTGTTAGATAATTTTATACTCAAAATTTCGAGATGATTTCTTCTACAAAGTTGTTGATAATGATGTCTAGTTTATCCAGGAATTTTGGTAACAATTTTTGAGCTTTTTACGAATTTATACAAATTTCTAACTAAATCTGAAACTGTGAGACAGATTTTACCATGTATTTGAAAATTTATTTAAAATTCTATACTAAGCCAAATATGGTAATTTCTAATTAAAATATGAAATTTGAGAAGTCTAGTTTCATGATAAATTTTTAGATTATGGGTTTGATCTATAAATTTAAGCATGGAATTAATGTAAGGAAATGTGACAAATCTGTGTCATAAACACCCTTGGAATTTGTTTAGAATTATTTATAAGTTATTTTTGGAAAACACTTTCTGAAAAATAACCATAACATGTTTATTGAGTATCCTGTAGATTGATATGAATTTTAGAGTTGTATAAGTAATGTATTTATAATTTTATTTGCAAGATATATACTCTGAAAGTTTTTCTGGACAGGATAAAATCACCACTTTAATATTATGCTAGTCTAATTTTGTAAATAAAAAATTTGTGCATGTGTGTATTTATGGTTTAATTCTTGTATCTAAGTTATTATTTCATACCATGGTTTAAATAAATTATTTATTTAAATTCTGTACTTTTATTTAGTATTGTGTGACACATGCAATATTTTATGATTGAGAATTTTAATGAGTTGGTATAACATTACTTGTGATTAAAAATTTGGAATTATTTGTGATTAATATCAAAATTAACTAAAATGATTAACGGCATATACAAAGTTAACAATTGACGGTTAATACCAGTTGTTCGGGGTGAGTCTTGGTTTAAAGACTGTACGGAATTAAGGGTTGACGGTTAACCCCGGTTGTTCAGGGTGAGCCCTGGTTTTGAGAATTCTCATGTAAATTGTGTTGCGAAACTCTAAGATGGCACGGGACTTATTTAAACCCTTTTCGGTATTCGGTTTTGGAATAAGGGTGGATGTGCAGGTGGCACACAGGGAGGTTACTTACCCCTGGCAGACCGTTTCCTTGGGGCAGACCACGGATGCCACTACTTGGGTATATAACTCCGGACGTGGGCATCCCTGGTAGTTACGGTTGGTAGCACTTAAATATTTGACCAAGGGAGGGTTTCAAATTAACCGTTGCCATGCTTAGTGGTTGGTAAGTTAAATCTCTTTGGTGAGATTTCGAGTGTCACCTAATTTATAAAAAATTACTGAAATTATTCTAATGGTTGTAAATTCTGTGTATAATTATATTGTTATCTCATGTTTAGAATATTATTATTTTTCTTTTAAAAAGAATGGTAGGTTGGTTACGTTTTTCTTACTGTGTTGCAAAACTCATGACATATATTTTGTTGCCCTGGCGTTTCATGCCAGATTATGTCGAAGAAGGGACTGAGGCTGAAATTGGAGCTGCTGCCAATATCGAATCTTGGCTGACTTAGAGTCAAGATTTTATCAAAATAAAATCCTGTTATCCCTTGTATTAGGATTTAACTATGTTGTGACGTTGTGTGTGAACTTGTAGTTTTATTTTGTCGTTGGACTTTGACTATGTAAGAACTTAAAAGTTCCTAATTAGTAGTTAAAACTTTATCTAGCAAGTTATCGTTATTTAAGTCTTATGACGTTTCAAAAAAAAAAAAAAAAATTTGCGGCGTCACATCTACTGTGGTTGGACAAGGAAATGTGATCTTGAAGATAACATCAGGGAAGGAACTTACCCTCAACAACGTACTACATGTACTAGACATCCAGAAGAATTTAGTTTCTAGTTCTTTGTTAAGTAAAAATTGTTTTAGACTTGTATTTGAGTCTGATAAATTTGTATTAACAAAGAGTGTTATTTATGTTGGTAAGGGATGCATGAGTGATGGTCTCTTCAAGTTGAATGTAATGATGGTTGTACCAAAACTTGCTATTAAAGAGAATAACACATCTTTTGCTTATATTCTTTAGTCGAATTTACGGCATGGTAGATTAGGACATGTAAATTTTGATGCTTTGCGTAGATTAATTGGTTTAGATTATATACCAAAGTTTGAAATTAATTCTAATCACAAATGTGAGATTTGTGTAGAAGTGAAACTAACTAAGGCTCCATTTAAATCGGTTGAAAGAAAAATCGAACCTCTAGAATTAATTCATACAGATGTATGTGATCTTAAATTTGTTCAAACTAGAGGAGGCAAAAAGTATTTCATAACATTTATTGATGATTGCACAAGGTATTGTTATGTATACTTACTTAGAAGTAAAGATAAAACCTTAGAAATGTTTAAACTCTACAAAACTGAAGTTGAAAATCAACTTAGAAAAACTATTTAAATGGTTAGAAGTGATAAGGGTGGTGAATATGATGCACCATTAAATGAATTTTACATGGCATTATTCACCAAACTACAGCACCCTATTCTCCACAGCAAAATGAAATTACTGAAAGAAAAAATAGAACCCTAAAAGAAATGATGAATGCCATGTTTTTAAGTTCAAGCATACCTCAAAACTTGTGGGGGAAAACAATATTGTCTGCTAATTATGTTCTTAACAGAATACCCCATAAAAAAACTAACAGCATCCCTTATGAATTGTGAAAAGGTCGACCACCTTCCTATAAATACTTAAAAGTGTGGAGGTGTTTGGCAAAAGTTGAAATTCCTATTCCTAAAAAAACTAAGATTGGACCAAAAACGGTGGATTGTGTGTTTATTGGTTGTGCTCAGAATAGTAGTGCATATCGATTTCTGACTTATAAATCAGAAATACTTGATATAAATGTGAACACTATTATAGAGTCAATGAATGCTTTATTTTTTGAACATGTCTTTCCTTACAAGAAATGATAGGAATTAAGTTCACAGAAAAGAACTTATGATTATACACAAAGTTAAGAGACTAATGACAATTAAACACAAGAGACTAGTAATGGTCTCGACCAGCAGGATTTAACTGATGATGAACCAAGTCGAAGTAAGAGAGCAAGAACATCAAAATCCTTTGGTCTAGATTTTCTGACATACTTGTAGAAAATGAACCTCAAAGCTTTAAGGAAGCAATGACAGGTCCTGAAGCACCTTTGTAGAAAGAGGCTGTTAATAATGAAATTGAATCCATTATGCAAAATCATACTTGGGAATTGGTGGATCTTCTATCCGATTCTAAACCTCTTGGATATAAATGAATATTCAAGAGAAAAATGAAATCAAATGGTTCAATAGACAAATATAAAGCAAGACTTGTAGTAAAAGGTTACAGATAAAAAGAAGGTCTAGACTATTTTGACACATATTCCCCTGTGACAAGAATAACATCTATTCGCATGCTTATTACTATAGCAGTATTGTATAATTTAGAAATATATCAAATGGATGTTAAGACAGCTTTCTTAAATGGTAATCTAAATGAAGAGATCTATATGGAGCAACCCGAAGGGTTTATAGTGCCGGGACAAGAAAAGAAAGTTTGTCGGTTTGTAAAATCTCTTTATGGATTAAAACAAGCACCCATCCAATGGCATGAAAAATTTGATCATGCTATGTTTACTAATGGGTTAAAGATAAATGAATGTGACAAGTGCGTTTATGTTAAAAATACTGACCAAGGATATGTCGTAATTTGTCTTTATGTGGACGGCATGCTTATCATTAGAAGCAGTCAAAATATGATCAAATCAACTAAGCAAATGCTGAATAGAAGATTTGATATGAAAGATATGGGGGTCGCAAATGTTATATTAGGAATGAAAATTACTAAAACATCTTATGGGTATGCATTATCTCAATCTCATTATATTGAGAAAATTCTTGATAAATTTATCAAGAATGATATGAATGTAGCTAGAACACCTGTAGACATCAGTCTTTATTTATCGAAAAATAGAGGTGATGCGGTGTCTCAGTTAAAATACTCCAAAATCATTGGAAGCCTAATGTATCTAATGAATTGTACTCGTCCTGATATAGCCTATGTTGTCAGTAAATTGAGTAGGTACACTAATAACCCCAGAGAAGACTATTGGAAAGCGATCATTCGGGTTCTTAGATATCTAAGATTTACCCGTGATTATGATTTGAACTTTACTCGATATCCAGCAGTACTCGAAGGGTTATTGTGATGCCAATTGGATATCGGATACTAAATATTTAAAATCCACTAGTGGATATGTTTTTACTCTAGGAGGTGCTGCTGTTTCTTGGAAATCCACAAAACAAACATGCATTGCACGATTCACAATGGAATCTAAGTTCATTGCTTTAGACAAAACAGGAGAAGAAGCAGAATGGCTTCGCCACTTCTTAGAAGGCATTCCAATGTGGCTAAAACCTATGCCAGGTATCTGCATTCATTGTGACAGTCAATCTGCAATAGGTAGGGCACAAAATCATATGTATAAGGTAAGTCACGACATATTCATCGTTGATATAATACCGTAAGGCAATTGCTCTCAAATGGAATAATCTGAATAGATTATATAAAATCTAAAGAGAATATTGCGGATCCATTAATAAAAGATTTGACAAAAGAGCAAGTGTATAGTTCATCAAAGGAGATGGGATTAAAGCTTATTATATAAAAGTCATCATAATGGTAACTCTACTTATATGACTAGAGATCCCAAGAACTAAGTTCAAAGGGACAACTAAGTTATGTGTGGCTCACCAAAAATCACGAAGGGATTTAAAATTCCCTACCCATTCCTATGGTGAGAGTGATATCTGCAACATGTGTCGTATGCAGGACTCTAAGGATAAGTTTTGCTTTTAATGATTACTTATATCTTGATCTAGGCATAAAAATCAAGACGAGTATAAGGAGATACTCACAATAAGAATCACCTATATGCGTGTTGAACTGGGGTCGGTTCTATGAGAATGAAGAGGCTAAATTCTCTAGAAGCACTCATGAAAACCAAGAGCGTTCAAGGCCAAAATGAACACTACCGTGAGAATTATGATGTCTCAGAAGATATTTTGTATGAAATCTATTGTCTTGGCTTACACAAACGATTGAACAATTCAAAGCATCGCATCCATTGGTTAGCTAGTAAGTTCGATAGGTTATCATTAAGGAAGGTTCAAAGTTAAAAGTTACCTATCTTGATGCAAGATATTTTCAATTTATACTCTTTCGACAAATTCTGCATATTGTAGCATTTCCGCTGTCATCAAATTCCATTCATGTGAGGGATTGTTAGAAATGGTTTTGAAGTTTTAGAAAAATCTAATTTTTCCTTAATTTTGGTCTATTTTTTAGGTGGGACCGATGCGCCGAATTTCGCGGGTCAAGATGGTAACGCGTTTTATGCCGCGTTATGATTCATGTGGTATATTTGGTTGCTCAAAACTATTATCGGGTGAATGGAAAATTGAAGCCAAAGTGTACTCCATGGAAATGGAGTTTTGGTGAAAAATCCTTAAATGTTTGAATAAAGGCTTGTTCCACATTAGTTTGGTGGGAAGAAATTTATGGGTTTCTAAAGCTTGGAATTATGATTTGGAGAGGGCTCTAAGGGGCACCCCAAATTTGTAGAAGGGAGAGATTATGGGCAAATTGAGCTAGATCCATTGAACCCAAAAATAACCACACGCGCACGCCGCCGCCGTCTATCTGGGCGAACTAGGCTGGGCTGGGCTTGGGCTTGGGTGTGAGGTTGGGTTGGGTTTATCCGGCCCAATACTTATCTTTTTGGGCCAAAAACATTTGAATTTTACTCTTCTAAAATTAAATTCTAATTTTTTGAAATTTGAATTTCGGAAATTTAAATTCAAAAATCTATTCGGTTTTTTTGTTCCAAAAATTCGGTTAGAAATCTATACAGGTTTATATCTGTCCCAATTCAAATTCGAACCCAAACCGTGTCATTCAAACCAAACAGGTATGATACCTATTCAAACAGGTTTATTACCTGTTTAATTCAAAATGAAAAGTCACATTTACACCTATATATAGACAAGTCTCTCACTTGGTTTTTCACACCAATTTTGTCCAAAATTTTTCCTGCCCTCTCTGCATTTTTGCTACATAATTTTTCTTGTGAGAAAGAGTATAAACGCTTAATGTGTTTGTTGTGCAAACAATTTGTAGTGCTACTATTGTTTGTTGTTGATCATTTTATTCTTGGAGATAGACGTCCACATTCTAAAAGCATCATGGAGATGACGAATCTGTCTTAAGGACACAGTATTAAACACTGGACTTGATCAGAAAATTTATTCAATAAATAATTTGGTAAGTAATTAATTTATTTTCTGTTTTATTTTTTTTTTCTGTTTCAGATTTTCATTTTGTTTTTGTAACAAAATAAAAATCTATTTTATTTATTTTATTTTATTTTCTGATTTGATTTTTGTAATCAAACAAATTCTTTCATTTCCTTTATTTCTTTTGTATTTCGTTTGTTGTTAAGTACACAAACAGAATTTATTTTCTAAATACAGTGAAAATTGTCCAACAATATGACCATCCCTAGTTTGGTCAAATGATGACTCCCCTTTATAGGAGCAACCTTATCCTCTCTAGAAATAATCTAGAATGTACAATTAATATAGTGTGTGAAATCCTCTAGAAATAATCTAAAATGTACAATTAATGTAGTGTGTGAAATTCTCTTGAAGCCTTCCACAACCTTTCTAATCATTCTAAAACTCTTTAGAATCTACTCTAGGATAGTTTTAGAATTGTGTACAATATTCTTACATGAGAGATTTTGAAATCTTATATTAACCTCTAATGTTTCAACTCTCTTCTAGGGGAAGATTGGGCTCACCTGAATTACGTAAGTTGGACGACCTCCCGGACGATTGCCGAAATGACTAGTGTCACCCTTGTTAACCGCAGTTGTCACCTTTGTCAACCAGCGTGTCAATCGACATCCGCCTAGATGATCGGTCATACAACCTCCCGAATGACCCGTGTGTCAACTGGCATGCACAAATTTGGATAATTTGGGCGAGTTCAAATTTAGTGGATGTAGCATTACTGTTCAAACTAGTCAAATTACACAACAATACTTAGGTACACTAATATACTATTTCTTTAATAAAATTAAAGACAACGAGGTTGCAATTTTCAATCAATCAATCAATCAAACAGAGAGAGGAGACAAAATGATTGTTTTTAAGAAACCAACAAAAAAAGTCTTTGTAAGTAATTTAAAATTTGTGCTTTGAAAGAAATCTATTTTTCTTTTAATATATTGCTTGTTTTTTTACTTAAAAAACAAAATTTCATACTTTAAAATAAATCTATTTTTCTTTCTTTATTTATTTAAATTTTTATAAAGGAAAAATTATTGAAAAATCCTATTTGGTAGAGTTTAAATCCAAGGAATCCTCTTTTTATTTTTTAATATATTAGTAAGTCGTTCCTTTTTGGCAATGTGACCCGCAAGATTCCTTTTGTTATTTGTGGAATGAATTTAGTGACGTTTTTACCCTTTTCATCGTGAGAGAAATGCTTTGAAATGAATTTTTTAATTCCATTGATTATGTTAAGCTCGATATTATGTACACATCATAATGATGTGGACAAAGCCACCCAACCTGACAATACTTGCCCTCCCACAAAACACACGGCAAAAAAAAAAAAATCCCTAACTTTTCCCAAAATCTCATCCATCCACTCCCCCACATCCCACGCACAGGTGGTCACAATGTGACACGTGAATATCCATGGAACAATACACAAATTACCAAACATATAACAAGCATTTACACAACCATGTGGGGAAGCATTTACACAACCATCCTGTAACAAAAAACAAGCATTTACACAACCATCAAAACCAACCATGTGGGGAAGACAAACATGGAGGTCGACTAATGTGACACCATAGGTACACAAACAGCAACACACTCACTATGAAGCAAAATCAAAATAAAACCAGACAAACCAAAGCCACTATTTAATCATAGTATACAAACTGACATATACAACACAAACTCTAAATACACGCGGATGATTTCATAATATTAAATCCCATAGTTGTGGTTGCCACATTAAGATGCAATGTCGACAACAAAAACTTAGTCGGAGTTGACGAAAATTGTAACCCAATCGAATGTGGAACACCCAAATGAGAACAACAATACGTTGCTTTAATGACAATGACGATACGTTGTGGATTTCATGGGATTCGGGAGGGATTTTTGTGTTTTTTTTTGTGTTTTTTTTTTTCTTTGATGTGGATTGATTTGTTTCCTTAACTACATTGCATGATATGTAATTCGATGCTATAAAAACCATAATACGACATGATTTACACAAACTATAAACCCATACAAATGATTTCGGAATATCAAATCCTGCAGATGTGGTAGCCACGTAAAGATGCAACGTACATGTTGAAAAACCCCGATTGGACTTGCCAGAAACGATTACCAAGGTGGTTATGGCACACCCATCTACAAGAACGACGACACGTCGAACTGTCGAAACCTGACAGACACACCGAATTAAAGATGCTAGTCGGAATCCTCAATCTCTTTGAGAGCTGAACCGTTTGACATAATTCCCAGATGAGAACAACGAAAACGTTGCTCTAATGAAACCCCAATCGACAAAAGCACAAAATCAGTGGCGTTTGGTTGGAATTCTGAATTTTGGAGGTTTAAATGTTTGGATCGGATTTGAATGTGGTTTGATCAGAATCCTCAATTTTGGGAGGCTGAAATGTTTGGGTTGGTTCCAAATGTGGGCTACCATACATAGCCTTCGTTTGGCATGCCAAACTTTTTAATTTTTTGACTTTTTGACTATCTTAACCACAAAAAGAAAAATAGACTTTTTAATTTAATAAAACAAAACATCACATCCAAACTATAATCATTTCATTTTTTCTCTCACAAAAGTCAAAAAACAACGAGGCTTTCCAACCCCAAATTAAAATAATCAAAAAACTAAAATGCCAACCCATATCCCAAACAAACCCCTAGTATGGTAAATCCAAAAAAAATTCCTATACTACGCTTTTTCTAAACATATCATAAACGGAAATCAGGATAATAAAATATTTCAATTACAACACCATTCACAAATGGGCCAAAATATCACTCCACACCAAATGGTACTTCCGTGTGTATTAAATAAAAAATGGGACTGAGTCTACAATTCATCCTTTTCGGACTTATGAATCAATTCTTTTTTATAAACTCTATTTATATATAAAAATTATACCAAAAAACCAATCGCAAAAATAATGTTACAAATAAAAAGCACCTTCTTCAATGTTTTATTTTAAAATGAAATGTTCACATTAAATTACATCATTTTATACCAAAATTATAGATGAATTTTTTTTTATACCATTATTAAAAAAAATGATATCATGATTGCCAACTAAATTAGCCTTTTCAATAAGATTATACTCACCATATTTTTAAGTCATGTTTTATACTATCTAATATGTGACATACAATGATTGTTGTAATAGTATACATACAAGTCTCATTCATATGAATATTCAACCATTAATAATTATGTGTGGTAAACCAAAAAATGATATAAAAATATGATAAACATATAACTAATTGTTTTTTTAAACAAACTTTTTTTTTTTTGATAATATATATATATATTTTTTTTGGAACAATTTTGATAGTGTAAATTTATGAAAATCTCTCAAAAAAAGTTTTATATAATACTACATAATTCTTTTAAAAAAAAAAAAAGTTCAGTGGTCCAATTGAACCCCGCCCATGTGTCTAAAGTGCCCGGCTAACAGCAGGCCGAGCATTGGATTCAACCTTCAAGCTTTAGCTACAAGACGATGAATCAACTAAATTTCAACTATCACATGAGAATCTATCTACATTTGAACCAGGACCATTGGAGCACTACCTCACAGTCAATACCTTGGCCGGTTCTAAAGCAGAGAATATTGAATGTTAATTTCATTATTACTAATGCAAAACTGGGAGTATTGGGCGTGGTCTGACAACATTCAGTACGCCTCGAGCAGTTGTCTGTTGACAGAAAAATAAAATAATTAGAACATCAGTGTTGGAACAAAATTAAAAAGAAGCATCTCTTGAGAAGATCGAGTTACCTCAAAGAAGTAATTGAAGTTTAGACGTAAAAGAAAACGCCTAAGAAATGGGGCTCTCTGACTCCCGGCAAGCCTGCTGCTACGTAGTATGGTGTATAAGGAGTTTGATGTCTTGTTAAATTCCTGGAGTGGAAGAAACACAATAAAATTTGATGGTGAAATTCAAAGCTAATAATAATAATAATAATTAGAGGCAACAATACTTTGGATTAGAATGCTACTACCAAACTTGGCAGAAGTTTACTTGATGTTCATAATATTCAATAATGATATTGTTGGTTACATATTTTGTATAGGCCAATCGTAACTTAACACGTGGCACATAAAGGGTAATTTGGAGAGTTAATGCAAATCTCCAACCAGTAACAGACACGTAGCAGTTTATATTAGTAATGGTGGGTCTGTGTCGCATAAAAGCAGTTAGAAGGTGCGACATGACATGGCCCAACGGTTACTCAAAAGTTCAAATTCAAATACAGGAGGGAAGCCTAACGACAAAGAAGACGTCGTAGGAGCAGATTGTTCAGGACAATAACGAAAGATCACGGCAGTACATTTTGACGGTTACCATTGGGAAGTATAAATAGAGAGAAGGCCCTAGAATGAAAGACCCAGATTCAAATCCAGAAACCAATTTATTTACTTCATATTTCTTTCCAGTTTTACATTTTCAATTCTTTACATTTCCAGTTCTTCAATTCTTGTGCTGAACTTCATTTCTTAAGAGTAGCTTCAAGTAGTCAATGCTGTAAACCTTTTCAAAGGCTGGGTCATTTCATTGTAAGTTCCTATTTAGTTAATGAAATTCAGTTTCTGAATTGCTCTGTACTTGTTATTTCTTATCAATTTTTCCTAAAACAAGTCACTAGTAAAAGTCTTCTTCATTGAGGCTAAAAGAAGTTCAACACAATCACCTGATAATTGGTTGGCAATTAAAATTCTGTAAGAACTGATTGATCCTTATTGGCACGCTTCAATTTACACTATTAACCCTTGAAAGCCAAAAAAGCCAACAGATATACAGAGGGATGCATGATCAATAGCTTCGGTAAAATTCTTACGTCTCATAAGACAGTGACCATTAATAGTAATTTACTTCACAGAGATGCTCAACTCCAATGCTAAAGAGTAGCAACTCATCTGAAGCTGTAGGTCGCATGGGGCAGTGACCTATCTGGTAAAGGGCACCGACCCATGCTCCCTGTACATGTACAGACAAAATTGAAAATATAGCGGATGAAAAGCTCATTTTACGGCCCAAATTATTATACAAGATAAAGATTAGATAACAATACCTCAGTTATACGATCCAGCTCAACAGTATTTGAGCTGCTTTCTTGGTTCTCAATATTCCAGCAGAACTGCAGGCAAAGTTTCATTATGCTGTCCAGTATCCTTGATACAGAGCCAATGTCCAAGAAAGATTGTGAAATTAAAGCTGATAAGTACCTGCAAGTAATGTCTCAATTATAACTAACTTACTAATATCACTGAATTTCGAACCAAATCCATTTAGGTAACCCAGAAGATCAATAATAGAAACCATATAAGTAAGATGTTCACTTTATCAATTCGTCAAAAGAATAGAACTATAAATGTACAATTATGAACAAGATACCATACTACAAATGCTTTGGAGAGAAACAGTTCCATCTAATTTTACTTACTCTTGATGGAAGCCCACCAGTTCAGTGAAATCACGAGAATCCTGAATATGAGCTTGCAATACATTCCATTGAGATTCAATCACGTCCACCTGGGAGGAAACAGGTGGTATTAAATAAGTTGAATAACCCTCAAAATGAAAAGGGAAAATATAAAGATTCCAAAGTATCTGTAAGATTGATTGGAATCATAGTGATGACATAACAGGTCCCACCAAGGACCTCTCTTGTACACCCCACCCTCAGGGGGAATAAAGGAGGGGTTTGCAGGAAAAACTCTTGGATAGCAAAAAAATGAAAAAATAAAAATCAACAATTAAACAACCAGACAGGAAAAAAGAAAAAAATAGGAAATAATAGTTCAGGCAAGGTTCACATCTACACAACAGAATTCAAATAGGGAAATCGATTTTGGAAGCTTAATGGGAAAGATTTTCACAATTTTCTTGCATCATGAAAATGTAGTTCTCCCAGCACATCTATAAATTTAAAGATTTAAGACACTTCAGTACATTGTGCATACATGATTTATGTAGATTCAGTTATAATTACACAAGATATGAAATGGAAGATTGTGCATATCAATTACCTGGATATAAAATTGAAGGTTTCTAATCAAGAAAGCCATATGCTCCCTAACCCGCCACATTGGTCTAAAACGTTGCCGTCTCTGCTGAGATATGGAGCAGTTCATACGGTCGTTGCGGTGTTTGGCAAAATCTGTGTGATCTTGATGCATCACAGAAGCCCATGATTTCTCCAATTCCATTTGGGTCCGCTTAAGCCGGAGCAAATATTGGAAGATCCGGCGGTACCTACAGCATTCTTAATGTTTTATAATTATAAATAAGGCAACTAAATTGACAATCAATAATGCTCTGCCACTGCATTTGCGCACACAAACAAGCCGGGGGGAGGGAAACTATGAAAATGTCACAGGAAAGGGAGGCTGGGAGAAGCTTTGTGAAGTAACTCCAACTCCATTACTTAGAAAAATAATTTCACCAAATCAAGGCAGCTCAGAAACTTACTTCGAGAGAACTTCTTGTGTAAAGAACAATTGTAAGGGCCAATCGACAGAGTATTCAAGAGCAATACCATCCCAACCATCAAGTGACATCTCTGCTGTATCTGATAGTGTGCTTGAGTCTCCCTCGCTGCAAGCTTTTGCCTTTGGCAAATCCACTTGGGAGGATTTAACTGAAATTCCAAAGGCAGGCATCCTGGTAGTGGTGAAAAGAGAAGTAAGCACATGTTCTTACTGCTATTAGATTACTAGGAACAAAAGAAACTGCTATTTGACAAACCCCATCTTCAATCAAACATAAAGAGTAGTCAACAGAGCTCTAACCGCAAGGACACCCTTGGAAAATATTTGTCTTCATCACTGATGGTCTTTATTGCGGCCTGCATTTCAAATATGCAAATGAATTTATTTTCATACTGAGCTGTTGAGAAATTCAACTTTTGCTAAATAGACAAGAATAAGTTGATGTGAAACTATAAAATCTTGGCAAACAACAAGAGGAAAGTTTCAGATTTAAACCGGCCATGGAAGAGCACCATTGGCACTTTAACTAGTAACTAAAACAAATTTATTTGGATGGATGTTCCCTAAATGCAACAAAACATTAGGTCAGAAGATAATTTTAAGAAAATGATCTTAAGCTAAACGTACCAGCTGAAACGGGACCATAAGATCAGATTCAGCAGTTGACTGGCGAGGTGGTAGACGCATCAACTGGCGACTTTCTTCGAGAAAACTCTAGCATATTAAACCATTTCTTATCAAGAACAATCCTCAATGTTTTAAAAGTAACAAAAGGAATTGCATAAAATTTGCTGACAAGATAGCAATGCAGGCAACATTCTTTCTGATCTTCATTTTGCTTTTAATCGTCATTATTTCCTAGCTTCATTGATGTTTGATTCAGAAACAAGAGGCATAATCATCATCAGGAGATGCTCGACTATATCATGAAGGCATGGAAGGATCCAAGAAATTCAAATCTCTCTTTTTTCACTCAACCTCCGCAATAGGATAACCAAAATAGTGAATTAGTGGGTCCACTAATTACTTCATCTATTATTTGGTTATGAAGTTTATGCTTGTTAACTTCATATTTATTTGAGTCCAATAGGAAGGATACAAAAAAACAAATGGAGTTACTGCAAGTTCTTTTTCCCACATTTTGGTATGTATAAAAGGAGTTGCAAGAAGTTTTGGAAAATCACAGTTCAAACAAAAAAAAAAGTTGTTTTGGAAAATCAGTTTTCTTTTTCAATTTTAATTAGTAATTATAAAATTAAGACATAATTAAACTATATGTTAAACTTTGAATACATTGCTGTGATATATAAAAAGTAAAGATTCTTCAGAAGGATTCAAATGCAAAAATATACTTAGAAGATTCTACAGATCAATTTTTGATTGGCATAAAAGTCGAGCAATATGTAAAGTTGTCAATAAATATTAATAATCACTAAAAGTCCTTAGAAATCTAAGAGCATGTTTTCAGATTGCCCCAAAACATTGCCATTGACAATTTTTGAAAGAGCATTTGCTTTTTTTTCTCCGAAGTGCGTGCACAGCTATATGCATCTTTTGCAAGGTTAATAAGAAATGACAAAAGGAACTCCACAGCATAAATATAACAGGGATAATCAAACTATTGGTCATTTTTTACCTGGAAGAAATCACCTTTGGCTAAAAGAAAGTAGTCTTTAAGGGCCTTCAAGTGGCCATTTAAGTTGGCACGTACAACCACAAGCTGCAGATATGGAGGGAAAACAGTAAAACAGATACTCTTGAGAAATAAAAGGAAAAAATATGTCACATTCAGAACCTGCCAAAGGTGACTGGCTGCAATAGCCTGAATTGAGTCCATAGCACACCCAAATGATCTTTTGTGGAACTCAGATGATTCCTGCACATAGTCAACCAAGGATTTAGCTTAAAAGCAAAAATGTGATACAGGAATATAATCTTCATTTCAGTTCCCATATGGGAACATAAAAGTAGGCCATTAAGTTGAATGAAGAACTATATTTCAAGTAGAAAAGTCAATGCATACAGTAAATAAACCAGAGCATATCAGTGACCTCATGCGAGCATCAATGATAGAAGGGGTGGCACAAAATAATATCTAAATCATACAAATGGACAATGCAGGAGGACCTTCAGGTTCTGAAGCATAGCTTCGATCTTATCAGCCTCAGACTGAGGAAGTAATTCTTCTCCAATTTTTGTATCCAAAGACGGTTCCCTCTGGAAAGAAAAGCGTTCCATAAATCCTTGAATTCTTTGTGATCCTCTTGGTTTCTGTTGATGGTACACGGCATCCTGAAATCGGAATGCAGGACTTGGATTCCGCAGAACCCTGACTGCTTTTCCAGCAAAAAGAACGGACTCTGCAACACGCATGGGGATATACTCTGGCAACATATCCTGTAAACAAAGCAGAAAGCACAAAAAGCTTTGCAACATCAAATATGGTCCATAAATTAGTACACAGCCAGCAAGATAACCCAAAAAAAATAATTCATGCACACATACACATAAAACCAAATAAAGCCCTATGGAAGTTGATGAGAAAAACCAAATCATCACCAATCTGTGTTCCAATTGAGATATACAACAAAGAAAATCAATAAAATGGTGGCAATCTGCATAAGGTAAATAATGCAAGAAATATGTTTTAATGTACCAAAGAAATGTGAAATCCCAAGTGCCAATCCGTTAGAGATGCTTCATTAGTTGACATGCATGCAAACTTTTCAAGCATATCTGAATGAGATGAGTCATGTTCTGTGTCCCTGTCTTCCTGCCTTGAGAAAAAACAAACACCACATACCCAATTTCAATCCTACTCCCCAAAACCAAAAGTCAAAAAACATACAATAATAAAGATAAACAAAAAGAGTTAAATGGAAAATGTTCAACTAGTCAATCACTACAACAAAGTGAGGGAAAGGAGTCAGCTTTTATCTACAGAAAAGTAGAGTAAATTCTCAAAGTTCCCTTGTTCATAATTTCTTACATCTCTATGTATGTGAACTTAGATAGCCATCACAAGAGGCACAATAGGACAAAAGAACATAAGGTCCATGACATTATGCCTCTCCAAATTGTATATATTAAGAACTAAGAACATTAGAAGCTGATCCTTTTTTTCCTGCTACTTTTCACTTTCTTCCTCATTTTCATTCTCAATTTTCTTTTATTGTTTCTACTTAAATATCGTTTATCTTGTGCTTCTCCTTCAAATTCTAAAGCACCAACAAGAAAGCCAAAAAAAAAAAAAAAATTGATTTTATTCATATAAGTTACCCACAAACAAGAAAAGCATGAAGGCCTGTTTGCATTTGGAATCGGGAGGAAATCACATAAAAATTCATTATTATTTGTTACCTGCTAATGAAAAATTCTCCATGCTGGTCATTAAGAATCCCATAAACCATCCAGGAAGCAAGTTGATTATACATGACCTGGTGCCCATGCCAAAGAAGCCTATGCTTTCAGGAAACCAAAACAAAAATAGTTTGGTTATTATTTTGTATCTCAATAAATATTATGTCTGCATTTCATAAACAACTAAAGTATAATTAACACAATACTACTCCATTGGGCTTTTAAGAATAAGTCATTTAGTCTGTCCCAGAAAAAGACCACTGGTTAAATCAACACTTATCACTAATCATATCACAGTAAATTTACGTTTGAAGTCCAAGATTAAGAAATTGTACCAGACAAAGACTGTAAAAACTATGCATCAAACACAATTTCAGAAATCTACCACTACTATTACATTTGAAGCATAGTATTAGTAACATGTTAAAACCTTGTTTAAAAATAAATTCTCCCATTCCATAGTCCAACTGAAGAACATCACTAACAGGTCAATTTAGTCACACAGATTATGGTCTGCTAATTTGACATGATGGTGATGGGTCCTAATTTAAACTAGTAATTCCTGATTGTAACATTTTTTACATATGGCTGAAATTGTAAGAAAGCATGTCTATATGGAAAGATCTAGGAGTTGCATTATTCTTGGATTCACGTAGCTCAGGCATGCTACAGGGCTCAAAGAGAAAATATGTTTCCTCTATATTGGACGATACCAGTATGTAAAACACTAAACCACAGTATGAGAGGCCTTGTGCATAGGTACACGGTAATTTTTTTTGTAAGGAAATGCATATAACAAAAAAGTCAACATCGACCCACTTTTAGCTGAAGACAACTAATTGCTGAGCAATAGAAATTTTCATTTCTACTTTTAATTCACTTCTATATGGATATCACAGCTATAAAAATGCATCATTTTTCCAATGTGTCAAAGAACATGGAACAACATATACATTTCATCAAAATTCTTTTTTAACAAAAATACATACAGCTGCCACGTGGTTGTGAACTTTAATTCAATTAAAAGACTAAACAGCCAACCAAGGCAAAAGAAAGTGGACCGTAAACATCCATACCAATTTACATGTAAACAAAGTTGATCGTAAAGTTCATACCTTTGGATGCATGTCTGTAGTTCAGGCACCCCACAATGGCATCGTTTGTGCAAAAGGTTAAGAAGTCGTCCTCCACAAATATCTTCACGCTCAATCTCTAGAATGAGCTCATAAAGAGGCGGCAAAAGAACAAAGAACTAGAACAAACATCCATCAATAACAAACACACGGGATAAAAGGATAAAAATCACTTCCAAAATGAAAATGAAAAAGAAAGAATACAATCCCTAGATACGAAACCCTTGAAGGAGTCACTTAGAAAAGGAAGTCACTTTGGAAAAATAAAACTGCAGCCTAGCAAACAATACATATAAGTTCATCCTTCTCATTCTCATAGTAAAAAACACTACTCAATGGACAGACAGCATATTCTGATAATAATAATTATAAAAAACTAATTCTTTACTATATTTTTATTACAAAATTAATTATGAGTATGAGCATTTGTATTAGTTAAGGAAAGAAACAAACATAAAAATAAAAATAAAATATATTTC
This sequence comes from Camellia sinensis, assembly GCF_055761805.1. Taxonomy (NCBI): domain Eukaryota; kingdom Viridiplantae; phylum Streptophyta; class Magnoliopsida; order Ericales; family Theaceae; genus Camellia; species Camellia sinensis. Next base: position 133,093,411 of record NC_138974.1, read on the forward strand.
CATGCCACCACAAGAGACTACAGATTTATGAAATTTACCACATACCTTATTGAGGCCTTGGGTAACTGTTGCCAAGATGGGCACAGAATCTGCCAACAACTTCTGCTCAATTTGTAGAACAGCAGACCTGTAAACTGACAGCACCTCAACAATGCCATTAGCAATGGCCCTCCTGTACACACTCTGCTTCTCCTTTTTCCCATTGATTAATTCAGAAGTTCGGGACATAGGAGACACATTTGCAGACCTTATCCAACTTAAATTCCGCGACTTTGCAGCAAAGCGGTCAAGTTCCCTATAGTAAAACCCTAAGGTAATTATCCGTTCAATTACATCCCTGCAAGCATTAGCAGTACAACACAACGTAAGAACCAAAAGAATTCGGGTTGTTTGGGATGATTTAAATAAGTGCACTTTTTAACATTTTACAAAAGGATATGCAGAAAATAAAGAAGTGTTGTGATCCAAATAAGTCACTACATATGCCCATGATGCTTGTAAAAAAACAACAATTCAAAGACTAAATTAACATTTTAACCTAAGAAAGGAGAGAAATTTATTAAAGATCGCTCACAATTAGGAATCAGCAAAACAAAAAGCTTAATTCTAACACCCAATTAGCCAAAATTAGGAACCAGGAAGACGTAAACCAAATGATTCAAAAAAAAAAAAAATCTTGGCAACCAAACACAGGGCAAGTTTCCATATAATACACATCAGAAAAACTGCTTCTTCCTCAGCAATCCATAAAGCCCTAGTACTAGAGAGAAATTTCGGCAGAACACTGTTGCGATCCATACAAAAACTTCAGAGAGAGGGGGAGAGAGAGAGACCGTTCGCTGGGTTGAAGAAAAGATATATCAGGAGCGAGCTTGAAGGTGCGTTCGTCAGAGATGGGAGTGTCGGGAGATAAGAAAATGCCGAGAGATTTCTGGTCTTCTCGCTCGTCGATTATGAGGTCTCCTGTGTAGCCCAATAGTGCCAGTAGAAGTTCGTGCAACATTGCGAAGATGATGATGATGAGTGAACGCACTCGCACACCAGTCGACAGTGAGAGAGATTGCTCACCGCAGTCCCGTTTGGTGCTCTGAAAGAAACTGGAGGAGGAGTTTTGAATTGCAAATGGAGACCGGAGTTTGTCTAGGAAAGGGGGTTTGGTTTTGCTGCTGTTGAGCTTAATGCGATCGAGTGCGGTAGTCCATGTGTTCCAATAATGAATTGCCACGTGTAGTCCATGTGTTCCAATAATGAATTGCCACGTATACCGATAAACACGTCGGCAAATTCAAATGACAATCCCGCTCTGGGATTTTTTGGGAAGTAAAATACCAAAAAGTTAATTTTTAACTTTTTTATCTATTTTGGATCATATTAACTTCTCATGTTTTACTTATAAAAAGATAAAATAGATTTTATAAAGTTAAAAAGTCAACTTTTCATCAATTTCTCAAAACACCACTATGTAACTCGAAAAGATGAAGTTCGAATGGCCCGTTTTTTTTTTTCTTTTTTTCTTCCTCTTCTCCCTCTATTCTTTCCAGCAGCTCTGAACTCAAAATTAAAATCAATTTTTTTTTCTTCTTTTTCCTTTCCCTTCTCTTCTTCCTTTTCTTCCTTCCCCTTCTTTTTTTCCTTCCTCTTCTTCCTCTGTTCAAAATCAAAATCAAAATCAAAATCAAAATCCAAAATCCAAAATCCAAAATCCAAAATCAAAATCAAATCCAAATTCAAAACCAAACCCATATAAAATCAAAATCAAAACAGCCACAACCGTTTCTCTCTCTCTCTCTCTCTCTCTCTCTCTCAAACCCAAGGATGAAGAAAAATAGATCGAGAAAAAAAGTTGGTTGGCCAGCATTTTTTTTGGGCGGCCAAATGGTTTTATGGCCGGCCGGCTATCTCCATACAAATCTTGTTTGATCTTGCATTCCCAATTTCATTATTTCCTCAGTAGATAAAGAAAAAAGCTATTAATTTCATCATTCCCAGTTTGATTTTGTATTGTTGTCACTAGTACAGTTTAATTTCATCATTCCAAGTAATTACTATTCAACAAAGCACAATTTGCAAAATAACCCAAAAAAAACCACAAAAAACAAAACAAAACAGCCACACCCGAAGATATCAAAATCATAATCAAAACAGCCACACCCGAAGATCAAGCTTCGGCCTTTCCGTCCATGGCGGTGGGTTGGGTTGTGGTTCAGTCAAAAATCATGGTTTAGCAAAAGATCCACAGTTAAAGATTAAACTTCAGCCTCGCAGTCCATGGTAATGGGTTGGGTTGTGGTTCAACCGAAGATCAAGTTTCAGCTTCTCCTCTCTTTCTCCTTCTCTCTTTCTCTCGCCTCTATGTTTCTCTCAAACCAATTTCGAGAAAGAAAGAAAAAAAAAAGAAAAAAAAAGTCATTTTGGCACTCGGGGCATTCGAGCAGCTCCAATTTCAAGCTACCACGCATTTCTCTTTAAACGAAGAGTATTATTAGAGTTGCTCTTAGTTATGATGAATATTGATTAATTTAAATTTTTACAAAGATACTACATTTAATAAATTTTATATTATGAATTGTTCAGAATATTAAAGTTTGAAATAAACCCTCATATCACTCACAATAATTGATGTTATGACTAACATGTTTGATTTAAATTTTTATAAAGATGCTATATTTGATAAATTTTATAATATGAATTAGAAGTGTTCGCAGTTCGATTGCGGTTAGAAAATCTCTAATCCGCTATCCGTCCACTGAATTGACATATGCGGATTGAACGGATTGGTGGTTTGACAGATGGATGCGAATCGGTTTAACGGTTTAAACTTTTATTAATTTTGAACATAACATAACAACTTGTCAACATTGTTTTTTTGATAACAATCCAACTCAACATAACCAAAAGATTATCAAGTAAATTGTCAAATACCAATAATAAATGCGTATAAGAAAACTATGCATTATCAAACCTATTTAATTTGATTTTTTAAAAAATTGACAAAATCAAGTTTTATATTTTTCACACAAAAATACCAAATATCAACCATTGTCATTTGATAAAAGGATTTCCAAATTGAAAATACAACAAGAAATCTGTGGGGCCGAATTTAATATACTAAGGAAGGCCAAATGGATTTGAAGACACCAGGCTAAATACAATTCGGCTCTGACCAAGGGCTCTTGAAGCCAAATATACAAATCGGCCACGTAAGGAGTCAAATAGAAACCAGCACACAACCGCAAAGCCGAGTAAGCAAATCATGCGCGAGATTAAGAGTGGGCTCGATCCTTGGGCCCAGAAGGTAATATAAATAAAGGAACATCAACCAAAGAAAGGTATGTGAGAAGAAACAAAATAACTTGAAAGAGAAGTAAGTTGGAGAAAATACTAACTTGTCCGTCGGAGTGCTAATTCCGACAACCCTGACCGGAGTGTTTGTCCATTTTTCAAGTAGCGATTAGAGGATCAAGGACGTATGGCTGGATCCTGGAGTATTTCCAAACCACTTCTCCACAATTGGCACCGTCTGTGGGAATACTCGAGCTCATCTATGGCGGGCGTAACAGATGATCCTCCGGTAGTTGCTGACGACGTTATGCCAAGAGATGACATCACTCCAAGGAACATGCTTGGACCGGAGAATATCACTGCGCGACGAGCCTTGAACTTCGACTCAATAGCTCAAACCTCACCCCTCAACTTCAGTGCAAGAGACAATGCAGACAATCATGGATCAGGCAAAGCAAAATGAACAGTGTCTAGAAAACATGATGGCTGAGAACGAGCGCCTACGCCAGGAATTGGCCCTGGAGTTAGCCAAATCCCAACAGGCCACATGCCATGACCGGGGTCGACCCCCAGGAAAGAAGGATGATCGATAACGTCGACTTCGAAAACATGATAATGACAGTGATTCTGACTCGACATCCCAGGAACCCAGAAAGAAGGAACGAGTCGATATATCTAGCTCATCCGAAGGAAGTTTGTACGTACGGCATAGACGAGGGAAAAGAAGTGATGATTCGAATGAAGAAGACAAGCATGACCTTTTTGTGCGACGCATCGCAAGGGTTGTACTGCCCAAGAAGTTCAAAGCACCATCGTTCACCCTGTATGACGGAAAATCAGACCCCACTGACCATATTCTTCATTATAAACAAGCGATGACACTGTATGCTGACGATGAAGCCCTCATGTGTCGAATGTTTCCAAGCAGCCTGGGACTATTAGCCGTCAGATGGTACTATAAACTAGATTCGACATCGATAAAGAGATTTTATCAACTCCAAAAATCTATCAGGGCAAGATTCATCACCAATGAAATTCAGCCAAAGCAAGCTGACTCTCTCTAGGCAATGCAAATTAAACGAGAATAAACCGTTTGTGAATATTCGGCCTGCTATTGGGAATGTTTTAACCTAGTAGATGATGCCTACAATGACTCCATGGTCATCACCGCCTTTAAAATAGGATTACATCCTGATAGTCCCCTCCATAGTTCGTTGACCAGACGGCCCCCCAAAACAGTTTGGGCGTTAATGAAGAAAGTCGAAGAATATTATAACGTGGAGGACGATGCCCTGCGGGTTAAAGCCGGACAGAAAGCCATTAAGGCGGCTCCGTTTGGTATTGTTCAGCCAATAAGCGTCATGCCATTAAGGAGCGCTAAGCCGTGGAATTGGGCTAAACGAGACAAAAGGCGTGATTCGCGCCGATCAAGCGATCAATGTACACACCGATCAAATGAACAATATCAAGTAGATAGCAGAGGCGCAAGACGCTCGGACAAGAAGTACACGAAATTAGCAGAGCCGATTAGCAAGATTTTGTCGAAAGTCCAACACCTTCCGTTCTTTAAAATGACCTTCCAAAATGATGAGACCTTCCGATACAATAAGAAGAAATAAGCGGTGCAAATACCACAAGGACCATGGTCATGACATCGATAGTTGTTATGTACTGAAGGATCACCTGGAGGAGCTGGTACAAGATGGTCTGCTGGCGCAACACATCCAAAAAAATAATCCACCGAACATGGTAACCTTACGACTAGATTCACCTCTGCTTGGTGTAATTCACATGATATACAATCTGCGGTCGTCAGTCGAGGTACATACAATTCAGTTGCAACCTAGCCTGCGTAAGCCAATCACACCAGCAAAACGGTCCCATGAAACTGGAAGGATTAGTTTCGACGACACCGACTTAGTTAGAGTAACTCTCTTCCATACCGATCCCCTCGTCATCGAGCTACGCGTGAACAGATTCACCATTGAACGCGTTCTCATCGATCAGGACAGCACTTTAGAAATAATGTATTACAAGATGTTTGTTAAACTCAGCTTCACTGACTCGGATTTGTTGCTGGCCGATTACCCATTATTCGGCTTCAACGCTAACCCTGAGTATCCTTCGGTAAGATCACACTACCAGTTCAGGCAAGCACCAGGTCAGTAGATGTAGAATTTATGGTTGTCAAACTTCCATCAGTATACAACCTCATCATGGGAAGTTGGTTGCATACCATGCAAGTTGTGCCAAGTACCTACCATCAATTACTTCGTTTTCTGACTGAGTATGGCATTGAACAAATTTAGGGTTCTCAGAAATCGGCACAGGCATGCTACCTTTTTGTTGCTGCAAAGAGACCAAAGGAACTGGAAATGAATTCGATTGAAGTACTGGATCGAGAGAGCCTCGAGGACATTGGAAAAGTCCTCAGCGAAAAGGCAACTAAAGACCGAGATCGAATCGAAATTAATGAAAGTCTTGACAAGGTCTTCATGACCGGCACTTCCTTAAACGAAGTTGACAGACACAAGCTTGTATCCTTTTTACTCGACAACCTCGACGTGTTTGCGTGGACATCATACGAGATGCTAGGGGTGGATCCATCTGTATCCCAGCACCTCTTAAACGTTGATCCAAAATGTAAGCCAATCATTCAGAAAAGTCGACGGTCAGCCGCAGAGCATGCTTCGACCGTTATTGAAGAAGTTGACTGATTGCTTGACGCTAGGGCAATTTGCGAAGTAACCTATCCTACATAGTTGTCCAATACCGTAGTTGTAAAGAAGAAGAATGGATCTTGGCGTGTTTGTGTGGATTTCATGGATTTGAACAAAGCTTGTCCCAAGGATTATTTTTCCCTCCTCATAATAGACCAACTCGTAAATGCAACGGCACATCATCAATGCATGAGTTTCTTGGACGCTTATAAAGGCTATCACCAAATTGTCATGCATCTGGAGGATCAAGAAAAGACCGCATTCCTCACCCCCAAGGGAAACCTATTGCTATAAGGGCATGCCTTTTGGGCTGAAGAATGCGGGGGCAACTTACTAGAGACTTGTTACTGCCATGTTCAAGGAACAGCTCGGTCGCACCATGGAAGTATACATCAACGACATAGTGGTCAAATCCAAGGAAAAGCATGCCCATCTAGCTGATTTGTCAGAGACATTTGGCATTCTTCGAAAGTATAAAATGAAACTGAACGCCTCCAAGTGTGCATTCGGCATCAGATCTGGCAAATTTCTCAGCTACATTGTTAACCACCGCGGAATAGAGGCCAACCCAAAACAGATCACAGCAATTCTAGAACTTGGCTCTCCTCAATTGGTCAAAGAGGTTCAGAAGCTGATAGGAATGGCCGTCTCGCTCAACAGGTTTATCAGTCGTTCCACAGATCGCTGCCGATAATTCTTTCACACACTTCGGCAAGACAAAGCCTTTGAATGGACCCCCGAGTGCCAGGCCACTTTGGACGGCTTCCGATCATTACCACTCTTGGCAACCTACTCGGCAGACGATCCACTCATTTTGTATTTGGCGGTATCTGATCGGGCGGTTATCGCCGTACTTTTAACGGAAGAACTTGGGGTACAGTAACCAGTTTACTATATAAGCAAGGCAATGGTTGACGTCAAAACATGTTATCTGCCACTGGAAAAGCTCATCTTTGCTCTCGTCATGGCTGCAAAAAAACTGATGCATTACTTTTAGGGGTATACCATAAGGGTATTAACAGACTATCTCCTCCGATCAGCGCTCCGTAGCGTGGAAGCATCAGGGCGCATTTCGAAATGGGCTTTGGAACTCGGCTAGTATGATATCCAATTTCTGCCTAGAACTGCCATTAAGGGGCAGGTGTTTGCCGACTTTGTAGTCGAATTCACAGGATGCCTTGCCAACCTCAAGTCCGATCAAGTGCAACCTAAACCCAATTGGAGAACATATGTTGGAGACATTTAGCAGATATACTGTAATTGGTCATCTAACCAACGTGACAGTGAAGCAAGCATAGTAATCATGACCCCTGAAGAGGCAATTATTAAATAGGCGGTCAAACTGGGCTTTGATGCATCAAATAATAAGGCTGAATACGAAGCATTGCTAACCAGCCTTTGGAATGTATTTCACCTTGGTGCGCGGCGGTTGTTTGTTTTTTGTGACTCGAAATTAGTCATCAACTAGTTAAAAGGGGAGTATACAGCTAAAAATGACTGCATAGCAGCCTCCATGAAAACGGTGAATTCCTTGCTCGCGAAATTCGACCACCACAAATTGAATCAAATAACCCGAGATCAGAACACGCATGCGGATGCCCTTGTTTGCCTAGCCTTTACCATCAACTCAGAAATCAAACGGACAATCGAAGTAGAATTCATCATTGAGCCGAGCATTACCTCTTCTGAACCAGTTCAAATTAGCATCATTGAACCAGGACCAAGTTGGATGGATCCTATTGGTGTATTCCTTTCCTCAGAACAACTCCCAATGGATAAGAAAGAAGCCCACAAACTGCGAAATAAAGCCCTGTGATACTACTTGGATCCACATGGAAAACTCTACAAAAAATCCCTTTCTGGGCCGTACTTAGAATGTCTTCATCCAGATAAAGTTGAGGAACTCTTGGCTGAAATACATGAAGGTAGCTGTAGTGCCCATTTTGTAGGACGCTCATTGGCCCATCAAGCCGTAACACAGGGGTATTATTGGCCGACTATGCGAACAGATGCCGAGAATTATGTCAAGAAATGCGCACAATGCCAGAAGTTTTTCCCTTTAACTCATCTATCTGCCGATGAGTTAAACTCTATCAGTAGTCCTTGGTCGTTCGCTCAATGGGGACTTGATATCGTTGGACCATTACCACGAGCTCCAGGGAACAAGCGATTCCTGATTGTTACAACAGATTATTTTACAAAATGGGTCAAAGTAGAGGCATTAACACATATTCGCGATGTCAATGTTAAGCGTTTTGTGTGGAAAAATATCATAACACGATTCGGCATACCAAGAGCACTTGTCTCAGACAACGGCACCCAATTAGATTGCGGCGTCTACCGAGAATTATGCAACACGTATGGTATCCGGCCCTACTTTTCCTCGCCGATTTATTCATAAAGCAATGGTCAGGTGGAGGCCTCCAATAAAGTCATCCTGGACGGTATCAAAAAAAGGTTGGAAAAAGCTAAAGGTAGATGGTTCGAAGAGTTGTCCAGTGTGTTGTGGGCTCATAGCACTACTCCAAGACAATCCATTGGGGAAACGCTGTTCGCTTATGCTTTGGAACCCAGGTGATTGTCCCCCTAGAGATCGGCCTACCCACGCTGAAATCCAAGGTTTTTGACATGAGCCGTAATGACATGATGTTGGCCTTAGACTTGACTCTGATTGAAGAATGCTAAGATCGTGCCCTTGCGTACATGGCGCAGTATCAACAATAACTCGCTAAATCATATAATTAGCGTGTACAGTTTTGTCGTTATACACCTGGAGAATTAGTCCTCAAGAAAGTGCTTCATGCTACTAAGAATCTAACAGACAGAAAAATTAGGCCCCAACTAGAACAGCCCTTATCAGGTTGATTCAATCGCCAGAACAGGGGCGTATTGACTCAGGGATATGGCTGGGAGAAATTTGCAACACCCCTAGAATTCCACACATTTGTGCAAATTTTATCAATAAGCTAACTTGTACGGCATGCTAGTTTATTTCTAATTTTTGCTGATATGTTATGTGTACATCTTTAAATTCCCCAATACAATATCCTTTCTTATTGCAGTCTCGTTAATAATGGTTTAATAACGAATAAAAGACTCATAATTTGGAGCCCCCTTCATGGATATCACGATTGGCCACCACAATAAGATTTCGAATTCGGAGCCCCATTCGTGGATATCACATTTGGGCCGAATAAGCCTCCGAATTCAGAGCACCCTTTGTGGATATCACGATTGGCCAACACAATAAGACTCTGAGTTGAGAGTGCCCTTCGTGGACATCACGATTGACCAACACAATAAGACTTCGAATTCGGAGCCCCATTCGTGGATGTCACATTTCAGCAAAATAAGCCTCCGAATTTGGAACCCCATTTGTAGATGTCACGTTTGGGCCGAAAAAGCCTCTGAATTCGGGGCACCCTTGTAGACACCAATTTTTGACCGCCTGTAAGACTTAGACTCTTGATTCAATGCACTCAGTGATGAAAGTTAAATTGTGTATCCGCAGCAATTCGAAATCAGTCAGGCTTCCCAAATAACCTCACATCTTCAATAATTACCTTGTTTGAACCCTTGGGTTTCATTTTTGGACCATTTCTCACCTTAAGGTGAGTTTGAACCAAAAAAATAGAGGAGCCCATCAAGGCCCAGCCGTGCGTTAGTGATGGCCGGCCGTGGCTGTGAATGACTGGCCGACCTTCGACGGCTATAAACACTATTCTGGGCGAGAGACTGCCAGTTGTCCATTTTTGAAGATATTTATCACATTTTCAGCTCAAATTCTATAAAATCGAAGCTTTGGGATTGTTTTGAGGGTTGAAAAAAATTCAAGAAGAGATATATACACCTTGAGAGCCCTTCACTCCTCCTTCTTCCATTGCAAGTTACCTTGAAGCTAACCTAGCTTGCTTACACCACTTATATACACCATATACAACCTTGCCTTACCATCAAAAAGTCTTGGTTAATCTTGAGGAAGTGTAATTCAAGCTTGAGAATGTATTGAAACCAAGTTTGAAACTCCAAGAACAAGTTTACTTCTTGAAAGGTATAAGCTTGTTTTCTCTTTTCTTGCCTTCATTTCTGTTCTTTACTCCATTATTCTTGCTGTTTTGGTTGGTTTTGAGTTTGTTTGAAGTGTTGGAGTTGGGTTTGAAGGGTTACCAAAAGGGTAGAGAGAACTTGCTTTCTACACCTTTATTCATAACTCAAACTCTTCTCCTTTTCACTCTTTTTCTTTGGTATTCATACTGATTTTCAGAGGTTTGAAAAGGCTGAAAATAATGTTTTGAAGCTTCAAAAACGGAGGGGTTAGCCACCCCTCTTCACCCTTGTTTACTAGCCTTAATCTTTATTGTCTAACTCTTTAACCCTTTTTATGCATGTTTCACCTATGATTTTCATGTATTTAGGACTGTTTTGAGGTTGTCTAAGCTTTCTCAATTGGTTTGTGCCTTATTTGATACACTTGAGGTCTCATAAGTTGGTTTGATTGTTGTTTAATGCACTTTCTTTGTTCATTTCCATGTTTGGAGTCTAAGTTTGCTAATCAACCAATCATTTCATATCTTTCATTCATGAGGATGGTTTCAACCAATTGAGGTTACTCAATGCATGTAAAGGAGACCTACATGTCACGACCCAAACCCGGCCCTATGGGTTTAGCACCGTAACCGGCCAGTAATCTGAGGTTACCGAAGACCTGCAGAACAGTAGTACAGTAATACAAAGTACAGAGCCTGGCGGAAGCCAAAACAGTAAATAAACAATGCCCAATGAGCTGTGACAGTCTGTATGCAAAAAGACTTTTCATACATTTATACATAAACAGTACCGAATAGTATGCACAATATTTACAATCATTCAGACTCGGGACTCAATCCCTGCATAACAGTACAGTAAACATTCAGTCTATACAGAACAGTAAGACAGTACAGAAGGGGGATTCTAAAACACCCCTAAGCCTTAGCACGATAGGCTCGGAACCTCGCAGTGAGGCACATAGGCTGGCTTGACAAAACTGGAGTAACCCTGACGCCTCTAGCCGCGGTCTGGTGCCTGAACACCTACATATATATATGAGCAGTGAGCTAAAGCCCAGTGAATAACATAAAGCGTAAAGAGGTTAAGAATGAATGTCCTTACAGTATGAAAACAGCTCATTTAAACAGTATTTCAGTCTTTCAGTCAGTACAGTCATATGTGGTACACCCATTAGCATAACAGTACAGTAAACAGTAGGTCTTAAAAGACCGAGCAGTAATGATGGCCATCAGTCAGTAAACAGTAGTGGTTCCAACAAGGGAACCGACAGAGAATTCTGTCGCAGTAACAGTAAACAGTAGGTGCTAAGGATGCCACAATACAGTTCAGAATATAGGACATACATTCATTCAGTTAACAGTAATCAGTTCAGAAAACAGTACAGTTCAGTTGTTCAGAAGATAATCATTTGTGAACATATCTTTACACAATCGTTACTCACAGAGTTTGGGCTACAGTATGCTAGAGCGTGCCTCTCCAGTCGCCAACCCTACACAGTTAACAGATTGAACACACTAAGCTACACAGCTGGGAAAGATAATAACTTAACCCCTAATGCCTCGGTGTGTTCTACATCTATATCCTCAAAGATGTCTTAAACTAGGCCTAAAAATGCCTAGAATGGGATGAGGATGCAAAGATGTACACAAAAAGCAGTTTCAGAATTTTCAGAAAAACAGAGTCCCGCTCGAGCGTAGGTTTCCCCGCTCGAGCGGTCATGCAACAAAGGTACCCGCTCGAGTGTCAACTTTCCCGCTCGAGCGTACTGTAAAAGTACTGGATGGGTGAAATCTCCACTCGACGCCTGCTCGAGCTTGAGACACAATCTTCCGCTCGAGCGCCCAATCCTCCGCTCGAGCGGACTGTAAAACAGTACGCAGAAATACTGGATGCTCGGATTCCACGCTCGAGCGCCATTTTCCCCGCTCAAGCGGAAGTGCAAAATCTGGGAATTCCAGATTGCACCTCCAAGCCAAAACCAGGTTCAAATGCATCAAAACCAATCCTCTTGGGCCCATTTTTCTGGAAAACCTTTATAAACACATAGAATATCATGGTTCAAAGCTCAATTTTGAGAAATCAAAGCCCAAGGGTGTTTAATTCAAACCCAATTTCAAACCAATTTCAAGAACAATATGAACATGCAAACATGCATGAATTTAAAACAACTTCAAAGTTCAATTTGATGCTCTAAGGAGCCAATTGATCCAAAAACAAGTTGAAAACATGGACCATTACAAAGTTATGGACATGCATGTACCATTTTACCATGAAATCAACTCACAACTCAACAATTCAAACATGCATGCATGAAATGAGCTTCAATTCACCTTGTATGAACTAAAACATGACTCAATCTTCAATTTTGACATGAATCATGCAAGAACAAGATAACAAGAGGGTAATTACTCTACCTTAGGTCTCCAATGCAAGACTAGGAGCTCAATTATGAAACCAATACTTCAATTACCAAGCAATTCTTCAAGGTGAAACCAAGATCAACTCAATTCTCTCTCTCTCTCGACTTGGTCGGTTGAGTCTAAGGGATATGGACTGATGAAATGTTTATGTACGAGTGCAAGGAGGCTCAAAAATGTTATATATATTGAGTGGCCACTAAGGCTAGTTTGGTAATTAAGTCAAACTTATGCAATTGATCAATATTTAATCTAATTTAATCATACCTAATCAGTTTTCAGGTAGATACACCATAAATTCACATTAATTATGAGGATCATAAAACATCAATCAATTCTCGGTTCGGCCGCCGATAAGGCCTTCAATTAGCAGTTTAAACATAAAACGTGAACAGATCAAATAATCAATCAAACAGATAGAATACAAATTAACATGCACACTCAGTCAATTCAATTCCAGTTTTCAGTCAGTCAGTTCAATTCAGTACTTTAATCAGTTCAGTTATCAGTCATAATTAGTTTAGTTCAACGGTAATCAGTGGTTATTCGGTAAACAGTGACGAGGGTTATTACACTACACTTAATGGCTTAATCTCTTCGGAGATTCATCGTCAATGGTGTAGTCTCCTTCTCATATTTTGGGAGGACCTCTTGTTTGACATCACTTCTTGTTTAGAGGACTTTAACATCACATTTTAATAAATGGACTAATGAATGGCAAAGCCTAAAACAATTGGTTTAAATTTTGGATCAACACACTTAAAGAAAATGGCTTAAATAGCTTGAACTTGGCTGGACATTATGCTAAGCTCATTGTGTCAAGGGTCATCAAGCATTAATTCATGGTGTTTTTAATGTCCTTGAAGCGTTTCAACTTCTCTTGTTAAGTTCATTCCATGACAAAAGGAAGTGGTGGTCCATTTGCATTACTTTCATTGATTTTTGGTCCAAAATGACATTCGAGATCATCAAGCGATCATATTGCTCATTGATGGTTTTGGAATCAATTCCAACCTTCTCTTGAGGTTTTCCTATGACAGAGAAGGAAGTAAGGACAAATAGAGCTTGAAAATGTTCTATTTGCATTTGTCACGACCCAAAATAGGGGCTAATCGGAATCGCGTGTGGCCAGCGCCTCGTCTCGCACCCTAGGCCTACTACTAACTAGTTTAGAGAACAAATAAATAAATCATCGCAAATACTAGGTGATTACATTTAACTAGAGCGTTGCTATATAAGTCATACAAGTCATAAAGGAAAGTTAAGTTACAACAATAACTTGGCCCTATGCCAACAAAAGAGGTAATACATGACTTATATAAAACTATAGGTCTAGAATCCATCCCAAGCCATGAGACACCACAAAAATAGGCTTTTGGTTATCCACTAAGCATTCTCCTTACCTGAAATGGGTTAGTAACACACCCGTGAGTTATAAAGCTTGTGAGAACATATTTACACAATTTACAAGTTTGCCACGGTTCAAACATAAATATTCCAAGTTTCAAGCATGACGGTTCAAACATAAATATTCCAAGTTTCAAGCATGACTGTTCATGTTCAAAAGCCCAATGGCTGAAAAGACAAAATAAATGCTCTTTTATATATATATATATATATATATCAAAATATACATACATATGTCCATTCAACTAGATATGTTGCCAGAGAAGTAGGGAGCTACCCATACTAATATTAAGTGGTCATGATCATGCCAAGGGACGATGGTCGCATTCCAACAACCACCCTTTTGACGCCTCACTCGTTGGTATCTTTAATTTCCCTCAACGTCCGGGATGTTCCGTTCGAATGTACGTTATTACATTTGCAAGAGTTTTATAACAATGTCTTAACCATGGCTTCATAAAAACAATATGTATATAAGCAATACGTGTGAGTCGTCTTATCCCGTTAGCTCATGTTTTCTAAAACATAGCATGATTTTCAAAATGTATTCAAGGTGCTTTTCCAATCATAGGCATACTTGCTAAAGTTCAAAATCATATGTTTATTCAGTTATTCATAAATCAATGCAATCTCATACTCCAAAATAATTCATCAATCAAAGCATGTCATTATATTCAAATACATGTAAAAAGTGTAAGCATGAACTCACCTAAATGTACACGAAGTTTGGTAAAATCAACCGGAACCGAGATCTAAACACAACGTATGAAAAACTTGTAAGTATTAATAATACATGTAACCATAATAATAATGCGGAATTAAACTTAATAGAATCTTGAATTCAATACAACTCAAGAATAAAACGAACATACCTTTGTCAGCCATTGAATTAGAGAAGTTGAGAAAATACCCCTAATAGTTGAACCTTTAATTCTTGACTCACCTTCTTCTCTCTGTCTCTCACTTCATTAGGATGACTATAAAACTTAGAGTAATGGAATACTATCAAAAGAAGGGGAGTCACCCATCCTTATATAGAGGAGAGAAGAGGGCCAGATAAACTCTATCAGAAAAATTCCTAATCCATCAAGGTTTCCTTCTTATCTTAGAAGAGTGATTATATTAAAATTCTAATTACTGAACTTTATATATAATATTGGCTTTATCTAATTGTAGAGTCCAAATAAAATAAAACATGTAAAAATATGTAGGCTATTGGGTCACACTAGAAAATAAATCTGACATTCTCCCACTTGGCCCATTAAGCTGATTATGATGCAATTATGAGTTTTTCCAAAAATATGCAACTTATAAAAATTTTGACTCATTGGATTCCACACTAAAAACTTTGACACGTGATTTTAAAAAATAGCCAACAAGTTCAGATATATTAGGAACTATAATACTGTGATTACTTCAGATCACCAATGTGAGTCATAGCGGTTATATAACATTTATGTCATATTTCCTTCTATGCACTATACCATCGATAACCTTCACCAACCCAGTCCATTATCAGGATATATAATTATTTTCCTGAAAGGCCCCTGTAATTTGTCTTGTTAAGACATTTCCTGTTTATCAATATTCAATTTAATGTGTACACACACTTTTAGAACAGGAAAAACAGAAACAAAATTATTATTGTGCAAATAGTGTCAAATAAAAAATAAGCACTCGCGATTAACCATACACATCAAGGGTTGCTTAAAAGACCCATTCTGATAACATGCTCTTTTTATGTCTTTGGTGGCAATCCCTTTGTGAATGGATCAACAATCATAAGAGATGTGCTTAAGTTTTCAATTAACACTTGTTGTTTCTGGATTCTTTCTCTAACGACTATGTACTTTACTTCCATGTGTTTGGAACCACTAGAGTACTTTCCATTCTTAGAGAAGAAAACTGTTATGGTATTGTCACAATATATCTTCAGCGGCCTGACAATTGAGTCAACAACACCAAGTCCTGAGATGAAATTTCGCAACCATAAAGCTTGATTTGTAGTCTCAAAGCATATGGAATGTCCTTCATTTGTTTTCTTTTCAAGTCATTTCTTGGACACTGTTTTTCACTTAATTTATCACCCTTCATGATGGGTGCATCACCGGCTGAACAAAACTGCATATTGAATCTCTCCAAAACACGATCAATATATCCTTTCTGTGATAGTCCTAGCAATCATCGAGATCGATCCCTAAAGATCTCTATGCCAAAAACATAGTTTGCCTCACCCATATCGACCATTTTAAAGTTTTTGGAGAGATATTCCTTTGTTTTCATGCAATAAGCCAAGGTCATTACTAGCTAACAAAATGTCATCCACATATAGCACCAAAATAATGAACTTGCTCCCACTAACCTTCAGATATATGCACTGATCAACTACATTTTCCTTAAATTTGAAAAAGATAATGGTATCATTAAACCTTAAATACCATTGCTTTGAAGCTTGTTTAAGGCCGTATATGGATTTCTTTAATTTGCAAGCTAAATGTTTTTTACCTTTCTTTGCAAATCCTTCTGGTTGCTCCATATAAATTTCTTCATCCAAATTCCCATTTAGAAAAATAGTTTTCACATCTATTTGATGCAACTCTAAGTCATAATGAGCTACCAATGCTAGGATGATTCTAAGCAAGGCCTTCTTAGATACTGAAGAGAAGGTTTCTGTATAGTCTATGCCTTCTTTTTGAGTAAAACCCTTGGCAACAAATCTGGTTTTAAATCGTTCGATATTGCCTTTTGCGTCACGCTTGGTCTTGAAGACCCATTTACACCCGACCTTTTTGCACTTATTAAGCAATTCGACGAGATCCCAAACACTATTCTATTCCATGGATTTTAACTCTTCATTTATAGCATTGACCCATTTAGAAGAATCATCACTATTCATGGCTTGTGAAAATGAGACTGGATCTTTGTTAATCCCAATATCAAAATCAGATTCCTGTAGATACACCATGTAATCATCTGGAATGGCAAGCTTTCTTTCCCTCTAAGATCTTCTCAGAACTGCCGGTTGTGGTGGTTCTACAATATTTTCAATGGTGGTATCTTCATGAAGTGGTGAAACATGAAGTGGTGAAGGATTTTCATTATGTTGTTCGTTTCCCTCAGCTTGTGGAATAGTCTGAGGAACAATAATTTTTCGATAAGGGTCAAATGTTGGCACATCTACCCTAATTTCCTCGAAATTCACCACTCGTGTTTTCTCACTCCCACTAATTTCACCATTCTCTAAGAATCTAGCATTACCAGTCTCCACTATGCTCGTACTGTGATAAAATTTGTACCCTTTAGACTTGTCTGGATAACCAATGAAATATCCAGATATTGTTCTTGAGTCCAACTTTTTCTCTTGTGGGTTGAAGATTCTTGCCTCTGCTGGACAACCCCAAATATGTAAGTGTCTCAAACTAGGTTTCCTACCAGTCTACAACTCAAAAGGAGTTATTGGGACTGCCTTACTAGGAACCCTATTTAAGATATACATTGCAGTCTTTAAAGCTTCACCCCACATTGAAATAGGTACAGTTAACTAACTTAACATACTCCTAACCATATCTTTAAGTGTATGTTCAGCAACTCCATTTTGCTGTGGCGTACCAGGCATTGTATATTGAGCACAAATGCCTTTCTTTTCTAAGAATTTGGCAAATGGGCCAGGATTTTGGCCTAACTCATCATATTTACCATAATATTCACCACCCCTGTCTAATCTCACTATTTTAACCTTTCTATCTAATTGTCTCTCGACTTCAGTTATGTACACCTCAAGGATGTCAACAGCCTGAGACTTTTCATGAATTAGATACACATATCCATAACGTGAGAAGTCATCTATAAATGTGATAAAATATTTTTCACCACTAAGACATAGGATGTTGAGTGGCCCGCAAATATCTGTATGAATTATCTCAAGAAGCTCATTACTTCTTGTGGCACCTTTCTTGGTGTGTTTGGTTTGCTTTCCTTTAATGCAATTCACACATATCTGAAAATCAGTGAAGTCTAGGTTTTCCAAAATCCCATTCTTCACCAATTTTTCAATTTTATTTCTAGAGATATGCCCCAACCGTCTATGCCACAAGATTGAGGATTTTTCATTAATTAGACCACGTCTTAAACCAGTATTCGAATGCAGAGTTACTAATGATTGTGCAAACTCATGATTTAAGGTAATTTTATATAAACCATCACATAAATTACCAGAACCAATCACTTTTGAATTAAACATTAAATTGAGTTTTCCACAATCAAATAAAACTGAATATCCAACACGATCTAATTTGGATAATGAAACAAAATTCCTAGAAATTGAAGGAACATAAAAAGTGTCTTCTAGATCCATCTAATGACCTGTCTCTAAGATCAGTCAATAGGTTCCTACAGCTACGACTTCAGCTTTGAGACGGTTCCCCATATTGACAAATTTTTCACTTTCCTTCGGTTTCCTGGTTAAGAGATATCCCTGCATGTCATTTGTAATGTGGATCGTGGCCCCAGAGTCAATCCACCAAGTATTAGAAGATACTTCAGCAAGATTTGATTCATAGCAAACAAAAGAAAATTTCTTACATTTCTTTTCGAACCAAGCCTTTCGCTTGCTGCAGTCTTTCTTCACATGTCCTTTCTTGCCACAAAAGTAGCACTTGACAGTGAAACCATTCTGAGCCTGATTTTCTTCCCCAGGTTCATTCTTTTTCTTTGGTGGATTTTTCTTTGATTTTACAAACTTACCCATCTTTTTCTTTATAGCTCCATGAGTTACAGCCAATGCAGTTTGGCGTCCTTCCTTCCTCAACCTCACTTCCTCCTGAACACACATATTAGTCAGCTCATTCAAACTTCACTTATCTTTATTGGTGTTATAGTGAATTTTGAATGTACCGAACTGTGATGGAAGTGAGTTGAGAATAAACTAGACGAGGAAAGTTTCATCAACCTGCATCTCTAAAGTTTTAAGTTTTACAACTTTGTCGCCATATTGAGGATGTGATCCTAAACTCCTCGGTGGCCATTATATTTCACTGTTGTTAATTCAGCCATAATAGTGCTAGCAAGTGGTTTGTCGATCTTCAACAGCCTTTAACCAAATTTTACTTTAAGCATTAGGGTAACGCTACTAAAGAGTCTTTTGGTCAATAACCAAGTAAGATCCCAGGAAGGTCGGAGGAGTCAATATAGCCTCCCTTCTAAATCCAACCACCTTAGATAGCAAGCTATCTTTTTGATAGATCTTAAGAGGTATTAACACAAGATCTCATAAGTAACACGGAAAAAGGCATAAACAATATACATATTAAAGCTTTGAGAATTATGATGAACTATTGATATCACATAAGTCTTTCCTTTGGGCAAAACTTAGGTATATCTATTGTCCACTCGTCAATAATCACTTATGTAGGTCTAAAGTAATTTATGCAATTTTTTCAACTAGTCATGTTACCTTTGGATATTCAATTCTAATCTGTCAAATTACATAAGTTACATTATCCTACCCAGTTTATAACTATTTGAAAGTGACTCTCCTTTGGGCTAGTCTCAATCTCCTAATTATAACTGTAATTGAGAATATTATCGACCTTAATGTTACCCTTTTAACAATTCTTTTATATAGTTCTATATTCATAAATTTTACAAATCTAGGCCACTTTGGCAGCTACTAAATTAGTAAACCCTATGAATACGAAACTAACCAACAATATTCTCTATTCATTAATTTTGAGTTATTTAATTATCCTTAATTCAATCACAATTTTAATGAAATCACAATTTTATGATTTCTAAAATTTCTTTTATGTGATTGCAATTACCAATATAATAATAACAATAACTCTGGACGAACATAAATATTTATATATCAAAATCATGTAATATAACAATCATGAATATCTCATATAATGGTTAATAAGAATTACACCTAATATGAATTAACCACTTTAATATTTAATATTCAATGTCATAAAATTATGTCATGATATCAAATTTAAATCATGAAAATATATAAATATCAACAATAAGTGCATATAATCAAATGAGGTAAAATCATAATTCTTTAATAGACCGAATGATTCAACAAATTATAAAATTGCTTTTAATCTATGCACTTTATCATAACGGTAAGCAATACGTGCAATTTAATATCATATTATGATGATTATAAAAATTATTATCACTAAAATTGATATTAAATCAAAACATGCATATGAACAGCATATAGAATTACATAAAAGCCTGCACTTAACAAATCACAAAACAAAGTGAGTGGACTGTGCTCTTATTTAGGTTAGGACCTAACAGATCATGTTGTCTTGTGAGTGAGGGAGTCTATGATGTGCATACTTAGTGGAGTGCACATCACATGCCGACAGAGTTCAAACCTTATAAACAAAAGTATATTTTTTGTGAATAATTATAATTATAATATAATAACAATATTCATAAATATATTATTATTCCAAGGTGTATTGATTCACAAACTAAAGCTCTGATACCACATGTAAGTATTAATAATACATGTAACCATAATAATAATGCGGAATTAAACTTAACAGGATCTTGAATTCAATACAACTCAAGAATAAAACGAACATACCTTTGTCAGCTATTGAATTAGAGAAGTTGAGAAAATACCCCTAATAGTTGAACCTTTAATTCTTGGCTCACCTTCTTCTCTCTGTCTCTCACTTCATTAGGATGACTATAAAACTTAGAGTGATGGAATACTATCAAAAGAAGGGGAGTCATCCATCCTTATATAGAGGAGAGAAGAGGGCCAGATAAACTCTATCAGAAGAATTCCTAATCCATCAAGGTTTCCTTCTTATCTTAGAAGAGTGATTATATTAAAATTCTAATTACTGAACTTTATATATAATATTGGCTTTATCTAATTGTGGAGTCCAAATAAAATAAAACATGTAAAAATATGTAGGCTATTTGACCACACTAGAAAATAAATCCAACAAAACTACATTATAGTAGGTCTAGGAATTAATTCTAAGCATGAAATAAATATTCAAACCATAATCCAAAAGTGTACAATTTAAAAGGGGTCCTTCTCTTATGGTCCAGAAATTCTTAGTTTGTAGCACTTTAGATCAGAGGCTAAAATCCTGATGAAAACACTTTAAAATATTCTGAAATTTTACAAGGTTATCAATCAAGATGTTATGAAACTTTTTCATGGGGACTCGTCTCCCAAAAATGCTCATAAACAGGGTAAAATGGCAGTAAAACAAAGCTGGTCCAGATCCATTGCAGTTTCTAAAACATCATTTCCACAACAATCTAGCCGTTGGATCGAGTTGAAACAAATTGGGTTGGAAAGATAGCACTCTAATTTAACTCCGGTACAAAAATAAACCGTTAAAGTGGCATAACTATTTTTTGACAAATTTTCAAAGTAGACTGTCTATTCAGGAAAAAAAAACTGTTTGTTGGGTAAAATCCTTGTTTTGAGCTTTAGCCTCATGGTTCATTGCAACATGATATCAATAGGAGGAAATAAAGTCTAAATCTGTATTTTAAGATTTAGATTCATGGTTCATTGTAACATGAAATCAAAGGAAAGAAATGAAGGCTTTAACTTATGGAATTGAAGTAGATATAGAGAGGAATTTACCTAGACTTGAAGCTTGAAGAACAAAGATGAAAGTGTTTGATTTTCTCTCTTAAATCTACAAATTTTCAGCAAGAAGATGAAGTTTCTGCACATATAGGATATACATAGGAAGAAAGGGGTAGGTAGGATCAATGGCTAGGATTGAATGGTGAAGTATGTGGTAAAAAAGGGAGTGGGATGGATATATCTTTCACCTCACCAAGAAATTACAGCCATGGTGGCTGATTTTACCACCACAAATTGCACTGCTCTGATAAAACGCAATGCGCGGACATTCGGGCTGTCCAAAAATCGATTCAAGAAAAATTTCATTTAATCACTGTTGACTAATTTTGACATTCTGAGTTCGATGGTGTGATCCGTTTTGCCTAAAGAAAAAAAATATATACATCTTTACGAGTTTCATTTTTTGACACACTCGAAGAGGATTATCAATTATTGTTCTGTTATAGGTCCGCCCCGGATGGCGAAGTATAGATAATATTTATTAACATGACATTGATGAACTTATTAAATATGAGATGTGACCTCCGTTCATTGACGGTGTCAAACAAATGGCGAAAAGTTGGGTCGGGCCTTCACAGCATGGATTTCACCTTAGAGCACAAAAACAGAGTTTGCACCAAATTAATGCACGACCGGCCGTCTGTAGGCCCAACCGACCATCAGTAATGCACGGTCGACCCTTGGTGTGTGGCCAGCAGTGCAGTTTTGCAGAAACAGAGGCAGTGGCTGAAGGTGAAATAGAGGCAGTCTAGGGCAAACAGGGCAGCTTTCAGGCGATGCACATGTAACCTCCATCCATCTTCCTTAATATCCATATCAAATGCGTTGTTATTTAATTGTTTCATTAACATAGCAAATTGTGTTGTAATATTTAATTAGTCTAATTAGTTGTAGCTAATTAGTTGATGTTGTAATGTTTAATTAGCTTAGCCTAGTTAATTCATTAATTAACTTAGATAGTTAGTTAATTACTCATTTTGAGTTTTGTAATAATTAGCTTAGCTAGTTAGCCTATTCATTCGGACCCTCCTTCGCGAGGGCATAATGTTGTAATAAGTGTGCGTGCATGTGTGTATGTTTTCCAACCCCACGTATTTTTCCTTTTTATTTAATCGTTTTTGATGGTTAGATTAGGGACACGTTTCAATTAGCATACTTTATGTTTGCATCCATTCATTCATATTGCATGCACTGAGACTCGGCGCATCATTCAAACTGCATTATCATGTCAATAATTCTTTGAATACGTGTTTAACCGCATGTTATTTAATTGAATCATATGCCATATTAGTAGCCGAGCCTATTAATTGCATTCTTTGCATGCGTTGCATTAGTTATTTAACATAGTTAGGAATCATGCATATTTTTCTAACTCATATCTTATTAGCTGGGAGTACTAGGTAAGTTTTTAGTACTTTAACATATTTGCATGAGTTTGAATGTTGCCATGTCTAGCATGCTTATCATGAGTCTAAATGCTTACTTGTTAAACTACTTGAATGCCTGTAGATGAAGGCTTGTTGCTTGAATTGGACCGATTCAACGAATGTATGTTTTATGCCCACTTTGTTGAGTGGCAAATCATGTTTTAAGCTCACTATGTTTGGTGGCAAATCCGCAAACTTTAAGCCCACTTAAGGTGGCAAATTCAAACCATTTTCGCAAACAAACATGAGTTGAATTGTTTCAAATTGAGCAAACTAGTCTATACTTGCTTGTGTGCATCACATAGTAATGCTAGCTTAATAACCGGAATAGGAACACATAATGTTGATAAAATCATATCATGATTAGTAAAGGCCGATCTTTGATCGGGCCAGTGGAGGTGCTCAATTCATGACCTTCTCCTCTCGTACCCAAGTTCCCGATCCGAGGCAACTTTGGTGATAATGGACATGTGGCTTTTGGCACGAGTCATGGGTTTCTTAAATTTTTCCAAAATAAAATATTTAGGTGGCGACTATGTATCTAGCAAAGCAGTCTAATTTTGGCATTTTCGATTCAAAATCTATTTTTCAAAACGATTTGTCGGATTTGGACTCTTTGGTGTTTATCAATTTCACATTGCACTTGTGAGATTAGATTCAAAACCACGGGAGTCCGAACTGTAGGGCTTTCTTTTCAAACTTCCAAAAGGGGGCTCGAAAAAGCTGAGCTACAGCCTTTCGTGGATATCACGATTGGCCAATACAATAAAACTCCAGATTCGAAGCCCTATTCGTGGATGTCACGTTTGGACCAGATAAGCCTCCAAATTCAGAGCCCCATTCATGGATGTCACGTTTGGGCTGTATAAGCCTCCGAATTCGGAGCGCCCTTCGTAGATATCACAATTGGCCAATACAATAAGACTCTGAATTTGGAGCCCCATTCGTAAATGTCACGTTTGGGCCGAATAAGCCTCCGAATTCAGAGTGCCCTTCGTGGATATCACGATTGGCCAACACAATAAGACTTTGAATTCGGAGCCCCATTCGTGGATGTCACATTTGGGACAGATAAGCCCCCATTCATAGACGTCACGTTTGGGCCAAATAAGCCTCTGAATTCTGAGTGCCCTTTATGGATATCACGATTGACCAACATAATAAGACTCCGAATTCGGAGCCCCATTCGTGGATGTCACGATTGGGCCGAATAAGCCTCCAAATTCGGAGCGCCCTTCATGGATATCACAATTGGCCAACATAATAAGATTTCGAATTCGGAGCGTCCTTCGTGGATATCACGATTGCCCAACACAATAAGACTCTGAATTCAAAGCCCCATTCGTAGAGTCACATTTGGGCCGAATAAGCTTTCGAATTCGGAGCGCCCTTCATGGATACCATGATTGGCCAACCCAATAAGACTTTGAATTCGGAGCCTCATTCGTGGATGTCACGTTTAGGCCGAATAAGCCTTCGAATTTGGAGCGCCCTTTATGGATATCACTTTTGGGAAAAATAGATCTTCGAATTCGGAGCGCCCTTCGTGGTATATAACCACGAACGCCCGAGTAATCCTCCGAATTCGGAAGGACCAAATTTGGCAATAGAATGGCATGGATCAATGTATAATTGTCACAAGTAGATACAAACATTAATCGAAACAATACAGCAAATATTTATTTCATTAAATAAACACAAATACATGGCTTTTGACGAATTCAAAAGTACAACAATATGTATTGATATCTAAGTCTATTCGACACCCTCTTCATCGTCGATTTTCTCGGCGTCGTAAGCTTCGAAAGGAAATTTGTAATTCTGATATAGAGGCGATGTCGAATCGATACCCGTGACCTGCAAAGCCTTAATCCATCCATGTTTAAATCTACGATTTTCGCATCGATAGAAATCCTCAGCTAATTTTTCCTTCGTCTTTTGAATACCAATTTTTCGGCCGTCATAAAAACCTTGTTCGTAGGCCTTCGTTTTTATTGCTTCTCTTTCGAACATGCTTACCGTATCTCGGTCAGTAATCGCATGCTTCAGAAGACGCCGGTTTACGCTTTTCGCCACGCTCGGGTTCATTTGACTCGCTGATGGCGTTTCGAAAGCCTTAGCTTTTTTCAACTTATTCTCAGCTTTCTCTGCACGATGTTCCAAGCTCTGAATGCGGCCATCTTTCTGTTTTATCTCTCTTCACGGAGACGCATGCCAATTTCGTAAGAGGTTGTTACAATCCTGACCTATGATTAATGTTAATCCATGATTTAATATGCCTAATAAGTTCTTGAGATCAAAACTTGAATTAAATTGTATGTGTGTTACCGTATTTGAGTTTATATCTGTTTAACGTGGAATGATCTGTTCACGTTTCTGATCTGTTCTACAAATTGGAGGCCTTATCGGCATCCTATCATGAAATTGACTCAAGTTATGTGTTATTTAGAATTTTTAGAATATTATGATAGGTTTGGTTAAAATTCAATTCGGAACCAAATAATTAGACTAATTTAATGCGAAATGATTGCCTTTAACCTCAATTGAACATGTGTCCGTAAGTGGGCCATATACTTTATCCCATTAGATCATTTTTATATCATCAACTCATGCTCCTAAGATACACAAACGTGAGAGAGAAGTGAGAGACTAAGAAAAGGTTTGGGATTAAGTGAGAAAGGGGAAAACTTGCAAGAAATTGTTGTGTGATTGAAGAGAATTTAAGAGTTTCAACTTCAACACTTAGGAACTCAAGTCTCTAGGTAAGAATTTTATCCTTAAGCCTTGAAATCTAGACTATAATGCATGAACACAAGAGAATTATGTTAAATAATGCAAGAATTGAGCTAGAAATGAAGAGTATTGAGCCATACCATGCATGTATGCATATTTTTTTCACATTTTGAGTTTAATTTCCAAGAATTCCCTCATGCATGTCTTGAATTCACCTTAATTATGGGAAATCATCAAGTTTCATTTTGTTTTGTAGCATTTGATCATGTTTTGAGAAGCTTAAGTTCAAAGAAATTCATGGGTGTCATGTTCATGGAACATTCATAAATTTTAAGTTGAATTTTTGCACAATTGGCAAGCTATTGGGCCATAATTTCTTGAAATGATCCTTAATTCATGATGTTTTATGAGTTTCTGAGTGTTTTCTCAAGTTTTGGTTCAGAAAAATTGAGTTTTGATTCTTTAAGATTGAGTTTTGAACTTTGGGAGCAAATCTAGAAATTCCAAAATTTACACCCTCTACTCGACCGACCACTTTTGTTTTTGCACCTCCGCTTGAGCGACCAGAAGTCCGCTCAAGCGTGACATGCATGCTCCCAAAAGTTCATGTGTTTTTGCAAATCGCTAAATTGACAAAAGTCATGCTCGAGCAAGGGTCTGAGTTTCACGCTCGAGCGAGGATCAAGCGTCCGTCGAGATGAAAATCAAGCAACCAGTACTTTTTCAAAGTTTGTAGACCACTCGAGCGAAGAAAGTTGCGCTCGAGCGAACCCTCATATCTTGCATATCCGCTCGAGCGAGAAAAGCCATGCTCGAGCGTGGACCCTGTTTTCAGCAAGTTTTGAAAAATATTTTCAAGTACATTTTTGCATCCTCATTCTATCCTAGGCATTCCTAGGCCAAGATTAAGACACCATATTAAGGATAAAGGCTAGAAACACACTAAGAACAAATGAAATAAATTATGTAAAATCCAAGCGTGTATTTCAATGTATGTATCTATCATGTTATGTAGGTCACGCGTCTCAAGTTAAGTGAATTGGCCACCCTACCCATCTATTTGGAGCCACCAGTTATCTGTGAGTAATAACTTTGTAAAGTTATGTTCAATTATAAGTATTTTCATAATCATATAAGATGATCTATTTCTGAAATATTATTTTCTGTATGAATGAATGGTTGTCTAATATTTCTGAAATGTATTCGTGGCATTCTTAGTTTCAGATGACATCTGTTATCTGTTCTGTTACGTCCCAATTATGGGTCAATTATACGTCTCATGAGTCAACTGTTATGGATCCTTCTATATATGTCCCTTTATAGGTCAACTGTACGTCTCATGAGCCAACTATTATGGATCCTTCTGTATACGTCGCTTTATGGGTCAACTGTACGTCTCATGAGCCAACTGTACTGTCTCCATGCACGTGAGTCAACTGTATGCCTTTATGGCCGTCCCTTTAAGGGTCAACTATTTCTGCTAGTGCTAATAAATGTACCACGTATGATTAACTGCAAATTCTGATTATTAATATGAATCTGAATCTGTATCTATTATGAACTATGATTTCTGAACATGATTATGAATCCATTTCTAATGACTACTGAATTCAGTTTTCTATAACTGTCTTGGACAACATTCATTAAACCCCTTTACTCTGTTATTACTCACTAGGCTCCAACTCACTATTTATATTATATATGTAAGTGGGAAGGCACGTGACCAAGCCTAGAGTTGATGGCCTAAGATTCTGTTATGTTAGCCAACTACCATGCCTCCTGAGGAGGTTCCGCTTGAGAGGATCACGTCAAGGCTTTAGTTGAGTTTGTTCTGTATATCTGTACTTGGGCTAAGCTCCCCTCAACTCTATCTGTGTAATTGGGTGACGTAAGACTAATGTATTTTTGACGTCACATCTGTATACATATATATATATGTTTGTTTTGTAAATTTTCTGTCCCATGTAGGTCTGCACAACTCTATGGACTATGTAAATTTGTATATTTGCTTCTGCAACCCCTATTATATGTTATTCTATTCTAAGGCCTTTGGTAATCTAAGGATTACTGGCCGGTTACGATGCTAAACCCATATGGGCGGATTTGGGTCGTGACAGGGGTGTATAGGCCCTTTACTACTCCATGGATGCCCTCTCGAAAAATTTCGTCATCGGGCCGACTGTCCATTGATTGTTGGACTTCAGGCAAAAAAATTTGTCGAGCAAACTTGACTACCACATTTGGATCGCGGATAATCGAATCCGCTTCAGTCATCGGTTTATTCCCAACAAAAACCGAAAAACTCAATGGATGTGGTGGCCTACTAGTTTCATTTCGCAAACGGTGGGAGCTCCCTCGCTGCTGCCTCTCCTTCCTGGGTGACTTCTCTACCCCGCTCCCTCTTAGAGACCTACTTCGACAACGGGGGAGAGCGATACCTCTCACGCTCCTCCGACGTCCTGTTTCCCATTCGCACAGGTTCGCTACCTCCTTGATTTATTTCTAAGTCCAGTTCTGCTAGTGTCCTGCCCTCCTCTCTACTGTTGAAGAATATTCTTCTTGACATCCAAATTTCCTCAATTCGACACCACGCTCTTTTCCCTCTTGCAGATTGTCGAATTTGAGCACCATATATTTATAGACAGCACAGAACCTAAGCGCGTCTAGCCTCCACCCTGCTTATTAATTATGGGTGCAACGTTTCCAAAGCAGTCGCTTCAATGCATTTCATCGAATAATTATGATGCCCCACCCAATTCATGAACTACACATATTCGGCGGTTTTGTTCATTAATCAGCTGGGGCAATGGCAGATACATTAATCTATTCGGCCTACTTGCAATGCATTGCGCAGACAAATTATTGTGCCCCACCCAATCCATGAACTACACATATTCGACGGTTTTGTTCATTAATCAGCTAGGGCAATGACAGATACATTAATCTATTCGGCCTACTTGCAATGCATTGCGCAGACAAATTATTGTGCCCCACCTAATCCATGAACTACACATATTCGGCGGTTTTGTTCATTAATCAGCTGAGGCAAGGGCAGATACATTAATCTAGTCATCCTACTTGCAATGCATTGTGCAAACAAATTATTGTGCCTCACCCAATCCATGCACTACACATATTTGGCGATTTTGTTCATTAATCAGCTGGGGCAAAGGCATATACATTAATCTATTCGGCCGACTTGTAATGCATTATGCAGACAATATACAGTAATATATTTAGCCTTTATTTATAAATATACTAACTTCAATACCCCTTCTGATTGGCAGATTTTATTCAATGTGATGTTGCAAGCTGTATGTTTTATTCGGCTCGTCAATGACGTTCAAATTGGCACAAGACATATGATTATTCGACTTTAGACCGACTTGTCCAAATGGGGCAAGGGCAAATATACCATTATACTCGGCATATGATGTTATAGCCGAATTATAATACATCACCCCACTTGGCCAGTTAAGTTTGGCATTAAGTCGACAGATTATGCTATAGCTGAATTTTACTACATTTCCTTGCACTGTTGGTCATTAATTTTATCGCCGAATTACGTTACATCACCCTACTTAGCTATTAATTAGCATATGCAGAAGACAGACAAAAAGGCGATTTTCATTAATAAATTGAGTACAAACAATCATCATTTTACACATAAAAATTGCCTTATATTTGACTTCTAAACAAAATAAATAAGCAAAAATCTACAAAAACTATGTACAGAAAATACCAAACAAAAAGAAAAATTACACTGACACTACTCAGTCTTCAGGGTCAGACTCCAACGACTCAACCTCTGGCTGCTCATATGTAATTGGCTGCTCCAATGTCACATTAGCGGTAGCCAAGGCTTTGAGCCAGCTGTGTTTGAAGCCCCGATTTTCAAGCTTGGGTACTTCCTCCACATATTTTTCCAAGGTCGCTTTTTCCGGCTCCGAACGCCTTGGAGATCTCAGAGTTGGCGATTTCTTTTGCCTTCTTTGATTCTTCCAAATTAGCCTCCAGTTTGGCAATCACCTCCTTGGCCAACTTGAGCGCATCATCACTCGCGTTCGCCCTCTCTTCGACGGCCAGCCTGAGTTGATCAAAGCATTTGGCCTTCTCTTCCTCGACACTAACCCTCGCTCGTTCTTCCACTGCTTTTCTCACCTCGGATTCGGCTCTAAGAGGGGCTATCACCAATTCGGTTAACACCTCTTTAGCCTTGCCTTTTTAGTTTCAATCTCAGCTTTGAGCAAGCTGATTTGCTCGATAACGTCAAGTGACGGCGGCCGATTTCTGCCTGCTCGTCGCCTGAAACCAAAGATTAATAAGATAGCCTGCATAAAAAGGAACGAAATATTTTTTCAAGTTAGTTACGCACCAATATCGCCGATTGAGCAGCTGGTGCTATCGACACCACATTTGGCTCTGCACGGAACACTGCCTTGTCAATCGACAGAGAAATCGACGAGGCCATGCTTAAGGCCACGACAACATCCTTCAAAGCTGACGCATCAGTCGAAACTGACACGTTCTTTATTCTAGGCTGGATGATAAACGGCACCGTCAAATCTTGTGATTCTTCCATGCGTGGCCGTTTATTGACCAAGTCTCTAGAAAAATTGACTCTAATTTCAGCGGGCATTTTTCCCCCCTCTGTTCGGCCACCAGGTCATCTGATTGTCCAATGACCAGCTCGGCCGCAATAACTTGCTTCGTTTCCTCATCAAGAGCAGGAGAAGATTCAACCTTAACCGGAGCTGGTGGAGAAGATTCAGTCTGAACAGGTGGTGGTAGTGGGGGCTCAGATCTTGTGACACCCCGATTCTACACTATAGGTTGCAGTCAAGGGAAAGTCACTAGTGAGTTCTATGGTCAATAACCAAGTAAGATCCCAGATCGCCGGAGGAGTCAAATAGCCTCCCTTCTAAGTCCGGCTTTCTTAGGCAGCGCACTACCTTTTTGACAGATCTTACAAGGCATTGACACAAGGTCTTATAAGCAACGCTAAGGTTCATACATAGAATATAATTACATAACAACCACAATATACTTGATTAAAAAGATTGTTCCATTACATTACATCCCAAAAAGAAAGTTTTAAACTTCATATGAGTCTTACAAAATAACAAAAAGGAAATTTCTAGTATTCCTAAGATAGCCAAAAGTCTTCAAAGGTTTCCGGCTCGTCGTCTTCCGCTGTGAGTTCCGCTTTGTCACCTGGCATGATACGCCGTGAGCTTTGAATCCCCAGTAAATGCACACACACACCCCACCTCTTTTTCCCAGTCTAATACACAATCATAATTATGGCACCAGGTAGTAAAGCATGATAGATATATAAATGATTAAGTTAGATGTCAGTAAACTAGGAATCCCCCAAAGAGATTCCGTCCTCCCAACCACAAGAATTGGACGCAGATTATTCGGTATGCCCCCTCTTTTGCTGCTTTGTTGCAGAACTAACCTCGGATGCCTACCAACGGTTATATACCGCGTAGCGCCAACCGCAGGGCCTCAAAAGAGACGGTAAAAATTGGGCCTTGCCCGAATCCCTCCTTACACCAAACCACCTAGGGTCCGAATACAACCGCTCTGTTCAAGGGTTCCGAAAACCACTTGCGCAAGACTTTAACTTTTAAGTAGGGAACGCATCCCAACTTACCATATACCACATATTCTCATCTTTTCATTACTCAAATGTTCGAAAAACCCAATACCCACCCAATTAGGTTTCCCGTTGAATTAAGTGTTTTAAAACAAGGTTAGTTCAACATATAAAACATTAATATCCATATAAGCATGCATTCTTAAGACGAGAAAGGTAAATAACATAACCACAACACATATATTATCAGGTCAAGACATGATTATAAGCTACAACAATCTCATGAACTCAAAGGTACAAAACATCCATACCTAACAAAATTTCCAGATTTAGCATCGCATAAAGATTAAAATGAAAGAGCTATTTTAGATCCTTTATCGGGCTTGGCCTTCCTATGATTTGTAGAGGATTCAATCTAGTTTCTAGAACATTTTTCGAAATTGGGGTTGCTCTTCCAGATTCTAAGTTATTTAGAAAATATTTCAGCATTGTCCAGGGTCTGTCCAGAATCTGCCCAGATTTGTTGATTGTTACGAAAACTTGATTTTCTTGCAAACCGCTCAATTTTTTTCGATGAAACAAATTTTAGTTGAAAGCTAACTTCTAAAGGAAGGTTTTGACATAAAATGGAGGTTTAGAATATTTTTTTACATTTTTCTGGAATTTTCGAAGGTTGACTGCAAAAACAGGTTTTAACGTAGGATGCCCAAAACAATAAAATTTATAAAAAGAGGGTTCCACCATGGGAAAGTTTCATTTCTTTTGTTAAGAAAATATGCTAACTATCACATGTTTAACTCAGAAAATTTGTTTGAAAGAGTGCCCTTGAAAAGTTGAGAGATTTGTACAAAAAGAAGATGGTTTGTGCCAAAATGAGGAAAATACAAGAGAGATGGAAACAATACTCAAATCTTGGTATTTTTAACATAAGAACATGATAATAACAGATCTGAAACATCACTTAAAATCTTTAAAAGAACATGCATTAGAAAAGAAAATGAAGAGAAGGTTGTGTTGGTGGCTTACCTTTTAGCGTTGCACAAGAAACTCTCTTCTTCTTCCCTCTCCTCCTCTAGACTTCTCTTCCTTGCTCTCCTCCCTCTCTCTAACCAAAATGTGTGTGTGAGTGAGTGTGTTGTGTGTATGTTTGCAAGCTAGGGAGGGTGTGGTATATATAGGCAAATTTGGGGTAAAAGGACATAAAAGCCCTTTAGTTGGAATTGGATGGAAGGGTTAGGGTTTGATTGAATTCTAAGGGAATAAAAGGGGCTTAGGAGGTTTGTTCCATTGGTTAAG
Organism: Camellia sinensis; assembly: GCF_055761805.1. Taxonomy (NCBI): domain Eukaryota; kingdom Viridiplantae; phylum Streptophyta; class Magnoliopsida; order Ericales; family Theaceae; genus Camellia; species Camellia sinensis. The sequence continues at coordinate 133,125,978 of NC_138974.1, forward strand.
GCCACATCTAGTTGTAATAAAACTAATTCTTGGATTTTGCATCCTAGGTAGGTCACTAGGTTGTGTTTTTTCTTAGAACATCATGATGGTGGTTCTTGAAATGGGCTCCTCTCTTGGGGAAGTGTGAGAGGGTTATTATTTAAATCGTTTTAGGTTCTAGGCACACTCCTCTAGGTGTATATGTATATATATATAACAAGATTGATGGCACTTCAAGGTACAAGGTATAAATACTAGTTTGGGCAAGTTTTGAATTTAAAAAAAAAAAAAAAGTGAGGGCTTGGAGTAAATACATGTAACTTATGTAGAATTAAATTAGGTTAGGGATCCTAATCCGATTACGGAAATTCCTGTTTCGATAAAAAAAAAAGTAATGCTAACCAACAAGATTTGAATTAATTCAAGTAAACGAGGGGCTAAAAATAAATAAATAAATAAATATAATTCAACATTAGGGTCTTAAAAATAAATACATATTTCAGGGGCTTTACAACCTATCCCCCTTAAAACAATTTCGTCCCCGAAATTCAGCTACATACTGCCTTCGAAAAGCTCGGGGTAATTTGCCTTCACCCAATCCTGGCGCTCCCAAGTAGATTCTTCAATTCCTCGGTGACGCCATAGCACTTTCACCAAGTGAACCGTCTTGCCTCTGAGGTTCTTCTCTCGACTGTCCTGTATTGCTACCGGTCCTTCTTTAAATGTAACATCCTTGTCAAGGCTGATATCTTCCCATTTGAGGACGTGTGATGGGTCAGCGATGTATTTTCTCAACATAGATACATGGAAGACGCTGTGTATCCCTGCTAACTGCGGGGGTAGAGCTAGTCTATATGCTACTTCGCCCACTCTCTCCAATACCTCGAAAGGTCCAATATATCGTGGTGACAGCTTCCCTTTTCTCCCAAAATGTACGACTCCACGCTTGGGTTGCACCTTTAGGAACACGTGACTGCTTACTTCAAACATCAACGATCTCCTCCTCTTGTCTGCATAATTCTTCTGACGGTCCTGAGCAGTCTTCAACCGTTGTTGGATCAATTTGACCTTCTCAGTAGTTTCTAGGACAAGTTTGGGTCCTACCAGATTTGCGTCACCCACTTCCGTCTAACAAATCGGCGATCTACAAGGTCGTCCGTATAATGCTTCAAAGGGTGCCATACCGATGTTAGCTTGGAAGCTGTTGTTGTAGGCGAATTCAATTAGGGGTAGGTGTCGTTCCCAACTTCTTTGAAAATCCATTGCGCAAGCTCTTAGCATATCCTCGAGCGTCTGGATAGTGCGTTCAGATTGTCCGTCTGTCTGCGGGTGAAAAGCGGTGCTAAAACATAACTCCGTACTAAGAGCTTCCTGCAGGCTTCCCCAAAAATCGAGAGGTGAATCGTGGATCACGATCTGACACAATAGATACCGGAATTCCATATAGTCGAATAATTTCCCCAATGTAGAGTCTGCACATAGACTCTAAGGTGTCGGTCATCTTATAGGGTAAGAAATGTGCTGACTTGGTAAGACGGTCCACTATTACCCATATAGCGTCGCGCCCTCTAGGTGACTTAGGCAACCCTGTCACAAAATCCATCGTCACATAGTCCCACTTCCATTCGGCTATTGGTAGAGGTTGCAACATTCCTCCTGGTTTCTGATGTTCCGCTTTCACTTGTTGGTATGTCAAACATTTTGTTACAAATTTAGCCACTTCCTTCTTCATTCCCTTCTACCAATACTGCCTCTTCAAATCTTGGTACATTTTAGTCCCTCCTGGATGTACCGCAAATGCAGAATGATGACATTCTTTCAGTACCTTTTCTCTAAGTAACTCGTCACTTGGTATAAACAATCTACCCTGGTATCTTAAACTCCCATCAGGGTGATTTACCCAACCGAGCATGGGTTCTCCTGACTCTAAACGTCCTTTGATGTAGGCTACCTCTTGATCGTGCTTCTGGGCCTCCATGACCTCATTCATCAACTTAGGCATCACCTTCTGCGCACTAAGACATGCCTTTGTATCTTGAGATTCTACTTGGATCCTGAACTCACTGAGTGTCTTAACCATATCCCATTCCTTGACGGAGATCTTAGCCCTCATCTCTCTGCTCTTATGACTTAGAGCATCTGCTACTACATTGGCCTTACCAGGGTGATATGAGAGAGTGAACTGGAAATCCTCAAGATACTCCATCCATCGTCACTATCTCAAGTTAAGGTCCTTCTGTGTAAATAGATACTTCAAGCTCTTGTGATCTGTGAAAATCTCAAATTGTTCCCCGTACAGGTAATGTCGCCATTGCTTTAGGGAAAAAACCACGGCTGCTAACTCTAAGTCGTGGGTGGGGTAGTTGCGCTCATGAGGTTTCAACTGCCTGGATCCATATGCGACTACCTTTCCATTTTGCATGAGCACACAACCTAACCCTTCTTTAGACTCATCGCAATACACAGTATACCCCTCTTCTCGTTCTAGGATGGTCAAAATTGGCGCACTAGTTAACCTCTTCTTCAGCTCCTGGAAGGATTTTTCGCAAGCTTCGTCTCACTCATACTTTACTGCTTTTTGCGTCAAACGAGTCATGGGTTTAGCTAGTTTGGAGAAATCTTGGATGAACCTCTGGTAATAACCGGCCAATCCTAAGAAGCTACGGATATCTGACACGGTCTTTGGTTGCCTCCAATCCAATACTGCCTTCACCTTGGTCGAATCCACCGCAATCCCATTCTCTGATACCACATGCCCTAAGAACTTTACTTCATTCAACTAGAACTCGCATTTACTCGCCTTGGCATATAACTGATTATCCCTAAGAACTTGAAGGACAATCCTTAAATGTTGCTCATGCTCTTCTTCAGACCTTGAATATACCAAGATGTCATTAATGAATACTACTACAAACTGGTCAAGGTATGGTCTAAAGATCTTATTCATTAGGCTCATGAATACTGCTAGTGCATTGGTTAGTCCGAAGGGCATTACTACAAATTCATAGTGGCCATATCTAGTACGAAAGGCAGTCTTCGGTATATTCTCATTCTTGACTCGTAGTTGATGGTAACCTGACCTGAGATCGATCTTTGAATAGCACCTTGAGCCTCTAAGTTGGTCAAAAAGGTTATCAATCCTTGGGAGTGCGTATCGATTTTTAATCGTGACTCGATTAAGTTGACGATAATCGATGCATAGCCTCAACGACCCATCTTTCTTTTTAGCAAACAACACGGGTGCTCCCCATGGCGAAGTACTTGGCCTAACGAATCCTTTCTTGAGCAATTCCTGTAGTTGTGTCTTCAATTCTCGCAGTTCTGCTGGTGCCATGCGATACGGAGCCATGGATATTGGGGTAGTTCCAGGTTGTAGCTCGATGCCAAAGTCTACTTCCCGGGTTGGTGGCAATCCTGGTAATTCCATGGGAAACACATTTGCATAATCACACACTACGCGTGGAAGCTCTAACTCTCCTCGACTTTCTCATTTAGAATCAAACTTGCTATTCCACCCGCAAGTTGATTGCGCCACTGCGTTTGATGTTTTGTCGAAGCCATGGGGTCTTGTCTATCCCCCTTAAACTGGAAACGTATTCCATCTTGCGTGTGAGCTACCACTTTCCTCTGACAACAATCGATCACCGCTCGGTGGGTGGACAACCAATCCATACCCAAGATGATATCGAAGTCCGACATTTCCATGACACGCAGGTCGCAAGTTAAGCGTAGGTCCGACATTCCTATCTTACAGTCCTTACATATCAATCCTACCCGAATGCATCCTCCCATAGGTGACATTACACTTAGGGCAGTTTCTAAAGGTTCACATTCAAGTTCTAATGACTTAGCACAAGTAGAGGATATAAAAGAATGTGATGCACCTTGTAGACGTCCCCCGAACGCCCTGGAGAGAAACGAGGTCTCCCGTTCCGTTCAATATTGGGCTCACTACAGCTCAGGACTCTCAAATTGTCACGGTTCGTAATCTGAACCAAAGAGTCCAAATCCGGCAAATCGTTTTGAGAAAACAGATTTTGAAAGAAGTACCGAACATGGACTGCTTTGCTAGATACAAAGTCGCCACCTAAATATTTTATTTTGGGGAAATTTAGGAAACCCTGACTCGTTTGCCTAAGGCCATGTGTCCGTCATCACCAAAGTTACCTCGGCTCGGGAACTTGGGTACGATTGGGAAAGGTCACTTCGTGAGCACCCCCGCTCGCCCGATCAAAGATCGATCTCTACTAACCATGATATCTATTTTTGAAAACATTATGTGTTCTTATTCTGGTTATTAGCCTAGATTACTATGTGATGCGCACAGCATACAAGTATAGACTGGATCGCCTGAATTGGAACAAAACATTTCATGTTTATTTGTTTGAAAATGGTTTGATGGTGCTACCCGCAAGTAGGCTAAGACATGGATTTGCCACCCTCGGGTGGGCTTAGAAAAACATGATTTTGCCACTATCTAGTGGGCTTAAAACACACATTTGATGAATTGTTCCAATTCAAATAACCCAACCTTCACCCACAAGCATTCAGGCAGTTATATCACATAAGCATATAGCCCCATGGTAAGCATGCTATTCATGGCAGTCACTCACACGCATGCAAGGATGCTAAAGCATAAAACTCACCGAGTACTCCAAGCCAAAATAGAAGCTGATTAAAAATCCATGCATGATCCTAACTACACAGAAATGCCTAATGCAACACATGCAAAAATGCAACTATAGCAGGCTCGGCTATTTTAAACATGGCATATGAGATGCAACAGCTAACATGTATTCAACTTGGAATTGAAAATACAATGCAGTTAGTATGATGCGTCGAGCCCGGTGCATGCAATACAGATGAATGAATGCAAACATGCTATCATACTGTATGCTAATTGAAACATGCCCTAATCTAACCATCATAAGCGGGTAAATAAAAGGGAGAAAGACGTGGGGTTGGAAGACATACATCACACACACACACACTTATTACAGTTGTGCCCTCGCCCAGAGGGTCTGAATAAATAGTACAGTCCAAATAATACAGCCCAACTATGTACAAATCCCTAATTAATTTACAAATTAACTAAGAAAAATAATAAACTGGCATGCAAGCCAGGGACTGTCTTTGTAACAACCCTCATACTGTTTACTGATTAATGACTGACCGATTACCGATAATCACCGATTACTGTTAAACGAAACTGATAATGACTGATAACTGACTGATAATCGAACTGAATGAACTACTGAACTGACTGACTGAAATTGAAACTGAATTGACTGAGTATATGTTAGTTAATTGCATTCTATCTGTTTGATTGTCTGATTATCTGTTCATGTTTATATGTTTAAACTGCTAATTGAAGGCCATACCGACGGCCGAATCCGAAACCGATTAGTGTTCCGTGACCCTCATATTTAATGTGATTTTATGGTATAATTATCTGAAAATTGATTAGGTATGATTAAATTAGATTAAAATAAGCTAATTAAAGAGTTGGACTTAATTACCGTTTTGCCCTTGAGTGGGCCACTACCTCTATACCTTGAGCTCATTATACTTGAGCCAAGAACATTTCATCAGCCACTTCTCATTGTGCCTAGCCGACCTTAGAGAGAGAGAGACTTGAGGAGTTGATTTCATCTCAATTTTGCTTGTAGAATTGCTTGGTAATTGAAGAAATTGTTGAAGTGATTGCATATTTGAGCTCCCTTCTTGAACTACAAGACTAAAGGTAGCTCCATTGTCTTCTTGTCCATGTTTTGAGTTGATTGTTGCATGGTCCATGTTAGATTGTAGAGCTAAGTCATGATTTGGGTCATTAATGGTGAATTGAAGCTTAAGTGTTGCATGCATGTACATATATTGAAGTTTTGAGGTTGTGGTTCATCATACCTCACATGCATGTCCATCTTTTGGTCATACTCCATGAGTTCATCTTGTTTTTGAAGGCTTGAGCTCTCTTGAAACAGCATTAAAGCTTTGAAAATGATTTAAGATCATGCATGTCATGTTTGAAGATTGTTCTTGGAAAATGATTTGAAATTGGTTTGAAATTGGGTTTGAATTAAACACCCTTGGGCTTTGATTTCTCAAATTGAGCTTTGAATCATGTTACTCCATGTGTTTATAAGAGTTTTCCAGAAAATGAGCCCAAGAGGATCGGTTTTGATGCATTTAAACTTGAGTTTGAGCTTGGAGGTGCAATCTGGGTTTTCCAGATTTCGCACTTCCGCTCGAGCGGGGAAATTTACGCTCGAGCGTGGAATCCGAGCAACCAGCATCTCTCTGCACTGTTTTGCAGTCCGCTCGAGCGGAGGATTGGGCGCTCGAGCGGAGTCATGTCTCAAGCTCGAGCGGGCGTCGAGCGGAGATTTCACCCATCCAGTACTTTTACAGTACGCTCGAGCGGGAAAGTTTGCGCTCGAGCGTGTACCTTTGTTTGCCTGTACGCTCGAGCGGGGAAACCTGCGCTCGAGCGGGACTCTGTTTTTCTGAAAATCCTGAACATGCTTTTAAATGTACATCTTTGCATCCTCATCCCATTCTAGGCATTCTTAGGCCTAGTTTAAGGCATCTTGTTGAGGATATAGATGTAGAACACGCCGAGGCATTAGGGATTAAGTTATGATTTTTCCCAACTGTGTAGCTTAGTGTGTGTTCAACCTGTGAACTGTGTAGGGTTGGCAACTGGGGAGACACGCTCTAGCATACTGTAGCCCAGAACTCTGTGAGTAACGATTGTGTAAAGATATGTTCATAAATGAATATCTTCTGAACAAATAAACTGTACTGTTTTCTGAACTGATTACTGTTAACTGAATGAATGCATGTCCTTTATTTCTGAACTGTACTGTGGCATCCTTAGTACTTACTGTTTACTGTTACTGTTACTGCGACAGAATTCTCTGTCGGTTCCCTCGTGGAACCACTACTGTTTACTGACTGATGGCCATCATTACTGTTCGGTCTTTTAAGACCTACTGTTACTGTTATGCTAATGGATGTACCACATATGACTGTTTACTGTACTGAACAACTGAAATACTGATTGAATTGAACTGTTTTCATTACTGTAAGGACATTCATTCTAAACCTCTTTACGCATTATGTTATTCACTGGGCTTTAGCTCACTGCTCATATATATATGTAGGTGTACAGGCACCAGATCGGAGCTAGGAGCGTCAGGGTAACTCCAGTTTTGTCAAGCCAGCCTATGTGCCTCACTGCGAGGTTCCGAGTTGCCATGCTATGGCTTTGGGGTGTTTTGTTTGTTTACCCCCGTCTGTCTCCATACTGTTTGGACTACTGTACTGTTATCAAGGGATTAGGTCCCTGCACTGTGTGATTGTAAATTTTGTATAGACCGTACTGTTTTGTACAGACGGAATGTTTTCTGTATTATTATGTAGGGTTGAGTCCCTAGTTTGAATGGATGTGAATATTGTACATACTGTTCTGTACTGTTTATGTATAAATGTATGAAAAATCCTTTTGGCATACAGACTGTCACAGCTCATTGGACATTGTTTAATTACTGTATTGGCTTCCGCCAGGCCCTGTACTCTGTTTTACTGTATTACTGTTAAGCAGGCCTTCGGTAATCTCGGATTACTGGCCGGTTACGGTGCTAAACCCATAGGGCCGGGTTTGGGTCGTGACAGTCTTGACTCTTCTCCAGATGATGGATGATGCATGTCCGGGTCGCCTTTGCACGGAAATCCACTGTGATGCCCCAATTAGCCTCTGTTTTGCAATATTTTTTGGAAAGCGTGCCAAGCCCCGGAAGACTGCTGATTCTTGATTTGCTACAACAGAGAGCAGGAAAGGGGCATGGCAATGTATTTTCACACATGTATGCATGACTACTCTTCAGAGAGTGTAGTTCTCGATCCTCATGCCACCAATCACGCATGTCGATGTATGATGGCCGAGGAGTCAATTTGCATGACTCAATATGAAATGAATGCACATATAAACACAACAAAACCTAAACTCCATTACGGATAATCCGGAGTGTCGGTGACTGGGAATTGAGACACGTTCCGTCACTCGAAGTACGAAACGTCCCTCGTTTCCCGTGCTCGAGCTAACTCCTATCCCAAGCACAATGCAATATGCATGACATGCATGAATGCAATTCTAACATGCAACCTAGCACACACAATGCTATGAAATGGCATACACGATGCACGAGGTAATCATGGCATACACAATACGCTAACATACAACCTAGCATACACAATGCTATGAAATGAAATGACATACACAATGCACAAGGGACTTACACCAACATGAGTGGATCTCAGCCACACTCACATAGGAGGCCATGAGATGAAAATGAGACACTCGAAATGCGTGCATACATGCACGCAAACCGAGGACCGACCCTAAGGCACCAAATGCCACTCTAACAAGACATGGCAAGGCATGGAATATGGCATACAAGCATGCAAATTTCAGCACTGAAATACGATGCAAAACAGCCCCGAATCATGGAAACATGGCACCCGATGCATGAAATAAGACCCGAAATGCAAAACTAGGCATACGCAATGACCTATAGCTATACAAAGAATGCATTATTTGATCATGAAGAATGAAGACAGATTCAAGGAAGTCCCAAAAAAAGCATATTTACAGTTTTAAGCAAGGCCAATAGTGAACACAAATGGGGCTAAGCTAGCATGCAAAAATGGCCCCGAAAGAGAGATAATGAAGCAAGTGGCAGATGCTGTCCTTAAACAGAGAAGGGCCCTTCTACAATGTTGAAGAGGGGCCCAAAATATGGTATTCTACAGTTGGTGGATGAGCCAAAAACAGTACACAAGCATGCTCAAAATACTATACAAAATAAGGCCTAAAAAGAGGTCTAAACACAAGGAGGAAAAAGGAAACATCAAACAGCAAAAGACCCTTGATGAAACATGAAGAGGGGGTCAAAATAAGGCCATTTAAAGTTTGGACCAAAGTCCAAAAACACAAACACAACGGCTAACAAATCATGCAAAAATGAGGCCAAAAGAGGGATATAAAGGCAAGTGGCAAATGGAAGCCACAAACAGTGATGAGCCCTTCAACAATGTTGAATAAGGGCTCAAAATAAGCTTCTTTACAGTTCAGACTAGAGCTCAAAACAGTTTACATATAGGCCTAAAATAATATGCAAGAAAAGGGCATACAAAGGAGGTAATGAAGCAAGTGCAAAAAGGGAGCCTCAAATAGTAAGAGGCCCTTAAACAAACATGAAATAGAGCTCAAAAAAATGATATTTTTAGTTAGGGTCGGAGCCCCAACATGCAAGCACAAAGAGCTAAGATGTGAACCAAGAAAAGGGTCAAAAAGGGGAGAAGAGGACTTACCCTTGAAGACTAATCTTTGACAGCCTTTTAGACCAAGAAATGCTGCCTCCTAAGCTCTGAGAAGACCCTCGAAGCTGCTGGAATGCAGTGGTGGTGTGGTGCTAGGTGATGGTGAGGAAATGGTGTAAGAATCAAAGGGTTTTTTTAAGGCTTAGAGTAGAGAGAGAGAGATTTAATGTGAGAGCTCCAAAATAAAATTTTCTAACCCCTAAAACACAGCTGGGGGGTCTGTTATATAGATACAAGAAGGTGGAAAAGAGGGGAAAAATGGGGGGGAAATGAAATTCAAATTTCCCCCCAAAATTGGCCTAAAAGGGAGATAAAGGGGCAAGTGATAGTAGGAGATCTCAAATAGCAAAAGGTCCTTAATCAAACATGAAAAGGACCTCAAAATATGACTATCTCAAGTTCAAGTCGGAGCCCAAAAATGCAGAATGAAGGTTCGGGAGCCAAAACACGCAGTTTGGGGCCCCGAAAGTGGGCTATTAGGCACCGGAAGTGGTGTCTGACCACGAAGTTGGTCTCTCGGACCGCAGTGTCCCTCAAAAGGGAGTAAATAAGATGCATGCCAAAAAATGGAGCAAACGGAGGTGGTTAAGCGGTCCCGAACCGAGGCACACGGCCAACGGCTCCGAAAAACCAGAAACCGGACTCCAAACGGGCAAAACGGCCTACGACCATGAAACGTAGCCTACGGCCACTGAGAGATGATCTACGAGACCTCTCCCTCCCTTCGGGAAGAGAAAACAGAGAAAACAGAGCCTGGTTCGCAAACCGAAGCAAAGCACAAAAGAGTCCGGAAGTCCGGAGGCAAGGCTCGCAGCCGAGACTCTGAAACTTCTGAACGAGCACAATATGCAATATCACCGAGCGCTCAACTGGTGACGTCTGAGTCTCAAGGTCGGTCAAAAATGGGGTGTCTACACACCTGTATCAAATAAAACATGCACCCAAGAATTGTATAGTACTAAATTACCCTCGATTACAGACGGGTCCGCTTCTTCCTCTTGCAAGACAAAGATTCTGCTGGTTGCCTTCTGGTTGTCACTGGCCTTGGCGTTCTGAGTTCCTCCATTCTTCTGGTGCTGCTGCCCGGTGGTCCTGTCATGTTTGTCCAAGGCTTCTGCCCACCTAATGCCTAGGCATTTGCTCCGGAACCTCCTCCTTGATATCCAGATGGAGGGAGTTGGGGGCATTCACTCTTCTTGTGCCCTAACCGTTGGCAATGAAAGCACTGGATTTGTCCCACCGGCCTTTGATAGCCTCCTCTCTGAATCTGTTGCTACGGTTACTGTCGTTGTTGTTGTGGTTGTGGTCTGGAGTAGGGCTTTGAGGTCATGCTTCCCTTCTGGTTCCTCTGGGGTCTAATAGTCGCCTGACTTCCTCTTCCCTTGTTCCAAGCCTTTCTGGCGTCGTTCACTTCCTTTTCAGATTCTAATGCCGTCTCCAGCACCTCGGCATATGAGGGGAGTCGTTGTGAAAGAACTCTTCCCCTGATTGTAAGGTCTAGTCCCCACTCGAACATCCTTGCTTTTTCTTCATCATTTGCCACGAGTCTAGTTGCATAGCGGGCTAGCTCTTCGAATTTTGCAGCATACTGGGTCACGGTCATATTTCCTTGTTCGAGGTTCTGGAATTCCTTGACTCGTTCTCGGCGGATAGTACTTGGGAAATATTTATTTAAGAATAGTTCCTTGAACTGGTTCCATGATAGGCTTGCTACGTCACGAGTGCTCTTCATCAACTCCCACCAATGGTCAGCCTCATCATCGAGCTCAAATACTGCCAAAGCTATTCTATCAGCGGCCTCGGTGATGCCTATGGTGTCTAGCATTTTCTCTATCTTCCGAAGCCAATTCTCAGCTATTTTCCGGTCCGGTACGCCTGTGAACTTTGGGGGCCTCTGCTTCCGAAACTCAGAAAAGAGTCGAGTCCTCTCATTCTGCCGATTGTTCCTTATTTGCCCTAGTTCCTCCAAAATCTGATGACCTAGGTTGTTGGGGATGTCAGCCCCTGCGGGGATGGGTTCATGTTGATGCCTGGGACGGTTTCATACATTGTTGTTGGTTTCGGTATAGCCATTAGCTCGCGTGTCTACCATTCTGTTCATGGCACGAGGTGAGTTGGCTTCCAGTCTAAGAAAATCTTACTACTTAGATTTGAAATAAAGGTTTAGTTTCCTTAGGGTGCACTAAAGCAAGTAACAGTCAATAACATAGATCAACACATCATTTATATATATATATATATAATAATAGGCATCATTACAAAAGGCCTCATATATCAGAGTTACATTCAAGAGCATCTACGCATATAAGTTCAAGCTATCTTATACTAGGGATCCTCATTAGCGGATCTTACAAAAGTCTAGTTTTACTACCCCTCGAATTAGTTCTCGTTTCCCGACCAATCAAAGTCTTCGTCTGGGTCCTCGTCAGCGGAGTCGGTGGCTTGTCCCGGAGAGCCGTGTACATTGGTGAGGGGGGATTATGTTCAGATGATATCTCTATAGGGTGGGCTAGGTTCGCTCCTTGCTGCTCTGGTGGCTGCTCCATATCCATTGGTTGATTGTCGTCTGGCCCGTGGTAACAAGATTCGTGGCTTTCAGCCTGAGTTGGTGCCATGGTGGTCAAAGCTCGGTGTATCAGGGAGTCCATCCTCTGTTCATCTTGCTCCATTCGGACTGCCTTCCTTGCTGCCCGGCTTAGAAATTGTAGGCGGCGCCGCACCAAAGACCTCTTCTGCACCCTTGTATAGCGGGGGTATTCTGTCTCCACCTTACGTATCTCGGTTTTGATCATTTCCTCGGCGGTGATTTCACAGCGTCGGCGGATAAAGTAGGGGCTAATAGACATGGCCCTCCTTCATTGTAAACGAAAAACACCCCACGAGTCAATACTGATGCCGCGTCCTGGATAGTCTCCCGATGACATCCTAAGGTGGAAAAAGGGAGTTTCATTAGTTAATCTTCTTATAATAGTGTGATAGAATAAATAAGATAAGGGGTAAGGGCTTCTAGAGTCGCGTATAGGGTTGCGAGGGTTAAGGGTTGAACCTAGGCTCTAATACCAAGTTGTGACGCCCCGATTTTACACTATAGGTTGCAGTCAAGGGAAAGTCACTAGTGAGTCCTATGGTCAATAACCAAGTAAGATCCCAGATCACCGGAGGAGTCAAATAGCCTCCCTTCTAAGTCCGGCTTTCTTAGGCAGCGCACTACCTTTTTGACAGATCTTACAAGGCATTGACACAAGGTCTCATAAGTAACGCTAAGGTTCGTACATAGAATATAATTACATAACAACCACAATATACTTGATTAAAAAGATTGTTCCATTACATTACATCCCAAAAAGAAAGTTTTAAACTTCATATGAGTCTTACAAAATAACAAAAAGGAAATTCTAGTATTCCTAAGATAGCCAAAAGTCTTCAAAGGTTTCCTGCTCGTCGTCTTCCGTTGCGAGTTCCGCTTCGTCACCTGGCATGATACGCCGTGAGCTCTGAATCCCCAGTAAACGCACACACACACCCAACCCCTTTTTCCCAGTCCAATACACAATCACAATTATGGCACCAGGTAGTAAAGCATGATAGATACATAAATGATAAAGTTAGATGTCAGTAAACTAGGAATCCCCCAAAGAGATTCCGTCCTCCCAACCACAAGAATTGGACGCGGATTATTCAGTATGCCCCCTCTTTTGCTGCTTTGTTGCAGAACTAACCTCGGATGCCTACCAACGGTTATATACCGCGTAGTGCCAACCGCAGGGCCTCAAAAAAGACGGTAAAAATTGGGCCTTGCCCGAATCCCTCCTTACACCAAACCACCTAGGGTCCGAATACAACCGCTCCGTTCAAGGGTTCCGAAAACCACTTGCGCAAGACTTTAACTTTTAAGTATGGAACGCATCCCAACTTACCATATACCACATATTCTCATCTTTTCATTACTCAAATGTTCGAAAAACCCAATACCCACCCAATTAGGTTTCCCGTTGAATTAAGTGTTTTAAAACAAGGTTAGTTCAACATATAAAACATTAATATCCATATAAGCATGCATTCTTGAGACGAGAAAGGTAAATAACATAACCACAACACATATATTATCAGGTCAAGACATGATTATAAGCTACAACAATCTCATGAACTCAAAGGTACAAAACATCCATACCTAACAAAATTTCCAGATTTAGCATCGCATAAAGATTAAAATGAAAGAGCTATTTTAGATCCTTTATCGGGCTTGGCCTTCCTATGATTTGTAGAGGATTCAATCTAGTTTCTAGAACATTTTTCGAAATTGGGGTTGCTCTTCCAGATTCTAAGTTATTTAGAAAATATTTCAGCGCTGTCCAGGGTCTGTCCAGAATCTGCCCAGATTTGTTGACTGTTACGAAAACTTGATTTTCTTGCAAACCGCTCAATGTTTTTCGATGAAACAAATTTTAGTTGAAAGCTAACTTCTAAAGGAAGGTTTTGACATAAAATGGAGGTTTATAATATTTTTTTACATTTTTCTGGAATTTTCGAAGGTTGACTGCAAAAACAGGTTTTAACGTAGGATGCCCAAAACAAGAAAATTTATAAAAAGAGGGTTCCACCATGGGAAAGTTTCATTTATTTTGTGAATAAAATATGCTAACTATCACATGTTTAACTTAGAAAATTTGTTTGAAAGAGGGCCCTTGAAAAGTTGAGAGATTTGTACAAAAAGAAGATGGTTTGTGCCAAAATGAGGAAAATACAAGAGAGATGGAAACAATACTCAAATCTTGGTATTTTTAACATAAGAACATGATAATAACAGATCTGAAACATCACTTAAAATCTTTAAAAGAACATGCATTAGAAAAGAAAATGAAGAGAAGGTTGTGTTGGTGGCTTACCTTCTAGCTTTGCACAAGAAACTCTCTTCTTCTTCCCTCTCCTCCTCTAGACTTCTCTTCCTTGCTCTCCTCCCTCTCTCTAACCAAAATGTGTGTGTGAGTGAGTGTGTTGTGTGTATGTTTGCAAGCTAGGGAGGGTGTGGTATATATAGGCAAATTTGGGGTAAAAGGACATAAAAGCCCTTTAGTTGGAATTGGATGGAAGGGTTAGGGTTTGATTGAATTCTAAGGGAATAAAAGGGGCTTAGGAGGCTTGTTCCATTGGTTAAGGCCACATCTAGCTGTAATAAAACTAATTCTTGGATTTTGCATACTAAGTAGGTCACTAGGTTGTGTTTTTTCCTAGAACATCATGATGGTGGTTCTTGAAAATGGGCTCCTCTCTTGGGGAAGTGTGAGGGGGTTATTATTTAAATCATTTTAGGTTCTAGGCACACTCCTCTAGGTGTATATGTATATATATATATATATATAAAACAAGATTGATGGCACTTCAAGGTACAAAGTATAAATATTAGTTTGGGCAAGTTTTGAATTTAAAAAAAAAAAAAAAAAAAAGTGAGGGCTTGGAGTAAATACATGTAACTTATGTAGAATTAAATTAGGTTAGGGATCCTAATCCGATTAGGGAAATTCCTGTTTCGATAAAAAAAAAAGTAATGCTAACCAACAAGATTTGAATTAATTCAAGTAAACGAGGGGCTAAAAATAAATAAATAAATAAATAAAATTCAACATTAGGGTCTTAAAAATAAATACATATTTCAGGGGCTCTACAGATCTGGTGGCTTCAGTACTTCTTCAAGCCGCCATCTTCTCGGTATTTTTTCTTCTGGCCATCTACGCAAGCTATTCCCCGGCCATGTTTTCAAGATCCGTGCTAGGAAGGTCTCCTAAATCGGTGAAAATATCGTCTTCTAACGATGTCAACTCGGCTTAAAGTGAATGGAGGGTTAATGCCGACTTCCTCAAAAGCCAAGTTGAGAACGGCGTCGGATTCCTTCAAGTCAGCCTGGTTTGGTTATTTGGCGACCTGATCGCGGACTTCACCACCTTGCTTCAAATCTGAATCTCCAATACCAATTTTCGTAAGGCCTTTGTAGTTTACGAGAATGAGTGCCGTGAGCTGCTGTTCGCCCCTCGGAATCGGAATGTGATCCATAGCCGAAAAAGTAGCGTATGTAGGTTCGTATCGTAATAGTATAGGGGCGGCCCGCCCTTGTTTTTGGAGATTGGGATGGCCAAAGAACTCTAGTGCGGTTTTGACTTGCTGAAGCACAACGCCATCGGCCGAAACAAGTACTTTCTTCAAATCGTTACCTACACAAGTGAAACGATTAGTACATGGAATCTAAGCCAAATGAACTTATAAGAAATGCGTGAAGAAATGGGACTGCACGGCCACCTGGTTTGCCTTTTTGTCTAGGCACGGGATCTAGGCGATCTTCGCCTTCGCTGAATTCCCAATTGCCTCGGACAACGACCATGACATCATCAACACGCTTACCAAAGCTGGCAAGCATAGTCACCAAATGGTGGTCGATGTCCTTGGCCTTGGAGAAGTAGCGTCCCTACCAACCAGAAGATTTCACCAAGGCACAACAATACCGAATAGCAGGAATTCCTAGATTAATCCTAAGTCGGCGATTCAATTCTATTATTCCCATTAAGATTCGGTAAAAGTTTATGTTAGGTTGAGAAAGGAGTAGACCCCAGTAGCGAAGGACGGTCCTCAAAAATGGGTGGAGGGGAAAACGGACTCCACCTTCAGCGATTGATATGAGAGGAAAGATGATCATACTCGCATCAGTCCTCTCCATGTCAACTACGCTATCTACCATAAGTGACAGATGGACGTCGCCTGGAATAGAAAAGTGGCGTCGAAAAATGAAAACACGTTCCGCAGAAAAAAGAGCTTTCAAATGTTTCGTTATTCGAATCAGAATAGAAAATACTCTAAACTAAAAACAAACAAGAAAATGGGAGTTGGAGTAAGGAAGAAATGCAAAGAAGAGAATAACTTACAGGGTAAAGAGAGAAGAACAATGGGGAGCAGATGGAAGTTGTAGAGGTCGTGAAATGAAAGAGAGATGCTGAGAGGCAACCAAAGAGCCTTGCATATTCAAAAAATATTCGAAGGGACAACATGGCTTCAAATTGCATTAAATGAACGACGCATACGAAGGGACGAGAAATTGTAATGATTTCTATGGTTATTTTATGAGCTATTTTGGGATTAGGGGTATCTCTATGGTTTTTTTTTTTTTTTTTAATTTATGTTTATGTCATTTTTCTTTTTGTATACATTAATTTGTTCTTTTTGTTTAATTTACGTTTATTTCTTATTTATTTTTATTGGTATACAATAATTTATTTTTATTTTTCAAAAATGGGTTTTCATGTGTTTTATTTATTTGTATATTACGTGGCAAATGCTAATTTCTGTTTTTATGTTTTTAATTTTTTTTTTTTTGGATGAGGCGTATTTTTGTGGTTCTTTTTTTAAAAATTTACGGTTTTGTCATTTTTTTTTATTATTTCTATACATCAATTTGTTTTTATTTGTCAAAAATGGGTTTTCATTTGTTTTATCTATTTGTAAATTACGTGACAAATGCTAATTTCTGGTTTTATGTTTTTATTTTTTATTTTTTTCGATGAGGCGTATTTTTGTGGTTCTGTTTTTTAAATTTATGTTTTTATCAATTTTTTGTATTTCTATACATTAATTTGTTTTTATTTTTAAAAAATGGGTTTTCATGTGTTTCTGATATTTGTAAATTACGTGGCAAATTATGTTTTCATTTTTTACTTTTTTGGATGAGCCGTATTTTTGTGATTCTTTGTTGTAAATTTTCAAAATTGTCATTTTTTATTATTTGTATACATTAATTTGTTTTTATTTTTGAAAAATGGGTTTTCATGTGTTGTATTTATTTTTAAATTACGTGGCAAATGGTAAATTATGTTCTTATTTTTTTTATTTTTATTGTTGTGGGTCAGGTGTATTTTTGTGGTTCTTTTTTTTTTTTAAATTTACGTTTTTGTCATTTTCATTTTTATTGGTATACATTAATTTGTTTTTACTTTTTGAAAAATGGGTTTTCATGTGTTGTATTTATTTTTAAATTACGTGGCAAATACAAATTATGTGATTTTTTTATTTCAGTTCTTTTTCATTTACGCTTTTGTCAATTTCTTTTTATTTGTATACATTAATTTGTTTTTAGTTTACAAAATTCGTATTCCATGTGTTAGCTTTAATTTATGATGTCAAAAATCATGATCTATTGTAATTTTTTATGATAATTTTTCATGTCTAGCTTGGCTGTTTGTAGTTTTAAACTGTTTTATTTTATGTTTTTAATGGACGTGACACATGATAAATTTTGAATTCGTTTTTTTTTATTTTTCTTATTTGTTTGACGTTGGTTTTTTTTTTTTTTCCGTCTACGGCTTTTTTTGTTGTTTTTAGTTTTTCAAAGTTAGGCACGTCACCAACTGAAAAGGATTATATTCCCGTGTAAACACATACATATTGTACATGATAATATATTTGAATACAGTCTGTTCTACATGTGTTACCAATGTTACAACCCTACGAAAATTAGGTGGCCTATTATATATTTCCTAACGTTCCGTTATTACGCAAGTAACAAAACTTGTCACGTATGCGAAGGCGCACCAATGCCATATGCGGGTCCTCATCCCCAACCATTAAACCATCCTCGTCATGTTCAACTTCTGGTATGGCATTTACTATTGTCATAGCCTCTTCCTCATCACATATTGGGTGAACAGTTGTTGGATTACCTGTGTTTTGCCGTATATAATTATGTAATGCCATTGACACACCTACTAACTGAACTTGCACATTTGCAAAGTCATATCAAGGCATGTCTCGAATAAATCCCCATCAATTTTTCCAGGCATCGAAAGTGCGTTCCACCACACTGCGTAACGACGAGTGAACTTTGTTAAATAATTCCCTTGGCGTGTTTGCCGTCCTGTTCCATTGAGTACATCGGAATTCTTGTTGGTGGTAACGGCTGCCTCTGAATAGTGCTAGGTAACCTATCCGGTTTGGATAGTCAGAATCGACAAGATAATATTTGCCTGCAGACAGGACAACAATGTATGATACCAAAAACAAACATTGTGCTTCATTTTCAAGTAACGTTGTTTGACAAAAAATTATAGCCCCATCAATTCAGAATTCATGGCACTGTGTTACCTTCTTTAGGATGTGGAAATGGGACATTGTCATTTGTTAGTATCTCGTTGAAGATACGACTATCATGCATACTTCCTTCCCATCCGCACGAAATGAAGATGAAATACATGTCAAAATCGCACGCGACCATGATATTTTGCGTGTGACAGTATTTCCTACCGAAATATGTTGCCGCATCTAGCCCCGTAACCCATACACTTACATGTGTTCCGTCTATTGCTCCAATACAGTCCTACCAACAACCCAATTGTATTGTTACTCCTACGGGTACATGTAATGGTTATTTTCATACTTCACGTCCACTTAATAATAAACACAAAATAACTGAACTTCGCACAAATAACTGGGTAATGTTTTTCAGTAGTACCTTGAACGGTAGGTATTTCCGTTTAGACCGCACGTATGGATGTATACGATGCTGACTATATGTGGGCCGGCAATGAACAACAGTGAACTCTTTCATAGAAGCTCATACGTTATGCACGTGCCAAGACACAGTCTCTCCTGAATGTTGGAACCGTTCTTGGATTTCCCGATTTTGCTTCCCTTTCAACACGTGGATAAACATTGCAACGCTTTCTTCAAAAGCTAAGCCATGTGGACGTTGCGGTACTTGTAACCCAAAATCATTTACTAATGTCTCACACAAAGCGGCAAAAACTTCCTTCGCATGCAAACATTTTCCTCAAATCAACCCATATGGCCCGCATACAGTTAGGATATCCATGCATGCCCAGTCAGTATAGAAGTGCGACATGGCGTTTTAGCCATGTGTTTTTCGTACCACTCTGTGACATATTGGCATGCTTGTAGAAATGTCCAGTTGTGTTCTTGTTGCAGCTATACGGCCATTCTATTAAGCATTTCCCTTAACTCGTCATTGTTGCTTCCATCCCAGGGATTCATCACGTCTTTGTTGTTGCGAAACCTACAAGAGTGGCACTGTTCAAATCAGTTTGCGCGTGATGCATGGACTCAAATATAATAACAGTTTCCAATTACAGAATGCCGACATCATTTTTAATGTTAAAAAATGATGTCACCAATGTCATGACTACCGCATAATGAAATGAATTAAACAAATAGTGAACCTGGTCGTTATCTTGAGCAGGAGGACTATTAACACAGCATAAGCCATTGCTAACACAACCACAATAGATGACGTCAAACTAACGTAACAGTTTCCCAAACACAACATTTAATTCAAACACAACCATCATATTCCATTCCAAAAAAACACACAAGCATTCAGACATCGCGTCTACGACAAACATGCAAACCATTACTAAACCATAGCTAGCAAGAAAAAAAAAAAAAAAAAACATCGCACAAGTTTCAAACATACAGACACAACCATCCTGTTTTAGTATAGTTCCAACAATAACATAAGTAAAAGTTTTCCAAAGCAAGAGAAGGGCAGGCATCTTCAGCTTTAATAACACCGCTATATCACATCCGGCGAGCCCCAAAAAGGTTCGCAAACGGTGCCGACGCAGTACACTGGAGCTACTTCTGTGTAAGCCACCCTATAATGTGGTCGTCATCAGGCTGGCACATCATCACCTCCCGGTAACCAGCGTTATCCATAAGTGTCGAGGCAAAATGAAATAGCAGCGTACCAATAAGGGATGGAATAGTCGTCAGGCGATGCATGCACTCCGAGATAGTATACAACGATTCGTTACATGTGAGGTGCCTCACCGTAACCTGCTGATTCTTGGTACGCACCACATCTATTAGATTGTTCATGCTTTTCGCAATAACTGACGCTTCACTTGTTGCCTTCTTCGACTTTGAAACACTTGTTGATGGCGTTTTTCTCCTTTTTCCCTTTTCAATCGGAACAGGTTCCAGTGAAGAATCTGAATCCACGTCCTGTACTCCTGCGGGTATCGGATCAGCAAATGGCTGAGCTCCCAAACTACGCACAGAATCAGATGATTCATTGGCATCTTCAGCAAGTTTCTCTCCCGGGGTCCAATGGTGCATACCAGTAGCTGATGCCCTGATAAAGACCGTCTCCATCAAGTCATGATGTTCTAAAGTTGTTTTTCCTGAACTTGGCACACACCTTGTTTATCTGCACAGTTGGAGATTTAAAAAAGAGGAAGATGTTAGATTTCATATAACAAGTAATGCAGTTAACTTGAAAAGTTTAAATGTATTGGTAACAGACAAATATGAAACGCAAGAAACATGTACTTACCGATTCCATCTTGTCCCACCATTCCTCAGGTGCCTGAAATATACTGATCTCACTGTCAAACCCTATCCCTGACACTCCTTTGCTTGTGTCACGACCCAAACCCGGCCCTATGGGTTTAGCACCGTAACCGGCCAGTAATCCGAGATTACCGAAGGCCTGCAAGACAGTAATACAGTAAAACAGAGTACAGGGCCTGGCGGAAGCCAAAACAGTAAATAAACAATGCCCAATGAGTTGCGACAGTCTATATGAAAAGATTTTTCATACATTTATACGTAAACAGTACAGAACGGTATGCACAATATTTACGATCATTCAGACTAGGGACTCAACCTAGATAACAGTACGGTAAACATTCAGTCTATACAAAACAGTGAAACAGTACAAAAGGGGGAATTGTAAAACACCCCTAAGCCCTAACACGTTAGGCTCGGAACCTCGCAGTGAGGCACAAAGGCTGGCTTGACAAAACTGGAGTAACCCTGACGCCTCTAGCTTCAATCCGGTGCCTGAACACCTACATATATATATGAGCAGTGAGCTAAAGCCCAGTGAATAACATAAAGCGTAAAGAGGTTAAGAATGAATGTCCTTACAGTAATTAAAACAGTTCATTTCAATCAGTATTTCAGTTGCTCAGTACAGTAAGCAGTCATATGTGGTACATCCATTAGCATAACAGTAACAGTAGGTCTTAAAAGACCGAACAGTAATGATGGCCATCAGTCAGTAAACAGTAGTGGTTCCAACGAGGGAACCGACAGAGAATTCTGTCACAGTAACAGTAAGCAGTAGGTGCCAAGGATGCCACAATACAGTTCAGAATATAGGACATACATTCATTCAGTTAACAGTAATCAGTTCAGAAAACAGTACAGTTCAGTTGTTCAGAAAATAATCATTTGTGAACATATCTTTACACATTCGTTACTCACAGAGTTCGGGCTACAGTATGCTAGAGCGTGCCTCTCCAGTCGCCAACCCTACACAATTAACAGATTGAACACACTAAGCTACACAGCTGGGAAAGATAATAATTTAACCCCTAATGCCTCGGTGTGTTCTACATCTATATCCTCAACAAGATGTCTACAACTAGGCCTAAGAGTGCCTAGAATGAGATGAGGATGCAAAGATGC
The DNA here is from genome assembly GCF_055761805.1 of Camellia sinensis. Taxonomy (NCBI): domain Eukaryota; kingdom Viridiplantae; phylum Streptophyta; class Magnoliopsida; order Ericales; family Theaceae; genus Camellia; species Camellia sinensis. Next base: position 133,147,803 of record NC_138974.1, read on the forward strand.
ACACTTAAAAGCATTTTCAGAAAAACAGAGTCCCGCTCGAGCGCAGGTTTCCCCGCTCGAGCGGTCATGCAATAAAGGTACACGCTCGAGCATAAACTTTCCCGCTCGAGCGTACTGTAAAAGTACTGGATGGGTGAAATCTCCGCTCGACACCCGCTCGAGCTTGAGACATGACTCCGCTCGAGCGCCCGATCCTCCGCTCGAGCGGACTGTAAAACAGTGCAGAGAGATGCTGGATGCTCGGATTCCATGCTCGAGCGGAAGTGCGAAATCTGGAAAACCCAGATTGCACCTCCAAGCTCAAACTCAAGTTTAAATGCATCAAAACCGATCCTCTTGGGCTGAATTTCCAGAAAACATTTATAAACACATAGTATAACATGGTTCAAAGCTCAATTTTGAGAAATCAAAGCCCAAGGGTGTTTAATTCAAGCTCAATTTCAAATCATTTTCAAGAACAATCTTCAAACATGACATGCATGATCTTTAAATAACTTTCAAGCTTCAAAACATGCTCTAGTGAGCCAATTGATTCACAAACAAGATGAAAACATGGACCATTACAAAATTATGGACATGCATGTGACAATTTGCCATGAATTCAACTCAAAATCCAACAATTCAAACATGCATGCATGAATTATGTTCTATTTCAACATGTATGAACTAAAACAAGACTTAGCTCCTTAATTTGACATGAATCATGCAAGAACAAGCTCAATTCATAAGCAAGAGGGTAATTACTCTACCTTAGGTCTTGAATTAGAAGACTAGGGGCTCAATTTAGCAATCTACACTTCAATTCTCTTCAAATTCTAAGCAATATTGAGATGAACTCAACTCCTCAAGTCTCTCTCTCTCTATGGTCGGCTAAGGGTCTCACAAATAGGCTAAAGAAATGTTTGATTCAATGTATAAGGCTCAAGTGTGTGTGTGAGATAGTGGTCCACTAGGGGTAGTTCGGTAAATAAGGCCAACTCTGCAATTGATCAATATTTAATCTAATTTAATCGTACCTAATCAGTTTTCAGATAATTATACCATAAAATCATATTAAATATGACGATCATAATACACTAACCCATTTCCGGTTCGGCCGCCGATAAGGCCTTCAATTAATAGTTTAAACATAAAACACGAACAGATCAAACAAACAGTCAACAGATAAAATGCAATTCAAACAGATGTATTCACTCAATTCAGTTTCAATTTTGGTCAGTCAGTTCAGTACTTTAATCAGTTCAATTCTCAGTCAGTTATCAGTCATTATCAGTTCCGTTTAACAGTAATCGGTGCTTATCGGTAATCAATCAGTCATTCATCAGTAAACAGTATGAGGGTTGTTACAGCTTGAATCCATCAACTTTGTCCACGATTGCCACTCTTTTTCCAAACTCATGTATTTATTCTTCAACTGTTTGAGGCCATGTTTTCTTCCTGTTTTTTTCTCAAATTTCCTTGCCAAGGACTTATACCCTGCTTGGCTGAGGACTAGGAATGGTCGATTTCCTTTTGTAATCTCATTTGCAATCAACTGCAGAAAACCTCGGATTGAGTCACTGTCCCATGAGGCCTTGTGGCTGAATTGATTATGTATCTCTTTAAGACTGCTTGACTTCTCTGTGATAATGCCTTTGTTTTTGGATTGGGTACGCGGAAAAGTACGTATGGAAGCCATTACTAATGTACGGTTACAAAAGATTACCATCACAAATTTGGTTGTTATATACAAACGCATAAGCCATTGCACATTAATAACAACAAACAGAGAGATAGGATGCTAAATTACACAGCATATAACCACTGCACATTAATAACATACATACACAGGTTCTATGGAACTCAGTAGTGGACGTAGTTATGATAGTCATTAATACGTCTACCGTTTCGTAGTGGAGGAAGGCAAAGGCAGCTTAAAGTCATACTAAAACATACTACTAACATACTAACAACCTCGTAACGTGTTTGTACATATTGACAACATCCTAACGTTGCTTACATACGGAACAACAAAATGGCAACGACAATGCATAGCACATACACAATGGTCTTAAGGACACGCAAGGATTGTTGAATGTCTACCCGCAATTACATGACAATTTCGTCTCTAGGTGACGCATAGTCTTGGTTCTGTCGCCTTGGTTCTTCGCACCAACCAATCCAACTGACACAGGGCTGATGAGTGCAAATGATGGAACTATTAGTCAATGGGTTGTTAATGTTCATGCAGTTATGACCGATAAAGAATGGGCCACTCACCACAGAGTGGGGACATGCAAAGTAGGGACGCCCTGGATTTTTGGTGGACCTGGAAATCTTAACAATACAGGGGCCATGTCCACAGGCACACATTCGTCGTGGCCATGTACTGGAAGTTGCAGTAGAGGTAAACGAAGCCATGCTATGCTTTACAAACATTCGGAAGTGACAATGAATCATATAAGTAATTAGTTTATGTTATCCATATATCAGGTTAAACATGAACTGAATACGTTGATGCACAAGTTTCATAGGATAGGTATACAAACTCCATATTTTGTTCAGTTTATTTTAGAGAAAAGCAGCCTACATTATCATGGTTTCACTGTCAAAGTGTTAATAGAAAGGTAAAAATCTAATTTCCTTTTCACACCTAACAGATAAAAAAAGGCATGAACACCGTGTGTTTACATGACTGAATGAAGAATTCATGATCAAATTAAGTTAAAACATTGTAAATTATGAAGCCGTAATCAAATTACAATTCAATTAGATTTACATGAATCAAAATGATAACTTACAAAGACTAACGTAGTCGTAATTTGATTCCATTAACGAAATTGATTTTTGTAAAAGTATTGTGCATATGTAGCTTCGTATAGTGGTAGGAGTATTTATTAACCCATATGGACTTGCACAGATTTGATATATAACCATTAATTTTATTATTATTCTTATCCTAGTTATTATTATTATTACGTTTTTTGAAATTTGAGAATAGTCTATTTATATAAATAATGTTAAAGATGAAGTTTGTATCCACATGACTAAAATTAGACATCCTTTTTTTAAAAAAAAATCTAAAATTAATTTATATATACTTAGACTAGATCAACTGAAAAAGAGTTATAACCACTCACAGTCCGATCCATTTCACACCCAGTTCAGAATGTCACCAACCCAATGTTTGGTATCACACATTAACATTAAATCAATTAGAATTGGTAATATTATGACGACTGTCATAATATAAGGGAAATATAATAAGAAACACTAGTACAGTAATCAAGTTAACAGAAAAGCGGATGTATGAATAACCAAAAGAAAAGTGAACTTCAATAACATAAAAACAAATCAAGTTAACAGTTTATAATAACAGTGTTTGAAAAAGTGAAGTTGAATAACCACAACCCAAAAATCTAAATATATGAATGAAGACAGATATGAGGACTATTTTTTGAAAGAGAGATGGAGACATTCTCAGATTTATAAATACAATAGCAGAAGGTTTTATTTAGATTTCAGAATGTTAGCAATACATACATTTACATTTCTTTCTTCATTTAGCATTGACGTTACCAATGTTACAAAACAGAAATTTGTAGCAGAGTCAGATGTAATTCATAGATTTCATTCACAGAACCCATTCAGATTTCAGATTTCATTCACAGACTTAGATTTCATTCAGCATTGACAAATCAATAGGTATTTCACAGATAATATTCAGCATTGTCATTTTTTATTTTTTAATGACAATGATAAGAAATCAACTTACCAATGTTACTAAAATCAATTTTGTAATAGAATCAGTGATTAAGGCCGAAATGTACATCATTGAGGCCGTTAATTAAAATCTCTTAACTTCACTTGCTGGTCAAACTGTATATTTTATGTGTGTTGAGTGTCAATCAGGTTGTACATCGTCGGAGCATAAAATGAGCAAAAAGACAGAATTTGGGCAGAGTTGACTTTCCCGCACGTGCGTTGACTTTTTCCGCACGTGCGTTGACTTTCCCGCACGTGCGTTGACTTTTCTGGGAAAGTCAAACCGACATTTTAAACCTGTTTGGACGAGATTGGAAGTATAAAAAGATAAGAAAAAGGCTGGATTAGGGTTCTGAAATTGTTTGGACCTAAAGAGGGAGGCTAGGGTTTGCAAAAGAGGAAGAAACAAAAAGCTTCAAGGATGTCTCCCATGGTGATTCCTTCTCTTTCTACTTCCTTCCACTCCTCCATGAGTGGCTAGTCTTCTTTTCTAGGGTTTTGATGAAACCCTAGCCATGTAATTATGTAGCTTTCTTTTTTGATTTTAAATTATGTAAAGGTTTGAACCATTGTATGGTGTTTTAGAAATTCTTTATATATGATCTTCATTATCTTTTCAAATATTTGACTTTCTGTGATTGTTGAATATTATCCATACATGAGTTTTCTATTCCTTCACATTCAAGGTATGCGATGAACCATGCTAGGAGGAACGAGTCGTATCACTACCCTAGTTTAGAGTGAACGATTCGTATTGCTTGAGATGGTTCGTGCTCGTACATTGAATGTGATAATCTTCTTGTTAAATGCTTTGAGCTTGTAGTTGTGAAGCATTAATTCGTTCAAACCATAGCATAATTAATTTCAATTGAAAACCCTAATTATGTGGTTAGTGGTGAATTCTCTACCCTAGGATTTTTCCCCAATTTAGTAAATCCAATTTCATTTAATATTGATAATTTAATTCCTTAGTTTAATTTATTTGTTAATTAAATTAGGTTATGATCATTCAATCTTTTTATCAAAATTAATTTAGGAATTTAACAATTAAATTAGTTTAATTTCACAATAGTCCCTGTGGATCGATACCTGGACTTGCCATTATTCTGATAGAATTTGGTATAGTTTAGTATTTAATTTTGGTGTGTTCAACGACCCATCAAATTTTGGCGCCGTTGCCGGGGACTTCTGGCGAAATTAGTTAATTTAAAGTTACATTCTTATTTTAATTTTTTAGTTTAGGATTTTATGCTTTTGGTGTTGCTAAGTGTGCAGAGTGTTTGAAATTGGAGCTATCACTAAAGTGCAAGCGGAGCGCAGTCGAGTTTTTTTTTAAAAAAAAAAAACCGCAGTGCTAAAGTGAGTAAATAGAAGCAAACACTCACAAGCAAAGCACCAAAGTGCTAAAACAGAAGTCAAAGCTCAAACAGAGGTTGGGGACAACGTCTACACGTCAACCATTCGTAAGACGAGTAAAGCATTTTCGTTAAACCGCTGTGAGTATTTCTTCCTTTGGTATTTTGATTTCATACTTAGTGCACAGAGTCGGAACTTGTTGTGTGTGTTTGGGTAGTGTATGCACGGGCGTCGTTCTTGTCGCCCTGAATTGTGGAGTTTGGACCTTGAACTAGAAAGGACCCTTAGGAGACTTAGGACCTCTGCCCGTATTCCTAGGCTTGAATATTCATACATTGAGCCATTAGAGATGGCAGATCCTAATATCCCGAATGAGCCTAACCGGACACTTAAGGATTATTTTACACCCACTGCATATACATCACCATCATGCATCCAATTACCCAACACCACTGCTGCTCATTATGAGATCAAGTCCAGCACTATACAAATGCTCCCATCATTCCATGGACTAACTCATGATGACCCTTATAAGCATTTGAATGAATTTCTGGAAATTTGCTCAACAGTAAGGATCCAGAATTTCACAAATGAGGCCTTAATGTTGAGATTGTTTCCATTCTCGTTAAAGGATAAAGCCAAACACTGGCTAAATTCTTTACCTGCTAATTCAATCACAACTTGGGACCAATTACAGCAACGGTTCTTGGAGAAGTATTTTCCCATAGGTAAAACCAACCAACTTAGGCGAGCCATCACAAACTTTGCTCAAATGGATGGCGAGCAATTCCATGAGACTTGGGAAAGACTTCGAGACCTTCTCCAACAGTGTCCCCACCACCAAGTGCCTAATTGGCAACTTGTTCAAACATTTTATTATGGCTTAACTGAGCCACACCGCCAAATGGTGGATTCGTCCTGTGGTGGGACATTTATGTTTAAAAATGATGCTGAGGCATGGCAATTGTTTGAGAACCTAAGTGATAATTCCCTTCACCATGCCTCCGCAGCCCGGCAAGTTCGGCAACCCATGGTTGGAGCCCCGAAAAGAGGGGGCATTTATGAGGTCGGGCAAAACCTAGAGTTAGCCCAACAAGTAGAGGCATTGTCCCGCAAGATGGACCAATTATTAGCTACGGGACATGCTCCTACCCAACATGATCAGCCTCAATTTCACGAGGCATGTGTTATTTGTGCGAGCCCTGCTCATGACTTGAGTGAGTGCCCTTCGGCATCACAATTTCCGGAGTTAGTCCAAGAGCATGTGAATGCGGCTCAAGGATTCTCCAACCTGGGTAATAACCCATACTCCAACACATATAATCCGGGATGGAGAAATCACCCTAATTTCTCATGGAGGCCCCCTTCACAAGGCACTTCTTACAATCCGCCACCACCAAGGCAGAATTTCAATAATTTTGCCAACCAATCATCTTACCGACCACCGCAACCGTATAGACCCCCACAACCATACCGTCAACCACAACCCCCGCCTGTCCCTCAGGGCAACTCTGCCTTTGAGACTCAGGTGTTGGAAGTTCTTTCAGAACTTAAGGGGTTAGTACCGATAGTTCACTCCCACACTCACTCTATTGCCAAGATAGAGACCCAATTGGGTCAAATGGCTAACAACATGAATCGGAGAGAGGAGGGAAAATTACCAAGTCAAACTGTGGCTAACCCTAAGGGACAATACGGGGCAGAGAGTTCGGGTGGGAATGGTAAGCAACATGAGCAAGTACAGGCGGTGGTTGCTCTAAGAAGTGGTAGGGAGTTAGAGCCTCAATCTGTTGCGTCTGATGTAACTAGAGTTAGGAAGGGTGACCACGGTGGTTCACCAAGTGAGAGCAAGGGTGAGGGGGAAACACTTAAGAGGGATGAGTTAGTCCCTAGCACTACATATGTGCCTAAGGCACCCTTTTCCCAGTGCCTTGATACACCGTCCCCTTTTAATAAGAAGGCAGCATCTATGGAGGCAATGATGGAGGTCTTTAAACAGGTAAAAATCAACCTTCCCCTGTTGGAGACGATTAAGCAAGTACCATCATATGCCAAATTTCTGAAGGACCTTTGTACGCAAAAGCGTAAATCTAGGACACATGTGTCCCAAAAGGTCCTACTCACGGAGCAAGTAAGCTCCATCTTGTTGAACGACACACCTCCTAAGCTTAAGGACCCAGGTGCCCCAACCATTGCATGCATTATAGGGGACCACTTCATTGATAGGGCCTTATTGGATTTAGGGGCTAGTGTTAATTTGTTGCCGTACTCTGTGTACGAGGAATTTGGGCTTGGCGAGTTGAAGCCCACTACTGTTACTCTTCAGTTGGCTGACCGGTCCCTCAAAGTGCCACGTGGCATGATTGAGGATGTGCTAGTTAAGGTTGATAGGTTCTACTTCCCTGTTGATTTTTTGGTATTAGATATGGAACCGGTAGCCAGTTCGAGAAAACAAATCCCGGTGATTTTGGGTCGACCTTTCTTGGCTACGGCCAATGCATGCATTAATTGTCGGACCGGGGTTATGGAAGTTTCATTTGGTAACATGCAAGTGAAACTTAATGTTTTCCAAGCATCACAACAACCTCATGAGAGAGAGGAGTGCTTATTAGTGGATGTTGTGGATGAGATTGTTGAGGAGGCTTTGCCCTCCATTCTTGTAGAGGACCCTTTGGAGGCTTGTCTAGCTCATTTTGGGTTTGAAAATTTTGATATAGATGGGTCAATTGAGGAGGTGAATGTCTTGCTTAATTCTTCTTCTACACCGGATTTTCCTCCATGGAAAGCCCGGTTTGAGTCACTTCCTCCTCTGTCGAGAGAGCCTGCCACACCTTCTTTGGTCACACCACCTACACTTGAGTTGAAGCCACTTCCGGCCACACTCAAGTATGCATTTCTAGGGCCCCAAGATACTTTACCGGTCATCATTGCATCTGACTTGACTGCAGCGCAGGAGAGTCAGTTAATGAGTGTTCTCGTGGCACATCGGAGTGCTATAGGGTGGTCAGTGGCTGATTTGAAAGGGATAGATCCCTCCGTGTGCATGCATTATATACACCTAGAAGAGGACACCAAACCTTCTCACGAGATGCAACGGAGACTGAATCCTAACATGAAAGAGGTGGTGAAGAAGGAGGTTTTGAAATTGTTGGATGCGGGTATTATTTACCCCATCTCAGATAGCAAGTGGGTAAGTCCCACACAAGTAGTGCCCAAGAAATCGGGCATCACTGTTGTTGAGAATGAAGGAGGAGAGTTAGTCCCCACACGGACCACTACTGGGTGGCGAGTGTGCATTGATTATAGGAGACTAAATTCCTCGACTAGGAAGGACCATTTTCCCTTACCTTTCATTGACCAAATCCTAGAGCGGTTAGCGGGGCAGGGTTTCTATTGTTTTCTTGATGGCTATTCGGGGTATAATCAAGTCCCGGTGTACCCCGCTGACCAGGAAAAGACCACATTCACATGCCCTTTTGGCACTTTTGCCTACAGGCGCATGCCCTTTGGGCTGTGTAATGCACCGGCGACTTTTCAACGGTGTATGATGGCTATTTTCTCCGACATGGTGGAGAAATTCTTAGAGGTTTTTATGGATGACTTTTCGGTGTTTGGACCGTCTTTTGAGGAATGCCTTAGGAACTTAACTAGAGTGTTAGAACGATGTACTGAGGCAAACCTAATCTTGAGTTGGGAAAAGAGCCATTTTATGGTTCGTGAGGGTATAGTGTTGGGACACATTGTGTCCCCTCGAGGTATAGAAGTTGACAAGGCTAAGGTCGACATCATTGCAGGCCTTCCTCCACCCAATTCCGTGCGTCAAATTAGGTCTTTCCTAGGGCATGCAGGTTTTTACCGTAGGTTCATCAAAGACTTTAGTAAGATATCACGTCCTTTGTGTAGTTTACTAGTTAAGGACGCGCCTTTTGTCTTTGATGGCGCATGCTTAAAGGCATTCGAAACACTAAGAATGGCCTTGACTACCGCCCCAATCATGAAATCACCAGATTGGTCTCTTCCTTTTGAAATCATGTGTAATGCTTCTGATTATGCTGTCGGGGCTGTGTTGGGCCAAAGGGTCAATAAGGCACCATTTGCTATATATTATGCTAGTCGCACTCTCTCAGATGCTCAATTGAACTACACTACTACCGAGAAAGAGTTGCTAGCTGTGGTCTTTGCCTTAGACAAATTCCGGTCTTATCTCCTAGTTTCCAAGGTCATAGTCTTCACTGATCATGCCGCTTTGTGGTATTTACTATCTAAGAAAGAGACCAGACCTAGGTTGATTAGATGGATTTTGTTGCTTCAGGAATTTGATTTAGAGATCCGTGATAAGAAAGGATCTGAGAATGTGGTGGCGGATCATCTCTCTCGAATCCTCGTTGAGTATAATAGCGACCCTCTTAGTTTGCATGATTCGTTTCCGGACGAACAACTTTTTGAGCTGTCACAAGCGAGCCCCCCGTGGTTTGCACATATTGTGAATTACTTGGCCATTGGGCAAACTCCGCAGAATTGGTCTAAGCAAGACAAAGACCGATTCTTTTCACAGGTCAGGTATTACTTTTGGGAGGATCCGGAGTTGTTTAAATATTGCTCCGACCAAGTGATCCGACGGTGTGTGCCGGAGAGTGAGGTGCATAGCATTCTTACATTTTGTCATTCTTCTGCATGTGGCGGTCATTTTAGTGGGCATAAAACGGCCGCCAAAATTTTACAAAGCGGGTTTTATTGGCCCACAATTTTTAAAGATGCCCATCAATTTTGTAGAACTTGTTTGCGCTGTCAGCAAATGGGTTCGATGTCTCGGCGTGACATGATGCCAATGTCCCCTATTCTTGTGGTAGAAATATTTGATGTTTGGGGAATTGATTTTATGGGCCCTTTCCCGTCGTCGTTCGGGTTTGAGTACATTCTCTTGGCAGTAGATTATGTGTCTAAGTGGGTGGAGGCGATAGCTACCCGAACAAACGATCATAGAGTGGTAATCAAATTTTTGCATGAAAATATCTTTAGTCGTTTTGGGTTTCCTAGAGCCATAATAAGTGATCAGGGTACACATTTTTGTAACCGGTTCTTTGAGTCGGTAGTTAAGAAATACTCTATCACTCATAAAGTTGGCACTCCATACCACCCTCAAACTAGTGGCCAAGTAGAAGTCTCGAATAGGGAGGTAAAGCACATAATTGAGAAAACGGTGAGACCGGATAGGAAAGATTGGTCACAACGGTTAATTGATGCATTATGGGCTTACCGCACTGCTTATAAGACACCCATTGGGATGTCACCACATAGGGCAGTGTTTGGCAAAGCTTGTCATCTCCCGGTTGAACTTGAGCATCGAGCATTGTGGGCCATAAAGAAGTTTAACTTCGATATGGCCGCGGCTGGGCTCAATCGGAAATTGTAACTCAATGAGCTGGAGGAAATCCGGAATGATGCATATGAGAGTTCGAGAGTTTTTAAAGCTCGGACTAAGGAATTCCATGACAAGCACATTAATAGAAAATCCTTCGAACCCGACCAAAAAGTGTGGCTTTTTAATTCAAAATTGAGACTCTTTCCGGGTAAGCTAAGATCAAGATGGGATGGCCCTTTTGAGGTTGTTGAGGCATTTAGTCATGGCGCCGTTGAGGTGCGGGATCCAAAAACTGGCCACACTTTCAAAGTGAATGGCCAAAGATTGAAACCATATATAGAGGGGATTGGGAATGGGGATATGATTGAGTCCATTGCCTTGATGGACCCATTTTACTATGATTGATAAATTGATTTCTTGTTTTTTTTTCTTTCCCTTCTATGCTATTTGGTTTTTCTTTGTTCTTGTTATGCTTTACTTGCGTCTAGGAGACTTTAAATCCTCTAAAGGTGTAATTCCTTTGGTGTTTGCCGTGCCCGAACGGCATCTGACGGTCTGGTATAGCCACCTAACTGTGTTTGTAGTGAGTTCCTAGGAGACCAACTGAGACGGTGGAAACTAGAGTTCGAATGGCAAAGCCTAGAACACAAAGGTTTGGGATTTCCGAGACTAAAGTCTGGTTTAAATACCCAGGGGTGTGGAGATTGCTTCAAAACTACCTCGGCTTGAACTCTGTATGGCAGCCCCATAGATTGAGGTAGCTTTATGCGCCTCGATTCTGGATACCAAATCAACCTAGTCTGTCACCCTGTTGGAGAATAGGGAAAGTTACAAATACAGTTAGGGAGAAAAGTAGTACCCGTGGTTTTCGCGTGAAGATCATACCTTTAGTGGGCATTCCGTGTTCTTTTATGCTATATTTATTCCGGATGTCAAGTAAAAGTAGAAATGTTTATTTTCAGTGTTTAAAACCATGCTTTCATGTTTATTTTCTATGTTTATACTTGATCATTTAAAAAAAAAAAAAAAAAAAATTAAATCGCCGCACGTGCGGCCTGGGCCCCGCACGTGCGGGAAAAATTGGGCAAAACACTCTGCTTAATATGCAGGTGTGGGAGTTTGTGCGTTGACCAAGCCGCACGTGCGGCTTGACTCCCGCACGTGCGGGACACCGATATATTAAAAAAAAAAATTAAAAAAAAAATATTTTGAAATCGCCGCACGTGCGGGAAAATTTGCAAAAAAACCCAGCTTGCACTCTGCTTTAAAAGCAGGTGCAGGACGGACGTGCGTTGACCAGCCGCACGTGCGGGACGAAGAAATTAAAAAAAAAAAAAAAAAAAAAAGAGAGAAGCGCGGGGATGGAATCGCCGCACGTGCGGCCTTGACTCCCGCACGTGCGGGGCGAAAAAAAAAAAAAAATTTGTTTTGTTTTATTATTATTTTTATTCTCATTTACTAATTTTTATTTTATTTTATTTTATTTTATTTTAATTTTCGTTTCAAAAAAAAAAGAAAAAAAAAAGAAAAAAAAGAAAAAGTTTTGTTTTCTTATTATTATTATTATTTTTTTTTTATTTTTTTTATTTTTATTTTCATTTACTAATTTTATTTTATTTTAATTTTCGTACCAAAAAAAAAAAAAACCATCTTATCTACTCTCTCTCTCTCCCAATCACTCTCACACTCTCAGATCTCTATCTCTCTCTCTCTCTCTCTCTCTCTCTTATCCCCACAAACCCATCTTCTTCTTCTTCTTCTTCCTTTTTCTTCTTCTTCTTCTTCTTCTTCTTCTTCCCTTTTCTTCTTCTTTCTTCTTCCTCACCACCATCATCTCACCGCCGGCACCACTTCCCTCTCCGTCCGGCGAAACTCCGGCGACCACCATTTTTTTCCGGCGAACTTCCATTCTTTTTCTCTCTTTCTCCACTTTTTCAAGGTAAATTTTTCTTTTTTCTTCTTTTCTTTATTTTGCATAGATTTGTGAAAGTAGAAATTATTTTGTTTGATTGATTTATTTATTTATTTTATCTGGATCTAGTGTAAAAAAAAAAAAAAAAAAAAAAATCTTAGAATGCATGTTTGTTAAAATGCTTGTTTGTTAGTTTCTTTTCTTTTATTTATTTATTTATGTTTTTTTATGCCTATTATTATTTTTAGAATGCATGTTTGTTAGTTTCTTTAAAAAAAAAAAAAAAAAACCAGACTCAAGCTCGGCTAAGGAGAAAGATGAGGCCGCACGTGCGGCCTTGACTCCCGCACGTGCGCGGTGAAAAAAAAAAAACTTCATAAATATTGGTACTAACACTAATTCTAATTTAGTTTTTTTTTTATTTATTATATTTGTTTTGTTTAATTGCTTCGTAGTGATTCTGGGTTAATTTAATTAGTTAGTGAATTTTAGTTTTAGTTTTATTTTTTTTTATATACTTGTGTAGTTAATGATTTTCTTTTAATCTTATTCTATGATGTCATTGTTCATATAAGTACTAAGTAGTTTAATTTATATTTTATTTTGTTTTGTTTTCTGCAATTTTATTTACTTTTCTTCTCTTCAAAAAATAAATAAATAAATAAATAAATATAAAAAAAAAAGTAAAAATAAAAATAAATAAATAAATAAATAAACATGTTTAGTTTTGGTTGTTTGATTCTATAATTTAGTCTATTTTGTAGTTTAGTTATTTTATAGTCTAGTTTTGTTTAGTTTATTTTATAGTTTAGTAATTTAATTTCATGACATGTTACTTCATTTATTTAATTAATTAATTTCGTTTTTACAAAAAAAAAAAAAAAAATGGGAAGTGGGAATTGCATGTGGTACATTCTTTCATAATTTATTTGATTCTCATGCTGGTTTCACGGGTATCTGTATTTATTGTTAGTGTGTGCAGGATATGAGTCGCCGTGTCACTGCTCGGGCCTCCAAAAAGGCCAGGGGTGCCTCCTCGCCACCACCACCAGGAGACTTGCCACGGCCGGAGTGGGCTTCACGGTCTCTTCACAAGCTCACGCAGTTCAACCTGCCATTCTTCCAGCATGACGAGGACACTACTTGGGCGGTTGAGCAGCTCCGACTCCGGCAACAGTTGGGCATTTGCGCCGTGACAGCGCCCACTTATCCTCGCTTGGTCCGATTATTCTACCAGAACCTGCATGAGACACCCACTGCGGTTGGACTGTTCTCTGACATTGATGGTCATGTTATTCACATCACCTCGGCCATGATTGCCAAAGTGTTAGAGTTTTTCGCCAAACCGGAAGATCAGCCTTTCCCGGAAGTTGAGGATCGCCAACCCGTACCTCGCCTCATCCAGCAATACTTCCCGAGAGCCCACGGTGACCCCAGTTTCACATGCTTGCGGCGAAGCAAGCTACCTAGCCGCTTGCTTCTCCTTGATTCCGTGGTCCATAAGAATGTCCTTCCACTTGGGCATCGAGCTGAGCGCCGTTTGGAGTTTGTGCGGGTTTTACACGGGTATCAGCTTGGCTATCAGGTCCCGCTTGAGGATTTCATTTTGCTGCATGTGCAGAAATTTCTACGGGAGGCAGTTCGGCCTACACCTCTGCAGAACCTGACTTGGCCCCTACCATTCGCCAATTTGTTGACACTTGTGTTTGAGCTGAACCACCTCCCCATTGCTAAGGATGAGGAGATTGATCGAGGGTATCCGACATTCGGCCGGCGGGAATGGCAGCACAGCATATCTCGCATCCCGCAGCCGGTAGGTGCCCCGGTTGAGGAGGCCCAGGACCCCGTCCATGACCACCCAGCTCATCCTGTTCCCCCTGTGCCTCCCCAAGGGGACCCACTCTACATGACTCGCGAGGAGTACTTACAGCTTCAGCACTCTGTCGATCAGGTCCATCATACTCTTCGTGACCACCACCAGAGTCTCATGGAGTTGCGCACGGATTTTCAGGCTTTTCGCGACTATTCTCAGGCGCGTTTTGATCAGCTCCACGCCAACAACCTCGCCATCCAGCAACAGGGTCAGGATAATGCCTTCGAGACGCGCGCTTTGATGCAAGCCTTGTTTGCCCAACATTTCCCACCACCACCACCACCACCACCACCGGCTTCTCCCTAGTACCCGCCTGTATATTGCTTTATCTCTTTTATTTTTATTTTTATTTTTATTTTCCTTTTTCTTAAAAAAAAAACAAAAAAAAACAAAAAAAAAAAAAAAAAAAACAAAAAAACAACAACAACAACAACAACAACAACAAAAAGAGAGTGAAGTGTGTATATGTTACTCTCTGCCTGCCTGGTTGTGCACCTACAATTCTGGTAATTTTCTCTCATTTCTCTTTACTTTTCCATTGAGGACAATGTCATATTCAAGTTGGGGGATGAGGGTTATATTTTATTTTGTGCATTCCTATTTGGCTCATAATTCATGCTTATACCTGTTTCACTTGACTGCATTACTTCACCTTATGTGACTTTTTGCTAGTAGGGTGATGATATTTGCATATGTTATTTGGAGATCATAGTAGACTTGTATGAAAAGGATTTATTGGGTCGATACTTACATGCCATGTTTGCACGAGGAGAGTTGTCTGTGTTTGTGATTTTAGTACACTTGTCATGAGTATGTCTTAATTCACATGAACACACTATCATAGCGGTGATCTTTTTATTATAATCCCTAGTGTACATCATTGATAATAGCTATAGTTGCAGAAAAGAATAAATGAGGAGCCAAGATTTCAAAAAAAAAAAAAAAAAAAAAGAGAACACACTTAACTGGTTTGGGTCCGTAGCCTTTTTAACTCGAGTTATTAAGCCCGTAGGGGTGTCTCTACACTTAATGCCCTAAAACCGTCTGGTTTGGG
Organism: Camellia sinensis; assembly: GCF_055761805.1. Taxonomy (NCBI): domain Eukaryota; kingdom Viridiplantae; phylum Streptophyta; class Magnoliopsida; order Ericales; family Theaceae; genus Camellia; species Camellia sinensis. Next base: position 133,163,104 of record NC_138974.1, read on the forward strand.
AGTCATTGGCCCAAAACTTGCTACATGGGTTAATTAGAAAGCTTAAGGGACTTGGACATTGCACAGTTAAGGAAAAATAAGAAGAATGACTTGTTCAGATTCGTAGCCTTTTCAACTCGAGTTATTAAGCCCGTAGGGGTGTCTTTACACCTAGTGCCCTAAAACCGTCTGGTTTGGGAGTCATTGGCCCAATGCTCGTTACACGGGTTGATTAGAAAGCTTAAGGGATCAAGACATTGCACAGTCATTTAAAAAAAAAAAACTTTTTAAAATCTTGGCTATAACAGGTTAGCTTTTCTGTATATGATGGGTGTTATTATGAGTTACACTGGGCTATTATAGTGGATAGTTAACTAATATGGAGATTGCACTTTACACCGAGGGTACTCATGACTTGTCTACTAGCATGCACAAGTATAGTGAACTTTACTTTTGTATTAACTGAATTGTGATTTTGACTCAATAGGTTCCTTCATGCTTGTCCACTGTGTCTTTAATGACTCATGATGTCTAAATATCACACCGTAGTGGCACATAAGTTGATTGTTAGATGGAGTAGTGTGGTCATTTGTTGTTGAGTATATATGAATATGTTAATGTTTGTGGGGTATCATTTCTGGAAACCCTCACGAGACTTTACTCGTCCACTTGGGGTAACCTTGTGGTTTAAAGGCTTGTTACATATGCTAAATGCAATCGTTTTCCCACGAAAGAGGAAATAGATAGATTTTGTTTAATTTTATTTTATTTTACTTGCTTGAGGACTAGCAAGTAGTAAGTTGGGGGATGTGATTAAGGCCGAAATGTACATCATTGAGGCCGTTAATTAGAATCTCTTAACTTCACTTGCTGGTCAAACTGTATATTTTATGTGTGTTGAGTGTCAATCAGGTTGTACATCGTCGGAGCATAAAATGAGCAAAAAGACAGAATTTGGGCAGAGTTGACTTTCCCGCACGTGCGTTGACTTTTTCCGCACTTGCGTTGACTTTCCCGCACGTGCGTTGACTTTTTCTGGGAAAGTCAAACCGACGTTTTAAACCTGTTTGGACGAGATTGGAAGTATAAAAAGATAAAAAAAATGCTGGATTAGGGTTCTGAAATTGTTTGGACCTAAAGAGGGAGGCTAGGGTTTGCAAAAGAGGAAGAAACAAAAAGCTTCAAGGATGTCTCCCATGGTGATTCCTTCTCTTTCTACTTCCTTCCACTCCTCCATGAGTGGCTAGTCTTCTTTTCTAGGGTTTTGATGAAACCCTAGCCATGTAATTATGTAGCTTTCTTTTTTGATTTTAAATTATGTAAAGGTTTGAACCATTGTATGGTGTTTTAGAAATTCTTTATATATGATCTTCATTATCTTTTCAAATATTTGACTTTCTGTGATTGTTGAATATTATCCATACATGAGTTTTCTATTCCTTCACATTCAAGGTATGGGACGAACCATGCTACGAGGAACGAGTCGTATCACTACCCTAGTTTAGAGTGAACGATTCGTATTGCTTGAGATGGTTCGTGCTCGTACATTGAATGTGATAATCTTCTTGTTAAATGCTTTGAGCTTGTAGTTGTGAAGCATTAATTCGTTCAAACCATAGCATAATTAATTTCAATTGGAAACCCTAATTATGTGGTTAGTGGTGAATTCTCTACCCTAGGATTTTTCCCCAATTTAGTAAATCCAATTTCATTTAATATTGATAATTTAATTCCTTAGTTTAATTTATTTGTTAATTAAATTAGGTTATGATCATTCAATCTTTTTATCAAAATTAATTTAGGAATTTAACAATTAAATTAGTTTAATTTCACAATAGTCCCTGTGGATCGATACCTGGACTTGCCATTATTCTGATAGAATTTGGTATAGTTTAGTATTTAATTTTGGTGTGTTCAACGACCCATCAATCAGATATTCATTCATAGATTTAAGTCTGGTTTCAAATTTCAGATTTCATTCAGCATTGACAAATCAATTTGAACTTGTGATCTGAAATTTTACATTTTTAATGAGAATTATAAGAAATGAAGTTACCAATGTTTAAGAGAATGAGAATTATAAGAAATCAAATTGAACTTCTGATATGAAATTGTTCACAGAATCAGATTTCATTCACATATTTACACAACTTTCCATTTGTTTAACAGACATGATGGAGACATTACAATGTGTTATGAACAGAACACTGATTCTATTGTTTATAGAAATACATGGAGACATTTGTTTCTAAATTCAGAATGTTTCACATGGAGCCATTGGCAGAGTTATGGACACAGAAAATTAGTTTTCAGAGTTAAGCAAAGAAATTGGTATACAAATTCCAGAAATGAGGGGGGGAAAATGAGAAAACATATGAAATGCATGTTTCATGTTTGAGAAAAATATAATTTCAGCATTCAGATTTCAGGTGAGGCACAACAGTGAGATTTACGAAGAAAATAATTTTGATTTTAGATTGGGTGACAAATCAAGATGTAGAAATTCCAGATTTCACAAAAAATTGGCAAAAAAAAAAAAACAGAAAATGGGTTTTGTAGAGAAATCATAGGGTGGTAGATTCAGACATCGTAATGTGAAGAACACCTCAAATAATCATTACGAAAAATGTGTTTTCAACCACTAATCGGCCGTGATGTCTAGTTTCCATCACAGATTCAAAATCGGAGTGAGGTTTTGCAGATATAACGGTGGCTTTCCCATTGTGCAAACCAAAATGAAAAAAATGCAACTCAAATAAGTGGAGGAAAAATTTTTAAGCAGCAACAACAATGGGTTCCAAAGATCAACCGAGCAAATCGGGTTGAAGGATAGGGTATTACGCAAACAAACCCCCCCCCCAAAAAAAAGGAGAAAGCAACCATTACCTTCAAATTCCAGATCTTTGAGAGCCTGAGTTGCAGGGTCGTCGCCGATATGAACTCCGGTGGCGCACCAATGTCAGAAGTATCGTCGTTCTTTTTCCTCTCAAGTGCCGTTTGGATTGCCTCGTTTGCTTCAGCTCTAAAGTGGATGACCTAACTGGTGCGAATGTGCGGGGTCGAAGATGTGATGGTGTGAACACTGACCTAGGGGTAATTTGGTACTTTCACCGCTCCTTGTATGTAAGTTGCGCCCTTGAATGTGTTTTTGTCGGTTTGTGGCTAATTTAGCCAATTTTGGATTGTAATGGCTAAATTAGCCCAGAACTCTCTTGCCAAACGGTCTAATAATATTATAATTTGAATGTGATATTTTATTTTATTAATTTATTATATCCTTTTATATATATATATATATATATATATATATTTTAATCATAATATAAACCCAACTCACTTTTTAGGGACTATAATTATCAAAAAAAATAAATAAATTTAAACATTATGCTTGAAACAATCTGGATTTTGAAAAACTTATTGGAGCAATTTGAGAATTTGGTAAAAAGTCAACTTTTTAGTTTTTTACTAAATTCTCTCAAAAATGTCATCAAAAAAGTTAGTTTTTTTTATCAAAAAAATTACTAAAAAAATTAAAAAATTAAAAAGTCAATTTTTTAGGTGTCGTTTGGGAAGAGCTCATTTGGGCTCTTTTAACTCTTTGAGCCACAAAAGACAGAATAGGCTATTTGAGTCACAACAGACAAAACATCACATCCAACCCATAATCATTACACTCTTCTCTCATAAAAAAATTCAAAAAAGTCAAAAAGCCAAAAAGTCCTTCTCAAACCAAGCTTTTGAGCCCAGGCTCAAATAGCCAAAAAAGCCAAAATGGCCAAAAAATCAAAAAGCCAACCCACTTCTCAAATTACAAACTTTCCAAAAACATCGTTGGAGAATTTTTTTTTTTTTTTTTGTTACAGAAAAATCCTATCACTCTTCTGCAGATCCAAGACAGCAAGCCCATTGTCATTGGAGAAGTTGTCACCAAATATGGCTCGGATGCATTGGTCAGGGCATCGTGGGCTGTTGTGGGGCCAGGCCCACATTAAATTGCAGGATACGGAAGGCCCATTACAATTTTTAAAATCGCCAAAAATCGTGCTGAGCACTGAGAAGAAAGGAGTCTTCTTCTTCCCCAGGAAGGAAGCCGAACACCCCCCTTTCTTTTTCACAACCCACCCCATTTTAAACACCCCCGCTGTGTCTCTCTCTCAACTGTCAACTCTCACCTCTCACCTCTCACCTCTCACATCTCTCCACACACTCTCTCTCTCTCTGAAAAATGGCAAACAAACTCAAAGTGGAAGAGCTTCGAACCGAGCTCTCTCAACGCGGACTGAGTACCACTGGCACCAAGCCCACACTGGTATCCTCACCCTACCCATCTCTCTCTCTCTCTCTCTCTCTCTCTCTCTCTCTCTCTGTGTTTGTGCATCTCTCACTAGCTATAATTTCTTGCTTGTGTTGATTGTGAGTTGTTATTGCAGGTTCGGAGGCTTGAATCAGCTATTCGCCAAGAAGAAACTAATAAGCAAGCAATTGATTCTACGGACAATTCAACTAGCAAAAAGAGACCGAGGGAAACCGAGAATAATGGGGATTCAAATGGGTCTGAGAAAATCAAGGCCGTGGACAGGTTTCGGGTTATCAGCATTCAACAATTACGCAAAGAAGCTGCTCTTCGGGGATTGTCTAAAACTGGGTCCAAGAAACAACTTATTGAAAGGCTTTGTACCGATTCTCAGGAGGACTCCAACGCCGTTATTGAAGGTACCATCATTCAATTCATTCGTTGCTTTCTGATACATACATAGATGGCATATTGGACTTGTTTTATTGTGTTTTTATTTTATTTTATTTTATTTTTAATGACAAGTTTGAAAACACACATTTCGTATTTTGTTATTTTTCTTGCTAAAATAGTGTTTGAAAACAATTTTTTGGCTAACAATTGGATTGTTTTCAGGATTTATTTATTTGTGGAAAGAAACAAGTTTTGTATTTAAGAAATTATTTGTCGTGGCTGGCAGCCAAAGAAGAGGATGCTACTGAAAACAAGGAGGAGAAAATGGTCACTGCAACCAAGAAGGGTGCTGCTGTATTGGATCAATGGCTCCCGGAACACATTAAGGCTCAGTACCATGTATTGCAGCGGGTAAGTCATACCAGACCAGTGCTATGTGGTTATTTCGTAACATTTGATTGATGCCTTAATAACTTGATCATTCTTTCTTTTTATTTTTGTTTTCTTTGTATATAGGATGACGAAATATACGATGCCATGTTGAACCAGACGAATGTTGGGGAGAACAACAACAAGTTCTATGTCATTCAAGTTCTAGGTAACTCAATTTTCTTCAACCTTGATTTTAATCACTATGCTTAATGCTTATTAGCGAGTTAGATGCACAACTTTAATTGCTTCATGTGAAAACTGCACTGTCTTCTCGTTTGATCCTTGTGGTTTCCTTCAGTTTGTCTGATCTCTTTTTGTATTCTGAAAACTAATTGCAGAGTCTGATGATGGGGGTAGATTCATGGTTTACAATAGATGGGGCAGAGTTGGTGTAAAGGGTCAAGATAAATTTTACGGTCCTTACACTTCGCAACATAGTGCTATCCAGGAATTTGAGCAGAAGTTCCTTGCCAAAACTAGGAACTATTGGTCCAACCGTAAAGAGTTCATTTGTTACCCAAAGAGCTACACTTGGTTGGAAATGGACTACACTAACACAGAAAAAGAATCAACTGTAAGTTGTTTTACTGCAATAGTATATTTTCTGGTCTAATAACTGAATGCTTGATTTCTTGCATGACTTCATATTACCACCTTTTCCACTTGGCTTAAATCTTTTGTGCTGCTTTATCCGAATCCAAACCAGAAAGGAAAAAATAACATGAAGGAATAAGGCCAGATTATACGTGTTAAGAATTATGTTTTCTTTACAGAAAGTGGAAGTTCGGCTTTTGAGTTCCTAGCAATTTTTTGTTATCGTTATAGACTTCTGTAGTTTATGCTTGACCTTTGAACACCATATCATGACTCTTCTGAGGCCCTGATAATTGTTATCAGGTACAAGGAAAGGTGGACCCTACAATGGGAGTGCAGCTCCGGGAAACAAAACTGGAACCGCGCGTTGGAAAGTTTATCGCTCTTATTTGCAATGTCAGCATGATGCAACAACAAATGATGGAAATAGGTTTGTTTTTCATCTGTTTTATTCAGCATGATATTTATACATACTAATACTAACACAAGCTTTAATTAGTAGTGATACTAAACTTTGAGCATAGATAACATGAACATGTTTTTGATCCATACCACCCGAATGATGGATGATGACTCCAAAAGCATGTGTCAGTTGTCCGGATAATTTTTTTATGTTATATTTTGTTTCTCTTATTATTGAATGGATGTATTATCACGAAAGAAAAATAATGTGTTTTGTATATGGCATTATAGGATACAATGCTGAAAAGTTGCCACTTGGTAAGCTTAGCAAATCGACAATTTTAAAGGCAAGTCTCCAAGCTATGTATTTAATGTTTTTATTTGGATAACTTTGTGTCACATATAATATTGAGATATGAAAATGATAATAAGTATATACTACTAGCTACTGTGTTGCTTTTATTTTTATTTTTGCTTTAGAGATCGCTTACAAACCAAATGTACTTAAAATTATAGAAATATTGTAAAGAGATTATCTTCAGATTTTTGAAAATTTATCATAAGCATGGGCATTGAACTTTACTCGTAAGGGTATGGTTCAGTTGGTTGGTCAGTACAGCAGATTTAAAGCAACTTCAGTGTTCAGTACTGAACCATATTCTAGTTTGATTTTAGAGATATTCTCTGTGCAAACCTGGACAGATAACATGGGAATAAGGGACATGACATGTGATTTTGTAGCTTGAATGGTACCCCTGTATCCTTTTGGTTTCACAATTTTGAGTAGTGTCCAGTCTAATAGATATGCTTAATTTTTGTTGAAAATATGATCGCGTTATTCTTCTTGTACTTGGTTTCTAATTGTTTAATACTTTTTCTACTTGCGTGCTCCTGTGTTGAACTGGAGTTATTCTGAGAGGGTTGGTCTTCTGGTTGTGCTAACTTGTGTGTTCTGACTTATTTATATATGTATTGATATGTCAAACTTCCGGGGAATTTTATAGGCTTTTTGGTGCTGTTGTGCTTAGTTTTTGTCTAGTTTGATCCATAACACACTCCGCTTGCAGAGAAATTCTAAGGTGAATTACAGAGCTTCTGTTTCATGACTCTTCTATGCTTGCACGTCATTGCAATTTGCATGATTTCTAAGATTTGGAATTCAATCTGAAAAACTTGTGAAGAAATTTACAGTTTTGTATAATTTTACTAAAAAATAATGTTGTTATCTTCTTTCTCCAATGTTCCATTGAGCAGCCAACATGTTATCTTAATTTGCATATGTACAGGGCTATGATGTCTTGAAGAGGATAGCTGATGTGATTGGCCAGTCAGATAGGAAAAAGCTTGAGCAATTAAGTGGGTGAGTCCATTTTTGGTGGTCTATCACCACCCATCATTTTTTGTCCTGACCAATCATGGTTGACCAAATAAGCAAAAGTGGGAGGCCTCACTTTATCGGAATGCACTTCCTCAGGTCCCACTTTTGCTGATTTTGGCCGACCGTGGTTGGTTGTGACAAAAAATGACATGGTGGTCTTGAACCACTGAACAACATTTCCACTATATGTTCATTATTACAATATATTTTTCACTATGCTTGACTGGATTTGTTTTGCAATTCCAACTGCATTTTTTACATGATATTTATCATGTAGAAGTGCTTTCTTGTCTCTTCTCGATGCTTGTAATTATGTTGATATTCTAAGATATAACTATTAAGGAAATTATTCGTTGACAACACTCATTTTGTATACCATTTTTTGATTGCAGTGAATTCTACACCGTTATTCCTCATGATTTTGGATTTAAAAAGATGCGTGAGTCCCTCCCCTCTGCCTTCTCTCTCTAATGCTTTTTCAGCTTGCTATATCTCAAATTGGCTTAACTAAGTTTTTCTCTAGCCTGCCTTGTGTGTTTGTTTTTCTTTTTATTAATACTCTCACTGAGAAAATAGCTCCTGATAAACACAAATATTATGGCAGGTGATTTTGTCATTGACACCCCTCAAAAGTTAAAATTCAAGTTGGAAATGGTAATTTTTTTTTCCTCAGTTGGGATGGCTTGTCTACCGTCTCTTTCTCTCTCTATAGGGGGGAGATGAGAGGGGTTTATTTGTCTGACTATTTTTTGTAGCTTGATCTTTAGTCAGTCATGATGTTATGTGTTATCCTTACACATATCTCAGTCACCTAACCCTTGCAATTGTTTCCAGTATTCATCTGTAATGGAGATTTAGATTTTCTTTATTTGTATTTGAGATAATTATTGACACTTGGATAAATGAAGGTTGAAGCCCTCGGCGAAATCGAGCTTGCAACAAAGTTGTTGAAGAATGATATTCAGATGCAGGTATTGATTGTCTGGTTTCTCTGTCATCATTGATTGACTTTATGCCATCTTTGCTAAAATTAAAGTACCACTATAACAGTTGCAGAAGCGGCACTCCATAGAATAGTGGTATTTTACAATCAATATATGCATGAAATGCCAACTCTTCTATTAGTTCCTTTTAAATGATTTGCATAATTCTGGGTTTTTTTTTAAAATTTATTTTGACTTTCATTTATATTTGATGTGCTATTGTCATGTAGGAAGATCCCTTGTGCTCTCATTATCAACGCCTTGGTTGTGAACTTATGCCACTTGAAGTTGACTCTGATGAGTTCTCGATGGTATTTCTTACTTATTTTGCTCTTCATATTCATTAACATAGTTTTTTATGTTTGAACACTAAAACCTAATGTTAAGGCTCTTCTTTTTCTTCTTTGTGGTCCATGCTCAGATTGCAAGGTATATGAAGAATACTCATGCAAAGACACATTCGAATTATGCGGTAGATATAGTTCAGATATTTAGGGTGTCAAGAGAGGGTGAAACTGAACGTTTTAGAAAGGTTCGCAATACTTCCGTATAAAAATATGCTTCCCCCTGCTTTTATTCTCCTCTACCTTTATCCATACCTGTTGCTTTGATTTATTAAGCAGTTCTCTAATACGAAAAATAGAATGCTTTTGTGGCATGGTTCTCGACTCACAAACTGGACTGGAATTCTATCCCAAGGTTATTCTCTGTCTTTGTATGTATAATTCTTGTTACTGATTTATGAGAGTATCTAACTACAAGACGCCATTTCTAATCACCAGGTTTGCGCATTGCTCCACCAGAAGCTCCTGCAACAGGTTATATGTTTGGAAAGGGGGTTTATTTCGCTGATATGTTTTCCAAAAGTGCAAACTATTGCTATTCGAGTCATGCAGCTACTGCCGGTGTGCTGCTTTTATGTGAGGTTTGTCTTTGTTTGAGCATAAAATGTCATTTTCATACAGAAGAATGTGGTGTTATTTTCTTTTAAGCTGAAAACATTTTTCTCCTAGCCGAATGGTTTTTCACCAAGGACTTGAACTTTGTATTTCTTAGGTTGCACTGGGAGACATGGCTGAGTTGCTAACAGCAAATTATAATGCTGACAAATTGCCAGAGGGAAAGCTGAGGTTTTTTAAAACTTTTGAATTGTGATCTTGTTCTTCTTCTTCTTCTTCTTCTTCTTCTTCTTCAGATTGAAACCTAATATTGCAGCACAAAAGGAGTTGGTGCAACTGCCCCCGATTATTCAGAGGCTCAAATGCTTGAAGATGGCGTCGCTGTTCCCTTAGGAAAGCCGAAAGAGCAACTCAGCTCTAAGGTACCAACATGTTATCACTCCAAAACTGTTCCTTTGTAATGAATTTTATTTGCAGAACTTCAGATTGGGGATCACTAAAAATATTGCATGAATAATTCTTTTTCAGGGTGCTTTATTGTACAATGAGTACATAGTCTACAATGTGGATCAAATTAGGATGCGTCACGTGGTTCAAGTAAATTTTGATTTCAAGAGAACCAGCATGGGGATATAGTTCTCAATTTCTACCTTATCTGCAATTTCAGTTTTGTATTTCCGCGGCCCCCCCTTTTTTTTTTTTTTGGAAGTAGAGATCCCTCTTTAATTTAATCACGAGTTATGATTATCATTCCCCTCCCAAAAGGGGAAAAAAAAAATGGTAAATTATATGTTCGAAAAACAATGTTTCACGTTTGCATTCACTCATGTATATTTTATCGATTTAATCTCTATCTTTTCATGTGTAAAGTAGAAAATATGTATTTGCCTGTTGTAAGCAATTGAATTGTGTGATGTGAGGAGGGTATTGCAGAGTACAGAGACATCCCACTGTGCATCTACCGTCACATTGACAATCACCAAAAAGCTTGATTTTGATCTCTCTCATTAAATTGACTAGCATGGTGTTTTTTTGGGATGAATACTAGCATGGTGTTAAACCAGAAAGATTTTGAAGTTTTTTAGGCATTTCAGATGTGCGTTTGTTATCAACAGCAATTGGACCCAAACAACCATTCTGCCTGACCAATTGTAATGATTTAATTGGGGCAAATCAATTTTTTTGGCAAATCAAAAGTTAGACTTGTCCCCCACAGAGACATCCCACTGTGCATCTATGTTCACATTGGCAATCACTAAAAAGCTTGATTTTGATCTCTCATTAAATTGACTGGCATGGTATTAAATCAGAAATATTTTGAAGTCTTTTTTAGGCATTTTAAATTTGCGTCTGATATCAACATCAATTGGATCCAAACAGCCATGCTGCCTAACAAATTGTAATGATTTAATTGAGGCAAATCAATTTTTTTTGGCAAATCAAAAGTCGAGATTTGTCCACCATTCACAAAACTCATTAACCAATTCTATATTGGAGTCGAAGTCTTTTAAGATAAAAATGCTTTATGTAAGGATCATATTATAATTTTTATTTGGCAATTTAACACTAAATTAATAGGAGAGACGTTATAAAAATATTATGTATAAAGATAAAAAGTGAAATTTATTCTACACGTAATTTTTATAAAGTAGTATGTTGTAGACATGTAATTTTTTTTTTCTCCTAATTGTGAAAATGTCCATAAAAGGAATTATTACACAAAATCAAAAGCAGTTATGTCATAGATGCAAATTTTTTTCGTTAATTGTACATTTCGTAGTATACTCATCTTTTCATTAAAGTTATTGTGTTTACCTTTGCAATACATTTAAATGTCTAAAAGGATCTCTAATTATTCATAAATTCTTATATGAAATTCAAATTCGACAAATAATTGAGCTCAATCAATACATTGAACTTATATCAAATGAGATTAAAAAATATATATATATATTAAATTAAGAATTAACCAAAATTTTCATCAAATTTTCAACTATCACATTTTTACTCAAATTTGATGAATTTTTAATAAGAATAAAGATTGAAAATGATTTTTTAAAATACATTTTTGAATAAGTTTAATTTTTTTTAAAAAAAATTGATAAAATAAAAAATAATAATAATGATGATTGGAGAGTTGGAGTGTTTATACCCAAATCAAATTTTGGGTGTAAGAGTCAGGGAAAAAAAATTAAATAAACATAAAAGAATAAATGTATGTGTGATAGATTGTAAATGAAAAGTTACAAGAACAATTTTTAATTTTTTTTTTAAATCCCACCGGTAGGTCCCCTCAAGATTTTAACCAAATTTTCACTTAAATTTAAAAATAAAAAAAATTAAGGATGGGATGGAGATGGTCTATGGTAAGTACTGCGTAGTTTGGATCAAAACCGCTTTCTTAACTTTTTCACCGACGCCGCCGCCTTCTCGCAGCCTTCCTCGGCCGTGAGCTCGCCAGACAGACATCGGGTGACATCGTCAAGGTTTGTCAAATCTTTTTTTTTTTTTACTTTTCGGATTTAAGTTCGTTCTTTTCATACTCTATTCCTTCTATTTATTACAAAATTCGTTTTTTTCTTTTTTTTTTCTTTGTTCTATTACCATAAAATTCATGTTGGCTTCTTTTTTTGTTTGAAGTCAAAGCATTCAATTTCTTGCATTATTCATAGCATCTTGCATTAATATGGTTGTATATGTATCTGTCGATGTATACATATATGTTCGGATGTCTATATGGGTGTTATTTGGTAACACTCTTTCTAATGCACTACAGATGTTCGATCCATTGCCCTGATTCAATAATTTGTTTATCTGATCGAATTGCTTGAACCATGGGCTCATCGTATGCCTGACACTAGAATTATTGACTTTCCCCCAATTTTCCATTTAAGAAAAGAATATCACCTGAAAATTGATATATTTGTTAGCAGCATTTCATATGATGGCAAGAGGTTTGTTTCATTAGATGAGGGTTGTGTTGTGTGCAGATAACAGTAATTTAACCAATTATTCTAGTTTCTGCCATTTGTTCTTGCCTTTGTTAATCATAGATCAGTTAATACTATACTATTCAGAGGTTTGTGGGCTGCTCCTTATTTATTTATTTATTTTTTAAATTTGACATTTGTGTGTCCTAATGAGCTCCACAAGCTTTTTGAACAACCCATATTGTTTTCCATTCATTGCAGTTTTAGGATTTCTGACCTTCAAAGGAAGAGTACTGCTCGAATTGTAACTGGTAGAGATAGGTATGGCTGAGAGACAGTCTTTGGATCAGCAGCATCCTCTTTCTCCGCAGCTGCAATCTCCCTCTCCACCGCGGGAGGACATGATTGCTTGTGTGATGGCTCTAGAGGCTGCTTTGCTTCCGTGCTTGCCTGCGAGAGAGCTCCAAGCAATAGACCGTTCTCCCCACCCCTCTCATCAGAGTGAGTGACTCTCTGCTCTTTTCTTGTATTCGTCATGCATAAAAACCTCCTTGCTAAGGAGAAAAGGCTGAGGCTTTCTAAAATGAAATGGACAATAAAAACCGTAGCCATCAAATTGGAATCTCACTGTTGTGGCCATCTTCTTTGTGAAGGAATGGCTCATTAAAGTATATTTTAATTTTTCAATCCATTTCGGAATAGTATATAGTTACCTAGTATTAGGCCAATATGCATGAAACAGGACTGATTTTCTTTTAAAACTGAATTTATTTAAGGTAATTTTTATGATGGCTAAGAAAACTGAAAAGTTATTAAGGATGTGTTTGGAACTAGGAATTGGTAAGGAAAAAAAGAAAAGGAAAGAAACAATGACAAAACTGATTTCCATCTATTTTCCTTCTCACTCTGAAAAACATTGTATTAACAATATTTATGAAAGGTAAGAGATAGTGAATTCCTTTCCATTTTCTTTTCTTACGCGCTCACCAAATCCATGGATCAACCGGAGCACAAATTACTATTTGGAGAGGGATACTGTAGGAAAAGAATTCATCATTTCTAATAAAAAACTGTTTGACCTTGTGCTTCCTCTTCATTTCTTTATTACACTAGCTGAGGCTGCATTTAATGAAGTTATTGTGGAGTTGGATGGAGTCAAATGGTCTCCTAAGACATGTCCGGTTGTCCAAGAACTCTCTCTCTCTCTCCCCGATGAAGTTTTGACATCTCATTCTCTAAATTTTCAGAGGCCTGCAAATTTCTGTAAAAAATGTGGAACAAAACGATGTTCATACCATACGGAGGGGTCTTTTGAAAACAAGCTAAAAAAGCCAGCTTTTTGGCTTTTTTTTTTAGCCAAAAAAGCTAAAATGCCAATTTTTTACCAACTTCCCAAAACACTCCAGAGTTTCTGCATTGGTGTGATTTTTCCCATATATTGTGATTCATCAGGTATTAGACAAGTAATTTTTTGTCTGTTGATTAAACGTAGAATCTAAGTTACTTCTCTCATAACATAGATCAAAGGGGTTAAAATTTTCACACATAGTAAAGCTGAATGTGCTTATGCCATGAAATTGGTATGCTGTCAGCCAAACGAGGTAATTGTGTTTTGATTGGTTCAGTTGATGTAGAGAGGCATGCTAGAGACTTTATGGAGGCTGCGAAAAGGCTTCAACTCTATTTTATTGGCCTGCAACGTGAAGATCAACCTACAAAGGCCGAAACCCTACAAAAGGTAATGCACATATCAATTGACTTCTTATTTATTTACTCTGCGATTCCATAGTTTATTATTAATATTATTTAATATTGATCAATTTTTTTCTTCGCACTTAAATGTGTTATATTTTAACAGGAGATTGCTATGATGGAAGAAGAGTTGAAGATCAAGTCCGAGCTTATTGAGAAACAAGAAAGGCTGGTCCAAGGGTGGAGAAAGGAGTTGAAAGACCAGCTAGACAAACACAATACTGAGTTAGAGAGGGTTTGATTAGTGTGAGAGTTTTTCTGTACCAATTTAATAACATCATTTTATTTGAGACTTCCCTCTTGGTGGACCTATGCGAGGCCATTCGCTACCAATTTCAGATATTTGCTTATTGAATTATCCTAAAATGGCTTTATATTAACTCCTACATATGTCAACAACTATTGCTTGAATATTTTGGGAAAGAACAAAATCATTTTTTCGTTTTGCTTACTCATATACTACAATGTGTGGTTGTGATTTGATTCTTGTATGGTGAAATTCGTATCTTAAATGAATCTGAATCATAAGACTTGCACTGTTGAATACCTTCAATGTATCCCTGCAATAAAAAAAAAAAAAAAAAGAGGGATAAATTTCACTAACCTTTCCTAAAGTATAGAGAAATTACAATACGTCTCACAATTTTAATATAATTACATGAAATTTCTTTAAAATTTTAATTCACATAACACTAAACTCTATTTTTATTAATAATCCATTAGTCATATAGATAAATAATAATAATAATAATAATAATAATAATAATAATAATAGTACACTATCTACATTAATTTCAGTAACTTTAATCTTACTAAAAAAGATATTGATATAATTATATTAAAATTATGAAATTTTATGTATTTTTCCTAAACCTTGAGGAGGTCAGTATAATTTACCCAAAAAAGAAGAAAAAGGAAAACATTGCACAGAAATAGCCATTGGCAAGACTCATATTTAGCGATCTGTAAACGAGAGTAAGGACTTAGTATACAAAGAACGTCCGAAGCATCTAACTTCAAGCCCAAAAAAAAATTAAATTCTGACTCGAGCTAATCTAAGTTCAAGAAAACAAATGTTAATCGAAGTACACAAACATGGGAAAACAAAGGGGATCACACTACAATAATACACATGCTTTAAAAAGGACAAGACGCATGTGATCTCTCTCTAGATTGATGACATTCCAGTTGCTAATTCTCCCTATCTGCATCTTTTAACCCAGAAAAATGTATCTACTTCTTCGCATAGGTAATCAACATTGGGTTCTCAGGAGACATCTTGAATCCTTGTAGTCCCTGCATTGCAACTGTTGATTGCATCTCGTTGTCATATTCTACAAAGGCAATACCCGGTTTTGCTTCGACCATCCTAACTTCCTTAAAGCCTGCGTATTGGCAGAAAAGCATTTGCAGCATCATTTGGTTGGTCTGATGAGGAAGATTCTGAACAAACAATATATTATTTGGTGGTGCCGGAGCTTCTGGGACTGCTGATTTCGCACCACCCATATATGGTATTTGTGATAACTGCACCATTTAGTGGAAGAGAGAACTGGTAAGTTCTTTCCCCCCAAAAAAAAAAAGAATTTAACTAAAGATGTACCTAGAAAAAAGTATATAAAAAAAAAATTAAAAAAAACAAACATGGAAATAAAGCACCTAAGTCCCCGTAGAAATTTGTGTGGAAAAAAAGCACTACATCCATTTGATGCAAAGTGAGTATAGAACAACAATCAACTTGAATCAATTTCAAATTTTAATCTCAGAACTATCTTTTCAAAACATATAGATGCACATTTAATGAAGTTATAATTCCACAACAAAGTAATGAAAATTCCAAAATTAATCCTCAATTCCTTAGAAAACAAATAACATGCTTACAGGAGGAGTTGCACCATAGGCACCAGCATAAGCTGGATTCAGACCCATTCCAGCTTGATTAGCATCATGTTGCTCTTTTCGCTTCCTCCCTATTGTATTAGAGAAATGGTGCAAGAATCAAGATATATATATATATAGAGAGAGAGAGAGAGAGAAGCAAAACCCATAAATAAGAAAGAAAATATACACTATATTCTGACATCACATTTATCCCAAGTGACTTCTTTTCAAAATTTAACTTTCGTTTCAAACTATTACAGCAATCGTTTAACTATTCCTCTTTCTTGCAATTAACTAAAATACAGAACAAGTTTCCTGCATCTATCTCATTTAGATGCAAAAAACTTTCAGCTCACACAAGTTATGTAATTACACCATGCTCCTTTCATATCACTTTCATCAGAAGGATTTAAAGGGCAGGTTTAAAAGATGTGAATAAATAAGATCATCCAAAAATAAAAACCAGAATCTCGTAAATAAGCATGCCATTCACAGCTTCTTAATCTACCAATAACTTAGCAATAATAGTCATAAGTCTTGCAATTTATTATCTTCCACAAGGGCATCCTAAATAAAATTGGTTTAGAATAAGCATGTAATACTTAGTGAAATAATCCTGCAAATAATAGAATAAAGCCCTCAACTCCTAAAAGAAGTGTTGTCCCAGTGATTTGCTATCTAAGGGTAAATGGGAAGCAATAAGGCACTGCAACATGCTTTCTGATGAGAATTACAGTGAACTAATTTTAGCCCATGAACCCATGCATCTTATTTTCCGGGAGAATGTGGACACTGTTAGGCGAAGATAAGACAGTGCCAAAGTGGCAATATAAGAGGAGTAACCACAAACTCAAATGTATTTCTTTTTCACAATGAAACACTCCAACCATGCTTCAGCATTCGTAAAATGTTTGGCTTTCTAATGTATCGTATCTAAAAGTTTCTAAAACAAAACGTTGATTCTATCATTGAAATTATTTAAGTCAAGCAACACAACTAAACAAGGATATGAGTTCAATTCTATATCAAGAATTACACTAATACCTTCTCTGATAGCTATGTCATGTTCAACTGGATTTCAACACTCCCTCAGTTTCCTTTGAGAGCAATTGTATATATTAACATTTGTCTTTTTGATAAAGTCTATATGTATTGGTAAGAGGGCTGCAATATATCACCTAAATATTTCAGTTCTTATGTAGCTTCTCATGTGGCATGATGGGTTCCACCATTATTTATTTATGATGGGCCCACATAAACACAAACATTTATTGCATGAATTTACAAATAGGAGGTGAAGTTATGTGGAGATAAATAACATTTTTCTATTGGTAAATACTCTTAATTTGCACAACATAGAATCACATCTCCATTTCTTGTCAAAATGTTTTTGGTAACAAATATTGGACAGCAAATTTCTTTTCATGCTACTACCAATGAAGTACATGATACAAATAACAATATTGCCTTACTGTAATTATGTTATTACCATATGTTTGCAAATCATCAGCATCGTGATACAAATTTATGAACTTCCAATATTTAATCCTATATAAAGTTGTAATATGATTAGGATAATCTATTGATTTGCTTCGGATTTGAGATCATTACAGCAAGAAAGAAGTGTAATTCGATGCATGTGACTATGCAACAAGAATGTCTTACCTTTCTCCTCATGCCTCTTTCTTCTTTCTCTCGGAACAAAAGTACCATCAGCCTTTGCTATTACATCTGATTTAGTCTTTGCATATTGTATCCTCTGCGTTAACAACACATTATTAGTCACACACTCGTCTAACTTACAGACATACATTTTTCAGCACAAACTACAATCTTCCATACAATTATATCCACAGATACCTTCCTATACGTTTTAATTGACACATGATAGAGATTTTTTTCACTAACCTACCATGTAGCAAATCCAATTTTCTTGAATTAAAAAACATGCTAAAGTCAATAATTTTGTAGTGTATTGGCAAATACTATTGAAAAGACGAGCTCTGAACTCAACTGATCATCATCATCAGCAGCACAAAGTAGCAAAGGTTAATGTTGTGTTTGGTTGGGGGATTTGAGTAAGAATTTGAAAAGGAGATGGAAAAGGAAAAAGGTGGGTGAAATAAGGTGAAAAATATCTTAGTTATATTTCAACTAGGTTCTCATTTTCCCTTTCCAAATCTCTTTCTAAATCTCCCAACCAAACACAGGAACAAACATACCATAGGTTTGTCATAGAATGGGAAGCCCTGCATTTGCCGAAGCGCACTGGTTGCTGAAGAAACGTCCTCGAACACAACCCAAGCTTGGCCTTTGTGTTTCAACGTCTTGAAAGCTAAAACCTCCAGTATCTTCCCGAATTGAGAAAACACAGCGTGCAGCGATTTCTTCAACTCTGCAAATTTTACTCAGATCTCAAAGAAAACTAGGGCAAAGCTGTGTAGAAGAGATATATATATATATATATATAGAGAGAGAGAGAGAGAGAGAGAAGAGAAAGTACCTTCGAGCTTGATCTTCTCGTTGAGGTTGTTGATATATATAGTCATGTTCGGAGAAACATCGCCCCCGGTAGTCATCTCCGCCATGGCTGCCTTGGCATTGAGAATTGAGACCTAACCTAATTTCAACTCCTGAATTCCGAGCAGCCAAACAGACGAGAGACTATTTTGGGAGAATTGGGTGGGCTGGATGGTCCGCTCCATCAGTTTGGGCCTCAGTTCGGTCTATAGACTTTTACTACAAAGTTTCGTTTGGGCCACATTGTTCAACTTCTTAGGAACGCGAATTGGGTGGGCTAGATGGTGTGGCTCTTTTAATTTGGGCTGCGATTGGGGGCCATGAATGTTTTTAGTGCAAATGTTTCGCCTGGACCACACCACACAGTTCGAGAAATGAAATGAATTTAGGCCTCATTTGAGCATAAACTATTTTAATAATTTTTTAAATTTTTACGAAAAGATATGTGAAAAAACAGAGAGATTGATATGATGACTTATAATAATTTTTTAATTTTTTAACTAAAATATATAATTAACAAATGAGCCCTTAATTCATATTTTTCACCCTAATTTTTCTTACTCCCTCTCTTAGAATATTTTAAATCAGTGCATTAAAATGATTGGCAGTGTCATATGTTAGTTTATTGGTTTTTTTATTTAACTTTTGGTTTTTCTTTACCTTTTTCACTTTTTTAACAAAAAAAATTAATGTATTTAAAAATATTTTTTTAAATTGCATCAAAAACGTGAATGATTGGTATGTATGACTTTTTGACTTTTAAAATAATTTTTTATTGTTTGCTATTTTTTTATTTTTAGATTTTTTAACCAAAAAATTAAGCTGTCAAACAAAATCTGAATAACTCATTTACTTTTTAAATTAAAACACTGAAGAGCATCTCTAATAATTCATCTTTTCTTTCATTCAATGTCCATCAAATTAAGGAAAATTTATTTTTTTATCAAATTTTTAAAAATAAAATATTGGAAATGATTTTTTTATATTAAATTTGGTGAAAATAGAAATTTGGAATAATGGATGAATTTTTAATAATAATAATAATAATAATACAAATTTGTAAAAAATATTAGAATAATTTATATTAAATCAAATTTAAAATCAACCACTTAAGATTATAAAATAAAAAAAAAAAAAAAAAAAAAAAACTTGATAAAGAATTAGAGATATTCTTAACATACAAAATTAAGGCAGAACTTGGCTAAAAGGCAGTTTGTTTGACCTTTTAACTTTTTTTTGATAACATTATTTTTTTATTTTTTTACATATTTTTTTCAAATAAAGTTTTAAAAAAAATTAACTTTTAACCTACTTTTTAAAAGTAATGCTATTAGCACCCCATCTATTATTTTGGACCCCCTATTTCTTTAGACTCCTATTTATAAATTTTAAAACCCTTAAAATTTCTTTTCTTCTCCAAATAATACCAAAATTATCTTTGTAAAAACATTCTACCCATTCAATTGAATGCATACCCCCCACACCCCAAAAAATCTCTCTTCCAAAAATCCTAATAAAACTCATGAAGAAAAAGAAAAGCCAAGTGTCATTACTGTCTCTGCTCTATCTCTCCTCATCCTTTTCTTCAATGATTAATGTTCGATTATCGGTTCTTGAGCAAATAATAAATGTTCGGTTATTGGTTCTCGAACAAATAAACAATGTTCGGACATGTATTTTCGAATTTCAATCATATGTTGGGAAGTTCAGTCCCGAAAAAATGTCGAATATATTTTAATATTTTGCCATTGTTTTTAAGAAACTTACTATTACAAGGCCAATCTAATCTGAGCTAAGAACACCATCAAAGTTATGAACTTTCTCTAAACTTTTGTTGTTGTACTTCTCTCGTCTTATAAAGTTGTGATTGCCGAAAAAACTTCTACTCATTATCATTAAGGAGAAGTGTGAATAATCAAATGGTTGCCATCGTTATCGCCGGAATATTATCGCTAAAGGGTTTTCAAGATTTTAAAGGTGGGCAAGTTTTGAAGATGAGATTTAGGGAAGATGGATGAGTGGTGATGGAAGTGAGTGCTCTCATAAACTCTAATTCATGATGTAATGGTGTGTGGTAGGAGTGTCTGCGGCTCGGTTTGGGACAGTTTGCGGTTCGGTTTAGACCTGCCTACATCTATGCGGTTTGGGAAAAAATCAACCCATAACCGCCCGCAAATGCGGTTTGCGATTTGTGCGGATAGGGTTCGCGGATGTACGGGCAGTTTGCGGATTAGACTTTTTTTCAAAAATTATTTTTAAACTTTTTTTGTTTCCCCATTTTGTCAATATTTATTTTGGACTTTTTCCTCACATACATTAATAATTAATGAATTACAACTTATAAAAACCTTATAAAATAAAAAACACAACAAAATCAATTCGTAACCTAAACAAATTATTCAAAATCTACATTCATCGTTAACTTGCACTCATCCTACATTCATCATTCCTAATCCAAATAAAAAAATCCTACATTCATTATTCCTAACCCAAATACCAAAAAAAAAAAAGAAAGTAATTATTCATCAACTTACATTCATCCAAAATGTAAAAAAAAAAAAAAAAAATCTATTAACTTACATTCATCCAAAACAAAAGTGCAATTAAAAAAAAAAAATTGTCGTCAAACTTTAGTCAATTTAAACCCATGAAATAAAATTAAAAAAAATTCTAAGATATCAAACTTCATCATGAATCATATCCAATCCAACTTTCAAAAATTCCAATTCCAATTCCATGCTTTTGGTTGATGAATCCTGTACAAAAACAAACTGAAAAAATATAAATTTTAATCTTCAATCTTCATAATTCCTTTGAGACAAAAAGTGTAAAAGAATAAAGTAATGAAAAGATAAACAAATGTCTATATATTGCATCTCAATATAGTAAGAAAATGTGTTGAGTATATGAAAAAATTACAAATGAGCAAATGGATATTAGAGATCAATTATTACATCAACATTATAAGTTGAACTTGAAGATGAGCTTGACTCCAAAGTACCTAATTAGGAGTCAACAAGAGAAGATTAATAAAACTTACATTAGAAAATGAACAATACAAATAAAAATGAAGATAAATAAATTCTTATATTACCCGAGTCATATTGCTCAAATTTCTCCACATCATCCATCGCCTTTCGAAGAGAAATTGGAAGGTTGCTTCGAAGCCAATTTTGAGTACATACAGGAGCTTCAACCATAAAAGGCGAGAGTGAACTACGAAATGGGTCAAGAATACGTCATCCCATACTAAAAGCCAACTCCGACGCAATGGTAAAAATAGGCATGGCCAACACATCTCTTGCAAGTTGTGATAACACCCTATATTTGGTTGCATTCACCTTCCAATAATCCAAAATCTCAAATGTTTGATTCTTTGCAAAATATTCAACCTCGAATAAATATTGTTCCAATTCCAACTTAGATCCACTAGTGCATTGCCCCTCCAAATAAGAATTAAATTGGAAGTCAACCAAAGAATAGGGATCATCATCATCATCTTCTTCCACCGTATTTACAACTTCACTCACACTTGGAAGTTTCTCATTTAAAGGATGAAGTGTGACATTATGGCTATACAAACGACTCAAACAACTCTTAACATTGTCTACCATATCTTCCACCTTCTTATTATCTCCAAGAAATAAATTGGAAAAACAAAACTCTAAGTATGTCATTTTTTTGGTAGGATCAAGAACCACCGCAACATACAACAACAAATTGATCTTACTTCCATCCCCCTAATACTTGCTAAACTTTTGTTTCATAGTCTTTGCCATTATGCTCAAAGTATCATTTTCCTTCAAAATTAATTGTTTAATTTTGCTTGCAATAACAAACATTTCTTTATAAAATTATTGGAAGTAACAAAGAGGGACCCCAAAAATTTATTAATTGCAAGATAAAATAGTTTAGAAATCTCAAAAAAATTCTACATTTTTTCCAATCCAACTCATTCGGACTTCTCCTTATGCCACCATCAACATCCTTGAAATAAGGTTCAAAGTTAGAATCCACAAACTTCAATCGATTAAAAGCCTCCTCATACTTTTTTAAGGCCCCTAACATCAAATAGGTAGAGTTCTACCTAGTTGGTGCATCTAGGCATATAAGAGCTTTTGAATCAAGTTTGAGTGTGGCCGCAGACTTCTTAAAAACATCATGCCTATGAGGAGAAGACCGCACATATCTCACCGCAAGTCTAATGTTGGCAATAGAATTGTCCATTTCTTTCAACCCATCACTCACAACGAGATTAAGAATATGTGCACAGCAACGCATATGAATAAACTCATGTTGTAAAATAGTCCCCTTCCAATATTTGGTTATCGTTAGAACTAGCATTATCAACTATTAAGGTGAATATGCTATCAATGTTTCACTCAATCAAACACGACTCAATTTTTCGGCCCAATGTTTCTCCTTTGTGATCCTCAACTTGTTGAACATTTATGATTCTTTTTTAAAGTTTCCAGTTATCATCAATGAAATGAGTAGTCAAACACATGTAACACAAATTCTGAATAGATGTCCAAGTGTCCGTAATAAAGAAAATTTTACGACTCTTCATGAATTTCTTTAACTTATCCCTTTCATTCTTGAATATGTTAAACACTTCTCTAGATATTGTTTGATAAAAGGAAATTTGTGTGAATTTGGGTTGCATGACATTACAAAATCTTCTAAATCCAACACCCTTCACAAATCTAAATGGCAACTCATCAATGACCACCATCTCCGCAAGAGCCCTTTTATAAGTATCAAAATTAAAAATTGTTACTACAACCTCAACACCCTCTTCATTTTGTTTCGGTTTAAGATTTAATGTTTGTTGACCATCTGTATCCCTATTTGGATATTTTTTACAATTGGGTGTATGACTCCTCGAATTGCTAGTCCCATGAAGTCAAGAGTCAGCCATATACTCTTTCTTGCAATATTTACATACGGCTCTACGCTTCCCATCGATCCCCACAACCTTGCCAAAATGATCCCAAACTGCAGATGATGCTCTCCCCCCTTCGCCCTCACTCTTTCTCTTTAGGGGTCTAGGAGGCTTAGGTTCAGGTTCGGGTTCGAGCAAAAGGGGATTCATTTGAGAATTAGAGGATTCCGGAGATACAAGATTGATTGTGAGAGATTGAACACTTGTCACGACCCAAACCCGCCCTTATGGATTTAGCACCGTAACCAGCCAGTAATCCGTGATTACCGAAGGCTTGCTTAACAGTGATGACAGTAATACAGAGTAAAGGGGCTGGCGGAAGCCAAAACAGTAAATAAATATGTCCAATGAACTGTGACATTCTGAATGCAAAAAGACTTTTATAAACAAGTCACATTCGTAACCAAAACACATTTACATACGAGATATACATACATACAGGTTAGGGATTCAATCCCTATGCCATAACTGTACAGTAGGAGTCTATAACATCTATTATAAAACAGAAATAGAAGGGTGAATCCGAACACCCCAAAACAGCCGTAGCTTGAACGGACTAGGAACCTCGAGGCGAGACACAAAGGTTGAGTTGACAAAACAAGAGCTAACCCGACGCTCTTAGTCCGGTCTGGTGCCTGGACACCTACATATATATATATATATATATATAAACAGTGAGCTAAAGCCTAGTGAATAACAGTTATGTAAAGAGGTTAAGAATGAATGTCCTTTCAGTAATTAAACAGTCATATCAGTCACTTAGAAACCATAGCAGTTATATGTGGTGCATCCCATAGCATAACAGTACATTAGGTCTTAACAGACCGAACAGTCAGTTGATGGCCATCATAACAGTAACAGTAGTGGTTCCAAACATGGGAACCAACAGAGATCTCTGTGTCACTAGCAGTAACAGTACAGTAACAGTAAATTGCTATGGATGCCACGAATACAGTTTATAAATAGGACAAACATTCATTCATTAAACAATAACGTTTCAGTAAGCAGAATAGTTGATCATTCAAAAAATAATCGTAATTGAACATATCTTTACAACATGGTTACTCACAGTGCACTGGGCTATAAACAGCTAGTGGGCGTCCTCGGGTGCCAACCCTATACAGTTACAAAACGAACACACACTAAGTTACACACTCGGGAATCAACAACTTAGTCCCTATCTTGACTCGGTGTGGTTCTACATCAATATTTTCATTAAGATGCCTTAAACATGGCTTAGGAATGCCTAGAATGGAAAGAGGATGCAAGGATGCACTTAAAAACACTTTTCAAAATTGCTGAAACAAGGGTCCACACTCGAGCGTGGCTTCTACGCTCGAGCGGACATGCAGACAAAGGAGCTCCGCTCGAGCATGACTTTCTATGCTCAAGCGGACTGCAAACTTCATGAAAAGTACTGGATGCATGTAATTCACGCTCGACGGACACTCGACCCCCGCTCGAGCGTGAGACTCAGGTCCTCGCTCGAGCGTGAACTCTCTCGCTTGAGCGGACTGTAAAACACATGAACTTCTGGGCATATGCATTTCACGCTGCGAGCGTGACTTTCCACGCTCGAGCGGAAGTGCACGTACTCAGAGTGCACGCTCGAGCGTGAAGTCCTACGCTCGAGCGTGGGTCTAAAATCTGGAATTTTCAGATTGAACCTCAAGCATGAAATTCAACTTTTAAAGCTTCAAATTCGATCCCCTTAAGCTAATTTTCTGAAAAACACTTGAAAACCCATAATACAACATGTTTCAAAGATTAATTTGTAAAATCAAAACCCATAGGTAAGTCAATTGAACACCATTTCAAAGAAGTTTTTCATGAATTATGTAAAAACATAACATGTATGAACTCTTATGAACTCTAGTGCTCTAAAACTTGATCAAATGCAAGATTAAGCTCAAAACTATGGTAAATTCATGGACTATAACATAAACATGAACATGCATGTGGAAATTCATGAAGAACAACCTCAAAATTCAAGAATATATACATGCATGCATGGATTAAGTCTCAATTCAACGCTTTAAACCAATACTTGACTCTAACCTCCCTTAATCCCATGAACCATGCAAGAATAACTCAAATGTACAAATGAGAGGATGAAGTATCGACCTTAGGTCTTGAATTCAAAGTATATAAGCTCAATTTTGCAAATTCTTCTCAAATCTTCTAAGTTTCCAAGCTAAACTCTTGATGAACTCAATTTCTTCTACTTTCCCTCTCTCCCTCGGTTTAGTCTAAGAAAGTGGCTGAAAAAAATGATGTATATAGGTGCCAAACAATGTTGTAGAAAATGGCCACTCAATGGCAATTTGGTAATAACACAATCTAATGTAATTTAACATTATTCAATCTAATTTAATCATTCTAAACCGGATTTTAATTAAACCTACCATAAAATCACATAAATTTTAATTAGCATAAAACACTAATCAGTTTCTGATTCGGCCGCTGATAAGGCCTTCAATTTGCAGTTCAAAATTAAAACATGAACAGATTCATTTATAAATCAAACAGATAGAAATGCATTTAAAACAATACACTCCTACAATCAATTTAGGATTTCATTCTAATCAGTTACTTATCATGCTTAATCACAGATTAGCACTAATCAGAGGTGAGAGTTGTCACAACATTATCCTCCATTTAAACTATATTACAAATTTTACAAATTCAATTTCAATAACATAACAGATTCAATACAGTCACAGATTCAATTTTAATTTTAATGACAAATTCAATACATATTCAATTCTATACAAATTCAACACAATCACATATTCAATTTTAATTTTAATAACAAATTCAATTCTATACAGATTCAATTCCAATTTCAATAACAGATTCAATTTCCACTTCTCACAGATCTATTGGAGTATTGCAAAAGTACAGATTCAATTCCAAAAGCACAGATTCAATTCAAAAAAAAAAAAAAAAAAAACAGAGAGAGATCTATTTGCATAAACACATATTCAATTTCCACTTCTCACAGATTCAACAACAGATTTAATTCTAATACCACAGATTTAATTCCAAAAACATAGATTCAATTTCCCAAAAAAAAAAAATAGAGACAGATCTGGTTGCACATAAACACAGATTCAATTTCCATTTTTTCACAGATCTGTTGCTACAAAAAAAAAAATTTAATTTCAAACAAACACACACATTCAATTTCTGCTTCTCACATACAGATCTGTTGCTACAAAAAAAAATTAACAGATCTGATTGCATAAAATAAACAGATCTGATGAGATGAGAGTGTGAGAGAGACATATCAGAGAGAGATGTCTGATATGTTGCAAAAAAAATTAAAGATCAGAGAGAGAGAGAGAGAGAGGCTTACATATGAGGTCGATCAATGCGATGAGAGAGTGAGGTCGATTGGTCGATCTTGTGATGAAAGAGAGTTGATCGGTGTAGATGCAAAACCAGAGAGTGAGAGACTGATGAGATGAGAGAGTGAGAGCGACAGATCACAGAGACATAGAGAGAGAGAGAGGGAAAGAGAGAGAGAGAAAGAGAGAGAGAGAGCTGATATATTGGGAAAAAAATCAAAGATTGTGGAGAGAGAAAGAGACAGAGACTGAGACAGAGACTGAGAGAGGGGCTTACCTGTGAGGTTGATCGGTGCGATGAGGTCGATCGATTAATCTTGCGATGAGAGACAGTTGATCGGTGTAGTGCAAATGAAAAACGCGAGAGTGAGAGTAAAAGTGAGAGACATACTGATGAGATGAGAGAGTAAGTTCATGTTTTGTTTGGAGTTTGAGAGATAAATAGATTAAGATTAGGGGGTTTTTTTTTGAAAATTTGAAGGAAAAAAAAAAAGGGTTTATGTGGGCGGGTTGGGAGGGTGCGGTTCAAACCCGTAACTCAAAAATTAGATAAAATCCAAACCGCACCCTACCCTAATGTGTTTGCGAAACCGCCCATACGTGCGTTGTTTGGATTGGGTATGACGGTTTGGACGGGTTGGATAACCCTACGCCCAGCCCTAGTGTATGGGTTTAATTGTGAGATGAGATGTTCCAAAATTAATGATGTTCTTTTTAATAATTTTATTTGAAGTTATTGTTGTAATAAAAAAAAATAAAACAAAAAACTTAGGGGTCCAAAATAATTAATGGGATGCTAATAGCAGCACTTACTTTTTAAAATAGGGTAAATTACACCTTGCCCCATAAAGTTTCACCATTTTTCACTTTTGCCATTTAAGTTTGATTTTTTTTACTTTGACCCTTCATATTTGCAATCCTTCTCACTTTGGCCCTTTAAGTTTGATTTTGCTCACTTTGACCCTTCTTGTTTGCAATCATTCCACTTTACTTCTAGACTAACTTCCATCAAAAAAATTAACAGAATCTGCCACATCACCAGCACTTCAGCTCCATGTGTGATGTAAAAAATTCACTAAAGATGCAAAAAATAAAATAAAAAAATAGAAAACAAAAAAAGTGGAAATTGTTTTTTAGTCTTTAGTGATTTTTTTTTTCATATTTATTCATAAAATATTATTACATTATAGTTGCATCTAAATTAGATGCACCTAAAAAAATTTAAGATGAAAAAAATAAAAATATATTGATTCAAATACCTGTATTATCAATTTTGAAATATAAAGTTTATCATTGTTTTTTTTTGTCTTTAGTGTACCTTTTTTTTTATATTTAAATTTGTTTTTAATTTTTTTATGTATATCTAATCTAAATGCATCTATAATGTAATAATGTTTATAAATAAATTTTTAAAAATGTTGACTAAAAACTAAAAAGAAATTCTATTTTTTTTTTATTTTTTTGCATATTTAGTGAATTTTTTACCTCATACATGAAGCTGATGTGTTGATAATGTGGTAGATTCTATTAACTTTTTAGATGAAAGTTAATTTAAGAGTAAAGTGAGAATGATTACAAATATAAAAAGCCAAAATGGAAAGGATTGAAAGTATGAGAGTCAAAGTAGAAAAAATTAAATTTAAGGAACCAAAGTAAGAAATATTGTAAATATAAAGGGTCAAAGTGAAAAAATTACAAATGTAAAAGATCAAAATAAAAAAAATTAAATTTAAAGAATCAAAAAAAAATAATAAAATTTTAAAGAGAGGAAGTGTAATTTATCTTTAAAGTAGGTCTAAATTCCAACGTTACGTTTTTATTTTTATTTTTTGTAAGCCATTAAGGCAACGTTACATTTACGAATGCTCTTAACAAACATTACAAACATCCCAATTACGTAACGCAGACAAACGAAGGCACGTGCAATTATTCTGACGGTGGTAACGTGACTTTACCATAATTTTATATAAACTAGTGGGTGGTACACACGGTGTGTGTAATTTAAATAAGTAGGATTAAAAAAAATAATAATGAAATTAATATTATAATGTGTACTTAGCTTAAGTGGTATGAGTCCTCGTATTTAAACTCATGGTCATGGATTCAAGCCTTACCTATCTCTTTGTTTAACTTTTTTTTAAAAAATAAAAAATACTACCACATGGCATAAGGAGAGTAAAGCTTCAGGACATCATAAGAGGTGTTCACTTTATAATAGTATAGATAGATAGATAGATAGTTAGTAATCTTAAATATTTTATTAATATTTTTATTAAGGAGTTGTTTGGAGTGTTCTAAATAAGTGTATTTTTTATTTTTTTAAATTAAAAAATTAAGAAAAAAATATGAATATTTGAGTTAACTTTTTGATTTTTTATAAAAAAAATGTGTATTAAAAAATTGTATAAATTAGGATTGAGGGTTGTACAG
This sequence comes from Camellia sinensis, assembly GCF_055761805.1. Lineage (NCBI taxonomy): Eukaryota > Viridiplantae > Streptophyta > Magnoliopsida > Ericales > Theaceae > Camellia > Camellia sinensis. The sequence continues at coordinate 133,192,266 of NC_138974.1, forward strand.
CCATAATTTTTTACTTTTAGTGAATAGTGATAATTTTTTAACATTTTAAGTAATTTTTTTAACTTTTTGACCTTTTTTCAACTTGCCAAACTTGCCCTAAATATCATACATAAGTGCAATTCACATGGGTGTGTTTGGCAAGAAAGTTTTTAGTTTTTTTAAGGTTAAAATTTATAAAAGATAAAATAGGTTAAAATAACTAATAAGATAAAAATATCACATCAAATCTATAATTATTTCACTTTTTTCTCTCATAAATATTACATCCAACTATAAAAAAATTCAATTATTTTCTCAAATACACAAATTTTAACCTATTAAAATAATCTACTAAAATAACAACTTTTCAAACATCCACATTATATGGGCCACATGTAATCTCACATTCATGTGATATATATGTTTATGATAAAATGACCATTATTTATGATTGAAAAATAAAGTTAAGTTGTGATAATATTACATATTTTTATAATAATATTATATATTTTTGAAAAAATTAATAGAAAATCTATTTTCAAATGTTTATATCTCAATTAGTCTATAAGATACTTTTATATACTAATAAGTCTTATTATTTAGACATTTGATCTACCAAATCTTAATTCTCATATTTAAGATATTTTATGGACATTTCTATCCTTACAAATATTTTTTTGAACAGTTAGCAATTTAGTGATTTGAACATTCATATTTTACAATGTGAATATTCACATTGACATGTTAATATTCATATTGATGGTATGAACATTCACATCACGGAACATTTACAATATAAATATGAATATTATTAGAGATATTTTGGTAACTATGTCACCCATGGAACTTATTAAAACATAAGAAAATAATGTGAATTAAATGGAATATAAGTAGGTGAAAAAAGATTTATGAAAAAATGTTTCTATATTTTTTTATCAAATATTTTTAATCATAATATATATATATATATATTATACTAAAAATATGTAAAATTTAATTTTTAAATCACAAATTATTGTGAAATTGCCAACATAAAAATTAGATAATATTTATCACAAAAATATATGCGTATTTATTTATCCATACATAAAATTTATATAAAAAAATTCACAATAATGATTTAACAATGATATATTATTGTAAATAAATTCATTTTAAGATATTTTACTTTGAAATAAAAAGGTCCATAATAAACATTAGTATGTATAATTTTTTTATTTATATAACATTACTCATTATAAAATATTTAGACCCTATTTAAAAATAAATATAAATTGCCATATCATATCATTCTTTATTATTTTGATATCATTCTTTATTATTTTTTTACATATTTTTTAAAATAAAAATATCAAAAAAATCAATTAAAATAAACAATTCTCGTATCAGTCATTTGAGAAAGCAGAGGCCGAGATTGCTTGGGAGGTGGCCTCGCACTGACAGCTGTTTGATTGATGAAAAACGAAACACGACAGTCTGTGCACGTTAGCGAAGGCGGTGCCACTTAAATTGTGTCTTTCTCTGTCTTCGAGAAGATAGAGATGAGATGATAGGCATCTGAGTTGTATTGACCTTTGACTAGGTTGGTCACTTCTCATGAGATTCTGATATATGTCTCGAAGTTCGAGAACCTAAAAACCTTTCCGCCGCCTCGATCCCTCTATTGGATTCTCGACACGCGGATGGTGACGATGTCACCTTGCAACGCCCAATACAACGTCTTGATATTTTCTCACACTTTTGAAACGATGTCGGCCAATTCAAGCGGTGACGGCGGCCTCTTAGAAAATTCTTCACCAATTTTTCAGACGTTTGATAATGAATGATGTTTGATTGGTTGAAGAAAAGTTTTCTAGATCAATCAATAATCATCCCTTTTTTTTTATTTTATTTATTTCATCTCGTCCGTCAATTGTTGGGATCCCATTGATATTAGCTTTGAAAAAACGTTGCTCGAGTAATCAAAGTCACGTGTAAAACTTTTTTGGAATTTAGGACATGGTTAATGTCACTCCTCTTATCCTAAAATATTAATTTTTTATTACTTCAAAATATTATTTTATTTTAAAAAGTTAAAAATTAAAATAATACGAATTTTTTATTTTATTCTTATTTTAAATTCATTATAATTATAATGATTAATATTCTAAAAACAAATGTACTTTTAAAGAGTAATTTTAAAAAATTAATATTTTTAAAGTACAATAATTGTACTATCAAAAAAAATTGAATTATCCAAAAAAGATTACAGTATTATTTTGGAACGAAAATAGTATTAATAACAATTATTTTTGGTATAAGAAATAAAAATTTCAATTTCAATACTAATGATGTGTTTGGTTGAGGGATTTTGAGAGGGATTTGAAAAGGAAAATGGAAAAGGTATGTGAAATGTGAATAAATCATGCCTATATTTCACATAGTTTCACACACCTTTTCCCTTTCCCTTTCCAAATCCCTTCCCAAATCCCCCAACCAAACACACCATAAGAGTATCTTTAATGACAAGTCATTGGAATTGTTATTGTTATAATTTGGCAGTAGTTGACAAAAAAATTGTTCTAATGGCAAGTTATGACAGCTGCTAAATTTGACAAACGTCAAAACTTGTATCAAATTTGACATAAAATTTTAGCAGCTTCCATAACTATCAACTCACAATAAAAACTTTCCTCCCTCCCTTCCTTCCAACAAAACATCCCTCCCTCCCTTATATCTGCCATTTTTACAGAATGAAAACTGAAAATTGGTGTGTATGGAATATCCACATCAGTTTCTATGTCAAAATGACAAAAATGACAACCTTCCATTAAAACACCATTATTATAATTTGAGCCAAATACTACTCTGCATTGCCATTATTTGGCAATGACAATATTATTATAGCATTTGTTATTAGAGATCCACTAAACAATACTTTTGAGACATTTGTTAATATTTACTTATTTTATACTGTAATGAGGTGGGAGAGTGAATTTTGATCGATAAAAGTGCTGGTCATGGTTCAATTTTAAAATTTATTTAAAAAAAATAATATGTCTATTGTATAATGAAACTCAATCTTAAAATAAATTTGAATTATACATTATTTATATAACTAAAATTTAAAATTTAAATCGAGAACTATAATAATATTAATTTTTTACAAACATGATAATGTGACATTTTTAGCCCTTTCTCTTTTTTATTTATCCACATCAAAACACTTTTTTATTCCAATTGACCTATTTTAAAAATTAAGTTAAAAGTTAATTTTTTTAAAAAAAATATAAAAAAAAATAAAAGGATAATGTGACTAAAAATAAGCCTATAACTTTATATAGTGTCCCATGTGCACCTCTTTACGTTCACTTTGCAATTAGCATTTTATGAATTGTCATTTAAAAACACCAAACAAAAATGGTGGACAGTATTATATAAATAAATAATTATCAAATTAAAGCATTACATTGATTTGCTCTAAAAATACTACACAATAATTTATAATATAAATTAGAAAATGCTTAAGATTTGTAAAACACCATATTTAAATTTGCCAATCAACAAAAAAGTTACATATTAACTGTTAATTAATTTTTTTACAGATAGACGTGCAAAGATTAATTATTATTTTTAATTATTTTAAATTGTTGTCAAAATAATCCACTGCAACATTAATATAAATGAATTTAATAGGGATATTTTAAAATTTTGGAACTATTTGTAACTTTTTTTTGTCCTTTTTCTTTTTTGAACAAGAAAAAAAGACATTCTATTGAATAACATAGTATTCGTGGATCCTAACTCCGAAATAATTGGTGCCGGCCAGATTTAACCTAATTTAAAAGAAAGGATCCACTATCAGAGACAAGAGAAAAATGCACCAGCCCTCGACAGAAGAGACAGAATTATGAGTAGAATACAACGTAATTAGCTTCAACTGTTTGAAAAAAGGGCTGATAATCGGGCAGCAGTATTTGCTGTGTGGCAAAATAGGCCCATTTTGGAGCCAATTTTGTTAATCAAAATCGTTTATATTTTAGAATATATCAAGTAGAATATGCTTACAAAAAATCAAATAAATCGGATATCGTTTGCTGATTCATGATTCACATTTGTATCTACAAAAATTAATAGTAATTGTGATTTAAATTATTAAAAATGTGAGTGGATGAATGGGTAAATGATATCCGATTAACTTGATTTTTTACAGACATGTTCTACTTGATGTATTTTAAAATATGAACGATTTAGATTATCAAAATAGGTCCCGAAATAAACCCATTTTGCTGCAGAGCCGATGCTGCTGCAGCATCTCCAAATTCCTGATAATGACAGTATAAATATGATAAATGACAATATTTTAAATAAAGTTTTGTTTCAGGTTTCGTTTGGCAAAATTTTGTAGTTTGATTTTTTTTTACTATTCTAATCAGTTTTAAAAAAAAAAATCGTTTAATTTTTTTTTAATTTTTTATTTTTTCATAATTGTTTTAAAAAATAAAATAATTATAGTTTAAATGTAAAATTTTGTTTTCTTAACTTTTCACTCATTGCGACCGGTAAGTCTTCATTTGGCATGTTAGGTATTTTGACTATTTTAATTATAAAAAGATAAGATATATTTTTTAATTTAATAAAGTAAAATATTACATTTAAATTATAATTATTTTTTTTCACAAAAATAAAAAAAAAATTAAAAAATCTATTCCAAAAGAGACTTTTTAACTCCAGACAATTAAAAAGTCAAAAAGACAACTCACATTCCAAACGAAGGCTTTGTTTGGCATATAGAGTTTGGGCTAAAATAGTCACAAAAGAGAAAATAAACTTTTTAACCCAATAAAATAAAATATCACATTCAAATCATAATTATTTTATTTTTTTTCTTACAAAAGTAAAAAAAATTAAAAAATTTATCTCAAACAAAATTTTTTAATTCTAAATTAAAATAATCAAAAAAAATAAAAAAAATAAAAAATAAAAAAGCGAACCTACCTCCAAACGAAAGCGAAATCGGCGGAGCTTTGCTTCTGATTGGAAGCGTATTTTGTTGACGCGTTCCCACTTAACCCTACCGGCAACCGTCTATGTCTAGCCAACCTTTCATCACGCGTTCCAAACCTCAAATACCCATATCATTTCTCACTCTTTCTTCTATATAAACCCCCTCATTTACCCTCTTCTTCTTCCTCATAATAACCCATATTCACTACCCCTTCGAAGAGAGGCGCGCACACAGAAAGAGAGGGCTCATTTCGAAGAGATTGATCGTTAGCTGCTGTGTGAAAGGTTTTCTCCTTAGAAGAATCTGAAAGAAAAAACTCATAAAACTTTTCGCAGTAGCGTGTTCAATCTTTACCATTATATACAAAAAATGGCTCGCTCTTTCTCTAACGCTAAGCTTCTCTCTGCTTTCGTCGTCGATAGAATCTCCCTTGCTGTTACCAGGTAGTTCATATTCGTCAATCTTCATATTTACACCGATTTTGCCTTTTTTATTTATTTATTTATTTTATTTTATCTTCATGCTCTGTTTTCGCCTCGGAGAAAACAGAGAAAATATTTGAATCTAAAAAAATGGTTATTCAATCAAATTTTGACAAATGTTCCTTAATTAGAGTCGTAACAGATTAGAATTTCATTATTTGTCTGGTCCACCACCAAGTTCACTTTCGGCGCACGTTAACAAACTTTAGATTTTTTATTTTTATTTTTTCATATTAAAATTGAACATTTTCATGTATGTATGGTTGTAAAGGCGGGGATACGCGGCAGCATCACAAGGAGTTGCGTCAGGACCCGTGACCGCAAGAGGCGGCGTGATGGGGAAGAAAGGTGGGGAAGAAGAGGCAACAAAGACTTCTTGGGTGCCTGATCCAGTGACTGGGTACTACAGACCCGAGAATAAAGCTAATGAAATCGATGTTGCTGAATTGCGTGAGATGCTCTTGAAGAACAAAATCAGACGACACTAAAAATGAAGATTAATTGAAACTGAAGGATCCATCATCCATCGCCGGTGAAGAAGATTTGGAGCATTATGAGATGGTTGGGAAGATATCAACGAAGAACGGGGCTGTGCTCTCGGTGGATCCTTAAAAGAATTATTCTCCTCTAATATTTCTCTATTCATAACAAAAAAATTTAAAAGAAAAAAATAAATAAAAAATTAGTATGCTACCCTGATTTGAGGGACTACTTTATCCTTTGTGTCCTTCGTTTGTTTTGTTGCAGCAATAATAATAATGTCGTTATTTTTAGTTAATCTTCTTGTGCTTATCCCTTGGTTGGTAATATTATTTTTTAACTCTTAAAAAGTCATTAAAAAAAATAATAAGTTCACAGTTTATATAAAAAAAAATAAAAAAGTTTCTCTTTATTTTTTGTATATTTTTTAAAAAAAAAATTGAAAAATTATCTCAAATATTAGTTTTGAGTGGTGATTCATCCCACTAATATTTGGACCACTAATAGCTCTAATGAGCTTAAAAAAAAAAAAAAAAAAATTCAAGCCAAAACATCACATATTTTAATTAAAAAAATTAAAAAATTATTAAAAAAAAATTATTCCTAAACGAGGCTTAAGTTTCGTTAATGTTGTGATTCAAGTTTCCATTTTAAAGCAAGTATGTGCAATTTGTAAGTCATTCAGAAAACTATGGTGGTAAAGTGATTTTGGGTCTTCATTTATGACGTGGATGGCTTGCCTTCCCTCAAACAGGCACATGTTTATCTTGTTTTGGAAAAGACAAAGTGCTGAGCAGGTTCGATATTTGGTTTACCTAGACCATCCTCAACGGTAAAGTAAAATTATCATTAAATTTGAATTATCTTGTTTTGGAAAAGACAAAGTGCTGAACAGGTTCGATATTGGTTACCTAGACCATCCTCAACGGATAAGTAAAATTATCATTAAATTTGAATTTGAAGAAAAAAAATAATTTTTTTGACTGAAGATTTTATCAAAATGACATCAAAATAATATCATTCAAAAATTTCATCAAACTGAAGAGCTGAGTAGATTTCACCAAAATATTATGTGTTTATGTTGGACGTAGGTTTCACCAGACAATCGGCCGAATGTTTCACCGGTCGTTCCTTGCTTAAAGAAAAATGCGAAGCTGTTGTGCAGTGCATCAGTGTTTGGTTGGCCTATGAACTGCGTCACAATTAGGTTATTTTTGTGACACTAACAATAAATTCAAGATTGATATAGATTTAAATTTCTATCAAAATGTAATATAAAAAAGTTCTGTATCGATTCAAAGTTGTTAATGGTGTTTAAAAAGAAAAGATTGTTATTTTAACATGGGTGTGACGGTGATGGATTTGCCGAGGTGGAGAGAACGGAATTATAGGTTCAGGGTAGAGAAATGGATGGAGACACAAAAAGATGAAGATATATGAATTGGGTTCATTGCTGCCATTTTCGCTAGTGTTTGGTGGAGATGTTGAGTATTGATCATAGATAGAACCAACAAGGGCTTGGTGGGCACAATGTGGTGTTTAGTTCCAGGAATTTGCATCCGAGTCCGGTTATCTTTTGCGATGGAGTGGAAAAAGGAAGCCATGGGTGAATTGGTGTTGTAAAGGAAAGCCATGGGTGAGTCTCGATGCCGAATCTCCATGCGCAGTTGATCATCTACGGGCACTTTATGATCTCTATAGAGGATTCATTTGTGTATATGTACACAAATTGTTATTTTTTCATCTACCTCAATATAGAGGTCATCCCCTAGATCGACCCACAGGTTGACCCCCAGGTCATCCCTTAGGTTAACCCACAGGTCATCCCCTGAATTCATTTCCATGATGTTCTCTTTCTCAATTCTCATCTCTGATCCACTCTATACCTTCAATTCCATTTCCATCATGTTCTCTTTCTCAATTCCTATATCTGATCCACTCTATACCTCCAATTCCAATTCCATTTCCAATTCCAAGAGTATAGGTTGAACACCCAAGAGCTCAGTCTCAAATAGAAGATGAGGTCCATATTTTCATATCTGTATTTTTATGTTCTTCTTGTTGTTTTCAGTTCTGACTAGAATTAGTATGATGGTGATATGTTGGTTTGGAATTTAACAACAATCTTTATACAACCTATATTTTACAAATCTCTCTCTAACTATCTGTATGGGGAGCAAATATTTCGCAGAGCCCGTACTCCTTTCTACCAAGCTCCTTGTCCGTCCGATCGACCTGCGAACACAACGGCGGTGAGCTACCCGGCGGTGTGTGACCAGAAAACCCCTCCGACGGTCAAGTTAGCACACACTCAAAGATAGAGAGAGAGAGAGAGAGAGAGAGATGAGAGACTTGAATGTATAGATTTACCTCACCAAATTATGTTCCATCCCTAGCATGGGGGGCGCAGATACGCTTATATACTTTCTACACCTAAATCTGCTCCCATTAGTCTCTTAACACGTGGTGCTGCTCTCATCTGTCAGCACAAATCCTGCAATCACCACCTAACCAAACCGTCAGGCTATATTGGCAGAGCCCGGCAGACCGACGGAACCACCTCAGCCTTTCACGACCGCGCTGCGCAGCGTACCTGAGTGCTCCACTCGCCGAGCTCCAGAACAACCGAGCTCGGTTACATTTCGGCAAAGCCGAGTTCAAGATAGGTCTAGCCAGTAAACCGAAAATGCGTGAACCGTGGAGTCCAGACTGGCAGGCAATTATCTCGGCCGAGCAACTCAAGTAGCTCGATTTTCTACATAGACAAGCCCAAGTAGCTCGGTCCCAACATGGTCCTGGGCCTGAACCGAGCAAAACCTTATCTGGACAAGCCCAAACTATCACGGCCCAAACATATTCGGCCCCTCATTTTGCCCAACCTTTACTATGGCCCATTCCAGCTCATAAATCTCCCTCTCAATTGCCCCTTAATTCCATCCGCGCAAGCGTGACTGGGATTACATGGTCCGTCCGGGGTAGACTCTCCCTCGGTCCCTATTTTGCAAGATGTTAACCACGCTAATCTCCATGCCCGGTTTCTGGGCTTGCTCGGTCGTCGCCTCAACCTGCCATCTTGTCTCTTCAGAACTGACGCCGCCGCCATTATGAACACGCGCCGTGCATTTATTGGCCTCGGGCAGCCAACCCAGACGTCCCTTCATATTCAAATTTAGGTGCCCTTTCACTCTTATAAGTACGCCATTTCCCCTTCACTTTCTTTTCTTATTACCTCTCTTCCGTTCCTGACGTCTTTGAGCTACAGCGCTTGACCTCCATTATTGTTCTTCTTCCTCGTTCGTGCTTGAAGAAGTAGCCTCTGCCTCCAAACTGGTAAGTTCTTCGAATCCTCTTTGTTGTTCTTTTTTTTATTTGAAAATGTAACCGGGCTACTGCCCCACCTTTTGTAATGCTATTACTTATCAATGAAAAGTTGTATTTTCGTTAAGTGTGTGTATTGTGTTTAAGCTAAACAACTTTAGCTGAGCAAACCACCTCGGCTAAGCAAATCATTAACTCGCCCGTGAACAAATTATCAACCTATTCAACCCGGAGTAAAACATCTCGGTTGAAATCACATAGTTGACTAAATCATTAACATGCTTAACCAGAAAAAGACATCTCAGTTTTGATCACAGAGTTGAGTAAATCATCAACTCATTCAACCAGAGTAAAACATCTTGGTTGAAAACTCAAAGTTGAGTAAATTATCAACTTGTATAACCGGAACAAGACATCTCGGTTTGAATCACAAAGTTGAATAAATCATCAACTAATTCAATCGGAATAAAACATCTCGGTTGAAATCTCAAAGTTGAAGTAAATCATCAACTTGTTTAACCAGAATAAGACATCTCGATTTAAATCACAGAGTTGAGTAAATCATCAACTCATTCAACCGGAGTGAAACATCTTGGTTTTAATATCAAAGTTGAGCAAGTCATCAACTCAATCGACCGGAGTAAAACATCTCGGTTGCAGTCTAAAGGTTGAGTAAATCATCAACTCAACCAACCGGAGTAAAGCATCTCGGTTTAAATCACAAAATAAGCATAAAAAACAACAGAATGCTTCAACAAAGGTAAGTCGTTTCTATTATATTGAAAAAAAGAGTATTACATTCTGAAATGCAAGGCAAACAAGTCTTTGCTCAAAAGAATAATCATAAAAACTATGAAAACTAAAAATAGTACAGTTTGAGGTTGACTGCATTCCATGGCCGGGGTATGCATTTGCCGTCCAAATCTTCCAAGTGGTATGCCCCCTTGCCCGCCAAATCGGTTATCCTGTAGGGTCTTTCCTAGTTTGCCCCTGGCTTGCCTTCGCCTAGCACCAGGGTGTTGCTTATGACCTTTCTTAAAACCCAGTCACCAACTTTGAACGGTCTGGGGTGCACGGTTTTTTTGTACTTCCTGGATAATTCTTGTTGGTATGCAGCCACGTGAATCAAAGCTTTTTCGCGACGCTCTTCAGCAAGGTCCAATTCCAGGGCGACTGCTTCAGAATTCAGCTCGGGCTCAAAATTTTCACTGCGGATGGTGAGCATGCCAATTTCCAATGGGATGACAGCCTTCATGCTGTACTCCAGGGCAAAAGGAGTTTCCCCGGTAGATCGCCTCGAGGTCATCCGGTATGCCGAAAGGGCACTTGGGAGTTCCTCGGCCCATTTTCCTTTGGCCTTTTCAAGTTTTTTCTTTAATCCGTCAAGAATGGTCTTATTTGATGCTTCGGCTTGGCCGTTGGACTGCGGGTAAGCCGGGGTGGAGTTGTAGAATTCAATCTTTAATTCTTCACAAAATCCTCTGAATAAGTGGCCGTCAAATTGGGTGCCATTATCAGAGATCAGAATCTTGGGGACGCCAAACCACGTTACCACATTCTGCCAGACAAACCATTTGACGTCCTTCTCCTTGATAGTTACTAATGGCTCAGCTTCAACCCACTTGGTGAAGTAGTCCGTAGCGGCAATGAAGAACTTCCGGTTGCCCGGTGCCGTTGGGAGTGGTCCCACTATGTCTAGTCCCCACATCGCAAAAGGCCAAGGGCTTGTGAGGGGAATGAGTTCTCTGGCCGGTTGGTGAATTTGGTGGGCGAAATTCTGGCACTTTTCACATTTACGAACATATTTCTGAGCGTCCGCTTGCATACACGGCCACCAATATCCCTGCGAGATAGCACGACATGCCAAAGATCTGCCCCCTATGTGACTGTCGCATATGCCTTCGTGAATTTCGTACAGGAAAGCTTCCACGCAGTTTGGGTGTACACACTTGAGATAAGGACCGGTGAAAGACTTCTTATATAAAGCGCCAGATGGAGAGAGCCAAAACCGCTCTGACTTCACCCAGACTTTATGTGCTTCCTTTTTATCGGCCGGAAGTGTCCGTTCTTTCAAGAAAAGGATAATAGGGTCCATCCAAGAAGGGCCAAGCTCGGTGCAGAGTACTTTTGTCTGCTCCGGTTCCTCTATACTAGGCCTTGGAAGAAACTCAATCAGGAGAGGACAGGGAGAGGTTCGGTCAACCATGGAAGCCAGATCGGCCAGCTCATCTGCGCGGCCGTTGTCTTCTTATCCATTTTGTTGGACCCTAATCGCCTGGAATCGCTTGATGTGGTCCTTTACTAGAGCTTGGTACTTTGCCATTCTGTCATCCTTAGCTTCGTAAACCCCATAAACTTGGTTGACAACCAGTTGGGAATCGCTGTAGAACATCAGCTCAGACGCGCGCACCTAGAGCGCGCTCTTAAGTTTAGCTAGTAGCGCCTCATACTCGGCCTCGTTGTTTGATGCAGGGAATCCGAGGGTGATATAATGCTCAATGGTCAGACTATCTGGCGAGACCAAGACTATGCCTTGCCCGACACCGTGACAATTCGAGGCCCCATCTACAAAAAGTTTTCACATTTCGCCAACAAAGAGCTTCCAACATTCTGAGGGGTCCTGGGAGGCTTGAAGGTTGATGGGATCACGGTCGCTCGACTGTTCGGCTTCAGGTTCAATGCTGATCGGTTCCACTTCTGCCCCCCTCGGCGACGCGGCACTGGACCCAACAGGTTGGTCTATTATGCCCAAGTCCGTCGTCGCATCGCCGGGCTGCGGTGACATGCCGGGTGGAGGTTCTATGGCGAGGCGCGAAAGTTCCGCGTCGCCAACACCACCCTGCTGTACAATTTCAGTGGAATCTTCGTTGGCCTCCTCGGCTACCGTGGTGAGATCCACCGGACATACTTGGTGAATCCCGGGCGAAAACTCGACAACAAAATCTACCAATGCTTGAGCTTTTCTGGCCGTTCGAGGTTGAAACTTAACGTCGAATTATCCCAACTTGACTGCCCACTTTAGAATTCGACCAGAGAAGTCTGCCCGTTCGAACAAGGCTTTGAGGGGAAGCTTGGTCAAAACGATGATTGTGTGGGTGTAAAAATAGTGTGCCAATTTCCTGGAGGCTATCATCAATGCTAAGGCAAGTTTTTCCAGCGGTAAGTATCTCGACTCTCCCAGTAGCAAGGTTTTGCTCACGTAGAGATGGGTAAATGCTGGATACTTGCTGACCGGACAAGCACTGCGCTAATTGCATGCTGGGACACGGCCAAATAAAGGTAGAGTTCTTCGCCGGGCTTGGGCGTTACCAATAGTGGTACAGAAGACAAATACTCTTTGAGTTCGGCCAGAGCCCGGTCACATTCCTCGTCCCACGAAAACTTGGATTTCAAGGCTCGAAAGAAAGGGAGGCAGCGATCTGATGACCGGCTTATAAATCGGTTAAGCGTGGCGGCCATCCTGGCCAGATATTGCACGTCCTTAGCCGAGTTGGGCTGCTTCAATTCCTGTACGGCTCTGATCTGTGTGGGGTCTGCCTCGATGCCTCGGTTTGTGACTAGGAAACCCAAGAATTTTCCGGATCCCATGCCAAAGGCACATTTAGACGCATTCAAGCGTAGCTTGTGCTGTTTGAGGATGACAAACATCTCGGCTAGGTCGGACAAGTGGCTTGCTTGATGCCGGTTTTTAACCACCATGTCATCGGTATAAGCCTCCATCGTTCGGCCTAGCAGAGGAGCAAACATTTTGGTCACCATCCTTTGAAAAGTTGCCCCGACGTTCTTCAAACCAAAAGGCATGACTTGGCAGCAGAAGAGTCCTCGTGGAGTAGTGAAAGAGGTGATCTCACTGTCGGGGCCATGCATGGCAATCTGATGATAGCCGCGGTAGGCATCCAAGAAACTGAGCCTGTTATGTCCGGCCGTTAGATCCACCAACTGGTCTATTTTGGACAGGGAAAAGCTGTCTTTAGGGCATGCTCGGTTGACGGTCTTGTAGTCGACGTAAACTCGCCACTTCTCATTCTTCTTGGATACGACCCAAAGCGGACAATATCGATGACGTGTAAAGGGTCGGGGCGTTACAAATGGTATCAGAGCCGACTCTCCGGAGTACCGAGTGTGGGCCCCTGACATCTTTCGGTGCATGTGGACGGGCTTGCGAGCTGGCAGGCTACTGCACGGGGACGTGCAGCCTTATGGGGGGTGGATTGTAAGGCCCCGGTGTCCCACATCGGGAATGGAGGGGGAGTTCCTGGGCTATAAAAGTAAAAATCTGAACCCTAATATAGCATCGAGGCCTTTTCCCAAGTGGTGAAATCCCTATTAGAACTCCCTAGTTAAGCGTGCTTAGGCTGGAGTGGTTTTAGGATGGGTGACCCACTGGGAAGAACAAATCCGTGTGGGCATGACCCAAAGCGGACAATATCGATGACGTGTAAAGGGTCGGGGCGTTACAGGTACTACGATCGTGTTTGAAATCCACCGAGGGTAGTGCACTTCCTAAATAGCCCGAGCTTCAAGCAAGTTCTTTACCTCTTCTACAACTACCTCGGCGTGGTGCAGCGCCGATCTCCTGGTTCTCCGAATGACCGGCCTTGTATCAGGGAAAATAGTGAGGTGATGACAAATAAAGCTCGGGTCGATGCCGGGTAAGTCGTAGGGCGACCATGCGAAGACTTCAATATTTGCCATCAAGAATTCTACCATCTTGGTCTTTTCTTAGGCGGTAAGCCTTGAGCCAAGCAAGAAGAACTTGTTCGAGCTTTCAGTGTCAATCCGTACTTCTACCAACTCCTCAACAACTTTGTCCTCAGCCTTGGTGCCCACATCTTCAAGGACTCCACGGTCTTCCGGTCCTTCAATCATTTGGACGAAACCTTTGGCAGCTCGGCTCTCGTTCACTGCCACAAAGCATTGTTTTGACATGACTTGATTGCCCCAAACTTCCTCAATTTCCCCCATAATCGAGGGGAATCTCATAACCAGGTGGTAGGTCGACGCCACAGCCTGCATAGCGTGAAGCCATCCCCTACCGAGGATCAGATTGTACGTGGACGGGACCTGCAATACCCAGAACTCCACCTGCTTGACCACAGATCCGACTTTGACCGGTAAAATTATCTTTCCCAAAGGCTATTCCGGTTGCGAGTTGAAACCAACCAATGGAGAAGTTGTCGGAGCCAAGTCTGTATCTCGGAGTTTGAGTTGTTTGAATGCGTCGTAGTACATGATCTCGACCGAGCTTCCCTGGTCGATCAAGATGCGCTTGACATCAAATTCTTTGACGCGAAGTGTGACCACTAGGGTATCGTTGTGTGGCGTTTGAATGCGCTCTAGGTCCCTCGTGGAGAAACTAATCACGTCTTTCTCCTCGGTCTTGCCCCTTTTGATCGCGGGCTGGACCGACAACAATTCCCTCATGTGTTCCGCCTTTTTAATCCTCCCTCGGAGCTCGCATACACGCGCTGGCTCCACTATGCCGTGGATCACATTAACCACTCCTTGAGAGGGCGCCGCCAAGTCATCCGGTCCATGCTGATCAGCCAGGGTGGGATGTGCGGTCTTAACACCCCCGTCAATGTAAAGATCCAAGTGTCCGGCTGCGACTAACTCCTCCAAGTGTTGCTTCAGAGGCAAACAGTCCTCTGTCCGGTGTCCTCGCTCCCGGTGATATGTGCAGCGATACTGTGAATTGAAACCCTTTTGTGCGTCGCCTAACTTAGCAGGAAACCGGACGTAATCCTCGTCACGAATTTCACTAAGTATGCGATAGATTGGAATCTTAAAGACCGTGGTGATGCCTGTCCGAGCTTTCAACCTTAGCATCAGCTACATCATCGCAGGGGTATTCCTCTCGGTCATTCCAACGACCCCTTCCCCGATTTTGACGATTTGACCCTCGGTCAGATTCCTCGACGCGATCATTTGATCGGTTAGTTTCCTGTCCGACCGCGTGTACCTTGCCAGCCGACCTCTTGTCTATTCCCACTGGAGTTGTCTTCGCGGTGGAAGCTTCCGCATCATCCTCTGCTCGGATGTGCTCGTTGATGCGCTGCATTAGTTGGCCCATAGATGTCGGCTGGCTTATGGTAAGCGAGTCCCGCAATCTATGTCCGACCGGGAGACCGCGCTTATATTGGGTGATTACCAGGTTGATCGGGCAATCGAAAATCTCATTGAAGGTTTCCCAGGATCTGGAGTTGTATGCCTTGAGTGTGTCGCTCGGCTCCATTTTGACACTGAGAAGATGGTCCACCTCCTTTGGCCTTTTTTTTGTTGGTCTTGAAACGAGTCACAAAAGCTTCCGCCAACTGCTGCCACTTTTCGATGCTTCCCTCCGGCAGCCTCTCAAACCATTTCAAGCCCAGCTCGCCCAAACTCGACGGGAAGATTAGGCACATAAGAGCGTCATTCTGCCTATGTCCGACCATGACTTGCCGGAAGTGGCTTACATGTATGTATGGATCAGTTTTCTCGTCGTAGAGCGTAAACTTGGGCTGGTGAAAGCCCGCGGGGAGCGGTGTTATTTCTATCTCCAGGGAGAAGGGAGTGGCGCTCAGCCTCGCCAAATCTGTGTCTAGGAGGAGGGGCACAGCTGGGCGGGATGGTGGCATTATGACTTCTTTACTGGCACGACCCCCGTAAGATAGCCGCTAGAGCGTCGACACCCTCTGAGTCTCTTCCGGCGAGCCTGCTCCTTCAAGATAGCCCGCAAGTCCTCGGAGCGCGTGGAGTAGGAATACCTCGACGTCGTCGCCGGACGCGAGGGTTGATAGGTACTGCCTTGCGCACTCGACTTCTCTACAAGCGCGTCGGAATCTCCAATCCTGAAACTTCTGGTAATAGAAAGAGAGGAAGTGTGCCGTTGGCTTTGACTACTTGAACAGCGTGGTTAGGTGCGCTCACTGTGGTCTCCCACTCCAGCAACACCCTTCCCTTTGACATGCCGCTTGAGATCTTCCATCTCTGCCGCCATTCTTCGGATGACGGCGTCTTGGTCCCTCAACTTGTGCTCCAGACGTCTGGCGTGTGATTCTCTCCGTCGCCGGTGCCCGTCTGGGCTCCGAGAGTGACCAAAACTCCTTCCGCGCTTATCCCGCGCGTCTCTTGAATGTCCTCCTGGGGAAGTCTCCAGGTCCGCCATGGGTGGAATGGCGGGGAGTCCGTCTCTCTGTCTGGCTGACTCCGAGGTAACTCCGTCGATGGCGGACAACGGTATCTCGTCGTTGTTCGCCATGGAAGACGATCAGATAAGCTTGGAAGACAAGGTTTTGTCTATCAAGTTCCCACAGACGACGCCAATTGTACGAAGAGCAAATATTCCGCAGAGCCTGTACTCTTTTCTACCAAGCTCCTTGTCCGTCCGATCGACCTGCGAACACAACGGCGGTGAGCTACCCGACGGTGTGTGGCCGGAAAACTCTTCCGACGGTCAAGTTAGCACACACGCAGAGATAGAGAGAAAGATGAGAGACTTGAATGTATAGATTTACCTCACCAAATTATGTTCCATCCCCAGCATGGGGGGCACAGACACGCTTATATACTTTCTGCGCCCAAATCTGCTTCCATTAGTCTCTTGACACGTGGTGCTGCTTTCCCATCTGTCAGCACAAATCCTGCAATCACCACCTAACCAAACCGTCAGGCTATATTGGCGGAGCCCGGCAGACCGGCGAAACCACCTCGGCCTTTCACGACCGCGTTGCGCAGCGTACCTGAGTGCTCCACTTGCCGAGCTCCAGAACGACCGAGCTTGGTTGCATTTCGGCAAAGCCGAGTTCAAGATAGATCGAGCCAGCAAACCGATGGCCTTCTTGCCGCGCTAAACGCGTGAACCGTGGAGTCCAGACTGGCAGGCAATCATCTCGGCTGAGCAACTCAAGTAGCTCGGTTTTCTACATAGATAAGCCCAAGTAGCTCGGTCCCAACATGGTCCTTGGCCTCAACCGAGCAAAACCTTATCTGGACAAGCCCAAACTATCACGGCCTAAACATGTTCGGCCCCTCATTTTGCCCGGCCTTTACCATGGCCCATTCCAGCTCATAAATCTCCCCCTCACTATCAAACCACTCAATCTTTTTTAATTCCTCAATCTTCCAATTTTGTGTTATTGTTAACTCCATATGTATAAATATGTATTCTTGACTAACAGTTGTTCAATCTTTTTCAATTCCTCAATCTTCCAATCTTCTTGACTAACAATTAAATTATGTAAATATATGTAATTTGTATATATATGTATTTTGAAGAATTCTCATTGTGGATATTCTAAAGAATTCTTGTTTGAATTGAGAAAATAGAAATGAAGGCAAAAAAAAAAAAAAAAATTGTTCTTTCCGATCGACCCCCAGACGTCTTGTGGTTTGATGAAAGCTCCGTTGGAGCGTTTGGTATCAAATAAAGGAACTGGTCATATTTTTAATCAAATTTGATGAAATGTTTGGTAAACCATTAGAGAGACTCTTATATATTTATTTTAAAATTCATTAATATATTAAACAATCAAATTACTCCAATGCAAAAAACATACCTTAATTGGAGCCTCAATAAAATCTAATTCAATCAAGTTCAGTAAGTAAGATTCATTATGAGCCTCAATTCAATAATTTGAATTATTTTTTTTTTTATAATTTTAAATTTATTATAAAATTATCTAATGGTAAATCATTAAAGTAGAATACTCAACCAAATTCTACTACTTCTTTAAAAGAAGCCTAGGCTATACTAAGGTCAAGTTTGGCAACTCTTAAAAAATTCAAAAAGTCAAAAAGTCACTATCCTATTTAAATCACATCATCTTATTTAAATCACATCACATCTCTAACACATCACTTCAAACCCAACTCAAACCCAATCCATATTTCATAAAAAGTTAAAAAGTACACTTATTTAGGGCTGGTTTGGCTTATCCTATATAAGTCAAAAAGTCAAAAAATTACTCCAAAATCCAAAAAGATATTACTATTCACAAAAAAAAAAAAAAAAATTTCTTCAAAATCACTATTCACCGAATTGATGTGTGTGCAGCTGCTGTGTGCGGCAGTGAAGAAAAAAGAAATGATTGGGTGTGGTTTTTACACACACCGTTGTTCGTCTTATGGGGGTCATCACGGGTCCCGTTTTGATAATCTGAACCATTCAATGTGTAGAAATCATCGAGTACTATATGTCTGCAAAAAATCATATTGATTGGATATCGATAACTATATGATCAAATCAGTTATGTACAACAAATGGATGGTGTTATAATTAATGATTGAAAAATAAATAAATCTGATCAGATAGCTATCAATATCCGATTAACGTGATTTTTTACAGGTACATAGTGTTCGACGAGTTATACACACTGAACGGTTCAAATTATTAAAATGGGATCCGTGATGACTCCCACGGGCCAAACAAAACCGTCCAGTGCTTTGTACAAAAATTAGCCAATAATTTCCAACTCCAATTCACTCCAGCCGGTTGTACGGCGGGGGCCACCCCTCTCTAATCATCTGTTACACATTTTTTTTATACAATTTTTTAATACACATTTTTCCATAAAAAGTCAAAAAGTTAACCCAAACCTCCATATTTTTTTTTTCAACTTTCTTAATCAAAAAAAATAAAAAGTGCACTTTTTTAGAACACCCCAAACTAGCCCTTAGTATTCCCAAACTTGACCTAAAAAGTATTAGGCAAGGGGAAAAGTAGGTCGGGCTCAAACTCTTAGCTTAAAATAGAAGAAGAGCAATAAACATTCTTAAGCCAACATTCATTAAACAAAGCCACATATGTAATCATTAGGCCACTGGAAAAGTTGGTTGGCAACACCCTCTTTTGCATAAATAGCATAGACATTCTAGCCTTATCTATATTTTATATTAGTAAAACAGAATTTTTAACCTTAAATTTTGTGAGTGTTTTAATATTTTAATTTAAATTTTTTAATTTTTTGATTTAAAAAAAAATTAAAATTCTTAGCATTTATTAACTTTTCTCAACTCCCAAGTCTTACCCTCATAATAATACTTTAATACATTAAGAACAAGTATAAAAAAATTTATTGAAATCCAACACATATGAATTTCTTGAAAAGTCCCAACACATATAATTATTATTTCTCATAATAACACTTTAATATATTAAGAACAAGCATAAAAAAAATTTTTTGAAAGTTCAACACATATGATTATTATTAAAATATTAAATTTTAATATAATATAATAAAAAAAAGACATTTAATTCCTTGAAAAGTCCAACGCATATGATTATTATCAAAATATTAAACTTTAATATAATATAAAAAAGGAAAAAAAGAAGACATTTAAAAAAAAATTTAAAAATCACAATTCACATATATAGATAATTATAAACACAATCCATACATAGCACGGGTGATATGCTAGTTTTAATTAGGCAAAAGTGCCTGGGTTGGAAATGCAATTATAGCATCAAAACAAACACCAACAATTTTCTTCTTATATCTCTCATAGTCAAGCCTGACGGGATTCGAATTAATTTTTTATAATTTTAAAGTTAATAATCAAACAAATTTCGAATAACCTTTTAAAACATTTAAATTTGAGATATTGAATCTTAATTTCACGTTTTTACCAACTTTTTGAGTTTGAATTAACAACCTAGTTGATGTCAATTGACCCAATTGTTTGTGGTGGCATCAAATAGTTGTGATGAGCTATTGAAAGAAAAGAAAAGGTAGGTAGTGCCACAATTGAAGAGCCACCCACGAGCTGACCAACTCATATGGCAATTATAAATTAATGCATCAAACTGTTAGAATAATGTTTCATTTTGATTAATTTATTGCTATTATTTTATTTATTGTTGTTCTTGTGGCTGTCATGAGCCATAAGTTGGTTGATGGAATACAGTGCATTTATCCTTCATCCTAAAATTTTTGCTCTGTTGTCTCATTTCATTTTTAGATGAGTTATGTTAGGAATTTTAAATAAATTATCAAATCTTTCATATGGGTATGAGACTCATAAACATGTAATTTGTGTAGATTCTACACTCATGTGAAAGATTTGATAAAAAATTTAGTAATTTATTTGGAGTATATTATTTTAATTTTTGTGTTTTAAGATTGTTATAATACTGTGTGGTTGAAGGAGCACATAAAACTGATTATGAAAAGAAAATATATCAATACATATATAATTATTAAATGAATAAAAAATGGGACCCCCTTTCCTCCACCCCTTTTGACTCCCTTTCTTTTTTGATTGGTCACTTTTTCTTTTTTCTTTTTTCTTTTTTTCTCCTCCAATCACCACCCGCCATGTGTGTGTAGGGGGTAGTGGGGGTTGAAGTTTGAGGGGGTCTAAATCACTCTTGTTTTTTTTTTATTTATTATCCTTAATTTTAATTTCAAAATTGCTTTAGAGCTCTAAAAGAGCACCTCTAAACTAGCATTAAATTGTCTTTTAGTGGCTTTTGTTTTGTCTTTTTTTTTTTTTTTTTTTTTAATTGGTTGCCAGCTCAGTAGAGCCAGCTCTACTTAGAGCTCTCAATCACTCCCCTTTTAATTTATAGTGGATTCCAAAGGGAAAAGATGAGATTAGTGTTGGAAAAGAGATGCGGCGGTTGCACCGAATGCTTTTTTATTTTATTTTTTTAACATAAGATGCACCGAATGCTTGTCCTGTAAAAAAAATAAAAATGAGGTAGTGTCCCTTTAATTATTTAATCGACCTATGAATTTGTATGCATATATATTATGGATAAGCTTCAAGGTAACGACTTTATAGAGACGTGAAGAGCCTCTCCCATAATTAAAATAAAAAAACCTTCAAAATTTATTTTTATTATTTCTCAATTATTGATTAGTTTAAGAATAAAGAAATAAATCAATTAAAACTCAATTTTTAGTATATTAGTGTAATTAAATTGAATATTGATGTTTTAAAAATATCTAACATAACTCAACACCTCGACCAACCACCAACCAACCACCATGATTACCATACATCTTATATCTTCACCTCCACCTCCACCTCCACCTCCACCTTCACCACCACCACGCCTAAACCCACTACCACCACTAATACATACAATTACTAGTATATTACTTTCAAGTTGCAATCTAATATGAGAAAATATTTTGTAATGAAATTATTTTTCAAAAATTAACTTTTCATAAAAAATATTAAGAAAATATTTTCTTTTGAAATAAACAAAATATTAAATTATTTATTCTTTAGCTTCTTTGTGTATGATTATTTTGATTTCAACAAATCAAACAATATCTTCAATTTAAGACAAAAAAAACATTATACTTTTTAAAAATCTAAATGAATTAGGTAGGAATGCTATGCATTTTTATTGGAAGCAACTTGCAAAGTTGACTTGACCCTTTTATCAACTTGAGTTGAATCATCTATTGTCTGGACTGCATCACTAAAAAGATACTCCGTAAGAAATATAAGTTCAATTTGTTCTCTTCTTCGTAATGCATATTTCCTCAGTTCCAAAAAAACAAAAAAAAAATGTTAGATTTATTTTATACTAAAAAGGTACACTGTCAGAAATATAAGTTCAATTTGTTATATTTATTTTATAGTAAAAGTTATGAATTATTTATGTCCGATAATTCAAAAAGATTTTTTTTTATTCAATTTTATAATCAAATTATATACACTTAAAAATTTTGATAAAAAAAAAAATAGTTTATACTGTAAAAACATTCCAAATTTAGAATAGTTTTTTATTTTTTATTTTTATGATGACTTTGTTTGGAAAGTTTATTTTTTAACTAAAAAAAAAAAATTATTAAAAATTATCATATAATTTTTTTTTAAAAAAAAATAAAAAATTATTTAAAATAATCAATTTCGCAAAGCAAACATAGTTCATGGCTGCAGTGGTAAGGTAAGTCGTAAGAGCGCTTCCCTGTTGGCTACGGCCGCAATGGTGATTGGGTTGTGAAGGAGAGGGAGGGATAATTATTGGGTATTGTCGGGATCACGGTAGTACTTTATGATATTAAAATTGATAAAAAAAAGTGAAATATTATAATTTTATATTGAATGATTGAAAAATATGAGAGAGTATAATGATTTGTGAATGAGATTGATAGAACTTAGACACGTGACGTGAATCTCCAAAAATACTTACTCTCTTCGTCTCAAAATATTAGTTTTTTATTTTATTTTTTATTATTTCAAAATATTAGTTCCTTTTTAAAAATGAAGAAATAAAATAATATAAATTTACTATTTTACCCTTCTTTTAAATTTATTAATAACATAAAAAATACAATTATGATAATTGATATTTTTTTTAAAAATATACTATCAAATAATAATTTAAAAAAATTAATATTTTTAAAATACAATAATTATATTATAAAAAAGAGGTTAAATTCCTTAAAAATAATTATTATTTTAAAACGAAGTAATAATTTTCCAGGAGAGAGAGAAAGAGAGCACGCGGCAGAACTTTTTGATTTCGAGTCTGATGAATCGAGTTCCTTTTTTTGATGATGTTTCTCCACTAGGTGGTGGGTTTTATTGGATTGGGCTGGACCACCTCTTTTTTTGAAGAAGAGAGTCTTTATTGGCTTCAATCTAAATCAGTGGTTTCAGGCCCAACCCAGCCCATAGTTGTAGTATTAATGGGCACAAGCCTAACCCAAATATTAAGGTGCCGTTTGGTAACACTTACGTTTTTAGTTTTCTGTTTATATTTACAAAAATTTTAAAAACTCAAATAAAAACTTGTTTGGTAAAATTTTTGATTTATAAATCAGTGGTCTCAGTTTATAAATTTGGCCAAAAAATGAAAACACAAAAAATGTGTTTCCATTTTGAGTTTTGAGTTTTTTTTTTTTTTACTACCCAACACTAGCCACCACCCGCTACCATTTTCCACCACCGTCTTCCGCCACCACCACCCACCACTCACCACCACCACCACCACTACCCACCACCCACCACCCACCTGCCATCCACCCGCCACCACCCACCACTTGCCATTACCATCCACCGCCCGCCACCACCACCTACTTGCCACCACCACTCACCACGCACCTACCACCACCACCACCACCACCAGCCACCCACCACCACCAGTCACCTGTCACTCACCCGCCACCACCACCCACCACCCACTACCACCACCACCACCACCATCACCCACTACCCATCCACCTGCCACCACCACCCGCCACCACCACCACCACTACCCACTCGTTACCACCTACCACCTACCACCTACCACCGTCACCTACCCACCCACCCACCCACCACCACCACCACCACCACCATCCGCCACTTACCCGCCACCACCCGCCATCCGCCACCCACTTGCCACCACCCCCCATCATCCACCACCCGCCGCCACCACCACCACCACCACCACCGTTACCCACCCATCCACCATCACCACCCACTACCACCCGCCATACGCCACCCACCTGCCACTACCATCCACCACCCGCGACCGTCACCCACCCACCCACCCATCATCACCACCTGCCACCACCTACCACCACCCACCTGTCACCACCACCCACTCGCTACCATCCACCACCCGCCACCATCACCCATCCACTCACCACCACCACCACCACCCGCCACCACCACCCACCTGCCACCACTACCCGCCACCACCACCACCACCGCTACCACCCGCCACCATCACCCATCCACCCACCCGCCCACCACCACCACCACCACCACCACCACCGTCACCCACCGCCACCACCCACCACCACCAGCTACCCACCACCCATTGTCACCACTTTTCACCACCGTCTTCCGCCGCCACTTGCCACCACTCGCCATTTCTCACTCTTTTTTATATTTTAAATTTTTTTTAAACATTTTGTCAATTACCAAACGCGTTTGTAGTTTATGTTTTTCAAAAAATAAACAAAAACCAGTTTATAAAATTTTTGTAAATATAAACTGAAAACGTAAACGTTACCAAACACACAAGTGAACACAAAATTTCAGTTCAGTGAGTTCGATCTCATGGACTAAAGAGTAATGTTAGGTATTATAAAAAAAAATATCACGAAAGATTTTTTATCTTTAGATTACATATATAATAAAACACTATACACTAATCAAATGACCAAAAATTTTCATGATATATTTCATGATATTTTTTTCAGATTCCTATTATTATTATGGACTAAATATTTTTCACAATCCTTACAAATATCAGACTTGGGTGGATTGAGTGGGCCATTGTTGGGCGCATAGCCACCCCTAACCCATCAAGTAGATCTGGAATAAAAAATAATACAGCACCGCTATATTCATACAATATAAGTACAGTATGAATATATGTAATTGAGACTCTTGTAGATAAAAATCACATTTGGAGGGAAAAAAATTTATGTGGATGAATCATTAATGAAAATAATAATAACAATCTGTCTATTGTTTTAGTGCATCTCAATATAGGAGTATTAATATTTCCTAGACCAAAAAGAAGAAAAAAATAATTATGACAGCCCATTGGAAAATGTAAAGGCAAACTATTTTTGTCAATTTTTTTAAAAAAAAAAAAAACGAAAGACTACAGATAAACAAAATAATTTATTTTTTTAGTATTAATTTATTTTTTTGTCAAAATTTACATTTCATAAACTCTCAAGAAGGCACTAATTTATTAATGGGTTTCACTAATGATATATTTAAGAATTGTTAATAAAAAATATTAAAAAATAAATTATTTATAATCTCTATATATTTTTTTATGTATTTTAAAATAATTTCTACATATTTTTTTAACAAAAACGATTAAGAGTTATTTTTAATATTTTTCTCCCATTAATTTTGGCTAATGGTTTTTGGGGTTGTCGCGAGAGAAACGAGGCCTCGTGGTTCCCTCCTGGTTTTATTTATGGTACGCCGTGATTCCACCACGTCACGTTTTTGACTTGGTCATCGGAACTGTGTTTTCAAGTCTTGGAGAGTGTTATTTAAACTTGGCAATAGATTCAAATTTTGGTAAAAAAAATACTTTTTGGTGTTTCAATCTTTTCATTAAATTGATATTAAAATAAAAATTCAATAAAAAAATTATCAAATTGAGAACAGGGTACTGATTTTACCAAATTACTGTTCCTGACCATTGAAAGAGCTAAACCGATTGTCCAGCCGGTTGACTAACCGGTCGACCACTAAAAGGTTCAAACAATTCAAATAGGTAGGTTCAAACAATTCAAAAAAAAAATTTTGTCTTACCTGTCGACCAACCGATTGTCCCTGGAGCAGATTTGATGAAAATCAACCATTGAAGCATTCTGTATTAGATTGAGAAAATGATCATTTTTTTACTCAACTTTTGTGAAAAATTAGGTGAACCGTTTGAGATTCTCTAAGAGCAAAAAAACAACAATCAAGTGGCCTAGAAAAATTAGGAGTTGTTTGGAATGTCTTAAATAAGTGTACTTTTTGAATTTTTAGACTAAAAAGTTTTTTAAAAAAAATGATTGTTTGAGTTAAGTTGTTAACTTTTTGACATTTTACGAAAAAATGTATATTAAAAAATTGTATAAATTAGTGTGCAGGAGAAGATAAGGATAGTAGGTAGTACGGCCGTCTGTCTGGGCAGAGTGAATTGATGATGAGAAATGGTTGCCTACTTTCAGGCATTTCATTGGACGGTGCTGTTCGGCTTGTGGGGGCCCTCACGGGTCCCGTTTTGATAATTTGAACCGTTAAATGTGTAAGATTCGTCGAGTACTATATACCTGTAAAAAATCACATTGATCGGATATCAATAGCTATCTGATCGGAATAGTTTTTTTACCATTAACGATAACAGCATCTTTTTTTTTTATACAAAACTGATTTGATCATATAGTTAGCGATATCCGATCAACGTAATTTTTTACTAATATATAGTACTCGACGATTTTTACACGTTCAACGGTTCAAATTGTCAAAAAGGGGACCTATGATGGGTCCCCATAGGCCGAACAACACCGAGTTGTTTGTGCACCCGCCTGTACAATTTTTCTAAAAAACTCAGTTATGTGCCGGTGGGACGTCGGAGTTGTTTGTAATAATTTCGTGTAAAATTAATTTTTTTTATATTTTTTTTAATAAGTAATAATAACTTTTTAATTTTTTTAGTAATTTTTTAATTTTTTTAGATTTTTTTGAGTATTCTAAACCAGGCCTTAGTATCAAGTAGTATTACTTGGAAAAGGATTGAGTCTCTTAAAAGAATAATATTATATGTATTAATTAATATATATATATATATATATTAATATATTAATAGATGATATGATATTATTGTATATTTTAAATATTTGTAACTTGTATAATAAGGGATTGTTTGGAATGACTTAAATAAGTGTATTTTTTGTCTTTTTACAAAAAAGTGTGCAGAAAAATAGAGAGATGATATGATAAAAAAAAGATAAAAAGATAGATTATTTTGAGTATGTCAAACTTGACCTAAATGTGGTCAATAATAAAATGATAATACTAATTAGTATATTAATATATATATTAATTAGTATATATAATATTACTATACTCTTAAAAATAGCCGCTTAATTTATCCCTAAGATGTGACAACGTGTCAATTTTTAATCAACTTCAAACATAATTATATAAGATCTATGAAAGTCAAGCTAAATATTAATTGCTCTAGTTTAATTTTAAAATTTAATATATTTTAAAATATGTTTAAATTTAATTTATTTATATAAAGAGATGAATTTGAATAATTTTTTAAATAATTTAATTTTATAGTGCATAAAAATTTAGAAAGCTCAATAATAAAAGTAAAGTCAATTTTTGCGTTGGTGTTGATGAAATTAAGCCTTGGTTTGATAAACATATTGGGCATAAATAAGTACATAAGGACAAAAAAAAATTACAAAATTACAAAATATTTAACTTTTAATATAAAATTATCAAATTGATCCATATATAAATAAAAAGTTAAAAAAGCATTATTCTTAAGTGGAGGACAATTTTATTATTCTAATAAAAAAAGTCAAAAAAATCAAACAAAACAACCAAACGAATAAAAAAATTTCAGACTAAAAACGTTAAAAAAAAATCAAAAAGTCAAGTTTGCCAAACGACACATAAATCACACCAGAGCACTTATCAATTTTATTTAACTGTTTTAATTACTTAGACCGCGTGTGTGAATAAATTTTTAAATTTTTTGATTAAAATATAATGTAAAAAAATTAATATATTTGAGATAATTTTTTAATTTTTCACAATTTTTTTTTATAAAAAATAAAAAGAAAAAAAAATCTTTGACTTTTTTTGTATAAATTGTTAACTTTTTAATTTTTTTTAATAATTTTTTAACTAAAAAAATACTTGTCAAACGAGGCTTAACTATCAAATTTAATTAATGCATATAATATATATATAAATAAAAGAAGATTATATTTGATTATGTAATTATTTTCGGTGCAAAAATGCATAATCCGAATCAAAGGGTACAACATCCATTCTATTTCTTAAATTTAAAAAAAAAAAAAAAAAAACCTTAAAATTTCTCGTGAAGTACTGAACTGCATAAAAACACAGATCACATCACACCATACAAATTCAGTCCACAAGAGAAGACACGAACCGATTCAGACTGAGCTTGACGCCCTTCCTCTCCCCATTCACACAGTCAAATCCACAACCACATTGTGGGCATTCCTCAAAGTTGTCCACCGCAAAGTTGGCCGAAGCGATCCCAACAGAAAACTCGAGCTCGTCGTCGTCGCGAATCACCTCCGAGATGTTGAGCCAAAGGATGAGCACTTTGACGCTGATACCCTTCAAATTCCTGATCCTGTTCTTGGTTATAACCCCTGAGATGGTCGATTTGTACTTGAGCTCGTAATCGTCCACTTTGAAACTGCAAGTTCCGTCCAAATAGGCCTTGAATTTGCCTGAAGATGGGTCCAATTCGTAGCCTGTGACGCCCACTGGAAGAAGACCAATAGGAAAACCGTAACTCTCAAGAGCTTGGTAGACCGTCAGGGTATCGTCGGCGGCGACGGAGGAGATGGTGATTAGGAGGAGGAGAAAGAGGCAGTGAATCGCCGGCGAAGACATCTTGAGTGGGTAGATTTGAGATGGGTTTGGTTTGACGGGCGGTTGAACAGAGTGTTGGAACTGTATTTAAAGGGAGTGAGGGGATGAGTTGTGAGTCTTTGAAATTAGGCGAGCTCATTTATTAGTCTTCGTTTCACATAAAGTTAAAATTGAATTTTTTTTTTTAAAGTTGAAATAATCATAAAAGGATAAGATAAATTTTTCAACACAATAGAAGTGGTTTGAAATGATTTAAATAAGTGTATTTTTTAAATTTTTATAAAAATATGTGTAAAAAAATAAAGAGATGATATGAATTAAAAAAGATAAAAAATGTGTACTTATTAGTGCACTCCAAATAATCCAAAATGTCATATTTAAATCATAATCATTTTATTTTTTCTCTCACAAAATTAAAAAATCAAAAAACCTATTCCAAATGAAGTTTTTTAACTCTAGACTAGAATAGCCAAAAAACAACCCACATTCCAAGTGAACTCTTAAGATTGCTTTAAAATTTAAGGAGGCCAAAAATTGGTATTTGACGTGTTGATTTTTTATTTTATTTTATTTAAAATAGTCAAAAAAATTCAAAATATTTAATTGTACTACTGTGTCTAATTTTTTACATAGTTTTTTTTTTATATATAAAATATGAAATAATTAATTGAAAGGGAATTTTTTTTTAAGATCTCTAATATTAAGATTTTATAAGATAAAGGACATACAATATTTTCTAATAGTCAAGGTTCCTCAACATTTTTATAGAGAAAATTCAACTTAGAGAAATTTTGTCTGATTCAGAGAAATTTCGATCACGACACAAAAAAATTTCAATTTTCACAAAGAAATTTCTTTGATTTCACAGAGAAATTGTGAAATTTCTCTAAGAGGGATCTTAACTAATAAAAAAAAATCTTAAATCTCTCATATTATACAAAGTTAGAGGGAGATGTTTCACTATTTTTCTCTAATTAAAATAGTTAATTTTCAAATGAACAATTGGACTTGTTTATTTAATAAGTCAATATTTATAGCAATTGAATTCAAATAATTAATTTTGTAATATATATACACTTTGTTTGATGTATTGGCTTTTTAATTGAAAATTTCCAAATGTATTAGGCATGCACTGAAAAAAAAAAAAAAAAAAAGAGTCAAAAAATTATTGTATTAGTTTGAAAAAAATTAAATTATCATTATGAGTGCATAGATATTTTTGCTTTTGGAAGAATAATATAGAAAATTCAAGTCAAAAAAAAAAAATGAAAATATGACATCAATCATTTATGTATTTTCATACAACTAAAAAAATTAATATCCTAAAAAAAGCAAAATATTCTTAAAAAGTTAATTTCAAATATCCACATACTTAACAACTCAAGTAGCAAATTGTTTAAATTTCACTTAAAAATAAAATATATTTAAGTTAATTTATTTACATAACAAATAAATTTAATTGATTTTTTAACAAATTATATGAACTATTCGCTTGAGTTGATTAGCATGATTTGTTTTACATGGGTAGGTTTTTTTACGTGGGTCAGGCTTTGAAATCACATAGAATTGAGAAGTTATTGGTTGGTCGGTAAGCAATGTCATATGGCACTCTATACACGGAGGTGTTTGGTAAATGTTATTTTTTTGTTTTTTTGAACTAAATTCATAAAAAGATACAATAGATTAAAATAATTAATAAGATAAAATATCACATCAAATTCATAATCATTTCATTTTTTTTCTTACAAATATCATATCCAACTACGAAAAAATTCAACTATCATCTTAAATATAAAAATTTTAACCTACTAAAATAATTTACTAAAATAGTAACTTTTCAAACGCCCACTATGATTGATAAAACGAGTAAAATTTATACTTTTAAGTGATTAGTCCTCATTTGGTAAATGTTTTGAGGTTAAAAAAGTACAAAAAAATAAAATAAGTTATATAAGTTAATAAAATAAAATGTTACATCTAAATCATAATCATTACATTTTTATTCTCATAAAAGTCAAAAAAACCCAAAAATAAAAACCAAACGACCTTAAAAAGGTCTCATCATAAAAAAATTGGCTACCGTAGTTAATACCAAACGAAACTTAAGAAAGATAAAGGGACATGAAAATTTATGATTAGCCTCAGATATGACACATAATATCTCAAAACTAATAATTTTTTAGAGAGTCAATAGTTGGTAAAAAAAATAAAATTGATAATTTTATATTAAATAATTAAAAAAATGGTGAAATATTAAAATTTAGGATTGATCTCAAATATATCAATCAATAATTTTTCTAGAGGGTTGGTGAATTTCGGTGTTACAAGGAAAGTGTTTTTATTGGACATCTTAAGAAAGTGCAATTTGTTTTCGACTACCCTCCTACGTGCGTTTCACGTGGGGTGGTTTGCTTTGTTTCTCTCAGCATTTTTTTGGGAGTCTTTTTATGGATGGGATAAAGGTTGAGACCCTTTTAGGGGTCATTCTCTTGATCCTCTTTAATTTTAATTGGTTAATTTTTTTTTTCTTTTTCTTGTCATTCAATTCCCAACCTCCATGTGAGTGAGGGAGTTGTGGGGTAGGTATTTTAAGGAGGTCTAAATCAATAATTAATAAAATAATGTTATATGTATCAATTGATATATGGAAAATGTTAGAGGTCCCAAATTTTCTACCAAATAAATGACTAAATGTCTCACATGGATGTGGGGCCCACAAAATTGTGGACCCCACACCCATGTGAGACATTTAGTCATTTGTTTGGTAAAAAATTTGGTATCCCTAGCATTACTCTTGATATATTAACTAGTATATGTGACAAAATTTAAGAGATTTTTAAAATTTGTAATGTGATAAATGAGTGGAATCGATAATAATGTCATAACTAGTGTTGGTACACTAGTTAATATATTAATTGGTATATGTAACACCATCGTAATTAATAAGTTTTAAATTATCCGATATTGAAAAAAATTATTTACAAAGAATAGTAAACATGAATAATTAAAGTTATAATTTTTTTAGTAGTATATAACCTCTATGAATTAATGGTAATCTCTTATTTTTTTTTGGCAGTGGCTTTAGTCCAGTCTAAGATCGGACTGGACCGTATTGTTGGGCCCGAGCCCATCACCGGTCCCGTTTTGATAATCCGAACCGTTCAATGTGTAGAACTCGTTGAGTACTATATGCTTGTAAAAAATCACGTTGATCGGATATCGATAGCTATGTGAACAAAATAGTTTTTTTATCAACCGTTAATTGTTTCACCGTCTATTTTTTTATACAAAACTGATTTGAACAGATAGCTATTGATATCTGACCAGCGTGATTTTGTATAGTTATATAATACTCGATGAGTTCTACACATTGAACGGTTCAGATTATCAAAATGGACCCAAAAAATGAGTCCCATGGACCGAACTGGACGGGTCCAGTCTTGATCTCAACTTGAGACAAGCTGGACCCTTTTTGGCAGTGGCTTTGGTCCAGTCCAAGATCGGACTAGACCGTGTTGTTGGACCCGTGAGGGCCCACCACCGGTCCCGTTTTGATTAAGAAGGGATTGTTTGAGATGTTCTAAATAAATGTACTTTTTGACTTTTTATGAAATATAGGTTGGGTATAGGTTGAGTTTGAGGTGACGTGGTAGAGAGGTGATGTGATTTAAATAAGATGATATGACTTAAATAGGATAGTGACTTTTTAATTTTTTAATTTTTTTAAGGGATGCCAAACAAGGCCTGAAATTAAAAATTTTATTTAGTCTGAAAATAAATGTAAAAAAATTAAAAATAATAATTCTTACATAATTATTAAAAAAATTAATAATTTATATCCATCATTTCTTAATACTTAAGTCATATTAATGATTTATCAAACAAAAAAAAAGTCATATTAAGGAGAACGCGTGGTCCACGTGCTTGAAAATTCACCAACGCATGCTCGGCCCATCCATCCATCCATCCATTGGTTTGCCCATGGTGGCCCCCGAAAAAAGTCACACACAAACGTTGTCACCTTTGTAGTCAGCGATTGCCTGCAAAGTGTCTTCTCGTGGCCCCAGTTCAAAAGGATAATGTTTGAGAGCTCGAAACTTATCCCCCCCTAATCCCCCTAATGCCCAAAACGACGTCGTTTTGGGCATTAGGGTTTTTTTTTTTTTTTCTTTTTTTTCTGCCATTTTTGACCATTTCCGAGCTCAAACGCAGGGGGAAGAGGGAGAGGGAGAGAGAGAGGGAGAGGGAGGGAGAGAAGAGAGAAGAGGGAATGGAGACACACACACACATAGAGGCCCCTGCATTCCGGCCGATCGTCCGATCGTCGAGCTCTGCCGATCGTCGCAGCTCTGCCGATTTCGTCGCAGCTCTGCGATCGTCGCAGCTCCGCCCGGCCGCCGTCGCCGTCGCCTCCGCCTTTGCCTTCTTCCTCTGCCTCTGCCTTCTTCCCTTCTTCCCTTCTTCTTCTCTTCTTCTTTCTTTCTTCTTCTCTTCTTCTTCTCTTCCTTCGCGTCTGCTTCTTCTTCTCTGAAAAAAAAAAAAAAAAAATTCAAAAAACGTCGAAACGACGTCGTTTTTATTTTCGGGGGATTAGGGGGGACGCTCTTTCGAGCTACGTAACACGACTCCAGTTCAAAACGTTTGTCACCTTTTCTTTTCTTTTCTTTTTTCGATCATAAATATAGATATGTAGCTAGGTTAATTTACATAAGAGTATTGTTTTTTAAATAAAGCTATATATATAAATTAATATATTAATTAATATTGTATAATTTTTAGAATTTTAGATATTTATAATTTATATAATAGATGAGAATTAATCGATACATATAGTACTATTATTATTTTTTAGCATCTATAGTGCATCTGTAGAGAATCTTCTTACATCTATATCGGGACTGAAGTTAAGGTAAAATTTGTGCTTACGAAATTTTACAACACTTATGCAGAGACTAAGATTAAGGCTTTCTGTATATTTTAAATATTAAAATATATTTAATTCTAACAAAAAAAAAACTATGAAGATTCAAATCTAAATTTTGAACGGGAAATTCAAAAACCTTATTACTAAATCAACCAATAGTGATTCACGTTTTCACATCGAGGAAACAACACGAGCTTTCGTCAATTAAAACAAAGAAAAGAAAGGTCCCCAACTATTAATGAAAGTGGGGACAACAAACCAATATTAATCACACCGATTCCCCATACCCATATTCATATTTGTATTCAATGCTATATCTTATGGTATGGCATGTTATCCCACTTTATGTTTTTTGACAACTCAAAATATTTAGATTAATTTACTGTAGTGCAACTAATCTCTTAAAATTTATTTTTATCACATTTATATTTTTTATGTGGTAAAGAATGACCTAAGTGAATTAATATTGTCTTAAATTTTTTTTCTTTGTTTATTATGATAAGATATAGATTGCGACAGGTACATACAATGTGTATAAAAGTATATAATTAAATAATAAAAAATATGAATAATTAAAATTTTAAAAATTTGAATCAATTTTTTCACATAAGTGATTTTCAAACTATCATAGACATTTTTAGAATAACAAAATGTGTCATTGTTGGCTTTTTGGCTTTTCGAAGGGTATTTTTGTGAATGTGAGCGTGCCAGCAAGGATCAATCAGTCCTTACAGAAATTATAATTGCCAACCAATTATCAGACGATTGTGTTTTAGTTCTTTTCAGCCTCAATGAAGAGGACTTTTACTGGTGGCTTGACTTAGGAGAAATTAAGAGAAATAACAGTAATATGAAGAACAATTGAAGTATTTCATAAAAATGAACACTTACAACGGTCCGAACTCAGCCTCGGAGAGGTTTACAACAGCAGTCTACTTGAATCTACTTGAAGCTACTCCTATGAATCGAAGTGCAGTGCGAGTATTTAAAGTGCAGATATTTAAAGAACAGGTATTTAAGGACTGGAAATGTAAATGACTGGAAAGAAAATATATGAAGTAAATGACTGGTTTGTATGGTCTGAGTCCGTCCTTCTTTCTGGGGGCTACCCTGCTATTTATACTCGTCAGTGATGACCTTCGAACTGCACTTCGAACTGTCGAACTGCTCCTCCATGATCGCTGGTCATGCTTCCTTACAAGTAGCTCCATTACGCCATTACTGGCAGTTGAGCTTCCCTCTTGTACTTAGATTTGAATATGAGTAACCGTTTGAAGACACGTCATCTTGCATCCCGTTTATTTGATCTAGTGTTACTCGGATCATGTGAGGACCAATGTTTATTGTCACGTGTACGATCAGGATTAAAGGCTTGAATAACCTTCCTTTATTATCCTTACTATGCCACGTGTCGAACTGTAACTGGCTTTTACAAAATATGTAGCCAACATTACCCCCCGCACTAATATACCCAATACTTGGTGATATTAGTGGATTGCAATTTTCCCGCGCTTCCAGAACGTGTATGAAGTCCATATTCTGGAAATACAACCGTCATCCATTTGGAGATCATCTACATTAACTCGTCGAACATCCCAATACCTTAGTATTCGAACAGGTTATGGCTGCATCAACTTCCCTTTCTATTGATCAAGCATATGAAGAGCCTTTGAGTGATGTTGTTCCCCCTCGAAAGAACCTCCACGCATTCATTAGCCACCTTTACCCACCCTTCTATATTCAGGTAATGGAGGCTTTTGTAGATTATAAACCTCTGGACTATGAACACATTGCTTTTAATCCCTTGGTTTACAAACTTACAGATACAAAGAATTCTTCCCCTAAGCTCCCTTTGTATTCTGACCGAACTACCCTCGAGCCTTTGCTTCGACAAGTTGAAAGTATGGATCTAGGAAACTCTTCTTCACAGACCTCTGCATGGGATGAAATTGTGACCTCTTCATCCTCTGGAGCTTCTGGCTGGACAATCTGGTCCACTCCTGAGACTTATGATCTAAGGGAGCGAATCAATCACCATTTTGTTGAGTTTACTGACCCTTTGGAGTTTCCCTCCTACGCTCGAAGCTCAGTGGTCTACCCTTACGCGCCCATTGACCTTCGACGTAGCTTGGAGGAGAATCTGCTTGTGGCTTGGTATACTTCTTCCATGCCTACGAAGATAATGCATCCTGCCCAACGTTCAGAAGAAGCACAAGGGTATACCCCTTCATTTTTAGCCAAAAAGGCGAAGATTTGTTCTTCTGATTGGCTTGACTATATTAATGCTTTTGCTCCTTCTGTTCCCGTGCCATCTCCCATAATAGAAGCATCCACACCTTCTTCTGCATCTGCATCCTCTGAGATAGAAACACCTGCTCCTTCCCCTTCGTCTTCTGAAGCAGAATCATCTTCTCCTTCTCCTCCTCCCATCCTTTCCTGGACAGAAAAACTAAGACTTGCCCTTCCAATGGACAAAGTCTTTCCACCTTACCAACCTCCGTCACCCCCTTCTCCAGCCGAGCGAAAGCAAGCTCAACTTTTGCTTGCGGCTTTCTCCCACCTGCCCTTCAATGTTCTTGAGGATGATATTCCTCTTAAGAATTTCCAATGGGCTTGTGATATCCTCACTAGGGGTCATGTCCTCAACCCTCTTGCTCAAGCAGAGCTCCATTTGTTTTTGGACCAACTCCCAGTGCTCCTCTACTGGCATCAGAATTCTAAGATCACCATCCAAAATCTGGATGAACTTTTATCTCTCCGAATTCATGCCCAATATGAAGCAGAGAATCTCATCGAAGAGCTCGATGACTTCAGGAATAAAGATTCTACGTACTGGGATGGTTTGGTTATAGATGACTTGGAACAAAAATCGAGGGAAGAGGCCTTCGAAGCAAAGGCTGAAGAACTCTATTATGAAGTGAGGGCTCATCAGCTTATGCAATCGACTTTAGAAGAAATAGAAGAAATAATAAAGAAAGAACAGAAATTTATTGACCATTGCTGGACAAAATTTCATGACCTTGTTATTTATTCTATTCCTTATTTTTATGAGCTTGAATTTGTACCGAGATAGAGTTACTTAATGTAATAAACAAAGTCTTTCTGTACTTAACACTGTTTGACTCTGTTTCCTTTTATCTCTAAAAGCTAACTCATAACTTTGAATTGAACAATTTCATACTTCGAATCAACTGTTTAATAAAGTACTAACAGAACCAATCATGTCTTCTTCCAATTCATGGAGTAAAATTGACAATTCTGGCAGATATCATTTTAGTACTTTGATTTCAATGACTTTATATTAACTGTAACCAATATATGGTCATAGTTGATATAGCCAATCAATTTGAAACTGATCTCTTTTGGCTTCGAAGGGCAAACTATGGTAATTCCTTCTTGCTCAAACCAATAACTGGTTTGGATGTTCCGAACAATGCCCTTTTTTCCTTAAAGAGTTCTAGGGCTTGCTTCGAATGTTATCACTTCGAACAGGTCTTTAGATTTTTTGAAATAGACCAATACTTTGAGTATTCAGACATTTTTAAGCATGCAGTATGCTTCGAAGTCGGCTCCTGCATTTCGAAGCCGTTTTTGTTTGAAATTTTAGCGCCAAAATGTGGCTTCGAAGCTGGCATCAATGTGCTTTTCCCTCCAGAAATTATCGATGTTGAAAGAGATTCCTTGTTTTCGCACGTTTTAGTACTTAATGACTTACGAGATGTATCCCCGCACACAAAAGTTATTTAAAACCTTTTCACTCTGTGCCCCGGAATTGCTTACACATTCAAATCCCCTTTGGATTTCCATTTCTCTCTACTCCCTTCTATATTTTCCGAAAACCCACGATCAATGGCTTCTTCCCCATCAAAAGTTCCGACCATAGAGCGCGTAAGCTCATCTGTGGCTTTGAAGCGGCTTATTGATGCTGAATGTGAGAAATACAAGGGTGATGAGAAAAGTGCTATCGATGGGCGTTTCTTTATCCCTCGTCGCCATGTGCAGCGAGAGTACGTGCTAGGACCTATTTTCAAGGAGATCCCTTCCGAGCTTCCCGCCCTATATCCTCGCTTGGAGAATCAATGCCTTCTGTATGAAGGTGGTCTCGACTGGCAAGGCTGGAAAGTCAATCGTCCTCACCGATGCTGGCCCACGATGAGACCAGAGTGGCAAGAATGGTACGACCGAGTTGTCCCTGCTAGGACATTGGACCTTCAAGAACTCTGCCTTCTTGATGCTCTTCGACTATCTAGGGTAACTATCCCAGAAGACCCTTTTCTAATCCCCGCTGCTTTATGTTTCTGGAACCCTATTTTCAATTTCTTTCAGTTTAGGTGTGGGATGATGGCTCCCACTGTTCTTGATATTTGCCACCTATTAGGAGTATCCCCCATTGGTACCCCCATCACACCAGATTTTCCTGACTTAGTAGTCCCTTTCTCCCTCCCCTCTCTTAATGTATCTTACAGTGATTTTGTTAGAGTCGAGAACAAAAGAATGGGTCCAGTAACTGATAGGGAATTCTTTTCCTTTTTATTATATTGGCTTTGCAAATTTCTTTTCTGCACCTCCTCCCAAAGAATCATGCTCGAATTTGCTCCTCTTGCCAAAGCCTTGGTTTTGCAGAAAAGAATAGCCTTAGCCCCATACATTCTGGGTCATGTATATAGAGTTTGTTCCCTCTTTTGTGAGAAACCCCTAGATGCCAATCAAGGGGGACCATTTTGGATTCTTCAGCTTTGGCTCTTTGCCTATTTTTCTGAACTACAATCCAAATGTCTTAAATTTTCTGGGCTACACTCCCTCACTCATGGCATAAAACTGGCCAATGCTTCACTTTATCCAGCTACTTTTGCCTTTTATTTCTCCTTCTTTCATCAACTACCAGCTGCTCTTCCTGATCATCGTTTCCGTCCCTTCGAAGCTAGCATAGGTCCAACCTGGTTAAATCACTTCCTTAGTGATAGGCTCTGTGCTTTGCCTATTCATAAAGATATGTGGGCTTCCCTACTGATCCCTAGGGAACTGTTTATTGGGACCACCAACCCCAGAGCCTATAAATGCATAGCTGAGCCTTATTGTCCTGCTCAATTTGCTAGACAATTTGGCCTCACACAAGGAGTTCCAATACCTCTTTGCAGCAACACCAATCTGAGTCTTACTAAGAGGGATTTGAAGGTTCGAAAATCGAGATTAGAAGAGGCAACCTTCAAGTTTATGGATGATTTGGCCAGTTTTGAGTTCATCCCTTTCTCCCCTCATGGTACTGAATTGAAGAGATACCAAAATTGGTGGGTGAGCAACATGGAAGTTTATTTGGCCATCTCCTCTCAAAACCTATTGGAGGTGCTGGATGTGCCCAAGCCCAAAGAAGCTGAGACTGTCATTTCTTCCACTATTCCAATTACAGTAACTGCTACAACTCAGTTTACTTCTGCTGCTTCAATTCCTCCCAGAGTCACTCGAAGTATGTACCCCTTTCTCCTTTTCTCTAACCTCTTCATATAATGCTTGCTATCTTATCTCTAATCCTTCTTTTATGAAGGTGGTCAACAACAAAAGAAGAAGAGACTCTTTGAGCTAGAAAGGGAAAAAACTGAACTTCCAGAGATGGAGGAAGAAGAAAATGATCAAGAACAGGAGTCTCCCTTGAAAAGAAACAAAAGAGACCCTCAATTGGCTCAAGAGGGGATAGCCGCTAGGGAAGAAGAGGAGAAGCTCACTTTTGAAGAGTCTGGACCCCAACCTAAAAAGGTCGAGAAGACAATGGAGGAGCGAATGATTCCAACTCAAAGGAAAAGGAGAAGAAAAATTACCGTTTCTCCTTCCGATTTTACCGAAGATTCTGATTCCGAGACAATTGCTCAAGTAATAGAAAAGAGGAGGAA
Organism: Camellia sinensis; assembly: GCF_055761805.1. Taxonomy (NCBI): domain Eukaryota; kingdom Viridiplantae; phylum Streptophyta; class Magnoliopsida; order Ericales; family Theaceae; genus Camellia; species Camellia sinensis. The sequence continues at coordinate 133,231,359 of NC_138974.1, forward strand.
GATCACTGTTCTAGCTACCAGCTTGTTTGAAGATCCCATCCATGAGGTTGTAGAACAAGAATATCCCAAAGCCATAGTTGTCCTTGAAAGAGCTGAGGAGAGGCAGCAGCAACAATTCCTTGGGACAAGTAAGTTTCTGCATGCCTTTATTCTTTTCTTGTCGACTTTTCAAGACTAAGACTTGACATTACCTCACATTTTCTTCTTTTTACAGCTACGACCACTGCATTAATCTTCCCAACGGAAACTTCCCCAATTTCAGTCGAAGTTGATCAGATGCAACGCGTGAAAACCATTCAAATCACGCTCCCACTTCCTAAGCCTATATTCGATACGTCTTTACCGAGGCCGAGTATCCCTGCATCTCTTTTCCTTGGCTTAGAGCCATACCTCCCTTTCTTGACTCTTGATCTGCCTCAGTTTGTTTCTTCGATCCTCACTCTTCCTCCTACTGCTACTTCATCTCGCATGGCAGTTGATTCTCCTTCAGGGGATGCCGATAATTTTCCAATTCATGACTCATCACCAATGCCTACTTCCAGCCCTTCCTCACTTGATTTGCTGGTGGCCAAGACCATAGAGGCTGCCAAAGATGCTCCATCTGTTTCTCCCATCCCTATGCAGCCCTTTGTGTCTTCCACCACAACACTCTCTATGCCCTTCATGTCAAGGGATGAGGTAGACATTTTTGAAGAAAGACTAGCTAGTCTTTTTGACATTCCTTCTACCTCTCCTACTTCTACTACTGAAGCTGAGCCATTAGCCTTGGCTAACTCCCTTTTGGAAATCTTCGAGAGTTCTCCTTCCTCCAGCAACAAGCCTTTTGTACCTTTAGTAGATTTGGACACATGCTTGCAACTGTTGACTTCCTTTTCGAGGATCCCCTTCGAGGCTCTACAAAGGCCTATCATCAGGAACGGGTTCCTTCAATGCTGTAACATTGCTGAGCAGTCTGCCATGAGTGTTTCAAGTCATCTATCTCAGGCTGCAGCTACTATTGATTTCTATCTCAACATTTGCCATGCTGCTAAAGCTGCGGATGATAAGCTGGTTAAGGACCAGAGTTTTGTTTCTCAGGTGCATACTGAAGTATCAACTCTGAAAGAGCAACACTCTTCTGCCTCCCACTTTCGAGTCCAACTTCTGGAGAAGAAAGCTCAGCTCGAAGAGGAGTTAGCTGCAGTAAACCAAGCCTTGGTTCGAACTGATAAGAAATTGCACATCACCAATCAAGGACTGGCTGATCGAAAAGAAAACATGGCTGCAGCTATTCAATTATTTCCTTCCCTTAGTAATAGGAAAGCTATTGTACAAAAACAATTAAAGCATTGTAATGATTTTTGGGTCAACTTGTGGCATAATGTACTTGATTCTTTATGAAAGCACACTATTTTGAATATAATTTGAACAAGCTTTGTGTTTTTGCATATGGTGTTTACTCTATCCCTTGTGTCTCCCAAACGGTTGGAAAATAAGGTTTTAGATATCTGCCATTAATCTTTTTGGGATGTACATAACCATTCAAATTTCTTAAATGGTATGCTCCGAAAGGCAGAACCCTATGAATTTGATATGGACCTTCCCAATTAGGTGACCATTTGCCAAACTTATGGCTTTTAATCCCAATTGGGAGTATTGTCTTCCATACCAAATCACCTTCATCAAAGCCAATGTGTTTGACTTTCTTATTATAATTCTCGGCTGCTTTCTTCTTTTGGAAAAGAATGCTATTTAATGCCAAAATTCTGGCTTCATCTATGCCTTCTAATTCTAAGCACATACTTTGATGGTATTGTTCAGGATTCAATTGGTCTTGACATCTTACTCTCAAAGATTTGACATTAATCTCTACTGGTAAGACTGCGTCATGTCCATACACCAAGGCATAAGGAGTGACCCCTGTGCTTGACCTCGGTGAGGTTCTATATGCCCACAGAACATCCAACAATAGGTTATGCCAATCCCTGGGATTGTCATCCACAACCTTTTGTATTCCTTTTTTCAAGGACTTATTGGATGACTCAGCTTGACCATTAGCTTGTGCATAATAGGGTGTGGAATTAACAAGGCTAATTCCAAATTCTGCCGCAAAAGCCTTCACCATCTTCCCATCAAACACAGTTCCATTATCAACTGTTATGGTTTGCGGGATTCCAAATCTATGGATCAAATCTTTAATAAAACCAATAACCTCTGTTTGGTCTACAGCCTTGTATGGCTTAGCTTCGACCCATTTAGTGAAGTAGTCAGTGGCCACTAGAATGAAACAATGATGTTTCGAAGAAGGTGGGTGTATTTTTCCCATCATATCCATGGCCCACCCTCTGAATGGCCAAGGCTTTACTACTGCATGTAGGTCAGTTATGGGCACGTGCCTTATTGTGCCATGCTTTTGACATGCCTGACACCCCTTTGCATATTCTATGCAGTCTTTAAGAATGGTTGGCCAATAATAGGAATGCCTTCGAAGCAACCATCTCATTTTTACACCAGGTTGATGAGCACCACAGATGCCTTCATGAACCTCAGCCATGGCTGTTAATGCTTCTTTTGGGCCTAGACATTCCAACAATAAGCCATCTCCCCCCCTTTTGTAGAGAGCATTACCATATATCATATATTGCATAGACTGCAATTTAACTTTTCTACTGGCCTTCGAAGATGGACCAACCAAGTACTGCATTATTGGATGCCTCCAATCTTGTTCTTGTAAGTCATTATGATTGACTTCCAAGATCACATTCCTTTTATTCAAAGGTTGAATTAATCTCTGATATGTTGTTTGGCTTATGTCCCTTTGGGTATTATCTCTTCTCTTGAAGTTCGAAGCCTTTTGAGCCACATCATTGGCTCTATTGTTCAAGAATCTTGGAACATGGGTTACATTTGCTATTTGAAACTGAGAAAGCAAATGTAATGCAACAACATAATATGGCAAGATACTTATGCTTTGACACTTGAAAATTCCTTTCACTTGGTTAATCACCAATTGAGAATCCCCAAATATGTCAACTGCATGTACTTGTAATCCAATAAGAATCTCTAGTCCCACAATTAAGGCTTCATATTCAGCCTGGTTATTGGAACAGGTAGCTTCATCCACTCTAAAACCATGGGTAGTTTCTGTCCCCTGTGGAGACTTGATTACAATACCAATTCCAATTAACCCATTTGCTTTCGACCCATCGAACCACATTTGCCATGGCTCAACACTGGTCATACCAAGTTCCATGATCTCCTGGTTCTCAGTTTGAGATGGATGGTCTGCCAAGAAATTGGCTAAAACCTGCCCTTTTACTGCCCTTTGAGGGACATATTCTAGATGAAATTCTGATAAGGCAAGTATCCATTTGCCAATTCTTCCCCTCAACATTGGTCTAGATAACATATATTTAACCAAATCTGTGGTTGCAATTACCAAGACAGTTGTAGGCAAAAGATAATATCTTAATTTTATTGCAGCAAAATACAAAGCAAGACACAGCTTTTCAACAGCTGAGTATTTACATTCACACGAACTTAAGAACCTACTAAGGTAATAAATAGCTTGCTCCTTGCCTTCTTCATTATCTTGGGCTAAGAAAGCTCCCAATGAATCCTCTGCTGCAGCTATGTATAACTTCAAGGGCTTGTTCCCCTTTGGTGGCATCAGCACTGGAGGTTTAGCCAAGTAGGCCTTGATACCTTCGAAAGCAATCTGATGCTCTGCTGTCCACACAAATTCCTCTTCATCTTTCAGCCTTAACAAGGAAGAAAATATTTTAGTTTTCCCTGCAGTGTTAGAAATGAACCTTCGAAGAAAGTTAACCTGCCCAAGGAACCTTTGTAATTCTTTCTTACTTGATGGGGGTTTGGCTTCGATGATTGCTTTGGCTTTATTCTGATCAATCTGTATTCCTTTCTTGTGAACAACATAGCCCAAGAAATTTCCAGATGATACCCCAAAAGCACATTTAAGAGGATTGAGCTTTAACTTGAACTTCCTCATCCTTTCAAAAGCTGCTTCTAAGTGAAACAGGTGCTCTTTCATGGATTGGGATTTAACTACAATATCATCAATATAACATTCCAGATATCCTCCAATAAGATCATGAAAGATAGTGTTCATGGCTCTTTGGTATGTAGCTCCAGCATTCTTTAGACCAAATGGCATTTTAACCCACTCAAAGGTGCCAATATTCCCAGGACATCTGAACGCTGTCTTGTGGATATCTTCCTCTGCAATGCATATTTGGTTGTAGCCGGAATGCCCATCCATCATTGACAAGACTTGGTGACCTGCTGAACTATCTACCAGCAAGTCCACTATAGGCATAGGGTACTCATCTTTGGGAGTTGCTAGATTTAAATTTCTGAAATCGATACATACCCTCATTTTGCCATTCTTCTTGACTACAGGCACAATATTAGATAGCCACTCAACATACCTGGCTGTTCTAATAAAACCTGCCTTGAGGAGTCTAAGGATCTCTTCCTTGACCTTCTGAATTACTTCTGGACTCATCCTTCTTGGTTTCTGCTTATAGGGCCTGAAATTAGGCTTCATAGGGAGCCTATGTTCCACTAATGACCTGTCCAATCCTGGTAGTTCATTATAAGACCATGCAAAGCAATCTTTGTATTTCTTCAGAACAACCAAAAGCTGGTTTCTGTCCAGAGCATTCAAACAAGCACTTACATAAGTGGGCTGTTGTACAGAACCTTCCCCTAGATTTACTTCTTCTAAAGGATCTTGTGCATGAGAATTCCCTCTAGTTTCTGCTGCCTTTGAAGTGATCTTCGAGCTTGGTTCTGCCCCTAAGTTCTTCAGTTCAATATCTCTGCCCTCCTCCTCATAGACAAAATCTGTCCACAAGGCTTCCTCTTCCTGTATTTCTTGGACTTTTGTTTCAATGTCCAAGGCACAGTACTTACCAAGAGTCAAGACTCTAGCCTGTTGCTGCTGCTGTTTGCAGCCAATTATCATGGCCTCTCTCTCTTGCTCCTGAACTTTCTGGACTATTGCTTTTATGTCCAATGCTGAAAACTTGATCAAAGCCAAGGATTTGGCTTCTGGTGATTCCTCTCTTTGCCTATAACCAGGCATCATTGTCATCTCTAAGGACAACCTCTTCACCAGCACTTTTTTGGACTAAGTGCTTCAGGTGTGTCACCTCTTCATCAGCCGTCACTTCGGCTGAATTGTCATCTTTCATCAGTATACTGAGAGGTGTCACTCCCTCAATATACAATTTAGCCTCCGCAAAGTCTGCACAGGCTATGAAGGGTTGAGGATCTGCGTCGATCTCCTCTGTCTCTCCATTGCCCAAGGCCATCATGATTTTCTGATGTAAAGAAGAAGGCACACACTTGTTAGTGTGGATCCAGTCCCTTCCAAGCAAAGCATTGTATTTAGCATTACTGTCGATTACGAAAAATGCTGTCATACAATCCCTGGTTCCCACACTTAAATTAATGGGTAGAATCCCCTGAGCCATTTGTTTATCTCCAGCAAATCCAGCAATGGTTGTGCTGGTTGGTATCAACCTGGGATTCTTTTTCCCTAGTTTCTTCAAAGAAGATTTCGGGAGTAGGTTCACTGCTGCCCCATTGTCTACTAGGACTCGGTTCAGCTGTACCCCATCAAAGAAAGCTTTGATGTACAAGGGCCTGACGTGCTGTGTCATCGAATCCGAGGGGTACTCAAATGGATATGATAGATTGATGCTTACCACTTCTTCACTCTCATATCCATCTTCCATCGGGATGACCATTTCGAAGTTATCTTGCACCATACTTGCTTGTGAATCTTCACTGGAGATCTGAACTGGGTCAGCTTCCTGCCCCTCTTGATTCTCATCTCCAGCTTGAAATTCTTGTGGCAATATGTGCACCATGTTTACTGATACTGGGGGAAACGAGCCAAACTGGATGGCTGGCTGTACTTGTTTCCCCTCTTGGTTACTTTGGTTGACTCCCTCAGAAACATCCTGCATGATGCATTCTGGTATTTCATCACTAACTGATCCCTTCGAAGGATTTTTTTTCAACTGGCTCTTTAGTCAGAAACGTTTGCTCAGCCATGAAAGCTTCAAACATCTCTTCCTCCACAACCTCTTTCTTCTGACTCACGCTAATCTCTTCTTCAGTCTCACTATCTGTTTCCATCAGAGCTTTCTCCAACCCTACCAAACTGGCCTTTTCTCTGGTTTTCAGTTCAGAATGAACCTTGGCCAACTGTTCTCGGCTGCAGACCACTGTGCTCTGTGGAACTGGCTTTGGAGCATGGTCTGATTTTAGGTTCTTCCTCCCTTCCGTTTTGACTGATGAAGAATTTTCTCCACCTTCCTTCAGATCCTTTTGGTACTGGGTGTACCTGCGCTGAATTTTTCTCCTCTGTGATCTTGAGATGACTGGGATCATGTCGGGTTCCCTCGTCTTTGGGTGTTTAAGCAGTACCCAGTTGTTCGGAGCCACCATAGGAGGCTTGATCATCCTGCCTTGGTTTACAGTATCTCCATAAGCACGTACCTCCCTAGGTTTGTTTTGCATTACAAACCAATCCGGGACCCCAGGTACCCATGAGCTTACTGATTCAGAAGCTGACCTGCCTTTTTCCACCTTCGAAGCCATCTTCGAAACTGGCCGTGAAGGTAAGTGCTTGGTTTTGTCCTCATGTTTTGAATCTGGTTCAGACCTTCGATAAGGGTGACCATTTTCTGTCCTGCGTGAAACTGATCTAGGGAGCCAATCTCTGGCTTTGATTCCATGGACTGAACTCCTCTCCAGCTTTCTTTCAGAATTGCTACTCTGCATTCTATAATAATTATGTGGTCTGGATTCATGCAAGAGTTCCTTGCCTTTGTCATGCATTCTGTTTACCACAGGCTCAACCACTGGTGGTCTCTGCCTATCACTAGCCGGATACGGCCTTTTGTTGTAAGCATTGGTTGATTTAGGACGTCTCTGAACATCCCTGTAGTATTGCTTCCCATCAGTTGGAAGCCCCTTCAACCACTTGTAACTGAGTCTGCACCTGGGGCACATTCTCTGCATCACTGCTGCTTCTAAAGAATCATCATCCAGTGACTCTTCATCAGAACATTCCATCTGGTGTGAGGAACCTTGTTCAATAACTGGTAGTCTTCTAGTATTCTTCTTGACGTTGGTTTGATTAGCAACATGCATCTGCACATTGACTTCCTCCAATTCTGTCAAGGACAAGTTCTGGAAATCTGATGTAATGACATTGGCTGCTGCCTCTCCAACTTCTGGAAAGGGATCACTGTCAATTCCCATGGCTTTTTCTGTTTTAGCTGAGAACTTCAAACTTCCTTTCCGAATCTGTTCTTGGATCCTGTCTCGAAAAACAATGCAGTTTTTAGTCGAGTGAGACCAAGAATTATGCCATTTACAGTATACTTTTCCTTTCAGTTCATCCGGAGATGGTAGTTTTACTCCTTTGGGCAACTTAAGGAAATTAGCCGCGAGCAAATGATCAAAGATGTCATCTGCTTTTGTTAAATCGAAAGAGTATTTTCTGTGAAAGTCTTTCTTTTTAAACTGCTGGTCTATAGTTGTATCCTTACGAATTAATGCTTCACAGATTACAGGTTCTTTGCCTACAATCTCTGCTGCATCTATTTCATAATTAGGATCTCTATAATATGTCTTATATGATGCATTATTTCGATCTTGTTCCTCTTCTAATAATGTTTCATATCGAGACACCTTATAGGTCAGTTCGACCAAATCTCTGAATTCAGTTGAATCAAACTTCTTTCGAAGCCTGAATTCTAAACCATTTTGAGCCAATCTGACGAATTCTGGCTCTGGCAGGATGACTCTACATTTATTTCGAGCCCTTTTAAATCTGGCAATAAACTGAGTAGCCTTTTCTTCAGGCCTTTGACTCAACCTAGCCAAATCTGCCATAGATACTTCTGGTTCTGATTGGAAGAATTGGGCATGAAATGCCTCTTCCATTTGTTGCCAATTTTGAATGGAGCCAGGTGTAAGGTTGATGTACCATACAAATGCTCCTCCCGTTAGGGAATTTGGAAATAATCTCAGTTTCATATAATCATGGTTAGTGAATTCACCGCATTGAGCAGCAAATCTAGCAATATGTTCTATCGTTGATTGATTTCCAGTCCCATAAAAAAGGGTAAAATCTGGTATCCTGAATCCCCTTGGGTATTCATGTACCCTATCTACCCATTCTGGGTATGGTTTTCTGTATATAGGAGTCTGGACCCCCCGAGCCATTGGTCCACATATCTCCCTAACAATATCAACAATCTGGTCTCTAGGGACCATATTTTGTGCCTGCTGAACCACTACTGGAGGAGCAAACACAGGATTTGGTGGATAAACTTGTGCTTGTGGTCCTCTTGGTCCATAAGGTGGTAAATTTGGGGCTGGTTGTCCTTGCGGTGCAGGTTGCTGTTGAGGGTATGGGTAACCTCTTTGAGCATGACCTGCGAAAGGACCTGCAACAGGTGCTGGGACAGGTGTCGTGTCTCTACCATTTGTAGGAAAACCCTCCAACCCCCCGGGTGTAAATTCGAATAAGGGATTGGTGTACCCTCTTGTGCCAGGTATGGCTTCGAACATAGGATTTGTAACCATTCTTACACCAATTTCTTGTACTTGGCCAGATCCACCAACTTGTGTGGCTTCATTATTAAGTGCTGAGGTATTTTGGCCTGCTATAGGCCTTGAAATGGGTTCATACCAAGACTGAGGTGATGGTCTTTCAAAGTTTTGGGTACTAGTTTGACCATTAACTTGCATAGGCTGTTTTTCTCTAGCCAATCTTTGCTGGGGGACATTTACAACTTCCTCCGTTTGTCTTGTGTTTGTTGGTTGGTGGTTATTCATTCGATCCAAAAAGGATGTTGCCCACCTTTCCATTGTGTTCATTAGTTGTTGTCCCATGGCATTCACTAAACCATCCCATGGATTTGTTGGCATAGTGGACGGTCCAATTCCTTGGTTTTGTCCAATAATATGAACATATGGTTCTTGTCCAGAAGTACTGGTCTGCTCGACCATGGGTTCTGACAATATAGGAGTTTCCACAGGATGTGTTACCACATTATCCTCTGGATTTGGTATTTCTACCTCTCCTTCCACGCCTTCTTCGAAGCGTTCATTTTCTCCTTGTCGTCTTCTTCTAGCCATTTTTAATTAAGTCCCACTGGGCGTGCCAAAAATATATGTTGGCTTTTTGGCTTTTCGAAGGGTATTTTTGTGAATGTGAGCGTGCCAGCAAGGATCAATCAGTCCTTACAGAAATTATAATTGCCAACCAATTATCAGACGATTGTGTTTTAGTTCTTTTCAGCCTCAATGAAGAGGACTTTTACTGGTGGCTTGACTTAGGAGAAATTAAGAGAAATAACAGTAATATGAAGAACAATTGAAGTATTTCATAAAAATGAACACTTACAACGGTCCGAACTCAGCCTCGGAGAGGTTTACAACAGCAGTCTACTTGAATCTACTTGAAGCTACTCCTATGAATCGAAGTGCAGTGCGAGTATTTAAAGTGCAGATATTTAAAGAACAGGTATTTAAGGACTGGAAATGTAAATGACTGGAAAGAAAATATATGAAGTAAATGACTGGTTTGTATGGTCTGAGTCCGTCCTTCTTTCTGGGGGCTACCCTGCTATTTATACTCGTCAGTGATGACCTTCGAACTGCACTTCGAACTGTCGAACTGCTCCTCCATGATCGCTGGTCATGCTTCCTTACAAGTAGCTCCATTACGCCATTACTGGCAGTTGAGCTTCCCTCTTGTACTTAGATTTGAATATGAGTAACCGTTTGAAGACACGTCATCTTGCATCCCGTTTATTTGATCTAGTGTTACTCGGATCATGTGAGGACCAATGTTTATTGTCACGTGTACGATCAGGATTAAAGGCTTGAATAACCTTCCTTTATTATCCTTACTATGCCACGTGTCGAACTGTAACTGGCTTTTACAAAATATGTAGCCAACAGTCATCTATACTAAATTTGGTGAATTAGCTTTATATAACAAGAATAATAATATAGATAATATAAATGTCACATAATATTTTTGAATTACGCAACCAATAAATTGCATGTCATGCGATAAGTTTAGTAGGGATTTGAGAGTGATGGTTTTGTCCACTTGTCACTAATGGTTTTAAAATTTTCAATTACTGCATGAGACTTTGAAGTTTCGTTTAGATTACGATTTGGTGAGGGAAACGTAACCACAGAAAAATGCAAAATAATGACTCGTTAGGCCACATTATTTTTTAATTTAAAAATTAAAAAATTATTAAAAAAATTAAAAAGTCAACAATTTATACTAAAATATCAAAGATTTCATTTTTCTCTACTTTTTGTGAATATTTTCGTAAAAAAATCAAAAAATCATCTAAAACATATTAGCATTTTTACATCATATTTTAAAATTTTAACCTTTTCTGATGGTACAATTATTGCATTTTAAAAATATTTATTTTTCAAAATTATCCTTTGATAGTACATTTTTTTAGGAACATCAATTGTCATAATTGTAATTTTATTTATTATTAAATTTAAAAGGAAAGCAAAATAGTAAATTTATATTATTTTATTTCTTAATTTTTAAAAAGAGGCTAATATTTTAAGATAATGAAAAATAAAATAAGGGACTTATATTTTGAAATGAAAATAGTAGAAATGATTTTATAATTGTTCTCCTTGTTTGATTTTCTTTAAAAATATGGAGATAGTAGTTGTGTGATTCCGGTTGCATTGGCGAAGAGAGATGATGGTGCGGGGAAATGAATGAAAGGGATGTTAATAGTGAATGGATCATTTTGTTCATAATTTCCCTTCATTTGTTGAAAGAGCAGCAGTAAATGAATTGTTTTGCCCCTAATTTCCTTTTTAATTGCTAATTTTTTAACATGTATTAATTAGATCAAAGTGACACACTGTAAAAAATTGACAAAATTAATGTAATTAAAATTACAAAGACCACTGACAATATAAGAAGAGAAAAAAATAAAAGAACTTTATAAACCAAATTGACATGTCAAAGGGCCAGTTTGGGAACACAATAAAAAGTCAAAAGTCAACTTTTAACCTATTTGGATCATATCACCTCTCTTATTTTTTACACGTTTTTTCAAAAAAGAAATCAAAAAAAGTTAAAAAATCAACTTTTAATTATCTTTCCAAAACACCCAAAAAGAGTAGATTTGTGGAGCTTTGACTACTAACATGATGAGAATGCCTTTGTATGAAATCTACATATCATTTTCCTGAAACTCAAAAACTTCACGGAGAGAGTCCCATTCTACTTCTCTTTAGAAATAAACCAATTGAATAGGTATTTTTATTGTGTAAATTCATATAAGAGGTGAAAAAACAACAAAATTCATTCATATTTCAATATGCAATATGAAAATCTCACATGATCATGGCCTAGGAAGTTAAAAGTCCGAACCTGTGACTTGCCTTTCTTTATCAAGGAGAATTGGTTGAGATTCAGTTGGATCCCACGCTAGACGAAACTAGGGATATGGCAGGCAGTAGGAGGAGAAAATAAAAGAGGGGAAGGAATTTCACTGCATCCACTAAACAATCATTAGCATGTGATTTCACATTAAGTGTTATAAGTAAAGCGGTTAAGAACAATATCAACAGAAGCATCTGTGGATGTCAAAGTGTAACTTGACAGTCAGCCAAAAAGCCCAAGCAAAGATGTTGCCCGAGCAACTATCTCAACCTGCCCCCAAGCAGAAATTATCTCATAGGTCAGACCTATAGGATCTGCAAACATACGGCCAAGTGGTAGGCGAACTTACCAGATAATTATCCTGCCCCAAGTAAGGTCACAGCTTCAAAATGGTACCGAAGTGTCGACTATGACTTTAACATCTAAATATGGGACTAAGTAACCAAATCATTTTCTCTAAAATAGCAATCTACTTTCGATGCATGTTAAGAAATTTATTCTCCTCTCCCTGCTTTTCTACAAGGAAAATCCAGTGAAATATAAAAAATGACAAACATTGATTCTAGTAAGAGCTCAGGAGGATGGAAACCAATGACATGTCACCTAATCAACCAAAGAACTAATTTATCTGATACATTTCAGAAGAAAAAACAAAAACCCTCTTCTGATCAGTAGTCAAGATTATAATCCCCAAACAAACACATCCAACTAATGGTGTAGTAGTGTGTGATGTGTAAAAGCTATCAAGGTTATGTGCAAGTGCAAGCACATGGAAGCTTAAGAAATGTAAAATATTCAATCCACAGATAGCAGCAACAGAAGTTTAAGAAGGCCAAATTGTTTCCACAATATGTCACCTTTGGACTACAGACTCTGTAATGTGTCTTCTATTATTAGTAAAAAAAACCCCAACTTATGAAATTCTTAACTCGTTGGCAGCCAAAGGTTGTAAAAAATGAAAAAAAAAAAGTTTCGTAGCCAATTTTATGGACACACCCACTCCCACACCCACCCTATCTTTTGAGCAAATACTGTTAAGCCATCCAATGATATTAGGAAAAAAGTGTCTCCATGTCATCTTGTTCAACAAGGACCAGGACCAAATGTTCCGCCACTGACAGCCACGATAAAATACTCCCTGGGCATGCTACCAACTGAGGCATGGGTTGACAAATGATTTGTTAAAGCCCTCTCTCTCTGTGGGTCAATTGGCTTGCATAGACTCCTATATATGTTACATACAATTGCTAACCCAATGGAGAACTAAATAAGCATCTCACAGACTATGACTAGTTTATATTTAGCATAGAAGCAAAACTGTAAGATTGCTTATTAACCATTAACAATTGACTATAGTCTATCTGACATTGAAGTTTAAAATATTTTCTCAAGTTACTCTTCATCCATCTTACGTTGTAATTCTCTAAGTACGTTGACCACAAATACTTATTAGTCCTACCAGTCAATGCCACATAAATCTGTCATAATCTCAGCATAAAAGTTAAATGTGTAACAAGGATCATAATCATAGAATATAATCTTAAATTCCATCCAAATGAGATAAATGTCCATGTTTTATGCCAAACAAGAGCTACTTATTTTTTTTCCTTTAACTGACGAGTTTATTTATTTATGTTTTTAAAAAATAAGGGAAACTTCATCAAAAAAATCAAAACTAATTAACTCAAATAGAAACACTCCCAAATGTAAGAAGATAGCATAGAGACAAAACTAGAGGACACATCAGTGAACCAACAAGTCAAAAATACGATGAAATGCGCAGTACAGTTGCTGTCCTGGTGCGCACCTGAGTTTGTGGGCATCAAGATAGCATTGCACTTGGCCTATATAAGATCTGCAGAAGAATGCAGGAATTTAGAGCAATGGAATATCCATTGATATAACTCAAAATAATTCAATATGACAAACAATACATAATGTGGCCATCAATGTACAAAATTGACATATCTTATGAAACAATCAAACTGACAACAAATCAAAGGGCTTATAAACAAGAAAATCAAATTTGGAATGAAAAACTATGAGGTAATGCTAATTACAGTGAACAGAAAGTACAATTAAAAGTACTATGGACATACATACAGGAATGGGTATGCGTACAGGAATGCATAAAATCAGTTCACATCCTTGAGTTTTTTTACCAATGCATCTAGAGACTTCTTTTTTGGGTTCGGCTTGTATCCCCTAGATCCAAAGGTTCCAAATAACCGATCCGACTGATCCCTTAATTTTTCCGATATAATGACTACTTTCCTGTAATCCAAAGCATTATAACTTCTTTCCCTGATTACTGGATTTAAGAAATTTTCTGGATGATTGCTCAAGAGCAAATTAATCAATTGCCTTGCCTCTGCAAGAGCAGTTTTCAACTGATTCGCATCTGCATCTGACAAAAGAGAAGCCTGATTTTCCGCAAATGATTCCAACAACCGAATATCAACATCAATACCCATGATAGCATTTATGCTAAACCTCTTAACTGATTCCCCAAGTAAAGCCCCAACAATCATCTCTGATATGTGAGAAAGAACATCTAGTAAAACTCTTTTAAGAACCTGAACTGGCAATATCTGCTGAGCACTGGAAACCAGAGTTTCCAAATATATAATTACTTCATTCACATATTCATTCCCATTTTGAGAAGGGTCATCTGCGATCCAGTTCACATTCTCAATCAGTGTCAAGAACCCATCAATTTTCTGTTTAAGCAACCCAGAAAGCATCTCTTCAGCGGCATCACGGGCTTTGCTCAGCGGAAACTGCCTCCTACTCCTCTCCACCATTCTCAAAGGAACACCTGAAAGCTGTGCTGCATGACGAAAGAAGAAACCACAAGCACGCTCCAATACAGCCATATTTGCTGCTGCTTGCATTCCTTGAGAGACTCCATGAATGGAAGTATTAATAAGTTTCAACAATGCTCCATCCAACACCTCAGTCAGAAGCCGGTCCAAATACTTCTTCACAACATCATAGAAATCAAGCTGCCCACTGTAGGCCATAAAACTCACCGAATCCTCAATAAAGGACCGTACTATTCGACAACAATCAGGCGCTGTAGAAGAAAATGGTGCAACATATGGAAATGCAGGTACAATATCAGAAGTTTGTATCTGAAATGAAAGCACATTCATCGAATACTCATATTCTTTCTTCATCAACATCTGCTCAAACTTATCAGCAGCAAGTGCTTCTGCAATCTGTTTGCGACAATCAGACAACAATAGCTCATGGTACTTGTCTCTGTGCTTGCTCAATACATCAAGCAAAGCATCAATAGGGTATCCATACCGACGCAAAGTCACTCCGAGCAAACTCACGTAGTCCTTTATCAACAACAAATGATTTGCTGTTTGCATCCTAGAAAATTGGTCTTCTAATACAGAACACATTTTACTCACAGCAGCATCCCACAAATTTTCTACTTCCATTTTAGATATCAATTGTCCACCAGTCCTCAAAATTCGATCTTCAACTATAAAGAAACCAGCAATTTGGGCAAAAAAAGTCTGATGAGATTCAAGAAAAGGTGTCATTGAAGATACCTGAAAGTCCGAAGTCAATTGAAGTTTTCTGTTCTCGAAATAATACTTTTTGAATCGATCTTCAAGCCCTAGCGTCTTGTGTATATGATACGCTCGATAGAGTGGAGTCAAATCAAACCCTAACATTCCATTCCCACTATTACTATAACCATCCTTACCTTCCTCACCGATTCCACTCAGTACGTCGTCGTCTTCTTCTTCCAAAGCATAAACACAGTCTCTCAAACT
Organism: Camellia sinensis; assembly: GCF_055761805.1. NCBI lineage: Eukaryota > Viridiplantae > Streptophyta > Magnoliopsida > Ericales > Theaceae > Camellia > Camellia sinensis. The sequence continues at coordinate 133,246,623 of NC_138974.1, forward strand.
GAGTCGACTCTGTTCCTCGGCTTGCCTCTGCTTCATACGCAGCTCTTCTTCTCTCTGCCTCGCAGCCGAGGCTTGTCCGATAGCGAGTTGGCCTAAATTACGACTCACTATACGAACCTCAACGAGCCAATCACCGAATTCCTTGCTGACTCGGCGTTCGATGTGCGACCGAATCGCCGGAATCTGCTTCTCCAGCATTCTCCGGAGCGTAGACGATGGCGTTTTGTCGAGAAACTCAGTCTCGATTGTGTCCACACATTTCAACGCCATGTAGAAATCATTCTCAGAGAGATGAACATTGGCTCGCGAACAAAGCTCGATCAATTGAACGCAGGTTCGAACCGAGTCGATTGCGAGAGAGACGTTGCGGTACTCGGCCCGAGCCTCGATGAAGGAGTCGAGAGAGGACAAGAGAGGAGCAGCGACGGAGTGAAGCATAGAGGTGGAATTGGAGAGAGAAGATTTGAGGGAATCGACGTCGGAGAGGAGAGACCGGAGGTCATCGACGGCCATGATGAAGTCTTGGTAGTGAGCTTTACAGACTTCCTCGATCTCGGACTCTTTGGATTTGGAGAAGTGGCGGAGGTGGTGGAGGACAGTGTCGGGCTTGCCGGAGGCGAAGGCTTTGCGGACGAAGGGGGCCAAGTCTTCGCCGTTGGAGACGGCGGCGGAGAGGAGGACCTGGTCGAGCTTGTCGGCATCGGGTGTGGCGGCGGTGGTGGTGACTTTCCGGCGTAATTTCGACGAGTGCATCGTTGGCTATGCGGTTGCTGACAGCAAATAACCGCTACAGTCTCTCACACGAAGTAGATTTAGGAGAGAGAAAAATAATGGAGGATCTGTTACTGACTAAAATACCCATTGGAACAGGCAATAAGTTGTTGGGCCGAGGGCAGGGATAACAGTAATTTGACAAAGGATTACTATAATTTTCTGACTGGATGGGTCCGGCGGCAGTCCTGTCCGAAACCGATTGTCTGACGGTGTAATTTTTGTTCTAATATGAATTATTGTGTGATGTTTGGAGAAATTGATAAAAAAGTTAGGTTGTGTTTGGTTAAATTTCTAAATTATAATTTTACTTTCACATTTTAATGTCATGTTTAGATATATCTTTTAAATTATATTTTCACAATAAAAATAAAAAATTGTAGAAAATTCTGTGTTAGGTGAGATTTTTTTTTAAAAAAAAATTTGACTCAACCGGTCGTCTGGCCTGTCAACCAGAACATAGCATTTTTTTTTTATTTATTTTTTATTTTTTATAATTGGCACTTGTTTTTTTATATTTTTAATAAAATAATATTTTCAGAATTTTTTAAAATTTTTTATAAGCTTTTAATAGATTTTTGAGTTGTGTATTTAGTTATAAATTGTAAGCTTTTGTATCAGATATCATATATCACATTAAAAATTTCCCACTCAATTCAAAACTCATTCACCAAACAAATTTTTCACATTCAAATCATAATTTTAAAACTTACAAATTTAAAATACAACTATATTCTCAAATCATATTTAGAAAATTTTACCAAACATTTCCTTGATTTTTTGACTTTTTTGTGATTTTTAACTTTTTTGTGTTCATGACGCAGCGAAATACACGAGGATTAGATATCGTTCTAGTAGACGAAAGGGGACTCTCGAATCCACGAGAAAAATAGAATCTTGAATCCACAAGGAAAAGAAAATATCTTAATATTATTGATTGAATGAATAAAAGTTGTTTTTGTCATGAGGCTTACATAGCTATTTATAATAAACTAAACCTAATACTTGTAGGAAAAGTAATTCTAAAATAAATTAGGAAACTTAAATCAATATAGTATGAATAACTCTTCCAAAAGAGTGACGTCATACTCGATACACCGTACAGATATTAGTCTAGTTGCTTTCTAGCGCCTAACCCGAATTCTCTATTTGCTCGCCTTCTATGCGCCAAATGAGATCTCGGATCTGGCTAATCATAATAGGCATAACATGGAAAGTGGGTACTAACATTCATGTTTGGTCCTTAACACGACCTCATCTTGGTTGTAACCAAGGCGACATGCATAGTACATAATTTACGCCTCTCTTGGCTCCAAATAAAAAATAAACCACTAGTCTCATCCTTGCTCGCTCCCAAGCGCCAAGGGCGATTGCTCATGTGAGTAAACCAATCTCGCCTGCTGACATCATCATCTGCTAACCATTATGACACAAACCATAATAGTGTCAACATCCCATCATCTTACAACAAATAAGTGATCGATCTAAAAAAAATTGACCACAGCTTGCGCAATTCTAGATTCCAAACATAAGCCTTATCAGCACCTCTTGCGATAAGCATATACAACAGAATCCTCCATGTGCGCCTCATATGAAGTGATTCAAGATCACTACCTCTTGCGCAATAACCTCTCTAAAGATATTTTGGTGACCAATTTGTGTTTATTCTTGATGCGCCCAACTAGTGCATTGAATCTTACAAGGAGCAAATTAATATACTACTAGTAACGCATTCTATCCACAGTCTAATGAGTAAGGTCAATGTTTACACAATTCAATTGACCATTTACTAAAGACAACACTTATCATGCCGAATACGCCCACATAGCGTACTTTAGGCTCCCACAATAAAAAAAAGATCAAGAAATATAGGTCATCTGTTTCTTCTAAAGACAATCCGAGGATTCACTCAATAGCTAAGGCTCAGGCTTTTACCGATAGGTAAGTCAATAGGTTTGCAATTTTGCATCTAGAATCGTTTTAGGATATTCCTTATGTAAGTCATCGAAGGCAAAACAGGAATTCTCTTAAAACAATCCCTAAGGATCGTACATCCGAGCATATAAATTACATCACCCATGTCCATCATATCTAAAATAGAGGACTGCCCACCCTAGGTGGCGACAACCTTATAAATTCTTGGCTCATAATGACTAAGTAAGGAAAAACTTCTTTTGGACCATTGATTATGCCTCAGTGGTCTTCATCGATCATCATTGGCCTATCATGGCTTGACGAAATCTAAGAACCACTATTTGGATAACTGTTTTAGGCTGTAAAAGATTTATTGGAACTAGCAACCTTTTTGCGCTCCTAACTTTTCACCATAAAAGCAGAAGGTAAATCCTTACGGATCTACTTATCCAATTCTCTAACGAGAATTTTGGGTCACAATGTCCACAAATCAATGTTCCGAATCATAGCTTAAGTCAAAATAACCTCACTCTCCAGGAGTAAGTCTTCTCATGGTCTACACTTTCCTCAATGGTGCGACTTTTCGGTATCTAGCGAGTCTTATGCCTCAACAATGACTATCCAAATTATGCATAACTTTAGAACAGTTTCGCGTCATAATGGAAAGTCAACCAAATTATAGAAATGGTTAATCCTCAAAGACTTTGTCTTAAACTGCGCCACATTGATCCACTTTAAAAACAGGGGACTAGAGCCTTTGGCATTATCCTAGGCTCTTTATCATCTTGCGGAGCAATCATAAATGTTTCCTTCTCAATTGCCCAGTGATGACGTGGAAAATTTTCACATTCGCTACCACGTAACTAAGAATGTAGAGTATTCTTCTCTAATGGAGTAATCCATTAGTAGGCACATCGCTCCCATTGTCCCTAGGATATTGGAAATTTCTTTCCATTCTCAACTAGGATACATAAAAGCGCTATGCTTAGAATTCTCTATCTTATAGAGTTCCAAAACTTTATTCACGTCACATTTACTAAGAAAAATTTATGTGACTTAGTTACACTACCACAAAGCTGCTTACCTACATGTACATGACCCGGAGGGTTTACATGACCGCATACAATAATGCGCCACATAACCCTATGTGTTTATAAAACAGCATACTATAATGCGCTATAGAACCCTAGGTCTTAACTTCGCAACCTTATGAGAAGTAAAATAAAGATAAGCTGCTTAACGGTTACAGATCGCCCATAGATGGCTCTCCGCTAACCCATTACTCAAATGGAGTGTAAAATCTGATATGGAGGGCACTTAGTTAGGGATATAGGCAACACAAACTAGTGCAATTCCTAATTGGGAAACATTTTGCGCCATTATCCACCTAACATTAACAATATTTAATTCCTTATCTCTACTACACCATTGTGTTGTTGAGTACTAGGAATAATCAACTTTCTAAGCATCTATCTCTCTTCACAGAGCTTTCTAAAAAAAGCTCAAATAGATACTCGCCACCTTGGTCAAAACTAAAAGCACAAAAGCTCTTATCTAATTGATCTCGACCTCATATGTGCAATGTCAAAAATCATGTCAAAACTTTTGACTTATGGGAGATCAAATAGTCTTGACTCAGATGCGTATCATAATCTATAAATGTGTCGAGATTGAGGCTTAGCTATCATACCCTTACACATATCTAGTCACAAATATCATAGTGGACTAAATACGCCAATACAAATAACCTTTTACGGCTTTCCTACTTACTTATGCACAACCATTGCGAACAAAGTTATACATTCACATGAGAGCATGATGTCACAAGCGAGTGGGCCCAAGAGGGCCTACTCAAACCATCTTGTCATCACCTCATTAATGTGATTAAGTATAATAAGCCAGCGGTTCATGACCAATGTCTTAAACTAATTCCAATCATCCTAATGTGTGAGTTCTTGAAGACAAGTTTTAAAGGTTTAGGCCCAACTAGGTAATGACTCACGACTAATTCATATTCACTAGATCATAAAAGGATGTCATGGAGATATCAAGTGCGCATAAGTCACAAATTTAACTAGTAAGTGCTAATCCCTTGCACCTTCAAGTCAATTTTATTCTCCATACACTTTAATGCATCTAGTTAAAAGATGACGATACTCCTCTTGCCATATCTATTTCTCGCTTCATAGTTACTTGTAATTAATTCTACTATCCACAAGAATGAGAGAATAAGCTATCAACTATGACAGCTCCTGAAGTAACTTAAGCACGAATTAGGCTAAAGAGTCTAATTCAACACAATGTTTTCACGAGCCATGCGTCGAATTCTTAGAGTCATAACAACCTTGTCGGCCTTAACCTTTTCATTACTATGCTGCAACGTTTGCGCTTAGTGGTAAACGTTATTCAAAAACGTTAGCCTAGCTAAGGAACCATACAAAGAAGCACCTCCTCATGTCTCACACTCAAGTGTGGAAACAATAAGTGTCCAGACTTAGACAAGTTGGCAATGCTAATAGATTCTGTAGCCACTTGGCGCTAATCTTTTCACTTAGTGTTAATAGATTTTGCTGCTACTAAGCGCTAATCTTTAATCTTCAAGTGATACTTCAATGCACACTATTATAGTGCGTGAAATTTTGCTCCATCCACTCCTAATAATTGGGTAGAGAGAAAAACACTGCTCGTATTGGCTACTCGTCTTACACTTAATGACTAATTTATTTAAGCTCGCATTTCTTGGATGACGTGACTCTTGAATGTTACTTCATCCAATGATGTAACATTATTTACAAGTCAAATTACAAAGTCAATCCGCGCAGCTCAATAGTCAAGATCATATACAAATCTTTTGAGGGCTTACTAATTTCATAACTCCAAAACTCGCCAACCACAACTACGTAGCGTGCCGCTAACCATAGCGCACACATTAGTTTTTATTGTGCCAAACAAGGCAACAAAACCACGGCAACTTTGAGTCATGTTTCCTTGCTATGGCTCAATTAAAGTCTGACCTAAAGTCTCTAAGTCTTTTGCTCATCTAAAGAATAGGATTACATTGTTCACATTTGAACATCTCTACTAAGTCTAAGTCAACCAAATTAACTTCCATAAGCGAAGTCAATTTAGAGAGAAATTCGCATTGGGATTAATTTGATTAACATTATTTAACTTTACCGCAAAAATCTAAATTAAATAGTGACAATATTACACAAGTCGCAAGATCGAAAATCTGCTATGCTCGTAATCATCTCTTGCGCCACATGTGACAATTATCCAAAATTTAATTTAATTCATGCGCAAAATATTAGTTTTCGGGAGTAAATCTACTACGATTTCTCTCAACCGAATAACCTCCCACTGACTATGGCATGTCTAAAAGCATGATAAAAAATTTTAATTCCATACGATAGCATCATAATGTAGATTCACAACCAACTCATGCTATGTCACAATTAATAATGGAATTTAAACAAATAACAATTAATCATACTATTCTAATTACAACATATTAGAAACTCTAGGCAAAAAATAACAATATGCTATATTTAATATTCAAATTATGCCATGACAGAAAGTATATCACTTCTGAAAATTTCTGAAAATTTCTAGAATTTTAAATAACTAATAAACACACATAAAATTAGAAATAAATATTTCAGAATCTGGTAAAATGCAGTAACCATACCAGTAAATAGTAAACTACAACAATAGTCTACAATAAAAAATTTAGCCCTAGAAACTTAATCATGCAACACCAGATGCATTTTAAATAAGAAATAATGAATTATTATTTCAGGAAAAATATTTTTTATTTTCATAAAATTTTGAAAAATTTTCAAAAGATAGAAAATTTAATTATGAGTCTAACAGTACCAACCACGTTTAAAAAAAAGCTATAGCGAATTACTTATGACCATATAATGCAATTCAGAATTTAAAACAAAACAAACAGAGCCTTAGGGCCAAGCCAGCGCGGAAAAAACGGCTCGGCGTGGCTCGCTACCGCTCAACGCAACGTAACTCAGCGCGAGGTAGCTCAACGCGGCGCGGCGCATGGCGCACGCGTGGCTACGCCTGTGGCGCGGCTCAAAGCGGCACGGTTTAACGCGCGCGTGTGGGAGGGCGCGGACAGCGCACGCGTGGAATCACGTGGCCGCCGCTGACGGCGTCATCAGGTGCGTGCGGATCACGCGCCGCCTTCCAGCGTGTTTTCTGGTTCGATTTTGGTACTGTTAGACTCCATTTTTCAAAATCAAAACATTTATGGTCTTAAAAATGACATTTAATGAACTTAAAAATGAGGTATTTTACACTCTCAATCTAATGAGAGTGGAAGTGCAGAAACCCTGCACTTCATCTTCCTCCTTCATTAATTTTCATGCATATAACGTGTATATATATTTATATAAAAATATAAACATATTTTAATACATAAAAATAAGCACGAAAATACCCATATTGGCTCTGATACCAATATAAATCATAGTATCATAACGCAGCGGGAAAAACATTTAGATCATACCTTTAGGTGATAGAACCTCGCGGGTAAATCACGTGCTTCCAGAATCTGAACAACGAACCCAGTAGTGGAGTGATACTACAAAATGAGTATCACTCACACAAGTCATAGTGCAAGCCATGAGTATTACCTACACAAGTCACAGTGCAAAATGGCTTGATCGTTGTTTTGTGGGAGAGAGTAAGAGAGTCTGGGAAAAAATGTTATGGGTAAAGACCACATCACGTATCTGATATATGTCTCTGATATATCAATATATTATTTAAAATATATAATCAGATATATAACCACTAATATCTATCTATCCATATCTATTGATATGATAGATATAGATATCCTGAATGATTATCCAAATAAGTTTTGAATTAAAATTCAAACTTACATGGATAAGGTTCAAAAGGTTCAGGTTCAAAAGGTTCAAAGGGTCATGCCACATAGGCGTCCAATTTCTAACATAAAGTTTATCTATAAAAAAGATTAACAAATTAATATATTTTTAAAAACAAATCATTTATTTTTTAATACAAATACTATAAATGAATAAGTTACATATATCGAACAAAATGAATAATTTAAATTATTAAAATATAATATGTAATGAGTCCTAGTGTTTACAAACTCGGCCCGGCCTGACTGGTCGAACTGGTTGAACCAAGAACCGAGCTTTCTTTTAGTCTGGAATATCCTCTAAACCAGAACTAGGAGCAAAATCGGGATAAAATAGAATAACCAGATGGACCGCCAGTTCAATCGGCGAACTCGATGACCCGGGATGGGTTTTGAGAACCGGCCTGTTCTGTTGAATATATATATATAGCCCTAAAAAAATCCCCAATCTTAGGGCTAGCAAAAGTGTTTCAGCTCTTCTCTCTTTTTTCTCTGGGGTGTCGCCGAACTCAAACTCTCACTTCTTCTCAGTCTCTCTTTCTCTCTCTCTGCATTTCAGGTACTCTTTTTCTTTTGCAATTACTTTCTATGTTGTTGTTTATTGCTTTGGAGTTGTTTTTCAAAAGTTTCCCTTTGTCTGTTGATTGGAATAGGATTTTTTTAGCTTATCGTTCTTGGGTATCTCTCTAGATTTTTGTTTTGAGGTAATTTAGCTTCACTAAACTTCAATGGAAAATGAACTTGGTGGCCATTTGAACTCAATCTTGGAAATGGATATGGAAATGTTCTTTTTTTTTTGCTATTTTGAGATTTTAAATTGTGTACTCTCTCTCTTTCCTTTTTTTGATTTTATACTTGACATGAACTTGACGGTTTAGTCTTCTGATATATATATACATATATATAATAAGATAATATGTATGTATGTGCATGTTTAATTTTGATTTGGTTTAACTTTGCTCTAGTTTCCTAATTGTGATTTAAATTTGATTCTGATTGTTGTATGTATGTATGTACAAGTTTAATTTTGCTTACTGTTGACATGTATATATATAGGTATGGGTGTAATTTTGGCTTGACCTGACCCATCTGGGCTTGGGCTCAGCCCATGTCGGGCCTTGCGGGCTCCTTCTAAAAATCGGGTCGGGGCAGGCCGAACTGGTCCACGGGTCAAAAAACTAGGCCCAGGCCTAGGCTCAAGGGTATTCGGGCTTTGGGTGGGTTTGGGAGGGCCTAAATAATTTTTTTATTTTTTCCACAAAAATTTTATTATTTTTCATTAAAAATAACACTGGGCCTCGGCGCGAGTTGGTCGAGCCGGGCTTTTGAGCGAGCCGATGGACGGGCCAAGCAGGCCAGGCCCACGAGTCGGGCAGAACTTCAAAACGATGGCCCAGACCCAAGCTCAAGCCCAAGCCCAGGCCTCGGGTTAGGCTCGGGCCCAAACAGGCCCAAGCGGGTTGGGCCTTCCCCGGGCTCCGGGTGCGCTTCGGGCCGCAGGCCAATTTTACACTCCTATATATAGGATGAATTGAATTTTATTATTTTGTTGAATTTGATTAATTATTTTTATTTTTATACTTATATTTTTAATATATATATTTTAATATTTTTGTGATATAATTATGACGTTACGGTTTAACCACTTCGACTTGATGGTTGAACCGGTGACCCGTCTATCCGGTCTTTTTTTTAATTCGCTCATTGATCCGAATTTCAAAACATTGATGAGTCCTATGAACTCAAATAAATAAAATCTTCCGATTTAAATGATAGACTGATAGAAGTTTAATCTTTTTTAATTTTTTTTAAATATTTATACAGAAGGTGATAGATTTATTTTGGGAGCTTTTTTGATAAATCCATTTTCTAAGAGTTTTATTCCATCCAACCCATATTCTTTTTGACTATTCCATTAGGTCCAATTTGAGATAAGAAGACCAAAATACCCTTTTCATCTACTTATGTTCCATTTAGTTCACATTATTTTCTTATGTTTCAATAAGTCCTATGGGTGACATAATTACCAAAATACCCTTAATGTGAATGTTCACACCGTCAATATAAATGTTTATATCGTCAATGTATAAGGGCCCGGCTCATGTCGATCCTCGTGGGTGCCCGGAAAAATTCGAGTCGGGCCAGGCCGGCCCACAAGCCAAAAAAATAGGCCCGACCTGGCCCGTTGATAATATGAATATTCACATTGACAAGTTAATATTCACATTGACAAGTTAACATTTACATTGATAGGAGTGTAAAATTGGCCTGCAGCCCGTGGGCGGCCCGAAACCAGCCCGTCACCCGGGGCGGGCCTGGGCCGGCCCGTTCACAATATGAATATTCACATTGACATATTAACATTAACATTGACAAGAGTGTAAAATTGGCCCATGACCTGTGGGCAGCCCGAAGCCCGAGGCCGGGCCCGGGTCGGGCCCGGCCCGTTGACAATGTGAATATTTACATTGACATGTTAACATTCACATTGATAGGAGTGTAAAATTAACCCGCGGCCTGTGGCCGGCCCGAAACCCGCCTGCGGCTCGTGGGCTGCCCTGGGCGGGCCCGGCCCGACCCGTTGATAATGCAAATATTCACATTGACATGTTAACATTCACATTGATAAGAGTATAAAATTAACCCGCGTCCCGTGGCTGCCCGAAACTAGCCCACGGCCCATGAGCGGCCCGGGGCGGGCCCGACCCGGCCTGTTGACAATGTGAATATTCACATTAACATATTAACATTCACATTGATAAGAGTGTAAAATTGACTCGCGTCCCATGGGTGGCCCGGGGCGAGCCCGGTCCAGCCCGTTGACAATGTGAATATTCACATTGACATATTAACATTCACATTGATAGGAGTGTAAAATTGGCCCGTGGCCCGTGGGCAGCCCGAAGCCTGGCCCTGGGCCGACGCGGGCCTGGCCCGTTGACAACGTGAATATTCACATAGACATGTTAACATTCACATTGATAAGAGTGTAACATTAGCCCGTGCCCCGTGGTTGCCCGAAACACGCCCACGGCCCGTGGACGGCCCGAGACGGGCCTGTAGACACCCCATTTTTGACCGACCTTAAGACTTAGACGTCACCAGTTGAGCGCTCGATGATACTACATAATGTGCTCGTTCAGAAGTTTCAGAGTCTTGGCCGTCAGCCCTGCCTCCGGATTTCCGAACCCTCTTCTGTGCCTTGCCTCGGTTTGCGAACCAGACTCGGTTTTCTCTGTTTCTTTTCCTGAGGGGAGGGAGAGGTCCCGTAGACCATCTCTCAGTGGCCGTGGGCTACATTTTGTGGCCGCAGGCCATTTTGCCCATTTCGGAGTCCGGTTTCCGGTTTTTCGGGACCGTTGGCCGTGTGCCTCGGTTCGGGACCGCCTAACCATCTCCGTTTGTTCTGATTTTTGGCATACTTCCTTTTTACTCCCTTTTGAGGGACACTGGGGTCTGAGAAACCCACTTCGTGGCCGAATGCCACTTTCGGTGCTTAACAGCCCGTTTTCGGGACCCCGAACTGCGTGTTTTGGTCCTCGAATTTTCGTTTCGCATCGGTTTTTGTTCATTTTTGGCAGGTACCTCTGTTTTATCACCAGGAAGGTCACTGGAGGGTGGGAGGCTAGCAATTATCTTGGCAACCAGTTATATTTCATTTTCGCCCTCCGGCACCCGTTTTTCTCACTTCCGAGCCAATGTTGAACACCTTGGGGCCACTTTCTTCAACCCCAAACCACATATTTGTGTTGTACACACATGGGAGGATCCTAATATCATATGGCCGGCCAGAAATTCCATTTGACCCTTTTGAACCCCTCTTAAAAATGGCCTATTCTCTCTCCTGTTTTACAATTTCCAAATTCGAACCACAAGGTTGTGATGAGGGGACCTGGGAGGCCACCTTTTTGTGGTGGCCGGCCACTAATTGAACTTGACCTTTTTGACACCTAGTCGGCCGGCTAGGGGGGGTGGCCGGCCGGCCACCTGCAACTCCAAAAGGTGGCCGGCCATGATCCTCTCAATTGGCACTTTACAGTTGTATAGCTGTTGTTCCCCAGAAACATCTGTATTCGGGGGATATTTTTTGGGAGAAAACTTGCCTCCTTTTCCCCCACCTTTTACCCACCTTTACTCCCTCTCTTTGGTCCATATAACCAGCAGGCAACATTGGTTTTGGGGGTTAGAAAAATTGGTCTTCAAGCCTTGATACACAAATCTCCCTCCATCTCTCTTATTTCCTTGAAAAAACCTCCAAGTCCTACACCACCATTTCTTCTACACCACCAACCCCCACCCTTCCATCCTCCATTCCAGAAGTTTGAAGGTGTTCTCCAAGGCCTGTAGAGCCACAAAATCAAGCCAAGAGGCAACCAAAGTCAAGCCTTCAAGGGTAAGTAGTATTTTTCCTTTTTTGAGCTTATTTTGGTATCTTTTCTTATCCATACGTGCTTACTGATTTGAGCTCCAACCAAAACTGAAAAGGTCATTTTTTTGAGCTCATTTTCTTGTTTCATTAAGGGCTCAACCCTGTTTGAGCCCCCCATCTTGCACTTGCTTCAATATCTTCCTTGAATGCTATTTTCTTGCATGCTTTGGCAGCCCATTATGCTTCCATTTTTGGGCATTTTACAAAACTAAAAATAGTCTTATTCTGAGCCCCTCTTCAACACTGAAGAAGGGCTCATCAGTGTTTGGGACCTCCATATGCCACTTCATGTTATATCCCTCTTTGGTCCCGTTTTCTTGCATGCTTTGGCAGCCCATTATGCTTCCATTTTTGGTCATTTTACAGAACTGAAGATAATCTTATTTTGGCCCATTCTTCATGTTTCATTAAGGGCCTTTGGCTGTTTGATGGATATTTAGCATACTTTGTGCTTTGGCCATCTTTTGGCCCATTTCTTGCATAAGAGCTTAGCCATATCTTTGTTTGTTTTTGAGGTTTTTACAGTTCTATAAAGTGGCTTATTTTTGGCTCCTCTTCAATGTTGTTGAAGGGCCCTAACCTGTTTGGAGTCAGCAGCTGTGAGTTGCTTCATAACCTCACATTTAGGGCCATTTTTGCATGCTAGTTTTGCCCTGTTTCGGTTAGCTGTTTGGCCATGCTTTGAACTGTAAAAATGCTTATTTTGAGGCTGCCTTGCTTCTGTATTTTCATTCCATGTATCAATTATGCATGCTTTGTATAGCTGTAGTTCATTCTATGTGCCTAATTTTGCATTTCGGGAGAGATTCCATGCATCGGGTGTGCTTTCGCCTCATTTCGGGGCTGTTTTCCCCCACATTTCAGTGCTGAAATCCCATTAGCATGTTTGCATATCATTTTCCATGCCATAATGCATCGCGTATGCCATTGCCTCGATTTGCGTGTCCGTGTGCACGCGTTTCGAGGCACTTCATTTTCATCCATCGGCCTCTTATGTGAGTGTGGCTGAGGCTCTCTCATGTTAGTATAAGTCCATGTTGCATTCTATATGCCATTTTAGCCATAATGCATCGCGTATGCCATTGCCTCGATTTGCGTGCTCGTGTGCACGCGTTTCGAGGCACTTCATTTTCATCCATCGGCCTCTTATGTGAGTGTGGCTGAGGCTCTCTCATGTTAGTATAAGTCCATGTTGCATTCTATATGCCATTTTAGCCATAATGCATCGCGTATGCCATTGCCTCGATTTGCGTGCCCGTGTGCACGCGTTTCGAGGCACTTCATTTTCATCCATCGGCCTCTTATGTGAGTGTGGCTGAGGCTCTCTCATGTTAGTGTAAGTCCATGTTGCATTCTATATGCCATTTTAGCCATATTGCATTGCGTATGCCATTGCCTCGGTTTGCGTGCCCGTGTGCACGCATTTCGAGGCACTTCTTTTCATCCATCGGCCTCTTATGTGAGCGTGGCTGAGGCTCTCTCATGTTAGTGTAAGCCCATATCACATTTCCATGTCATTTACATTGCGTATGTCATTTTCTCGGTTTGCGTGCCTGTGTGCACGCATTTCGAGGCATCTCATTTTTACAGCATAGTGCATACTAGGTTGTATCTTAGATCGCATTCATGCATTTCTTCGGTTTGCGTGCCTGTGTGCACGCATTTCGAGACATCTCATTTTCATAGCATTGTGCATACTAGGCTGTATCTTAGTTGCATTCATGCATATCATGCATATTGCATTGTGTCCGGGATAGGAGTTAGCCCGGGCACGGGAAACGAGGTGCGTTTCGTACTCCGAGTGACGGAACGTGTCTCAATTCCCTAGTCACCGACACTCCGAATCATCCATGATGGAGTTAGGTTCTTGTTGTGTTTATACGTGCATTCATTCTATATTGAGTTGCGCATTTCGACTCCTTGGCCATCATGCATCGATATACGTGATTGGTGGCACGAGGATCGAGGCATGCATATATTTGTGAAAATACATTGCTATGCCCCTTTCCTGCTCTCTGTTGCAACAAAATGAAGAATCAGCAACTTTTCGGGGCTTGGCACGCTTTTCAAGAACAGGTGCAAACAGAGGCTAATTGGGGCATCCCAGTGGATTTCCGCGCAAAGCAGCCTAAATATACATCATTCATCAGAAGCAAGGCAGTCCCTGGCTTGCACGCCAGTTTTACAGTTTTCTTAGTTAATTTGATTAATTAGGAATTTGTATATTATTTGGACTGTAATATTTGGACTGTAATATTCTTTTATTCAGGACTGTATATTTATTCGGACCCTCTGTGCGAGGGCATAATTGTAATAAGTGTGCGTGTGTGTGTTGTATGTCTTCCAACCCCACGTCTTTCTCCCTTTTATTTACCTGCTTATGATGGTTAGATTAGGGCATATCTCAATTAGCATACAGTATGACAGCATGTTTGCATCATTCATCTGTTTTGCATGCACCGGGCTCGGCGCATCATACTAACTGCATTTGTATTTCAATTCCAAATTGAATACATGTTAGTTGTAGCATTTCATATGCCATATTTAGAATAGCCGAGCCTGCTATAGTTTGCATTTTTGCATGTGTTGCATTAGGCATCTCTGTATACTTAAGGATCATGCATGATTTCTAATATAGTTTATGTTTTGGCTTGGAGTACTTGGTGAGTTTTATGCTTTAGCATCCTTGCATGCGTGTGAGTGAATGCCATGAATAGCATGCTTACCATGAGGTTAATTGCTTATGTGATATAACTGCCTGAATGCCTGTGGGTGAAGGTTGGGTTGTTTAAATTGGAACAAATCATTGACTGTGAGTTTTAAGCCCACTAGATAGTGGCAAAACCATCTTTTCTAAGCCCACCTGAGGGTGGCAAAATCTGCATTTTAAGCCTACTTGCGAGTAGCAAACCATCTTTCAAAAATAAACATGAAATGTTTTGTTCCAATTCGGGCGACCAGTCTATACTTATATGCTGTGTGCATCACATAGTAACCTAGGCTAATAACCGGAATAAGGATACACAAAGTTTTCAAAAATAGATATCATGGTTAGTAGAGGCCGATCTTTGATCGGGCGAGCGGGGGTGCTCACGAAGTGACCTTCCCCAATCGTACCCAAGTTCCCGAGCCGAGGCAACTTTGGTGATGACGGACACGTGGCCTTTGGCACCGAGTCAGGGTTTCCTAAATTTCCCATTAAAAAACATTTAGGTGGCGACTCTGTATCTGGCAAAGCAGTTCATGTTTGGCACTTCTTTCAAAATCTGTTTTCTCAAAACGATTTGCCGGATTTGGACTCTTTGGTTCAGATTTAGAACCGTGACAATTTGAGAGTCCTGAGCTGTAGTGACCCCAAATATGAACAGAACGGGAGCTCGTTCCTCCCGGGGCGTTCGGGGACGTCTACAGGGCCCGGCTCGGCCTGTTGACAATGTGAATATTCACATTGACATGTTAACATTCACATTGATAAGAGTGTAAAATTGACTCGCGTCCCATGGGCGGGCCCGAAGCCCGTGGGCGGCCCGGGGTGGCCCGAGTTTGGGTCTGGGCCTACCCCGGGCCGCGGGCGAGCTTCGTGTAGCGGACAAGTTTTACACTCCTATCAATGTTAATGTTAACATGTCAAGGTGAATATTCACATTGTCACGGGTCGGGCCAAGCCCGCCTTGGGCTGCAATCGGGCTTCGGGCCGCCCACGGGCTGCGGGCCAATTTTACACTCCTATCAATGTAAATGTTAACATGTCAATGTGAATATTCACATTGCCAACGGCCCAGGCTTGCCCTGGCCCGAGGTCAGGCTTCGGGCTGCCCATGGGTCACGGGCCAATTGTACACTCTTATCAATGTGAATGTTAACATGTCAATGTGAATATTCACATTGTCAACAGGCCGGGCCGGGCCCGCCCCGGGTCACCTACGGGCCGTGGACGGGTTACGGGCAGCCACGGGGTGCGGGCTAATTTTACACTCTTATCAATGTGCATTTTAATATGTCAATGTGAATATTCACATTGTCACGGGTCGGGCCAAGCCCGCCTCGGGCTGCGGTCGGGCTTCGGGCCGCCCATGGGCTACGGGCCAATTTTATACTCTTATCAATGTGAATGTTAACATGTCAATGTGAATATTCACATTGTCAACAGGCCGGGCCGGGCCGGGCCCGCCCCGGGCCGCGGGCGGGCTTTTGGCCATCCATAGGCCGCGGGCCAATTTTATACCCTTATCAATGTGAATGTTAACATGTCAATGTGAATATTCACATTGTCAACGGGCTGGACCGGGCCCGCCCATGGGCCGCGGGCGGGTTTCGCGCCGCCACGGGACGGGGGCCAATTTTACACTCCTATTAATGTGAATGTTAACATGTCAATGTGAATATTCACATTGTCAACGGGCCGGGCCTGGTCGAGTCGGGCCCGCCCTGGGCTGCTGTCTAGTTTTATACTCTTATCAATGTGAATGTTAACATGTCAATGTGAACATTCACATTGTCAACAGGCCGGGCCGGGCCCGCCTACGGTTCGTGGGCAGGTTTCAGGCCGCTACGAGACGCGGGCTAATTTTACACTCCTATCAATGTGAATGTTAACATGTCAATGTGAATATTCACATTGTCAACGGGCCGGGCCGAGTCCGCCCCGGGCTGCGGGCGGGCTTATGGCCGCCCATGGGCCGCGGCCCAATTTTATACTTTTATCAATGTGAATGTTAACATGTCAATGTGAATATTCACATTGTCAACGAGTCGGACCGGGCCCGCCCCGGGCCGCCCATGGGCCGCGGGCGGGTTTCGCGCCGCCACGGGACGAGGGCCAATTTTACACTCCTATTAATGTGTATTTTAACATGTCAATGTGAATATTCACATTGTCAACGGGCCGGGCCCGCCCGCGAGGGCGGGTTTCGGGCCTCCCACGGGCCAATTTACATTCCTATAAATGTGAATTTTAAAATATGAATGTTCACATCATTAAATTGTTAATCGTTGAAAAAATATTTATAAAGGTATCAAAATTAAATATAAGGGCATAAGTGTCCAAGAAAATAGTGTAAATCAAGAAAATAAATTTTATGGAATAAAACTATACATACATGGGACTAAATGGGTTAAAAAATTCCTTTATGGACTTCTTAGATTAAAATACTTCTAAATTGAATTTATCAATAAAAATCTCATTTATTTTTAATAAAATAAAATAAAATCGATGACAGGTATAATAAATAAAATGAATAAAGAGTTTGAGCTTTTTTGAATTTACCAAATAAAAATTAGAAGATTCTGTTTGCATGCTGACAGTGATAGAAAACAGTACCCGCCATTAGCCATGTCATAAAGATAAGAACATGTAACCAACATTATTATTCTTGCCAGGTTGGCCTAGCTAGCAAAATTTAAAGTCTGGGGTGGTGTGCTTTATTTAAGTTTCAGATTCAATATTTATTAGTAGCAATAATTTTTTTAGTTTTGGGGCCATGTTTATATAGATATTTGCCTGATTCTAAATGTGATCCCCGTAAATGGATAAATGTGTGGTGTGGTTAATTTTTAAGGTGTACATAAATTAGGCTCACACTTAATTATAAAAAAAATATAAAAATTAAAAAAATATTATAAATCTTAAAAAATTTATCAAATTTTCTATCAAAGCTTGAAATTTATACAAACTCACATCTGTATGAGTCTTACATTTATATAAAAATTTTAATAAAAAATTTAATAATTTATTTAAAATCCCTAACATAATTCAAAAAATTATTCTCGCCTCTTTAAGCCTCCGTTTGGGAAGTGGATTGGCTTTTTGACTTTTTTAGTCTGGGTTAAAAAACTTAGTTTGGGAATGACTTTTTGATTTTTTGACTTTTTTAATTTTTTTTTGTGAAAGAAGAGTGTAATGATTATGGGTTAGATGTGATATTTTATTTTTTATGACTAAAATAATATATTTTATCTTTTGTGATTAAAATAGTCAAAAAAAAATCTGGAATAACTCTTCCCAAATGGGCTCTAAATTGTCAATTATTGTCGAGCAGATCAATGCACTGAAGCAATATGTGCAAATCATAATCACAAGAACATTGACAATCCAGCCACATATGTTATCTTTTATAAAGTTGGTTAAAAGTCACTTCTCAACTTTTAATTTACTTTTTTCTTTTATAAAAAAATCAAAATAAGTCAAAAAATAATTTTTAACTATCTTTTCAAAACATTCCTGATGTAAGTTTGAATTCATTCCATTTATCTAATAAAAATAAAGGTAAATTACAAACACATCTTTTGAGATTTACTTAAATTATAAATTACTTTTTATAATTTTAGAAATTATATTATGTCTCTAAGATTTCTAATTTCATAACAAATAGATCATTTTATTAATAAATTATCAAGTTAAGTAATAATTTTTAATAATGTTAAAATTTTATTTCAATTAATAATTCAAATAATAATATTATTATTATATATGTGAACAGTTTGAAATTTTACTTTTTTAATTAATTCTGTTAAATAAAAAATTCTGACAAGAAAGTATTTGTAATTTTTTTATATCACAGAGGACAATTCGGGCTTGTTTGGTTTGTGTTTGTAGAGTAGTTTTTGAGATAAAAAGTACGAAAATTTGTTTGGTTTGCCTTTTTTCAGAAATGATTTTGGAAAATTGTTTTGGAGAGAGAGTTTTAAAAAAGTGATTGATTTGATGTGTATGAGAGAGAGAGTGATTTTGGAAAGAAGCAAACCAAACAAAATTTTAAGATTTTTTTTTGAAAAAATTTGTTTGGTTTGATTCCTCTTGAAAATTTGTTTGTAAAGAATTTTTCTCAAAAATTTTTCCCCAAAACAAACCAAACAAGCCCTTCGTATTTTAAGCAATTTTGAAGGGATATATTTGTAATTTACCCCTAAAAATAAATAATCACATTAAATTCAATATTGACTTTAAAAAAAAAAAAGCATATGTGGGAATAAATTATCAGGTGTGTTTTGTTTATATTTTGAGATAAATTTTCAAATTTTTTTTTGGAAAGAGAGTTTAGAAATTTTTTTGGTTTGTTTAGTTGTATATTTTGAAAATAATTTTGGAATATGAGAGTTTGGGATAATTTAATATTTTATTGTAATTGAGTAGATGTGTGTGAGAGAGAAAAAGTGATTGATTGACGTATAGGAGAAAGAAATTGATTTTGAAATTTTTTTTAAAAAATTTTAACCCAATAAAATTTAAATTTTTTTTTCTAAAAAATTATATCTTCCAATACAAACCAAAGGAGCCCATCATCTCTAGAATTGGATGAAACCATTTTTTTTCTTTCTTTGTTGTGTATGTGTGGCCTCGAGAGCATCTCCAACCCAATCCTCTCACTAAAAGGATGAAAATAATTTTTTTTATTCAAAAAGTAAATATAGAATATGTCACTATTCATTCAAACTCCAATTACAAATCTTCGCAACCTTTCATCCTTCCTTCATCAAAAAGTAATTTTTGTTCATTAACAAATATGTAATTTTAAAATTTTTGTAAATATATTTAATATTATACTCATTTTAAAGGTATGATTTCATACTTTTTAATGATGCTAATTTTATAAAAATTAAATTTACATATTAAAAGTTATTTGTAATATAATAAAAAATATAGAATGAATAGTGTTTTGGAGGGGATCCTCTATCTTGCATCCTCCCTCCAAATATGAAGGATCAACTCATCCTCCTTCCAAATAGAAATGGATTTAGAGGATGGGTTGGAGGAGTAAATCCTTCATACGTACAGTTATGGAGGATGTATTGGAAATGCTCTGAGCTATGATAAAAGCGAGTCAAATTGTATTTCAATGGATGTGATCATAGGATAATACTAGATCAACTTTTGCGATGAAATTTCCACCCAGCTCAGCATCAATAGCACTGTACTTTTCTTCCATTGATGAAACCGTTAAGATAATTGGCCCAAAACTAGTCGAAACTTTTAGATAAGGCCCTGAATATTGGGCCTAATTTATTCGGTCCAAAATATTTCACATCGAAAATTGACTTGGGTTAAACTTAACAAGCCTGATTAGTTATGAAGCCCTAACTTTTCCCTTTCCCTGCAAAATAAAACCATACGAGTGAACCCTAGTTCCCCGGTGTGTGCAAGAAATTTCGGATTCAGCATCAACAATGGTTATCTTCGCCTTCAAAACCCTAAGAACTAATTTCTATCAACGCTTTATTTTATCTTTGATTTAAGTGATTTGTTGACATATTATTGAACAATGGTGATAGGGTATCGATCTGAAAGTCGGTGGGAAGACCAAGAAGACCAAGTGGACCGCCCCAAAATCCAATGATATCTATCTCAAGCTTCTCGTCAAGGTCTCTACTTTCTCTATCTATACATATGTATATGTATAAATTCAATTTTTTTTTAATACTGAATTTCATGGTGTTTGATATGTGATCAGCTGAATCATTTTCTGGTGAGGAGAACAGGAAGCAATTTCAATGCGGTGATACTGAAGCGGCTTTTCATGAGCAAGACCAACAAGCCTCCTCTCTCCCTCTTCCGCTTGATTCGTTTCATGCAGGGAAAGGTGCCTCTCTCTCTCTCTCTCTATATATATATATATATATATATTAGGGGTGCGGGCGGTTTGGTTTTGGACGGTTCATTTTGTGATTTGGACTCGTATTTATGCAGTTTAGAAAAAAATGAACCCACAACCTCCCCTCTATGCGGATTGCTGCTTGTGCAAATATGATTCGCAGATGTGCGAACGGTTTGCGGATTGAATTTTTAAAAAAAAAAAAATTTTTTTTGGATTTTTTTTGGGGAAATTTGGCTATAAATCCCATTTACCTTCCTTTCATTGTTAAAAGGATTAAGAAAAAAATTATACTTTCTAAACCCCTTCATAATTATAAAGTCTTACATAAATGACAAAATTTATTATTTAAATATTTTATCAGACTATTATACCCTCAACTAAATCTTCCCGCCTTCTTCACTTTTTCTCATCTTCATCTTCTTCTCCAATTTGTCATCGACCACTGCTACTGTAGATAAAGAGGCTGAAGATCGCGAATGCCATGCTTGCGACCTCAAAGTTGGTCCCAACGGTTAGAGATCTGGTCAAGGTTATCAAGGCTTGAGGTTCAAGGAATTGACATATATATATATATATATATATAGTCACATATCAATCTCTTACTTGATTGATTATGCACATAAATATATAGAAATCTAAATAGATTTTGAATAAGAGGTAGTGGTGTTGTTGGATCATTTGTCTCTCTCTCGACAGGCTTTGTACAAGCTTTTATTGAAAGTAACAGAAGAAACAAACGCAAAATGCCTCGAATATTCACCATTGAAATTATCTATGTTTTGTGAAAATGTATTTCGAGATTAAATTTTTTTATTATTTTTTATTTTTTATACTGAGAAATGGGTTGTGTTGATTTGAACATTGAATTATAGTAATTTTTTTTTTCAAAGTAAAATTTTACTTAAAATCATAATAAATTTTACTCTAATTCAGAGTAAAATTGTACTTTCAGATTAAAATTTTACTCTGACTCAAAGTAAAATTGTACTTTCAGAGTAAAGTTTTATTCTGATTCAGAGTAAAATTTTACTCTGAAATTTTACTTTGGTTAAAAACATGTTGATTTGCTTAACAATGTAAAATTTTACTTTGAATCATAGTAAACTTTACTCTGAAATATACTGTGAAGATGACTTAATAGGAGAGTTGATAAATATGAGGGTAATGTAGTAAAAGAAATAAGTTTTAAAATATTATGGGGTTTTGAAAATACCTATATAATTCTTGTCCTTTTGAAAGACAAATTAGACAGTGAGGGGTCTATCACCAAATCTCGCCTTTTTTTCTTGTCATTTTGTAAATATTTATTTTGAGCAATTTTCCTCCCATTTTCTAAAATGCTCAACAATAATAATTAATGAATTAAAACTTATAAAATTTAAAACACAACAAAATCAATTTCTAACACAAGCAAATCATTTAAAATTTTAACATTTTAAATAAAATCATAAACTAAAACAAGTACATTTTTCAAAATTCTAAACTAAATCATCAAAATCATTTACTATCCAATAATACAATTATAGTAAAATCATTTAAAATCCTAAATTTACCTAAAAGTAATTCTTTATTAACTTTTACATTAATTCAAAATGTAATAATAAAATAATAATAAATTATTGTCAAATTTTATCCAATTCAAACTCATTAAATTAAATAAAAACATTTGTAAACTCGCAAACTCCATCATGAATCAGATCCAACTTTCAAAAATTCAAATTCTAATTCTATCCATATAACCTTGCACAAAAACAAACTGAAAAATATGTAATTTAATCTTCGATCTCATAATTCCTTTGACAAAAAAAGTGTAAAATAATAAAGTAGTGATACGATAAACAAATATGTATATATTGCATCTCAATATAGTAAGAAAATGTGTTGAGTATATGAAAAATTTACAAATAAGCAAATGGTTATTAGAGTTTAATTATAGTATCAATATTATAGGTTGAACTTGAAGGTGAGCTTGACTCCAAAGTATCTAATTAGGAATCAACAAGAGAAGATCAATAAAACCTAAATAATAAAATGAACAATACAAATAAAAATGAAGATAAAAAAATTCACATATTATTCGAGTCATATTGCTCAAAAATATGTAGGATAGGATGAATAAATTAAAAAAAAAAAGTCTTAAGTGTGGACGGATTATTGCGGGTGTAGGTAAGTAAAACCCACAACTTACAATAATACCATATTTTAAATCCCATCCGTTCATATTGTGTCTGTAAAATCACTTATTTGTATATGGATCGATTTAAGTTGGGCGGGTTGAACAGCTCGAATAACCCTATGCCTAACCTTAATATGTATTACTGAATATTCTCCCCATGTCTTGTTTTGGTTTTGTTTGGAACGAGGAATTCACAAAGAAAATGGAATGGGAAAGGGAAGTGAGAAGGAAAATAAACATTACATAAGTTTCTCACCTATTGCCGTCGTACTTTTTTCCCACTCATTGTTTCCATAGTAACCAAGCAAGAAATAGCGATTTCTTTTGCATTTTATTTTATTTTTAGGTAAATTATAAATACATCCCTTTAGATTTACTTAAAATATGAATTTTTTTTATGTGATTTAAAAAATTACAAATACCTCTCTATCAAATTTTTTTATTTAATATAATTAATTGAAAAAATGAAGTTTCTAACTGTTTATCTATACAATAATAAAATTATCTAAATTATTTATTGAAATAAAATTTTAACATTATTAAAAACTGTTAATTAACTTGATAATTTATTAACAAAAGGATCTATTTGTTATGAAATTAAAAATCTTATGAGGAATAATCTAATTTCTAGAACTATAGGGATGATTTGTAATTTAAGTAAATCTCAAAGGATGTATTCGTAATTTATTCTTTATTTTTTTAATCAAATATTGAATATTTCCCTTGCTTCGGATTTTGGAAAAAAGTGAAAATGTATTATGAGCGGAAAATCTTTTTTATAAGCTCCCAATAAGGATAAATGCAAAATTCCATTTGGATCTAATAATGAATAACATAAAGTGAAGAAAAAAAAAAATTACTAAGGTTGCCTTTGGTTGAGTCTTGTAAATATGAATTGAGAGTATGAGTTGTATTTTCAGTTTGTGAGTTGTGAAATTATGATTTGAGTGTAAAAAATTTATTTGGTTATGATTTTTGAATAGAGTGTTGAATTGTATGTGAAATTAAATTTTGAATGTTTGATGTGATATGCGAAATAAGAAAATTTATTTGGTAATAAGTTTTCAAAATAGTTTTTAAAACTTAATTCAATTCATAATTGATAATCAAACACACAACTGATAACTCGATATCTGTATTTTTGATCAACAGCCATAACCAAACTATTTTTAAAATACTCAAATAAAAAAATGATTTTTTTTTCAATTAATTGTTTTTAAGTAATTTTTTGAATAATTTTTTTTTTCATATAACTTCTATGTCAATTATTTTATGTCAATTAATTTTTCTGTTAATTTATTTTTTAGGTCTATATAAACATTAAAAATATTAAAAGTATTTTAAAAATATTCCGAAAATCAAAATATTAAAAATATTCCGAAAATCAAAATATTTACAATTAAAATATCAAAATATTAAAATATTTTTATGAAAATTAAAATATTAAAAATATTTCTATAAAATAAAATAAAATATTTAAAATAAAAATTAAATTGTTTTTGGGGTTTAAAAAAAGTTTTGAATTGTGTGTTTGGTTATGAGTTTTGAAAAGTAATGATTATATTTTGAAATGAGTTTTTGAAAAATGAGTGTAAAATTATGATTTGAAAGTTGTAACCAAATACCACACTTAAATCAGTGATAGAACTATGTTTTGAAATATGAACCAAACAGAACCTAAGGCTTTAAAGTGGCTTCATTTTTTTTTTTTTGTTAAAATGATTGCTCCAACTTTCAGTTTTAAATGTTCTTTGATTATTCTTCTTTTCAAAAGCCAAATGGGGACTCAGAATTTTAACTTGTTTTTCTTATTTTTTATTAACATTGTTTCTGGTTCCACACACACACCCCCCCCCCCCCCCCCCCCCCCCAACAGCAGGATGCTAAGATTGCTGTGGTTGTTGGGACCGTTACCGATGACATTCGGGCATATGAAGTCCCTGCTTTGAAGGTGACTGCACTGAGGTTCACCGAAACAGCAAGAGCCAGGATTGAGAAGGCTGGTGGTGAGTGCCTCACATTTGACCAGCTCGCCCTTAGAGCGCCACTTGGACAGCACGGTTTGTATTTCAATCTTGTTGGTTTGTGCTTCTGCAATGTTGTCTAGTTCATATGTGTCGAATGTATTGTTTTGGCCCTGAAGGATTTTGCTGTTGAAACTGAAAATTGAGATGGGTCGAATGGCAATATAAGGTGTCTTGGGTACAACAGTAAGGCTGAAATTGCTGGCTTTTTGTGATATTTGATATGCCATTGACAATTGGGTAATCCTGGAATTTAATCAGAATGTTTTTGATTTGCAATTGAAATGCATTCAATTAGTATTTGATGGTTCGTTAAGAACATCTCACTGTATGAGCTTGTAACTACTTTAGGCACAGACCCCAGCTAGGGTTGCAAATTGGGTGGGCTTAACCTGATCAACCTGAGCCTAGTTTGATTTTTTTTAGGACTTAGACAAGATATTTTTAAATTCGGTACATGCTTGGGTAAAAATTCAGAAGCCCAGATTAAATTTAGACGGGCTTAAGTAAAAACTTCAAACAATCTAAGTAACCCGAAACCCGAATTATGCATATATAAAAATATAAAAATATTAAATATACATATAAAATATTAGCCATTACATGATATTAATGTAATTTAGATTATTAAATCATATTAAATATATATATATACAAGTAACACAAAATCTTATATTTAGGCATCGGAGAGGTTTCCGGCACACACCCGCCGGCTAGCTCACGTTTATATTTTCAGGTGACAAATCGACGTCGTACGGAGGAGCGTGGACTTGGTCAACAGGATTATACGAGGAGAATTATTTCTTCCTCGTACAATTGGCGCCGTCTGTGGGAAGAACAGACAAGAACAAAAACCTCTTGACTAAGCTTCTCATTTTCTCATTCAATGGCACACATTGAAGACTTGCCACAGTCCGCCGTCGACGGACTAACTCCAGAGGGGGGCGCAAGGCGTGAAGGATTACCTTCTGTCTCTCCCATGGCGGACTTGGAGCCCCAAAGACATACCTCCAGGAGGGATGCTAGGGGGAGACGGACTCACAGCCCCCGTCAATCCCATTCTCAAAGTCCCGACAGACAAAGACGGAGGATTGACCCTCAAACTCTGGAAGATCGCGTGAAAGAGCAATATGAATTGATAAAGAAGATGGCGACAGACATGGAAGCCTTGAAGCGCCAGATGAAGAAAAAAGAAGTGGCGACAGGAGAGAGGCGCAAAAACAAGACGCCCCCTCGCCACTCAGAAAATCGTAGTAGGAATACTACACCCTCGCAAGGAGAGAGCAGAAGCCTCAGGACAGGCGACACTCAATCTTGGCCTTCCAGAGCTCGTCACTCCAGGTTTGAAAGGACGAGATCTGAGAGATCATACACTGAAGGAAGCACATATTGGCCCTCGCATTCACACCAAACCAGATCTAGACAGACAGAGCTACCCAGGTCATCCGACTTACGAACCGTGCTAGAAGAAAAAGCACGATGCAAGGAGGATGACAGGGCGTGGGATCCACATAGAATTTCTGCCTTACAGCGGTTGGCTCCTCGGACGCATGGAAGCGTCGAGGTTGGAATGCCAATACCGCACCCAGCCTATGAACCAACAGACAAAGCATTGGCAAGGCTGCAGACTTCGCCGTTTGTTCCAGCGATTGAAAACGCGCCCCTACCATCAGGCTTCCTTCAGCCGAAATTCACTACATATGAAGGGAAGACGGACCCGTATTCACACTTTCGCCACTTTCGCCAAGTCATGGCTGTGTACAGGCGAAACGAGGCCTTAATGTGCATACTCTTCCCATCAAGCCTTGGCGACCTAGGCTTGACATGGTTCGAAAAGCTTCCAGAGGGCAGCATAGCCTCCTGGGCTCAATTGGCAGAAGCATTCGTAACGAGGTTCCGAACAAATACTAAGACACCGGTGGAGATAGACCAGTTACTCTCCATCGACATGGGGGATAAAGAGACCCTTAGATCCTACAACAGTCGCTACTGGGAGACATTCAACCAGATTGGAGACTGTCCCACCAATCTTGCCATTGCCCAGTATAAAAGAGGCCTTCCAGTCAGGAACAGACTAAGGGACTCGATTACCATGACGCCACCCCTCACCATGGAGGCCCTGATGGAAAGAGTGCATCAGCACATCAGGGTAGAAGAGGATGGCGTGCGTGCCAAGGCAAAATCTAGTACGACCGCAGTACCAGAAAAGAAAACCTCAGCAAAGGTCAACGCGGTAGATCGGCAGAATAGAAACGGTCGTGGCAGACGAGATAACGGAGAAAACCCAGACAAAAGATGGTTGAGAATCCGCACTGCCATAACAACGGTGTTCAAAAAACCGATATATCGGATCTTGAGCGAAATAAGGGATGAGCCTTTTGTCAAGTGGCCAGCCAAGCTAGGTGAAGCTCAGAAGACTACGACGACAGATCACGGTGCACCTTCCACAAAGAAAAGGGGCACCGAACTGAGAATTGCACGCCGTTGAGACAGCACTTGGAAGAGTTGATAGCAGCTGGTCACTTGGACAAATACATTGAAGGAGGGACACAGCCAGCCGCCCAGGATCATAACAACCCTAATGGAATGCCAATCGACGCCCTACCTCAAGGCATTATCAATGTGATACATGGAATCTTTGAACCTGAGTGTGTATGCGAGCTCAAGGGATCAATCAAAAAGGCTGAACACTTTAAAGAAGTACAAAGTGCCCAACCTGCCTTTAAGAAGGGGAAGACAGAGGCAACAAACGTCATGTCTTTCTCAGATAAAGACTTAGACCGAATATACTGCCCCCATAATGATGCCCTGGTTGTCACTCTCCGAGTCAAGGATTTTGACGTCAAGCAGATTCTGATTGATCAGGGTAGTTCATGTGAGATCATGTACTACGAAACATTCAAACAGTTAAAGCTGCAAGACAAAGACTTGGCGCCTGCCGTCTCTCCCCTGATTGGGTTCAACTCCATGCCAGAATGGCCCGTTGGTAAGATAATTCTTCCGGTCAGAGCAGGAACCGTAACAAAACAAGTGGAGTTCTGGGTATTGAAAGTCCCCTCCACTTACAACATCATTTTGGGCAGAACATGGCTGCATGCCATGCGATCGGTGGCGTCATCCTACCACCAAGTAATGCGGTTCCCCAACGACACCGGTATAATTGAAGAAGTCTATGGGGATCAAATCATGTCAAAACAATGTTTCGCTACGGTGAATGGCAGCCGCGCTGCCAAAGGGTACGTTCATTCGGTGGAAGAACTAGAAAGTAATGAGCTATTCGCAGACATCGGCAAAGAGGCTGATCAAAAAGCGGTAGAGGACTTGGTGGAGGTAAAAATAGATGAGAAGAACCCGGATAAGTTCTTCTTGCTTGTCTCGTCGTTGTCCAGCGCTGAGAGATTAGAGGTCTTGGAATTCTTGACCTCTAATATCGAAGTGTTTGCCTGGACGCCCTACGACATGCCAGGCATTGATCCAAACTTCATCAGTCACCAACTCAACGTCCACCAATCCGCCAAACCAGTCATTCAGCGCACACGCAGATCGGCACTCCACCACGCCGAAATAGTGGCAGAAGAAGTAGGCAACCTGCTGGAGGCAGGAGCAATTAGAGAAGTGCACTACCCAAGATGGATCTCCAACACAGTCGTAGTGCCAAAAAGGAATGGTAAATGGCGTGTCTGCGTCGACTACAAAACTGTCAACAAGGCCTGCCCAAAAGATAGCTTTCCTCTACCAAGGATAGATCAACTGGTGGACCTGACGGCAGGGCACAACTGACTCAGCTTTCTGGATGCATACAGAGGCTACCACCAAATCGCCATGCATGAACCAGACCAGGAGGTCACATCCTTTACAACACCAAGGGGATTGTACTGCTACAAGGTCATGCCCTTTGGCCTGAAAAACGCAGGGGCAACATTCCAACGGATGGTCACCAAGATGTTTGAACCATTGTTAGGAAAAAAAATGGAAGCTTACATCGACGACATGGTGGTCAAAATCAAGGATGAGAATGACCATCTTAAAGACCTAGGCGAGATGTTTGAGATCCTGAAGAAGCACAAGTTACGCCTCAATGCATCCAAGTGTGCATTCGGAGTAGGATCTGGCAAATTCCTGGGCTTCCTCATGACCAACCGAGGTATAGAAGCAGGCCCCACTCAAATCAAGGCAATCCAGGAGTTGGAGAGACCAAACTCAGTCAAAGAAGTGCAGCATCTTACCGGCATGGCAGCTGCGCTCAATCGGTTCATAAGCAGGTCATCAGACAGATTACGACCATTTTTTCAAGCTTTAAAAGCCAAGTTTGAGTGGGATGAAGAATGCGACCGAGCTCTGGAAAGCTTGAAAGAGTACATGTCTTCCCCACCACTGCTTGTTACTCCAGTACCCGGTGAAGAACTCTTTTTGTACCTGGCAGTCTCTCAGCACGCAGTTAGCGCAGTGTTGGTTCGTGCAGAAGGAATACAACACTTGCCCATCTTTTATGTCAGCAAGACATTGTTGGGAGCCGAAACAAGGTACTTGCCCTTGGAGAAACTAGCATTAGCATTAATGATGGCATCCAGAAAATTAGCACACTACTTTCATGCCCACACCATAGTCGTCCTCACAGCTTTTCCACTAAAAGCTTTGTTTGAGAGGGCGAACTTTTTTGGGCGAATCTTAAAGTGGGCAGTAGAGTTGGGACAATTCGACATCAAGTTCCAACCTAGAACCGCAGTAAAGGCCCAGTCTTTGGCAGACTTCGTCGCAGAATTCACTCCTGGTAGTCATCATATCTGCCCAGTCGACCTAACTGACACGACCGAACTAGGGATAGAAGTTGACGCCGGAATAGCGCAACCCCTAGCAGTTAGCACTCAGTCAGACTCCAAGGCAGACCAGACCAAGGACAACAAGGAAGAAACAAACAAAGATTCACCAACAGTACAATCAGATGACGAAGGGCAGACAGCAAACATGAACCTCGAAGAAAACACCATTCTTGACCCCACGACATCATCTGACCCCTCCACTTGCTGGAAGTTATTCGTTGGAGAGATGTGGAAGCTCTTTGTGGATGGAGCATCCAATCGGCATGGTGCAGGACTTGGCATAGTCCTCATCTCTCCAGACGGCCTGGTTGTAGAACAAGCAATCAACCTTGGCTTCCCAGCATCCAACAATGAAGCGGAGTATGAGGCGCTTCTCGCAGGACTCAAGTCAGCACACTACATGAAGGCCACCGAACTAATGGTTTACAGCGATTCACAACTGGCGGTAAATCAAATTTCTGGCGACTATGAAGCAAAGGATGACAGGATGGCCAAGTACCAAGAGTTGGTCAGAACAGAAATCAAGAAATTTGAAGTAGTAAGGATAGAGCAAATCGGCAGGGAGGAAAACAGCAGAGCAGACGAACTAGCAGGCTTCGCCTCAATGGCAGATTCCTCCATACCTTATCCACTACTGATCGACTATTTACCAAGACCAAGCATAGAAGATCCCGAAGCAGAAGAAATATGTTGCGCAGAATTAGGCCCCTCTTGGATGGATCCCATCATCCTGTTCCTAAAAGACGGCATCCTACCAGAAGAAAAAAAAGAAGCCAACAGAATAAGGGTAGTCGCAGCGATTTTGGCTGTCTCCATATCTGGCATTATACAAGAAGTCATTCTCAGGGCCTTACCTAAAGTGCGTTCATCCCAGCAAAGTAGAAGCATTCTTGTTCAAAATACACGAAGGAGTGTGCGGAAGCCATCAAGGGGGAAGGTCGCTAGCTTACAGGACCATTTCACAAGGTTATTGGTGGCCATATATGCAAGCAGACTCAGAGAAATATGTGAATAAGTGTGACAAATGCCAAAAATTCGCACACCAAATACATCAACCAGCAAGAGAACTCCTACCATTAACTAGCCCATGGCCTTTCGCAATGTGGGGCTTGGACATAGTAGGACCACTTCCAATAGCACCCAGCAACAGAAAATTCTTTCTCGCAGCAACAGACTACTTCACAAAGTGGGTGGAGGCAGAAGCATTGGCATCAATCAAAGAAAAAGATGTGAAGAAGTTCGTTTGGCAGAATATCATCACTCGGTTTGGCATACCAAAAGCACTGATCTCAGACAATGGTACTCAGTTCGACGGCAGAATCTTCAGAAGCTTTTGTGAAGAGTACAAGATAGAGTTCTACAATTCTACACCGGCATATCCTCAAGCGAATGGCCAAGCAGAAGCATCAAATAAAGTCGTCTTAGATGGACTTAAGAAAAGACTAGAGAAGGCAAAAGGCAAATGGGCGGACGAACTTCCTCATGTTTTATGGGCTTACCGCACCACACCTCGACGATCAACAGGAGAGACACCATTCTCCTTAGCCTATGGAATGGAAGCAGTAATCCCACTGGAAGTTGGCCTCCCTACAATTCAAAGCGAAAATTTTGATCCAGACTTAAATGGAGAAGCCATAACATTGGAACTTGACCTTACGGAAGAAAGAAGAGAAAGAGCACTAGTTCACATCGCCTCATACCAACGAGAGTTAATTAGAAAATACAACAAAAAGGTGCATCCAAGACAATTCAAGATTGGGGATTGGGTACTGCGCAAAGTAATGGGGAACACCTTGACACCAGGAGACGGCAAGTTAGGGCCAAACTGGGAAGGTCCTTACAAGGTGGTTGGGTTAGCAGGCAAAGGGGCATACCACCTAGAGGACAAGGATGGCAAGGCAATCCCTAGGCCATGGAACACGACCAATCTCAAGATATTTTACTTTTAGCTTTTCTTTTTCAAACATATGTAATTTTTTCGTTCTTCAATAAAACAAGCAATTCTTTTCAGCACAAGTTGTTCTTTGTCAAGATTAGCTTTAGTAAAGATTAGGTACATTGCAAGCATTTTATTCTAAGTTAAGCTGGAAAAACTAACTTAGAGGTTGGCTGGAATAAACCAACACCCTTCCTAAGCTCAGGATAAGGATCCAGGCTGCAGGACATTTGGTCGGAATAACCAAATATTATTCTAAGTTAGCTGAAAAAACTAACTTAGAGGTTGGCTGGAATAAACCAACACCCTTCCTAAGCCCAGGATAAGGATCCAGGCTGCAGGACATTTGGTCGGAATAACCAAATATTATTCTAAGTTAGCCGGAAAAACTAACTTAGAGGTTGGCTGGAATAAACCAACTTTTGTTACTCTTCAGCCGAAGTAAGGGTATGGCTGTAGAATGGTTGGCTGGAAAAAACCAACTCTCTTCACTCTTCAGCCGAAGTAAGGGAATGGCTGAAGAATGGTTGGCTGGAAAAAACCAACTTTCTTTACTCTTCAGCCAAAGTAAGGGAATGGCTGAAGAATGGTTGGCTGGAAAAAACCAACTCTCTTCACTCTTCAGCCGAAGAAAGGGAATGGCTGAAGAATGGTTGGCTGGAAAAAATCAACTTTCTTTACTCTTCAGCCGAAGTAAGGGAATGGCTGAAGAATGGTTGGCTGGAAAAAACCAACTCTCTTTACTCTTCAGCCGAAGTAAGGGCATGGCTGAAGAAACGGTTGGCTAGATAAACCAACTCCGTATACTCCTCAGTCGAAGTGATTATATCGGCTAAGGAGTGGTTGGCTAGTGAGCATAGGTTGACCACCTAAAACCGAAATAGCAGTTGAAATAATAGAGGGCATTACAAATACAAGCCTACGAATCAAAACCGGAATAACAGTTCAAGCAAAAATTTTCATTCATTGAAAAGCCATTACAAAGAAGGGGTACAGTTCGGTTACAAAGATAAAAAAGCAACAGAAAAAGAAAAAGTACATAATCAAGAGAAAAGTTCTTCAATATCGGCATCAAAAGCTGCATCAGCATCAACATGAAGACCGGCTTCAGAAGGGAGCTCACTCACGGTTGGAAGAGTGGTTTCGGCTGGAACCACGGTTTCACCTGGAAGATCAATAGTCAGGTCTTCCACCGGGGGCTCCAACCGAACTGTCTGGTCCACACTAACAACCGGAGTATCCTCAGAAGAGGAATCTTCATCAGAATCTGAGCCTTCAAGGAACTGCTGCTGCATGGCATCCGCATACTCCGAAAGGGAATTCGGTATGAAGTAGGCTGGAGGGTTGAAGACCTCAGTCTGTTGATCATGACCGAGCTTCTCAACAGCCGCCCTCCAGCCACACTTGAAGAACAGCTCCTTAGCAGCATTACATTGCTTGGCATAAGCATCTTCTGCCTTCTTGAAGCCTTGTTTGCCGGCTACCTTTGCGCTCTCCTTTATTTCGGCATCTTTCTTTCTTTCGAGCTTCACTAGCTCGCGCAGGTATTTGTCCTTTAGAGCTATGGCAGTCTTCTGCCTTTCTGCCTCTGCCGAACTAACTAGTCCGGTCAGCCTGCTGTTCTCAGCTTGCAGCTCGGCCATTTGCTTCTTGATATCTTCTACCTCGGCCGACTTCATTTCGGCTTCTGCCACAGCGTCCCTTGTAGTTTTTCTGAGTTCCAGCACTTTCTTGTGAGTGTTGTAGTTTTTTTGAATTGCCTGGCAAAACAAGGACTCCAAATGAGCCGAAGTAAAAGTTTAAAAAACTAGACAGAAAAACGGACAGAGCTACTTACTAGGATCATGGACTTCGTTGCAGACCGAATGGACTTTAATTCGGTGTTTAGCTGCTTTTGGTGGTGCTCCATATCCTTGGGGAGGCACACACTCTTGGCCAGACTAAAGGCCAACTGGTGATCTTTTTCGGCAACAACCGAATCAGCATCTAGGACATCTCGGTTGTTGAATGTAAGTTTTGGTGCCCAACTGGTGGTAGTTCGGTTGTTGGGCTCCGGTTGGGGGCTCGGTGGCAGGATCGGTGGAACAGCAGTCTCATCTTCGTCAACCAAACTTGGTTCTGACTCGGTGGTTCGTGCGCGCTTGGTTCGGCGCGATGAAGACGGCTGTTGAGAGGGGAGGGCCACAACGGCAGGCTGTGTTTGGCTGGGTGACGGTACTTCGGGCCTGCTTGTCTCGGTCAGAAGCGCCCTTAGTCTGTTCTTCTTGGCCATTTCCTCTTCAGCAGTTAAAGGAATTAATCTTATTTGCGGCAAGTTTGGGTCCGGCTCTGGGGTGTCTTCGAGAAGAAAGTCAGTTACTCTTGCTTTTCGGCGACCGCTGTACTGGTAGGTCGGTTCAAAGTTTAGAAGCTTAGCCCAACTCCTTTCTTTAAACCGAAGTGCGGCTCGCAAAATCGCAAGGTTGGGATAGCTGTATAAGGAATGGAGGTGGGCGAAATCTGCGAAAGGAGAACTGTTAGTTCGGTTGATAGACTAAAAAACCGAAATAAAAATACAAGGAAGAAGACCGAAGTCAAATTACCAGGCTCTCCCTTTTTCTAATTTATAGGTCGGCCAGGAATTTGGGCCTGAAAATCCTCAAAGTTCCCAGAGACCCAGAAAAAATTGTCGTCATTAAGGTCTTTGTCCGATGTATATTTAACTATCTTCTCTCGGCGGCGGTGAATCCTAAGGTAATAGACCCACCCATCCTCTTTTGAGCCGATGGAGTATTGATGGAAGATTTCGGCCAGGCCAAGGTTTAGTCCGGTTTGATGGTTCAATGTGGCTATTCCCATAATGATGCGGTATGAATTGGTGGACAGTTGGGTAAGGCATAATCTAGTTTGCTTAAGAAATTCACAGATCAATGGTTGGACCGGAAACCGTAGTCCGGTTTCTATAATGGATAAAAGGGTGAAGGGGACAAAGCCTTCATTATCCCATGGGATGACATCTTTTTTGGCTAAAGTCAAGTGGACATCATCAGGTATGCTATAGTCCTTCCTGAATTTGGCCATGCCACCAGGGGTCTCTACTAGATACCTATACTTACCCATTTGTTGTATAATTTACGAATAAGTTATATCGGTGCAAAAATTATGCTCAGTAGCTCGGTTGAGCGCACGCAGGAGTGCCTAGGTAGCCTAAGTCTGCAAAGTAGAAAACAAAGGGGTTAAGCACAGATCATTGGACCGTGCTACAAATTAAAAGCAAGGTAAGTAAGCCCTACTTCGGCTTTGTGGGCAGGTCCTGTCTCGGTTTGGCGATATTTGGTAGTTCGGTTTGGACTTAGGGTACGCAAGAACGGTTTTCGTATGAGGTTTGTTATCTCGGTTTGAACAGTGGGTTTTTTATTTCGGTTAAGCCACTAGGGGCAGCTTTCTGAATTTGGTTTAGAAACTAAGAAAGCTGGCTTAGCCCCAAGGCTTAACTCGGTTGAAGATCATAGTTCCCTAGTCTAGTGTATTCAAACTTCGTTCGGTGATTTTATTTCGGCTACAGTGAATCAGGAGTTGGTAATTTGTTAAAACCTGGTCGATCCTAGTTCGGTTATTGACTAAAGTGATCTACCTATATAGGACAAACAGTACCCTAATTCGGTCGCTACATTATTTTGGATCCAAGACTAGTTTTCTACAGGATAATTCATACACACATGAGTTCTACTGAAAGTACAGAAGCGTAGCAAAAATGGAAGAAATGTTTTGCAAAAACACACTAAACATAATGCATTGAACAGATACGAAGGTAAAACATGGAAGGGAGATGGATTTGCTTACCAGATGGAATAAAAGAGGACTGGAGTCGGCAACAGTATCAGCAAATGAAGAACACGAGCTTGATAATGGAAGAAACAGAGGCACAGAGAGAGAAGACGAAAGAATAGTGGAGAAAGTGATTCAAAAAATAAAAGGGTTGTTTTGGTTAATGGACGAAAGGGCGGGATTGTTCAAATTTTTCGTACTACGAGGGCGGCGTGACAGCTGCTCCCAGCCTATCAGAACCTGCCACGTGTCATTGGAAAGGGAAGCGTTACAGTCGTGATTGAAGAGACGTTTTGACCGGACAAAATGGAGCTCGGAGTAAAAATTAGCTCGGCTTAAAAGTCTTAAGAGTTTTTAGCTCGGCTGGAGAGGTTAAAGGGTTTTTAGCTCGGCTGGAAAAGCTTAAAAACTCCTGCTCGGCTGGTATACTGGTAATCCCAATCATGCTCTGCAGATGGAATTAAGGGGCAATTGAGAGGGTAATTTTTGGGAAAAATTGGGCCGAGCTGTGAGATGGACTTTATGGCCCAAAGTACGAAGGATAGGATAGAAAGGCCCAATAGAAATGTAAAAGTTACTCCGGCCCAGGTGAGGTAAAATTACTTCGGTGCAATAAGATGTAAAGCTACTCCGGTCCGGGCAACTTGGAGTTAGGTCGGTCCCAGTAATAGTCCGGTTGAGACGTATTGAGGTTAGAACGGCCAAAACACTGCTACTCGGTAGCTCGGTCTTGGAGTTGTGCCGGTCGCAATTTGTTAGTTCGGTCCAGTCGTGTTATGGGTTGAGCAGAGGAGAACCGAGATGAGGAGTAAAAGCAGAACCGAACTAAGAATAGTTCGGCCTAGTCAGTGGCTCTACATAGCCAAGCTTATTTCGGTCATATCGTAGTTCGGCCAAAGTAAAAACCATCCCACTTGGTTTAAGCAGTGGGGGGGGGGGATGTAAAAGGATAAGCATTATCCTTAGGAGTATGAATCCTAGGAGGACTCTGCATGGAGGAATAAGAGTCCTACTAGGATTGTGCCACACGGAACTTATAAAAAACTCACAAACATCACCTTGGAGGAGGTAACAGAACACAACACACAATTTTGCTTTCTGAAAACATAGAGCTTTGTCTATTTGTCAAGTTTACTGACTTAGGCATCGGAGAGGTTTCCGGCACACACCCGCCGGCTAGCTCATGTTTATATTTTCAGGTGACAAAGCGACGTCGTACGGAGGAGCGTGGACTTGGTCAACAGGATTATACGAGGAGAATTATTTCTTCCCCGTACATATATATATATATATATATATATATATATATATATATATACAAGTAACACAAAATCTTATATTTTTTATTCTCACTCATTAATTGTAAAGACAATTATAGCAGCATCTCTTTTACATTATATAAATTATTTTTTTTAATGTTATTAATGATTTTCTACCAAAAAAAAATGTAAATAAAGTCTAATTTTAATAATTTAATAATTTTGCTGGAAAAAAAAAATGAAATTCATTTACAATTCAGGTTTAACTCGGGTCGAACTTGGGCAGACAATCTCGGGTTATAATTCGAGCTTAGGCGGACCTGAGCAGGTCTCAGCACAACTTGGATTGGACTTAGACAACCTTCCAACCCGCCTGAGTTGCACCCCTATCCATGATTCAGGTTTTGCCAATTTCAAATGCAATTTCTTTGGTGAGTTGGCAATTTTACTTGCTCTTCTTGCAACAAGAGGCTTTTTTTTTTTTTTTTTTTTAGTGTTTAAATATTTCGAGTTCTGGCCAACATGTCTTCGTAATAGCGATGGCATCCTAGAATCATGGTATGCAAGAGCTAAGGGCCATGTTTATCTAGACATTTGCAATATGCTTGCTTTTTACTTCATTTTGAAACTTTTTACAAGAATGAAAAGCTAATGATGCATTACTTACCCTTGCGAAAGGGTATGATAAATAAGTTTGTTACTGAATGTTATTGGTTATTGACTGGTAGTATACAATGTACATAGAATAACATCACACAATGTTTCAAGTTGAGGGTCAATATATAAGAAATATCAAAATTTCCAACGAATTGTCAGAGATTTACAGCCTATTAGATTTGTGGTGGGCTTGATGGGCTAATATTTTAGATAGCCCACGTTTGCTGGGAAAAAAAAATTCAAATGAAAGCCACTACTTCTTACATTGGGAATGCTCAAGCAATCGATAGGTTTTTTTTAAGAGGACATCAACTTAAAATATGGTGGCTTTTATTTATAATATTTTGTTAATTTGTTCACCATTAATTGAATATGTATTTTTAATTTAACCAAATATAATAGTTTCGATGCACATTATGAACGAATTTAAAGTTGAGTCATGCTAATATAGATTGTCTATAAATTAGACCCAATCTTAAAATATTTAAAATTTTAATGCACTTTTTTTATATATTTTAAAATATTTTTACATAATTTCATAATTTTTAACATATTTTTTTATAATTGTACGTGTACATCAAGCAAGTTTAAGCCATATTTGATTTGATGTTTGATTTCTTACAAGGATTGGTCTTGTATTATTATATAGTTTATTGAATTATTTATTAGCCTCTGTTTGGCAAGTTGATTTTCAGGCTTTTTTGGCTATTTTAGCCACAAAAAACAAAATAGACTATTTTAGCCATAACAAACAAAACATCACATCCAACCTATAATCATTACATTCTTCTCTCACAAAAAAAGTCAAAAAAGCCAAAAAGTCAAAAAGCCCTTCCCAAACCAAGCTTTTTAGCCCAGGCTAAAATAGCCAAAAAAGCCAAAAATCCAAAAAGCCAACCTACTTCCCAAACCAAGCCTTAGTCTCATATTTTTTGATTAAAAAAAAGTTTTGGCTTCCTAATTTACGATTTTCTTTCGTTTCTTTTAGCTAAAATTTAATTTTCTTATTTACTAATTTTTTTAATTTCAATCGCATCCTGACAAACAACATAAACATAAATGAGAGGGTAATTTATGCCTATATCAGGCCGAGCTAAGTAGGAGACTTCTTTGTTAATTGGGCTGCAGGATGGACCAAGGTAAAAACAGATTGACTTCGGTCTAACAGGCTAAGCGTGTGGGCCGAGCTAGCAAGGCATTATGCTTGGAAGAGCCGAGCTAGCTTGGCATTGTACGCTTGAGCACCGAGCTAACTCCTACTTCATACTTGGTTAGCTCGGTATTAAGGAAACAGCCCGGTTGGAGTATGTCAAAACGAGGTACACGCAGTAAAAGGAAGAACCGAGTTAATTGGAGTTCGGTCTAGTTTGCGGCTTCAGCATGGCCATGTTAGCTCGGTCATATTGACATCCAACCGTGGTAAAACCATCTCACTTGGTTTAAGTAGTGAGGGGGGTGGTGAAGGATAAACATCATCTTTCAGGAGTGTGATTCTTGGAAGGACTCTACATGGAGGAGTAAGAGTCCTACTAGGATTGTGCCACGCGGAACTTATAAAAGCTCATAACATCACCTATGAAAGAGGTAACACAACTTTGATTCCTGAATTCACAGAGCTTTTGTCTATTGTCTATTATGCTGACTTAGGCATCGGAAGGGTTTCCGGTACACACCCGGAGGGATGCCAGGGAAGGCGGGCTAATAGCCCCCGTCGCTCTCAAAGTCCAGAACGACAGAAGCGGAGGTTAGACCCTCAAGTTTTGGAAGATCGCGTAAAGGAGCAGGATGAGATAATAAGAAGAATGGCGTCGTACATGGAGTCAATGAAGCGCCAGATAAAAGGAAAAGGGGTAGCGACAGAAGAGGGGCGCAAAAGCAACACGCCCCCTCGCCACTTAGAAAATTGTGGTAAGTATATCACACCATCGCAAGCAGAGAGTAGGAGCTTGAGAACAGGCGACACTCGATCGAGGACTTACAGGACTCGTTATTCCAGGTCTGAGAGAACGAGAACTGAGAGGTCACATACTGAGGGAAGCACCTATCGGCCCTCGCACACGCACCAGACATCATCTAGGCACACGGAGTTGCCCAGAACATCAGACTTATGAATTGTGCTTGAAGAAAGGGCACGATGGAAGGAGGATATCAGGGCACGCGACCCGCGCAGAGTCTCAGCCCTTCAGCTGTTGGCCCCTCGGACGCATGGGAGCGTCGAGGTAAGAATGCCAATACCGCGCCTTGCTTATGAACCAACGGACAAAGCATTAGTAAGGTTACATGGCTCGCCGTTCGTTCCGGCAATTGAGAACGCGCCATTTCCTTCAGGCTTCCTCTAGCCCATCTTTACGACTTATGAGGGGAAGACGGACCCCTACATGCACCTAAACCACTTTTGCCAGGTTATGACAGTATATCGGTGAAACGAGACTTTGATGTGCATCCTATTTTCGTCCAGCCTAGACGACCTGGGTCTAACTTGGTTCGAAAGGCTACCAGAAGGCAACATTGCCTCCTAGGCACAATTGGCAGAGGCATTCGTGACTAGGTTCAAAACGAATACCAAAACACCAGTAGAGATCGATTAGCTACTCTCCATTGACATGGGCGACAAGGAGACGCTGAGATCTTACAACAGTCGTTACTGGGAGACCTTCACCCAGATAGGAGATTGCCCCACCAATCTTACCATCGCGCAGTACAAAAGAGGGCTACCAGTCGGAAACAAGTTGAAGGATTCAATTACTATGGCGCTACCTCTCACGATGGAGGCCTTAATGGAGCGAGTACACCAACATATTCGTGTAGAGGAGGATGGCGCCCGTGGTAAAACAAAATCTGGCGCAGCAGCAACACCAGATAAAAAGACTACAACAAAGGTCAATACGGTAGAACGCCCCAGCAGGAATGGGCGAGGCAGGCGGGCCAACAAAGAGGACCCAGACAAAAAGTGGTTAAGAGTCTGCACCGCCATTACCACAGTATTCAAAAAACCAATCTACCAAATTCTCAGTGAAATACGTGATGAACCTTTCATCCGATGGCCAGCCAAATTGGGAGAAACCCAAAAAGACTACTACGAAAGGTCCCGGTGCACATTCCATGATGAAAAGGGGCACCGCACTGAAAATTGCACGTCGTTGAGGCAGCATTTGGAGGAGTTAGTGGCGGCTGGGCACTTGGACCAGTACATAGAAGGAGGAACACAGCCAGCCCCCCAAAACCACAACGTCCCAAACGGAATGCCGGTCGACGCCCCACCTCAAGGCGTAATTAACGTAATACATGGGGTATTCGAACCTGAGCAGGTATGTGAGCTCAGGGGCATGATCAAAAAGGCTAAACACTTAAGGGAGGTATTAAGTGCACAACCTGCCATCAAAAGGGGGAGAACAGAGGCCACGAATGTCATATCTTTTTCAGACAGAGACTTGGCAAGGATATATTGCCCTCACAACGATGCACTAGTTGTCACTCTCCGCGTCAAGGATTTCAACGTCAAACGGATTTTGATTGACATGACTGGTACAACCGAAATGGGGACGGAAAGTACTGCAGGAATTGTGCAACCCCTAATACATGACTCCCTGCTACAGTGAGAAAAAGAAGGAATAAACCAGGCCATCCCTAATGAAGACTCATCAACAAGTCATAACTTGGGACAGATAGACAGTGAAGAGCAAACCCTAACAGAAGGTGTGAACTTGGAAGAAAACATCAGCAACACTCACGACCCAAAGACATCATCCGACCCATCAACTTGCTGGAAGCTATTCGTGGGAGAGATATGGAAGCTCTTTGTGGATGGAGCATCTAACAGGTATGGTGCAGGACTCGGCATAGTCCTCATCTCACCAGATGGCCTAGTAGTGGAACAAGCAGTCAACCTTGGCTTCCCAGCATCAAACAACGAGGCGGAGTATGAAGCACTTTTAGCGGGCCTGAAATCAGCACTCTATTTGAAGGCCACCGAGCTAATGGTTTACAGTGACTCCCAGCTAGTTGTAAACCAAATTTCAGGTGATTATGAGGCAAATGATGAGAGAATGGCTAAGTACCAGGAATTAGTAAAGAAGGAGATCATGAAGTTCGAAGTAGTGCGGATAGAGCAGATCGGCTGGGAAGAAAACAATAGAGCAGACGAACTAGCAGGCTTTGCTTCAATGGCAGACACATCCATCCCACATCCGTTACTGATTGACTTTCTACCAAGACTAAGCATTGAAGAACCTGAAGAAGCCGAAGTATGTTATGCCGAACTAGGTCCTTCTTGGATGGATTCCATTATAGTATTCTTAAATGACGGTATCTTACCCGAAGAGAAGAAAGAGGCCAACAAAATAAGAGCAAAGTCGCAGCGATTTTGGCTCTCTCCGTCAATGGCCTTTACAGGACCTTACTTAAAATGCATCCATCCCAGCAAGGTTGAGGCATTCTTGTTCGAGATATACAAAGGCGTATGCGGAAGTCACCAAGGGGGGAGATCATTGGCTTACAGAGTAATTTCGCAGGGATATTGGTGGCCTTACATGCAAGCAGATTCAGAAAAGTATGTCAAAAAGTGCGAGAAATGTCAGAAGTTCGCACACCAAATACATCAGCTAGCCAGAGAGCTTCTACCTTTAACTAGCCCATGGCTCTTCGTAATGTGGGGCTTGGACATAGTAGGACCACTTCTAACGGCACCCGGCAACAGAAAGTTCTTTCTTGCAGTAACAGATTACTTTACAAAATGGGTGGAGGCAGAAGCACTAGCATCAATAAAGGAGAAAGATGTGAAGAAGTTCGTCTGGCAGAATATCATCACTCGGTTCGGCATACCAAAAGCTCTAATATCTAACAACGACACTCAGTTTGATGGCAAAATTTTTAGAGGCTTTTGTGAAGAATACAAGATAGAATTCTACAACTCTACACCGGCATATCCCCAAGCAAATGGCCAGGCGGAAGCATCAAACAAAGTCGTCTTGGATGGATTGAAGAAAAGATTAGAGAAAGCAAAAGGAAAGTGGGCTGATGAGCTTCCTCATGTTTTATGGGCTTATAACACCATATCTCGGCGATCAATTGGAGAAACACCATTCTCCTTAGCCTACGGCATGGAAGCAGTAATCTCACTAGAAATTGGCCTCCCTACCATCAGAAGCGAAAATTTTGACCCAGAGTTAAATAGAGAAGCCATAGCATTGGAGCTCGACCTTGCAGAGGAAAGAAGAGAAACAACACTGGTTCACATTGCCTCATACTAGCAAGAGTTATCCAAAAAATATAACAAGACAGTACATCCAAGGTAATTCAAGATTGGAGATTGGGTGCTGCGCAAAATAATGGGAAATACTCTAGTACTCGGAGACGGCAAGTTAGGGCCTAATTGGGAAGGACCATACAAAGTGGTAGGATTAGCAGGAAAATGGACATACCACTTGGAGGATGGAGAAGGCAAGGCCATTCCCAGGCCATGGAACACTGCCAATCTCAAACTATTTTATTTTTAGTTTTTCTTAAAAGTACTTGTAATTTTTCTTTTTTAATAAAACAAGTAGTTTCTTTTTCAGCATAAATTGTTTTCGTCTGTAAAAATAGTTTTAGGGAACTAGGGGCAATAAAATCATAGTTGGTTGGAA
This sequence comes from Camellia sinensis, assembly GCF_055761805.1. Taxonomy (NCBI): domain Eukaryota; kingdom Viridiplantae; phylum Streptophyta; class Magnoliopsida; order Ericales; family Theaceae; genus Camellia; species Camellia sinensis. The sequence continues at coordinate 133,289,540 of NC_138974.1, forward strand.
AAACCAACACTTCTCCTAAGCCAAGATAAGGATCAAGGCTGCAATACGTTTGACAGGAATAACCAAACACTTCGCCCTAGGTTGGCAGGAATAACCAACTTTGAGTTCTCTTCAGCTAGGATTAGGATCTGGGCTGAAGAGGTTGGCTGGAAAAACCAACACTCTTCTTAAGCCGAGGATAAGGATCTAGGCTGCGGGACGTTTGGCAGGAATAACCAAACACTTCACTCTAAGTCGGCAGGAATAACCAACTTTGAGCTCTCTTCAGCTAAGATCAGGATTTGGGCTGAAGAGGTTGGCTGGAAAAACCAACACTCTTCCTAAGCCGAGGATAAGGATCTACGCTGCAGGACGTTTGGCAGGAATAACCAAACACTTCACTCTAAGTTGGTAGGAATAACTAACTTTGAGCTCTCTTCAACTAGGATTAGGATTTGGGCTGAAGAGGTTGGCTAGAAAAACCAACACTCTTTCTAAGCCGAGGATAAGGATCTAGGCTGCAGGACGTTTGGCAGGAATAACCAAACACTTCGTTCTAAGTTGGTAGGAATAACCAACTTTGAGCTCTCTTCAGCTAGGATTAGGATCTGGGCTGAAGAGGTTGGCTGGAAAAACCAACACTCTTCCTGAGCCGAGGATAAGGATCTAGGCTGCAGGACGTTTGGCAGGAATAACCAAACACTTCACTCTAAGTTGGCAGGAATAACCAACTTTGAGTTCTCTTCAGCTAGGATTAGGATCTAGGCTGAAGAGGTTGACTGGAAAAACCAACACTCTTCCTAAGCCGAGGATAAGGATCTAGGCTGCAGGACGTTTGGTAGGAATAACCAAACACTTCACTCTAAGTTGGTAGGAATAACCAACTTTGAGCTCTCTTCAGCTAGGATTAGGATCTGGGCTGAAGAGGTTGACTGGAAAAACCAACATTCTTTCTAAGCCGAGGATAAGGATTTAGGCTGCAGGACGTTTGGCAGGAATAACCAAACACTTCACTCTAAGTTGGCAAGAATAACCAACTTTGAGCTCTCTTCAGCTAGGATTAGGATCTGGGCTGAAGAGGTTAGCTGGAAAAACCAACACTTCTCCTAAGCCGAGGATACGGATCTAGGCTGCAGGATGTTTGGCAGGAATAACCAAACACTTCGCTCTAGGTTGGCAAGAATAACCAACTTTGAGCCCTCTTCAGCTAGGTTTAGGATCTGGGCTGAAGAGGTTGGCTGGAAAAACCAACATTTATTGCTCTTCAGCTGAGATAAGGATCTAGGATGAAGAGGTTGGCTGGAAAAACCAACATTTATTGCTCTTTAGTCAAGATAAGGATCAAGGCTAAAGAGTGGTTGGCTAGAAAAACCAACACTTAAGTACTCCTCCGCCGAGATAAAGATCAAGGCTGAATAGTGGTTGGCTGGAAAAACCAACACTTAGTACTCCTCAGCCGAGATAAGGATCAAGGCCGAGGAGTGGTTGGCTGTAGTAACAACTTTTGGTAATCTTCAGCCGAGGTAAAAACCTAGGCTGAAGAGGTTGGCAGGTATTATCGGAGATTTCAAGGATAAGACCGAGATAGGTATCTCGGCCAGAATGTGTTATGCTACGTTAAGATTAAATTTGGAAAGTAAATGCAAGTATGGAAGTAAACCGAAACAACAGTTGAAACAAAAGAAGCTTTCATTCAAAGTTTAAAAGTATAAAGGATGGGACTCAGCCCGGTTACAGTTTCAGTTTTTTTCCTAAAATAAAAAGAAAGAAAATACAAGATCAAGCAAAGAGGTCATCAAGATCCGCATCCAAGTCAACTTGAAGCCCAGTTTTAGCAGGAAGCTCGGTCACATTGTCAACCAAGCCTTCCACCGGTGGCTTTACCCAAGCTGACTCAACAGCGGGATCATTGACGACCGGGGCATTGTTGGGCTCACATTCTTCTTCGTCATCCTCAGCCTGAAGAAATTTTTGTTGAATGACCTGGGCATACTCTGCCATGTAGCTCGGTATGTAGTATGGATGAGGGTTTTGGAAGACCTCGGTCTCTGGACCATGACCGAGCTGTGCCATCGCCTCCTTCTACCCACACTTGAAGAATATATCTTTGGCAGCTTCGCATTGTTTGATCTAAGTGGTCTTGCCCTTCTTATAGCCGCGGTCTTCTGTGTCTTCTGCCTTCTTCTCCAATTCCTTTATCTCGTCGTTCTTCTTTCCCTCGAGCTTGGCTAGCTCGCGCAGGTATTTGTCTTTCAGCACGGCCGCAGTCTTTTGCTTATCTGCTTCGGCTGTATTGACCAGGCCAGTAAGCCGAGCTACTTCGGCTTGTAGCTCGACCATCTTCTGTTGGGATTCTTTTAGGTCGGCCGTTTTAGCATTGGCCTCTACCATGGCTTGCCTTGTGGTCTTTCGAAGTTTCAATACGCGTTTGTGGGCGATGTGGTTCTTCTGTAAGGCTTACAAAAGGAGAGAAACAATTTTGAGATGAACCGAGCAAAAAGATGTTGAAATTTGGAGAAGGAAAAGGCGAACTTACCAATACCATTGATTTTGTAGCCGAGCGAATGGCCTTTAGCTCGGTAAAATGATCGTGGTGATCCATATCGGTTGGAAGGCAGACACTCTTGGCCAGATTAAAGGCCAGCAAATGGTCTTTTTCCGCGACAACTGTGTCGGAGTCAGTAGTAGCGTGGTTCTTGTATGTGACCTTAGGCACCCACTTGGAGGAGCTATCTCGGTCAGAGCGCTCTGGTTGTGGGCTTAGTTGTGTGGATTGGGGAATGGTGGTTTCATCTTCGTCAACAAAGCGTGGCTCGGTTGTGGAAGTCCGAGCACGCTTGCTTGGGCGGGATGATGAAGGCTGATGAGATGGTAGGGCTACCACAGTCTCTTGAGTCTGACCGGTTTGTGGTACTTCGGGCTGGTTTTGTCACGACCCAAACCCGGCCCTATGGGTTTAGCACCGTAACCGGCCAGTAATCCGAGATTACCGAAGGCCTGCTTAACAGTAATACAGTAAAACAGAGTACAGGGCCTGGCGGAAGCCAATACAGTAATTAAACAATGTCCAATGAGCTGTGACAGTCTGTATGCCAAAAAGATTTTTCATGCATTCATACATATACAAACAGTACAGTCTATACAAAATTTACAGTCACACAGTACAGGGACCTAATCCCTTGATAACAGTACAGTTAGCAACTGACAGTCTATACAGTAATCCAAACAGTATGGAGACAGACGGGGGAAAACAAACAAAACACCCCAAAGCCATAGCATGGCAACTCGGAACCTCGCAGTAAGGCACAAAGGCTGGCTTGACAAAACTGGAGTCTAACCCACGCTCCTAGCTCCGATCTGGTGGCTGAGCACCTACATATATATATAAACAGTGAGCTAAAGCCCAGTGAATAACATAATGCGTAAAGAGGTTTAGAATGAATGTCCTTACGGTAATGAAAACAGTTCAATTCAATCAGTATTTCAGTTGTTCAGTACAGTAAACAGTCATATGTGGTATATCCATTAGCATAACAGTAACAGTAGGTCTTAAAAGACCGAACAGTAATGATGGCCATCAGTCAGTAAACAGTAGTGGCTCCACGAGGGAACCGACAGAGATCTCTGTAACAGTAACAGTAACAGTAAACAGTAGGTACTAAGGATGCCACAGTACAGTTCAGAAATAAAGGACATACATTCATTCAGTAATACCAGTTCAGTAAACAGTTCAGTTCAGTATTCAAAAGATATCAGTTGAACATATCTTTACACAGTTGTTACTCACAGAGTTTGGGCTACGGTATGCTAGAGCGTGTCTCCCCAGTCGCCAACCCTACACAGTTCACAGGTTGAACACACTAAGCTACACAGTTGGGAAATATCATAACTTAATCCCTAATTTGCCTTGGTGTGTTCTACAACGATATCCTCATCAAGATGTCTTAAACTAGGCCTAAGAATGCCTAGGATGGGATGAGGATGCAAAAATACACTTAGAAAACATTTTGCAAACTTTGCTGAAAATAGGAGCCTCGCTCGAGCGAGACTTTCTTCGCTCGAGCGGAAGTCCAAAATCAAAGGCTTCGCTCGAGCGAGGAATCCTTCGCTCGAGCGGTCTGTCGAAACAGTAAAAATACTGGATGCTGTGATTTTGCGCGCGATGGTCGCTCGATGGTCGCTCGAGCGGAGCCCTGGACAAAGGTGCTCGCTCGAGCGGGGAATCCTTCGCTCGAGCGAGGAAGCCAAATCTGGAATTTCCAGATTTGCCTCCCAAGCTCAAACCAAGCATTCTACCACTCCAAACTCGACCTCTTGGGCCCAAATTCTGGAAAACATAACTAAATTCAATGTATAACAAGTTTCAAAGCTCAATTTATGAATTCAAGCCCCAAAGGTGAGTCAATTAAAACCATATTTAAACCCAATTTCAAACCATTTTCCAAGAACAATATGAACATGCAACATGCATGATCTTAAATCATTTTCAAAGCTTTAATACTGTTTCAAAAGAGCTTAAACCTTCAAAAACAAGATTAACTCATGGGGTACCACAAAATTATGAACATGCATGCACCATTATACCATGAATTCAACTCAAAACTCATTAATTCAAACATGCATGCATGAAATGAGCTTCAATTCACCATTAATGACCCAAATCATGACTTAGCTCTACAATCTAACCTGGACCATGCAACAATCAACTCAAAACATGAACAAGAAGACAATGGAGCTACCTTTAGTCTTGTAGTTCAAGAAGGGAGCTCAAATATGCAATCTCCTTAACAATTTCTTCAATTTCCAAACAATTCTACAAGTGAACTCAAGACTCTCACTTCCTCTCTCTCTAAATTCGGCTAGAACAAGAAGAAATGGTTGATGAAATGTTTTGATAAAGCATACACAAGGCTTCAAATATGAGTAAACAAAGGCCCCACTAGATGGCAAAAGTGTAATTACGTCAAACTCTTTAATTAGCTTATTTTAATCTAATTTAATCATACCCAATCAGTTTTCAGGTAAATACACCATAAAATCACATTAATTACGAGGGTCATGGAACATCAATCAGTTTCTAATTCGGCCGCCGATAAGGCCTTCAATTAGCAGTTTAAACATATAAGCATGAACAGATAATCATACAGTCAAACAGATAGAATGCAATTTAACTAACATATACTCAATCAATTCGGTTTCCAATTTCAGTCAGTCAGTTCAGTACTTTAATCAGTTCAATTATCAGTCATAATCAATTCAGTTTAACGATAATCGATGGTTATCGGTAATCAATCAGTCATAAGTCGGTAAACAGTATGAGGGTTGTTACAGTCTCCCCTCCTTATAAAGAGTTTAGTCCTCTAAACTCGAGTTACCTTCATTCTGGAAGAAAACAGGATTCAGTGGAAACAGTTCAGGATATCGTTTGGCCATGTCATCTTCCCTTTCCCAAGTGGCATACACGCCACCGTGATTTTGCCAGTCAACTTTCACTAACGGGATCTCTTTGTTCCTCAGTTTCTTGATTCGTCTGTTTACAATCTGTATAGGCCGTTCCTCGTAAGTGTAGTCATCACTCAACACTACGCGGGTAGGCTCTATTACATGGAAGGGATCCCGGAGATAATCCCTTAACATAGAAATGTGGAAAACATTATGCATGTGTTCCATTTCAGGAGGAAGCGCAACTTGATACGCCACCGGATTGATTTTCTCGATAATCTCATACGGTCCGACATATCTCGGCGCTAACTTGCCTTTGACTCCAAAGCGAGTCTGGCCTTTCATTGGTGTCACTTTCACAAAAACGTGATCACCCACTTCATACTCTCTGTCCCGTCTTCTGACATCTGCATAACTTTTCTGTCTGCTCTGTGCAGTTTTCAGTCTCTGTTGTATCAGTTTCACTTTCTCAGTCGTTTCATACACAATCTCGGGCCCGAGCAAAGGCCCATCTCCAACTTCTGCCCAGCAAATTGGAGACCTACATTTCCTGCCATACAATGCCTCGAAAGGCGCCATACCTATACTCGAATGGTAGCTGTTGTTGTAGGCGAATTCAGCCAAAGGTAAATGACTTTCCCAATTTCCCTGAAAATCAAGGACACACATTCTCAGTAAATCCTCCAGAGTTTGGATGGTCCTTTCTGATTGGCCATCTGTCTGAGGATGATAGGCACTACTCAGCCTCAATTCAGTACCCAATGCAGTCTGTAGGCTTTGCCAAAACCTCGATGTAAACTTCGAATCCCTGTCAAAAACAATAGACACAGGCACTCCATGCAGTCTCACAATTTCATCAATATAGATAACAGCCAATTTGTCCGCATTATAGATTGTCTTGACAGGTAAGAAGTGAGCAGATTTGGTTAGTCTATCAACAATAACCCAAATTGAATCCATACCTTTTCTGGAGCGAGGCAATCCAACGATAAAATCCATCGTGATATGCTCCCATTTCCACTCTGGTATGGGTAGGGGTTGCAATAGTCCGGCAGGTCGTTGATGTTCAGCTTTGACCTGTTGGCAATGAAGACATTTGGATACAAAATCAGTAATTTCTTTCTTCATTCCCGGCCACCAGAAATTCTGTTTCAGATCTTGGTACATTTTCGTATTCCCCGGATGGATAGACAATTTCGAATTGTGGCCTTCTTGCAGAACTCTTCTTTTCAGTTCAGTATCATTTGGTACACACAGTCTTTCTTGAAATTTCAGTACATTATTCTCAAATTTGAATCCCGGTCTTGGTTTAGATTCTCTTTCTTCGATGATCTTTTTCAAGAAGTCATCCAGTTGCTGTTTCTTTTTAATCTCCTCAATCGGCGTCGGTTGAGCAGAAATAGCAGCTAAGATTCCACATTGTTCTCGTAAAACAATTTCGATTTCAGATTTTTCAAGGTCACAAAGCAACTCTTTCTGTCCTGTAAGCAAACAGGCTAAGTTTTCAATCGATTTCCGGCTCAATGCATCGGCAACGGTATTGGCTTTTCCCGGATGGTACAATATCTGTAGGTCATAGTCTTTAATCAGTTCCAGCCATCTCCGCTGTCTCATGTTCAGTTCTTTCTGTGTGAAGAAATACTTTAAACTCTTGTGGTCAGTGTATACTTCACATGTCACCCCGTACAGATAGTGACGCCAGATTTTCAGTGCAAATACTACTGCAGCAAGTTCCAGATCATGGGTCGGGTAGTTCTTTTTGTGCGGTCTCAGTTGTCGGGAAGCATAAGCGATAACCTTCCCATTCTGCATTAAAACACATCCCAAACCCTTATGAGAAGCATCACTAAATACAGTATAACCATCCGTACCTGATGGTAAGGTCAAAACCGGTGCAGTCACAAGTCGAGTTTTCAACTCTTGGAATGCTGATTCCCTTTGGTCAGTCCAGTCAAATGATGTCCCCTTCTGAGTTAACTGAGTCAATGGTAGGGCAATCTTGGAGAAATCTTTGACAAATCTTCTGTAATATCCAGCCAATCCCAAAAAGCTTCGGACTTCAGTCACATTTGTTGGTCTAGGCCAGTTCACTACAGCTTCAATTTTCTGCGGATCAACAGAAATCCCATCTTTGCTAACAACATGCCCCAAAAACATAACATGGTCAAGCCAAAATTCACATTTAGACAGCTTAGCATACAGTTTCTGTTCCCTTAAGGTTTGTAGGGCAAGTCTCAGATGATGTTCATGTTCTTCTATACTCTTGGAGTAAATCAATATGTCATCAATAAATACAACAATAAAGTCATCAAGGTACGGTTTAAAAATTCTGTTCATGAGGTCCATAAATGCAGCTGGGGCATTCGTGACTCCGAATGGCATAACTAAAAATTCATAATGTCCATACCTCGTTCTAAAAGCAGTTTTATCAATGTCATCTGATTTAACTTTCAACTGATGGTATCCGGATCTGAGATCAATCTTCGAAAATACTTTAGCACCCTGTAATTGATCAAACAGGTCATCAATACGCGGTAATGGGTATTTATTCTTTACAGTTACCTTGTTCAATTCACGGTAATCAATGCACAGTCTCAGCGAGCCATCTTTCTTCTTTACAAACAAAACAGGAGCGCCCCATGGCGAAGTGCTAGGCCTGATAAACTTCTTATCCAGCAGTTCCTGCAGTTGCACTTTCAGTTCTTTCAGTTCAGTTGGAGCCATTCGGTAAGGAGCTTTAGAAACTGGTTGTGTTCCGGGAATCACATCAACGGTAAATTCAATCTCCCTGTCAGTCAAATCTCCTGGAAGATTATCTGGAAAAACATCTGGAAATTCTCTGACTATAGGAACACAATTCACATCAATTTTAACACTATCCTCAGTAGACGCAGTCAGCACAGAACACAGATACCCTTTACACCCTGAGAGGGTGATTTATGATCTGGAGTTGGGCCGAGATATCGACCGATCAGGTTGAGAGCCCAGCAGTGCATTGGGCCGAGATGATCCATTGTTCGCCCAGAGAAGGGCTGCCAAAACTTGGGCCGGGCAGAGTTTGGACCGAGTGTGTGCCACCCCGGACCGTACAGAAATTGCTCGGCCAGGAAGTGACCGGTCAGACCAGGATGCTCGGTCCGAGGATGGTCGAAGCCAGACAGGCTGAAAGACCGGCGCCCGGAAAGGCGCGGTCAGCCGAGGTAGTTGATTGACCGGCAGGAAGGCCAACCAAAGGAGGTGCCCGGGCTAGGCTTTGCCGAGATGCCCCCTAGCCCGGTCATCCACGTGTTTGTCCGGCTAGGCGCATGAGTATGAAGCATGACATGGCCGAGGGAGAGCAGCTCGGCTGCCGAGCTCCAGCTGCGAAGTCAGGCAGTTGAGGTTAGGTGGTGAATGGCATGGTTTATGCTGACAGATGGGATAGCAGAGCCACGTGTCAGGAGACGACTGGGAGTGGATATGGGGGTCAGAAGGTATATAAGCATGACTGCGCCCCCCATACGCAACACACGAACATATCTGTAAGAAATCCTTACACTAAAACACTCTCCCTTCTCTCTATTCCCTCTAAGGTGTGTGCTAACTTGACCGTCGGAGGGTTTTTCCGGCCACACATCGCCGGGTAGCTCACCGTTATTTGTGCGCAGGTGATCGGATATCGACGGAGCTAGGAAGAAAGGAATACGGGCACGCCGGAATATTTGCTCCCCGTACAATTGGCGCCGTCTGTGGGAAGTTCTCAGACAAAACCTTGTCTTCCAGGTTCATCTGATCGCCGTCCATGGCGAACAACGACGAGTTCCCGTTGTCCGCCATCGACGGAGCCACCCCGGAGTATACCCGAAGGAGAGAGGGACCTCCTGCCGTCCATCCAATGGCTGACTTGGGGACGCCCACTGGAGGACAGTCAGGAGACGCGCGGGATAAGCGCGGAAGGAGTCATGGGCGTTCACGGAGTCTAGACGGTCACCGGCGAAGAGACTCATACGCCAGGCGACTGGAAAGCAAGTTAAAGGACCAAGACGCTGTCATCAGGTGGATGGCGGCGGAGATGGAGGATCTTAAGCGGCATGTCAAAGGGAAAGGTGTAGCTGGAGTGGGAGACCACAGTGAGCGCACCCCGTCCCGCCGGTCAGACGATCAGAGTCAGTGACGTACTCAGTCCATTTCCATCACCAGGAGTTACCAGGTTGGTGATTCCGACGTGCATGCAGAAAAGTCTAGCGCGCAAGACAGTACCTACAAACCCTCACGTCCGGCGACGACGTCGAGGTACTCTTATTCTGCTCAGTCAGAGGACCTACGGGCAGTGTTAAGGGAGCGGGCTCGCCGGCGCGAAGCTCAGAGAATACTAGCTTTCCAGCGGCTCTCCTACGGGGCTCACGCCAGTGAGGAGGTCGGAATGCCTCCACCCCGCCAAGCAGTGCTAATACTTGAAGATACAGACCTGGCCAGGCTGAGTGCCACCCCATTTTCCCTGGAAATAGAAACAACACCGCTTCCGGCAGGCTTCCACCAGCCTAAGTTCACGCTCTACGACGGCAAAACCGATCCTTATATGCATGTGAGCCACTTCCGTCAGGTCATGGCCGGACATAGGCGAAATGACGGACTTATGTGCCTAATCTTCCCGTCCAGTTTAGGTGAGCTGGGCTTAAAGTGGTTTGAGAGGTTGCCGGAAGGGAGCATACAACGGTGGCATCAGTTGGCCGAAGCGTTTGTTACGCGCTTCAAAACTAACACAAAAACGCCAAAGGAAGTCGATCACTTGCTGAGTGTCAAGATGGAACCGTGCGACACACTGAAGGCATACAATTCAAGGTATTGGGAGACCTTCAACGAGATCCTGGATTGCCCGGTCAACCTTGCAATCACGCAATATAAGCGTGGTCTCCCGGTCGGACATAGACTGCGGGACTCGCTTACCATGCACCAACCGACCTCCATGGGCCAGCTCATGCAGCGCATCAATGAGCACATCCGAGTAGAGGATGATGCGTCAGCTTCCACCGTGAAGGCCACTCCGGTCGGAACAGACAAGAAGACAGCAGACAAAGTGCACGCAGTTGGGCAAGAGTCCAGCCGCTCAAATGACCGAGCAGAGGAATCAGACCGAGGTTCAAATCGTAAAAACCGGGGTAGAGGACGTCGGAATGACCGGGATGACTACCCCCGTGATGACGTTGAGGACGCAAACAGGAGAATGAAGGCAAGGACTGGCATAACCACGGTCTTCAAGATTCCAATCTATCGCATACTTAGCGAAATCCGAGACGAGGAGTATGTCCGGTTTCCTGCTAAGTTGGGCGATGGACAAAAGGGGTACAATCCGCGGTATCGTTGTACGTTTCACCGGGAGAGGGGCCACCGGACTGAGGATTGTTTGCCTTTGCGACAACATTTGGAAGAATTGGTTGCGGCCGGGCATCTGGACCTTTACATTGATGGCGGCGTGAAACCAAATCAGGCTCCGGTCGATCCCAGGGGACAGGATGACCGAGATGCACCACCACAAGGAGTTATTAATGTCATCCACGGCATCGTGGAACCGGAGCGCGTTTGCGAACTCCGGGGCATGATCAAGAAGGCAGAGCATATGAGGGAAGTTTTGTCAGTACAGCCTGCCATCAAAAGGGGGAAGACAGAGGAGAAAGATGTGATTAGTTTCACCTCAAGGGATTTAGAGCGTATCCAGACGCCGCACAACGATGCTCTTGTAGTAACATTACGCGTCAAAGAATTTGATGTTAGACGGATCTTGATCGATCAGGGAAGCTCGGTCGAGATCATGTATTATGATGCGTTCAAACAGCTCAAACTCCGTGAGACAGACTTGGCTCCGGCCACTTCGCCACTGGTTGGATTTAACTCGCAGCCGGAGTGGCCATTGGGAAAGATTATCCTGCCGGTCAAAGCGGGATCCGTGGTCAAGCAAGTGGAGTTTTGGGTGCTACAAATGCCTTCAACGTACAACCTTATCCTTGGAAGAGGATGGCTTCACGCCATGCAAGCCGTAGCATCGACCTACCACCAGGTGATGAGATTCCCCTCGGCTATGGGGGCAATCGAGGAGATTTGGGGTGATCAGGTCATGTTCAAGCAGTGCTTCGTGGCGGTCAACGGGAGCCGGGCTGCCAAAGGATTCGTTCAAATGATCGAGGGACCGGAGGATCGGAGTGTCTTGGATGATGTTGGCACCAAAGCAGAAGACAAGGCTGTTGAAGAATTGGTTGAGGTGCGGATTGATGCCGAGCAGCCGGACAGATTCTTCTTGCTCGGTTCAAGTCTCTCGGCCATGGAAAGAACCGATATGATTGAGTTTTTGATGGCGAACATCGAAGTCTTTGCATGGTCGCCCTACGACATGCCTGGTCTTGACCCAAGCTTTATCTGCCATCACCTCAATGTCTTCCCTGGAGCAAAGCCAGTCATCCAGCGAACAAGGAGATCGGCGCTGCATCACGCCGAGGTAGTAGCAGAGGAGGTAAAGAACTTGCTTGAGGCACGAGCAATACAGGAAGTGCACTACCCTCGGTGGATTTCCAACACGGTAGTGGTGCCCAAGAAAAATGGAAAGTGGCGAGTTTGTGTCGACTACAAGACAGTCAACCGAGCTTGTCCGAAAGACAACTTCCCTTTGCCGCGCATTGACCAGCTAGTGGATTTGACGGCTGGACACAATCGGCTCAGTTTCTTGGATGCGTACCGCGGCTATCACCAGATTGCCATGCATGGGCCTGACCAAGAGATCACCTCTTTCATGACTCCAAGGGGACTTTTCTGCTATCGAGTTATGCCCTTTGGTTTGAAAAACGCCGGGGCAACCTTTCAGAGGATGGTGACCAAAATGTTCGCTCCTTTGCTCGGCCGGACAATGGAGGCTTACATCGATGATATGGTGGTAAAGAGCCGACATGAGGCACACCATTTGTCCGACTTAGCCAAGATGTTCGCCATTCTGAAGAAGCACAAGCTGCGCTTGAACGCCTCGAAGTGTGCCTTTGGCGTGGGATCCGGGAAATTTTTGGGATTCTTAGTCACGAACCGAGGCATCGAAGCAGACCCTACTCAGATCAGAGCCGTGCAAGAATTGAAACAACCCAGCTCGGCTAAGGACGTGCAGCATCTGGCCGGGATGGCCGCCGCGCTTAATCGATTTATAAGCCGGTCATCAGATCGCTGCCGCCCTTTCTTTCAAGCATTGAAGTCAAAGTTCTCATGGGATGACGAGTGTGACCGAGCTTTGGCCGAGCTCAAAGATTATTTGTCTTCTCCGCCGCTGTTGGTTACACCAGAGCCCGGTGAGGAACTCTACCTTTACCTTGCCGTCTCCCAGCACGCAGTAAGTGCGGTGTTAGTCCGGGCTGAAGGAATCAAGCACCTCCCAATTTTTTACGTAAGTAAGACCTTGCTGCCGGCTGAGACGAGGTACTTGCCGCTGGAAAAGCTTGCGTTAGAACTGATGATGGCTTCGAGGAAATTGGCACATTATTTTCACGCCCATACCATCGTCGTACTGACCGAGTTCCCCTTCAAGGCCTTGTTTGAGCGCGCAGACTTTTCAAGCCGAATATTAAAATGGGCGGTCGAGTTGGGACAGTTCGATGTGAAGTTCCAGCCGCGCACCGCAATCAAAGCCCAAACCTTGGCCGATTTTGTTGCCGAGTTCTCACCTGGCACTCATCCGGTATGCCCGGTTGACATTGCCGAGGCAGATGATGAGACGCCCACAATGCCAACCGAGGAACTACCAGCTGTAGAAGGTCGCGCCGCGGAGTTAGCGCGCACCATCGAAATTCCCTCAGTTTGCACGGTAATACCTCCCGGTGCTGCGATGACGGAGTTGTGTATCACCAACCCATCCACTCTGTCCGGTACCGCATCACCAAGGGGGGAAGGAATGGTTCCACACAGCTCAGAACTTGATGATTCGCCTACGGACTTGGGCATTCTGAACCAACTTGCTGAGTCCGGTGCCGAATCCTCAAGGGGGGGAGGAATGGTTCCAGGCAGCTCAGAACCTGCGGCCGGCTTCACATCGCAACCTGGTGATTCGCCTACGGACTTGGGCATTACGGACCAACTTGCTGAGTCCGGTGTCGAATCACCAAGGGGCACTGAATTTGAACCGGTCAACACCAAACTTGACACCGCACAGCCGAGCAGTTGTGATCCCATTGCCCTTCGCAACTCTCAGGACCCATCTGACTGCTGGAAGCTTTTTGTGGGGGACATGTGGAAGGTTTTTGTTGATGGAGCATCCAACCGTCATGGTGCCGGCCTAGGTATCGTTCTTATATCCCCGGACAGCCTAACCATTGAGCATTCTATCACACTCGGCTTTCCAGCGTCTAACAACGAGGCTGAGTACGAGGCGCTTCTTGCTGGGCTCAAGAGCGCAATTCAAATGAAGGCTGCCGAGCTTCTGGTATATAGTGATTCCCAGCTTGTGGTTAACCAAGTTTCAGGGATTTATGAAGCGAAGGACGACAGGATGGCGAAGTACCAAGCTCTGGTCAGGGACCATATCAAGCAGTTTGAGGCAATCAGAGTCCAGCGGATTGGCCGGGAAGAAAACAGCCGGGCTGATGAACTCGCCGGCCTCGCTTCCATGGTAGATAGCACGTCTCCAAACCCCCTGTTGATTGACTTTCTTCCGCGGCCAAGCATTGAAAACACCGGGCAGACGGATGTACTCTGCGCCGAGCTAGGTCCTTCATGGATGGAGCCCTTGATCTTGTTCCTCAGAGACCGGACTCTTCCAGCGGACAAGAAAGAAGCACACAAAATCCGGGTGAAGTCAGAGCGGTTTTGGCTCTCTCCATCAGGCGCGTTGTATAAGAAGTCCTTCACCGGTCCGTATCTCAAGTGCGTGCACCCGAACAGTGTGGAGGCCTTCTTGTTTGAAATTCATGAAGGCATTTGTGGCAGCCACATCGGGGGCAGGTCCTTGGCCTACCGAGCTATTTCGCAGGGGTACTGGTGGCCGTGCATGCAGGCCGACGCGCAAAAATATGTCCGCAGGTGCGAGAAATGCCAGAAATTCGCCCATCAGATCCACCAGCCTGCCAGGGAACTTCTTCCCCTCACCAGTCCTTGGCCTTTCGCCATGTGGGGGCTAGATATAGTGGGACCATTGCCAACAGCACCGGGCAACCGGAAATTCTTCATCGCGGCCACAGATTACTTCACAAAGTGGGTTGAAGCTGAGCCCTTGGCAACCATCAAAGAGAAAGACGTGAAGCGATTTGTCTGGCAGAACGTTGTCACGCGGTTTGGCGTCCCCAAGATTTTGATCTCTGACAACGGCACCCAGTTTGACAGTCGCCTATTCAGAGGATTTTGTGAAGATCTGAAGATAGAATTCTACAACTCCACCCCGGCCTACCCGCAGTCCAATGGTCAAGCCGAAGCGTCGAACAAGACTATCCTGGATGGGTTGAAGAAACGGCTGGAAAAGGCCAAGGGAAAGTGGGCTGAGGAATTGCCCAGTGTACTTTGGGCATACCGAACAACCCCGCGACGTTCAACCGGGGAAACTCCATTTGCTTTGGCTTACGGCATGGAGGCGGTCATACCCTTGGAAGTTGAAATACCTACCCTCAGAACCGAGAGTTTTGAGCCCGAGCTAAATGCCGAGGCCATTGCCTTGGAGCTGGACCTAGCAGAAGAGCGCCGGGAGAAAGCCCTCATCCATGTGGCCGCCTACCAACAAGAGCTCTCCAAGAAGTATAACAAGACAGTGCACCCCAGACCGTTCAAAGTTGGAGATTGGGTTTTGAGGAAGATTATGGGCAACACCTTGGTGCCAGGAGAAGGCAAACTAGGGGCAAATTGGGAAGGACCCTATAAGATCACTGGTCTGGCTGGCAAGGGGGCTTACCACTTGGAGGATCTAGAGGGAAGAGCCATACCCCGGCCATGGAATGCGGCCAACTTGAAATTGTATTATTTTTAAGCTTTTTACTTTCCTCTTTTTGTAAAGCAATTTTTTGGCTTGCAAAGCAGAATGTAATTCTTTTTGTCAAATTATAGAAGTCATTTTGCTTTAGCACTTGGATTATTGTTTTAATGTTACGGACCGAGATGATGTACTCCGGTTGGAAGAGTTGGTGTTTTGTCCAACCTAGAATTCCCAACCGAGATGGTGTACTCCGGTTGGAAGAGTTGGTGTTTTGTCCAACTTAGAATTCCCAACCGAGATGGTGTACTCCGGTTGGAAGAGTTGGTGTTTTGTCCAACTTAGAATTCCCAACCGAGATGGTGTACTCCGGTTGGAAGAGTTGGTGTTTTGTCCAACTTAGAATTCCCAACCGAGATGGTGTACTCCGGTTGGAAGAGTTGGTGTTTTGTCCAACTTAGGATTCCCAACCGAGAGGATGTACTCCGGTTGGAAGTGTTGGCGTTTTGTCCAACTTTGGATTCCCAACCGAGGTGATATACTCCGGTTGAAAAAGTTGGTGTATTGTCCAACTTTGGATTCCCAACCGAGATGATGTACTCCGGTTGGAAGTGTTGATTTGTTCGACTTAGTTACAGCCGAAGTGGCTACTTCGGTTCATGAATTTGTCTTGTTCTGCTGAAGTGCTTAGACCGTGTTATGTATTCCGGTTCGATGAGTTATACTGAGATATTTTGCTGAAGACAGAACTAATTACAACCGTGCATACACTTGCAAAAATTTGAATTTTCATTGATAAGAAATTCATTACAAACGGAGGGGACAGAGCCCGGTTACATCAAAAGAGTTGAAAGCAAAAATACAAAAACAAGGAAAAAGCAACCTAAACTAAGGGGAAAAGATTGGTGAACGCATCCTCGGCAGCATCAGCATCAAGGTCAATAGCTTGGCTTGCTTCTTGGGCGCCGGGCTCATCGTTGCCGGGCTGCTCAGGCACCTCGGCCTCTTCTTCCTCAGAATCTGTCTCCCCGTCCCCATCTTCAAGTCCCTCCTCGGCCTCAGCCTGTAAAGCGCTGAAAACATCGTTTGTATATGGCACAAGGTAGACCGGTAGAGAAGCTGGAGGAGGGTTGGCAAATACGTCGGTGTCAGAACTTTGGCCGAGGTGTTCGCAGGCGGACTTCCAACCGGCCTTAAAGTAGATGTCTTGGGTTGCAAAGACCTGCTTTTTGTAGCTCTCCTCGGCCTCGTTGAAGCCAGCAGTGTTTGCAGCCCGGCAAGCTTTTTTCTTCGACTTCTTCAGAGCGTCCACCTCGGCTTGGAGCTCATCTCGTTTTTTCTCGGCTGCATCCAGCTGGCCGAGCAGTCTGTTGTTATCATTGTTGGCCATCTCGAGAGAAGCTTTAGCCCGGCCGAGCTCGGCTTGAAGGCTTTCAACCTGGCTGGCAGTGTCGTTGGCTTTCTGCCTAAGCCGGTGGATGCGCTCCAAAACCAAGTGTTGTTTTTGAATGGCCTGCACGAAGAAGCAAAGTTGATCAGAAAGGAGACCGAGCAGAAAGGAAACCGAACAAACACTTATGAAATTTTTCAAAGCAACATCCACTTACCCTGGCCATGGACTTGACTGAGGATTTCACCAGCCGGGTGTCAGGGACGTGGTCGCTGCCGACCACGTCGCCCGGTAGGAGAAATACTTTGGAGAGATCGAAGGCGAGCAAATGTTCTTTGTCAGCCTTGATTGAAGCCGTCGCCGGGATGTCCTGTCCCCGGTGCTTCAGCTGAGGACGCCAAGCGGGCACGGGAGCAGGAGTTTCAGCTGGATGTTCGGTTGTCAGCTCGGCGACGAGCTCGGCGGAGGGATCTGCCCTTGGTCTTTTTCCAGCCCGGCGCGCTTCTCTGGCAGATTGCCCGGCAGCTGGAGCTGGGGAAGCAAGGGCGACCACAGCGCTGCTGGATTGGCCGGCGGCTGGCGACCGGGTTACAACGCTCGGTATCTCGGCTGAGGTAGCGGTCAGAAGGTTTTTGATTCTGCTGCGCTTTGCCATCTCTTGCTCCTCGGTCAGCCGGATTAGCGGGACGTCGGGTAGGGTTGGATCTGGAGGTGGCGAAGGAGCTCTGAGGAAGTCGGTTACTCTACTCCGGCGTGGGGCAGAGTATCTGTACGTCGGGGTATAGCCGAGTAAATCGTTGCAATCCCGGTGGCGGTACCTAAGCACGGCCCGAATTGCTTCGACGTTGGGGAACTGGTAGTTGGCTTGCAAGGCTTGGATAGCTGCAAAAGAAATAGGGAAACCGGTTAGTTAAACTAAAGAATTAAGTTCACCGAGCAAGTTTGAGTGGCTTACATGAAGAACCGAAGTCCTTGCTTATGCGCCAGCCCGGTACCTCGGCTGTTTCGTAATTGCCGGACACCCAGAAAAAATCATCGTCGTGCATATCTTTATCCGGGGTGCCGGTTACGATTTTTTCCTTGCCCGGTCTTATTTTCAAGTAGTAAGCTAGGCCGTCACCGGTGTGGCCCATTGTGTATTGCCTCAATATCTCGGCTAGGCCTAAGTTGGTGCCTAGCCGTTTGTTCAATTCGTGAACGCCGTTGATTATTCTATAAGTGTTGGTGGACACCTGTGTGGGTGCCAGCCCGGTGCGGCGGAGGAACTCGGTTATAAGAGGGTTGAGCGGGAAACGAAGGCCCCCTTCGACAATAGATAGCACGGTGAAGGGGCATTCCTCCCTACCCCAAGGCGTGGTCTCTTCCTCGGCTAGCTCGAGATGGACGTCGGCCGGGACGCCGTACTCCTCTCTGAAAGCGGCGAGCGCGGCCGGAGTATCCACTAGGAAGCGGAATTTCCCCATTTTTGGCCGGCTTAGTGTATCCCGGCTGAGGGGTTTGGCTCTGGGTATTGGATGTTGCCCGGTCCTGAGAGCCTCAGGAATGACAGTGGTCCCCTTGGACTCTGCAAGAAAAGGATGGCAAGTGTTAAGTGTTAGCGCGGTCGCGCGAAAGGTGCTGAATTTTAGCTCGGTCATTAAGGGCGCCAAACCACCTCGGTTGTCTATTCTATCTAAGGAGCCCGGTCGCCCAAGCGGACCAGATGTTAGTCCGGTTGAACGGCCAAGTCCTTTTGTTAACTCAGTTTTCGCTGGGGTTGAAACAAACATGTTGTTTGCTCGGTTCGGTTGGTTTTTTGGATCAAAAGAAGGCCCAGAGCCCGGTTCACCCCAGTTCATCAGTGTTCTTTAGAAATATGAAGAACACCAAGAACAGAGGAAGGTTTTAATACGGATTCTACGACCTATGCCCTAATAGCTATGTTTTTGTACCCTAATGTGTGTAATATGAAGGAAAATAACAACGAAATGAGGGTGGAATGACTTACCAGTGAAGAGTAGGACCTAATCCTTCAAGCACGAAGAATGGCAGCGAGTCTGGATGAGGATGCAAGAGCTCTGGGATCGAATGTCGAAATGGCAGTAGGAGGATTTGGAGTTCGAGCAGGGCATGTATGTATAAGCAAAGAAAACTGCCCAAATTCAAATTCTGGCAAAAACGGCGGGTTGGCTGCCCGATGACCAATGGCAGACCGCCACGTGTCCCCATTTATGGCTTTGACAAGACTGAAGCGACGGGTTGAAAAGACGAAGAGCCAACCGAGCTACTTTCGACGAGAATAGGTCAGCCGAGGAATATAACCGGTCAAATCTGCGGACAATTACGTCAACTAGCTCGGTCGAGGCGTGGCATCTTGACGACCAGAGAAACGTTCTCTCGGTCGAGGTGAGTAATCCCAGTCACGCTTCCGCGGACGGAATTAAGGGGCAATTGAGAGGGTGATTTATGATCTGGAGTTGGGCCGAGATATCGACCGATCAGGTTGAGAGCCCAGCAGTGCATTGGGCCGAGATGATCCACTCTTCGCCCAGAGAAGGGCTGCCAAAACTTGGGCCGGGCAGAGTTTGGACCGAGTGTGTGCCACCCCGGACCGTACAGAAATTGCTCGGCCAGGAAGTGACCGGTCAGACCAGGATGCTCGGTCCGAGGATGGTCGAAGCCAGACAGGCTGAAAGATCGGCGCCCGGAAAGGCGCGGTCAGCCGAGGTAGTTGATTGACCGGCAGGAAGGCCAACCAAAGGAGGTGCCCGGGCTAGGCTTTGCCGAGATGCCCCCTAGCCCGGTCATCCACGTGTTTGTCCGGCTAGGCGCATGAGTATGAAGCATGACATGGCCGAGGGAGAGCAGCTCGGCTGCCGAGCTCCAGCTGCGAAGTCAGGCAGTTGAAGTTAGGTGGTGAATGACATGGTTTATGCTGACAGATGGGATAGCAGAGCCACGTGTCAGGAGACGACTGGGAGTGGATATGGGGGTCATAAGGTATATAAGCATGACTGCGCCCCTCATACGCAACACACGAACATATCTGTAAGAAATCCTTACACTAAAACACTCTCCCTTCTCTCTATTCCCTCTAAGGTGTGTGCTAACTTGACCGTCGGAGGGTTTTTCCGGCCACACATCGCCGGGTAGCTCACCGTTATTTGTGCGCAGGTGATCGAATATCGACGGAGCTAGGAAGAAAGGAATACGGGCACGCCGGAATATTTGCTCCCCGTACACACCCCTTCCTAATTAATTTAACAGCTTTCATTGACGAAATCAAATACGGAGGAGGTACTACTCCACTCCCATTAAACACAAATTCAGGCAAACCAGGTGGACGGGAAACAACTTGCTTGGTCACACAGTCAATAGTGGCATGATATTTTTGTAACCAATCCATCCCCAATATTATGTCAAAATGATCAATGTTCAATGGCAGTAAATCAATAAACAGATGCATATCCCCAACAATGATTTCACATGCGGGGTACATATAAGCACATGTCATGGACCCTCCTACGGGTGATGATACGGCTAGCAGATAGTTCATAGGTTCTAAGGGTCTATTCAATTTCCGTGAGAAAGCATGCGATACATAAGAATGTGTAGACCCCGAATCAATCAATACATATGCATTTTGTGTACAAATAGAGAGAATACCTGACACAACGGTCTCAGTATTTTGCACGTCTCCCGGTACTAGGGCGAACACTCGGCCCTGCCTCATGGGCTCTTTCCCGGTAGCTCTGGGGTTAGGCTTTGGTGCTACAGTTGATGCTGCTGCGCTTGGTGCAGCTTTACTACTGGCTTGTGGAGCAGAGGGGCAGTCTCTAACCATGTGGCCCACCTTGCCACACCTGTAACAGGCTCCAGATATTCTGTAGCAGACCCCCTTGTGCTTCTTGCCACACTCAGGACAGGGTGGTATGAACCCACTCCCTTGGCTGGGGCTAGTTGTCGACCCCGTATTCTGTTTCTTGTTGGCTGGGTTGTGCTTGCCTTTCTTGAATTTGAAACCCTGCCTTTTACCATGCCATTCGGTTGTTGGTGTTTCAGATTGTTTCACCGCTGCAATGTTCGACTCGGCCATCAATGCCCGGTCGAGAACACCCACAAAAGTCGGTAGTTTCAACACATTTATTCGGTCAAGAATTGCAACATTAAGGCCACCTTCAAATTTCCTGGCCTTCTTATACTCAGTATCCACCATATGCGGTGCATAACGGGCAAGTTCAGTAAATTTTGTTTCGTATTCGGCAACCGACGTGGTGCCCTGTTTCAGTTGTTCAAACTCAGTTACTTTCCTATCCCTGACACATTGTGGGAAGTACTTTTCAAAGAAGGACTCCTTGAACTGAGCCCAAGTCATAACAGTATTTGTATCACGGATCAACATCCACCACCTTCTAGCCTCTTCTTGTAGGGTGAAGGTAGCTAACAATACTTTGTTCGCTTCTGAGCACGGAAACACTTCGAATAATTTTTCTGTTTCCAGAACCCAAGCTTCAACTTTTAACGGTTCAAGGCCTCCCTGAAAGGATGGCGGTTTCATTTTGCTGAACTTCTGGGTCAGAGCAATTATATCCCCATCATTCACATTCACATTAGGTTCCGGCTGAACCGGAGGAGGAGGAGGCTATTGGTTCTGTTGTTCAAGTCTAGCAGTTATCAGTTCCATCATTCTTTCCATTCTTTCCATTCTTGCCTCAGTAGATGAGGACTCAGGTTCATTTGCATTGTCCATTTCACTATAAGCAGTTATAACAGTTTTAAACATAAGCAGTCATTTGTTTAACAGTTTACCACATTAGTATGTATTCAGTCATAACATAACCACACACTTATCATGCTCATGAGATGCCCTAATCACTTTTCTAGGACACCCTATAGCTCATTTGGACACGTGTGTGCGGTATAACTCGTGGTAAGTATCGCTCTGATACCACTCTGTCACGACCCAAACCCGGCCCTATGGGTTTAGCACCGTAACCGGCCAGTAATCCGAGATTACCGAAGGCCTGCTTAACAGTAATACAGTAAAACAGAGTACAGGGCCTGGCGGAAGCCAATACAGTAATTAAACAATGTCCAATGAGCTGTGACAGTCTGTATGCCAAAAAGATTTTTCATGCATTCATACATATACAAACAGTACAGTCTATACAAAATTTACAGTCACACAGTACAGGGACCTAATCCCTTGATAACAGTACAGTTAGCAACTGACAGTCTATACAGTAATCCAAACAGTATGGAGACAGACGGGGGAAAACAAACAAAACACCCCAAAGCCATAGCATGGCAACTCGGAACCTCGCAGTAAGGCACAAAGGCTGGCTTGACAAAACTGGAGTCTAACCCACGCTCCTAGCTCCGATCTGGTGGCTGAGCACCTACATATATATATAAACAGTGAGCTCAAGCCCAGTGAATAACATAATGCGTAAAGAGGTTTAGAATGAATGTCCTTACGGTAATGAAAACAGTTCAATTCAATCAGTATTTCAGTTGTTCAGTACAGTAAACAGTCATATGTGGTACATCCATTAGCATAACAGTAACAGTAGGTCTTAAAAGACCGAACAGTAATGATGGCCATCAGTCAGTAAACAGTAGTGGCTCCACGAGGGAACCGACAGAGATCTCTGTAACAGTAACAGTAACAGTAAACAGTAGGTACTAAGGATGCCACAGTACAGTTCAGAAATAAAGGACATACATTCATTCAGTAATACCAGTTCAGTAAACAGTTCAGTTCAGTATTCAAAAGATATCAGTTGAACATATCTTTACACAGTTGTTACTCACAGAGTTTGGGCTACGGTATGCTAGAGCGTGTCTCCCCAGTCGCCAACCCTACACAGTTCACAGGTTGAACACACTAAGCTACACAGTTGGGAAATATCATAACTTAATCCCTAATTTGCCTTGGTGTGTTCTACAACGATATCCTCATCAAGATGTCTTAAACTAGGCCTAAGAATGCCTAGGATGGGATGAGGATGCAAAAATACACTTAGAAAACATTTTGCAAACTTTGCTGAAAATAGGAGCCTCGCTCGAGCGAGACTTTCTTCGCTCGAGCGGAAGTCCAAAATCAAAGGCTTCGCTCGAGCGAGGAATCCTTCGCTCGAGCGGTCTGTCGAAACAGTAAAAATACTGGATGCTGTGATTTTGCGCGCGATGGTCGCTCGATGGTCGCTCGAGCGGAGCCCTGGACAAAGGTGCTCGCTCGAGCGGGGAATCCTTCGCTCGAGCGAGGAAGCCAAATCTGGAATTTCCAGATTTGCCTCCCAAGCTCAAACCAAGCATTCTACCACTCCAAACTCGACCTCTTGGGCCCAAATTCTGGAAAACATAACTAAATTCAATGTATAACAAGTTTCAAAGCTCAATTTATGAATTCAAGCCCCAAAGGTGAGTCAATTAAAACCATATTTAAACCCAATTTCAAACCATTTTCCAAGAACAATATGAACATGCAACATGCATGATCTTAAATCATTTTCAAAGCTTTAATGCTGTTTCAAAAGAGCTTAAACCTTCAAAAACAAGATTAACTCATGGGGTACCACAAAATTATGAACATGCATGCACCATTATACCATGAATTCAACTCAAAACTCATTAATTCAAACATGCATGCATGAAATGAGCTTCAATTCACCATTAATGACCCAAATCATGACTTAGCTCTACAATCTAACCTGGACCATGCAACAATCAACTCAAAACATGAACAAGAAGACAATGGAGCTACCTTTAGTCTTGTAGTTCAAGAAGGGAGCTCAAATATGCAATCTCCTTAACAATTTCTTCAATTTCCAAACAATTCTACAAGTGAACTCAAGACTCTCACTTCCTCTCTCTCTAAATTCGGCTAGAACAAGAAGAAATGGTTGATGAAATGTTTTGATAAAGCATACACAAGGCTTCAAATATGAGTAAACAAAGGCCCCACTAGATGGCAAAAGTGTAATTACGTCAAACTCTTTAATTAGCTTATTTTAATCTAATTTAATCATACCCAATCAGTTTTCAGGTAAATACACCATAAAATCACATTAATTACGAGGGTCATGGAACATCAATCAGTTTCTAATTCGGCCGCCGATAAGGCCTTCAATTAGCAGTTTAAACATATAAGCATGAACAGATAATCATACAGTCAAACAGATAGAATGCAATTTAACTAACATATACTCAATCAATTCGGTTTCCAATTTCAGTCAGTCAGTTCAGTACTTTAATCAGTTCAATTATCAGTCATAATCAATTCAGTTTAACGATAATCGATGGTTATCGGTAATCAATCAGTCATAAGTCGGTAAACAGTATAAGGGTTGTTACAGGTTTGTCTTGGTGATTAGGGCCTTCACTGTTCTCTTCTTCGCCATTTCTTGTTCATTAGTTAATGGGATCAGGTTGATTTGTGGAAGGGAAGGATCTGGTTCTGGCGAGGGCTCCAACAAGAAGTCTGTCACCCTGGTCTTTCGCCGGCTGCTGTATTGGTATGTCGGCTCAAAGTTGAGTAGCTCGGCCCAACCTCGATCGGGATGTCTTAGTACGGCGCGGAGTACGCCAAGGTTGGGGTAGCTGTACTGGGACTTTAGAAAGTTTAAATCTGCAAAAGGGAAAAGACAACGGTTAGTAACGAAGTAAAGAAAAACATGAAATTAAGCCGAGGTAATTATACCGGTGACTCCTTTGTTCCAGTTTATTCGGTCGCCTGGGATCTGGGCCTCATGGTCTTCAAAATTTCCAAAAACCCAGAAAAAATCATCATCGTTTACGTCTTTGTCTGGGGTTTTCTTTATTTTCTTTTCACAGTGGCGCCTTATTCTTAAATAGTAAACCCAGCCGTCCTCATTTTGGCCTAGAGAGTACTGGTGAAACAGCTCGGCCAAACTGAGGTTGAGGCCAAGCCGGTGGTTTAGCTCGGCAATGTCATTTATTATTCGGTATGAGTTTGTTGAAAGCTGGGTAGGACAGAGGTTTGTTTATCTAAGGAACTCACAAAGAAGAGGCGGTACAGGGAATCGGAGTCCGGTTTCTACAATAAAAAGAAGGGTGAAGGGAACGAAGCCTGGGTTTCCCAAGGGTGTGGGGTCTAGTTCGACTAAAGTAAGATGGACATCATCAGGGATATGGTAGTCCCTTCGGAACTCGGCCATAGCCCCTGGTGAGTTTACCAAAAACCTATATTTACCCATGAGGTCTTAAATTATGTATAAATTAGTTGGAATGCTAGCTCGGTGCTGAGATGACGTTGGTTATCTCGGTTGGACATTCAAAGGAGTGCCTGGGCAACCTAGTTAGGCTCTGCAAAGTGCAAAGGAAAAAGTGTTAAGCACAGATCGATGGACCGTGCTAAAAGCAAAAAAGGAAAAATAAATGTTGTCTTAGCTCGGCTATGTGGAATACTAGCCATTCTTAGCCCGGTTTGAGCAAGGGACTTTCGCCCGGTTAAGTTATCAGAAGTTCGTAGTCCGGTTGTAGCTTATGGTGCAGCATTTTTAGTTCAATTTTGACTAAGTCAGGGAGCTTTTTTAGCTCCAAGTTATAGCTCGGCCGGTGGTTGAGGCTTCCTAGTGCGGCATTGCGCAAACCGAATACGGTTCGCTAGCTCGGCTAAATGAAACAAAAGGTACTTGGACCTATTGAAACTACAAGTATGGCGTGAAGTTTTAGTTCGGTTGTTTAGTTTGGCTAGGTTCGCACCTAATACAAACAACTTCCTAGTTCGGTTGGAGTATGATTTTGGATCTAAAAATGTCCCATTTTAGTTTGTTTGCAAATTCAATAAGTGTGAGTACCATTCAAGAAGTTCTAACTCATTACAGAGAAAACTATTTGAAAAGTGTTGTGAGAAAACATGTATATACAAATGGTACATGTTGCCAGTCAAATGGAAAGCAAAAGCAGATTAAGTTACTTACAGATGAGAGAAGGAAGGATGCAAATTTGAAACCACGAAGATGGTGTTGAAAATGCAAGCTTCGCAGGTGAAAAGGTTGCAGAAATGGAGGCTCAAGCAAGAGAGAGAGAAGATGAATAGTGCAAGTGAAATGGTTCGAAGCATAAGGGTTTGTTTTGTGAAAAGGAAAGGGAAAAAAAGCGGGACTGTTCAAAATTCGCGAGGTACGAGGATAGCATGACAGCTACGTTGGGCCAATGAGAGTCTGCCACGTGTACATGGAATAAAAAGCGATTCAGTGACAGCGTTTGAAAAGACGTTTTTGACCGGACAGATTAATAGCCCGGTGTAAATTTAGTTCGGTTGAAGACCACACATTAGCTCGGTTGAAAGGCTAAAATTTTAGCTCGGCTGGAAACATGTAATCCCAATCATGCTACGTAGATGGAATTAAAGGGCAATTGAGAGGGTAATTTATGTCTATATTGGGCCGAGCTAAGTAGGAGACTTCTTTGTTAATTGGACTGCAAGATGGACCAAGGTAAAAGCAGATTGACTTCGGTCTAACAGACTAAGCGTATGGGCCGAGCTAGCTAGGCATTGTGCTTGGGAGAGTCGAGCTAGCTTGGCATTGTACGCTTGAGCACCGAGCTAACTCCTACTTCGTACTTGGTTAGCTCGGTATTAAGGAAATAGCCTGGTTGGAGTATGTCAAAACGAGGTACACGCAGTAAAAGGAAGAACCGAGTTAGTTGGAGTTCGGTCTAGTCTGCGGCTTCAGCATGGCCATGTTAGCTCGGTCATATTGACATCCAACCGTGGTAAAACCATTTCACTTGATTTAAGTAATGAGAGGGGTGGTGAAGGATAAACATCATCTTTTAGGAGTGTGATTCCTAGAAGGACTTTACATAGAGGAGTAAGAGTCTTACTAGGATTGTGCCACGCAGAACTTATAAAAGCTCATAACATCACCTATGAAAGAGGTAACACAACTTTGATTCCTGAATTCACAGAGCTTTTGTCTATTATCTATTGTGCTAACTTAAGCAATAGAGGGGTTTCCGGCACACACCCGCCGGTTAGCTCACGTTTATGTTTTCAGGTGACAAAGCGACGACGTTTCGAGGAGCGCAAGCTTGATCAACATGATCATACGAGAAGAATTATTTCGTGTTCGTACAATAAACATATTTCTATTTACCAAATAAAAATACACAAACATAAAAACTATGATAGTTAAAAGCGATTGAGTTGTGACCTTTACTTTATGTAAAACAAAGAAACTATTTTGTTTGATTTCAGTTTTTAGAATTTATTTTTCAGAAATTTTAATTTTTTGTTTTTTGTATTTTTTTTACTGATTTTTTAATTAAAATTTTTAGACACCTAACATAAATATACTTAAAAGGTATAATATTTGTGAATTTTTTTTTTATAAAAAAATTCACTAAAAACCAAAAATATATTTAAAAAAAAGAAAATTTAATATATATATATATATATATATTTTTAATATTTTTATCTATTTATTAATTTTTTAAAATATTTTTTTATAAATATTTTACTATTTAGATACATTTAAGTAAGATGCATTTAAAAATGTAAAAAAAATACTTAATGTACGAGCACGAAATAATCTTCTCGTATAATCCTTTAGATCAAGTTTGCACTCCTCCAAACGTCGTCGCTTTACTTCCTAAAAACACAAACGTGAACTAGCCGACGGGTGTGTGACAGAAACCCCTCTGATGCCTAAGTCAACAATTAGATAATAGACAATAAGCACTGTGTATTTGAGAGTAAGAATTGTGATATCTATGCATAGGTCCTGTCATGAGCTTTTATAGATTCCGCCTCGCACAATCTTAGTAGAACTCAAACTCTCTTTAGCAGAGTCCTCCTAGGAATCACACTGCCAAGGATAATGTCTATCTTGATAACTGCCTACTCACTACCAACCAAGTGAGATGGTTTGCACAATCCTAATAGGACTCTACTATCCTTATCAGAGTCCTCTTAGGAGTCTCATGCCCAATCGAGATATCCTGCTCTGAACCGCGCTAACATACATACACACACACACGCACACACACATACTGTGTTTTATCGAGTTGCGCATAGCTCAGCCTTTTAGCAATAAAACACCACAGTTCTACTGTGGAATCTCCAGGTAACGTAGTTTAAGATCCAACAATCACCTCCGACCGGTCTACAACAGGCTCGACTCAAAATTGGGCCACTTATTGGGGTTATTTTGGTCTAATAAACAACCCAACGTACGCAATCCATTTCACCTAGCTTGGCCTAATTTTGGTTTATACAAATTACCCTCTCTCAATTGCTCCTTAATTCTATCTGCGAAGCATGATTGGGATTACTTACCTCCAATTGAGTTAAGAAATGCCCAATTTGACCGAGCTTAAATACTAGCTCGGTCCCCCAGATTGCATTGTCTTCAGCAGTCTTCTCAATTGTACAACACGTCTGACACTACCCAGGTCTGAGACACGTGGCACACCCCTGTTGGCTTCATATCTCTGTCACAACCGTCAAGCACGGACCCCAATAATTTGAAACGTCCCGCCATTCTATCTTCAATAAATATATCTTGTGTACAGTGAAGAATTTTCTTCATTGCTCTTCCTCTTTGCTGTGGGATCTCATAATCAGAGCTTGAAGCCCTAACTTCCTACACTCAAGCCTTGGTCTACGCATCACTGGTTCTTATTCTCTATTGTTGCTGTTGCCCGTTCTTCAGATTGGATTCTGATTCTACACCCAAAATCTTAAGTTCCCCATGACAGTGTTGTTCTGGTACTAACATGTTTTCATTCATGTCTAGAAATAGCATTTCAATACCAAAAATACATGCTATACGCACTTAAAACTGAACTAGTAACCTACTTTCTTCAAAACTTCATGCTCACACCTGGAAACACATTGACTGGACTTTGAACTAGCCAAGAACAGTGTTTTCGATCCAAAATCGTATTACGAATGAACTAAGGACCTATTTGCTACCTTAGGCTAACTCTTGACCGTGCTAAGATTCCCATGCCCAATAAACCGAGCTACCACCCTACCCTTTCTCTTAAGCCGAACTGTAGCCAGCCCGGCTTAGGACTGGTCCATAACTTTGAACGAAGCCAAAAAGTTCTAATTGTTCCATGGCCAAAATAAGCATAGTTCGTGTCCTCGTACTGCTGAGCTAGGCTTGATTAGTCTTTTACTTAGCCCGGTTTACCACTTGGGCATAACACCTTTTTATTTCCACTTTGCAGACTTTGATTAGGTTGGCCAGGTACACCTTGCACTTCGTCCCTAAACAGCTTTTACACTTGGTATTTAACATAGTAAACTTAACACAATGGACAAATACCGATTTCTGGTGGACTCCTCTAGAGCCATGGCCAAATTTCGAAAAGATTATCACATTCCAGACAACATCCACTTTTCCTTAGCCAAGCTAGACACCACACCATGGGACAAGCCAGGCTTTGTTCCTTTTACTGTGGTGTCCATCATAGAGGGGGGACTTTGGGTCCCAGGTTTTCCTTGGCCGACGGTGTTAACTTTTGCCGCAGGTTTTGTGTCCAACATCGCTGTTGTGCCAAACTTTGCTTTGGCGCAAGTGCCATCTTCGTCTACCTAGATATGTTGATGCACTCTCTCTATTAGGGCCTCCATTGTGAGGGGTGGCATCATTGTCATTGAATCCCTCAATTTATTGCCCGCTGGTAGACCCCGTTTGTACTGTGCAATAGCTAGGTTTGTAGAGCAATCTCCAATTTGATTAAAAGTCTCCCAATACTGGTTATTGTAAGACTTTAATGTTTCTTTCTCGCCTATGTCGATTGAGAGCGGTTGGTTTATTTCCACCGGCGTCTTGGTGTTTGTCTTAAACCTGGTAACGAACGCCTCTACAAGTTGCGCCCATGAAGTTATGCTGCCTTTTGGCAACCTCTCAAACCATGTCAAGCCCAAATCGCCTAATCTTGATGGAAACAAGATACACATTAGAGCCTCGTTGTAACGCCCTCAAAATAATAACATTAAACCTATCAATATAGACATGCATTAACATATAAAAGCTCCACATTCTTCTATTCATCAGAGTTCCATTACCAAAAAGTATTACATGTTAATGACAAAAGCAAATGCCCTAAAGGCTTACAGCTTTCCAAGTTAACACTTGGTTACAACAAAAGAGTGCTAACTCATTTACACATTAAGCCCTTGGCTTGAATATACATGTAATACATTAAAGAAACTAAACAACAAAAGTCTGTCCGCCTCTAGCCTCCCAAGCTACGTCCTTGGAGGTGGCATGCTACCTGTACTTGAAAATGATATTCCCATATAGGGTGAGCCACAACCCAGTAGAAATACACTAAACCAAATATGAACAATGACTAAAAGATTAGCAGTTGATAGATGGCCAACACTGATACTTTCCTTTATCACACTTTACGGTTTCATGACATACAAGTCCATGTTACAATCCATTTTCCAATTCTTTTCGATTCTTAATTTATAACCATGGCTCAGAACCTAGCCAAACAACTTATATGAGACAGTAACTCATATTAAACTTCTTCCCAATTCATATTAGATAAGCGTACTAGCTATATCAACACATCAACAGATAAGCATACAAGCTATATCATCACTTCCATAGATATGCATAAGAGCACTATCACACTTCCAAAGACAAGTATATGAGCTATGTCAACACATTACTAGATAAGCATATGAGCTCTATCTATGGAGTCCATCCCCTATCTTCTCCTAACAACATTCGGTTTAGAGGTTCATCCCCTATCATCCCCTAAACCGTGGAGTACATCCCCTATCTCCTCCAACACGACCCAATGCATATAAACAATAATTATACACATCATCACACAACACGTAAATTTAATGTATTCTTTTAACCGTCATACTCAATGACAGATTCCAGTGATTAGTTTCAGTTTGCCTAATCATCATGCATTGCCTACAACAATCAAAACTATCCTCCACCGATAGCCCAAAGCAGTTATTTCTATACAGAAAATAAATGCAACAATGGATATATAATCAACATGTCAACTAGGTGAGTGATAAATAATCCAACTACACCCTTTAATTCCATACATTTCCAAATCAATTTCTCATTCCTCATAATTAATTATGCGAATTAATTAACCAATGTAATTAGGGCATTTTCCATAATTAACATTACAATCCTTAGATTCCATTTTCATTAATGTTTTAACATTAATTTCACTTTCCCATGCCAAACACGCATCTAGGTTTTATATGGCTAAAACCCCAACTTTTGTAAATTTACACAAAAGTCCCAAACTTTCACAAAATTACCAAACCAACCCCAACATCTCAAAATGCTGAAATTTAAAGACAAAACCCATAGTGAGGAGTAGGTTATCCCTACCTCAAAGAATGACACCCAACCAAGAAGATGATGGAAACGAAAATGCTCCAAACCACGAACTTTTCGGATCAAAAGATAGCCCTCGACGATCAACAACTTTTTTGTAAAGGCCAAAGGTGAGGAAATCACTCCTACTAGATCAATACCTAGAGAGAAGGTAGAGCTCTAAAGTGAGAAGCTCAACAATGGTGTTTTTTTTTTTTGGAAAAGTAAGAGAGAGAAAGAATGAGAAAAGTGATTTAAAACTGTCCCACAGCCAACTGATATACGACATTCCCGCTCGAGCGAAAAACACAACGCTCGAGCGTCAACAACAAAAACTAGATCCGCTCGAGCGCAAAAAGCCCCGCTCGAGCGCCAAGACACAAGAATAAAGCACATCCGCTCGAGCGCGAAAACCAGTTTGCTCGAGCGTAGATTTCCCCCTCCCAGAACTTACACCGAAAAGGTACTACCCGCTCGAGCGCCAAAGTTTCCGTTCGAGCTCCACCGCTCGAGCATAAAAACCACACCTGCAGAAGTTTTGCTGGGACACGAAAAACTGGGAGCACGTAATCTCCGCTCGAGCGCAAGAAGACCCGCTCGAGCGGACCTCCTAAAAACTAGGCAACAAGGAATTGAAACCAAAGCCTAACCAACCTGTAAAAACTCTGCTCCATACATCCTAAAACTCAATCAAGTGGAATTAAAGGATGACAACAAAGTGTACCACTACCAACATCACGGAACCGAGTCTGAAATACAACAGAACAGTAAAGCGACAACCGGGATCGCTATACTCGTTCTGTCGGTATACAACCATGACCTGGCGAAAGTGGAAAAAGTATATGTAGGGGTAGGGGTCTGAATTTTTCTCATAAGTTGTGAACTTAGGCTGGTGGAAGCCTATGGGTAATGGTGCGTTCTCTATCGCGGGAACGAACAACGAGCTCTACATTCTTGCTAATGCTTTGTCTGTTGGTTCGTAGGCAAGGCGTGATACTGGCATTCCAATCTCGACACTTCCATGCATCCTAGGAGCTATCTACTGTAGAGCAGATACCCTTTGGGGGTCGCGTGCCTGATGATTTTCTCTTCTTCGAGCCCTTTCTTCTAGCACTGTCCGCAGGTCTGTCGACCTAGGAAATTCTGTGTGCCTGGATGTCGTTTGGTGCGTATGCGAGGGTTGATAATTGCCTCACTCCGTACAAGACCTTTCAGTCCTCGTTCTTTCAAACCTGGAGTAACGAGTCCTAGAGGTTCTTGACTGCGTGTTGCTTATCCTGAGGCTTTTGCTTTCAGTCTCAAATGGTGTGACTTTCCTGTTACGATCTCTTGTGTGGCGAGAGTGCGTTCTGCCTTTGCCCATCTTTTCTTTTGCCACCATTTTGCCTTTTATCTAGCGCTTCATAGTCTCCATGTCAGCCTCCATTCTCCTTATCACTTCGTCTTGCTCCCTTACGTGATCTTTCAGAACCTGAGGATCCATCATCCGCCTTTGTCAATCAGGGCTTTGAGAGTGACGTGGACTTAAGCCTCGTCTTTCTCGTGCGTCTCTCCGTGGGTTTCGTCGCTGGAGATCCAATTCTGTCATGGGCGGGACAAAAGGCAAACCTTTGCGCCTCCCGTCCCCTTTATGTGGCAAGTCTTCATTATGCGCGATTGGAATTAGTCGAAGAAAAACTCGATCAAAGGTTTGTTCTCTGTAAAGCTTCCTACAGACAACGCCATTTGTAAGAGCACGAAATAATTTTCTCGTATAATGCTATTGATTAAGTTTGCACTCCTCCAAATGTCGTCGCTTTACTTCCTGAAAACACAAACGTAAGCTAGGTGGTGGGTGTGTGCCAAAAACCCCTTCTGATGCCTAAGTCAGCAATTAGATAATAGACAATAAGCACTGTGTATTTGAGAGTAAGAATTGCAATACCTGTGTATAGGTCCTACCATGAGCTTTTATAGATTTCGCTTGACACAATCCTAGTAGGACTCCAACTCTCTTTAGCAAAGTCCTCTTAGGAATCACACTCCCAAGGATAATGCCTATCCTAATAACACCCTACTTACTACTAACCAAGTGAGATAGTTTGCATAATCCTAGTAGGACTCTACTCTCTTTAGCAAAATCCTCCTAAGAGTCTCATGCCCAATTGAGAGGGTGATTTATGATCTGGAGTTGGGCCGAGGTAACGGCCGAGCAGGTTGAGAGCCCAACGGTGCATGGGGTCGAGATGATCGACTATCCGCCCAAAGATGGGCTGCCAGAACTTGGGCCTGGCAGAACTTGGGCCGAGTGTGTGCCGCCCCAGACCGTAAAGAAGCTGCTCGGCAAGGCAGTGCTCGGTCGGACCGAGCTGCGCGATCAGGGGATGGCCGAAGCCAGACAAGCTGAGTGACCGGCGCCCGGAAAGGCGTGGTCAGCCGAGGTAACTGTTTGACCGGCAGAAAGGCCGACCACAGGAGGTGCCTCGGGCTAGGCTTTGCCGAGATGCCGCCTAGCCCGGTCCTCCTTGGTCTTAGCCGGTGAAGTGCTTGGGTATGAAGCACGACACGGCACAACAACGGATAGAGCAGCTCGGCTGCCGAGCTCCAGCTGTGATGGCAGGCAGTTGAGATTAGGTGATGTTCAGCAAGGTTTATGCTGACAGATGGGATAGCGGAGCCACGTGTCAGGAGATGACTAGGAGTAGATATGGGGCACAGAGGGTATATAAGCATGTCTGCGCCCCCCATACGCGACAGATGAACACTTTGTAAGGAATTTCTTACACTTAAACTCCTCTCTCCCTCTTTCTCCTTATCCTAAGGTGTGTGCTAACTTGATCGTCGGAGGGTTTTTCCGGCCACACACCGCCGGGTAGCTCACCATTATTTGCGCGCAGGTGATCGGACATAAACGGAGTTTGGAAGAAAGGAGTACGGGCTTGCCGGAATATTTGCTCCCTGTACACCAACCGAGATATCCTGCTCTGAACCGCGCCAACACACATTGTGTTTTATCGAGTTGCGCATAACTCGGCCTTCTAGCAATAAAACACCACGGTTCTGCCGTGGACTCTCCAGGTAACGTAGTTCAAGATCTAGCAATCACCTCTAACTGGTCTGTAACAGGCTCGACCCAAAATCGGGCCATTTCCTGGGGTTATCTCGGCCTAATAAATAGCCCAATGTGCACAATCCCTTTTACCTAGCTCGGCCAAATTGTGGTTTATACAAATTACCCTCACTTAAAATTTCAAAAATATTCACTAAAAACAAAAAAATATAAAAAATAAAAAAATTAATTTTTAAAAAATTAAAATCAAACACACTAATTAAAATTTTGACTAAAATAAATTTGTAAAATAATTTTTAATTCCAAACATATACAAGTAGATCTTTTAATTTTTTTATTTTTTTAACTCAACAGTAAAGTTCTAAAAGAAAAATTAAGAATTTTAAATATTTTATCAATATTTTTATCAAACATCTTATATAAATTTAAAATTCACGCTATATAAGTCTCATAAAAATTCCACTCATTTAAGATATTTAATAAAAATATTAATAAAATATTTAAAATCACTATCCTTCCTCGGAATTCTAATCAATAGCCACTCAATTTTCATTCCCGGTACAGTACCCATAGTTTGCACAGACTCCCATGGTTTGCTTTGCAGACTTTTTTGGTCTTTGCTTTGCTTTTCATCTCTCCATCTCTCTCTTCCTTTGAGGATTTTATTCCGGTGGTGTTATAGGTATGAATTAATGTATATATTAATATATCAATTAATATTATAATATTATTATTAATCACATTTATTATAAAAATTATAAATATTTAAAATTATATAAATAATATCACATTATTTATTAATACATTAATATATATATATATATATATATATTAATTAATACATATAATATTATTCATTTGATTTGCATGAGAATTTTGGTCACACATTAAAAGTATGTTTGATACAAATTTTTGTTAGTTAAAAAGATTTTTTTTTGAACGGAGTTAGTTAAAAAGATTGATAATCAAAGTTAAAATCACTTTTTTATTTATTTGTCAAATTAATTAATTTAAGTTTGTTTTGCCTTATAAATAGTAAAAGTTGCACCAAATAAAAGAGTTAAAAAATTATACATTTTTTTTATTATGTTTAGTTTTTATATAATGGTAAATGATATCATAAAAGAGATAAATGCCAATAAATTTATCTAAAAAATAAATGAGATTTGCAGAGAATGAACTTATGTGTTATAGATCTTTATTAACAATGAATTAGATTCATACAACATAAATTATGGGTGTTTTTTTATTTTATTTTTAATTTATAACATTGCTATGTTAATATTGAAAATGTGAGAGGAAGTATCTTAAAAAAATTTAAATATTTTAAAATTCATTAAAAAATATTTTAAAATTAATAATAAATGGCCTAAAATCTATATATTTTGAAATAGCGTATGAACCTTATTTAACTATTTTGAATTTATTCCAAATAAGATTGCCTGATTGTAATTGAATTTATTTAGATAAGGTTCATGTGCAAAATAAATTTAAATAGTAACAAAATGATAAATTTAAATAATTTTGTGATAATTAAGTTTGAGTTTATAATATTATTGATAAGGTGTATTAGACGGTACTGTTAGGTCTATGAAATCCACCGCAGATTATATTTTAATGATTCAAATTGTTCAATGTGTAGAGTTCGTTAAATATTTCATCCTAAATATAATTGTAAAAATAAATTGTTGCAAAAAACATGATCAAATCAAGTGTTATCTATATCCGATCAACGTGATTTTTTTATAAAAAAAAAATATTTAATAAATTCTACATATTAAATGTTTCGAAATATTAAAATAAAATCCGTGATGAACCGATAACCTAATAATACTGTCCAATTCCCAAAATAGGTTAGAGAGAAATTTTGTCAGCGGTATATATTTTTCCTTTCTGTTGCTTGGCAGTGTGAACAAAAAGTAATTTTCCTCCTCCCTTCGAAAGACTAAAAAGAGAGGCAGCTCTCAACTCTGAAACCAAAGCGGCAAAGACTATTTCTGTTTGGTATTTTTGGTGATTTCAAAGAAAGAGATGGATAAGATTCAGCACAAGATTATCTTCGTCAACGGCATCAATATGCACGTCGCCGAGTCCGGCGAAGGTCCGGCGGTGCTCTTCCTCCACGGCTTCCCTGAGCTCTGGTACACGTGGCGCCACCAGATGCTCTTCCTCTCCTCCCGCGGTTACCGAGCCATCGCCCCCGACCTCCGTGGCTACGGCGACACCGACGCGCCACCTTCAGCCGCCAGCTACACCGCCTTCCACATCGTCGGAGATCTGGTAGCCCTCCTCGATGCCCTGGGCCTGGACCAGATCTTCCTGGTGGGCCACGATTGGGGCGCAGTTATGGCTTGGTACTTGTGCTTGCTCCGACCCGACCGGGTAAAGGCTTTGGTCAACATGAGCGTCGTCTACAGTCCACGGAACCCTAGAAGAAAACCCCTGGAGTCCCTGCGAGCTGCTTTTGGTGATGACTACTATATGTGCAGATTTCAGGTGATTAATTTTTAAATTAAATTTCTAAAGATTGATTTGTGATTTGTGATTTTTATTTATTTTGATTTTTGTGACCATATTTTAAGAACACGTTAAAGTGATGGATGGTATATACACAGTATTTAAATTTTGTTTGAATGTCTCAAATTGTGATCCACTCATTTTATAGTAATTAGTTGCGTACGGATCTGCTCCGATCGAGAGTAGGGTCTGCACTGACATAGATGGATTTTGGGAAAATGATTTACACCGACCACTCAATAGACCCAGGTACTTGGCTATAACTAGGCCGAGTTTGGAAAGTTACAAATAATCTATTTTTTTATTTTTTATTTTTTTTATTACATCACTTCTTTATTTTTTTACATATTTTTTTATAAAAAAACAAAAAATATATTTATTTAGTTTATCCCAAACAACCCCTTAGTTTTAAATGATTTCCAAAATAAGATTACAATATTTTTTTTAAGAAAAATAATTGAGGCATTAAAAGTGATGCTCTAATAGTACCACTAATGATGTGATAATGAATTATATATATATATATATATATATATATATATATATATATTGTGTTAATATTTTCAATGTATTAGTGTTATTGGTGATTTTTTTTAGTGGTGTGAATCTAGTTTTTTTAAATATGATTTTGCTTTTTAATAAGTATAAAATTTTATTATTAAAATGAAATTGCTCATAATAATATTAAAATTTGAGACGGGTTAAACTGTCACAGCTCATAACAACTTTATTTCTAGAAGTTATAATAAAAATATATTAATTAAAAATAAAATGAGAATAAAGATTTTGTTATTATTATATAAAAATGGTGTTTGTATATAAGATGAGACGATTTATCTATCTTCAAAATTCTAATGGAGTTGTGTGTTTTTTTAATTTTATTACTTTATGTAATAGATTAAAAAAAAGAAGAAATAATGAATATATAATTAATAATTTTATTATTTTATTTTATAAATAAATAAGGGGTTGTTTGGGGTGTCCTAAATAAGTGCACTTTTTGTCTTTTTGGACTAAAAATTTGAGGTTGAAAATATGGATATTTGGGTTAACTTTTGACTTTTTATGAAAAAATGTGTAATAAAAAATTGTAAAAATTGATTTGTAGGGAAAAATTCGAATTAGTAGTTATGTAGCCGTAATTGTTGACTTTTGATGAATAATGTTAACTTTTTAACTTTTTGAGTAACTTTTGACTTTTTAACTTTTTTACAAGTTTTCAAACTTGACCTAAATATATAACCAATAGAATTTGCAGGACACATCATATAGAATATGAGACGAACCTATTTAAGAGCATCTCCAATGCACTAGGCATATAATACTTGTTAGTTAAAATGCCTAGTGTGATTCACTTTTTTCAATTCCAATGCACTAGGCATATGATTAGGCATTTTGGCTTAACTCATATTCACTAGCTACATGTAGCTAGCCTTCAACGCTAGGCAAAATGTATTCAATCATTAGGATCATTTCCCTCCATCTTTGTTGTTGACGTGACATTCTATAAAATTAATAGTATTTGGATAAATAGCTAAAATAAAGAGTATGGTTGGAATAAAAACATAAAATAGTTGGTAGGTAAAATAAAATATATACTTTATAATAATATTTAAATAGGTAAAATACCTACTACCATTGGAGATGCTCATAACATAGCTTGGTCAGCCTTGACGTGTTGATTTACCTAAATGACATTGCTCCTCTTTGGGTTGAGCGTGGAGTCTGCGTTAAATTTCCAATTGTCCAATTTAGCCCTCAATTGGTGAACGTTTAAATTATTGGTTTTCAAATTCCTTCGAGTTGGGCCTAATATGGGCCCGATGAGCCATCCATAATTTATAAAATTCAGAATTATGATTTAAGCTCGAAAGATTGAGCCGTGTTTGGAAATAATATTTCAAACCCTACTCACTTAAAAACGCACCAAATGAATTATAGTTTTTTATTTTAAAATATGAATTTTTTTTTTATACTAAATAGTATTCGAGCTATGTGAATGGATTTGAGATTTTTTATTTTGTTTTGGACAGATTTGGAATAAGGTATAATTTGTATTTGGTGTTCAATGCCTGTTTATGACTTGAATGTTAGACCATATTGTATTTTTAGTATAGTGGAGGTGTTTGGGAAGAAACTTTTTTAGCTAAAATATCGACAAAATAGATTAAAATAGTCAATAAAATAAAATATCACATCAAACTTACAATAATTTCATTTTTTTTCTTACAAACATCGTATCAAACTAAAAAAAATTTAACTATCTTTCTAAACATAAAAATTTTAACCTCCTAAAATAATCAAAAATTAAAATAACCTACTAAAATAGCAACTTTCTAAACACCCACTAAATCTCTTTGGAATAATTCAGATTGATCCAAAAAGACTATTTTGGAAAACTAATCAATGTGGGGCTGGCCCTCCATTGATTCACCTTTAATGTTAGCCCTGATTAGAGAGAGATTGTGATTGTCTTTGTCATTGCCTCTCCATAAAAAATGACTTCGAGCCATTTGTATCCGGACACAAGGCAAGAATATCCTTAAGCTTTAGGACAAAATAGATCAACTTTATAAGGTGGTCATTTGGCACTTTAATTTACTTTTTGTCAATAATTATTTTCTTGCATGATATTACTTAAGTCTTTAAATTATGATGGAAGGTTGGTTAGGTTTCAGGGTGTGAAACGCTTTGCAAACCACTGGGCTAATTAAATTTTGTCGGTTTCTTTTATTTTGAGGGTGTTTGAGCTTTGCTTGTTAAAAATAATGGAGTTTGAGTCAAAAAATTGAGTTAGACAAGAAAATTAAAACTTAAATTAATTAAAATTTAGAAGATTATGAGCAAAATATAAAACAATATTCATATTAATAATCAACATCATCAAGTGAGCCTAAAAAATGGGCTCGAGCTCATTCATTTAGCAAACGAACCGAACTGAAATGAGATTAGATGAGCTTGAGTTGTTCACGAATTGTTCGGTTTGTCTGCAACCCTATCTATGACCCACATCCGTATGCACGTTTCTTAAGTTTATGTAGAGCATTTTGCTATTTTTTGAATGTGCTATAATTTGGTGTAGGTCCCTGGAGAGGCAGAAGAGGAGTTTGCTCGTGTTGACACTACAAGACTAATGAAGAAATTTCTGACATCTCGCAAACCAGGTCCACTTTGTGTACCTAAACATGTTGGGTTTGGTGGTTCACCCAATTCTCCAATTGTGTTGCCCTCTTGGCTCACAGAGGAAGACGTCAATTATTATGCCACCAAATTTAATCAGAAAGGTTTCACTGGTGGTCTGAATTACTATCGAGCTTTGGACCTGTAAGTTTCATTTGATGCTTTCTCAAAA
The DNA here is from genome assembly GCF_055761805.1 of Camellia sinensis. Taxonomy (NCBI): domain Eukaryota; kingdom Viridiplantae; phylum Streptophyta; class Magnoliopsida; order Ericales; family Theaceae; genus Camellia; species Camellia sinensis. The sequence continues at coordinate 133,329,494 of NC_138974.1, forward strand.
CTTTTGTCATCTTTTGTGATTAATTATTTAAAAATTTTAAATGCACAGTATTGGATTGTAAAATGGTTAAATTATTAAAAGTAAAAAGATAATCATTCCTCTTTCACTATAAAATTCCAAAACAATTCATACCCTTTTGGAAGGAGTGTATGGTTATAATTAAGGAGTGCCAATAGCACTGTCCGGTTTTTATCATATTATTCTAGTGGGTTCTATTTTAACTATCCAAGTTTCATTACTACATATCGTATATGTGAGTTAAAAAAAAGGGGTCAAATTTATTATTTGCGTAACAATTTCCTTACTCAGTATTCTTGTACTAGAGACGCTTTTCTAGATGGCATACATATGAAAATAGAATCTAGGAGCCTGTACATTCAATTACATCCACAGAGGAGACGTGTTGCAATAATGTTGAAGCACATGTATGTTTGTATGTTTGACTCGTACAGTTGCAATATTTTTGAATTATCTGATATATTTGTTCAAACAGAACAACAACCTATTTCAAATCTTCCTTGTATGATAATTTGTGTGAAACAAGTATTTGAATATGCTAGGTTTTTAGTTTGAGATCCACGATTAGGGATGAAATACAAGGCAAGTAGTTTATTTTCTTAGTTTGTTACAGAAATTGGGAGCTAACTGCACCGTGGACTGGGTCACAAATAAAGGTGCCAGTCAAATTCATCGTGGGCGATGAGGATCTGACCTATACTACCCCAGGTGTGAAGGAATTTATACATGGTGGCGGTTTCAAAAGAGTTGTTCCATTTTTACAGGAATTAGTCATAATGGAAGGAGTAGCTCACTTTCTTAACGAAGAAAAGCCCGAGGAAATCAATGCACACATTTATGATTTTATCCAGAGGTTTTAATCCAAGTTTGTTTTCTTTTCTCTCCATACCACATTGTTGTTAGCTTGCTTAGATTTCATGTTTTGTGTGGGGAATATGATATTTTCTTGTAAAAGAATAAGGGATTTTGTACAATTTAATCCATTATTGTTAGGAGAAATTGGAGGCATATATGGTTCTGAATTACTAATGCAGTGAAACTGTTGGATGCTAATTTATTTTTGGAGAAGATGTTATGTTATTCTGAGATCATTCTAGTTGGAAAGATTTATGTTCGTTCATTAGTACTCTTACTGAAATCATATTTTATAAAATTATAAAAGGGTCTTAGTTATTGAAAGTAGATGATAGTTCTAAAATGAAGGATTGAATAGAGATATGTTTCATATAGTTTGTTAAGATTCTTGTACAAATAGAATTTTGTATGTAATAATTTTAAATAACTATTTTTACAAAGTGATTTGAAACCCATCATTATGAAGCTCTTAATTTCATTATTGATGTTTAAATTCAAAACATTACATTGACTTCAAAAGGTTATACTCTCAAATTATCGATATCAAATTTATCCATTTCAAATCCAGAGAAAACTTTAATTTTTTGACTAATAATACCGAAATTAACAATTATTTAATAGAATCACTAGGCATGAACTACATACCAATTATAGTTTAATAATATTTTAGTTTTTAATTTTTAATTTAGATTCTTAATTCTCTTATTTTATATTCCAGCTCTCTATCACACTAAATAATCTTCCACATACAATTCAAAAATATTATTTTATTTTATTTTCTTAGTCAAAACATAAAATTCGAGATTAAATTAGAGATCCATTGCCAATTAATAGTTCCATTTTTGTGAAGTCAAACAGCCGTCAACAAAAAAAAAAAGAAAAAAAGGGCCATCACTGTCGCCCACTTTAATTAGAAGTCGTTCACAGATCATTCAAACAAGTACATTGAAATTTAACGTGGTAGGTGGGGTGCACACTACACTTTTCATATTTAAAATTTGCGGATGAAGTCAACAATGTGAGCGCTAATTTGCTCTGGCTTTTCTTGATTAAGAAAGTGAGCCACTCCTTCCATCACCACCACCTCTTTCAGATTCGGCACCTCCTTCTTCAACCCGCCATTTATATATTCTTTTGCTCCGGGAAGATTATAAGTTATGTCCAGATCACCGACTATAAATTTCACTGGTACCTTTATTTGTACTCCGGTCCATGCCGCTGTCAGCTCCCAGTTTCTGTTCTCGTGACAAAATACATAAATAAAATCATATTAGAAACGAAAATATATAGACACCAATTTTATTACAGTATTTCTCACCCTCCTCTCTCACAAGGCGCCACGTTTGCCAATTCTTCTTACAAGGCGATTGTGAACCTCACTGGTGAGTGCGGCAATCAGAAATGCAATGATAGAGTTGGTATCTTTTTAAGTGTAGCCTTATTACTTAAAATTCTTCAAATAATTGTTCTTAAATTTATCTCTAATAATGTTGAGATTGTCACAAAAAATAACATCCCATAGACATGACCATCTAAGAAACAAAAATGAATGTTAAACAAGCAATATAAACATAATATGACTCCGTTCGAAAAGGTAGGTTGTGGGCTTTCTTAACTATTTTAGTCATAAAAAATAAAATAAATTATTTTAGTCACAACAAACAAAACATCACATTCAATTCATAATCATTACACTCTTCTCTTATAAAAAAAAGTCAAAAAAATCAAAAAATCAAAAAATCCTTCTCAAACCAAATTTTTTAATCCAAATTAAAATAATCAAAAAAATCAAAAAATTAAAAAACTAACCCACTCCCCAAACCAAACCTATATAAATTTATACATCATTAAAACCTACTACAATGCCCATGGGCAATTACAAAACATGTCCCATCACAACTTTAGATTTTAGTTATCAACCAATCAAAGATTAACCTTATGTGGCGTTGGAGTAAATGTAGGTTTCTATAAATTTTTTTCTGAAAATAATAAAAAATTCACAAAACAAGAAAAATCAATTTCAATCTTGTGCCCTAACAATATTTAGACTATATTCAGATCATGATTTTGAGAAATTTCTTCTTAAATTCAGGATTCAAACACAAGTTTAAGATATGGTAGAATGTATTTATTTTTTTGACCAAAAAAAAAAAAGAAGTGAAAAAGATTAGATTTGCTGAGTAATTTGCAATGAAAAATAAAATGAACAAAAAAAAAAAAAAAGATTAGGTATTATAAACTTAAAACACAAATAAAAAATCCACACATTCAAAATAAACTTGCAAACAAAATATTAAAAAAAAGTAGGCTTACGTACAGATCTAGAGCTCGATAGTAGTTGAGTCCTCCGGTGAAGCCTGTCTGGTTAAATTTTCCAGCATAGTAATTGATGTCTTCCTCAGTCAACCATGAGGGCAATGCAATCGGAGCTTGAAAAATGGCCTTGAAATCCAACTCTTTAGGCAAAACAGGGGGACGAGTATCCCGTGATGAAAGAAATGCACTTATTATATTCCCAGTATCACAGCTAGCAAATTTCTCCTCCACCTCTCCAGGTTCCTAAAATCACAGATCAATACATCATTGATCAATACTCATCATCAACAATTTCACACAAATAATAATCATCACCAATTGTTAATCTATACTCAAATTCATCAACGATTTTACACAAAAAAAAAAAAAAAAAATCATATAATAATCATCAGCAAACAGAGCTCGAGAGATTGGGGATGAAGTCAACACTCATTATCAACAATTGTACACAAAAAATTCATTCAATAATCATCACCAAACAAAGCTCGCAAGATTGGAGATGAAGTCAACACTCATTATCAACAATTTTAAACAAAAATTCATGTGATAATCATATCGCCAAACGGAGCTCGGAGAGATTAATGACACTCATTTATTATCAACGATTTTACACAAGAAAAAAGAAAAAAGAAACATATAACAATCACCTGAAATCTGCACATATAGTAATCGTCGCCAAACAGAGCTCGACATGACCCCATAAACTGTCCCGACATTGATTCCGGTTAGCCTCTCCAACGGTCCGACATGACCCCATAAACTGTCCCGACATTGATTCCGGTTAGCCTACAGTGTCCTCTACCACGTTATGACACCACCATACAGTGTCCTCTACCACGTTATGACACCACCATACAGTGTCCTCTACAACGTTATGACACCACCATCCAGTGTCCTCTACCACGTTATGGCACCTGTTAAAAATCATGTATTATTGATTGATTCTTTGATTACAAGATTGTTGTACATTTTGTATATTACAAGGATGTATTATATAGGAGAAGTTTTGGGAGTAGGTGAGGGTGTGTGGTAGGTGAGTTGAGTGGAGGTGGGTGGTAGGTGATGATATATTTTAACAGCCCCCCGCAAACTCAAGGAGGATAGAAACTAACCAACTTGAGTTTGGAGAGAGGAGCAAAACAAGAAAATACATAAAAATAAAAAAAGATAAAAAAGATAGGAGACACTGTATGGTCGTGTCAGACCGTTGGTGAAGACTCTGAAAGGTGGTGCCATAACGGGGTAGAGGACACTGGATGGGTGTGCCATAACGGTGTAGAGGACACTGGATGGTGGTGTCATAACGGGGTAGAGGACACCGTAGGGTGGTGTCATAACGGTGTAGAGGACACTGTAGGGGTGTGTCATAACGTTGTAGAGGACACTGTAGGCTAACCGGAATCAAAGTCGGGACAGTTTATAGGGTCATGTCGGACCGTTGGTGATGCTAACCGGAATCAAATGTCGGGACAGGTTAAAGGGTCATGTCGGACCGTTGAAAAAGCTAACCGGAATCAAATGTCGGGACAGTTTATAGGGTCATGTCGGACCGTTGGAGATGCTAACCGGAATCAAATGTCGGGACAGTTTATAGGGTCATGTCGGACCGTTGTAGAAGCAACCGTTGTAGAAGCTGACCGTTGAAAAAGTTGCACCCTCAAAAGGTGTGCCTAATTTTGTCAAAAGGCGTGCCATCAAAAGGCGTGCCCAATTCATCAAAAGACGTGCCGGACATGATGGCGAGGCACGTGGGCGCCTTGGCTTGCGCGCCCGTGTTGTCGGCTGGTGGAAAGAGGCGCGCGATGCGCGTGGCTGCCTCTGCTATAAGACAGAGGCTGAGGCTGAGGCAAAAAACCTGCGAGAGAAATTCTGAGAGAGATTTTGGAGAGAGATTCTGTAACACTCTGTTTTCTGAGAGAGAGTTCTGAGAGAGATACTGTGTAACACTCAGGTGCCTAGAAAATGGCTTCATCGTCTTCCCGCGGGCTGCTCACCCTCTTTCCCGACCTCAACGAGTCAACGAGAGAGAGAACTGGTGCGGTGGCACTGGAAACTCAACCAAGCGCCCCGGAGTTTGCTCCGTTGAACTTTCCGATGCGGGCTGTGGAGCAAAGAATGGCAGGGCAGTCAGATGTGGAAGCCAATCAGTATACTTTGAAGGCATGTGTGGAAAGCATGACGGCGGTCACAAATTTGTCGAACCGGCTGCAGAGTAGGACAAATGAAGTGCAGCATTTAAACGCCCAACTGGCTCTGCTCCAACGCATGTATAAGGATGCGCGAGCAGAGATAAGTGTGCTGAAGGCAGAAAATAAGGAGCTTAAGCGGAAGGCCACTGTGATGTTCCGATTTGGAGGTCCGCCGTATACTGCAGTGGAGGAGCAGGGGGTAGTGATCGTGCCCAGTGGAGTGGGAAACACGGAGGCAACACCGTCAAGGGCCGTCCAAGACGGAGGCAAGAAGAAGAGACCTGCAGCAGAGTAGAGAAGAAAAATCCCACGGTGGGTGTGGGTGTTTTGTTTTGGTTTGGTTGTTTTTTTTTTTTTTTTTTTTTTTTTTTTTTTTTTTTTTTGATGTAAAAGTGTGATCGGGGTTGATCTCCGGCATGAAGAAATGACAAGTGTGTGGAATGTTGGTGGTGTTATTTTGTGGGGTTGTTTTGTTTAAGAATAAAAATAAAATAAAAGAAAATAATGGATAAAGAAAATAGAGAAAAATATTGGGGGATGGACATATGAAAAACATCGGTGTGATTTTTTTTTTTTTTTTTTTTTTTTTTTTTTTTGAAAGTAAGGGAATCGAATAAAAATAAATAAATAAAGAAAGAAAAATATGGTGATGGTGATGAAATGATATGTATGGTGATGAGGAATATATAATGATGAATAAAAAAAATAATAAAGGAGGGAATGGGGAACAGGGTGAATCGAGAGTGCAAGTTGGAGTGGATGGGTGTGATTAAATAAATAAATAAATAAATAAATAAAAATTAAAAAGTAGACCAACTAAGCTTTATAATAATAAAAATAAAGGTTGGAGAGTGCAAGTTGGAGTTAGTGAATTATGCCTTTTCTTTTCCGGCCTGGAGATACTAAATGCTTTGCTGCAACTTTAAAATGAATTATATATATATATATAGATAAAAGAGAAAGAAGGTTGGGGCGGTTGATTAAAAAAACAAAAAGAAAGATGGGGTTTGATGATTATGCTTGTTAAAAAAAAGACTAAAAAAAGACACCAAAAGCCCTGTGAGAGTTAACGGCTGTGGTGTGCTGCGTGTGTGGAGAACCAATCTCATCAGCCAATTTGTACGAAACAAAGTAGGTAATTCTCGCCGGAGACTCAACATTTGATATTCTCGGGAATGAATCTATGCTTTTCTCCGAAACTCTTTCCGGCGAAGACGAAGAAGACGGTGACGGTGACGGTGCAGCCGGAACCGCCATTAATTCCGGCGATATGGGCTTTCTTAGACATAAGTTTGAGGAAATTGGATTCGCCGGAGCTCCACCCATTGCCGCCGCTTGGACAGCAGAGTTTCCGGCGGAATTATGAAAATGCAGATGTGGGTTCTGAAGATGAAGAGTTTTACTCTCCGAGAGGGTCTTCTGGCGGCCATGAGAGCTCCATCGACACCGGATCGGCATCCAGAAGAACATTCGCCGCCGTAACAGCGGTGGAGAATTTCGATGTCAGGAGTAGTGAATAATCGAGTTCGTCTCTGTATTCATAGCTGCTCCAGAACCCGAAGCCCTGGCCGCTGAAGTTGAGGCCAAGGAGGAGAAAGTTGTGGAAGAAGTAGCTGAGGTGGTGGCAGAGTTAAAGAAACTACAGAGTCTGTCAAGGCACCCGAGCCGGTGATTGAAGCTCCTAAAGATGAAGTTGTTGTTTGAAAAGGAAGAAGAGAGACAAGAGTTTAGTTATGGAATTTGTGGCAGCGGATGGAATTTGTGTAGAGGTCCGGCGGGCGGCCAAGGCGAGACTGCCGCCCGCCAGTGAAGCAGAATAACTAGGTTGTTAACCTTGCTCTGATACCATGTTAAAAATCATGTATTATTGATTGATTCTTTGATTACAAGATTGTTGTACATTTTGTATATTACAAGGATGTATTATATAGGAGAAGTTTTGGGAGTAGGTGAGGGTGTGTGGTAGGTGAGTTGAGTGGAGGTGGGTGGTAGGTGATGATATATTTTAACACGGAGAGATTGGAGAGGTTTAAAGGAAGGATGCCTGGGTTGAAAAGGAACGCTCATGTTGACGAGAGCTTTGATTCGGTCAGGGCGGAGCAAGCAGAAGGCCCAGGCGATAATGGCGCCCCAATCGTGACCGACGAGGAAGATCTGGTGGAGATCCAAGGAGTCGAGGAGGGAGACGAGATCGCCGATGATGTGGAGGACGGTGTAGCTGGTGGTGGAAGGAGGAGCATCGGTGTCTCCGTAGCCGCGGAGATCGGGGGCGATTGCTCTGTAGCCAGAAGAGGAGAGAGAGAGCATCTGGTGGCGCCATGAGTACCATAGCTCAGGGAAGCCGTGAAGAAAGAGGACAGCTGGTCCTTCACCTGTCTCTGCTACGTGCATGTTTATGCCATTCACGCTTACGCTCTTATGCTCTATCTTCTCCATCTCTTCTTCTCTGTAATGCCAAGACTCTAAAAAATGTTTTAGAGCTCTAATGGAAGAGCTCACAGCTTTAATTTGTCTTTTTTTCTTATTATGTTTTGTCTTCTTTCTTTTTTCTTTTTTTTCCACTGCAGCTCAGTTGCTTTTAGACGTGGTGTTTTCTTTTAGATAGTAATAATTGTTCATCCCATTAAAAACATCATCACTAATAGCACTAATGTATTAAAAAAGTAAAAAAAAAAAAAATACAATTTCAAAATTAAAACATCACATCATTAATAGTGAGACCCACTGCCACCTAATTAGTGGGAGCACTAATTAGTGCTCCAAGCATTTTTCTTTAGACAGGGCCAAGACTGCAGTTGTTGTCAGGTTCGGTTCCCATTTTCCGAAATGATATCCCCGAAATCTAATAATGATTTGAGGATGATTTTAGAAAAGAAAATAAAAAAAGTTAAGTAAAATATTTTTTATTTAATTTTATATGTATATATATGTTTTTTATTAATAACTTGATAATGAAAAAAAATACTAACATTACATTACATTGTGGGACTTACATACTATTAGAATTCTCTAGAACTTTTTATCTAGACCTTCTAACTTTTTTCTTCAATCCTTTCAAGATCTAAAAACAAACTTTCAACTCAGGATTTTTGTACATATTAAAAAAAAATAAATTATGTGCCTAATTTTTTATTTTTATATATATTTGAAAGTATTTGTAAAAAAAATTATTATGTGCCTAATTTTTTATTTCTTATATATATTTGAAAGTATTTGTAAAAAAAATTATTTTTAATAAATATATATATTAAAATTTATATAAATATACATTAAAGTTTAATTTAAAGAAAATAACCAAAATAATCTAAATTAAAGTATCAAACAAAAATTAAATAAATTGTAACAAAAATCACTTAAATATTGTTCTTGTAGTATTTTTAATTATAAAATTACTAATCTAATTCACATAATACAACTTATAAGCTAAATCATTTTACATGGATAAAATTGTTAATTCATTTAATCTTTCATTTGACATAATTGAATAAAGATTAAATTTAATCAATTTAATTTAAAAAGCGTAACAAGTAATATAATAGTATTATTCTATATATATAATCATACATTAAAATATTCTCCCCCTATCGACTTAGGTGGAGACATCAACCATACCCGCCAAAGTTCGACACTTTAAATGTTTGTCCCTCGACAAAGTCTTTGTCAACATATCTGAAATATTATCATCTGTGTGAACTTTTTCGAGTTGCAACAATTTCGAGTCTAACACATCACGAATCCAATGGTATCTCAGATCAATGTATTTCGATCTCGAATGAAAAGTAGAATTTTTACTCAAATGAGTAGCACTTTGACTATCCAATAAAGTACATACTTTTCTTGCTTCAAACCCAACTTTTGCAAAAATTTCTTCAATCATAACTCTTCTTTGCCAGCTTCCGTAATGGCAATAAATTCAGCTTCGGTAGTTGAGAGAGTAACACATTTTTGTAATTTAGTTTGCCATGCCACAGCTCCCCCTGCAAAAGTCATCAAATACCCCGAAGTAGATTTTCTAGAATCAACATCACCGGCCATGTCAGAATCTGTGAACCCATAAAGCATCGGCTTACCATCCCCAAAACACAAACATACCTTCGAAGTCTCTCGAAGATACCTTAGAATCCATTTTACCGCTGCCCAATGTTCTTACTCGGATTAGAAAGAAAATGACTTACCACACCAACGACGTAAGTAATATCCGGCCTTGTATAAACCATGACGTACATCAAAGAACCAACTGCTGAAGCATAATGAACTTTCAACATCTGTTCCTTGTCTTTCTCACTTCTAGGACATTGATTCGAACTAAGTTTGAAGTGACCCGCAGGTGGATAACCAATCGGCTTTGCTTTATCCATATTGAACCTCTCAAGAACTTTCTCAATGTAGCTTTCTTTAGAAAACCAAATCAGCCCCTCTTTGCGATCACGAACAATTTTCATACCAAGTATTTGCTTTGTCGGTCCCAAATCTTTCATAGCAAAAGACTTCCTCAACTCCAATTTCAACCTGTTTATCATGGTAGAGTCTTGACCTACAATTAACATGTCATCAACATAAAGCAAAAGAATAATAAATTTACCATCCAGGAAATTTTTCACAAACACACAATGGTCCGAAGTGATTTTAGAAAAATCATTATTTAACATGAAAGAGTCAAATTTTTTATACCATTACCGCGGGGCTTGTTTGAGGCCATACAAACTTTTCTTCAATTTGCAAACAAATTTCTCTTTCCCTTTTTCTACAAAACCTTTCGGTTGCTCTATGTAAATTTCTTCTTTAAGATCACCGTGAAGAAATGCGGTCTTTATATCAAGTTGCTCAACTTCAAGGTTCATACTTGCATCCATGCCAAGTACAACCCGAATAGAAGACATCTTCATAACTGGCGAGAAAATTTCATCAAAATCAATACCTTTCTTTTGCCCAAAGCCTTTCACAACAAGACGTGCTTTGTACCTCAGATTCTTGCCATCATTTTTCAATTTAAAGACCCACTTATTTTTTAAAATTTTCCTCCCCTTAGGCAACTTCACCAAATCATAGGTGTGATTTTCAAGTGAGGAATTCATCTCCTCTTCCATGGCCTTTTTCCAATCACCTTTCTTTGCATGCTCAATTGCTTCTTGGTAGCTCTCAGGCTCCCCTTGATTAGATATCAATACAAATTCATTGGGAGGATACTTTCTTGAAGGTTGTTGGTCCCTTGTAGATTTTCTAAACTCAAGTTGTGGTGGCAGTTCTTGAGTTGGATGCTCTTCCTCAATTTCTGGCTCAACTTCATTAGGATTAGCATCATCCTTCACATCTTCAATAGGTGCCTGCATATCTCTCCCATTTTCATCATCAACTGAAGATGAAGGAGATGGATCCATGTCAATGAGATCACTAGTTTTTGGCTCCGGTTGATCACCTTTGCCAAAGTTTTCAATTGTTTGGTCTTCAAGAAACACAACATCACGGCTTCGAATGACTTTCTTGTCGACCGGATCTTACAATCTATACCCGAATTCATCACGCCCATAGCCAAGAAAAATACATTGTCTTGATTTACTATCAAGCTTGGACCTCTCATCCTTTGGAATGTGAACAAAAGCTCGGCAACCAAACTCTCTCAAGTGCTCATAAGATACATCTTTACCGGTCCAAACTCTTTCTGGAACATCACCATTCAAAGGATAGGAAGGAGGCAAGTTGATCACGTCAACCGCTGTTTTCATTGCCTCACCCCAAAAGGATCTTGGCAATTTAGCTTGTTCTAGCAAATACCTTGTTCTTTCCACAATGGTGCTGTTCATCCTCTCGATAACGCCATTTTGTTGAGAAGTCTTCTTAACTGTCTTTGGTGCCGAATACCTTGGCTGCGACAATACTCATCAAATGGCCCAATGTATTCACCACCATTGTCTGATCGGATGTACTTCAATTTCTGCCCTGTTTCTCTTTCAACCATGACCTGAAAATGCTTAAATACTTCTAGAACTTGACCTTTAGTTTTTAGTAAAAAAGCCCAAATTTCCCTTGAATATCAATGAAAGTAAGAAATAAAGTGCACCACTATGTGTTCTAACTTTTAAAGGACCACAAACATCCGAATGAATCAACTCCAAAACATTTTCTTTTTTAGAAGCAACATTTTTCTAAAAAGAAACTCTATGTTGTTTACCCGCCAAACAATGAATATAAGTTTTAAGATGTGTACCTTTCAGACCGGGTAGAAACTATTTCTTGAACAAAACTTGTAGCCCCTTTTCACTCATATGGCCCAGCCGCTTGTGCCACAATTCGGTAGAAGTATCATCTTGAAGTGTATTGACAACACCTTTACAAATTTTTTCATGCATCGAATAAAGTGTATGAGTCTTTTTGCACTTAGCCATCACCAAAGAACCCTTTGTGAGCTTCCATATTCCATCACCAAATTTGTTATTGAAGCCTTCATCATCTAGCTTCCCAGTAGAGATCAAATTGAGGCGAATATTATGAACATGCCTCACATCTTTAAGCAATAACTTGCAGCCCAAATTTGTTTCCAAGCAAACATCACCCATGCCGATAATCTTGGACAGACCTTCATTACCCATTCGAACAGAACCATAATCTCCTTTGGTGTAGGTAGTGAAGAAATCAACTCGAGAAGTCACATGAAAAGAAGCACCGGAATCAATCACCCAATTGCTCTCTTGGCTCACAAAATTGATACAATTATCTTCACAAACGACCATGAGATCATCGGTAGTAACTGCCATTGTGTCTTCTTGTTTCTTATCTACACTTTTGTCATGCATTTTCTCCTTGTTCTTGAGCTTTCAGCATTCTCGCTTCATGTGCCCTTTCTCATGGCAATAATAGCACTCAATGTTTTTCTTTGAAAAAGAACTATCTTTTGATTTGTCACGGCTTTGATCACGACCATGAGGAGTCTTACTCCTCCCCCTTGTTTTGCTTCGGCCTCTCACAACGTATGCTTCCAAATGAGAGGAACCTGCTGATTTTCTTCTAGTTTCTTCATTCAACAGGCTTCTAGTGACTTGGCCCATTGTGACAACTCCATCGGGCGCCGAATTACTAACAGTCACAATAAAAGTCTCCCAACTTTCGGGTAAAGAACTAAGTAGTATCAAAGCCTGTAACTCATCATCAAAAATAATTTTCATAGAAGCAAGTTGGTTAACAATACTTTTATTTTATTCAAATGTTCTAGAATGGGGCTGCCATCTTTATATTTTAAATTAACCAACTAACGAAACAGAAAGGCTTTATTTGTGGCTGATTTTCTATCATAAAGACTCTAATTTTTTCCATAAATCATGTGTCGAAGTTTTAGTAGCAACATGATGAAATACACTGTCATCGATCCATTGACGGATAACACCAACGGCTTTTCGATTAAGCTTATTCCATTCATCATCTTTCATACCCTCGGGTTTGCCAGAATCACCCTCAATGGGTCCATATAAATCTTTACAAAATAATAGGTCCTCTATTTTAGTTTTTCAAATTATCCAATTACTTCCATTGAAGCTAGACATACGACTCACATTCCCCTCCATTGATTTACACAAATAAATAAACTCAAATAAACTGTAAGCTCTGATACCAGTTGTTAGAGAAAATATGTGATTCCCACAAGTAAATCAATCAATGGGAATAAAAACTAATGCAGAAAAATTAAATCAAACGTAACACAAGAATTTTACGTGGTTCCCTCAATGTGAGGTACATCCACGGGATCGAAATCTGATTCCACTATCAACCAAATAAGTTTCCAAAAGATTACAAACAAGACACGAAATGTTTCACAAACCACCCTTAGGTGAATTCAAAAAAATCACAAATAAATAAGAGAAAATACCTCACCAAATAGATGAACCGAAATTTTCAGAACCAAAGTTGTAGAAGACCCAAAATAACGAACCAAATCAGAACCGAAAATTGAACTAAATTGCTTCACAAATCAAAGCACCAATTCTTGATTGACCAAGTCAAATCAAGAATAACAAACAACACCAATTGAAGCCCAAAGTTATACACACAGCACTGTTGCCGAAGTATTTTGGTACTGCCGCTTTTTTCTTTTTCTCCCACGAGGCAATAACATAAACAATATATATATATATATATATATATATATATATATATATATATATATATATATATATTGTTGATTAATAAGCTTTTTAATCAAAACCCTAATTGTATCTAAATTGAATTGGATTTTCACAAATTAGATATAATATATATAAAATATATTATAATATATATAAAATATATTATACCCAAACCAAATCAAATTAAAATTTTTTAACAAATCAATTGGGTCTCAAACTCCAATAAGTAAATATACCCCAACATAAAATATAACTATTCAATAATTTTAAATAATTTTTTCGATTTCTTCTAATAAAAAATAACTATTTATTAATTTTAAATAATTTATTATATCAACCACCTATTAATTTTAAATTATAATTAAATTTTATTTAGACCTTTTAAATTTTAATAAGATTTTTTTAATAATCTAATAAAGTAATTAAAAAAATTGAAATTTTTTTTTTAATTAATTTTTTTTGGGACCAAAGCGACGAATTTGGCGAGTTGTACCCAAGGCCGACCCTGGTTGTTGTATCGCTTCTTTGCAATTTATTTTGAACGATTCTTTGCAATTTGTTCTTGTCTTTTATAGGAGAGGAGAGAGAGTGCGCACATGCGTCACTGACGGTCTGACAATGAGTTTATTTAGGGGAATATATAGGGACAATTTGGAAATTTGATAAAAAAATCAGTTTTTGACTTTTTAATTTTTTTATTCAGAAAAATTATCAAAAAATTTAAAAAGTAAATTTTTTTTTTTTTTTATTTCAAATCATCACATAGTATAGTGTCAGTGAGAAAAAAAATTATAAGAACATATAGAAAGTAAGTAATTCTGTAATAAAGTTGTTAACACCATAAATCTGTAATTTTTATTATTATTTATTATTTATATAATTGCAGGACACGTGGCATCCTCTTATTCATTTGGAAGTTAAAAGAAGTTATAGAGATAATGGAGAATATGAAGGACAAAGTGGATGAGTGGGAGGACAAAGTGGATGAGTGGAAGGACACATGGCAAGACAAGAATGAAGATGGAAGAAATAGGTAGTTACTAAGTAGTTATTGCTGTATTTTTTCTTCTATAAATAGCCATTAATGGCTACATTGTAAAGATCCAGAACTTAAATCAAAGACAATTGATTTCAATATTTCTTGTCATTTTCCTTATCTTAGGAGTAGTTTAACATAGATTTATATTTCGAAGCATTTATTTTCAGTATTTCCATTTCGAAGCATTTTATGTACTTTCTTTTCGAAGCATAGGAGTAGAGGTAAGTATTTATTACTTTGATTGTTCACTCAATCATCTTTCTCCGTCCCTTTTTCTTCTTTTACTTTTTATTTTCTCTACACTTGGCAAATTTGAAGTCCTCTTCGTTGAGGCAAAAGAACCGTCAACACAATCGCTTGATAATTGGCTTGAATTTAATCTGTAAGGATTTTTCAATCCTTGCTGGCACGCTCGCATTTATGATATTTTCCTTCGTAGGAAAAAATAAGCCAACACAACATTTTTTGGCACGCCCAGTGGGACTCGAAGGGTAAGAAATGACAAAAGATTTGGATTTCGCCATTCGAACTTGTCAATATGAAATATATTGGTGTGAAAGAGAAATTTTGAATCTTCAAGAAGAGATCCATTTTCTTGATGAAATAAACTTTCATCCCTTACAATATTACTTGGTGGAAGAAAAAAGACACCATTTAATTGGAGAAATTCATCAACTTGATATGGAAATTCGCCAATGGAATGATGAGTTATCAACTCTCACTACCAAGTCTTTAACTGAGGCTTTAATGGTCGGAATTGTTGAATTTTTTCAGAATTTTTCCATGGTTAAAAATAGCAAAAACAAAGAATTGATTTCATCAATGGCTCGGGGGGTTCAAGAGTTCGTTTTAAAAGAGCCAAATTATGAAATTAACACAACGAAAGAGCATGTTCTTGGGCCAAATTTGGCTAAGAATGATGTTCCATGTATGACTCGAGGGGTCCAAAAACCAAATTTTAGAGAGTCAAGTCATGAAAATAATATATCGATGGGTGATTTTCATAAGCCATTAATGGCTAACATGGAAAAACAACCCACTTTGCCAAATAATTATGAAAACCTATTCGGCAAAAGTCATGTTTTTAAAACAAACATGGTCAAGAATAATGAACAAGCCACTGTTCATGAATTCAAAATTTTTGACATTTTTCAAAATGTCAAAAAGTATAAATTTTCATGGTCACACTATACCATGACTTTTGGTGTTCAAAATCCTTTTTGGATTTGTGGTTCACATCAAAATATAATTATGATGATGTGGCTAATAAAATTAACAAATTGTTCTTATGAGTTCGAAGCACTAAGAACAAGGGATGACCATTTAAAATGCATGAACTTGGCTAGAAAAAGCCTGTGCATTTAAATAAATGGCTGAGAATGGCTTATCTTTTCAAATTGATGGCCAATTATTTGTATGTACATAATCAAAGCATCGAAGATACATTCGAAGCATCAAGAGTTGTTTCGAAGGTTGATTACCTCACATTCGAAGCTGTATAAAGCTTTGAAGATACATTCGAAACATCAAGAGTTGTTTCGAAGGTTGATTACTTCACCTTC
Source organism: Camellia sinensis (assembly GCF_055761805.1). Taxonomy (NCBI): domain Eukaryota; kingdom Viridiplantae; phylum Streptophyta; class Magnoliopsida; order Ericales; family Theaceae; genus Camellia; species Camellia sinensis. The sequence continues at coordinate 133,345,587 of NC_138974.1, forward strand.
GAAACTGTATAAAACTTTGAAAACTTTCGAAATGTGTACATCTCTTCAAATATATGTAAAATGACAATTAATTAGTTGTCGAATAATGCCTGTTTTTGGCATCATAAGTTGGCTCGAAGAACAACAGTTTTGGTGTCTTCGAAGAATTAATAATTGGTTCGAAGCACAAAATTAATATTTTCATTAATTATGTGTGAACCAGAACATATAAGTTTTGAATAACCACAATGTTGGCCAAAAACAGCTTCGAAAGCCGTTTTGCCATAAGTTGCTTCGAAAGCCGTTTTGCCATAATTTTGTAAGCTTCGAAGCACTCTATCTTGCATCAACAACAACTTCGAAGAAATAATAATGGTGGTTGTGAACCTTCGAAGCTTTGTCGAGTATTTTTGAGGATGTAATTCGTCTTTGGTCGGTTCCATCGACCTTCGAAGAATGATTTTGGTCCTTTATATCACTTTCGAAGCTTGTTACTAGTAATAATTCGAGTCATCTAGTCATAATTTCATACTCATTCGAAGCGCTTTATTGGTGTTGTTACATCATTCGAAGCACTTTGCTGCTTAGGTCAGTTATGTGCTTGGTTCGGCCCTTCAAAAATTTAAATAAACATCATTTTTAAGGGCCGCGGGGGGTAATGTTAACACCATAAATCTGCAATTTTTATTATTATTTATTATTTATATAATTGCAGGACACGTGGCATCCTCTTATTCATTTGGAAGTTAAAAGAAGTTATAGAGATAATGGAGAATATGAAGGACAAAGTGGATGAGTGGGAGGACAAAGTGGATGAGTGGAAGGACACATGGCAAGACAAGAATGAAGATGGAAGAAATGGGTAGTTACTAAGTAGTTATTGCTGTATTTTTTCTTCTATAAATAGCCATTAATGGCTACATTGTAAAGATCCAGAACTTAAATCAAAGACAATTGATTTCAATATTTCTTGTCATTTTCCTTATCTTAGGAGTAGTTTAACATAGATTTATATTTCGAAGCATTTATTTTCAGTATTTCCATTTCGAAGCATTTTATGTACTTTCTTTTCGAAGCATAGGAGTAGAGGTAAGTATTTATTACTTTGATTGTTCACTCAATCATCTTTCTCCGTCCCTTTTTCTTCTTTTACTTTTTATTTTCTCTACACTTGGCAAATTTGAAGTCCTCTTCGTTGAGGCAAAAGAACCGTCAACACAATCGCTTGATAATTGGCTTGAATTTAATCTGTAAGGATTTTTCAATCCTTGCTGGCACGCTCGCATTTATGATATTTTCCTTCGTAGGAAAAAATAAGCCAACACAAAAATATATGTTGGCTTTTTGGCTTTTCAAAGGGTATTTTTGTGAATGTGAGCGTGCCAGCAAGGATCAATCAGTCCTTACAGAAATTGTGATTGCCAACCAATTATCAGACGATTGTGTTTTAGTTCTTTTCAGCCTCAATGAAGAGGACTTTTACTGGTGGCTTGACTTAGGAGAAGTTAATAGAAATAACAGTAATATGAAGAACAATTGAAGTATTTCATAAAAATGAACACTTACAATGGTCCGAACTCAGCCTCAGAGAGGTTTACAACAGCAATCTACTTGAATCTACTTGAAGCTACTCCTATGAATCGAAGTGCAGTGCGGGTATTTAAAGTGCAGGTATTTAAAGAACATGTATTTAAAGACTGGAAATGTAAAAGACTGGAAAAAAAAATATATGAAGTAAATGACTGATTTGTATGATCTGAGTCCGTCCTTTTTTCTGGGGGCTGCCCTGCTATTTATACTTGTCAGTGATGACCTTCGAACTGCACTTCGAACCGTCGAACTGCTCCTCCATGATCGCTGATCATGCTTCCTTACAAGTAGCTCCATTACGCCATTACTGGCAGTTAAGCTTCCCTCTTGTACTTGAATTTGAATATGAGTAACCGTTGAAGATATGTCATCTTGCATCCCGTTATTGATCTAGTGTTACTCAGATCATGTGAGGACCAATATTTATTGCCACGTGTACGATCGGGATTAAAGGCTTGAATAACCTTCCTTTATTACCCTTACTCTGCCACGTGTCGAACTGTAACTGGCTTTTACAAAATATGTAGATAGATATGTCTTTAGCTCGGCCAAGGCTCTGTCGTATTCTTCGTCCCATGAAAACTTGGACTTCAAGGCTCAGAAGAAAGGGCGGCAACGATTTGATGACCAGCTTATAAATCGGTTAAGCGCGGCTGCCATACCGGCAAGATGTTGCACGTCCTTTACCGATTTGGGTTGTTTTAATTCCTGTATGGCTTTGACTTGGGAAGGGTCCGTCTTGATGCCTCGGTTGGTGACCAGAAAGCCTAGGAATTTCCCTAACCCCACGCTGAAGGCACATTTGGACGCATTCAGACGTAACTTGTGTTGTTTAAGAATGCCGAACATCTCTGCCAGACACATTCACATTTGCTTTTTACCACCATGTCGTCGATGTAAGCCTCCATCGTGCGGCAGAGCAGTGGGGCAAACATTTTGGTCACCATTCTCTGAAAGGTTGCCTCGGCGTTTTTCAAGCCAAAAGGCATGACTCTGTAGCAGAACAATCCCCTCGGCGTTGTGAAAGAGATAATCTCCCGGTCAGGCTTATGCATGGCGATCTAGTGATAATCGCGGTATGCGTCCAAGAAACTGAGTCGATTGTGTCTGGCTGTAAGGTCCACCAGTTGGTTGATTTTGGGCAAAAAAAAAAAACTGTCTTTCTGGCAGGCTCGGTTGACTGTCTTGTAGTCGACGCAGATTTGCCATTTCCCATTCTTCTTTGGTACCACGACCGTGTTAGAAACCCACCGAGGGTAGTGCACTTCCTAGATTGCCTTCGTTTCAAGCAAGATTTTGACCTCTTCTGCCACTACCTAGGCGTGATGAAGCGCTGATCTCCGTGTTCTTTGGATGACGGGTCAAGCATCTGGAAAGACATTGAGTTAGTGGCAAATAAAGTTTGAATCGACGCTAGGCATGTCGTAAGGCGTCTACGCAAACACTTTGATATTTGCTACCAAGAACTCCACAATCTCCAGCTGTTCTTGGGCGGTCAGGCTGGATTCCAATAGAAAGAACTTCTCAGGATGATCCTTGTTGAACCGTACCTCCACCAAGTCTTCAACAGCCTTTTCTTCGACTCTGGTACCCACATCATCCAGGACACTTTGGTATTTTGGGCCTTCGATCATTTGCATGAAGCCTTTGGCTGCTCGGCTTCTATTCACGGCCACGAAACACTGCTTGGTCATGACTTGGTCGCCCCAAATTTCTTCAATCCTCTTCGTAGTCGAGGGGAACCGCATGACCTGGTGGAAGATCGACACCATCACTTGCATGGCGTGAAGCCATCCTCTGCCTAGGATCAAATTGTACGTGGAAGGTACCTTTAGCACCCAGAACTCCACTTATTTGACCATGGACCCTACTTTGACTGGCAAGATGATCTTTCCCATGGGTCACTCCCGTTGCGAGTTAAAGCCTACCAATGGTGAGGTCGCTGGGGCCAAGTCTTTATCACTCAGCTTGAGTTGCTTGAAGGCGTCGTAGTACATTATTTCGACCGAGCTACCATAGTCTATCAGAATACGCCTAATGTCGAAGTCCTTGAAGCATAGGGTAAGCACCAGGGTGTCATTATGCGGTGTTTGAAGCCGTTCAAGATCTCGACTTGAAAAGCTGAGCACATCTTTTACCTTGGTCTTGCTCTTTTTGACCGTGGGCTGGATGGACAGTACCTTCCTCATATGCTTTGCCTTTTTGATCATCCCACAGAGCTTGCATACCCGCGTTGGCTCGATGATTCCATGGATCACATTGACCACGCCTTGAGAGGGTGCTTCTAACGTGGCCAAACCATTTGGCTCTGTTGGGGCATGGAGCGCGGCCTTGACACCGTCATCAATGTAACGGTCCAAGTGATTGACAACCACTAACTCCTCCAAATACTGTTTTAGAGGCAGACAATCCTCGGTATGGTGCCCTCGCTTGCCACGAAAGGTGTAACAATACCGCGGATTGAAGCCCCTTTGTGCATCACCCAGTTTAGCCAGAAACCGAACGTACACCTCATCGCGGAGTTCGCTAAGGATGTGGTAATTAGGATCTTGAAAACTGTGATGATGCCTGTTCGAGTGTTCAACTTTCTATTCACATTTGCCGTAGCGTCGTGAGGGTAATCAGCTCGATCGGTGGAGCTACCTTTACCCCAGTTGCCGCGGTCTGCACCGTAAACTGACTCTCTTGTTCAGTCATTCGGATAGTTTGCCTCGTGTCCGATTGCGTGAACTTTTCCAGCCACTCTTTTGTTTGCTATTATTGGATTTTCCTTCGCGGTGGTTGTGGCAGTATCATCCTTTACTTGGATGTGCTCATTGATGCGCTGCATCAATAGCTCCATGGTCGCCGGTTGGTTCATGGTAAACGAGCCCCTCAGTCTATGTCTGACTAGGAGACCGCGCTTGTATTGGGTGATTGCCAGGTTGAAGGTTCCATCTTAATGCTAAGAAGGTGGTCGACTTCTTTCGACGTTTGTTGTGTTGGTTTTAAATCGGGTCATAAACATTTCCGCCAATTGCTGCCACCTTTCGATACCTTACTCCGGCAGTCTTTCGAACCATTTCAGGCTGAACTCACCCAAACTTGACTGGAAAGTAAGGCACATGAGAGTGTCGTTGCGCCTATATCCAGCCATAACCTGTCGGAAGTGGCTCACGTGCATGTATGGATCGATTTTTCTGTCGTAGAGCGTAAACTTGGGCTGGTGAAAGCTCCCAGGGATCTGCGTGGTCTCTATCTCAAGGCAGAAGGGGGTAACGCTCAGCCTTGCCAAGTCTTTGTCCAAAGGAACATGTACAGTTGGGCGAGGTGGTGGCATTATGATTTTCTCACTGGTGTGACCTCTGTGGGATAACTGCTGTAGTATTGGCACCCTTTGCGCCTTTTGTTGGCAAGCTCGTTCCTCCAAGACGTCCCTCAAGTCCTGCGAACGGGCAGAGTAGGAATATCTCGACATCGTCAGCGGATGTAAGGGACGTTAACTGTTGTCTTGCGTGCAAGACTTCTCTGCTAGCGGGTCAGAGTCACCAACCCCATAACTTCGGGTGATAGAGAGAGATGGTGTTCACCTGTGGTTCTGGCTGCCTGAGTGATGTGGCTGGGTGCGCTCACTATGGTTTCCCACTCCAACAACACCCTTGTCTTTGACCTACCGCTTTAATGCCTCCATCTCTTCCGCCATCCTTCGAATGATGGCGTCTTGATCTCTTAGCTTATGCTTTAGGCGCTAAGCGTGCGATTTTCTTCACCGCCGGTGCCCGTCAATGCTTTGCGAGTGGTCAGAGCTCCTTGCGCGCTTGTCTCGCGCATTTCTAGGGAGCCCTCTTAAAGAGGTCTCCAAACCAGCCATGGTAGGGATGGCGGGAAGACCATCTCTTCTCTAAACGGACTCCGAAGTGATGTCGTCGATAGCGGACAGCGGGATGTTGTCGTTGTTCGCCATGGAAGATGATCGGAAGAGCTTAGAGGGCAAGGTTTTGTCTGTCAATCTTTCTCACAGACGGCGCTAATTGTACGGGAGCCAAATATCTGACGTTATCCGTATTTCTCGCGTCTAAGCTACGCTTCGCTCTGGTCGACCTGAGAACACAATGAGGGCGAGCTACCCGGCGGTGTGCTGCCGAAAAACCCCTCCGACGGTCAAGTTAGTACACTTAGAGGAAGAGCGAGAGCGAGAGAGAGAGAGAAAGGAGGAGACAAAGTGGTAAGTGAGTTCTGATTAGAGGATGTTCCAGACCTGAGTTTGGAGGTGCAGCTCCGTTTATATAACTTCTGCGCCCATTCACCTTTAGACGCATGGACCTGCTCTCCTCTTTCATTTCCCCACATGTCAGCGTAAACACAGCTAAACACCACCTAACAAAACCGCCAAATGGCATCGATGCGCATGGACAGTGTAACTCCCTTCCTGCAGACTCGTAGCGTTGCACAACACCCTTGACTGAGATACGCTCAATACGGAGCCATGTCATCACGCAACAACCGAGCTACTTGTTTGATTTCTTTGACAACTCCGTACCATGGCTCAGTCGAGCTCCTTGGCTACAATCGAGCATAAGCTCGGTTCACCACGTCGAAAGGACTAATCTAGCCCAACTCTGAATAATGCATATCTCCCCGGACCGGTAATCCACAATTGTTCTTACCCAACCAGAATAAGACCTCAGTTTAATATGCACTTAAAGACAGACCGAGCAAAAGCTCTTGACTCCAGCCCAACCAACTCGGCCCAACGTTTCGGTCGCAAACCTCTCTCTCATGTACCTAAACATGTTGGGTTTGGTGGTTCACCCAATTCTCCAATTGTGTTGCCCTTTTGGCTCACATAGGAAGATGTTAATTATTATGCCTCCAAATTTAATTAGAAAGGTTTCACTGGTGGTCTGAATTACTATTGAGCTTTGGACTTGTAAGTTTCATTTGATGTTTTCTCAAAACTTTTGTCATCTTTTATGATTAAATATTTAAAAATTCTAAATGCACAGTGTCAGATTGTAAAATGGTTAAATTATTAAAAGTAAAAAGACAATCATTCATCTTTCACTATAAAAATCCAAAACAGTTCATACCCTTTTGGAAAGAATGTATGGTTATAATTAAGAAGTGCCAATAGCACTGTCCGATTTTTATCATATTATTCTAGTGGGTTTTATTTTAACTATCAAAGTTTCAGTACCACATATCGTATTTGTGAGTTAAAAAAAAGAGGGGCCACATTTATTAATTTACATAACAATTTCTGTTAGAAATTAGGTAGAGTATTGGACCCTGATTTAGGCGCCCATATGGCATGACCCATGGCCCATTCAAATTACCCATGTAATTTGAATTTGATTTCCTAATTATCTTATTTGTTAGGATAACCCTCTATCTATCAACATCTATTCTATCCATAGGAGATATGGATAGATAGTTATATATCGGATTATATATTTGAATTATACAGAATATCAAATACGTTATGTGTTTTTACCCATAACATTTTTCCCATACTCTTTCTCTAACCCTCTCCCATTAGAATAACGATACAGCCATTGCATTGTGATTAGAGTAGGTGATACTCATATTGTGGTATTACTTCATTGCTAGGTGTTCTTAGTTCATGGTTGTGAAGCACGTGATTTACCCACAAGGTTCTTCGTTTCGGATTCTATCACATAAGGTATGGTTTGAATCTTTTTACCCGCTGCGTTATCTGTATCTTACATTCGTATCAGAGCCATATGGGGTATTTTTGTGCTCATTTTTATGCATTAAAATATGTATATAAATATATATATATACACACATGATATATGCATGAAAATTGATATTTTTTCAAACTTTTTCCGATAAACTTGAAATTTATATATGTTGTAGTACATTTCATGTAGAACATATCTGCAAAACTTCATGAAAATCCAACGGTTAGATTTCAAGAAAAATGGAGACCCATTTTATATTCTCGAAACTTTGTTTGCGTGATGGTTTTACATGCTTTAATTTCAGTCTACAAATCTTATATATTTAGAATTCTTGTTTCAAGACCTTCGAAACCATATGTTATTTGTTAGATTTGGACTTACGGTTGATGAGAAAAATCAAACCCTAATTTGGGTTCATTTTGATTTTTTTGGTGGCTTAAGGAAGAAGATGAAGTGCAGAGTTTCTGTGTTTCCACTCTCATTAGAGAGAGAGTGTAATACACCTCATTATTTGTGTTTGTTAAATGTCATTTTTGGGACCACCATTGTTTTTATTTTGGAAAATGGAGTTCGACAGTACCAAAATTGGACGGGCCATGAGCCGCACACGATAGTTGATGCCTCTAGCATTGCCTATACGCACGCCATGAGTCCCCCGCTACTCGCACGCGCCAGGCGCGCTTCTCATGCGTGCGTTGTTTGCACTTTACACACGTGCGCCTTGCCCCCTTGTCCACACGTGCGCCAGGTCGCGCCGAGTCGCCCCGCTCCGTTTTTTGCGCCGACTTGACTGGCTTGGCTGCTGGAATTAAGGCTCTGTTTGTTTGTTTAAAAATCCAGAATTGCTTTAAATGGTTATAAGTAATTCGTTATAGATTTGTTTTAAGCGTGGTTGGCACTGTTAGACTTAGAATTACATTTTTTTTATCTATTGTAAAATTTTCAAAATTTTATGGAAATAAAAAACGTTTTTCCTGAAATAATAATTCATTATTTCTGCTTTAAAATGCTTTTGGTGTTGCATGACTAAGTTTCTAGGGCTGAAATTTTTACTGTAGACTACTGTAATGGTTTAATCTACTAGTATGGTTGTTGCATTTTTTCAGATTCTGGAATATTTATTTTTGATTTTATGTGTGTTTATTAATTATTTAAATTTTTAGAAAATACCAGAAAAATTTCAGAAGTGATATTTTCTGTTATGGCATAATCTAAACATTAAACACAACATATTGTTGTTTTTTGCCTAGAGTTTGGAATATGTTGTGATTATAGAAGCATGTTTTTTTTTTTTTTTTAATTTTAATTCCATTATTAAATGAAATATAGCATGAGTTGATTGTGAATTCACATTGAGATGCTATTGTATGGAATTAATATTTTTATCATGCTTTATACATGCCATAGTTAGTGGGAAGTTGTTTGGTTGAGTATTAAATTAAATTAAATTAAGTTTTGGATAATTGTCACTTGTGGCACAAGAAATGATTACGAGCATAGCGGATTTTCAATCTTGCGATTTGTGTAATATTGTCACTATTTAATTTAGATTTTTGCGGCAAAATTATATTATGCTAATCAGATTTATCCCAATGTGCATTTTTTTTTCTCTTTAAATTGACTTAACTTATGGAAATTAATTTGATTGACCTAGACTTAGTAGAGATGTTCAAATGTGAACAATGTAATCATATTCTTTAGATGAGCAGAAAGTCTTAGAGACTTTATGTTAGACCTTAATTGAACCAAAATAAGGAAACATAACTCAAAGTCGCCATGGTTTTGTTGCCTTGTTTGGCGCAATAAAAATTGATGTATGAGCTATGGTTAGTAGCATGCTAAGTAGTTTTGATTGACGAGTTTGGAGTTGTGAAATGAGTAAGCCCTCAATAAATCTAGATATGATCTTGATTATTGAGCTGTGTGGATTGACTTTTATAATTTGACTTGTAATAATATTGCATCATTAGATGAAGCAACATTCAAGAGTCACGTCATCCAAGAAATGCAAGCTTAAATGAGTTAGTCATTATGTGCAAGACGAGTAGCCAGTATAAGTAGTGTTTTGCTCTCTACCCAACTGATGGGAGTGGATGGAGCAAAATTTCACGCACTGTAATAGTGTGCATTGAAGTATCACTTGAAGTTAAAAGATTAGCGCTTAGAAGCTGTAAAATCTATTAACACTAAGTAAAAAGATTAGCGCCTAGTGGCTGCAAAATCTATTAGCATTGCCAACTTGTCTAAGTCTAGACACTTACCGTTTCCACACTTGAGTGTGAGACATGATGAGGTATTTCTTTGTATGATTCCTTAGCTAGGCTAAAAGCTTTTGAATAACGTTTACCATTAAGCGCAAAAGTTGCAGCATAGTAATGAAAAGGTCAAGGTTGACAAGGTTGTTATGACTCTAAGAATTTGGCGCATCGCTCATGAGAGCATTGTGTTGAATTAGACTTTTTAGCCTAATTCGCACTTAAGTTACTTCAGGAACTGTCATAGATTGATAACTTATTCTCTCCTTCTTATGGATAGCAGAATTAATTGCAACTAACTATGAAGTGAGAAACAGAGATGGCAGGAAGAGTATCGTTATGTTTCAACTATATGCAGTAAAGTGTATGGAGAATAAAATTGACTTGACGGTGCAGTGGATTAGCACTTACTAGTTATATTTGTGACTTAGGCGCACTTGATATCTCCATGACATCTTTTATGAGCTAGTGAACAGGAATTAGTCGTTAGTCATTACCTAGTTGGAACTAAACCTTTACACTTGTTTTTGAGAACTCACACATTAGAATGATTAAAATTAGTTTATGACATTGGTCATGAACTGGTGGCTTATTATACTTAATCACATTAATGAGATGATGACATAGATGGTTTGAGTAGGCCCTCTTGGGCCCACTCGCTTGTGACATCCTGCTCTTATGTGAATATATGACTTTGTTCGCAATGGTTGTGCACAAGTAAGTAAGAAAGTCGCAGAAGGGCATTTGTATTGGCGCATTTAGTCCACTATGATATTTGTGACTGGATATGTGTAAGGGTATGATAGCTAGCTCCAATCTCGACACATTTATAGATTACGATATGCATCTTAGTCAAAGCTATTTCATCTCCTATAAGTCAAAAGTTTTGAAATGTTTTTTGACATTGCACATATGAGGTCGAGATCAATTAGATAAGAGCTTTTGTGCTTTTAGTTTTGACCAGGGTGACGAGTATCTATTTGAGTTGTTTTTTTTTTAGAAAGCTTTGTGAAGAGAAATGGATGCTTAGAAAATTGATCATTCCTAGTACTCAGCAACACAATGGTGTAGTAGAGATAAGGAATTAAGTATTGTTATGTTAGGTGGATGATGGTGCAATATGTTTCCCAATTGGGAATTGCATTTTAGTTTGTTTCTTGTGTCCTTAACTAAGTGCCCTCCATATCAGGTTTTACGTTCCATTTGAGTAATGGGTTAGCGGAGAGCCATCTATGGGCGATCTCTAACCATCAAGCATCTTATTTTTATTTTACTTCTCATAAGATTGCGACGTTAAGACCTAGAGTTCTATGGCGCATTATTGTATGTTGTTTTCTAAATGCTAAGGGTTATGTGGCGCATTATTGTATGTAGTCATGTAAACCCTCCGGGTCATGTGCATATAGGTAAGCAGCTTTGTGGGAGTGTAACTAAGTCACATAAAGTTTTCTTAGTAAAGGTGACGTGAATAGAGTTTTGAAACTCTAGAAGATAGAGAATTCTAAGTATAACGCTTTATGTAGCCTAGTTGAGAATGAAAAGAAATTTCCAATATCCTAAGGACAGTGAGAGCGATGTGTCTACTAGTGGATTACTCCATTAGAGAAGAATTCTCTACATTCTTAGTTGCGTAGTAGCGAATGTGAAAATTTTCCACGTTATCACTGGGTGATTGATAGGGAAACGTTCATGATTGCTCCGTAAGATAATAAAGAGCCTAGGATAATGCTGAAGGCTCTCTAGTCCCCTACTTTTAGAAAAGTGGATCAATGTTGTGCAGTTTAAGACAAAGTCTTTAAGGATTAACCATTTCTAGGATTTGATTGACTTTCCATTATCACGCGAACCTGTTTTAAAGCTGTGCGCAGTTTGGATAGTCTTTTTTTGAGGCATAAGGCTTGCTAGATACCGAAAAGTCGCACCATTGAGGAAGGTGTAGACTATGAGAAGACTTCCTCCTAGAGAGTGAGGTTACTTCGACTTAGGCTATGATTGACATAAGTTCAGAACTTTGATTTGTGGACGTTGTGACCCAACTTCTCATTGAAGAATTGGATAAGTAGATCCGTAGGGATTTACCTTCTGTTTTTATGGTGAAAAAATAAGAGCGCAAAAAGATTGCTAGGTCCAATAAATCTTTTATGGTCTGAAACAGTTATCCAAATAGTGGTTCTTAGATTTCATCTAGCCATTGTAGGCCAATGATGATCAATGAAGACCATTGCGACATGATCAATGGTCCAAAAGAAGTTTTTCCTTAGTCATTATGAGCCAGGAATTTATTAGGTTATCGCCACCTAGGGTTGGCAGTCCTCTGTTTTAGACATGATGGATATGGGTGATGTAATTTATATGCTCAGACGTACGTTCCTTAGAGATTTTTGTAGGAGTATTCTCGGTTTGTCTTTAATGACTTACATAAGGAATATCCTAAAATAATTCTAGATGCGAAATCGCAAACCCATTGACTTACCTATCGGTAAAAGCTAGAGCCTTAGCTATTGAGTGAATCCTCAAATTGTCTTTGGGAGAAATAGATGACCCATATTCCTTAATCTTTTATTGTGGGAGCCTGAAGTACGTTATGTGGGCGTATTCGGCATAATGAATGTTATCTTTTGTAAATGGTCAGTTTAGACCTTAACCTTGCTCATTAGACTGTGGATAGGATGCTTTACTGGTAGTGTATATATTTGCCCTTTATAAGGTTCAATGCAGTTGTTGGACGCATCTTGAATGAACGTAAATTGGTCACCAAAATATATTTAGAGAGGTAATTGCGCAAGAAGTAGTGATCTTGAACCACTTCATGTGAAGTGCACATGGTGGATTCTGTTGTATTTGTTTATTATAAGAGGTGCTGATAGGGCTTATGCTTGGAATCTAGAATTGGGTAGACTGTAGTTGTGTTTTTAAAATCGATCACTTATTTGTTGTGAGATGATGGGATGTTGATACTATTATGGTTTGTGTCATAATGATTAGCAGATGATAATATCAGCAGGCAAGATTGGCTCACTCACACGAGCAATCACCCTTGGCGCTTGGGAGTGAGTAAGGATGAGACTAGTGGTTTATTTTTATTCGGAGCCAAGAGAGGCTTAAATTATCCACTATGTATGTCGCCTTGGTTACAACCAAGATGAGGTCGTGTTAAAGACCAAACATGGATGTTAGTACCCACTTTCCATGTTGTGCTTGTTATGATTACCCAAATGCAAGGTCCCATTTGGCGCCTGGAAGACAAGCAAATAGAGAATTCGAGTTAGGCGCTAGAAAGTGACTAGACTAAGATTTGCATGGTGTATCGAGTATGATGTCACTCTTTGAAAGAGTTACTCCATTGTAACATGTATTCATACTACATGTGCTTGGCGACTGAGTAATGAAGTGGGAGAATGGATCTTTGTTTCTTCATCGTATGAGTCTTACATGTCATTATTTATATGACTCTTACTTATGTACCCTTTTGTGACCTTTGACTATGTCATAAGATAAGGGGTTGATGTTCTGTTACTTTGGTATGTTGCCTACGGTCATGTATGATTCGGCCTTAAGGGACATCACTGGAAAAACAGTTAATCCTAAACTAAAAGGCATGAAGGCGAAGGGAAGATCATCTAGTATCACACTATTGTTGTATATTCACTGCTGGCAACTCACATCACTCTGTATGAGAGGCAGATTGAGTGTAAATATATTGCAAGAATTGAGAGGGTCAAACATGCTCTTTTTGAAGGATTGGAGATTTTTTTTTTTTGGACCGGTGTAATTAGATGGGTCTGGGGTATATGAGACACTTTATATTCTTTTTGGGTTGATGTCCCTATGTTGGCTCATTTTGAGTTTCTAGTATAGAGCTTCTACATGCAGGTATTTCTCAGCAGTCGCACAGTTCATTGGCTAGTATGAGATTGTTCAATATTTGGGGAGATTGAGATAGAGATGTGGCAGTGTCATGACAACTCATGTGCGAGTAGGAGATATTGGAAATTGGGCCGGGTATTGAAGCCGAATTTGGGCGCCCATGTGGCATGACCCATAGCCCATTCAAATTACCCATGTAATTTGAATTTGATAACCTGATTATCCTATTTGTTAGGATAACCCTCTATCTATCTACATCTATCCTATCCATAGGAGATATGGATAGATGGTTATATATCTGAATTATATAGAATATTAGATACATTATGTGTTTTTTATCCATAACATTTTTCCCATACTCTCTCTCTAACTCTCTCCCATTAGAATAACGATATAGCTTTTGCACTGTGATTAGAGTGGGTGATACTCATATTGTGGTATCACTCCATTGCTGGGTGTTCTTAGTTCGTGGTTGTGAAGTACGTGATTTACCCACAAGGTTTTTCGTTTCGGATTCTATCACATAAGGTATGGTTTAAATCTTTTTACCCGCTGCGTTATCAGTATCTTACAATTTCCTTATTCAGTATTCTTGTATGAGAGACGCTTTTCTAGATGGCATACATATGAAAATAGAATCTAGGAGCCTGTATATTTAATAACATCCACAAAGGAGACGTGTTGTAATAATGTTGAAGCACATGTATGTTTGACTAGTACAGTTGCAATATTTTTGAATTATCTGATATATTTTGTTCAAACAGAACAACAACATATTTCAAATTTTCCTTGTATGATAATTTATGTGAAACAAGTATTTGAATATGCTAGGTTTTTAGTTTGAGATCCATAATTAGGGATGAAATACAAGGCAAGAAGTCAGCAAGTTGTCGGACGGAAGCGAAATAGAGCCAGACTGCAAATGCTGTCGGATGAAGTGACAATCAGTCTTGATGTGTTTCGTTCGCTCATGAAAGACAGTGTTATGGGCAATCTGAATAGCACTTCGGTTATCACAGTAGAGAGTCGTCGAGGAAGACTACGGAACACCCAAATCAGACAAGAGACAACGCAGCTAAACAATCTCAGTAGTGACATGAGCCATAGCACGATACTCAGCTTTAGTAGTAGAGCGAGCAACAACTGATTGTTTCTTGCTTTTCCAAGAGATCAATGAATCACCAAGAAATATACAGAAACCACACATAGACTTGTGATCAATAATATCACCAGCCCAATCAAAATCAGCACAAGCCAATAAGTCCAAAGAGCAAGTAAAGAACAACAGTAAGCCCTAAAAGATGGTACCCATAAGATAGTGAAGAATGCGAATCAATACAGCCCAATGGCTAAAGCGAGGAGTAGAAATAAACTAACTAACCACATGTACAGTATAAGCAAGATCAAGGCGAGTGACCGTGAGATAAAGTAAATAACCCACAAGCTCACGATACAAAGTGGGATCAGCCAATGGGACACTATCAGTAGAGTTGAGCATCACATTAAGCTCAATAGGTATACAGAAATCTTAGTGTCAGTAAGACCAGTACGGTAAATGACCTCACTAGCATACTTAGCCTGAGAGAGAAAATAGACTTTTAGAGAAGAAACAACCTCAATACTCAGAAAATACCACAAGGGACCCAGATCCTTCATTTCGTAAGTACGGAAGAGATGCTGTTTGACCTCAGAGTTAGCAGAAGAGTCAGAGCTAGTGATGATCATATCATCTACATACAGTAAGAGAGTAACAAAGCCAACCGAGGTATGTCTCAGAAACAAAGCAGAGTCGGAAGTAGAAGGGTGAAACCCAAGCTCGGTAACAGTAGTCTGAAAACGATCATTGCTTCAAATTATACAGAGCACGCCAAAGACGACAAACCTGCCCAGAGGAGTGGGGAAGGCCAGGGGGGTGGATGCATGTAGACCTCCTCAGTGAGTTGACCATTAAGGAAAGCATTCTTAACGTCCATCTTATAGAGAGGCCAATGTCGAACAGTAGCAACATAAATCAATATACGAACAATAGTCATCTTAGCAATAGGGACAAAGGTCCCATCATAATCTATACCATATTCCTATGAGAAACCCTTGGCAACCAGATGAGCTTTGTATCGTTTGAGAGAACCGTCAGAATGAGTCTTGACTTTATAGACCCATTTGCAACTAACCAGATTCTTACCAGCAGGCAAAGGAACCAATGCCCAAGTGTTAGTCTTCTGCAACACAAACAACTCATCCTCCATAGCTCGAACCCAATGAGGATCCTGACAGGCCTCCTTGTAAGACTGAGGTTCTAAAAAAAATGAATAACAGACAAAAAAGTATGATATGAAGTAGAAAAACATGTATTAGACTAACCCAACTTGTTTAGAGGATGACGTTCTCAAGTAGGATACCAGGGGGCAGCAGGATCAGAGTCATCAGAAGTAGAAAGAGCAGCAGCAAGGGTAGAGACAACTGGTGGAGGGGGAGCCGTGCGACGATAATAGACTAACAACGGAGGAGGAGAAGTAACCATAGGAAAAGCAGCAAGAAAGAGAAGCATAGGTGCAGGGGGGTCAGTGGAGAGGTACTCAGCCGGAGAAGTGGAAGGTAGACAAGATGGAACAAGCTCAGAAGGAATAGTGGAGATATACTCATCAGATGGGACCTCAGAAGGACATGGATCAATGTAAACCAAATCCTTTTTGGAAACTGAGATAGTGGTAGGAGGAAGCTGAAAGTAAGCTAGACGTTCGAGGAAGGCAACATGGCGGGAGACATAAAGATGACGAGAAACCGGGTTCTAACAGCGATAGCCTTTATGAGTAAGACTATATCCTAGAAAAACATAGAGAACAGACCGGGCACTGAGCTTGGTTCGATCTGTTCGGGGAAGAAGGACAAAATAAGCGGACCCAAAGACGCGAATGAGGGAATAGTTCGGAACTTGGGAGAACATGGCTTCATAAGGAGAACGACCAGAAAGAAGGGGAGAAGGCATACAGTTAATAAGAAAAGTAGCAGTAAGAACTGCTTCTCCCCAAAACAGGGCGAGAATTGACGCAGAGAGAAGAAGAGACCGAGCAGTCTCAAGCAGATGATGGTGTTTGTGCTCAGCCCTACCATTTTGGGCGGGTGTATCAGAACAAGAAGTTTGGTTAATGGTACCCAAATTGACCAAATACTCACAGAATTTAGTTTTAAAATACTCTCCACACAAGTCAAACCTCAAGATTTTAATAGTAAACCCAAACTGTGTAGTGATCATAGACTGAAAGGTACGATATATCTGGTAGAAATCAGACTTATGAGTTATAAGACAAACCCAAGTATAGTGGGTGCAATCATCAACAAAAGACACATAATACACAGAACCCCCTTTGGTGAGAACAGGAGAGGGTCTCCAGACATCAGTATGCACGAGAGAAAATGGTGTAATAGAAATAAAAGTACTGTGAGTAAAAGGTATGGCTGTCATTTTTGCAAGTTTACACCCCTAACATTCAGTAAGTGGACTTGGAGAAACTTTACCTAACACCCCGGACTGAGCTAAAGACCGTAAGCGGTCAATACACAAATGACTTAATCTAGAATGCCATAAATAAAATGGACTCGACTGAGAATCTAACCCCAAACGAGGTAAAAGTAGTTGGAGAGACAGACAGAGGGAGATGCAAGCTTTCTACCATATAGAGGTCTCTAACTCTACGGTCGGGCCCAATCTGCTGCTTAGACATCCGATCCTGCATAGAACTGACAGAAGAAGAAAAGATTAAATCAAAATCGGAAGCATCAAACTGACTGATAGATAGTATACTAACAGATAACTGAGGAACATAAATGATAGATGGAATAGTGACAATAGACATGGTAGACGGTAAGACAAATCGAACAGAGAAAACAGACATACTAGACCCATTAGCAGCATTAATAGTAATTAAAAAGGGAGGACGAACACAATTTTGAAGTAAACAGAGATGATGGCACCAGAGTCAAAAAGCCAGACAGAAGCAGAGATACCTGAAGAAGGCCCAATCAAACCTGAATGAATAGAAAGAGCAAAGATAGATGAAGGTGGCTGGGAGACAAACATCAAATGCTGAAGTTGAACAATTTGAGTATTCAAAGAAACCAAATCAAGATCAGGAACCAGAGCAGAGACAGTGTATGCAATCGGAGACTGAGAAGAACTTTGAGGTGGAGCTCGGAACTGTATCAGAGACTGTTGAGAAGACGGAGCAGGAAGACGTCTCTTCTTAGGACACTGATACTTCCAATGTCCTATTTGATGGCAGAAAGCACACTCATCTGAGACTAGAAGCCCCTTCTTGGGTAGGACAGAAGACTAGAGCTGATGATAAGATGTGATCGATATGACAAACACAGAGAAGGGGCCGAAATACAGTAATCTAGAAAACCTCCGGGCCAAAATGCAATAACTAGAAAATAGCAAGGTAGATTGTAATTATCAGAAACCTTTGGGGTTACATTGTAATAACCAGCAAAGAAGAACAGAGAAACACGCGAATGGGGAAACAATTCCCATGTATGTGAAGCACAAACCAGAGGCAATGAACTAGAGATCAAACAAGAACGATCGCACGAAGCCTACTATCTCAAGGGATGAACAATCTCGAGCGATTTCACGAACCAGAGAACTAAAGAAGACAACAATCGCAATAGGCCAAAGTCGCATGGAAAAAAAGATAGAGGTGGTGTAGACACCCTATTTTTGACCGTCCTCGAGACTTGGACGTCATTGTTTGAACACTCGATGATTATCCATGTTTGTGTCCGTCTTGAGTTCTCGAAGGTTTCGGCTATGCGCCTTGCTTCAAAACCTCTCGACTTGTTTGTTTTGTGTTTGGTTTTGCATCAAACACTTGTTGTTTTACTTCTGAGGGGGGAAAATAGCTTGTAGGCCATCCCCACACCTCACCAGACATAGCTTGAGGCCACCGGCCCTGTTTTCTTGCTACCGGCCAAAGGTGTTGGCCGGTCGGCATTGTGTTTGGTCAGCCGGCCACTGATTTTGGTTAATCGGCCACTTTTTTTGGCCGAGACCTTTTCTTGAGGGGGGTTTGAACCTTTTGAACCCTTGTTTCAGCTTATTGAGGAAGCTTGAACCTTTTGAACCCTTATTTTAGCTTTTTGAGGAAGCTTGAACCTTTTGAACCCTTGGTTTTAGCTTCTTGAGGGAGCTTGAACCTTTCGAATCCTTGGTTTTAGCTTCTTGAGGAAGCTTGAACCTTTCAAACCTTTGTTTTAAGCTTCTCCAAGAAGCTTGAACCGTTTGTTAGCTTCTCCAAGAAGCATGAACTCTTGTCTAGCTTCTCTAAGAAGCTTGACCTTTTGCTCTAGCTTCTCCGAGAAGCTTGAACCCTTTGCTCCAAGCTTCTAAGAGAAGCTTGGCCCCTTTTTAGCTTCTTGAGGAAGCATTGACCCCTTTGCTATAGCTTCTAAGAGAAGCTTGGCCCCTTTGCTCCAAGCTTCTAAGAGAAGCTTGGACCCTTTCTTCCTCTATAAAAGAAGAGCTCTTCTTCCATTGCAAGGGTTCCAAGAAATTTGTCTAAGGTAAAAACCATACACTTCCCTCCATATCTCTACATTCCAAGCTCCAAACTCCATTGTTCTTGCCCCGTTCCACACCAACTCTTGGCCTAACACCTCCATCATCAACCTAAGGATCTTGGAGGCCATTTTCAGAGGCTAAGGGACTGTTTTTTTGGACCAAGAAGCTGCTGTCCCCTTTTGGCTGCAAGGGTAACACACTTTACCCTCTTTTGGTCTTTATTTTGCTTCATCTTTTATCTATACTTAGAAGCATTTTTGAGCTTTGTCATAAATTGAAAAAAGTTTTATTTTGAGCTCTTTTTTAAGTTTGTTTAAGATCACTTTTGTGTTTGGGGTTGTCTACCCCCTCTTTGGCCTTGTTTGGCCTTGTTTTTGTGCTTTTTTTGTGAGCTTCGGGACCACCTTGTATTGGCCCTCTCACCATTGAAATCCAGAGGGATTTCAGTGGTGGGGATGGTGTTTTGAGGTCCTAAGAAGGAGAGGGGTGACCCTCTCCCTTGTTGCCTTGTTTACTAGCATTGTTGGCTTTACAAAGGAGCCCTTATTTGCACACTTCTTGAGCATGTTTCAAGCCTTTTTGGTGAGTTTTAAGGTCTGCATAGGCTCTGTCCAGGGCCCATTTTTCCATATAAAGTGTCTATTATGCATGTAGAGTAATCCTCCTCAAGGCCTTTCAAAGGGGCCTTTACTTGTATGCTTCCTTGGCTCACTCCAGGCCCTTTTCAGTGAGTTTTAGGGCTGTCATAACCTCTTTCCAGAGGTGATTTTGCCATTTTGTATGTCTATCATGTATGTGTAGAACAACCCTTTGCATGGCCTTCCAAAGGAGCACTTCATTCTAACATGTATTGACTGAGTTTCAGTGGTTATTTGGGCATATTTTGGTATGGTATACTTCTTTTTTTGGCTGGTTTGGTGACCTCCCATATGCTTCATATAGTTGTAGTGCAAATCATGGTTCACTAGCTTACTTTGCATGTTTTGGTGACCTTTGATTCTAGCACTTTTTGACCATGCCATAAACTAATTTTGTGCGTATTTTGGACTGCCCTAGCTCTGTTTTGGGGCCTCATGGTCGAATGTTTCTTGCTATGCATGGTTGTAGTTTAATACCCTTGCTTAGCTTTGAGTTTTGGAGCCTATTGCATGCCTATGTTAAGGTGTTTCTACGTTTTGGCATCATTGTGCATCATATGTATATCATATTCCCATGTTTTCCACTCTTTAAATGCGTTTGAGAGTTATGCATGAATACCTCATTTTTGGACCATTACATGAGCTTCATTTTGGTACATGTCAAGCCATCATTTTAGCACATTTGGCCACTGATTTTAGACATGGCTGAGGCTTGTCCATATTAGTTTAAGTCCACCTTTTGCATGTTGCTCAAATGTTGTTACATTGCTTCATGTTTGCATGTTTTGGTTACATGATGTTTTGCATGCTCATTACTTGCATTGTTGACACATGCTTAGCCATATTGCATTTTGTTGCATTGCTTGAGCTATATGACATGTTGTTGCATGCTTAGGTTGTAATGCATTTGGCATGTATTCTCTCTTCTAGCCACTTAACATGTTGTTACATGTTTGTGTGTATTCCATGTTGCATGTTTGCATTGCTTGCCCTCATGTTCATGGTGCATACTTAGCTTGCATGCCTAGGTTGCATTGCCTTTTGCATGCATGCCTTGCCTCTTGAAATCACCATGATTGAGGTTGGGCCTTATGTGTTTGTTTGGTGTGCATTACATTTGACATCAAAATGCACAACTCGGCTCCTTTGGCCATCATGCATTGAAATGCGTGATTGGTGGCCCGAGGGTCGATAACCATACTCCCTTGAGTTCATGACATGATAGGGAGGGTGGTTGTGCATACATTGCTTTGAAAATGCATTGCCATGCTCTGTTTGCCCTCTGCTGCTGTCAAACAGGATTTTGCAAGAAGAGATGGCCGGTCGGCCATCTTCAGTGCCGGCCGACTATCCATTTTTGGCCGAGAGCACAATTTTTGGTCCATGACCTGTTTCACTTGGCCGGTGGTCCCATCTCATGGCCGATGGCCTCTCAGCATGTCTTCAAGATGTTTAAAAGGTGTCACAGAGGTTAGCACAGTTTTCAAAAGAGCAGAGCAGTGTAAACAGAGGCAACTGTGGCATGGTGATGGATTTCCGAGCAAAGCCGATCGAGCATGCGTGCATCCCTCTTCCCGAGGTTGTTTTACTGCTTTGGTAAACTAATTGATTTGTTAATTAGTTAAGTGATTTTGTAATTAATTAATTAGCTTGTGAGTTAGTTAATCAGGTGATTTGTATTATTCTTTTGGACCCTCTGCGAGAGGGCAATATTGTAATAAGTGTGCGTGTGTGTGATGCATGTCTTCCAACCCCACGTCTTTCTCCCTTTTATTTACCAGCTTACGATGGTTAGATTAAGGCATGTTTCAATTAGCATACTTACGCTCGCATGTTTGCATCATTCACCTGTATTGCATGCACCGGGCTCGGCGCATCATACTAACTGCATTTGTATTTCAATTCTAAGTTGAATATGTGTTAGCTGTAGCATCATCATATGCCATCTTAGAATAGCCGAGCCTATTGTAGTTGCATCTTGCATGTGTTGCATTAGCCATCTTGACATGAACTAGAATCATGCATTTGATTACTAACTAGTTTCTGTTTTGGCTTGGAGTACTCGGTAAGCATTTAAGCTTTAGCATCCTTGCATGTGTGTGAGTGTCGCCATGATAGTATGCTTACCATGAGGCTATGTTCTTATGTGATATATCTACCTGAATGCCTGTGGGTGAAGGTTGGATTATCTAAATTAGAAAAATGCATTGACTGTGAGTTTTAAGCGCACTAAATAGTGGCAAAACCATGTTTGCTAAGCCCACCCGAGGGTGACAGAATCTGCATTTTAGCCTACTTACGAGTAGCAAACCATTTTCAAAACAAACATGAAATGTTTTGTTCTAATTCAGGCGACCCAGTCTATACTTGTATATTGTGTGCATCACATAGTAAATCTAGGCTAATAATCGGAATAAGACCACATAACATTTTCAAAACTCGATATCATGGTTAGTAGAGGCCGATCTTTGATTAGGCGAGCGGGGGTGCTCATAGCTGACCTTCCCCAATCGTACCCAAGTTCCTGAGCCGAGGCAACTTTGGTGATGACGGACACGTGGCCTTAGGCAACGAGTCAGGGTTTCCTAAATTCCCCCAAAATAAATATTAAGGTGGTGACTCTGTATCTGGCAAAGCAGTCCAGTTTGGCACTTTTTTTAAAAAAATCAGTTTTCCAAAACGATTTGTCAGATTTGGACTCTTTGGCGATTTATCAATCTTGCATTGCACTTTGCAAGATCAGATTAAGAACCGTGACAATTTGAGTCCGAACTGTAGTAAGCCCAAACGAACAAAACGAGATTCCCTCCTGGGACATTCGGGGACGTCTACAGTTTCTGGCAACTCTGCTGGGGATTTAGAGAATTTGACTCGAACTCATGATATCTTGTTTTGACTACACTTATGTGTTTCTTTGCATTGCATTGCATTTGTATTGGTGTGCCTAGGACACCGTGTTTGCCATATGCTATTCCTAAACGGTTTGCCAGAGGCTTGCTTTGTTAAGCGTGCCATAAGGCTGACCGGTTACGGGCTCTGCCACGATGGGAACACAATCCCCGATTTTTACCGGGGCACCATTTTGACCATTCGACCTAGTGCATATTCGGAATACATAGTGACCATTCCAAAGCTAAGAGAGGTTGCTTACCCGATTTTAGGTTGTTTGAAACCGCTGTGTGCGTAGTGAAACCCTAGTTCTTGACGAAACTAGGACCGGAAAACCCTACCCCAACATAAGGGTGTTTTGGTTCTTACTTGCTTGCTATGTGCTTTTAGAGTGTGTCTCTACAGGGAATGCATGTATCAGTTTGCGAGTCCAGGCATCAAGCCTGTGGGCATCACTATTTGGGGAATCACTTTTACTTGAGGGTATCGGTTTACAGGCAGAATTTTGGGCAGAATTCAGTAGAGAGCACAGTCGTTCAGCTATGTGTATACCTGTTCTGGTGAAATCAAGCTGAGATACTGTCTGTTTTCTCTTTTGCAAGGTAGTCGTGGAATTATAGCTTCAAAGGACTCCAATATCCCCTGGGTATATTGGATCCGTGTTGATAGACTTTGTCAGGTCAGAGATTCAGTTCAAGGGAAAATCAGTGTTCCTTCGCCAGAGGCAGGGTAAAAGGGTCAGTCAGGCACAAATCACCAATTCAGCAATTACCAGATTAGTGGTCCTTATCCACCCCACCAGTGAACAGTCAGGCTGAGGTCTCAGTTTTTACCAGAGAGATAGAAATACCGATCAGTCAGCCGAAACAGCAGAACATGGCAGGGATGGAGGAAATGATGCGTCAACTCCAAGAAAGTATGAAACTCATGCAGCAGGACGCTGTTCGCCAAGCAGAATTTGCCAAACAGCAGGCTGCGATCATGGCCCAACAGGCAGAGCTAATCACCAGGTTGCAACAGCAAAACGAAGCATCTGCTTCGCATCAAGCTCCTCCACCGCCGGGGGTTCCGACACCCGGGGAAACACCAAATGTCCAAGACGGTATGGACATTCCAATAGGGCCGGCTCCGCCCCCAATCCTACCCCAGCTATCCAAAACACCCACCAACCTGTCGGATTCTCCCTTTAAGTCTGAGGTGGACCCCACAGCATTGATGGTGAGCAAGCTTAAAAAGCTGTTCAAGAAATCTCAAGGCGTCAAGTCCATCCCGGACATTGAGGATGGGTATATTGATACGGCCGTGACACTGCCAAACCGCTTTAAAATGCCACATATTGACCGCTTTGACGGGTCCGGGGATCCCATGGTGCACTTACGGCTATTTTCAGACATATTAAGGCCGATGGGTCTCACCAGACTACAGAAGCTTTCTTTATTCGGCCGGACCCTGTCGGGTGTGACGGCCATCTGGTACGCAAAACTGGAAAACAATGTTAAGAGGAATTGGGATGAGATGGCCGAGGTTTTTGACGCTCAGTACTCCTATAATACACAGATCGAGGTCACAACCCGTGATCTCGAGACGACTAGGTAGGAGCATAAGGAGAGTTTTTCTGACTTCGTAACCCAGTGGAGGGCCAAGGCCTCAATGATGACCACTAGGCCCACTGACAAAGATTAGATTCGGATGATTGTGCGCAATCTCTAGCCCAAGCTTATGCAGAAAATGATTGTTCTCCCTTTCCCCACCTTTTCAAATTTACATGAGATGGGGGTACAAATTGAGGATGCTATAAAGCAGGGCCTCATTGACCAGGAGAAGGAGCAGCCTAGGAGGGCGTTTTCCCGCAGTTCGAATGTGACCACCAGTGGTGGTGCAGCTGCAAGATCTTCTGAAGTGGGCATGGTCACCACCACCACATTAAAATAAGCTACCCCATTCACCAGTGCGTCCGGAAGTAGCTCACAGAAAATCAAATATCCGCCTCGAGTCAAGAGGATTTTTACCCCACTTTATATGCCTTTGTCAAAGGCTCTAGAGGTCTTACTCCGGAAAGGATATCTGCAACTGTTGGAACAACGACCTTTACTTGATCCTCTTCCTCCAAAGCATGACCAAACTAAGTACTGCACCTACCATCAACAAACCGGTCATGACACTGACAGTTGCTTTCATCTGCGCCATGATGTACAGGATCTGTTTGACAATAATGTCATCGCCGCACTAGCTCAGCAAAATCTATCGCCACTGGATCAGTGAACTTGGCAGATAGTGCGAATATGTGATCAGGGGATAAACCACCTGCGGGTGGCACTCAGTTTACTCCAGATGTGGCGTGTGGCACGCACTGTTTTGAGCATTTGCAAATGCTGGTTTTGTAGCTTCCGACTTGGGTGTTGAGTCAGTTCTGTGGTTTTGTTTTGAGTCTGTCTCTTTGTTCTGAGTCAGTCTTTTTGATTAAGGGTCTGTCTTGTTGTATCGAGTCAGTCTTGTTATACAGAAGTCGGGTG
The DNA here is from genome assembly GCF_055761805.1 of Camellia sinensis. Lineage (NCBI taxonomy): Eukaryota > Viridiplantae > Streptophyta > Magnoliopsida > Ericales > Theaceae > Camellia > Camellia sinensis. The sequence continues at coordinate 133,370,559 of NC_138974.1, forward strand.
ATTCCGGGGGTGTTACTTCGGATATCACTATTTTGTTTTGTGTTTATCTTTTTGTTTTTTTTTGGGTTTATTCCTGCCGGGGAGCCAGTTGTGCCAACAGATTTTGAATGAAACAGCAGTGATTTTCATACTCTTGTGTTTGCTTCTGCCTTGCGCCAGTTGTGCTAGAAAGTTTGAATAAAGCGGCAGTACTTTTCACCTTCTTTTCTGTGCCTTGAAATTGTTGCATTGACCTAAGTTTTTCAAAACTTTTTGAACACTACGGTGAAAACAAAGAGGGAGGAATTCCTCGGGTTTTGTAAAGTTTGATCAATTAAGAGAAAGAGAGGCATGCTAAGCCCTTAATGAATGAAATCATGTTTGTTAATATGAGTACTGAGAAGGACCCTGGCTTGATCCACATTGGTTCCACACTATCTTCAGCGCGAGCGATTTGTCACTTTCTTAAAAAATTTCAAAAACAAAATGTTTTGCGCGGTCTTGCGAAAACCTGTGTGGAATCGATCTTGAGATTGTGTAGCTTAGGATTGCTCTCAGCCTTGAGACTCGACCCCTTTTGATTTCAAACGTCGAACTTGGATTCAGAATGTTCCAAGGCCAATCATGATGTGAGGCCTGTGTGGCCAGATTTAAAGCAGCCCTTGAACAAGAGGCACCAAAGTCAGATCAAGAAGATCAGATGTCGTCAGAAGAAGCTTGCGAAACTAAACAGAAGTGCCCTTCGAACTAGGGGCAAAAATATCCGATGTGCTCGAAAAGTTGAAGATGGATCTTTCTGTAAATCAATACAACAGCCACTCTCCTAAATACGGATGGCTTCAAAACCCTAAAACCATTTGGCATGGACTTGTTACACTTTTACCCTTTGAGAGGCTCGCTGGGCCGAAAACCCAGAAGGGCGACCCAGGCAAAAGTTAGAGCAAGAGAAAAATACCAAAAAAGAGAAAAAATGCAAAAAAAAAGAGAAGAGAAAAGATGAAAAGATTTGAAAAAGAAAAGACAAAAAAAAAATATAAAAAAAAGAGAAGAATTGAAAAAAAAAAGAAGAACAAAGCTCGCAAGGTTTAAAATCCAGAATGGCGGCCCTGGCAAAAGTTAGAGCGTAAAAAAGTGAGGGTTAATACACGAGTGTACCTTAACCTGAACTACGTCTGGCTTGATTCCCATGTTTGGGATACGTAGGCAACTTCATCTTGAAGTCCAGCCACAAGCACTTCGAATTCGACTATGTCCATGTGATGGTTCTGGTCATCTTTGTCTTCTCTGTATCCGAGAATTTGGTTATGTTCGTCACTCTGAGGATTGACTACAATGCGCTGCAGTGCCATTCAGACAAGGGGCAACTTTCCGTTGCCATTCAACGCGCTGCGGTGCCATTCAAACAAGGGGCAACTTTCCGTTGCCATGCAGCTCTCTTCGAGCAAGGGGCAATTCACCTTCGGATCTGAGGTTGTGCATCTCAAGAGTAGGTTCCGTGCTCGTTGAGCAGTGGCCGTTTGCAAAAATAGTTTTGAGAATTTTTAATGAAGTTGACTAATTTTCTCAAAAATTATTCTATTTTTCCAAAACTGAACCATTTCTTGGACCTAAAAAGGAAAATTTTCAGTGCTCATAACCTAACTTGCATGATTTCAAATCAAAATATCGAACAAGCATGTTAATCTAACTCTCATGTCGGTCAAAATTGTTTTAGTAGAAAACCAAAACAAAAAATTGGTCAAAATGATGAACTAGGGGCACAGTTGAGTCAGGCTTCCTGTCTTTCCCCCGTTGTCAATGCATTTGCCAGAAAGGGCACCATACTTGCCGGAAAGGGCACCCTATTCGCCAAGAAGGGCACAGCGGAAGCTAACAGAAAAGGGCTGAAAGCTCTCATATCCTCCGAGCAGCGAGGTATCAAGCCAAGTGCGAAGCACGAACGGGATTGGAGCAAGGTATTCCACTCCCTCATCCAGACAGATCTGATCACGTCCAAACTCCCCAGTGGAGCATCGTCAACCGATGTCAATTGCAGATTTGCTGCACGTCTGGTCGCATTGCAACCCCTCTGTGGGAGAAACTCACTCTTGTGAATAAGAAAGAGAATCTAGCAGAATGTTAGGGGCAAGAGCCTGCAACTTCTTGTTTATCCATCAACCATCCAAGGGAGGGATAAAAAATGAGAGATTGAAGAATAGAGAGATGTGCGCTGAAAGAAAAAGTAAGGAAAAGGGTTTTGTGAGAAAAGCCGAGCCTGAGGGCCGAGTGATGTGAGAATCACAAATGAGAGGGTGGGAAACAATACCCAGAGAAACAGGCTCCCTGTGCACGTCTGAGTGTCGTGTCTTTTTGTTTTATCTCGATTCTTGTCTTGAGTCATTTTTGAGTGTCTGTGTTTGTGTTTAGGTCGTCTTACCTTGTCTTTCTCTTTGTTGTTGAGTCGTGGTGTGCTGTGTTCAGTCGTAGGCTCAATACTCGGTCGAGAACTCATCTCTCAATTTCAAAAAATAAAATCATTTTGTGCTTAGAGTGCCGTGCCGTTCTCCACATTTGTGCAAAACAAGATTTTGTTCTTTCAAAAACCGCAGGGTTCAACCCGGGTCATGTGGGAACAGTAAAACCAGGACCTATCTGAAGCTATATAGGTTCCAGACTGCAAAGCAAAAGAAAAGAGGGAAAATGTCGGGTATCTGAGTTTGTTTCAACTTCAGTAAGTTCCGAGATTGCATTCTGTGTGTACCTCTTCAGGTCTTGCCAATGCTCCGAAGTATGAGTGTGCCTCTACCTCAAGCTCAAGATCAAGTCTTCTTCAAGCCAGAATGGCGATCAAAAGTGCTCTCCCTGAGTACCATTCCCTGCCAGAGGCATCTTGGCTGTGTTCGCGATGAGTTCCTAGGAGACCAACTGCGACGGTGGAAATTAGAGTTCGAATGGCTGTTGCCCAGAACGCAAAGGATTGGGATTTCCGAGACTAAAGTCTGGTTTAAATACCCAGAGGCGTGTCCTCGGCTTGAAATCTGTATGGAAGCCCCATAGGTTGAGATAGCGTGTATGCACCTCAATTCTGGATACTGAACCAACCTAGTCTGTCACCCCGTTGGAGAATAGGGAAAGTTGTGAATATGATCAGGAAGAAAGGCAACATCCAAAGTGTTCTACGTGAAAAACCCTTGTCAGTGTTCCAGAGCCTTTGTACTGTCAGTTGAAGGTAAGTGTTCAAAGAGCACGAGGGGAGATCCCTGTCATAGTAGAGCGGTTCATCGCCACTCACCCATGAGGTGCTTTCTAAAGCGCCGCTTTGTCCATTTATTGCTTTCCTTAAAGCATCATGCATTGTAATGCATTGTACCTATCTCGTCTCTTTTCCGTTCATGCACGATATTGTCTGTACGGTTCATTCAAAGAAGTTCCGTTTAAGATTATTTATTTAGTGTATCAATCACACCTCATTCACCCTTAGTGTATCTATCACACTTTCTTCATTTACTTTAGTGTATCAATCACACTTCATTTACTTTTGTGCATCCATCACACTTCATTCACTTAGTGTATCAATTACACTCTCATTCATTTAGTGTATCAATCACACTTCATTCACTTAGTGTATCAATTACACTCTCATTTATTTAGTGTATCAATCACACTTCATTCGCTTAGTATATCAATTACGTTTCATTCATTTTGTGTATCTATCACACACATTCTCACTTTTTGTGTATCTATCACACACATTCTCATTTTGTGTATCTATCACGCACATATTCATTTTTGTGTATCTATCACACACATTCTCATTTTGTGTATCCATCACACATTTTATTTACTTTAGTGTATCCATCACACATTTTATTTACTTTAGTATATCCATCACACACGTCATTTACTTTAGTGTATCCATCACACTTCATTATCTTTAGTATATCAATCATACTTTGTTCACTAAGTGCATCTATCACACTTCGTGTTCACCTTTAGTATATCTATCATACTTGTTCACTAAGTGCATCTATCACACTTCGTGTTCACATTTAGTATATCAATCATACTTTGTTCACTAAGTGCATCTATCACACTTTGTGTTCACCTTTAGTGTATCCATCACACTTCATTATCTTTAGTATATCAATCATACTTTGTTCACTAAGTGCATCTATCACACTTTGTGTTCACATTTAGTATATCAATCATACTTTGTTCAATAAGTGCATCTATCACACTTTGTGTTCACCTTTAGTGTATCCATCACACTTCATTATCTTTAGTATATCAATCATACTTTGTCCACTAAGTGCATCTATCACACTTCGTGTTCACATTTAGTATATCAATCATACTTTGTTCACTAAGTGCATCTATCACACTTCGTGTTCACATTTAGTATATCAATCATACTTGTTCACTAAGTGCATCTATCACACTTCGTGTTCACATTTAGTATATCAATCATACTTGTTCACTAAGTACATGTATCACACTTCGTTTCACCTTTAGTATATCAATCATACTTGTTCACTAAGTGCATGTATCACATTTCGTGTACACCTTTAGTATATCTATCATACTTGTTCACTAAGTGCATCTATCACACTTCGTGTTCACCTTTAGTATATCTATCATACTTGTTCACTAAGTGCATCTATTACACTTCGTGCTCACATTTAGTATATCAATCATACTTGTTCACTAAGTGCATCTATCACACTTCGTGTTCACATTTAGTATATCAATCATACTTTGTTCACTAAGTGCATCTATCACACTTCGTGTTCACATTTAGTATATCAATCATACTTGTTCACTAAGTGCATCTATAACACTTCATGTTCACATTTAGTATATCAATCATACTTGTTCACTAAGTGCATGTATCACACTTCGTGTTCACCTTTAGTATATCCATCATACTTGTTCACTAAGTGCATGTATCACACTTCGTGTTCACCTTTAGTATATCCATCATACTTGTTCACTAAGTGCATCTATCACACTTCGTGTTCACATTTAGTATATCAATCATACTTGTTCACTAAGTGCATCTATCACACTTCGTGTTCACATTTAGTATATCAATCATACTTTGTTCACTAAGTGCATCTATCATACTTTGTGTTCACCTTTAGTGTATCCATCACACTTGTTCACTTAGTGCATCAATCACACTTCGTATTCACCTATTGTGTATCCATCACACTTGTTCACTTAGTGCATCTATCACACTTTGTGTTTGTCTTTTGTGTATCCATCACACTTTACTCACTTCATTCATTTAGTGTATCAATCACACTTTGTTCATATAGTGTATCTATCACACACTCGCTTTGTACCTATCACACTGTGCTCACCACACTCGCTTAGTGTATCTATCACGCGCTCAGCTACTGTATCTATCACATTTTGCTTCATATAGTGTATCTATCACATGCTCACTTTGTGTATCTATCACACATTCGCTTTTTGTGTCCATCACACTATGCTCACCACATTTGCTTTGTGTATCAATCACACACTCTCGCTTTGTGTATCTATCATACCTTGTTCACTTAGTGCATCTATCACACTTTGTGTTCACCTTTTTTGTGTATCCATCACACTACATCTGCTTTGTGTATCTACCACACATGCTCACTTTGTGTATCTATCACACATACACACTGTATTCGTAGTGAGAATTGCAGTAATTCTCTTACACCATTTCTGCATTGTAATGTAGCTTGGTTTCTACTTGCTTAAAACTGTTACATTGTTATGCTTCGTTACAGCTTTCTTTGCATGATCATAAGTTATGCTCGGCTTGTGCATTGTTCTTGCATTTTGCCCCCGCCCTCGGGCGCATATCTTTATCTGTAGCTTGTATGCTTTGTCTAAGTCTTCGGCCTTGTCAAAAATGGATCGTCTCTGGGCTTTGACATTCACTCCCGTCATTTTTATGACTTTCAAGTTCTGTCAAAGAGCGGAAACTGTAGACACCCTATTTTTGACCGTCCTCGAGACTTGGACGTCATCGTTTGAACATTTGATGATTATCCATGTTTGTGTCCGTCTTGAGTTCTCAGAGGTTTCGGCTACGCGCCTTACTTCAAGACCTCTTGACTTGTTTGTTTTGTGTTTGGTTTTGCATCAAACACTTGTTGTTTTGCTTCTGAGGGGGGAAAATAGCTTGTAGGCCATCCCTACACCTCACCGGCGATGGCTTGAGGCCACCGGCCCTGTTTTCTTGCTAGCGGCCAAAGGTGTTGGCCGGTCAGCATTGTGTTTGGTCGGCCGACCATTGATTTTGGTTAATTGGCTACTTTTTCTGGCTGAGACCTTTTCTTGAGGGGGTCTGAACCTTTTGAACCCTTGTTTTAGCTTCTTGAGGAAGCGTGAACCTTTTGAACCCTTAGTTTTAGCTTCTTGAGGAAGCTTGAACCTTTCGAACCCTTGGTTTTAGTTTCTTGAGGAAGCTTGAACCTTTCGAACCCTTGTTTTAAGCTTCTCCAAGAAGCTTGAACCGTTTGTTAGCTTCTCCTAGAAACTTGAACCCTTGTCTAGCTTCTCCAAGAAGCTTGACCCTTTGCTCTAGCTTCTCCAAGAAGCTTGAACCCTTTGCTCCAAGCTTCTAAGAGAAGCTTGGCCCCTTTTTAGCTTCTTGAAGAAGTATTGACCTCTTTGCTATAGCTTCTAAGAGAAGCTTGGCCCCTTTGCTCCAAGCTTCTAAGAGAAGCTTGGACCCTTTCTTCCTCTATAAAAGAAGAGCTCCTCTTCCATTGCAAGGGTTCCAAGAAATTTGTCTAAGGCAAAAACCATACACTCCCTTCCATATCTCTACATTCCAAGCTCCAAACTCCATTGTTCTTGCCCCTTTGCACACCAACTCTTGGCCTAACACCTCCATCATCAACCTGAGGATCTTAGAGGCCATTTTCAGAGGCTAAGGGACTGTTTTTTTGGACCAAGAAGCTGCTGTCCCTTTTTGGCTACAAGGGTAACACACTTTACCCTCTTTTGGTCTTTATTTTGCTTCATCTTTTAGCCATACTTAGAAGCATTTTCGAGCTTTGTCATAAACTGAAAAAAGTCTTATTTTGAGCTCCTTTTCAAGTTTTTTTAAGATCACTTTTGTGTTTGGGGTTGTCTACCCCCTCTTAGGCCTTGTTTGGCCTTATTTTTGTGCCTTTTTTGTGAGCTTCGGGACCACCTTGTATTGGCCCTCTCACCACTGAAGTCCAGAGAGATTTCAGTGGTGGGGATGGTATTTTGAGGTCCTAAGAAGGAGAGGGGTGACCCTCTCCCTTGTTGCCTTGTTTACTAGCATTGTTAGCTTTACAAAGGAGCCCATATTTGCACACTTCTTGAGCATGTTTCAGGCCTTTTTTGGTGAGTTTTAAGGTTTGCATAGGCTCTGTCCAGGGCCCATTTTGTCATATAAAATGTCTATTATGCATGTGTAGAGTAATCCTCCTCAAGGCCTTTCAAAGGGACCTTTACTTGTATGCTTCCTTGGTTCATTCCAGGCCCTTTTCAGTGAGTTTTAGGGCTGTCATAATCTCTTTCCAGAGGTTGTTTTGCCATTTTGTATGTCTATCATGTATGTGTAGAACAACCCTTTACATGGCCTTCCAAAGGAGCACTTCATTCTAACATGTATTGATTGAGTTTCAGTGGTTATTTGGGCATATTTTGGCATGGCATACTTCTTTTTTGGGCTGGTTTAGTGACCTCTCATATGCTTCATATAGTTGTAGTGCAAATCATGGTTCACTAGCTTACTTTGCATGCTTTGGTGACCTTTGATTCTAGCACTTTTTGACCATGCCATAAACTGATTTTGTGCGTATTTTGGACTGCCCTAGCTCTGTTTTGGGGTCTCATAGTCGAATGTTTCTTGCTATGCATGGTTGTAGTTCAATACCCTTGCCTAGCTTTGAGTTTTGAGCCTATTACATGCCTATGTTGAGGTGTTTCTATGTTTTGGCATCATTGTGCATCATATGTATGCCATATTCCCATATTTTTCACTCTTTAAATGCGTTTGAGAGTTATGCATGAATACCTCATTTTTGGATCATTACATGAGCTTCATTTTGGTGCATGTCAAGCCATCATTTTAGCACATTTGGCCACTGATTTTAGACATGGCTAAGGCTTGTCCATATTAGTTTAAGTCCACCTTTTGCATGTTGCTCAAATGTTGTTACATTGCTTCATGTTTGCATGCTTTCGTTGCATGATGTTTTGTATGCTCATTACTTGCATTGTTGACACATGCTTAGTCATATTGCATTTTGTTGCATTGCTTGAGCTATAGGACATGTTGTTGCATGCTTAGGTTGTAATGCATTTGGCATGTATTCTTTCTTCTAGCCACTTAACATGTTGTTACATGTTTGTGTGTTGTCCATGTTGCATGTTTGCATTGCTTGCCCTCATGTTCATGGTGCATATTTAGCTTGCATGCCTAGGTTGCATTGCATTTTGCATGCATGCCTTGCCTCTTGAAATCACCATGATTGAGGTTGGGCCTTATGTGTTTGTTTGGTGTGCATTACATTTGACATCAAAATGCACAACTCGGCTCTTTTGGCCATCATGCATTGAAATGCGTGATTGGTGGCCCGAGGGTCGATAACCATACTCCCTTGAGTTCATGACATGATAGGGAGGGTGGTTGTGCATACATTGCTTTGAAAATGCATTGCCATGCTCTGTTTTCCCTCTGCTACTGTCAAACAGGATTCTGTAAGAAGAGATGGCCGATCGGCCATCTTCAGTGCCGGTCGGCTATCCATTTTTGGCCGAGAGCACAATTTTTGGTCGATGACCTGTTTCACGTGGCCGGTGGTCCTATCTCATGGCCGATGGCCTCTCAGCATGTCTCCAAGATGTTTCAAAGGTGTCACAGAGGTTGGCACAGTTTTCAAAAGAGCAGAGCAGTGTAAACAGAGGCAACTGTGGCATGGCGATGGATTTCTGAGCAAAGCCGACCGAGCATGCGTGCTTCCCTCTTCCCGAGGCTATTTTACTGCTTTGGTAGACTAATTGATTTGTTAATTAGTTAAGTGGTTTTGTAATTAATTAATTAGCTCGTGAGTTAGTTAATTAGGTGATTTGTATTATTCTTTTGGACCATCCGCGAGAGGGTAATGTTGTAATAAGTGTGCGTGTGTGTGATGCATGTCTTCCAACCCCACGTCTTTCTCCCTTTTATTTACCAGCTTACGATGGTTAGATTAGGGCATGTTTCAATTAGCATACTTATACTTGCATGTTTGCATCATTCACCTGTATTGCATGCACCGGGCTCGGCGCATCATATTAACTGCATTTGTATTTCAATTCTAAGTTGAATACGTGTTAGTTGTAGCATCATCATATGCCATCTTAGAGTAGCCGAGCCTATTGTAGTTGCATCTTGCATGCGTTGCATTAGCCATCTTGACATGAACTAGAATCATGCATTTGATTACTAACTAGTTTCTGTTTTGGCTTGGAGTACTCGGTAAGCATTTACGCTTTAGCATCCTTGCATGTGTGTGAGTGTCGTCATGATAGTATGCTTACCATGAGGCTATGTGGTTATGTGATATATCTGCCTGAATGCCTGTGGGTGAAGGTTGGATTATCTGAATTGGAAAAATGCATTGACTGTGAGCTTTAAGCCCACTAAATAGTGGCAAAACCATGTTTTTCTTAGCCCACCCGAGGGTGGCAAAATCTGCATTTTAGCCTACTTACGAGTAGCAAACCATTTTCAAAACAAACATGAAATGTTTTGTTCCAATTCAAGCGACCCAGTCTATACTTGTATGCTGTGTGCATCACATAGTAAATCTAGGCTAATAACCGGAATAAGACCACATAACGTTTTCAAAACTCGATATCATGGTTAGTTGAGGCCGATCTTTGATCGGGCGAGCGGGGGTGCTCATAGCTGACCTTCCCCAATCGTACCCAAGTTCTCGAGCCGAGGCAACTTTGGTGATGACGGACACGTGGCCTTAGGCAACGAGTTAGGGTTTCCTAAATTCCCCTAAAATAAATATTTAGGTGGCGACTCTGTATCTGGCAAAGCAGTCCATGTTTGACACTTCTTTCTAAAAAATCAGTTTTTCAAAACGATTTACCGGATCTGGACTCTTTGGCGATTTATCAGTCTTGCATTACACTTTTCAAGATCAGATTAAGAACCGTGACAATTTGAGTCCGAACTGTAGTAAGCCCAAACGAACAAAACGGGATTCCCTCCCGGGACGTTCGGGGACGTCTATAGGTGGTTTCAATTCGCGATGAGTTTCATAACTTAGGGTTCTGATTTGCGATAGGTCGCGACTGAGAAACAGTTCGAATAGTAGAGACGAAACAGAGGGGTCGCGATTCAGACTAGAATAGGGTCTCGCGATTCCGGCAAGAGACAGAGATATCTAACGCTTTGATACCATGTAAGATTTCTGAAAAGAATTATATCTCGTATATTCAATGTGTATTTACTACACAAGTTTACATCAACTTATATAGGAAACAAGAAACCCTAAAATCTAAGTATAGAAATATCTAATGAACAGCCTAAATTATATACAACCAAATTTGTCCTAAAAATAGAAAATATATACAAGATATACACAATATTCTCACACATTCTAGTTGGAAAGACTTATGTTCGTTGATTAGAACTTTGACTAAAATCAAATTTTATAAATTTATAAAAGGGCTTAGTTATTGAAACTAGATGATAGCTCTAAAATGAAGTATTATATGTTTCATATATCTTGTTACGATTCTTGTACAAATAGAATTTTGTATGTAACAATTTTAAATATCTATTTTTACGAAGTGATTTGAAACCCATCGGTATGAAGCTCTTAATTTCATTCTTGATGTTTATATTCAAAATATTACATTGACTTAAAATGTTACTAACATATCACTCGTGCTATGTATGAGATAAAATAATATATTATTGAATAAAAATATGATAATTACATTTAATTTTTGCATATTTCGTAAAATAAAAGTTAAATAGAAACTAACCAATCGGGATTTTCTTAATTGTTTAAAATTAAAAAAATCAAAAAAATTAGTATGGAATATTAATCATAAGGTTTTTCACTAAAAATCTCATTTTGCTTATATAAATTAGAGTATAAGATTCACTTTATGTAAGTGAAACAATTCAGTTTTTCATTCTTTTCTCGATGTGGGATTATAAAATAAAAGTTAAATGAAAGTTAACCAATGAGAATTTTCTTAATTGTTTAAAAGTTAACAATTATTTAGACGAGAAGTTTATTTCGAATCAAACAATCTTAACCGTTTGATCTTTAATTAGGTCAATCTTTAATTTATTTCGAATCAAACAAATTTAACCAATATATTTTGATAAAATCGTTAAAATCGCAGTTAAACCAGGGAATTAGTCAAATCGAAAATGGTTCACCCTATCGACTAGGTCAAAGTACCAATCAACTTATACAAAATTAATTAATTAAAATTTTTAAATTTTATTTTAATTTTAAAATTTAAATTGTCTTGAACTGAAACACACACAATACTACAATATTAAATGGGGAGCATAAGGTTTATATAGTGAAACAACTCATTTTTTCCTTCTTTTCCTGATATGAGATTGTAAATAAAAGTTAACAGTTGTTTGGATGAGAAGTTTATTTTTAATTAAGCAATCTCAGTTATTCAATTTTTAATGTCAATCTTAATTTATTTCAAATCAAACAAATCTAAGTAATATATTTTGATAAAACAGCTAAAACCAGTGAATCAGTGAAACTGAAAATGATTCAGCCTAATCAGCTAAGTCAAAGGATCAACCAATTTACAACAAAATTAATTAATTAATATCTTTAAATTTTATTTTAAAATTTAAACCATCTTGAACTGAAACATTTATAATACTATAATATTAAATGAGAGTATAAGATTTACTTTATATAAGCGAAAAAATTCACTTTTTATTTCTTTTCTTGTTGTGAGATTGTAATTATTTTAAAGTTAAATATTATGAGAGTTTCAAAATCTCATATAAAATTATTTTTAAAATCAAAACGTGGATTGTAAAATAAAAGTTAAATAAAAGCTAACCGATAGAGATTTTCTTAATTGTTTAAAATTAAGAAAATCAAAAAAGATTATTATTGATTATAGGGCTTCTCACTAAAAATCTTATTTTCCTTGTATAAATGGGAACATAAGATTTATTTATATAAGTGAAACAATTTACTACTTTTTTTTTCCCGATGTATGATTGTAAAATAAAAATTAAATGGAAGCTAATCAATGAAAATTTTCTTAATTATTTAAAATTAAGAAATTTTAATTTATATAAATTGGAGTAGAAGATTCACTTTATGTAAATGAAACAATTCACTTTTTTTTTCTTTTTTTTTCTTTTTTTTTTAGGGATTGTAAAATAAAAGGTAAATGGAAGTTAACTAATGAGAATTTTCTTAATTGTTTAAAATTAAGAAAATTTAATAATTTTAGAATAAGGGTCTGGAACTTGTAGAATGTTTCTCCCTTAAAACCCCATTTATAAGATTCATTTATATAAATGAAACAACTCACTTTTTTTTTTTTCTCGATGCGAGATTGTAATTATTTTAAAGTTAAATATTATGAAAGTTTCAAAATCTCATACAAAATTATTTTTAAAATCAAAACATCTATGTGGGATTATAAAATAAAAGTTAAATGGCATCTAACCAATGGAGATTTCTTAATTGTTTAAAATTAAAAAAAAAAATGAGTATAAGATATTGATTATAGGGTTTCTCACTAAAAATCTCATTTTGCTTATGTAAATGGGAGCATAAGATTTATTTTATGTAAGTGAAACAGTTTACTTTTTCTTTCTGTTTCTGATGTGGGATTATAAAATAAAAGATAAATGGAAGCTAGCCAACATGAATTTTCTTAATTATTTAAAATTAAAAAAATTCAATAATTTTAGAATAAGGGTTTTGTGCTCCTAGAAGGTTTCTCCCTAAAATCTCATTTTCCTTATATAATATAGAGATAGATAGTGAAACAAACTTTGCTTTTTCTTTTTCTCTCAATGTGAGATTATAAAATAAATCATTAACTCATTAAAGTTTTATTTTTATATGGTTAAATGGAAGTTAGCCAATGAATTTTTTTTAATTGTTTAAAATTAATAAAATCAGTATGAGAAATCACGATTAAACTGGCGAAGCGGTCAAACCCAAAATGGTTCAGCCTAATTGATTAGGTTAAATAACTAACCAACTTATACAAAAATTAATTAATTAAAACTTTTAAATGTTATTTTAATTTTAAAATTTAAACTGTCTTGAATTGAAGTATACACAATACTATACTATTAAGATTCACTTTATATAAGTGAAAAAATTCACTTTTTTTTTTTCCCGATGTGGGATTATAAAATAAAAGTTAATAATTATTTGGACGGAAAGTTTATTGTTAATTAAGCAATCTCAGTCTTTCAATCTTTAATTAGATCAATCTTTAGTTTATTTGGAATCGAGCAAATCTAATCAATATATTTTGATAAACCCGCTAAAATTGTAGTTGAACCAACAAATCAATCAAATAAAAAATAATTTAGTTTAATCGGCCAGGACATAATTAATTAATTAAAACTTTTAAAATTTAAACTATATTGAATTGAAACATGCACAATACTACAATATTAAATGGGATGAGAGTATACGATTCACTTTATATGAGTAAAATAATTCTTTTTTTTTCTTCTTTTTCCGATGTGGGATTATTAAATAAAACCTAGTCAATAGAGACTTTTCTTAATTGTTTAAAATTAAGAAAATCAAGAAAATTAATATGAGATATTGAAACTCTCACAAGACTCCTCACTAAATGTGATGGGAGTATAAGATCCATTTATATGAGTAAAACAACTCTTTTTTTTTTTTTTTCCTTCTTCTTTTTCCGATATGAGATTATCAAATAAAAGTTTGCCAATGGAGATTTTCTTAATTATTTAAAATTGAGAAAATTAAAAAAATTAGTATGAGATATTGAAACTCTCACAAGACTCCTCACTAAAAACATCATTTTCCTTATATAATGCGTAGATAAATACTCTCAAATTATCGATATCAAATTTATCCATTTCAAATCCACAAGTCCAGAGAAAGCTTTAATTTTTTGACAAATAGTGCTGAAATTAACAATTATTAATAGAATCACTAGACATGAACTACATACCAATTATAGTTTAATAATATTTTAGATTTTAATTTAGATTCTTAATTCTCTTGTTTATATTTCAGCCACTACAACAAAAATACTTTTTAGTGGCACTACACTAGTTGCATTTTTTTTAAAATGTCACAAAAATAATATTTGGTGACACGTTTTAAAAAAATGTCACAAAACCACAAACATATAAGGCTCTAGTGGCATTTCAATAAAGAAATGTCATATAAATTTTATGACATTTTATAAAAGAATGATACAAGATATTAATTTAGTGACATTTATCAACAAATGCCACTAAACTTTAGTAGCAATGGCATTTTTTAAAAAAATCACTAAATTATGTAGGTGCAAGTTACTTTTTATGACATTTTGAGAAATGCCACTCAGTCAAAAATTTTCCAAGCTATCTAATGGCATTTAAAAAAAAAAATGCCAATATACTTCCAAAATTTTTAAAATACACAAAATAAATATAAACAAATAAATTCAACTCAATATAATATGTTTTTCAACTGTACTTAGGCACATGTACAAAATTGATCAACGACTTTATATGAATTAACTAAATAAATAAAATTTCAAATTGCTCTCCTATATAATGAAAAAGTTACTAATTTGAGTCAAAATAAAAAACTTAGTGTCAAAATCCATTTAATTGAAATTACAACAATTAAAATGACACAATAGCCAAAAATAGAGGACTAACAGTGTAATTTGCCCTAATTGTTAGCATTTTTTTAATGAAAAACATGCATATGTCATTCTTTTAGAAGCAAAATTATAGATTTGCTCAATTCAATAAATTAATCTCAACTAATTTAATAATCATTTTTCGTCAAAAACACTAACGGTATTATCAATTGGACCAAATTAATAAAAAATTTAAGATTAATCTAATTAAGAGCGTAAGTACCCAAGTTGCTATTTATTTATTTTACACTAAAATGTGAACAAAATCATTTCAAAATTAATTAATTAATTAATTAACTTTTAGTATACCAATTTAACACTTCATTGCCAATTCTCCATATATATACATAGTATAGATTTGATAAAAACGGAGGAACTGAGGCTTATGGGAAAGCAAAGGAAAAAAATCATTACACTACACCAAATGAATTAGAGTAGATGTGGGATAAAATTGATTTTGGTGAAGCAATCCAATACATGATTCCAACAAATCTAAGTTCAATAACCCAATCCACAAGTCGAACAAATCTAAAATTGGTGAAGCAAAATCAGTTTTGGCAGGCTAAAGAGGCGGGAGTGAAATAATGAAGCCAGGGTTTTTCATTCTTCATCTTTCACGCCACTGTTATCTAACATCTACACCACAAATTTGTAGTTTTTTCATCTTCTACAATCTACTAAGTTTGTTAGGTATTCTTTCTCTCTTTCTCACTCTCACACACAGAAAACCTCTATTTTTCTCTCTTATTTATGATCTTCGTATAAAACTTAATACAATATGAAAATCTAATCTTTTAACCCATGAATGTATTAATTTTCATCTTTTAATATCAAGGGTTAATTGTGATTTACTATTATTATATTTATGTTGTGATTTTATATAATGACATGCTAGTGTTTGTTTAAATGTCTCAGTGAGATCTTGCATAATTTTATATATTTTTAAAAAATTTATTTATATTCATCAATCACATAATAGGTTAAATTCACTTGTATGAATATACTCCAACTATATGCAATAAATCGCAAATTACATTTATTGATTAAAGACTATGCTTGGTTCATAAATTTGGATAGAGATTTGAAAAGAGAAAGAGAAAAAAATATGTAAAATATAAATATAATATAATTATATTTCATTCACATTTTACTTACATTTTTCCTTTCTCTTTTCAAATCCATACCTAAATCCGTTAACCACACACAGCATAAGGGTTCTATGCCCAGTGAAATTAGGAACATGAGACCATTAAAAATTAGAAAACTAGAATGCAGCTTTTATATCCAACCTTTAGTCACTGGGTCACACATGTTATATTGTTTAACAGTGTTCATACAAATAAGGGCCTGGGTTGGATTGAGAGAGCATGTGAAGCTAATCAGAAAGACATAAATATGGTGCAGCAGTTAGGATGTAGGGGGTTTAGTAGAAAATGTTTCTAATCCATATATATGGCTAGTATATATATATGTACAATGCATGTTAGAATATGGCCATGGACTTCTAAATTTTAACTCACAATGGTTGAGAACCCACTCTCGGCGGCACATCGAAACCGAAAGCAAATCAGATAACCAGTTTCTGTTCCATTCATTTGGGAAGAAAAACTAGGAACACCTAAAAAAGACTGAAAACCCACCACCCCAACAGTTCATCCAACTGCACCACCACCACCTCCAGTCAAGCTTGTTGCCTTGGTTCCCTTCAAATGGGAGGAAAAGCTTGGAAAACAATTTCCCTGATTCCCCCAGGCACCACAAGAAGCAGTATTCAACTCCCACCACAAAAGCTCATTGCCTCTCTAGAAAACGATGATGATGAGCATGCTAGTTGTGGTAATGGTGTTCCTAGTGAGGAGGTTTTGGAACCAGGTCTTGAAGCATTCGGTTTTGTAACCGATGGATCCTTCTGCTCATACCCTTGTTTGTGCTGCCTTTGAATCTCCAATCTAAGTAAACACACAAAGATCCCAAAGGAAAACCAAAATGAATTATATTCTGAAAAAAATTCATAAAGAATTTAGATTTTAAATATTTGAAGTTTAAAGTGGAGAAATAAATTGACATGTTGGATTCCAATATTTGGTTTAAATATAATCCTTGGTGAGATGAACTCAATTTAGTCCTGAACCTCTCTCTATTTTATGGATGTTAATAAGAAAAAAAGGATTTGTTATTTAATAGAGAGATTGACTTTGATTTGTATCAACAGATTGGTTACTTTGATAATGATGATCAAAATTAGCCATATTTTGTTGTTGGTTTATGGGCCCCAAAATGTATGCTTGGGGCTTGGCTTGAATGACAAATGATAAACCTGGTTTGAACTAGGATAATAATCTTTTCTATCAATTATATTTTTGTTTGGTTTCATGTCAGCACATAGAGTGCTGACAAGGAAGATTATTAAGCATACCACCAAGAACTATGTCCATTTATCACAAAAGGCTTCTCAGCAAAATGGTTTATCTAAAAAATATACTAATGATAATGTTGATGTTTGGCATTGTCCTTCAACGAAGGCCATTCCGATTCTGACACGGACTAAGTCTGTTGGTTTACCGGAGATGTGAAGAGATTTGTTGTTAGGAGGTTTTGGGGAAAGTGGTTCAGCTATTCATGAACGCAGAGGTCGTTTGAGTTTGTCAGAGATTGATGTACGCAGAGGTGGTGATGACACTAGTGATGTTGATCCTGGTCCATCGATTTTAGAGGTTAGTGTTAGCAAAGAGGAAGTTGATCGTAGAGGATCAGTTGTTATGGATCCAGTAGAATTTTCTAATGTTTTACGAAATGTAATCATCAGTGTAAAAAATAATGATGTGACTCAAGATGTAATAGTTGATGATAAGGGAAATGTAGTAAGTAAATAAAACTTTGAGTGGTTTCATAAATAAAATTAATAAAATTTTTCATTAATCATGACAGTGGTTACATTAATATCAAACCATTTTCTCATTTTTGGGGACATTGTATCTAACCAACTATTGTCCCCATTAGTTAATATAATACAAGGAATTCCTCCTCTAATAGTGAGATATAGTTGGAACTTAACAAATACATGGAAATCTCTCTGGCAGCCTACTAAATTCTTCATTAATTCGGTAAGGACTGTCGAGTATTTGATGTTGTTTATGATGTTGTAGACGGCGAATTGGTCGTAGTCCTTGAAGCTTATTCTGCCGGAGAAGTAATTGTGTCGTCCGAGACTTCTGGCCCAGGCGGTTTTGCCTGTTCTTGAGAGTCCTTCGAGGTAGAGGGAGATTGAGCAGGTAGGCCTCTGCTCTAGTTCCTGTTATCAGATGAGGAGGATAGTTCTTCGTCAGTATATAAATTGTTGATATTAGTTTTGTGTATCCCTAATCTAAGGAAGTTGTCTTCCCTCCAAACGGAGAGACAGCAATTTTGACATAACTCGTACTGAACAAAATTTTGACTTACAAACAAAATATTATTTTCTGCCCATTTTTTTACTTTTTCATTTAAGAAAGGAAATGAATTAAAGGGGCTAGTATATGGGGGCCTCTCTCTTTTGTAATGATCCCTCGAAAATATTTTTAATTGGGGGTATTTTGTGACGTAATCGGTGGGACATCTTTTTTATAGAGTGCAAAGAATTGTTCCTCTATTTCTGCTTCTCCAAGTATTCCCCTCCAGAGTTCGTCTCTGTTTTTCGAAGGACTTTTCCCCTTAGATGAAAATTCTCCCCATTCGACGAACTCACCTCCTTTCTATATACACTGTCGACTTGCTGTTGGCGAGTGGAGTTTTTCTATATTTGGATGATAGATTCTGCCATTGGTTCCAGTGAGATCGAAAAATCTAGGGTTGGAGGTTTGGATCTTCTTCGTGCATTGAACCACGGAATGAAGGTGAGGGTTTCCATCTTCGTAAAGCTCTCTTGCGATAAGTATGTAGTATGGCTGACAGGCTAGTTGGAGAATACTTCAGATAGCCCTTCATTTTACAATACGTAACCCCCCTTTTAATATTCGAATTTGCAAGTCAATATTTCACCATCCATGGCACCTGTTTGTCGTTAACTGAACAATAATTATTCCCATAATAGACTAACTCGCATTGACAATCCACTGAAAAAATAAACCATGCCTGCAAACTGCCATTACCGTCTAGCCTCCGATTATAAGCATTTACTCTGACCAATCCACTGGCATTGGGTGCGTAAAGGGGGGAATATTTTATCAATATTTTATCAACCTTAATACTTTTTTGTTTGTATCTTAACCTCAATTGAGAAAATAAATTAGGCAACGCAAGTTCAATACAACTGAAATCACTAGCTGAAACACCTTCAACAACACCAGTTTTTATATCGTAAATCTCCATTAACCTGAACATTAGAAATAAAAATACATAAACTTACAATTCTAAACAGTTTTAAAGTACATTTGACTCTTTCAAGTAATTTTGCATTCTTTTCCACCAACAATAGCAGCCACTAAATATATGGCACCTTTTTGAATACTTCCAACATTTCCCAACAGTGTATCTTTGTAGTCCGTCCAAACATCAACTGGGAAAAACCGGTCTACAACTTCTATCCCGTAATGAATGTACTCTTTGTCCTTGCCGCCAACGAGCTTGAATCTCATTTTCTTTAGAATCCGAAACCAGTCGGACTGGTCAGGATCAACAATCCAGGTCTCAGGATTACCCTCGCCAACTCCAATAAATATCTTGTCAGGTGTGGGGACGGAATCTGACGGACTATTATCACTTATGATGAAAAACAATATGTGGTGGACCACAGCTTCGTCTTTAGCATCTTGTTCCAATTGAACATTCCCAATTAATTTTATACTCTTAACCACGATCTTGTCTGATTGACGGTCACATCTCTTATTACCCAACTCAATACCATTAAGCAATCTCGCCACACCTTTATTATCAAATTTAATGTCCCTTAATTGTTTATCGTACAACTGCAACTTCCTTAATCCACTCTTAGTCTTCTTAATATAACGTGGAATATTCTGAACGTACTATTGGTGAATGTACGCCACCTTAAAAGGTACACGACCACGGTAACTCCGCTTATATCCACTGACCGTCGGTGTCCTTAACCTCCAGTACGCAAGGGGGGTCCGATACTGGCTGTTTCCTATTCCTTCCATTTTTTATAAAACACTCTGAATCTTTTATCCTACAAATTCTGCAGATTCTCTTACCTTTGCTAACCCTTCTGTTCAGACACCTTAGCTTTGATATATTTTCCCTCTGCTCCTCGTACACTGGAACAAACTTCGCCGGAGCTGACCGCTGGCTCTCTTTCCACAGTCCTATTTGCCACATCAAAAATCGATCTACACACATTTGAGTGAATTGCTCGTAATTCTCGGGATACTTGTCACGACCCAAATCCGTCCCTATCGGTTTAGCACCGTAATTGGCCTGTAATCCGAGATTACCGAAGGCCTGCTTAACAGTAGTACAGTAATACAGAGTACAGGGGCTGGCGGAAGCCAAAACAGTAATTAAAAGATGTTCAATGAGTTGTGACAATCTGTATGCAAAAGACTTTTCATACATGTATACAGTTAGTACCAAACAGTATGCACAATATTTACAATCTTTTAGGACAGGGACTTAATCCCTATGTAAACAGTACAGTTCAGAAACATTCAGTCTATACAGTATTACAGAACAGTGACAGTTGGGTGAAACTAAGACACCCCAAAAGCAGCCTAAGCTTGATCACACTTGGAACCTCGTAGTGAGGCACAATGGTTGGCTGACAAAACAAGAGCCTGCCTGACGCCCCTAGCAACGGTCCGGTGCCCGAACACCTACATATATATATATATATATATATGAACAGTGAGCTAAAGCCCAGTGAATAACATATGCGTAAAAGGGTTAGGAATGAATGTCCTTTCAATATTGAAAACAGTCATTTAAACAGTATATCAGTCATTCAGTTTGTGGCTCATAATTCATGCCATATAGAAATTCGGAAACTATAATAGTCATATGTGGTATATCCAATAGCAAAACAGTACAGTAGGTCTTATCAGACCGAACAGTCAGTTGATGGCCATCATATCAGTAAACAGTAGTGGTTCCAACATGGGAACCGACAGAGATCTCTGTGACAGTAGCAGTAACAGTTCAGTAACAGTATATTGCTATGGATGCCACGAATACAGTTCACAAATAGGACATCATTCATTTAGTAACGGTATCATTTCAGAAAACAACATAGTTCAATTGTTCGGAAGATAATCATTATTGAACATATCTTTACAACATTGTTACTCACAGAGTTCTGGGCTACAGATAAGCTAGAGCGTCTCTGGAATGCCAACCCTACACAGTTACAGATTGAACACACACTAAGCTACACAATTGGGAAAAATAATAACTTAATCCCTAATTTGCCTCGGTGTGGTTCTACATCAATATCCTCATTAAGATGCCTTAAACTAGGCCTAGGAATGCCTAGAATGAAATGAGAATATAAAGATGCGCTTTAAAAACATTTTCAGAATTTTCAGAAAATAGAGGTCCCGCTTGAGCGGACATGCAACAAAAGGGTTCCGCTCGAGCGTATACTTCCCCGCTCGAGCGGACTGTAAAACAGTCAAAAGTGCTGGATGCACGAATTTCACGCTCGAGCGCCAGTCACCCCGCTCGATCGTGAGTCCAAAATCTGGAATTCCCAGATTTGAACCTCAAGCTCAAAATCAACTTCAAATGTGTCAAATTTGATCTTTTTGGGCTAATTTTCTGGAAAACACTTCAAAACTCATAACATTACATGTTTCAAAGATCCATTTAAGAAATCGAAGCCCAAAGGTAGTTTAATTAAACCCAATTTCAAACCAAATTTCATGAACATGACCTCAATGCAACATGCATGAGTTAAATCAACTTTAAAGCCTCAAATACATGCTCAAGTGAGTCAATTTCTTCAAAGACATGATGAATTCATGGATTTTAACACAAACATGGACATGCATGCAAGATTCCCATGAAATCCAACCTCCAAACTCAACAATGTAAACATGCATGCATGATTTGAGCTACAATACAACATACTAGAGCCAATTCTAGACTTAGCTCTCTAAACTACCATGATCCATGCTAGATACAACTTAGATACACAATTAAGAGAGTGATTTCTCTACCTTACGTCTTCAATTCAAGTGTAGAAGCACAAATATGCAAGAATCCCTTCAATTTCTCTCAATCTCCAAGCCAATTCTCAAGAACTCAAGATTTTCTCCTACCCTCTCTCTCTCTAGTCGGTTGTGACTCTCAAAATGGGTTGATGAAATTTTTAGTCAAGAGTGTATGAAGTGGAGAGGAGTTGCCTAGATTAATCCACTAGGTGACAAATTGGTAAATAGGGCCAACTCTTGTAATCTAGCTTATTTTAATCTAATTTAATCATACCAAATCGCATTTTAAATAAATATACCATTAAATCACATAATTTCTAATGATCATAAAACATTAATCAATTTCTGATTTGGCCGCCGATAAGGCCTTCAATTCGTAGTTTAAACACAAAACATGAACATATAATTTACCAGTCAAACAGAGGGAAATGCAATTAAACTCATATACTCAATCAATCAGTTCAGACTTTCAGTCAATTAGTCAATTAACATGCTTAGTCTCAGTTTAGCAGCAAACAATGGTGAGGTTTGTCACAATACTCTTCTAAGGAGTACAACATTGTATACCAAATAAATCAACAAAAAAGACAAAAAGAAAAGGAGGGACGAAACAAGGTACCAGAAAGCAACTTCACCACAATAGCTATCCCACTGCAAAAGCATATTCCTCTATGCCATAAAATATTTTATGGTACCAAATATATAGCAAAACTGGCCCGCGTGTAAGGACGAAGATTCCCTATTCAAAATAATTCAAACACATTTATTTTTCCGCCTTTGCTTTATGTCTATCATTCTGCAAAAATATTTGCTTTACAGCCACGCAAACCACCAGAAAAGCGACACGTGTATAGCACTATCTGGCAAAGGAATCAAAAGTACTCACACCTGGGCCCGGGTGTGACTTCCTTTTAACTACATCCATATACGTGTCCATAAGTACAGCAACGGACGGCTCAGATCAGCGGGATGGGAGGCGCTAACCATTCTCTCATTTTTGGAGACATTGCATCTAACCAGCTACTGTCATGATTAATGAAAATTTTTATTAATTTTATTTATGAAACCACTCAAAGTTTTATTTACTTATTACATTTCCCTTATTATCAACTATTACATCTTGAGTCACATCACTATTTTTTACACTAATGATTACATTTTGTAAAATATTAGAAAATTCTGCTAGATCCATAACAACTGATCCTCTACGATCAACTTCCTCTTTGCTAACACCAACCTCTGAAATTGACGAACCAGGATCAACATCACTAGTGTCATCACCATCTTTGCTCTCAAAGTTTTATTTACTTCTTACATTTCCCTTATCATCAACTATTACATCTTGAGTCACATCACTATTTTTTACACTGATGATTACATTTCGTAAAATATTAGAAAATTCTGCTGGATCCATATCAACTGATCCTCTACGATCAACTTCCTTTTTGCTAACACCAACCTCTGAAGTCGATGGACCAGGTTAACGATTATTATTTCTCTATAGATATTTGATTTCAAAGCAAGGCTAACTGCTTACGGTTTGAAGCAACTTCGCTAAAACCAATCTTGACAATTTTTCTATATTAAACAAATAATATTTATAATGCGCAAATCTGGGGTGAAGAACAAAAGGTTGAATCCCTTCCACGGAGAGTTAAATCATAAAATACTAATAATTTGTTTTTACTAGTATTGCTAGCATGTTTAACTGAAAAATAGGTTTTGAATTCTAAAAATGAAGCTTTAACTTAGCACACTAAACATACTTTATGAAAACAATTTGGAATTTGAAACCACAAATCACTCATAATGTAGCTCTCTATTAATTTGAAAATCACTTGAACACTACACAAATTTTCTTTTCTGTCTTCGTTTCTTTATTCTTATCAATAGGACTTTAATTCATTACCTTGCATACTTGTATGAATTAGTAATATGCTTTTCTGATGTTGTGTTTATTGGTGGGAAATTTTAAGTGTTCTAAAATAGCATAAAAGGTTGTACATTCTTTTTCTTTTGAAAAATTTGGCTATCTTTCATATTGGCTCAATGGATATCTGTACGTGTGTTTATTTGGTGGGTTTTGGTGGAAACGAATTGTTGTACTTAGTGGGCTTGGACATTAAATATCCTTGAGCACTTATCTTGAAAGGAAAATGTTCAAGTTCAATTTCAAAGCCTAAAGAATAGTAAAACAAAAAAAGGCCTTATTTTGGTGTAGCTAATGGGGGGTGCTTAGCTTTTTTATCTCGAAGTTTGTGCCAGAGTGTTTGTGTTGTTTCTATTTTCATTTTCAAAACCGTTGTTCTTTCATAATATAATCATCTTCTTGAGTGATACACTGACTACGAGAGATTGAGAGTAAGGTGAGGTAATGAGGCAATTAGTGATTACCTATAAGCAAGAAGCCACTTGGGAAAATAGAAGCTAAAGGCAAGATTTGAACTTAAAAGGCCTTGTGGAAGGTGTTCTTCATTAGAGTTCTATACTTAAGAGGAATAGCAAAGGCGAGGTGAGCTTATATTTAGATATAATTTCCTAGACATTATTAACTGTTAGTTGCTTGCTTACATGTTTTAAGCCCTGTAGATGTCTTTATCCATATCTAATCTTTAGAAATCAACCCGTTGCGCTTAAAGAACAGCAACCAGAAATAACTACACAAATTGAGTACAATTTGTTTCTTGAATCTTTAGCCACCTTAAACACACTTCCGCATTACCGTCTCTTTTTTTCCATTTGATGTTGTTTTCTCTCTTAATTAGTGGGGTTTACTAGGCTAGGGTCTATTTTTCTTTTGTTAATTAAGAGGGGTTTGAATGATGGTTGTATCTTTGGTGTTGTTTTGGATGGTTCTTCACCAACTTTGGTGTTGTGTTCTTCATTTAAGTATACATCCTACTACATCATTATTGATTCTGCAGCTGGACTGTACATTATTTTTCTAAGAAAATATATTTGTCTACAAAATGATTCCCTATTTTAAGCTTTGTGCAATTGGTAACAATTTTGGAAGAAAGTGGAAAAGAGAAAATATAGAATAGGTAAAGAAACAGTGATTTTGATGAGTTTTTAACAAGTGAAATGTAGAATCTTAATCATTGCATTGCTTCAGAAAGTATCTTTGACATCTTAATCTTAAGAAGAGGACAATTTGAAACAAATGGGAAACAAGCAAAGCATGAAAATAAAAGAAAACAGAGGAGAGAGAGAGAGATAGATAGAAAGGCAAGAAATGGGTAGGTTTTGGCCGCTGCTAAACCTTAATTTTCTTGCAGTGAATGTAAAGTATCAGCCAAAAAAATAAAATTCGTTAATAATTACTCCCTCTGTCCTATATTGTTACTCCTTATTTCCAATTTAGGATGTCCTATATGATTCCACAAGTGTTGCTTGTAAATTTGTTATTTGAAAGAAAAAGCATTCAAAGCATAACACAGAGCAAAATTCATTTCCCATTTGTTCCTAAAATGACAAACCAGTTGTGTCCCAAGAGAATTGTCCTCCTTATGCTTAATCACCATGGTGGCTATTTTAATTAGGAATATACACGATGCCTTTGATAGGTTTTGAATCCAGCTTATCTAAATACATATTTATACTCTCTCCAAATAATAATAACAAATAATAAAATAATAAAATAACACTTTAGGAAGATATGATGCATACTAACTACTGGATTTGGGTAATCATAATGTACTAACCATGGATATTTTGGGACTTAAAACACAAAACACTAAAAGATGGAGACCTTAGATTCTATTTTGGATAGATAGAGACCTTAAATAATGATATTGCATTGACTTCGTAATACTTAAATTCTTTTATATATTTTCTCTTGACATGAGTTGCCTTATAGTCATGCATCAATATATTGAATATATTATGTTCTTCATTGTTGTTAGTATCTTATAGTTCTTGCAAAATCAAGTTTAGTTTTTTTTTGTCAATCATAACTTACAAATACTTGTTATTGATATATGCATGTTTTAATGTTCTAGAAACACTTTGGACACTTATTTAATCGAGATTGTTTACTTATAGATAAGACATGGATGTATCGATCAAGATTAAGTGACGCATACCAGAAAAGAGTTACATGTTTCTCGATTTCGCATTTGCTAATGCAAGTTATGAGGACAAGATCATATGTCCATGCATCAAGTGTGGACATACACTTCCCGTCACTCGGTCAGTTGCATATGATCACTTAGTATGTGATGGCTTCACAAAGGGTTACACTAAATGGGTTTTCCATGGTGAAGCATCATCTGTTGTTATAATAGGTCTTGATACGCACATGCAGAATGGGCCACAATTAAATATTGATACACATGGATTAGTACACGAGGCATTTGGAATTTCAAATGACGATGACAGAGTCGATGGAGACAACCCTGAAGACCTGGGAGATAAACCAAATCCACAAGTAGAGAAGTTCTACAAGTTGATACATGATGGACAAAAGGAGCTTTATCCACAATGTAGAAATTTTACAAAGCTCTCATTCATCCTTTAGTTATTTCATATCAAGAATTTAGGCGGATGGAGTAATAATTCATTCACTATGTTATTAAAGATATTGAATGAGGCATTCCCAGAGGGTGTAACACTGCCTAATACTGTTTATGAAGTTGAGCAGATAGTAATGGAGTTAGGACTTAGTTATGAGAAGATTCATGCATGTCCCAATGATTGCATGTTGTATAGGAATGAGCACAAAACCGATTCTGAATGTTATGTTTGCCATACATCTAGGTATGTAACAGACCAAAATGATTCAGGCAACGAGGCATCCACTAAAAAAGGCAGCTATAAAACATCTTCTAAGGTTCTACATTACTTTCCTTTGATACCAAGGCTACAAAGGTTATTCATGTCATCCAAAACAGCATCATCTATGATATGGCATAAAGAAGGTTGCAGTAATAATGGTTGTATGAGATATCCTACTGATTCTCTAGCTTGGATGACTTTTGACCACCTACATCTTGGTTTTGCAGCAGATTGTAGAAATGTCAGACTTGGTTTGGCATGTGATGGTGTGAACCCTTTTAGAACATTGAGCAGCACGTATAGCACCTGGCCTGTAATTCTTATACCATATAATTTGCCTCCATGGATGTGTATGAAGCAGACCAATTTTCTATTATCATTGATTATCCCTGATCGTAGTGCACCTGGAAATAATATTGATGTGTATTTACAATCTTTAATGGATGAATTAAAGGAATTATAGGTGGATGGAGTAAAGACATATGATGCATCGATTAAACAAAATTTCCAATTGTGTGCAGCATTAATGTGGGCTATCAGCGACTTCCCTCCTTATGCTTATTTGTTAGGATGGAGTACTAAGGGGAAGTATGCATGCCCTTCATGCCACAAAAACACATGCTTCCAGTGGTTGAAGCATGGCCGAAAACATTGTTACATGGGTCATCGTCGATTCTTGGACAAACGTCATGCATTTCGAGATGATGAACGATCTTTCAATGGTACTAAAGAAAAAGAACTGCATCCAATCCTTTAACTGGTTCTATGGTATTGGATATGTTACATGGCTTCAATATCACTTATGAAAAGATAAGTACTAATTTAGAATTATCATATAATTGGAAGAAAAAAAGCATATTCTTTGAATTACCATATTGGAAGGATAATCTAGTGTGTCACAATCTTGATATGATGCACATTGAGAAAAATGTATGTGAGAGCGTGCTTGGAACACTACTGAATTTATAAGGGAAGACAAAGGGTAATCTAAATGCACGTCTTGACTTGAAACTTCAAGGTATAAGGCCTGAACTCCATCCAAAAGAAAATGCAGCAAATAAAACCATCTTGCCTCCTTGTTTCTCATTAAAGAAACAAGAAAAAGATGTTTTTTGTAAATTGTTGAAGACTGTTAAAGTTCCTGATGGTTATGCAGCGAATATTTCACGATGCATTGACTTAAAGCAACATAGAATCTTTGGACTTAAAAGTCATGATTGCCATATTTTGATACAACAATTACTCCCTTTAGCAATTCGAGGAATGTTGAGTTCACATGTGACTACACCTTTGATTGAGTTAAGTAATTTATGTCGGGAGTTATGTTCTAAAGTTGGTTTGGCACAAGACTTTATACGTCTTGAAAGGCAAATTCCGATAACACTTTGTAAGTTTGAAAAAATATTTCCCTCTAACTTTTTTGATATTATGGTGCATTTGGTGGTTCACTTAGCGTCTGAGGCTAGATTAGCAGGACTTGTGCATTATCGTTGGATGTATTCTATTGAGAGGTAAAGTTTATATTAAATTACATATTTCTTTACCATCATTATGATATTTTACTTTTGTTATTATCGAACATCATTCAAAATTTTATTTTTCGAACTTACCAAAACATAGGTACTTGAGTAAATTAAAGTCATATGTGCGAAATAGAAGTCGACCGGAGGGTAGTATGGCAAAAGGATATCTTGCAAATGAATGCTTGACATTTTGCTCGAGGTATATGGAAGGTGTTGAGACACGGTTTAACCGGATGTCTCGAAATTATGATGAGGGGGGTAATGGTATAGAAGGATTATCTATTTTCTCAATACCTGTCCGACCATTAGGTAAGGGCGTGATAGACACAATGGATGATGGCACAAAAGAAAAGACACATTGATATATGCTATTTAATTGTGAGACAGGCAACAAATTTATTGAGTAAGACACTCCACATATGTAATCAATTATTATTATTATTATTATTATTATTATTATTATTATTATTATTATTATTATTATTATTATTATTTTACATACTTTTTCCACACACTCACAAATCTTTTATATGGCATACAGACAACACCGTAGACTTGTTGCTTTACAAAATCCACGTCTTCGTGAAATGGCCATTGATCGCATTCATAATGAACATTTCCAACATGGTTTGATAAACATGTAAGTAGTGTTTTGAAGTTCCTTCAAATTTGACTTGATATTAACTTCAATTTCATTCCACACTTCCAAAAGTTATGTCATCAATTGTCTGAAAGCAGGTTGAGGAATTGCATAATGTAGGGGATAGTCAAATAACTGAAGAGCTTAGATGTTTGGCTTGTGGTCCAAATAGAATTTTCACAAAATATAAGTGATACTTGATAAATGGTTTTAGGTTCCATACTAAGGAGATCGAGTGAAAGAGAAAAACTCAAAATAGTGGGGTTATTGTCACGGCAAAAACATGAAACTTTGCAAGTGGTAGAGATGAAAATCCTGTCTCTGGAGATGTTACATTTTATGGTATGTTAATAGATATAATTGAGTTAGATTATTTGTTTGGGAAGAGGGTTGTGTTATTTAAAGGTAAATGGGTGTCACAGTCAGGAAAAAGACAAGATAAAGATTGCACATTAGTCAACTTTGCACGATTAATGAAAGATGTTGAGCCTTTTGTGTTGGCTTCTCAAGCAAAACAGGTAATGTATGTAGAAGATCTCAAACACAAAGATTGGCAAATTGCTATCAAAATAAATTCGAGAGATTTTTATGATATGAATGTGGGGTCTTCTGTGGACAATGTGGAGCCATACTTGCAGAGTGTTGTATGCAATACACAAAGTGGTGATGGAGACAATAATTTTCATTTGGTTAGGACGGACATGTCTACTGCAATTGTAGATGCACCACTTGTTCAGGTGTTGAGAGACAACGATGTTCATGATGATGGAGATGAGGAAAAATTAGATCTTATGTGACTGTTAAACTTGTTGAACATTGTTAGTTATTTATATTTGAAAACAATTTTATAGTTTTCTTTCCCTCTTTCTTTATCATCGTTTTTGTTAATTTAATTGGTTGTTTGAAGAATGAATAATGCATTTTTAATTTAACTATGTGTAATAACCCTCACCACTGATTACTGACAACCCCATTGATTACTGTTAAACTGAGACTGATTATGATAAGTAATTGAATTGACTAAAATACTGAACTGACTGATTGAATGCACTAGTTTAAATGCATGTCTATCTGTTTGACTGTTTAATTATCTGTCCATGTTTTATGTTATAAATTGCGAATTGAAGGCCTTATCGGCGGCCGAACCTGAAATTGATTGATGTTTTATGATCATTAGAATTTATGTGATTTTATGACATATTTAATTAAAAAGTGATTTGGTATGGTCAAATTAGACTAAATTAAGTTAAATTACATAAGTTGCCTTATTTACCTTTATGCCATGTTAGTGGACAATGCTAGGACTTATTGTATCTCATGTACCACACTTGACCAAAACATTTTCATCAGCCATTTTGAGTTCTTGACCGGGTAGAATGAGAGAAATAGGAGAATTATAGAATCAACTAGGAGATTGGCTTGAATTGTGGAAGAATTGAAGTATAGATTGCAAATTAAGCTCCCTTATCTTGCATTGGAGACCTAAGGTAGTGTAATTACCCTCTTGTTTATGATTTGAGCTTGTTCTTGCATGATTCTTGTTTAAATTAAGGGTTTGAGTCTAGAACTAGCTTAAGTTGTTGAATTGAAGCTTAATCATTGCATGCATGGCATACTCTTGCATTTTTGAGGTTGTTCTTCATAAATTTGCCACATGCATGTTCATATTTTTGCATTGGACCATGAACTTATCTTGGTTTTGAAGGAATTGGCTCATTTGAGCAAGTAATTGAAGCTTTGAATTGGTTTAAACCCATGCATGTCATGTTTGAGTTATGTTCTTGAGTTTTGGTTTGAAATTGGATTTATTTGAACTAACTTTGGGCTTTGATTTTTACAATTAAGCTTTGAATCATGTTAAACTATGAGTTTTGAAGTGTTTTCCAGGAAATGGGCCCAAAGGAATCGAATTTGATACATTTGAAGTTGAATTTGAGCTTGAGGTTCAAATCTGGGAATTCCAGATTTTGAACTCACGCTTGAGCGGGGTGACTGGCGCTCGAGCGTGAAATTCGTGCTCCCAGTACATTGCACTGTTTTGATGTCTTCTCGAGCAGGGTAATTGACGCTCAAGCGGGACCTTGTGTCTTAAGCTCAAGCGGGTGTCGAGCGCCCAATCGAGCATGAATTTCACCTATCCAGCACTTTTGACTGTTTTGCAGTATGCTCAATTGTCTAAGTATGAGCTCGAGCAGAAACCTTTGTCTGCATTTACGCTCGAGCGGAGTACCTACGCTCGGCGGGACCCCTGTTTTTTTG
Organism: Camellia sinensis; assembly: GCF_055761805.1. Classification (NCBI taxonomy): domain Eukaryota; kingdom Viridiplantae; phylum Streptophyta; class Magnoliopsida; order Ericales; family Theaceae; genus Camellia; species Camellia sinensis. Next base: position 133,401,758 of record NC_138974.1, read on the forward strand.
AAAATTCTGAAAATGCTTTTAAAGTGCATCTTTGCATCCTCATTTCATCCTAGGCATTCTTAGGCCTAGTTTAAGGCATCTTAATGAGGATATAGATGTAGAACCACACCGAGTCTAAGTAGGGACTAAGTCTTTGTTTCCCGAATGTGAACTTAGTGTGTGTTCATCCTATAAACCGTGTAGGGTTGGCATCTGAAGACGCACTCTAGCTTAACTGTAGCCCAGAAATCTGTGAGTAACAACTGTGTAAAGATATGTTCAAATATGATTACCTTTTGAACAATTAAACTGTACTGTTTTCTGAAATGATACTGTTACTGAATGAATGATGTCCTAATTGTGAACTGTATTGTGGCATCCTTAGCAACTACTGTTACTGTAACTGCTACTGCTACAGAGATCTCTGTCGGTTCCCATGTTGGAACCACTACTGTTTACTGATATGATGGCCATCAACTGGCTGTTCGGTCTGATAAGACCTACTGTACTGTTTTGCTACTAGATGTACCACATATGACTGTAATGACTGAATAACTGATATACTGATTAAATTGACTGCTTTCAATACTGTATGGACATTCATTCTTAACCTCTTTACGCATTATGTTATTCACTGGGGTTTAGCTCACTGCTCATATATATATGTAGGTGTTCAGGCACCGAACCGTTGCTAGAAGCGTCGGGGTAAACTCCAGTTTTGTCAAGCCAACCTATGTGCCTCACTGCGAGGTTTCGAGCCTGCCAAGCTATGGCTTAGGGGTGTTTTAATTTCCCCCGTCTGTCTCTGTATCTGTTTGTAATGTTGTATAGACTGATAACGCTGTACTGTACTGTCTTAATAGGGATTAAGTCCCTGGCCTGGATGATTGTAAATGTTGTACAAACTGTTTTGCACTGATTGTATATATGTATGAAAAGTCTTTTTACATACAGACTGTCACAGCTCATTGGACACTATTTACTTACTGTTTTAGCTTCCGCCATGCCCCTGTACTCTGTATTACTGTATTACTGTTAAGTAGGCCTTCGGTAATCTCGGATTATTGGCCGATTACGGTGCTAAACCCATAGGGGCGGGTTTAGGTCGTGACACTATGTTATTTTCATATCTGGCTACAAAATATTTATTAACTATATGTTACATTTAGTCACTATGAAGATAGCAACACAGTAAAAGTGAATACACAAATTTTCTTTGTTAATTTTCTTCAAGTATTTTGTTCATTTGTAAATAATTTATTTGGATCATTCTAAGTTTACAATTTGACTTGTCTATTTTGCTTGAATCATACTAGGATTAAGCTGTAAAGCAAAAAGCCTATGGACCCATATCTTCAGTTTCGCTCAGGCAATGTTGGTGAGTTTAGTGAGTCAACTCCATCCGAGATTCAGCCAAACTCTAGTTAGCCCAATGATAATGCCGGTATGCAAGTTCAAACCTTATAACAATGTCATATTACTTCTGCATATATACTGTATTAGTATTATTATGCTAGTGGGCAAAAGAAAACTAGAGGTCCTACTTAAATTCGTAATATTTGGGGTACTTGTGATGATGAGCGCCTAACAGTCAATTGGAACAAACTTGGCCAACCTGATGACAAATTGGCAACAAAGTTATCATCGTTTATTGGAACTATCGTGCGTGATGGGAAAAATGCACCTCATTTACAAGAATTGGCATAAAGTCCCAGAACATTACAAAGATCACATATGGGCACTTGTACAGGTAAATGACATAATATTGTGTGAAGATCGCATGTGAAAAGTAATAAACATGAGTGATATGATTAAAACAACACTCTTTATAATTTTTTGTATTTTTAATTTTGTATGTGGACAAATTAATTTTCTATTATTTTATTCTCTCTCTGTCTCTCTTTCTTTTCAGTCAAAGTTTGATATTCCAAGTCATGCTAGGACTTGGGTTATGAAGTGCTCTGGTAAGAAGTTAAAAGACTGGAAGGCAAACATAAAGAAAAAATATTATAAAAATCACTTGAGTTTTGACCAACAAAAGCATTATAAAGATAGGAGAGTATATGTTGATAAGTGGGAACACCTTATTAAGTATTGGGCCATCGAAGAAGTAAAGGTATATTTGATCTGATCATTATATGTTCTTTTACTTGCTATAGTTTGGGCACTATTAATTTGTGCATTTGTAATTTTAGGCACAAAGTGATAAAAACAAAACAAGTCGTGCAGAGCGAAAGTATAATCATACTACTAGATCAAAAAGTTTCCCACATGTTCGAAAGGAGCAGGTTAATTAATGTTTTCATGTTCTATATTTAATATGATAATGTATGCATGATGTGACAGAATGATACAATTTATATTTTGGAATATATTATTTTGTAGAAGAATAAGTTGGGAGACTCTCCAACACGTGCTCACATGTTTAAAGTATGTTATACAAAGGAGACTGGAACCCCTGAGGCAACGAAAGCAATGATACTATGTACCAAATAATTATCTGTCCATTTGAACTTGTAGATTAGTTAAAAATCCCACATTATAGTGTTAAGTGATTGAAATGTATATATTAAGTTATGTTTATTGGAACCTTATAGGATGAAATGAATGAGAGGACAACTTTAAATGCAAATTTATCAAATAAGGGTCCAAATGATACATTTGGACAAGTGATGAGCAAAGAAAAACATGGACGAGTTCGCATGTATAGATTAGGTGTCTCCCCGTCTAATTTATGGAGAGATACATCTGGTCATAAAGCAAACCAAGACATAACAATGAATGTTATGGAAGTTGAAAATTCAGAGCTAAGGTCCAAAGTTTCCCATGTTCAGCATGCTCCGAATAACTTGGCAAACACATCTAACCAGGTAATTTTGTTGATGGAATTTATAAGTTATTAATGTTTTCCTACACATATATATACATACATATATCTATGTGTGTGTTTGTAAAATTAATTAGTTCAAATTTGGTTAGGTCACAACAGCTTCTAGTCTTCTTGACATGGTAACTCGACATCAAACATGGTCCTTGTCATTGATACAAAATGCTTCTCTTACTCAGGTATCCACTAAGAGCTAATCATATATATATCACATTACTTCTAGCTTTATTTTAGAATAGCATGCAAAACGTGTCTTACAATTAACCAAGGAATGAATATTGCCGACCTAAATTCCATTGTTTAAATCTACAGAAATTGTGCTGCATAGTCAAAATCATGACATGACGAAGCTTGTGCTTTTTTTAAATTTTTTATTTGTATTTTCTTGTGAAGTTTCAACAAGACATCTCTCCATCATTTATTACCGCATGGGCACCTTTTGATTCTCTCAAAATATTGCTTGAAAGTAATTAGTTGATTGTCATTTTTTACAATTATATTTGATTTACATTGTTGAGGTTAGGGGATCCTGATATTAATAATGAGCATGGTTTTGATTGTTGTTGATTGGTGCCGTTGGTTGTTATTGATTTTTTAAGCTATTGTTTGATATGGTCTAAAGATTTACGGTTGTTACTTTTATATAATTTGTTGTAGTGTGGTGAACCAATTAAGTGATTAAATCATTTGATATCTACTAGAAAAATACATATTATTTTATGTTGTCATTATCTTCACTCTAGCACTTTGTACTAGTTTATTTTTTAAATATTATTTATTAATTATAACTATATAATTACTTAAGTAATTAAATCTTGATTTACAAGTAGGAGATATAGTTATTTTAAAAAGTATCATTAGGCCAACAGAAACAGTTGCAATCGGAGTACTTAAAAGTACAGACGCATCTAAAGAAGTAGAAAGGGAAGAACTAGGACCTGACTATTGGGAGGTACATGTTCAAGTGCCAGTCAAACCTAATGAGAGCTTGATCCGATCATATGGACTTGTCAAAACAATTGGACAAGCTATTGGAGCTCATGTTGCTTGGCCTACTCCATTTGTGGTATATTTCTTTCGTAAATACTAATTTCTTTAACAAATTTATATTAACTTAATATAGTTTTAATTACCTTTATAAGTTTATCTTTTGGATGCAGATTTCGCAACTTATGGATGTTAGCCGAGAATATTTATACAAGTGAGGTTGAGAGTTTGGAAACTGATTTTGTTTTGATAATTTGTCTCTCCGAAAGATGGATATCACCATGGCTTTTCAAAACTTAAGGTTGGAATAATTTTCTTTTAAATTTTTTTTTTGCTTTAACTTTGTTAATGTGGTAGAATATTTTATAATTTTGGCAAGGGATTTTTATTGCAATATAAATAAATTTATATTTCAATAATAAATAATTGGTTGTGTTTTGAATTTTTTTTTTTTTTTGATGTGATGATCCTATGGTGGTAATATTTGTTTATAATTATGAAATATTACAAGATGAATAGATCTCAAATTAATATAGGATTTGACAATTTATATTCAATTGTTTATAAAATTGATTCAATTTTTAAACTCATTTACACATGCTTAGTTGTAACTTTTAAAAGTGTCAATGAAGAGAACATATAAATGGCATTTTGTGATAGTGATAGTAGCTTTGCAAAGTGTCACTAAAATAAGTTCTAATGTTACTTATATCCATTTAGTGGCACAAATGAATTGGATTTAGTGACATTTATATTAATTGTAAGATAACAAGCGTCATTAAAAATTCATGTAATGACATTTTTTAGATTGCAATTCTTCTTTAATGGCACTTGATAGCGTCACGAATAGTGTCTACCATGACATTAAAGTGTCACTGAAAGTGTGTAACCTTGATGGTTTAATGACACTTAGAAGTGTCACTAACTCTATTTTTAATAGCGCTTGATAGTGTCACAAATGGTATCTATCATGACATCAAAATGTCATTAAAAGTTTTTAGCTATGATGGTGTAGTGGCACTTGCAAGTATCTACAGTGGCACGGATACAAATGGCACTTGTTCAAAATGCCACAAGACTAAAAAATGTCATTATAAGAATAGTTTTGTGACACTTTCAAATGTCACTAAATTAAGAAAATGTTGTAATGAGCTCTCTATCACACTAAATAATCTTCCATATACCATCCAAAAATATTATTTTATTTTATTTTTATAGTCAAACATTAAATTCGAGATTAAATTAGAAATCCATTGCCAATTAATAGACATACTTTTGAAAAAGTCGAACAACCATCAAAAAAAAAAAAAAAAAAAGGCCATCACTGTCGCCCACTTTAATTAGAAGTCGTTCACGAATTATTCAAACAAGTACATGAAATTTAACATGGTAGGTGGGGTGCACACTACACTCTCTTCATATTTAAAATTTGCAGATGAAGTCAACAATGTGAACGCTAATTTGCTCTGGCTTTTCTTGATTAAGAAAGTGAGCCACTCCTTCCATCACCACCACCTCTTCCAGATTCGGCACCTCCTTCTTCAACCCGCCATTTATATATTCTTTCGCTCCGGGAAGAGTATAAGTTATGTCCAGATCACCGATGATAAATTTCACTGGTACCTTTATTTGTACTCCGGTTCATGTCGCTGTCAACTCCCAATTTCTGTCGTCATGACGAAATACCATAAACAATATCATAGTAGAAACGAAAATATAGACACCAATTTTATTACAGTATTTCTCACCGTCCTCTCTCAGAAGGTGCCACATTTTCCAATTCTTCTTACAAGGCGATTGTGAACCTCACTGGTGAGTGAGGCAATCAGAAATGCAATGATAAAGTTGGTATCTTTTTAAGTGTAGCATTATTACTTCAAATTCTTAAAATAATTCACTACAACATTTTCTTAGTTTAGTGACATTTGAAAGTGTCACAAAACTATTGGTTTAACGACATTTTTTAGTCTTGTGGCATTCTAAACAAGTGCCATTTGTATCTATGCCACAGTAGATACTTGCAAGTGCCACTACACCATCATGGCTAAAAACTTTCAATGACATTTTGATGTCATGGTAGATATTATTTGTGGTACTATCAAGCGCCATTAAAAAAAGAGTTAGTGACACTTATAAGTGTCATCACATCATCAAGACCAAAACCTTTCAGTGACACTTTAATGTCATGGTAAGCACCATTCGTGACGCTATCAAGTGCCATTCGTGACGATAATTTGTTGTAGAACAATTTGATCCGCTCTTGCGGAGACTCGAACCGCCAACCTCCCGCACCATAAACCTTATACACCACACTCTTCCCACTTCACCTCTATAGCACCACATGATTATATATGCAACATATATTATTTATATAGTACATACATCCATATTAATATAAAAGTATATGTATGAACATAATTATTTTATTGAACATAATTGTCATGACCCGAACCCGCCCCTGTGGATTAAGGATATAACCGGCCAGTAATCATGAGATTACCTACGACCTCAAACCAAACCAAACGTATTTTAACAGAGTTAATGGGGGCCAAACGGAAGCAATTTAAAATTTTATCCATAGAGCTGTGCTTACATGGCACATCATAACAAACCATACATATGCATATTAATAACTCACAACAAAATATGTACTACATAAGGTTCTGTACATACAGGATCATATAAGTCTAAGTCAACCCATCACGCCTATATACAATAGATGCAAAGTCTTCACCAACATGACATAATATAAATACATAACAAAGGGGCGAAGACGGGTCTCGTGCGTGAGACACAAGGGCTAACTCTCCCAAAACCTTTGTTGTTCCACATAGACTTCACTGGGGCTGGGTTTGGACTTCCCTTGGCTCACCTACAAACACATGAATGAGCGTGAGCAAAAGCCCAGTGAATAATATCAATTAAAGAAGCTATACATACGATATGTAGAACAACATGCTTCAAATGGCCTTAGGCCCAATTCATTTTTCTATTTAACATATATACACAATTTAGGTCAAGTGACTGCAGTTCCAAACAAACTGGCCTTTGGCCCATTCAAACTTACATTTGTGTCAAAACGGCCTTTGGCCTATTCAGATGACAAAATGGCCTTCGGCCCATTCACTCATTCATGTCAAAAAGGCCTCTGGCCCATCCATTCATGTCAAAACGGCCTCTGGCCCACTCATTTGGTATAGCAAACATTGTCTGCCAATCGAATCAATGAACTTATAAAACTTATTTAGAAATAAGCAATTGGACAACAACATATTTCAGATATCTCTGTTAAGATATTACTCACAGTGATCGGTTGATTGGTTTGCCCTAGAGCTCGACCCTACACATTCCATAAACACAAAAGGGTCACAAACAATTCAATCCATTCTTTAATTCACATATTCCTCTTTAGGCTTTATTCTTATCCCTTTAATTCAATTACAATGCTCAATGTGTGCCTAAGAGTACTTAGAAGTGAAAGAGAACAGAAAACGAAACACAAAATGCCTTTTTAAAATTTCAGAAAACAGGGTCCCCGCTCGAGCGGACACATGAGGTCTGCAAAAGCACTAGTTATGTCAAATTTACGCTCGATCGTGAATTATGGCGCTCGAGCGTGAATTATGGCGCTCGAGCGGAAGGCCTCACTACATGGCTCCCCGCTCGAGCGTGAACTTCCACGCTCGAGTGGACGTCATGTCTGCAAAAATATACTAGGAGCACAAATTTCACGCTCGAGCGGCAGTTTCCCCGCTTGAGCGGACCTCAAAATTCTGGAAAATCCAGAACATGTTCTTGAGCTCGAATTTAACATTCAAATCAACATTTCTTGCACATTATAGCTCAAACTTCACATAATCATATACTAACATGGTACAAACACCGAATTACAACATTATGAAGCTCAATTTCATGAATCAAACACACGAATGTCCCAAATTACACCAAACTTGCTTTCATGATAACAATTCCATGTATCTCAAACTCATTTCCTCATAATTTGTACATGCATGTGGAATATAACTCCTATTTCAACTTAAATGGTGCAAATGGTGATCACAAGCATGAGTTCTAACCAAATTTCTACATGGATTATAATTTTCATACTCAACTATACAAATTCATGGCAATAACACACATGCATGCACATATGGACTTTCAATTCAACAAAATCAACTTAATTCCTTGCCATGAGCTACCATATCACTTGAATTCACAACATTACAACTCAGACTCATGAATTTACTTACCTAGAGGCTCAAACTTTTCAATATAAAGCAATTTCTTGAGTAATCTTCCAAAATCTCCAAGCCTCAAGACCAAAACCCCAATCTCCTAAACTCTCTCTCTCTAATTCGGCTTTCTCACACTCAAGAGCCCAAAATCAGCCAAAAATGAATCAAAAAGAGGGACGCTGAGTGTATATGGCCTCTTATATAGCCCCACTAAGTCAATTTACCAATATTAAATAATTGAGCACTTAATTAATCGTTCTGAATCTAATTATTTTTATTCGAATCAATTTTTAATTAAATTTCACCGTTGGCTCTAAAAATTACGCTAATCACAATGGCGTAATCGATTTCGGGTTCTGCGGCCGATAAGGCCTTCAATTAATTTCCAAGGCAGATAATCAAACAGATATTCCTACGGTGAATAGATAGAAATTCAAAACCACATATTTTTACATAATGGCACACAAAATCATATTAAACACATAATCACATTCATGTTAAGGGCCAATTAACATATTACGGAACAGGGATATCACAGTCTTCCCCCCTTTAGGAAGTTTGGTCCTCCAAACTTATTTTACTTTCGTCGGGAAACAAATATGGATAGCGTAGTCGCATTTCCTCCTCTTTTTCCCATGTAGCATCCATCCGATAGTGTTCTTTCCATTCCACTTTCACCATTGAGATGGACTTGCTCCTCAACCGTTTCACTTGCCGATCGACAATTCGTTCCGGCCATTCGACGTATTCTATATTTTCATCAATGGCTACCCGATGATAATCAATCACATGAAACGGGTCTCGGAAGTAACCCCTCAACATCGACACATGAAACACATTATGGATTTGTTCAAATCCCGATGGCAAAGTAACTCTATAGGCAACTGGGCCAAGTCTTTCCAAAATTTGAAATGGCCCAATGTAACGGGGCAACAACTTGCCCTTCTTTCCAAACCTGACTTGGCCTTTCATTGGAGACACACGGATGAACACATGGTCATCAACCTCATACTCAAGAGGTCTTCTTCGAACATCTGCATAGTTATTTTGTCGGTCCTGAGCTGTTTTGAGCCGTTGCCGAATAATTTTGATTTTCTTAGAAGTATCTTGCACAATTTCAGGCCCAAGCAAAGCTCTATCCCCGACCTCTGTCCAACAATTCGCTGATCTACATCTTCTACCATACAAAGCCTTGTATGGTGCCATACCGATGCTAGAGTGGAAGCTGTTATTATAAGCAAATTCCGCAAGTGGCAAATAGTCTTCCCAACTTCTCTGAAAGTCCAAAGCACACATCCGAAGCATATCTTCCAAAGTCTGTATTGTTCGTTCTGATTGCCCATCTGTCTGTGGGTGGAATGCAGTACTGAACCTTAGTTCTGTCCCCATAGCTTCCTACAAACTCTTCCACAATCTAGATACAAATTTTAGATCTCTATCCGACACAATAGATACCGGAACTCCGTGTAAATGGACAATCTCATCAACATAAATGGTAGCCAGTCTATAAGCATTAAACGTAGTTCTAACTGGTAGAAAATGTACAGATTTAGTCAGTCTATCAACTACAACCCAAATAGAATCCATACCTCGAGAAGTCCGAGGTAGGCCAACAACGAAATCCATAGTCACATGCTCCCACTTCCATTCAGGAATAGGGAGAGGTTGAAGTAGACCGCCTGGTTTTTGATGTTCAGCTTTGACTTGCTAACATTGAAGACACTTGGACACATATTCTACAATCTCTTTCTTCATTTTAGGCCACCAATAGGTCTGTTTCAAATCCCGATACATTTTATTGTTACCCGGATGCATAGCAAACACAGATCTGTGGGCTTCATCTAAAACCCTTTTCTTTAGTTCCGAAATATCTGGGACACACATTCTGTTCCGAAATCTCAACATTTCATTCTCATTGCCAAACTCTGTTTTCGGGCTTGTCTCAAATACATCTATCACCTTCTTGAGGAATTCATCCTCTTTTTGTTTCTGTTTGATTTCATCAATGATTGCCGGCTCGGCTATAATAGCGGCTATCAATCCGCCCTGTTCACACATTACCATTTTAATTTCAGACTTCTCAAAATCTTGCAATATCTCTTTCTGTTCAGTAAGCAAACAAGCCATACTCCCCGTTGATTTTCTGCTCTAGGCATCAGCAACTTTGTTAGCTTTCCCGGGGTGATACTGAATCTCTAAATCATAATCCTTTATCAGTTCCAGCCATCTCCTCTGTCGCATATTCAACTCCTTCTGCGTGAAGAAATATTTTAGACTTTTGTGATCCGTGTAGACTTCATACTTTGCTCCATACAGATAATACCACCAGATTTTCAAAGCAAAAACAACTGCGGCCAATTCTAGGTCATGTGTTGGATAATTCTTCTCGTGTGGCCTCAACTGTCGAGAGGTATAAGCAATAACCCTTTCGTTCTGCATTAACACATAACCAAAACCTTTATAAGACGCATCATTGAAAATTACAAAATTCTCCGTACCTGAAGGTAGTGTCAAAATTGGTGCAGTGGTCAATCTTGTTTTCAGTTCATGAAAGGCAGCTTCTCTATCGTCATTCCATTCAAATGATTGCCCTTTGCGTGTCAACTGGGTAAGAGGTACAACTATCTTTGAAAAGTTTTTCACAAACCTCCTGTAATACCCGACTAAGCCCATGAAGCTGCGGACTTCTGTCACATTTGTCGGTGTAGGTCAATTCACAATTGCCTCTATTTTCTGCGGGTCCACTGAAATTCCTTCCTTGTTGATTACATACCCTAAGAAAACAACTTCATCCAACCAAAACCCACATTTCTTTAGTTTAGCAAATAATTTTCTTTCCCGAAGTATTTATAGGACAGTTCTCAAATGATGTTCATGTTCAAGTCTATCTTTAGAATATATCAAAATGTCATCAATAAAAATCACAACAAATTCGTCAAGGTAGGTTTTAAAAATTCAGTTCATTAAGTCCATAAATGTTGCCGGAGCATTAGTCACTCCAAATGGCATGACAAGAAATTCAAAATGACCATACCTCGTTCTGAACGCGGTTTTCTCAACATCTTCTGCCTTTACTTTCAGCTAATGATACCAAATCTCAAATCAATCTTGGAAAACACTTGCGATCCCTGCAACAGGTCAAATAAGTCATCAATACGGGGTAGGGGATATTTGTTCTTTATTGTTACCTTGTTTAATTCCCGATAATCGATACACAGGCATAGGGTTCCATCCTTCTTTTTCACAAATAACACTGATGCACCCCAAGGCGAAGTGCTAGGTCGAATAAACCCCTTGTCAAGCAGGTCTTGCAACTGTTCTTTCAATTCTTTCATTTTAGCAGTAGCCATTCTACAGGGAGTTTTAGAAATGGGCTGGGTGCCTGGCACAGTTTCAATAGTAAACTCTATCTCCCCGTCTACTAATTCCCCTGGTAATTCATTTGGAAACACATCTGGAAATTCTCTAACAATAGGGATACTGTTCAATTCAACATTCACAGATTGTTCAGACAACACATAGCACAAATAACCCTGATACCTTTTCCTGATCAGTTTGCATGCTTTCATTGCAGATATCAAATAAGGTGGAGGCACTACCCCATTACCTACAAACACAATCTCTTTATGTTCTGGTGGTTTAAACACAACCCGTTTTGTCACACAATCAATGGTGGCATAATATTTGGTCAACCAATCCATGTCCAAAATTACATCAAAATGTCTAAAATTCAAGGACAACAAATCCACATATAGGATAGCATCCTCAACACGCATATCACAACACCAGTATATAGATTCACACAATACAGATTCCCCAGATGGAGTAGGCACACATAACAGATATGGCAGTAATTCTAAGAGTCTATTCAGTCTAGATACAAATGCATATGTCACAAAAGAGTGTGTGGATCCGGAGTCAATTAACACAAAAGCATCCTGATTACATATAGAAATAGTACCTGAGACAACTGCGTTGGCATTCCGCGTATTGCCCGAAACGAGCGCAAAAACTCTGCCTTGTCTCACGGTATCCCCGGTGATGGCAGGTCTCATAGTATTTCCCGACTTCGGGATTGATGCAGTTGAGCTAGCAGTTAGTTTCCCACTGTTCTGGTTGCAATCTCGGGCTATATGCCCATGTTTCTCACATTTGAAACAGGCTCCTGACACACGGTAACAAACTCCACGGTGCTTTCTGCTACAAATATTGCACATGAGAGCTGTTTTTCGAGAAGAATTTGAAGTATTTGAGGAGCCCGTATCTTGCTTTTTCAAAAATTTCTTCTTTGAGAGGAAGCCTTGCCTTTTGTTACTTTTCCAATCAGTTGTTGACTTAGTTTGTCTAGCTATGTTAGCCTCTGATATGATGGCCCTGTCTAGCACCCCAATGTAGGTCTCCAGCATCAAGACATTCACTCTTTCTAAAATGTCACTTCGGAGGCCACCTTCAAAATGTCTCGCCTTCTTATAGTCAGTGTCAATCACGTGTGGTGCAAACCTGGCCAATTCAGTGAATTTGGCCTCATACTCAGCTACAGTCATGCTGTCTTGCCTAAGTTCCATGAACTCTACTACTTTCCTATCTCAAACACATTGTGGGAAGTACTTGTCGTAGAAAATCTCTAGAAATTTCACCTAGTCAACATCCTTATAATTTTCTCGCATTAATATCCACTATCTTCTTACCTCGTCTTCTAGCATAAAAGTGGCTAGAAGTACTTTCCGTGTCTCTGAACACGGGAACACTTCAAACAGTTTCTCAATGCCGAGGACCCATGCTTCGGCTTTCAATGGATCTAATCCACCATGGAACTGTGGTGGTTTCATCTTTTTGAATTCCTTGGTGAGAGCTATTATCCGATCATCATTCTGATTATCTGGCACGGGAGGTGCCGGAGGTGGAGGTGGAGGGTGTGGTTGTTGCCACTGTTGTTGCCACTCCTGTTGTTGCCTCAACGTTTCTGCCATTTCCTGTATCAGTCTTTCCATTCTGTCTATTCTGGCAGTAGAGGACTCCTCTATCTCATCACCTCTTGTTCTCACTATCTGATTAAACTTACATTATACTTTATACAAAAGATACACAAGTATGCACATACTAGGAAGCACACATATTCAAACAATTGCAATGCAAGCAATTCACAAAATTATCGCACATAATCGTTCATATCAAAACAGTTAGGCATATTCTCGATGCTTCCAAATTCATACTTATCACATGAATGCATCCTAGATCATTTCTAGACGCTTATTGCTCTTTTGGACAAGTGTGTGAGTTATTAACTCGTGCTCTGATACCACTCTGTCATGACCCGCACCCGCCCCCATGGGTTAAGGACATAACCGACCAGTAATCATGAGATTACCTACGGCCTTAAACCAAACCAAACGTATTTTAACAAAGTTAATAAGGGCCAAACGGAAGCAATTTAAAATTTTATCCATAGAGCTGTGCTTACATGGCACATCATAACAAACCATACATATGCATATTAATAACTCACAACAAAATATGTACTACATAAGGTTCTGTACATACAGGATCATATAAGTCTAAGTCAACCCATCACGCCTATATACAACAGATGCAAAGTCTTTGCCAACATGACAGAATATAAATACATAACAAAAAGGTGAAGACGAGTCTCGTGCGTGAGACACAAGGGCTGACTCTCCCAAAACCTTTGTTGTTCCACATAGACTTCATTGGGGCTGGGTTTGGACTTCCCTTGGCTCATCTACAAACACATGAATGAGCGTGAGCAAAAGTCCAGTGAATAATATCAATTAAAGAAGCTATACATACAATATGTAGAACAACATTCTTCAAACGACCTTAGGCCCAATTCATTTTTCTATTTAACATATATACACAATTTAGGTCAAGTGACTGCGGTTCCAAACAAACTGGCCTTTGGCCCATTCAAACTTGCATTTGTGTCAAAACGGCCTTTGGCCCATTCACTCGTTCATGTCAAAACGGCCTCTAGCCCATCCATTCATGTCAAAACGGCCTCCGGCCCATTCATTCATGTCAAAACGGCCTCCGGCCCATCCATTCATGTCAAAACGGCCTATGGCCCATTCATTCTATTATTTAGATCAGATTGGCCTCTGGCCCACTCATTTGGTATAGCAAACATTGTCTGCCAATCAAATCAATGAACTTATAAAACTTACATAGATGTAAGCAATTGGACAACAACATATTTCAGATATCTCTGTTAAGATATTACTCACAGTGATCGGTTGGTTGGTTTGCCCTGGAGCTCGACCCTACACATTCCATGAACACAAAAGGGTCACAAACAATTCAATACGTTCTTTAATTCACATATTCCTCTTTAGGCTTTATTCTTATCCCTTTAATTCAATTACAATGCTCAATGTGTGCCTAAGAATACTTGGAAGTGAAAGAGAACAGAAAACGAAACACAGAATGCCTTTTTAAAATTTCAAAAAACAAGGTCCCCGCTCGAGCGTGTACTTCCCCGCTCGAGCGGACCCATGAGGTCTGCAAAAGTACTAGTTATGTCAAATTTACGCTCGATCGTGAATTATGGCGTTCGAGCGAAAGGCCTCACTACATGGCTCCCTGCTCGAGCGTGAACTTCCATGCTCGAGTGGATGTCATGTCTGCAAAAATATACTAGGAGCACAAATTTCACGCTCGAGCGGCAGTTTCCCCGCTTGAGCGGACCTCAAAATTATGGACCTCAAAATTATGAAAAATCCAGAACATGTTCTTGAGCTTGAATTTAACATTCAAATCAGCATTTCTTGCACATTATAGCTCAAACTTCACATAAACATATACTAACACGGTACAAACACCGAATTACAACATTATGAAGCTCAATTTCATGAATCAAACACATGAATGTCCCAAATTACACCAAACTTGCTTTCATGATAACAATTCCATGTATCTCAAACTCATTTCCTCATAATTTGTACATGCATGTGGAATATAACTCCCATTTCAATTTAAATAGTGCAAATGGTGATCACAAGCATGAGTTCTAACCAAATTTCTACATGGATCATATTTTTCATACTCAACTATACAAATTCATGGCAATTACACACATGCATGCACATATGGACTTTCAATTCAACAAAATCAACTTAATTTCTTGCCATGAGCTACCATATCACTTGAATTCACAACATTACAACTTAAACTCATAAATTTACTTACCTAGAGGCTCAAACTTTTCAATCTAAAGCAATTTCTTGAGTAATCTTCCAAAATCTCCAAGCCTCAAGACCAAAACCCCAATCTCCTACACTCTCTCTCTCTAATTCGGCTCTCTCACACTCACGAGCCCAAAATCAGCCAAAATGAATCAAAAAGAGAGAGGTTGAGTGTATATGGCTTCTTACATAGCCCCACTAAGTCAATTTACCAATATTAAATAATTGAGCACTTAATTAATCGTTCTGAATCTAATTATTTTTATTCGAATCAATTTTCAATTAAATTTCACCGTAGGCTCTAAAAATTACGCTAATTACAATGGCGTAATCGATTTCGGGTTCTGTGGCCGATAAGGCTTTTAATTAATTTCCAATGCAGATAATCAAATAGATATTCCTACGATGAACAGATAGAAATTCAAAACCACATATTTTCACATAATGGCACACAAAATAATATTAAACACATAATCACATTCATGTTAAGGACCAATTAACATATTACGGAACAGGGATATCACAATAATTTATGTATAATAAACTATTTACTAGAAAAATAAAAAGAAAGACCACTTTTTTTTAGTCGCCAATTCTATACTTTTGGCTACTAATTGTTTTTTAGTTGCTAAAAAACTTAACTTTTGCCGACCAAAATCGGATTTGGTCGCCGAAGATGCACTTTCAGCTTCAAAAATTTTGGTCGCCAAAAAATTTAATTCCCGCCTTAGAATTTTAGTTCTCCCGCGCTAAAAATGACCACTTTTGGCGACTAAACTTATTTTTTAGTTGCCAATTACTTTTGGCTACTATTTTTTTTTTTTTTGCACCAAAAAGCTTTACTTTTGGCTACTAAAATTTTTGTAGTCTGTAAAACCCATATAATCAGTGACCAAACTTATTTTTAGTCGCCAATTGTAGATTTTTGGCTATTAAATTTTTTTAGTCACCAAAAAGCTTTACTTTGGGCTACTAAAAAATTTTTAGTCACTAAAACCCATATAATCAGCGACCAAATTTAATTTTAGTCGCCAATTGTAGACTTTTGGCTACTAAAATTGTTTAGTCGCCAAAAAGCTTTACTTTTGACAACTAATGCTGTTTTGGTCGCTGAGCTGTCAGCGACCAAAATTTTTTTTTGTCAGGAAATTTAGTCGCCGAATGTGCTTTTTCCTGTAGTGTATATTAAGTTTAATTTATTTATTTTTAATCATTTACTGCCTTTTAAAAATTTCGAAAATATTTTGGCATTTTTTGTTTTTTCAAAAATGCCATTATAAGCTTAGAAAGTTTTTGGCTTTCTCAAAATGCTATAAAATATTTGTTTATGACGCTTTTCACCTAAGTGCCATAAAAAATAATTTGCACCTACCTAGTGTTCTGACATTTTTTAAAAAATGTTATTGCGACTAAAGTTTAGTTGCATCTGTTGGTAAATATCACGAACATAATTTTTTGTGTCATTATTTTATAAAATGCCATAAAATTGATGTGGCATTTCTTTATTGAAATGCCACTAGAGCCTTATATGTTTGTGGTTCTGTGGTATTTTTCTAAAACATTTAATGTCAATTTTTATTTTTGTGGCATTTTCTAAAAACATGCCACTAGTGTAGTGTCACTAAAGTGTAAATTTGCTGTAGTGACATTTTTATTGTAGTGAAGTGACACTTTTTTTAATTGAAATGCCACTAGAGCCTTTTATGTTTGTGGTTCTATGACATTTTTCTAAAAAATGCCACCAAATATTTTTTTTGTTACACTTTTTAAGAATATGCTACTAGTATGGTGTCACTAAAATGTGTTTGTGTTGCAGTGATTGTTCTTAAATTTATCTACAATAATGTTGAGATTGCCAAAAAAAAATAACACCCCATAGACATGACCAACTAAGAAATAAAAATGAATGTTAAACAAGCAATATAAACATAATATATAAATTTATACATCATTAAAAACCAATACAATGCCCATGGCAATTACCAAAACATGTCCTATCACAACTTTAGTTTTTAGTTCTCAACCAATCAAGATTCAACCTTATGTCACGTTGGAGTAAATGTGGGGTTTCTACATTTTTTTTTTTTTGAAAATAATAAAAAGTTCACAAACCAGTAAAAATCAATTTCAATTTTGTGTTCTAACAATATTTAGATTATATTCAGACTATGAATTTGAGAAATTTGTTTTAAAATTCATGATTCAAACACAGGCTTAAGATATGCCAGGAAAAAAAAGAAGAAAAAAAGTGAAAAAGATTGGATTTGTCGAATAATTTGAGAATGAAAAATAAAACGAACAAAAGAAAAGGAATTATAAACTTAAATCACAAATAAAAAAATCCACACACTCAAATTAAACTTGCAAACAAAATATTAAAAAAAAGTAGGCTTACGTACAGATCTAGAGCTCGATACTAGTTGAGTCCTCCAGTGAATCCTGTCTAGTTAAATTTTCCAGCATAGTAATTGATGTCTTCCTCAGTCAACCATGAAGGCAATGCAATCAGAGTTTGAAAAATGGCCTTGAAATCCAACTCTTTAGGCAAAACAGGGGGACGAGTATCCCGTGATGAAAGAAATGCACTTATTATCTTCCCAGTATCACAGCTAGCAAATTTCTCCTCCACCTCTCCAGGTTCCTAAAATGTCACGACCCCAAACCGCCCCTAGTAGTTTGTTGCCGTGATGGCCAGTAATCCGAGATTACCGAAGGCCAATCTTACAAAATTCACACACATACAGAGTATAGATACATGGGGCTCTCAAGTGCAGAAGCAAAATTTAGAATACAAGTGGTCCATAAGAGCTGTGCATAAGTCAAATGAGATAACAACCATTCACATATGGGTTATAACTTAATAACAAACAAGCAAAGTGCAAGTTATATTTTTCGTATTAGCAAAGGGCTCCACAAGCCGACATAAACAAATTGTACGAATTACAGGTTTAAGTACACAGTCTGCCAGGTTGCCGACATCTTCTTTGCCGACATAACAATCATACAAAAACATACATCTTGATCAAAAGGCTTCTTAGCCGACGTGTTCGAAATGCAAATATTACAAGTCGAGAAGCATGATTTTCAAGACTGCCGACATAAATGCAGGTTAAGCCGACATAATCAAGACCCAAAACAAGCTCCAGAAATCACATCTAGACGTCACCGCCTTCTTGTTCATCACCTACATATATATAGAGATGGTGAGCTTGAATACTCAGTGAATGGTATAAATAATAAAGGGGTTTGCATTAATAATAGCCGAAATCCTTTCAAAACAATACAAGACAAACTCTATATATAACAAGGAATGGACCTCGCCCATCAAAGAAATCTTCAAAGTTCCAAGGGATACTTGCTAGCATCATATATCACAAATGACAACATTTCGGCAACAGGTCCACGCGGTAAACCGTCTGTGGCAAATCAGGACAAAGCAAAAGAGGCATCTCAACCAAGGGTGCTACAAAAGTTTAGAGTCCTCTAGCACAAGGGACTTTCAAGACAAGATGTGCTGCGAAAGTTTAGAGTCCTCCAGCACGAGGGACCTATGTTACAAAGGCCCGTAGCCCTTTAACACTAGAGTACAAATCAAGGGTGCTACGAAAGTTTATAGTCCTCCAGCACAAGGGACTTTCAAAACAAGATGTGCTGCGAAAGTTTAGAGTCCTCTAGCACAAGGGACTTTCCAAGAAGGTCATCAAGACAAGGTCATACTTGGTATACAAAACAAGGACAATTATTCATGCTTAACAAACACTTTCAAAACAAAGCAAAGTAAAGTCTTTATCAAAACATATAACATAGCTTTATTAAAAATACCACTCACCTAGTTCTTCAAACGACGGGGTCAAGGCAAGTCCAAGTCCTGACAAACACATGGCAAAATCCATTGAATGCACTACTCAAAATAAGTCTAGCACACATGCAAATGACCTCGGCATTCTTCAAAAAAACTAAGTCAATCAAATCGAAACACAGTTTCTTATCTTTGGAAAAACACGCTGGGCAACTACCAGGACTTGGCCGAGGTCCCACACCTTCTCGCCGAGGTGTGGTCCCGACGGCCACATTCAAAAGCGTAGTCGGGAAAAATCTGGGTTTCCCTCTTCATAGACATGAAGAACAAGAGCATGAAGAACTTGAAGAACATGAACATGAGGGAGATGAATGCCAAGATCGAAACTTGCTATTACAACAGCTGAGACTTTATGCTATGAATTCAAAAACATGGACTGGGTACCCACACTCAAGGTTCTTATCAAAACAAACACAAAAACATGAGCTTTAATGCAAACTTTCGGATCAAACGAGGCTTTTCTTCAAAAATGCATGAAAACCGTTTTCTCTTTCTAAAACCAACTTTAAATCGATGAATGGCGTACGGAACAGGTTTGATCGTGCAATGCAGCTAGATGATCAATAAGAACAATAAGAACAGGTTACGATTCTAACCTCAAAACTCGAATCTAATGGTTCAAGCTCCAACGATCAAGCTTGGAAGCCCCCCTCTCTAGCTCAAACTTCTCCTCCTTCTAACTAGAGCTTCTCTCTCTAAAAAGGCAAGATTGATACAAATGATATGCCTTACACGACAAACACTGACTTAATCCCTCTGTCAGGACGCCCTCTGTCGGGACACGTGGCATCAGCCAATTCGCTCAACTCAAAAAGGTGACTGACTTGACAAGACAAGACCAAGACAAAGTGTACTCAACAAGCTAGGTGGCAAGAACACACCGGCAAGTAACGAGATCGGCTAACAACAAGACTCCGGCAATCAAGGGGCAAGGACATCGGCTTGGAAGGACAACACTTGACTAAACTGTGTCACAGCTTGGCCTAGATGTGCCACACCTCGGTCTAGGTCATACCATTCCAGGAACAAAATCACTCACGCGAGGATCAAGGATCTAGAACGCCTAGTTATTAACATCTCGTCCCAAATGATGCACATCTGGGCCTAGGCGACGCGCACCTCGGCCTAGAAGGTGACATCTCGGCCAATATGCCAGGGTGAAGATGGAGGTCAACCAAAGGGGTTCCAAGATAGTTCTAAGTGATAAAGGTTTCAAAGGTGTCTAGGCTCAAGATGACCTCGGCAACACACCAGACAAGAACAAAGCGTGCAAGCAATCATTCAAGCAAAACAAGACAAGATTTGCAAATGCACATATTAACACAAGATCATCTACAAATGTATACAAGTATGACTAAGTCAAAAATGAGGGTTGTTACATCCTACCCCCCTTAAGGAAGTTTGGTCCCCAAACTTGAGTTACCTTGTTCCAAAAACAATTCTGGATGTAGGACTTTCATTTCCTCTTCCATTTCCCATGTAGCATCCTCCCCGTAATGCTCCGTCCATTCAACTTTCACCATGGGTATCGACTTGTTTCTCAACTGCCTCACCTGTCTATCGACAATCCGTATCGGCTTCTCTTCGTAGCCTAAATCTTCATTAATTACAATTCTGAAATAGTCGATCACATGTAGCGGATCTCGAATATATTTCCTCAACATCGAAACATGAAATACATTATGGACTTGGCTCAATCCCGGCGGCAAAGCAAGTCTGTAGGCGACGAGGTTAATCTTCTCAAGGATTTCAAAAGGCCCGATGTAACGGGGTGCTAACTTACCCTTCTTCCCAAATCTTGTAACTCCTTTCGTCGGCGAAATTCTTAGGAACACGTGGTCCCCGACTTCAAATTCTAACTCTCTTCTTCTCTGGTCGGCATAACTCTTCTGTCGACTCTGTGCGGTTTTGATTCTTTGCTGAATGAGCTTAATCTTCTCGGTTGTTACTTGAATTAACTCGGGACCAAGCAGAGCTTTGTCTCCCACCTCGGTCCAACATATTGGTGACCTGCACTTTCTGCCATACAGTGCCTCATACGGCGCCATGCCAATGCTAGCTTGGTAGCTATTGTTGTAGGTAAATTCCACCAAAGGCAAATGTACTCCCCAACTTCCTTAGAGGTCCAATACACATAGTCTAAGCATATCTTCAAGTGTCTGAATCGTCCTCTCTGTTTGCCCATCAGTCTGGGGATGAAAAGCTGTGCTAAACCTCAACTCGGCTCCGAAAGCTCTTTGTAGGCTCTGCCAAAATCTGGAAACCAACTTCGGATCTCGGTCTGACACAATTGACATCGACATTCCATGAAGTCTAACAATCTCATTCACATACAACGAAGCAAGTCTATCGGCGTTGAAGGTGGTCTTGACAGGCAAAAAGTGCGCTGACTTAGTTAGTCTATCCACAACAACCCAAATCGAATCCATACCCTTTTGTGTCTTCGGCAAACCAACCACGAAGTCCATGGAGATGTGATCCCACTTCCACTCAGGAATCGGCAAAGGTTGAAGAAGTCCTGCTGGCCTTTGATGTTCCGCTTTTACTTGTTGACAATACAGACACTGGGACACGAACTCGGCTATCTCTCCTTTTATATTTGGCCACCAAAACGTCTGCTTCACATCCTGATACATCTTGGTGTTCCTGGGGTGGACAGCAAACTTGGAACCATGAGCCTCCTACAAAATTTTCTTTTTCAACTCTGGGACATCGGCCACACGCAACCTTCCTTCAAACTTAAGTATTTGATTTTCTAAAGTGTACCCGGATCTCGGCTTTGTGACAATCTCACCAGCTACCTTCTTGAAGAATTCATGCTCCATTTGCCTTGTCTTTACCTCCTCAACAATAGTCGGCTCCACTGAGATCGCGGTTAGGCATGCCAAATTTCCAACCACCTTTTTGCTCAGAGCATCGGCTACAGTGTTAGCTTTTCCTGGATGATATTGAATCCGCATGTCGTAATCTTTCAACAACTCAAGCCATCTTCTCTGCCTCATATTCAATTCCTTCTGAGTGAACAAGTACTTTAAACTTTTATGATCTGTAAAAATCTGACAAGAAGCTCCATACAAGTAGTGGCGGCAAATCTTCAAAGCAAATGCCACGGCAGCTAACTCTAGATCATGGGTGGGGTAGTTCTTTTCATGTGGCTTTAACTGGCGAGAGGCATATGCTATAACCCTACATTTTTGCATTAATACACAACCCAGACCTTTATGCGAAGTATCACTGTAGACATGGAACTCTTCATTACCTGATGGTAGTACAAGAATTGGTGCTGCGACTAACCTCGTCTTTAACTCCTGGAAGGCTGCTTCTCTATCCTTAGTCCATTCGTAAGCCACTCCCTTCTTAGTCAGTTGGGTCAACGGAATTGCAATCCTTGAGAAATCCTTTACGAACTTTCTGTAATAACCAGCCAATCCCAGAAAACTACGAACCTCGGACACATTAGTCGGTCTCGGCCAATTCACCACGGCTTCAATTTTACTAAGATCGACCGAAATACCCTCCTCATCAATTACATGCCCCAAAAATGAAACAGTGAAAAGCCAAAACTCACATTTGTTAAATTTAGCATACAATTTCCGATCCCTCAAAGTCTGTAAGGTAAGCCTCAAATGCTCCTCGTGTTCGGCTTTACTCTTAGAGTAGATCAATATGTCATCGATGAAGACTACCACAAACTCATCTAGGTATGGCTTAAAGACTCTATTCATCAAATCCATAAAGGCTGCAGGGGCATTGGTCACTCCAAAAGGCATCACTAAAAACTCGTAGTGGCCATACCTCGTCCGAAAAGCGGTCTTCTCAACATCCTCGGCTTTGACTTTAAGCTGATGGTAGCCCGATCTAAGGTCAATTTTGGAAAAGACTCGTGCTCCTTGCGACTAATCGAACAAATCGTCTATCCTCGGCAACGGATACTTATTCTTAATGGTTACCTTATTCAGTTCCCGGTAATCAATACAAAGACGAAGTGTGCCATCCTTCTTCTTAACAAACAAGACGGGTGCCCCCCAGGGTGAAGTGCTCGGCCTAATAAAACCCTTATCTAGCAACTCTTGTAGTTGAAGTTTCAATTCCTTAAGCTCGGCGGGAGCCATCCTATAGGGTGTTTTAGAGATGGGCTGGGTTCCCGGCATGCTGTCAACCGTAAACTCTACCTCTTTATCAACTAAGTGACCAGGCAAATCATTTGGAAAGATGTCGGGGAATTCACTAACCACTGGGACGTCGGCTAACTCAACGCTTCCATTCAAATTACTTAATATGCTACACAGATAACCTGGACACCCTTTTTGGATCAATCTATAGGCTTTCATGGATGAAATTAAGTAAGGTGGGGACACTACTCCTTTTCCCTGAAACGTGACCTCGGCTAGGTTTGGGGGTTTTAACGTAACACTCTTTGAAACACAATTTATGGACGCGTGATTTGCCACTAACCAATCCATTCCCAAAATAATATCAAAATGAGTTATGTCCAATGGCATTAAGTCAGCTAACAGTTCAACATTTCCAATCACAATAACACATGCTTGATAGATAAATGCAACATTCATAGATCTCCCGGATAGAGTAGATACAAATAATACATAATCAAGGGGTTCTAGTTTCCTATTAATCTTCTCGGCAAACTTAGCAGAAATGAATGAATGCGTAGAACCCGAATCAATCAATACATATGCATTTTGAGAGCAAATTGAAAGTGTACCTGACACCATCGCCTCAGCATTTTGAGTGTCCCCTGGTACCAGTGCAAAAACTCTACCTTGTCTCATCGGTCCTTTCCCAGCGTTACCTTTCTACACGGAGCCTGAAGTATTCTCATCTTTCTTACTTTCCCCAGCCTTCATTTTTGGACAAACCCTCACAAAATGACCTACTTCACCACATTTGTAACAAGCCCCAGACGCTTGACGACAGACCCCGAAATGTGGCTTCCCACAACTGGAACATATCGGCTTAGTACCACTCTCTTGTCTTGGGTTGCTTGAACTACCGACGTTCGCTTTCTTCTTGGTACCAAACTGCGCTCGGCGATTGTCATAACTCTGCCTTTTTCTCTGGTTCTCTCCCGAACCCTGGTATCTGTTCAAGTTGGCTTCGGCCAGAATAGCTTTGTCCAACACTCCGGCATAAGTCGGCATGTTGAGCATGTTGACCCGGTCTTGTATCGGTCCACGGTGTCCACTTTCGAACTTCTTAGCCTTCATATATTCTTCATTGACCATATGGGGTGCGTACCTTGCCGACTCTGTAAAGGCACGGTCATATTCAGCTACTGTTCTACTGCCTTACGTAAGAGTCTGAAATTCGATAGCCTTGCGATTCCGAACACTTAAGGGAAAATGCTTGGTGTAGAACAATTCTAAAAATCGGGTCCAGGTCAAGTCTAGATTGCTTTCTCGAACCATCATCCACCATCTGCGGGTGTCGTCATCTAGTGTAAAAGCTGCTAATGTCACCTTCTGGGTGTCAGTGCTGGGAAAGATCTCGAACAGCTTTTCTATCTCCAAAACCCAAGCTTCGGCCTTCATCGGTTCTATACCCCCTTGGAATCTTGGTGGCTTCATTTTCTTGAACTCCCTGATCAGAGCTATCGTGTCGTCCCCATATAAAGCTGCCTGTGGGGGCACTTGTGGTACTGGAGGAGGTGGAGGTGGAACTACATTCCGGCCGTTTGTCTGCTCGGCCTGAGTCGATGTAGCACTAGCATACTGCTGTCTTGTCTGCCTTAACTCGCGGGCCAAACCTTCAACTAGCCTCTCCAGCCTGTCTATTCTGTCCTCCAACTGATCTCGGCCAACTGGAGGTCTATCTCTCCTCATGATGCTAGTTGTATGCAAAAATGTGGCTTTTAAAACAAAATGAGCAAATAATCGCGTAGGCAAGTAACAGTTAAGCATGTCGGGACAATGTACAACTTGTTCACATAGCAAGCAATATGATGCAATTCTAACTTCCTTCTAAGGGGAAATCCTATGCTCTTTAGGACTCAAAGTGTGTGAACAACGTATACTAAGGAACATGTGCTCTGATACCATTCTGTCACGACTCCAAACCGCCCCTAGTAGTTTGGTGCTGTGATGGCCAGTAATCTGAGATTACCGAAGGCCAATCTTACAAAATTCACACACATACAGAGTATAGATACATGGGGCTCTCAAGTGCGGAAGCAAAATTTAGAATACAAGTGGTCCATAAGAGCTATGCATAAGTCAAATGAGATAACAACCATTCACATATGGGTTATAACTTAATAACAAACAAGCAAAGTGCAAGTTATATTTTTCATATTAGCAAAGGGCTCCACAAGCCGACATAAACAAATTGTACGAATTACAAGTTTAAGTACACAGTCTGCCAGGTTGCCGACATCTTCTTTGCCGACATAACAATCATACAAAAACATACATCTTGATCAAAAGGCTTCTCAGCCGACGTGTTCGAAATACAAATATTACAAGTCGAGAAGCATGATTTTCAAGACTACCGACATAAATGCAGGTTAAGCCGACATAATCAAGACCCAAAACAAGCTCCAGAAATCACATCTAGGCGTCACCGCCTTCTTGTTCATCACCTACATATATATAGAGATGGTGAGCTTGAATACTCAGTGAATGGTATAAATAATAAAGGGGTTTGCATGAATAATAGCCGAAATCCTTTCAAAACAATACAAGACAAACTCTATATATAACAAGGAATGGACCTCGCCCATCAAACAAATCTTCAAAGTTCCAAGGGATACTTGCTAGCATCATATACCACAAATGACAACATTTCGGCAACAGGTCCACGCGGTAAACCGTCTGTGGCAAATCATGACAAAGCAAAAGAGGCATCTCAACCAAGGGTGCTACAAAAGTTTAGAGTCCTCTAGCACAAGGGACTTTCAAGACAAGATGTGCTGCGAAAGTTTAGAGTCCTCCAGCACGAGGGACCTATGTTACAAAGGCCCGTAGCCCTTTAACACTAGAGTACAAATCAAGGGTGCTGCGAAAGTTTATAGTCCTCCAGCACAAGGGACTTTCAAAACAAGATGTGCTGCGAAAGTTTAGAGTCGTCTGGCACAAGGGACTTTCCAAGAAGGTCATCGAGACAAGGTCATACTTGGTATACAAAACAAGGACAATTATTCATGCTTAACAAACACTTTCAAAACAAAGCAAAGCAAAGCAAAGTCTTTATCAAAACATATAACATAGCTTTATTAAAAATACCACTCACCTAGTTCTTCAAATGACGGGGTCAAGGCAAGTCCAAGTCCTGATAAACACATGGCAAAGTCCATTGAATGCACTACTCAAAATAAGTCTAGCACACATGCAAATGACCTCGGCATTCTTCAAAAAAACTAAGTCAATCAAATCGAAACACAGTTTCTTATCTTTGGAAAAACACGCTGGGCAACTACCAGGACTTGGCCGAGGTCCCACACCTTCTCGCTGAGGTGTGATCCTAACGGCCACATTCAAAAGCGTAGTCGGGAAAAATCTGGGTTTCCCTCTTGATAGACATGAAGAACAAGAGCATGAAGAACTTGAAAAACATGAACATGAGGGAGATGAATGCAAAGATCGAAACTTGCTATTACAACAGCTGAGACTTCATGCTATGAATTCAAAAACATGGATCTGGGTACCCACACTAAAGGTTCTTATCAAAACAAACACAAAAACATGAGCTTTAATGCAAACTTTCGGATCAAACGAGGTTTTTCTTCAAAAACGCATGAAAACCATTTTCTCTTTCTAAAACCAACTTTAAATCGATGAATGGCGTGCGGAACAGGTTTGATCGTGCAATGCAGCTAGATGATTAATAAGCACAACAAGAATAGGTTACGATTCTAACCTCAAAACTCGAATCTAACGGTTCAAGCTCCAACGATCAAGCTTGGAAGCCCCCCTCTCTAGCTCAAACTTCTCCTCCTTCTAACTAGAGCTTCTCTCTCTAAAAAGGCAAGATTGATACAAATGATATGCCTCACACGACAAACACTGACTTAATCCCTCTGTCGGGACACGTGGCATCGGCCAATTCGCTCAACTCAAAAAGGTGACTGACTTGACAAGACAAGACCAAAACAAAGTGTACTCAACAAGCTAGGCGGCAAGAACACACCGGCAAGTAACGACATCGGCTAACAACAAGACTACGGCAATCAAGGGGCAAGGACATCGACTTGGAAGGACAACACTTGACTAAACTGTGCCAGACCTTGGCCTAGATGTGCCACACCTCGGTCTAGGTCATACCATTCCAGGAACAAAATCACTCACGCGAGGATCAAGGATCTAGAACGCCTAGATATTAACATCTCGGCCCAGATGATGCACATCTAGGCCTAGGCGACGCACACCTCGACCTAGAAGGTGACATCTCGGCCAATATGCCAGGGTGAAGATGGAGGCCAACCAAAGGGGTTCCAAGATAGTTTTAAGCGATAAAGATTTCAAAGGTGTCTAGGCTCAAGATGACCTCGGCAACACACCAGACAAGAACAAAGCGTGCAAGCAATCATTCAAGCAAAACAAGACAAGATTTGCAAATGCACATATTAACACAAGATCATCCACAAATGTATACAAGTATGACCAAGTCAAAAATGAGGATTGTTACATAAAATCACTGATCAATCCATCATTAATCAATACTCATCATCAACAATTTCACACAAACAATAATCATTACCAATTGTTAATCTATACTCAAATTCATCAACGATTTTACACAAAAAAAAAAATCATATAATAATCATCAGCAAACAGAGCTCGAGAGATTGGGGATGAAGTCAACACTCATTATCAACAATTGTACACAAAAAATTCATATAATAATCATCACCAAACAGAGCTCGCAAGATTGGAGATGAAGTCAACACTCATTATCAACAATTTTACACAAAAATTCATATGATAATCATATCACCAAACGGAGCTCGGAGAGATTAATGTCACTCATATATTACCAACGACTTTACACCAGAAAAAGAAAAAAGAAAAGAAGAAGCATATAACAATCACCTGAAATCTGCACATATAGTAATCGTCGCCAAACAGAGCTCGGAGAGATTGGAGAGGTTTAAAGGAAGGATGCCTGGGTTGAAAAGGAACGCTTATGTTGACAAGAGCTTTGGTTCGGTCAGGGCGGTGCAAGCAGAAGGCCTAGGCGATAATGGCGCCCCAATCGTGACCGACGAGGAAGATCTGGTGGAGATCCAAGGCGTCGAGGAGGGAGACGAGATCGCCGATGATGTGAAGGACGGTGTAGCTGGTGGCGGAAGGAGGAGTATCGGTGTCGCCGTAGCCACGGAGATCGGGGGCGATTGCTCGTTAACTGGAGGAGGAGAGAGAGAGCATCTGGTGGCGCCATGAGTACCATAGCTCAGGGAAGCCGTGAAGAAAAAGGACTGCTGGTCCTTCACCTGTCCCTGCTACGTGCATGTTTATGCCTTTCGCGCTTATGCTCTTATGCTCTATCTTCTCCACCTCTTCTTCTCTGTAATGCCAAGACTGTGAGGGTGCCTTTGTTTGGAGGGATTGTCGTGGGTGATTGGATTTCATGTCTATTTATTGAGGAGTTTATTGTTTGATCGAAAATTTAGTGGATTTGAAAAGAGATTTTGAAAGAAAATATATATATATATATATATATGTGTGTGTGAAATTAAGGAAAATCTAAATATATTTTATTCACATTTTATATATATATATATATATATTTTTAAATTTATTCTTAAATCTCTTAACTAAACAGGACTTAAGAATCCAATTGGATTTCATATCTTTCATATGTGAGATTGTTGTATCCTATTGGAGGAGGTGAGATACAAATGATGGAATTCGATTTACTTGTAAAAAGTCACTTTTGTTCCCAAAAGTACATGTATTTTGATTATTTTTTTTAATTGTATTTTTAAATGATAGGATAAAAATTTATTTTTTTGCAAAGGGTGGAATAAAGATTTAATTTATTATTATTATTATTACATAGACAAATTTTTTGGTTTTATTATGTATGGTACTTAGTAAAATAAAATAAAATTTAAAAGTCTCAACTAAAAAATAAAATAAATTTATTTAATTTTTATTGATATTTTATTTATTTAATTTTTTAAAAGTTCTAGTCAATAAATAAAATAAAATTTATAAGTCAGATTTTACTATTACCATTATTTAGTAAATAATTCAAAATAACAAAATAGTCTTTTTTATAATATTTCAAACAAACCTAAGATTGAAGAGAATAATTATTTCTTAATATCTAATCCCATAACTAATTAAATATGTAATACACATCATTTTTAACTAAATAATCTAAAGATTATACATCCCAAAATTAAAAGGCCGATAGATTATAATGTTTCCTTATCTAATCCGTTCAAATAAAGCATAATTGTTTTCTTTTAGATAGAGCAAGGCTTAGTTGTTGTCAACTCGGCTCCCATTTTTTCAGGATCTAAAAGCCAACTTTCAACCCAGGGAGGGTTTTCGTACATATTTAAAAAAAATAAATTTATGTGTCTAATTTTTTTTTTTTTTTATATTTGACAGTATTCATTATTTTCAATATATATGTATTAAAATTGGGAGCTTTTTTGATAAATCCATTTTCTAAGAGCTTTATTCCATCCAATCCATATTCTTTTTGACTATTCCATTAGGTCCAATTTGAGATAAGAAGACCAAAATATCCTTTTCATCTACTTATGTTCCATTTAGTTCACATTATTTTCTTATATTTCAATAAGTCCTATGGGTGACATAATTACCAAAATACCCTTAATGTGAATGTTCACACCGTCAACGTAAATGTTCATATCGTCAATGTGTAGGGGCCCGGCCCATGTCGATCCTCGTGGGTGCCAGAAAAAATTCGAGTCGGGCCGGGCCGGCCCACAGGCCAAAAAAATAGGCCCGGCTCGGCCTGTTGATAATATGAATATTCACGTTGACAAGTTAACATTCACATTGATAGGAGTGTAAAATTGGCCTGCGGCCCGTGGGCGGCCAGAAACTAGCCCGCCGCCCGGGGCGAGCCCAGACCGGCCCGTTCACAATGTGAATATTCACATTGACATATTAACATTAACAATAACATTGACAAGAGTGTAAAATTGGCCCATGACTCGTGGGCAGCCCGGGCCCGGGTCGGGGGCGGGCCCAGCCCAGCCCGGCCCGTTGACAATGTGAATATTCACATTGATATGTTAACATTCACATTGATAGGAGCGTAAAATTAGCCCGTGGCCTGTGGCCGACCCGAAACCCGCCCGCGACTCTTAGGCTGCCTTGGGCGGGCCCGGCCCGACCCGTTGATAATGTGAATATTCACATTGACATGTTAACATTCACATTGATAAGAGTATAAAATTAGCCCACGCCCCGTGGCTGCTCGAAACTAGCCCACGGCCCGTGGGCGGCCCGGGGTGGGCCCGGTCCGGCCTGTTGACAATGTGAATATTCACATTGACATGTTAACATTCACATTGATAAGAGTATAAAATTGACTCGCGTCCCATGGGTGGCACGAAGCCCGTGGACGGCGCGGGGCGAGCCCGGTCCGGCCCGTTGACAATGTGAATATTCAGATTGACATATTAACATTCACATTGATAGGAGTGTAAAATTGGCCCGTGGCTCGTGGGCGGCCCGAAACCCGCCCGCTGCCCAGGGCGGGCTCGGCCCGGCTCGTTGACAATGTGAATATTCACATTGACATATTAACATTAACATTGATAAGAGTGTAAAATTGGCCCGTGACCCGTGAGCAGCCCAAAGCCCGGCCCGTTGACAACGTGAATATTCACATTGACATATTAACATTCACATTGATAAGAGTGTAACATTAGCCCGTGCCCCGTGGCTGCCCGAAATACGCTCACGGCCCGTGGGCGGCCCGAGGCGGGCCCAGCCCGGCCTGTTGACAATGTGAATATTCACATTGACATGTTAACATTCACATTGATAAGAGTGTAAAATTGACTCGCGTCCCACGGGAGGCCCGGGTTTGGGTCCGGGCCTACCCCGGGCCGCGGGCGAGCTTTGGGCAGCGGACAAATTTTACACTCCTATCAATGTTAATGTTAACATGTCAATGTGAATATTCACATTGTCACGGGTCGGGCCAAGCCCGCCTCGGGCTGCGATCAGGCTTCGAGCCGCCCACAGGCTGCGGGCCAATTTTACACTCCTATCAATGTGAATGTTAACATGTCAATGTGAATATTCATATTGCCAACGAGCCGGGCCCGCCCCGGCCTGAGGTCAGGCTTCGGGCTGCACACGGGTCACGGGCCAATTGTACACACTTATCAATGTGAATGTTAACATGTCAATGTAAATATTCACATTGTCAACAGGCCGGGCCGGGCCCCCCCGGGCCACCCACGGGCCGTGGGCGGGTTTTGGGCAGCTACGGGGCGCGGGCTAATTTTACACTCCTATCATTGTGCATGTTAACATGTCAATATGAATATTCACATTGTCACGAGTCGGGCCAAGCCCACCTCGGGCTGCAGTCGGGCTTCGTGCCGCCCACGGGCTGCGGGCCAATTTTACACTCTTATCAATGTGAATGTTAACATGTCAATGTGAATATTCACATTGTCAACAGGCCGGGCCGGGCCCGCTCCGGGCAGTGGGCGGGCTTTTGGCCGTCCATGGGCCGCGGGCCAATTTTCTACACTTATCAATGTGAATGTTAACATGTCAATGTGAATATTCACATTGTCAACGGGCCGAACCGGGCCCGTCCCAGGCCGCCCATGGGCCGCGGGCGGGTTTCGCGCCACCACGGGACAGGGGCCAATTTTACACTCCTATTAATGTGAATGTTAACATGTCAATGTGAATATTCACATTGTCAACGGGCCGGGCCGGGTCGGTCCGCCCTGGACTGCTGTCCAGTTTTATACTCTTATCAATGTGAATGTTAACATGTCAATGTGAACATTCACATTGTCAACAGGCAGGGCCGGGCCCGCTCATGGCCCGTGGGCGGGTTTCGGGCAGCCATGAGGTGCGAGCTAATTTTACACTCCTATCAATGTGAATGTTAACATGTCAATGTGAATATTCACATTGTCAACGGGCCGGGCCGGGCCCGCCCCGGGCCGCGGGCGGGCTTTTGGCCGCCCATGGGCCGCGGCCCAATTTTATACTCTTATCAATGTAAATGTTAACATGTCAATGTGAATATTCACATTGTCAATGGGCCGGACCGGGCCCGCCCCGGGCCGCCCATGGGCCGCGGGCGAGTTTCGCGCCGTCACGGGACGGGGGCCAATTTTACACTCCTATTAATGTGAATGTTAACATGTCAATGTGAATATTCACATTGTCAACGGGCCGGGCCGGGTTGGGCCCGCCCTGGGCTACTGTCCAGTTTTATACTCTTATCAATGTGAATGTTAACATGTCAATGTGAACATTCACATTGTCAACAGGCCGGGCCGAGCCCGCCCACGGGCCGTGAGCCGGTTTTGGGCAGCCATGAGGCGCGGGCTAATTTTATACTCCTATCAATGTGAATGTTAACATGTCAATATGAATATTCACATTGTCAACGGGACGGCCCAGGCCCGCCCCGGGCGGCGGGCGGGCTTTTGGCCGCCCATGAGCCGCGGCCCAATTTTATGCTCTTATCAATGTGAATGTTAACATGTCAATGTGAATATTCACATTGTCGACGGGCCGGACCGGGACCGCTCCGGGCCGGCCATGGATCGCGTGCGGGTTTCGCGCCGCCACGGGACGGGGGTCAATTTTACACTTCTATTAATGTGAATGTTAATATGTCAATGTGAATATTCACATTGTCAACGGGTCGGGCCCGCCCCGGCTCGCGGCCGGGTTTCGATCCTCCCACGGGCCAATTTTACATTCCTACCAATGTGAATTTTAAAATATGAAAGTTCACATCATTAAATTGTTAATCGTTCAAAAAATATTTATAAGGGTATCAAAATTAAATATAAGGGCATAAGTGTCCAAGAAAATAGTTTAAATCAAGAAAATGGACTTTATGGAATAAAACTATACATACATGGGACTAAATGGGTTAAAAAATTCCTTCATGAACTTCTTAGGTTAAAACACTTCTAAATTGGACTTATCAATAAAATTCTCATTAAAATTTATATAAATATACATTAAAGTTTAATTTTAAGAAAATGATTAAAATAATCTAAATTAAAGTATCACACAAAAGTAAATAAACCATAACAAAAATACTTAAATATTGTTCTTCTAGCATTTTTAATTATAAAATTACTAATCTAATTCACATAATTCAACTTATAAGTTAAATCATTTTTGATAGATAAAATTGTTAATTCATATAATCTTTCATTTGACATAGTTAAAAAAGGTAAAATTTAATTAACTTTAATTTAAAAAGAGTAACAAGTAATATAATCAATCTTATTCTATATATAATCATACATTAAAATATAACTATTCAATAATTTCAAATAATTTATCATATCAATAAATTTTTTGATTTCTTTTGATAAAAAATAATTATAGATTAGTTTTAAATAATTTATTATATCAACCATCTATTAATTTTAAATTATAATCAAATTTTATTGAGACTTTTTAAATTTTAATAAGATATTTTTTTTATTTATAATCTAATGTAATAATTAAAAAAAATTGAAATTTATTTTTAATTAATTTTTTTTGGGACCAAAGCGACGAATTTGGTGAGTTGTACCCAAAGCCTGCTCTGGTTGTTGTATTGTTTCTCTTGCAATTTGTTCGGTGTTTGGAAAGTTTAAGACTTGGGTGTTTTTTGATTTTTTTCACAAAAAGATAAATTTTTTGTAAAATCAAAAAAAATACATCTAAACAAAATATCACATCCAATCTCATAATCATTTCATTTTTTCTCTTACAAACATCACATCCTGTTGGGGTATATCTCCTTATTGGAGAGTGGGACCCAATTGATTTATTAAAAGAGTTTAATTTAGTTTGGTATTAGTTATAATATATTTTTATATATTATATCTAATTTTGTAAAAATCCAATTCAATTTGAAAACAATTAAGATTTTAATAAAAATTCCTAAATTCACATTATATTATTGGTATTGTTTTTCTAAGGAAAAAAAAAATGATTGGTTTACTTTTCCCGTGGGTGTGCGTGCCGCTACCATGCTACAAGATTGATTTCAATGTTCGGTGGGCCTTTGTCCCTGAAGCACTGTTTGAAGTTTTTGTTCACAACTTCCGATTTGTTTCGTTATTTTTAGTTTTTTCTTTAACGGTTTTGAAGATTTTAGTTCATCTATTTTGTGAGATCTTTTCTCTTTGTTTATTTATGATTATTTAAAATTTACCTAAGGGTGATTTTGTGAGATCATTCGTGTCTCGTTTATAATCGTTTGGAAACTTTTTGGTTGATAGTGGAATCGGATTTCGATCCCGTGGACATACCTTACATTGAGGAAACCACGTAAAAATTCACGTGTTGCTTTTGATTTAATTTTTTCGCATTAGTTTTTATTCCCATTGATTGATTTACTTGTGGGAATCACATATTTTTCCTAACAACTGGTATCAAAACTTACGGTTTATTGGGGTTTATTTATTTGTGTAAATCAATGGAGGGGAATGTGGGTCGTATGTCTAGTTTCAATGGAAACAATTGGGTAACTTGGAAAACTAAAATAGAGGACCTATTATTTTGTAAAGATTTGTATGGACCCATTGAGGGTGATAGTGGCAAACCTGAGGATATGAAAGATGATAAATGGAATAGGCTTAATCGAAAAGCTGTTGGTGTTATCCGTCAATGGATTGATGATAGTGTGTTTCATCATGTTGCTACTGAAACTTCAGCACATGATTTATGGAAAAAATTAGAAGGCCTTTATGATAGAAAATCAGCCACAAATAAAGCTTTTCTGTTTCGTAAATTGGTTAATTTAAAATATAAAGAGGGCAGCCCTATTCCGCAACAAGTGAATGAAATAAAGAGTATTGTTAACCAACTTGCTTTTAAGAAAATTATTTTTTATGATGAGTTTCAGGCTTTGATGCTACTTAGTTCTTTACCCGAAAGTTGGGAGACTTTAGTTGTGACAGTTAGTAATTTGGCGCCCAATGGAGTTGTCACAATTGGCTAAGTCACTAGTAGCTTGTTGAATGAAGAAACTAGAAGAAAATCAGCGGGTTCCTCTCATTCAGAAGCATTTGTTGTGAGAGGCCGAAGTAAAATAAGGGGGAGGAGTAAGACTCCTCATGGTCGTGATCAAAGCCGTGAAAAATCAAGAGATGGTTCTTTTTCAAAGAAAGACATTGAGTGCTATTATTGCCATGAGAAAGGGCATATGAAGCGAGAATGCCGAAAGCTCAAGAATCAGGAGAAAATACGTGATAAAAGAGTGGATAAGAATCAAGAAGATACAACGGCAGTTACTACCGATGATCTCATGGTCGTTTGTGAAGATGTATCAATTTTGTGGGCCAAGAGAGCAATTGGGTGATTGATTCCGGTGCTTCTTTTCATGTGACTTCTCGAGTTGATTTCTTCATTAACTACACCGAAGGAGATTATGGTTCTGTTCGAATGAGTAATGAAGGTTTGTCCAAGATTATTGGTATGGGTGATGTTTGCTTGGAAATAAATTTGGGCTGCAAGTTGTTGCTTGAAGATGTGAGGCATGTTCCCGACATTTGCCTCAATTTGATCTCTACTGAAAAGCTAGATGATGAAGGCTTCAATAACAAATTTGGTGATGGAATATGGAAGCTCACAAAGGATTCTTTGGTGGTGGCTAAGCGCAAGAAGACTTATACAGTTTATTCGATGCAAGGAAAAATTTGTAAAGGTGTTGTCAATACACTTGAAGATGATACTTCTACCGAATTATGGCACAAGCGGCTTGGCCATGTGAGTGAAAAGGGGCTATAAGTTTTGTTCAAGAAAGAGCTTCTACCCGGTTTGAAAGGTACACATCTCAAAACTTCTGTTCATTGTTTGGCGGGTAAACAACATAGAGTTTTTTTTCATAAAAATATTGCCTCTAGAAAAGAAAATATTTTGGAGTTGATTCATTTGTATGTTTGTGGTCCTTTAAAAGTTAGAACACATAGCGGTGCACTTTATTTTGTTACTTTCATTGATGATTATTCAAGGAAAGTTTGGGCTTTTCTACTAAAAACTAAAGATCAAGTTGTAGAAGTATTTAAGCATTTTCAGGCCATGGTTGAAAGAGAAACAGGGCAGAAATTGAAGTGCATCCGATCAGACAATGGTGGTGAATACATTGGGCCATTTGATGAGTATTGTCGCAGCCAAGGTATTCAGCACCAAAAGACAGTTAAGAAGACCCCTCAACAAAATGGCGTTGCCGAGAGGATGAACCGCACCATTGTGGAAAGAACAAGGTGTTTGCTTTCAGAAGCTAAATTGCCAAGATCCTTTTGGGGTGAGGCAATGAAGACAGTGGTTGACGTGATCAATTTGTCTGCTTCCTATCCTTTAAATGGTGATGTTCCAGAAAGAGTTTGGACCGGCAAAGATGTGTCTTATGAGCACTTGAGAGTGTTTGGTTGTCGAGCTTTTGTTCACATTCCAAAGGATGGGAGGTCCAAGCGTGATAGCAAGTCAAGACAATGTATTTTTCTTGGCTATGGG
Organism: Camellia sinensis; assembly: GCF_055761805.1. NCBI lineage: Eukaryota > Viridiplantae > Streptophyta > Magnoliopsida > Ericales > Theaceae > Camellia > Camellia sinensis. The sequence continues at coordinate 133,438,573 of NC_138974.1, forward strand.
CGTGATGAATTTGGTTATAGATTGTGGGATCCAGTCGACAAGAAAGTCATTCGAAGTCGTGATCTTATGTTTCTTGAAGACCAAACAATTGAAGACTTTGGCAAAGGTGATCAACCGAAGCCAAAAAGTAATGATCTCATTGACATGGATCCATCTCCTTCATCTTCAGTTGATGATGAAAATGAGGGAGATATGCAGCCACCCATTGAAGATGTAGAGGATGATGCTAATCATAATGAAGTTGAGCTAGAAATTGAGGAAGAGCATCCAACTCAAGAACCATCACCACAACTTGAGTTGAGGAAATCTACAAGGGACGGACAACCTTCAAGAAAGTATCCTCCCAATGAATTTGTGTTGATTTCCTATCAAGAGGAGCCTGAGAGCTACCAAGAAGCAATTGAGCATACAAAGAAAGATGATTGGAAAAAGGCAATGAAAGAGGAGATGAATTCCTTACTTGAAAATCACACCTATGATTTAGTGAAGTTGCCTAAGGGGAGGAAAATTCTGAAAAATAAGTGGGTCTTTAAATTGAAGAATGATAGTAAGAATCTGAGGTACAAAGCACGTCTTATTGTGAAAGGTTTTGGGCAAAAGAAAGGCATTGACTTTGATGAGATTTTATTGCCAGTTGTGAAGATGTCTTCTATTCGGGTTATACTTGACATGGCTGAAAGTATGAACCTTGAAGTTGAGCAACTTGATGTGAAAACCGCATTTCTTCATGGTGACCTTGAAGAAGAAATTTACATGGAGCAACAGGAAGGTTTTGTGGAAAAAGGGAAAGAGAAATTTGTTTGCAAATTGAAGAAAAGTTTATATGGCCTCAAGCAAGCTCTGCGGCAATGGTACAAAAAATTTGACTCTTTCATGATGAATAATGGTTTTTCTAAAACCACTTCAGACCATTGTGTGTATGTGAAAAATTTCCTGAATGGTAAATTTATTATTCTTTTGCTTTATGTTGATGATATGTTAATTGTGGTCAAGATTCTACCATGATTAACAAGTTGAAGTTAGAGTTGAGTAAATCTTTTGCTATGAAAGATTTGGAACCGGCAAAGCAAATTCTTGGTATGAAAATTGTTCGTGATCGCAAAAAGGAGCTGATTTGGTTGTCTTAAGAAAGCTACATTGAGAAAGTTCTTGAGAGATTCAACATGAATAAAGCAAAGCCGGTTGGTTGTCCACTTGCAGGTCACTTCAAGCTTAGTTCGAATCAATGTCCTACAAGTGAAAAAGACAAGGAAGAGATGTTGAAAGTTCCTTATGCTTCAGCAGTTGGTTCTTTGATGTACGCCATAGTTTGTACAAGGCCGGATATTGCTCGTGTCGTTGGTGTGGTGAGTCGGTTTCTCTCTAATCTGGGTAAAGAACATTGGGCAACGGTAAAATGGATTCTAAGGTATCTTCGAGGGATTTCGAAGGTGTGTTTGTGTTTTAGGGATGGTAAGCCGATGCTTGATGGATTCATAGATTCTAACATGGCCGGTGATATTGATTCTAGGAAATCTACTTCGGGGTATTTGATGACTTTTGCAGGGGGAGCTGTGACATGACAATCTAAATTACAAAAATGTGTTGCTCTCTCAACTACTGAAGCTGAATTTATTGCTATTACGGAAGCTTGCAAAGAAGAGTTATGGTTGAAGAAATTTTTGCAAGAGTTGGGTTTGAAGCAAGAAAAGTATGTGCTTTATTATGATAGTCAAAGTGCTATTCACTTGAGTAAAAATTCTACTTTTCATTCGAGATCGAAACACATTGATGTAAGATACCACTGGATTCGTGATGTGTTAGATTCGAAGTTATTGCAACTCGAAAAGGTTTACACAGATGATAATATTTCAGATATGTTGACAAAAACTTTGTCGAGAGACAAACAATTGAAGTGTCGAACTTTGGCGGGTATGGTTGATGTCTCTACCTAAGTCGATAGGGGGAGAATTGCTGGGGTATATCTCCTTATTGGAGTGTGGGACCCAATTGGTTTATTAAAAGAGTTTAATTTGATTTGGTATTAGTTATAATATATTTTTATATATTATATCTAATTTTGTGGAGACCCAATTCAGTTTGGAAACAACTAAGATTTTAATAAAAAAAACCCTAGATTCACAATATATTATTGGTATTGTTTTCCCAAGGAAAAAAAAGGATTGGTTTACTTTTCCCGTGGGTGTGCGTGCGGCTACCATGCTACAAGATTGATTTCAATGTTCGGTGGGCCTCTGTTCCTGAAGCACTGTTTGAAGTTTTTGTTGACAACTTCCGCATTGAAGAAGTTGATTTGGTTTGTTATTTTTGGGTTTTTCTTCAACTCTAGTTTTGAAGATTTTGGTTCATCTATTTGGTAAGGTCTTTCCTCTTTGTTTATTTGTGATTATTTGGATTTCACCTAAGGGTGGTTTTGTGAGACCATTCGTGTCTCATTTGTAATCGTTTGGAAACTTTTTGGTTGATAGTGGAATCGGATTTCGATCCCGTGGACGTATCTCATATTGAGGGAATCACGTAAAAATTCTTGTGTTGCTTTTGATTTAATTTTTCTGCATTAGTTTTTATTCCCATTAATTGATTTACTTGTGGGAATCACATATTTTTCCTAGCAACACATCCAACCACAAAAAAATCCAACTATTTTTCCAAACACCAAATTTTTTTTCTCTAATAATATCCTACAACTAAAAAAATATACATAAAAACTCACTTCCCAAACACTCACACAGTGCATCACTGACAGTCTGACAATGAGTTTATCCAGGGAATAGTTCAACCGTCAAAAAAAAAATTATAAAAATATCAATTTGAACTCTAAAAAGAGTTCTATATATGTAATAAGGGAGGGGGAAAAAAAAAAACACAGGTATACCCATCACGGGAAATGTTGGAGACCCCCAGCTCCAAGGCACCCCAGCACTCCCCACCTCCACGTGGGGGGGCTGCCAGTGGCTGGAAAAAAAAAAAAAAAATCAATTTTTTGGGCCAATTAGAAGGAACCCCCAGTACCCCTACTGGGGGTCTCATGCATTTTCCTACCCATCACCGTCACGTTATAAGTGGTTCCACTCATTTAGAATTTTTTAAAGTTTTTTTTAGAGTTTTCAATCATTTTTTTAAAAATATATAAAAAATAAGTAATTGTATAATAAAGTGTAAATAAAAAATAATGTGAGTTTTTCTATATTTGTGTAAAAATTAATTTTTTATTTTATTGACATGTAATTTTTTCTATATTTATCTTAACTTTTTTTGAAATTTTTTATCCATAATTTACTCAAAAATAGCAATTAATATTCTAAATACATTTTACTTCTAATTCGTCATTTTAATTCCTCCACGTAAATTGTACCTAACTTTTTTTTGATTCAACTCGCCTTCTTCCCGAGCAGTTAAAAAATTAAAAATTAAAAAAACAACTTTGATAGAGACCCCCTTAATCACCAACCCCACCCCCCACACGTGGAGGTTGGTGATTGGAGGAAGAGATTTAAAAAAAAAAAAAAAAAAAAAAATCTGGCCAATCACAAACTAAGGGGGTCGTGGGGGTCACTATTTAGAGGGGGTCCGGAACATTTTTGTTAAAAAAAAGGCACTCGCCTTCTTCAAGAAGGTCTTAGTGTACATTTTTAATTAACTATCTTGTAATACATAAACTAAACATAGATATCTCGCAAATGATGAGTCTCACATGTGAGTCATGAGACATTTATGTCTAATTTTGTTTTTGGTCTTCGGTACCCTTATTATTAATTGAATAATGTTATTGGTGGTGTTATATACATTAATTAATGTAATATATATACTAGTATACTAACTAATATTATGTCATTATTACTGACCCCACCTATTATACAAATTACAAATTCTTAAAACTTCTAAAATTATGTTACATCATCAATTGTTATACTAGTTAGTATACTAATTGGTGTATATAGCATATGATTAATAAGTGAGGTAAATAATAAGAATAATATTATATGTACCAATTAGTGTACTAATTGATGATGTGACATAATTTAAGAGGCTTTTGATATTTATAATGTGATTAATGAGTAGGGTCAATATTAATGTCATAACACTAGTTTATACATTAATTGGTGCATGTAGCATCACTAAAATAGTAATGTCATTACTAGTGTTGGTACACTAGTTAGTACATTAATTGGTGCATATAGCACCACTCTTATTAATTAGTTAAATACTAATTTTATTTATTAATTAATAAAACTTGAATATGCTCAAGAAAATTAACATGATGTGATATGATTATTAGATGAGCTTTTATTATTATTATTATTATTATTATTATTATTATTATTATATTTTTTTGTGTGCAAATAATCAATATAAGGGAAATAAACCAATAATCAATCTCTGATTTGGGTGTGTAAACCATATATACACATTTTGATTAGTTTAGAATATTGTGAGCCATTCATTTTGCATGAAGTTATTATTACACTTTTTAGATATAGAGTTCATATATTTGCACTAATTATATTTTGTTTTTTGTTCACAAGCAAAAATAGTGTGTGACCATTGTCTATTTTAAATTTATCTTTACACTTATAAATTATTTATTTTATAAAATAGATTAAATTATTTATGTAAAAAGTAAAGTTGATCATATATTTGTATTTACATGATTGGATTGATGCAATTATATAAAATATTCAATCAATTTAATTTATTACATAAATAATTTACTCAACAAGGCAATAAATGATTTAGATAATGATTTTCTTTTTTTGGTGGTATTACATGCACCAATTAGTCTATACACTAGCATACCAACTAGTATTATGATATTATTAATGATTTATTATACAAATTACAAATACCTAAAACCTCTAAAATTATGCTACATCATCTGTTGGTACACTAGTGTGTACACTAATTAGTGCATATAGCATTATTCTTTTTTTTTTTTCCAATACAAACGGTAAGAATTTAAAAGGCCAGGTAATACCAGATATGCAGGCATGAAAAATAGGATTAAATTGAAAGTCCAATTTTTATACTAAACGTGTTTATAATTTAATGTGATACCCTATATATTATTCGGAAATGAGCCGTAGCTCGAATCCAATGGCTCAAATTGGCTCGAAAGAGGGAGAGAAGAGAGAAGGAAGAAGTAGAGGAGAAAGACGGAGAGAAGAGAGGATGAAGAGAGGAGGAAGAACAGAGGAGAAAAAGGAAGAGAAGATCGTCGCTGCTCGCCTCGCCACCGCCACCGCCGTCGCCTCGCTGCCGCCGATCGTCGCAGCACCAGCGATTGTCGGCTCTGCCTCGCCTCCGCCCCCCAGCCCCCGCTTCCAGCCCCAAATGTTGGGCCCCCTCCAGTCCCTCCTCCTCCTCCCCCTCCAGTCCCTCCTCCTCCTCCCCTCCTCCCCTCCCCTCCTCCCTCCCCTGCTTCTACTTCTGCTTCATCTTCATCTAAAAAACGAGGCCGTTTTTGAATTCGAGCCATTTCGAGCCGCTCGGTTTCGAGCTACCTATCACTGCCGTATATTATTTTTGTATTGTACCAATTTCAGAAGGGGAGTCATCACATTAATACAATCATAATTTGTCAAAATAAAAGCAAATTTTGTATAAAATTGACATCACAACATTACCATGAATTTTGTATTAGTTGAGTTGGCCACTCCTTAATAAAGAATATCTGTTTGACTGTATATATTTTTTTCTATTATATATATTTTTTCACTTGTATCGATTGTTAGTGTTGGATGGACTTAAAATTTATAGAAATGATACATCCTTCTAATTTTGAATAGAGCTCTAATGACTTGGCAATGAAAAAAAAAAATACAAGACAAACATTACATCATTGTGGGACCCAAACACCATTAGAGTTCTCTAGAGCTCTACAATTAGAGCTCCCAATCTTTTTTCTAAAATTTATGTTATTGAATTTTTTAATATATTTTAATTTTTTAATTTAACGTTAGGGCAAGCTGATCCAAAAAGCAAAACCAATACCATTAAAAACTCCTATTGGGCCTAAATGTGCATGACCTATTTTATAATGCAGTCTGAAATTGTGGTTATCTGAAGTAAATGTTCTTTTTTTATTTTTTGGGTCCAAGTAGCTGTTCGGCCTTATGTTTGTTTCACCATTGCAAGTCCACATTTAACTTGTAACAAAAAGCCCATTCAATGATTAGTATCGGGTACAACACCTTCTGAAATAGGCCCAAAAACAATCTATTTTTGTTTTGGCAAGAGGGCTAGTGTACCCCTGCTATCCTTCAAACTTTTTTTTTTTTTTTTTAACCCTTGAAAATAGTTTTTTCTTTTACTGGACAAGGTTTAAACTTAGGACTTTATTATTATTCGAATCCTATTGTTTTGTACATCAAGTATTTTATGGGGAGGCATAGATTTGAAGAGGAAATTACATATGGTGAGATGGAAGGAGGTAACTATGAACAAAATACAGGGTGGGTTGGGTATTACGAGAATTAGGGATGTAAATGTTTGCCTATTGCTTAAGTGGTGGTGGAGGTTTGCAAATGAAAGGGAAGCTTTATGGAAGAAGGTGATATGCAACAAATATAATCTTGAAGGGGGAAAATGGTTTCCTTTTCTGAATCAAGGTAATCGGATTTCAAAATTATGGAGTGACATCTTAGCTGTAGCAGAGCATAGAGCTAATTTGGTCCATTTCTATGTAAGTCACTTTAAGATTGCAGTGGGTAATGGACTTAGAGTGAAGTTTTGGTATGACAAATGGTGTGGTAATGTATGTCTTAAAGAGGAATTCCCTAGATTGTTCAGGATATCTACTGGGCAAAGGGACTCATTAAGGCTCTTTGTTGAAAAGAAAGGAAATTCAGAAAATTGGGTGTTCAGCTTCAGAAGGCAGCTGTTTGTGTGGGAGAAGGAGGAACTTCTCAAACTCAGAGATGTGTTGAGATTGGCCCTATCTATTAATTTGGTTGGAGTGGATAAACTAGTTGGTTGGCTGCCAAATCAGGTTAGTCTTTTGTCTCAACCCTCTATAATCATACAGTTGTAGATGTTGCTGAGTTGGAGTTTATTAGTAGATCAATTTGGGTGAATTATCTTCCACCAAAAGTGCAATTCTTTGGGTGGCTTTCTTGGAAACATAAGGTAAAGACCTATATGTTTTTGCAGAGGCTTGGGATACTGGATAGGAGTGTATCTTTTGAATGTGTGTTCTGCAATAATGAACCCGAGACAGTAGAGCATGTGCTTATTTTGTGCCTTAAGGTTTGGAGGGTGTAGACAGGTCTGTTACAGTGGTGGGGTGTGCTTTGGGTTGTGCCTAGATCAGTCGAATGTCTGCTGTAATGGTGGGCTGGCATCTGGTTTAACAAAACAGAGTGGAGAATCTGGAAGGCTATTCCTCTTGTTGCTCTTTGGTCCATATGGAAGTATAGAAATGATTGCGTGTTCAATGGTGTTCAACCAAAGATGGGAGAGTTGCAGGAATCAATTATCATCAGAATAGTTATTTGGCTCTAAGCTTCATCCAAAGATTTCCATTACTCTATTAATGATTTCTTGTTTAATATTTATCAGATTAGGAAATGTATTGGTGGAAGTGTGTGAAATGTCTTGGTGTTTTCTACTCAGTAGTGGGCTGATTTGTTGGACTGCTATGCTCAGCAATGGCTGCAACTCTTGGGTGTGTTTTGCTAGTTGGAGCTTGTGCTATCTGTTGCTATTATGTTGTGTGTTGATAGCCTTGTTTGGTAGGGCTTATTTCCAGCTTATTTTAGCTTTTAGCTTAATTTAAGCTATTTTGATATGTTTGGTTCAGCTTAACAATACAGCTTATAGTTTTTTGTAAGTCAAAAATCGACTTATTCTTTGAGTGGGGGAGGAGAAGCTTAATTTATAAGTCAAAAATCAGCTTATGTTCACAGTTATAAGCTTTAAGTTGTTAAGGTATAAGCTATAATCACTTTCTCACAGCTCTACCAAACGGGGCCGATGTTGATGGATGCAGATAGGTTCTAGTGTATAAAGCAGAGGAGATATCATTGATTGAAGTGTTGGGTGACTTCTGGTTTTTCTGCTGTGAAGTTTTTAAGGCTGTATTAGTTTTGATGACTATTAAGAGGGGTGATGGTTGAGACATGTTTTAGTCTTCTTTGCCCTGCTTGTTGTTATGCTGCTAGAAGCTGGATGTTAAAGGATTGTTTAGCTGTTTTGTTGGTCTGCTTTTGTTTGGTTTGCTTTGCTCAATAGTGGCTGCAACTTTTGGTTATTTTTGTTTGATGGTTATTGCTGTTTGTTACTATTGTTTTTGCTTTTGCTCTGTTTGTTGGTATCTCATCAACTAGGAGCTTGGAGCTTGAGTTAGCTCCAAGCTCCTCTTTATTGATGTACTTCATCATACTTTGTATGTGTTTCATCAATAAAGTTTTCTTTTGCTGATAAAAAAAAAAGTATTTTCCTATTGAGACACAATACTGTGTAATATTTTTTACTTTGCTCATCTCCTTGCTATATAACTATTTCTCATTAACATGTAATATTTGATGCAAACATTAGGCTTAAGTTAAAAGTTGATCATTAGAAATTAGAAGTTTAAAGCATTCATTTTCTAACTCCTAAATAATCAAATTTAAAATAAAATAAAAAAATCAATTAAGGTATTCCTATCTAATAAGTTATGAGCGAAAGTTGAATTATACAGGTGTAACACATACTCCCAAAATAAAATTTTAAAAAATTAAAAGCAACCTCAATAAGATATTTCAAACCACCACATTCTTTTCTAGATCCATTTACAAAATATAATTACGCTGTGTTTGGTTGGAGAATTTAGGAAGGAATTTGAAAATGGAAAGGGAAAGGGAAAAGGAAAGGGAAAATGAAAAGATAGGTGCAATGTGAATAAAATATACTTGCATTTCACCTAATTTCACACACTTTTTAAATTACTCTTTTCAAATCCCTTCTCAAATCTCCTAATCAAATACAGTATTAGGGATTTTTTGTTTCCAAAATTTATGTTTTCTTGTTCCTAATACACTTTAATTGTATGATTGTGCATCTACAAACGCATTAGACACATAGGTGCCGTTTGGAAACACTTACGTTTTCAGTTTTCTATTTATATTTACAAAAATTTTAAAAACTCAAATAAAAACTTGTTTAATAAAATTTTTGATTTATAAATCAGTGGTCTCAGTTTATAAATTTGGTCAAAAAATGAAAACACAAAAAATGTGTTTCCTTTTTGAGTTTTGAGTTTTTTTTTTTTTTACCACCCAACACTAGCCACCCCCGCCACCATTTTCCACCACCGTCTTTCGCCACCACCACCCACTACCCATCCCCACCCCCCACCACCATCTGCCACCACCACCCACCTGTCACCCACTTGCCACCACCACCCACCCCTCGCCACCACCACCACCACCACCACCACCCACCACCCACCTGCCATCCACTCTTCACCACCCACCACCCGTCACTACCATCCATCGCCCACCACCTACTTGCCACCACCACTCACTATCCACCTGCCACCACCATCCATCACTTGCCACCACCAGCCACCCACCACCACCAGCCACCTACCACCCATCCACCACCCACCACCACCACCACCACCGCCACCGCCACCGCCACCACCACCATCACCCACCACCCACTCGCCACCCACCTGCCGCCACCATCCATCACCCGCCACCACCACCACCCACTTGCTACCACCTACCACCCGCCACCGTCACCCACCCATCCACCACTACCACCACCGCCACCCATTCACTACTACCCACCACCCGCCACCGTCACCCACCCACCCACCATCACCACCTACCACCCACCCGCCACCACCCGCCATCCGCTACCCACCTGCCACCACCACCCACTACTTGCCGCGTCACCCACCCACCCACCATCACCACCCACCACCCGTTATCCGCCACCCACCTGCCACCACCACCGCCACCACCCACTTGCTACCACTCGCCACCGTCACCCACCCACCTACCTACTACCACCACCCGCCACCTACCTGCCACCACCACCCACCCGCCACCACCTGCCACTACCACCCAGCACCTGCCACCACCACCACCACCCACCCACTCGCTACCACCCACTACCTGTCACCGCCACCCACCCACCACCCACCGTCACCACTTTTTACCACCGTCTTCCGCCGCCACTTGCCACCACTTGCCATTTCTAACTCTTTTTTATGTTTTTAATTTTTTTAAAACATTTTGTCAATTATCAAACGCATTTGTAGTTTATGTTTTTCTAAAAATAAACAAAAAATAAACAAAAACCAGTTTATAAAATTTTTGTAAATGTAAACTCAAAACGTAAATGTTACCAAACACACCAATAATCTATACTATATATATAACCAAATGTAGTTGTTTTGTCAAAAGCCTCTAAATATTTAATCCTAAATTCTCATAATTTTAAAACACTCTCTTTCCTACGTGGCAACCTTCTTTGATTGCCTTTCATGTTTTCTATTTTTCTTCATTTTTTATTTGTTTGATTAATTAAAATTAAAATTAATTTCATTACTTATGGATAAAGATTTGAATTTCAAAATTCCTCCATATAGATGAACATATAAAAACTGAAAATTAATTTTATAATCTACAGATAAAGATAAAAAATAAACAATTAATTTAAAAATAATAATTTCATAACTTATAGATAATTTAAAATTTCTTCCCATAAATAAACAAATAAAAATTGATAAATAACTTATAAAAATTAATTTCATGGCCTACAAATATAGATAAAGATTAAATAATTGATTTTTTTTTATAAAAAAAACAAAATTACTCTCTCTCTTTTTTTTCCCCCTCATTTCGTACTTTAATTAATTTCATTATAGATAAACATATAAAATTCATAAATAATTTATGAAAATTTATTTCATGACCTATAGATAAAGATAAAAATTTTAAAAATTATTTAAAAAAAATAATTTCATGACTTATAGATAAATAAACATATAAAAATTGATAAATAATTTATTTGTTATATTTTTTTCAAGAACAATTCAAATAATTTTTTATCATTTTTTTATAAATAAAATAGATTAAAACTATTCTTTTATATAATTTTTATAAAACTATGACATTCTTATCTTGATTAATTTTTTTTAAAATGACGTAGGAACTATGCAAGTATTATTCAAACTATGGAAAATAATTTATACTTTGATATGATATGAGTGTGTCATTGATAGAGGAAATCAAAGATAGAGAGTTGCTAATATAATCAATTAATGATTTGTTTGAGAAGTTATTTTTATAAGCAAGGCAACAAACTTAGATTAAACTTTTTTAAAAACTACTTATAAATTATAATTAAAAGTTGATATTTATTCATAATTTGATCCCACAATAATAATATAAACCACTGATTTAAAAGTCCAAGTAAATTTATGATAACTTTTCTGAGTTTATAGAATTTATCTCTTTTAATGTTTTGTTTAGTTTGATACAAGTTATTTATGTTGTCAAGTGATTGTGATAGTATTATTCTCAACAATTTTTATAATTAATAATTTTTTATGCATATCAAATTTTATTTTAAAATTTTGTGAGTTAATTATTGTTAACATCTATCTAGATGGCTTAATATTATGGCTTGTCACTATTAAGATATAATTTAAGATTAAGATAATTTATTTATCACATAAAATATATATAGTCTATTTTCCCATGCATCGGGCGGATTACTGCTAATTTGAGTATAGTGGATTGTATTAGGAGGGGATTGAAATTTTGGATACCGAGAATTCTGTATCCAAAATACAGTTAACTATCATTTGGGAAAAAAGATGCAGAAAGAAACAAAATTGGAAGTCCAAATTCCAACTATGTTCACACACAACAGTTTCAGTTCGCTTGCATTGTCATGAATTGAGCATGACAAGCTTTCAAAGGGATAAGCAAGCGTTTTTTCCGAAGAAACTCAAACCTCAATATGTGAGAATGCAAAGCGAGATAGCTCTCAAATCCATATTAATCCTATGTTTGGCAACAATTTTAAAAAGTTGTTTTCTTCTTTTGAATTTTTGTTCTTTTAGTATTTTTTTTTAAAAAAAGTTTGTGTCAAAAACAATTTACTTTTCAAGTTTGTAAGATTCTAAAATGTAAAAATAATTCAAAAAAAAAAAAATCTTAGTAATTAGAATTTTTTTTTTTTTTACTTTTTAGTTCGGTCTAATTTAGTGGGACTTAAAATTGGACTTTTTAATTAAAACAAAATCAACAGAAATGTTATTAAAAAAAAACAATTGCTATACCCACTCCAAAAATACTAGAGTAATCAACCTGCCTGGAGGCAGGATGAGATAAGTGGCCCCTCTCATTTTCTTTTACGAATAATTGTATAAAATAAATCAGTTTTAGGTCTGTCTATTTGTACAACGCCGTTTTAAAAATTAATAAAGAATAATTTTGTGATAGTATTAATTATATTTAGCCTCTCTACATTTTTATTAAAATTTGACTTTAATTCTCAATATTTTTATATTTTTATTAAAGTCTCACTCGTCAATTTTCAAAACAACATTTTATGATTGAGCCTAATTATAACTTCACAAATATTATGTTTAGTTGTGGATGTTGAGATTTGTATTTATGATTTCATTAATGCTTTGTGTATAATCTGAGACTAGATTACGTTAGACATTCAACTCTTTCATTAATGACTTCAAGACATGCACAAAAAGCCACAGCTCATTAGGGAAGTCATAACAACAGTGAGGTGGAGCATCCAAAAATAATAATAATAATAATGCTATATGTACTAATTGATATATTAATTAGTATATTAACAGAAGATGTGACATAATTTTAGACATTTTGGATATTTATAACTTATGTAATGAGTGAGGTCAGTAATAATGTCATAACATATGTTGGTACATTAGTTGATATATTAATTAGTGCATGTAGCACTACTGGAAAAAAAAAAAAAAAAAAAAAAAAAGGGAAGAGAAGAAGACAATTTCAAAAAACTTTTAATAATTTTGAAACACTTTTTACTAAAATTGAGATACCCTTTCAATAATTACAAAATGTTTTTTTCGGATTTCAAAAATTTTAAACCTTCTTATTTGTGCGTGCAAAAAAAAAAAAAAAAACACAAACAAACGGAGAGAGTAAAATAAGATGATTGCTACTAATTTTAAATAAATTTTAATATTAAACAATGTCTTAAAGGCACTTATTAGTATTTCTCTTTAGTATTTTTCAAAACAATATAAAAAGTTTTGAATAAGAAAAAAAAGTGCTATACAAATTTTAAATGACACTATCCACATATGTGGAATGCAATAATAAACTAAGGATATCTGAAACTACACACACTAAAAAAACATGATTGGAATAATTTAGTTGTCATAATTTAATAATAATTTGTCAAATTAGTAGGTTTGAATAACATTATTAAAAAAGGAAGAAGAAAGGTGAAAAAGTATTAATTGTCATTAGTTACCACCATGAATATTGAGATAGCATGTTCTAGATAAGCAAAATTTTTGCATTTGTATCATTATATTACAACTTTTAATTTGGTAGAATTTTCTCTAATTTTTATAAAAAAGAGTATCTGGTATGCATTTGTTAATCAATTGTTACTAAATAGAATTTTTTTTAAATTTAATTGAGAGAATTACCGGGATACCTTCAAAAGAATATTATAGATTCATTGAAAATTTTAAAATTTTAATTATTCATATTAATAAAATTTACTATTAAATTGTAATTTATTTAAAAACATACATTGATTTTTTGTTTTCTCATTTATATAAATAAATATATCAATTAAACATAATATTAAGCAGATAGATTTCACATACGTATATGTTTGCTAGTAGATTAATGATATTGCTAAAATTTTAAATATGTAATATAATAATCGTAGTAAAAAGTTGTCTATAATTTTAGGAGCAAACTACTTTACAAAACAAGAAAAGTGCCCGCCACTTTCCAAACGTTACACATACACTGGGACAGAACTAGGAGGACTATAGGGCCGTTTGTTTTTGGTGAAAGAGAGGGTATTGGGATTGTTAATACTAAGGTATTAATAATAATTTTATTTATTTTGAGAGAAGGCCTTGACGGTATGTTTGATTGAGTGGATTAGAGCATGGGATTAGGATTATTAATCCGTGGGCCCAATTATCCTATGTTTGTTTTAACATTTTGGTTTAGAATTACTAATCCAATAGATAATTAATCCAATAAATTTGTAGGATTATTAGTAATGGGGTAGGGGTGGGATTATTAATCCAATGGATATTAATCCAATTGGATAGTGAATACCACACTAATTTAATAGGATTATTAATCCTTCACTATTAATCTTGTGAATCAAACATGACCTGAGACTATTAGTCCCTTGGTATTACTAATACCCTTGGAGAGGGGATTGGTAAGGAGGAGGTAGAGATGGTATTAGAAAAATAGTGAGGGGATTAGAAATTTTTTTATTTTTTTATTTTTTATATATGGGAAATTTTTTTTAAAATATAATTTTTAATTTTTTATATTTTTTTATTTATTTTATTATTTTATATAAAAATAATTTAACAATGCCTCACTACTAATGCCCTCACTATCAAATCCCTTACTACTAATCCCCTCACTATTAATCCCCTCAGTAATAATCCCTTCACTATCAATCCCTTCTATTCTATCTCCCAAAACAAACGGGGCCCATGACCTTTTTATTTTTTTGAATATTATTGTTTATTATAAAATATTATATATATATATATATATATATATATATCATATATAAAACCACCTTCAATATAAATATATATATGTCATTCTTTTTTCATTTTAAATTCTCTTTCTATTTTATATAAAAAAAAAATTATTCATTTTATTAGACATTACATCTATAGTATTCAATTTTATTTTTTATTTTTTATTTTATATATATATATATATAATTTATATATCATATATATATACTTGTGTGTTTCGTGTAAATGGTGAAAAATTTATTTATTTTTTAATTTTTTTAATAATAAAATTCTGATCCCGTCCATACGTACAGCTAAAAAGACAAAATACACATAAATTTTTCATAAATTCTATATCCAGCCAAACCTCAGCCTTCCTTTGTCCTTTATCCTTTATCCTTTATCCGTTATCCCTTCCCAAATCTGGAAATTAAATTTATTCGCATATTTTTTTTAAAAAATATATATAAATACTCCTACATAAAATATAATTGATTTAAAAATGTAAATTTTATATTCAAAAAAATGTAATGACGTCATCTCGAATTCTCTCGCCCGGCTCGTATTTAATCCCCGCCATCGCTCCTCCTCCGCCGTGTATTTCTTTCCAACACTCCTCATTCTCTCTAAAACAGATCTCTCTCTCTCTCTTTCTCTCTCTCTCATTCATGGGTGACAAATCAGCAAATGTAGTAAGCGAGTGTTGTGACACAACTGACTACAATAAATTCAGTGGAAAGCTAATGCTGATTTCACTGCTTTATGTTGTGGCTGTTTGCATCCTCATCGCCTTCTTCCATTTTTATTGTCGATGGCTCCAACAGCAACACCGCAACCGCGATCTCCGCCTCAATCACAACCTCACACGCCACCACCCCAACCCAAGGCCCAACTACCTCGTCTTCAACTTCCGACCCACCATCGCCGCCTCCGCAGCCGGCACCACCGCTTCCAGTCCTCATCGGAGAGGCCTTGAAAGGGTCGTCCTCAAGACCCTCCCTACCTTCTTCTACAACTCCGTAGTCCATCCCTCTCCGCTAGAATGCTCCGTGTGCTTAGCCGAATTCGGAGACAACGATCTCTGTCGTGTTCTACCCAAGTGCAACCACTGCTTTCACATCGATTGCGTTGACATGTGGTTCTATTCTCACACCAATTGTCCGCTCTGTAGAACCCGGGTTAAACCCATTGAAAATCCGGTCGAAGCAAAGAATTCGGCGGTTGAGCCGGCTGCTCGGGAGGCCGGTTCGAGTTCTGGGTCGGGTTCAGGGGATGGTGGCGGCGCGCCGTATTCTCTGCCGCCGGCCGAGATGGTTGTGATAACGGTGGAGGAGACTCTGGGAGAACCGAAATAGGTGGGCAGTGGGTTTAAATATCCGGGTTGCCGGGTCAGGTGTATCGAGAGAATAAAAGCTGATGATAGGATGGTAGTAATGGCCTTGTTTAGTTGGTGTTTCTCAAAAAATTTTAGAAAAAATTCTCTATAAATAAATTTTCAAAAGTAATTAAATCAAACAAATTTTTTCAATTTTTTTTTCCAAAATGGAACTGGTTTTGGGACTCTGGGTATGGGTCGGATCGATGAATAGTTTCATCGAAAATTGAATCGCCGATACAAACTCTAGGTGATAAAAGGGTTTGGGTCTTAAATGTCGGGTCATAGTAGTAGTCGTGTCAGGAGAGAGAGAGGTAATAGAGTGGCTTCACTTGAGTGTGTGGCAGATACATGTAAATCTTTCTCTTATTTTTAGTCTGACAATAAATAAAAAAAAAAATTTGATATTTTTTATTTTCTCTTTTATTTTTATTTTCTTTGTTTTGATGATTTATTCAATATATATTTCTTTATTCATATTTTTAAAGAATGCAATATACTTCTTTTACTAAGAAAAATAGAATTAAAATCCGAGCATTAATGAAAACTCTTAAAATTGAAATATTAGCTTTACCTTGAAACATCAAATAAAAATAGTGTTTAGAGTCATTTACAAGTCACCGGGGAATACACTTTAAATATAAAATTTTATTGTGTACAAATTATACTATAAATGTAATTTTTTAAATAAGCGAGCATAATTGTGTTCAGATACTCTACAGTTTTCGTGGAGTGCACAAAACGACAACGACATCGTTTTACTTTTGGCAAAAAAAAAAAGAAAAAAAAAGAAGAAGAAGAAGAATAAAAAGAAGAAGAAGGAAAGAACGTAAAGAGAGTAGAACGCCGA
Source organism: Camellia sinensis (assembly GCF_055761805.1). Taxonomy (NCBI): domain Eukaryota; kingdom Viridiplantae; phylum Streptophyta; class Magnoliopsida; order Ericales; family Theaceae; genus Camellia; species Camellia sinensis. Next base: position 133,455,535 of record NC_138974.1, read on the forward strand.
TAGCTTGGCAGCCATCCCTCCAACTACCTCTGACGGTTACTCTTTATTTGCCTTTTGTTTTTTGTTTTTTGTTTTTTGTTTTTTTTTTTGCCTTAAGTAAAATGATGTCGTTTTGTGCACCTCACAAAAATTGCAAAGAAATCACACTGTAAAGGATTCGAACGCGAAATAATTACATTTGTGCTAGTTACAACCGTTTAATGTGACACTTTCTTGAATTAATTACATTCATATCTATAAAAAGCTACATTAATTTAATGTACAAGTGAGGCTTTTTGACAAAACTCCCAAAATTTAAGGATGATAAATGAACCAAACAATTTGAGCTCGACTTGTCAAAAGTTCGTTGGAACTTAGTTTGTTAAGTAAATAAGCCAAGTTTAAACGTATTTTGGAATTTGTTAGAGTTTTCAAACCAAGCTTGAATAGTTAATTGTTTGATTGATTCGGTTCAATAAATCTAAAACTATATAAAAAATACCAAATTACTTGAACTCAGTTCGACAAAATCTCGTTTGAGATCGACTCGAAAGTTTAACAAACCAAGTTTGAACAAATTTTTAAGCTTGTTTAAGTTTTCAAATTAAACTTGAATAGTTAACTGTTCGGCTCGTTTATCTCGTTTATCACTCTTATCTAAATTCAAAATTAGTTCAATCTGGTTTATACTATAAATATAATTTTTCAGGAAAACGAATATAATTACTTGTGTAATGGTTGTAACTGTTTTATGAAACGCTTTCTCGAATTAATTAAATTTATATCTATAAAAATTTATATTCATTTAATACGTAAGAGAGGTCTTTTGGCATTATTTGTGTTGAAATGTGATAATGCAGTCTTGTTAGCAGGATATGGGTCGGATTAATCCAAGCGCTCTGTGGGATGGCTGTCATTCGCCTTCCTGATCACACCTGCAACAAGTCTAGTAGGAAGGTTCCGAAATGGGGGTGGTTCCTTCCCACAGACGGCGCCAACTGATAATGTAGTCTGGTCGACAGGATATGGGTCAAACTGATCCAAGCGCTTCACAGGATGGCTGCCCTTTGTCTTCCTAACCGCATCTGCAACAAGTCCAGTAGGAATTAATCATTTCCTTGTCTATTCATAATGTTCCATTGGCCGAAAGTTTGCCATTGGCTTGCCGTCAGCCATGGCCATTTCACCATGCATTAGAGTGAGAGGTCTTATTGCATTTAATGCCTTGACAGTCACATTTAATGCTTGGTGCATGGGTTCAACATTTTTGTAGAATCTTTGTCAATCGCGTAACTAGGCTTTTGCTTGACAAATGTCCAGCTGGTGCCTGGGCTTGACTATTGTGAGTTCTTTATTAGGTTTGGTGTTGGGCCTGTTCTGCTAGGTTTTATGATAACTAATCAAATATTTGTTTGGAAAACCTATAACAACCATGGGTTGGACTCTATTGGACCATGTCCTATCAAAATGTAAGAAATTATCAATAATTTTTAATTTTTAACTTTTAAATTAATTTTTTTTGATTAATTATTATGGTAACAATGATTTTACCCAAAGGCAACTGACAAAGTATAAAATAAAGATGAGTTCAAAGGAAGTACATTCTTTAGGAATACATGTAAATGTTTTCTATGAAGCATGAACACTTTCAGTGCCCCGTCCTTGATGCCAAGCATCTCAAACATCTTACTCATTTGTTCCAACCACTCGTCAGCCTTCAGTGGCTCCTTTGGATCCCCAACAAACTCATCTGGGTTAGACCGGAAGAACTCCCTCTTCAAGAAAGAAGGCCCTGCCTCAGCTGCCTGATTCCCAGCTCTGAGAATACCCAAAGCTCCTGCTATCTCTCGTGCCAAGGCACTCATAGTCTGCTGACCCGCTGGCTCGGCCACATTGGCCTGACCAACTCCCTCCTGCACTGCTGGAACCTCCTCCGGTAAAGGCATCTCCTGCCTACTACGTCTGCCACGCCTACCGCGTCCTCGTCCTGACATCCTAAAAAAGGTAACTCAGAACATTAGCACATTCATAAATGTGCCGAAACTAAACACTCACGTCCTAATGCATGGACAACTGTAATTCATTCCACGTAAGCATATAAACACATAAGCATTTACGAATTTCATTTCCGGATAATGATAGTCCCGAGACGTTACTAGAGTTCCGGTTAGAAACAGCATTGATCAAGTGCTTTTCTAACAAGACTCCCAGAAACCCAATGATCCAATCAACATCCTAGAAACTACATTCCATACCCACATAGTCACATAAGCATGTTATCAATTAAGCACATAGTATATGACACTACATCTAAGTCTCTATCAAGCGAGACAAACCCATTGTGATCCTAATCACTCCCCACGTACCCAAAGTATTCGAACCCGATACGCTCTGATACCAAGTTGTAACGTCCTCAAAATAATAATAATAAACCCATCAATATAGATATACATCGATATATATAAAAGTCCCACATTCTGCTATTCATTAGAGTTTCATTACAAAAAGTATTACATGTTAACAACAAAAGCGAATGCCCTAGGGGCTTACAGTTTTTCCAAGTTAACACTTGGATACAAAAAGGGAGCACTAGCTTAATTACACCTTAAGCCCTCGGCTTGAATTTACATGTAATACATCAAAAGAGAAAAGACAACAAAAGACCATCAGCCTCAAGCCTCCCAAGCTATGTCCTTGGAGGTGGCATGCTACTTGTACCTGAAAATGATGTTCCCATATAGGGTGAGCCACAGCCCAGTAGAAATACACTAAACCAAATATGAACAATGACTAAAAGGTTAGCAGTTGATAGATGGCCAACACTGATACTTTCACTTATAACACTTTACAGTTTCATGACATACAAGTCCATGTTACAGTCCATTTTCCAATTCCATTAAATTCTCAATTTAAAACCATGGCTCAGAACCTGGCCCAACAACTGATATGATACAGTAATTCATATTAAACACTTTCCCATTTCATAATAGATAAGCATACTAGCTATATCAAACACCAACAGATAAGCATACAAGCTATACCATCACTTCCATAGATATGCATAAGAGCACTATCACTCTTCCAAGGACAAGCATATGAGTTGTGTCAACGCATTACTAGATAAGCATATGAGCTCTATCTATGGTGTCCATCCTCTATCTTCTTCCAATAACATCCGGTTTAGAGGTCCATCCCCTATCTTCCCCTAAACCGTGGAGTACATCCCCTATCTCCTCCAACACGACACGATGCATATAAACAATAATTATACACATTATCACACAATACATAAATTTAATGTATTCTTTCAACCGTCATACTCAATGACACATTCCAGTGATTAGTTTCAGTTTGCCTAATCATCATGCATTGTCTACAACAATCAAGACTATCCTCCACCGATAGCCCAAAGCAGTTATTTCTATACAGAAAATAAATGCAACAATGGATATATAATCAACAGTTCAACTAGGAGAGCGATAAATGGCCCAACCACACCCTTTAATCCCATACCTTTCCAAATCAATTCCTCATTTCTCATAATTAATTATACGAATTAATTAACCAATGTAATTAGGGCATATTCCATAATTTACATTACAACCCTTAGGTTCCATTTTCATTAATGTTTTAACATTAATTTCACTTTTCCATGCCAAACATGCATCTAGGTTTTATATAGTTAAAACCCCAACTTTTGTAAATTTACACAAAAACCCCAAACTTTCACAAAATTACCAAACCAACCCCAACATCTCAAAATACTAAAATTTAAAGACAAAGCCCATAGTGAGGAGTAGGTTATCCGTACTTCAAAAGATGACTCCCAACCAAGAAGGTGAAGAAAATGAAAATGCTCCAAACCACGAATTTCTCGGATCAAAAGATAGCCCTCGACGATCAACAACTCTTTTGTAAAGGCCAAAGGTAAAGAAAACACCCTAGCTAGATCAATACATAGAGAGAAGTTAAGGTTTTAGAGAGAGGAGCTCTCAAATGGCTTTTTTTGGAAAAGTAAGAGAGAGAAAGAATGAGAAAAAGTGATTTAAAACTGTCCCACAGCCAACTGATATACGACATTCCCGCTCGAGCGGAAACACACAACGCTCGATCGTCAAGAACAAAAGCTAGGTCCGCTCGAGCGCAAAAAGCCCCGCTCGAGCGCCAAGACACAAGAATAAAGCACATCCGCTTGAGCGCGAAAACCAGTCCGCTCGAGCGTAGATTTCCCCCTCCCAGAACTTACACCAAAAAGGTACTACCCGCTCGAGCGCCAAAGTACCCGCTCGAGCGCCACCGCTCGAGCGTAAACAAACCCGTTCGAGCGTAAAAACCACACCTACAGAAGTTTTGCAGGGACACGAAAAACTGGGAACACGTAATCTCCGCTCGAGCGCAAGAAGACCCGCTCGAGCGGACCTCCTAAAAACTGGGCAACAAAGAATTGAAACCAAAGCCTAACCAACCTGTAACAACTCTGCTCCATACATCCTAAAACTCAATCAAGTGGAATTAAAGGATGACAACAAGGTGTACCACCACCAACATCACGGAACCGAGTCCGAAATACAACTGAACAGTAAAGGGACAACCGGGATCGCTATAACCTCCCCCCCTTAAAGAATTTCGTCCCCGAAATTAAACACGAGTTTTTCAAAAACAGGTTTTCTCCATTTTCAACAATTTTACCACATAATATTAAATAACCCGACCCATTACCGGTCAATCCCATCTCTTTTCAAGAGGCATTACACATTATTCATAACAACCTGTATTATCAACATGCATTCTTTTGAAATTTACCAATTTCAACTCATTTTCCCCTATTCCATAACACATGCAACATTATCATCATGCTTGAATTTCCACAATATACTTAACATGCACAATGTTAAAACAAACTTCCATTAACTAAAACATTCACAATGTTTTACAACGTAAGACACATACAATGCTCTTAACGTTCAACAATATTACAAAAAATTCCATTACATGGTCATACATCAACAAACAAGTCCAAATATTTCTCGCGGACTTCCAACTCACGTTCCCAAGTGGCTTCCTCTACTCCGTGATGCTTCCACAAAACCTTCACCAAAGGAATGGTCTTACCACGCAGGACTTGATCCTGCCTATCCAAGACTCGAACCGGTCTCTCCTCATACGAGGCATCCTCGTCTACCTCCAAGTCGGTCCAATCCAACATGTGGGATGGATCCGGCTCATACTTCCGAAGCATACTCACATGAAACACGTCATGCACTCCGAACAACTGCGGCGGCAAAGCCAAACGATAAGCCACTTCCCCAATCCTCTCGAGGATCTCAAAGGGACCAATAAACCGAGGGGATAACTTCCCACTCTTCCCGAACCTCATCAGACCTCGCCTAGGTGATATTTTCAAAAAGACATGATCACCTACCTCAAACACTAAAGGTCTCCTCCTACGGTCGGCATAAGACTTCTGACGACTCTGGGCTGTAACCAGCCTCCTACGGATAAGTTCAACTTTCTCCGTCATTTCCCTCACCAATTCCGGACCCAACAAAGGTGCATCACCCACCTCGGCCCAACAAACTGGAGACCTACACGGTCAGCCGTAAAAGGCCTCAAACGGTGCCATACCAATACTAGACTGAAAGTTGTTGTTGTAGGCAAACTCTACCAATGGCAAGTGCCTCTCCCACGTCCCACTGAAGTCTAGGACACAACCTCGAAGCATATCCTCAAGGATCTGAATAGTACGCTCGGATTGCCTGTCAGTCTGAGGATGATAGGCCGTACTAAAGGTCAACTTAGTGCCTGGTGGGTCGTTGAACACACCAAAATTAAATACTAAACTATACCAAATTCAATCAGAATAATGGCAAGTCCAGGTATCGATCCACAGGGACTATTATGAAATTAAACTAATTTAATTGTCAAATTCCTAAATTAATTTTGATAAAAAGATTGGTTGTTTATAACCTAATTTAATAACGAGTAAATTAAACTAATGAATTAAATTATCAAGAATAATTGAATTTAGGTTTACTGAATTGGGGAAAAATCCTAGGGTAAAGAATTCACCACTAACCACATAATTAGGGTTTCCAATTGAAATCAATTATGATATGGTTTGAACGGATTAATGCTTCGCAACTACAAGTTCAAAGCATTTAACAAGAAGATCATCACATTCAATGTACGAGCACGAACCATCTCAAGTAATACGAACCGTTCACTCTAAACTAAGGTAGTGATACGACTCGTTCCTCGTAGTATGGTTCGTCCCATACCTTGAATGTGAAGGAAAAGAAAACAATTGTATGGATAACATTTAACAATCACAGAAAGTCAAATATTCGAAAGAATAATGAAAATTATATAAAACAAACTTCTAAATCACCATACAAATGTTCAAACCTTTACATAATTAAAAATCAAAAAGAAAACTACATAATTACATGGCTAGGGTTTCATCAAAACCCTAGAAAAGAAGACTAGCCACTCATAGAGGAGTGGAAGGAGGTAGAAGGAGAAGGAACCACCATGGGAGACATCTTAGAGCTTTTGTTTCTCTTCCTTTCCAAACCCTAACCTCTCCATTTAGGTCAAAACAACTTCCGAACCCTAATCCAGCCTTTTACTTGCCTTTTTATACTTCCAATCTCGTCCAAACAGGTTTAAAACGTCGGTTTGACTTTCCCAGAAAAAGTCAACGCACGTGCGGAAAAAGTCAACGCACGTGCGGGAAAGCTACTCTACCCAAATTCTGTCTTTTTGCTCATTTTATGCTCCAACGATGTACAACCTGATTGACACTCAACACACATAAAATATACAGTTTGACTAACAAGTGAAATTAAGAGATTCTAATTAACGGCCTCAATGATGTACATTTCGGCCTTAATCAGTGCCCAAGGCACTCTGCAAACTCTGCCACAACCTAGCAGTAAAACGAGGATCTCTATCTGAGACGATCGCCACTAGGACCCCATGCAATCTCACTATGTCCCGAATATATAAGTCGGCGAGATGATCTACCGAATCTCTCACGCGCATAGGAATGAAGCACGCCGACTTAGTCAACCGGTCTACAACCACCCAAATGGCATCACAACCCCGCTGAGTCCTCGGAAGACCTACAACGAAGTCCATAGTGATATGCTCCCACTTCCACTCGGCAATAGGCAAGGGTTGCAACAGACCCGCTGGCCTCTGATGCTCGGCCTTCACTTGCTGGCAAGTAAGGCACTTCGATACGAAAACAGCCACATCTCTTTTCATACCTCGCCACCAAAACTGGCGACCCAAATCTCGATACATCTTAGTGCCTCCCGGATGCACCGCAAGGCGTAAATGATGGAACTCTCGGAGTACTTCCTCTCGGCAAGACTCCGGCACAAACAGGCGGTCTCAGTATCTCACACTCAGGTCGGGATACACCGTCAAACCCTTCTCAACTTTCCCATTTGAGATTTTCTCTCGGAGGGATTCTACCTCAAGGTCACCTCTCTGTGCCTCTAACACTCGAGTCACAAGTGTAGGCTACGCAACAATAGAAAATAAGGCCGCAGCCTCAACAGATTCGCCCAAATGCAAATCAAACTCGCCAAGTGCACCCAACATCTCCCATTCTCGGATGGTTATACAAGCTACATCACTAATAGATTTCCTACTAAGGGCATCGGCCACAACATTGGCCTTCCCCGGGTGATAATGCAACTCAAAATCATAGTCCTCAATGAACTCCATCCATCTCCTCTGCCTCAAATTCAAGTCTCTCTATGTAAACAGATACTTCAAACTCTTGTGGTCTGAGAACACCTCGAACCTCTCACCATAAAGGTAGTGTCTCCAAATCTTCAAGGCAAAGATCACTGCTGCTAACTCTAGGTCATGTGTAAGGTAGTTCTTCTCGTGTATTTTCAACTGACGTGAGCCATAAGCTACCACTTTCCCCCCTTGCATCAACACACAACCCAAACCCTCTCGTGAGGCATCACAATAAGCCGCATAACCCAACTCTCTCTCCGGAATAATCAAAACCGGAGCGGTGGTCAATCTAACCTTCAACTCTTGGAACGACTTTTCACAAGTCTCACTCCATACAAACTTGACCCCTTTCCGCGTCAATCTAGTCAACGGCGAAGCTAGCTTGGAGAAATCCTTCACAAACCGACAGTAATACCCAGCTAATCCCAAAAAACTGCGGATCTCAAATACACTCTTAGGCTGTGCCCAATCTTGCACTGCCTCTACCTTGGATGTATCAACAGACACCCCTTCCCCAGATACCACATGGCCCAAGAATTTCACCTCTCCTAGCCAGAACTCACACTTCCCAAACTTGGCATACAGCCTATGGGCTCTAAGCAACTCAAGCACCACTCTAAAGTGTTCCTCGTGCTCCTCCTCAGAAGGCGAATAGATAAGAATGTCGTCCACAAAAACGACTACAAATCAATCCAAGAATTCCCGGAAGATCCGGTTCATCAAGTCCATAAAGACTGCCGGTGCATTGGTAAGCCCGAATGGCATCACCAGAAACTCATAGTGGCCATACCGCGTACAGAATGCCGTCTTAGGAATATCCTCCTCCCTGACCCTCAACTGGTGGTAACCCGATCTCAAGTCTATCTTAGAGAAACAACGGGAACCCTTCAACTGGTCAAACAGATCATCTATACGGGGCATAGGGTGCTTATTCTTGACCGTAGCCCGATTTAACTTCCGGTAGTCTATACACAATCTCAAGGCACCATTTTTCTTTTTAGCAAAGAGGGTCGGTGCTCCCATGGCGAAACACTAGGGCGAATAAAACCCTTATCTAGCAATTCCTGGAGCTGAACCTTCAACTCGCTCAACTCAGCTGGGGCAAAACGATAAGGTGCCATAGAAATCGGCGCCGTGCCGGGCACTAGATCAATAGAGAACTCAATCTCCCGGTGAGGTGGCAAACTAACAAGGTCCTCGGGAAAAACATCCGAATACTCGCAAACCACCCTCGGCAACACAATCTGGGTCTCATCACACTTACCACTCTCAAAGCTAGCAAGTAGACCACTAAGCTCACTCCGCCCTCGCGAATCATACCCCGATGGCAAAACACTACCAACCCGGTCCCCCAAGAAATGGAACCATTCCCCGCTCAAGGTACATAATGTGACCCTCTGGCGGTAGCAGTCGATAACAGCCCGGTATGACGATAGCCAGTCCATACCCAAAATAACATCAAAGCCCCTCATAGGCATAACTACAAAAGGGAACGGAAGTCTATAGTCGGCGACCTCTATATCACAACCCCTACAACCCTGTTTTAAAATCAACTCACTCCCAAGAGGTGACACTACACAAATAGGAGATGCTAACTGCGCCAACTCCAATTCCAACATAAATGCAAATGCAGCAGATACAAAAGAATGAGATGCACCCGTATCAATCAACACACTAGCAACCGAGTTACAAAACAAAAAGGTACCTCTCACTACTGATGGAGCCTGTACTAGATCCTGCGCGGTAACAGTATACACGCGCCCTGTAGGCCCCTGATCTACCTGCTCACCCCTCGGAGCATACGACTGCTGCACTGACTGGGATGAGGAAGCTCCCGGATTGGCCCTCGAGGCCTGCACAGACTGAGCTGGCTGAAATCCCTGCGTCTGTCTAGAACCAGACGCTCCTGAAGTGGCACTCAACTGTGGGCAGAACCTCTTTAAGTGCCCAGGCTGTCCACACTAATAGCAAGATAAGGGCTGCCCTCTGCCCAAACCCTGACTCTGCGGTCTAGCTGAAGAAAAAACAGCTCTCTGACCTCTGCCCTTCTGCGGGCAAACCGAAGACTTGTGACCCAGCTGGCCACAGGTAAAGCAAGTCAAATCTCCCTGATTACCTCTCCCCGAGCCTGCACTCGGCACCAGAAAAGTCGATCTAGTAACTCCACCCTGAGACTGCTGAGGGTTATAACCCCTCTGTCTTCTGCTATCACCCTGACCCTCCTGGCCCCGCTTGGAGCCTCTATGTTTCTCCTCGTCTTCCTCCTGCATCATAAGGTCCATATGAGCTGCAGCATCCACTAAATGTCTATACTCTCGGATGTAAGGCCCACCAACCCTCAACTTGAGGCCCTGCCTCAACTTCCGCTCAAACTCATAGCAACGGCGTTCTTCGGACGCCACCAACTCAGGTGCAAACTTGGACAAACTAGTAAAAGTCACCTCAAACTCTGCCGTAGACATACCCTGCTGATTAAGCCGGCTAAACTGATCCCTCAGCTTCTCCCTAGCCACTGCAGATAAGAACCTCTCCTAGAAAGCATTTACAAACACCTCCCATGTACCACCGACACGAGCTTTCTCGTACTTCCACCATTGACCCGCATCTCCCTTCAGCTGGAAGGATGCCAAGGTCACTTTCAGTGCCCCGTCCTCGATGCCAAGCATCTCGAATGTCTTACTCATTTGTTCCAACCACTCGTCAGCCTTCAGTGGCTCCTTTGGATCCCCAACAAACTCATCCGGGTTAGACCGGAAGAACTCCCTCTTCAAGAAAGAAGGCCCTGCCTCAGCTGCCTGATTCCCAGCTCTGAAAATACCCAAAGCTCCTGCTATCTCTCGTGCCAAGGCACTCATAGTCTGCTGACCCGCTGGCTCGGCCACATTGGCCTGACCAACTCCCTCCTGCACTGCCGGAACCTCCTCCGGTAAAGGCATCTCCTGCCTACTACGCCTGCCACGCCTACTGCGTCCTCGTCCTGACATCCTAATAAAGGTAACTCAGAACATTAGCACATTCATAAATGTGCCGAAACTAAACACTCACGTCCTAATGCATGGACAACTGTAATTCATTCCACGTAAGCACATAAACACATAAGCATTTACGAATTTCATTTCCGGATAATGATAGTCCCGAGACGTTACTAGAGTTCCGGTTAGAAACAGCATTGATCAAGTGCTTTTCTAACAAGACTCCCAGAAACCCAAGGATCCAATCAACATCCTAGAAACTACATTCCATACCCACATAGTCACATAAGCATGTTATTAATTAAGCACATAGTATATGACACTACATCTAAGTCTCTATCAAGCGAGACAAACCCATTGTGATCCTAATCACTTCCCACGTACCCAAAGTATTCGAACCCGATACGCTCTGATACCAAGTTGTAACGTCCTCAAAATAATAACAATAAACCCATCAATATAGACATGCATCGATATATATAAAAGTCCCACATTCTGCTATTCATTAGAATTTCATTACAAAAAGTATTACATGTTAACAACAAAAGCGAATGCCCTAGGGGCTTACAGTTTTTCCAAGTTAACACTTGGATACAAAAAGGGAGCACTAGCTCAATTACACCTTAAGCCCTCGGCTTGAATTTACATGTAATACATCAAAAGAGAAAAGACAACAAAAGACCATCAGCCTCAAGCCTCCCAAGCTATGTCTTTGGAGGTGGTATGCTATTTGTACCTGAAAATGATGTTCCCATATAGGGTGAGCCACAGCCCAGTAGAAATACACTAAACCAAATATGAACAATGACTAAAAGATTAGCAGTTAATAGATGGCCAACACTGATACTTTCACTTATAACACTTTACAGTTTCATGACATACAAGTCCATGTTACAGTCCATTTTCCAATTCCATTAAATTCTCAATTTAAAACCATGGCTCAGAACCTGGCCCAACAACTGATATGATACAGTAATTCATATTAAACACTTTCCTATTTCATAATAGATAAGCATACTAGCTATATCACACACCAACAGATAAGCATACAAGCTATATCATCACTTCCATAGATATACATAAGAGCACTATCACACTTCTAAGGACAAGCATATGAGCTGTGTCAACACATTACTAGATAAGCATATGAGCTCTATCTATGGAGTCCATCCCCTATCTTCTCCCAATAACATCCGGTTTAGAGGTCCATCCCCTATCTTCCCCTAAACCGTGGAGTACATTCCATATCTCCTCCAACACGACACGATGCATATAAACAATAATTATACACTTCATCACACAATACATAAATTTAATGTATTCTTTCAACCGTCATACTCAATGACACATTCCAGTGATTAGTTTCAGTTTGCCTAATCATCATGCATTGTCTACAATAATCAAGACTATCCTCCACCGATAGCCCAAAGCAGTTATTTCTATACAGAAAATAAATGCAACAATGGATATATAATCAACAGTTCAACTAGGAGAGCGATAAATGGCCCAACCACACCCTTTAATCCCATACCTTTCCAAATCAATTCCTCATTTCTCATAATCATTGTAATTAGGGCATATTCCATAATTAACATTACAACCCTTAGGTTCCATTTTCATTAATGTTTTAACATTAATTTCACTTTTCCATGCCAAACATGCATCTAGGTTTTATATAGTTAAAACCCCAACTTTTGTAAATTTACACAAAAACCCCAAACTTTCACAAAATTACCAAACCAACCCCAACATCTCAAAATACTAAAATTTAAAGACAAAGCCCATAGTGAGGAGTAGGTTATCCATACCTCAAAAGATGACTCCCAACCAAGAAGGTGAAGAAAACGAAAATGCTCCAAACCACGAATTTCTCGGATCAAAAGATAGCCTTCGACGATCAACAACTCTTTTGTAAAGGCCAAAGGTGAGAAAAACACCCTAGCTAGATCAATACTTAGAGAGAAGTTAAGGTTTTAGAGAGAGGAGCTCTCAAATGGCTTTTTTTGGAAAAGTAAGAGAGAGAAAGAATGAGAAAAAGTCATTTAAAACTGTCCCACAGCCAACTGATGTACGACATTCCCGCTCGAGCGGAAACACACAACGCTCGAGCGTCAAGAACAAAAGCTAGGTCCGCTCGAGCGCAAAAAGCCCTGCTCCTCGAGCGCCAAGACACAAGAATAAAGCACATCCGCTCGAGCGCGAAAACCAGTCAGCTGAGCGTAGATTTCCCCCTCCCAGAACTTACATCGAAAAGGTACTACCCGCTCGAGCGCCACCGCTCGAGCGTAAACAAACCCGTTCGAGCGTAAAAATCACACCTGCAGAAGTTTTGCAGGGATACGAAAAACTAGGAGCACGTAATCTCCGCTCGAGTGCAAGAATTCTGGCTCGAGCGGACCTCCTAAAAACTAGGCAACAAAGAATTGAAACCAAAGCCTAACCAACCTGTAACAACTCTGCCCCATACATCCTAAAACTCAATCAAGTGGAATTAAAAGATGACAACAAGGTGTACCACCACCAACATCACGGAACTGAGTCCGAAATACAACTGAACAGTAAAGGGACAACCGGAATCGCTATATTGGCTTTTTTCATATCAGATATATGTGTCTTATTTTGTAGAACCTACTTATGGGACTCATTCCGTAGAACTTATTTATGGGATTCATTCCTTGTAAGACATACGTGTCCCATTTTATGTTTAGTATTTGTACTCCTAGACTTATTGCTTAATTACTATTGGAATCCTATTTTTTTGTACATCAAGAATTTTTCTATTGAGACACAATCCTGTGCAACATTTTCCACTTTACTCATCTCCTTGCTATATAACTTTTTCTCATTAACATGTAAGATTTGATACAAACATTAGGCCTAAGTTAAAATCTGATCATTAAAAATTTAAATTTTAAAGCATTCATTTTCTAACACCTAAATAATCAATAAAATAAAATAAAAAAATTTGGTTTACTTAAGGTATTCCTATCTACTAAGCTATATGAGCAAAATACTCCCAAAATGAAATTTAAAAAAATTATAAGCAACCTCTATAAGATATACCAAACCACCAAATTCTTTTCTAGATCCACTAGCAAAAAACATGCGATTAGGAATTTTTGGTTTTCAAAATTTGTGTTTTCCTGTTCCTAATACACTTTAGTTGTATGATTGTGCATCTACAAGCGCATTAGATGCATAGTAACTTGAGTATAGTGGATTGTATTAGGAGGGGATTGAAATTTTGGAGACCGAAAATTCTGTGTCCAACATGCAGTTAACTAAAACTTCTCTCTCTCTATGAGAGCCTCTCTACCCTACGGTAGTTCTCTGGGTCATCCCAGTTTTCTTTTCTTTCTTGGGATCTGAAGCTTTATTCCTACTAAAAAAGTTCCTCGTAGTAAGGCCACTGATCCCTTCTTTTCTGTGTTCGTGGTGCTTTTTTTGGAGTGCTCTGTTTTGGAGATGGCGGCAACATAGATACCCACTTGTAGAGAGGAAGTTTTGGACCTTGAGGAAGGCTCAAGGAAAAATGAGGATGTTTCTACTCGTTGTCTGATTGGGAAGATCTTTGCTTCAAAACGACTGAATCGACAAGCTGAGACCTCAATTTTGATGGGGACTTGGAAGACGATGAAGCCCTTGACTATCGCACCATGGAACGATAATGTGTTCTTGTTCACTTTTGAGGATTTGGAGGATCGCAAGAAGATTCTAGCGGAGGCACCATGGACTATCATGGGCAATACGTTGCTTCTTGAGCCCCTATCGATAGATACACCGGTAGCAGAGATAGAGTTTTGATGGGCTCTTTTTTGGGTGCAAGCGCATGGGTTGCCCCCTGAAAATCTCACGAAGTCTAATGGTGAGATGATAGGGTGGAAATTTGGGCGTTTAGTACGGGTTGAAGCTCATACTGAAGGGCTCCTTCTCTATCGGAGTTTCCTTCGTATACGAATGGAAGTTGATGTAACCAAACCTCTTTCCAAAGGATTTTTCCTCAAATGCAAGGGCAACTCTTCAGAAGCGTCTGCAGATTCATGGTTCTTTTTCAAATATGAGAAGCTGGCTGACTTCTGTTATGATTGCGGTCGCATTGGCCATGTTAATAGTTCGTGTAAGTTTGTATCTAGAGATGAGGGTCAGGCAGCTGGGTTTGGGCCAGCCATGTGAACCGGCACTGCTGGCAGCACAGGACTCCCGATAGAACACTATCGTCGACAAGTAGATGCGGCGGAGGTCAGGTTGAAGAAAATTTTGGGGGAGGACTTTCCAAGGGAGGCGCGTGAAGTTTCTGCATGCACAGTGGCAGCAGGTACTGAGGTGTCCGGGCAAGGTAGTGGAACAGAGTCACGACTTGGGAGGAGTACCCTGGCACCAGATACAGCAGGATTATCCTTGGAAGGACAACACAGCAGAGAGCCTAGTAGTAAAGGAGGTGCACAAGCCGTGGTGGGAAAGCAAAATTCTAACGTAACGGATAAAACCTCAAATTCCTACTGGGGGCCAGCTACAGAAGAGGATAGAGAGGAGAGCTGTATTTATGGGCGTACCCATAGTGCGGAGGAACATAATGGTGGGCCTTCTTGTTTTGTTACTGAACCAGGGAGCCCAATGCCACCTAGCCCAATTGGCATTGAAGAGATTAGCCCAGCTAATAGTCCAGACTTCAGAGGGCAACGAACTCTAAACGTGGACGGGTGTATGGCTAGATTTTTTAATAACCTCTCACTGAAAAGAAAGGCCGATGATGAGAATGAGGTAGAAAGATGTTTAAAGATTCTTTTCATGATGAGAATGAGGTAGAAAGATGTTTAAAGATTCTTAAAAGAAGGGAAAGCACGGTGAACCCAGCTCTTCCTTGGGGACAAACAACAAAATCTACCTCTTCTCCCTCTCTGGAACCTGGTAACATTTTGGTTCCTTTCCGTAGCAAAAAGAAAGGGGGCAAAGGGGGACGATCGGGGTGCAAAAGCTAGTGGGTGTGAAAGTTGATGTGGCTCAGTGTGGGGATGGGATCTTAGCCTAATTCCCTTTAGAGGTGGGGCAAATTCAGATGGAGTTGGCAGACTTCTGTTCACAAGTTCCTAGCACATATCCTGGGACAGAAGGGGATTTTTTTTTTCTGAACGGGCTTTGGTGGCTAGCCCTCAACAACCACACGTTCGATGCTGATTATAAACTGGAACTGTCAGGGGATGGGATGACCCCTGACAGTCTAGAACCTTCGAGGGTTATGTATAACCCATTGCCCCAACTTAGTCTTCCTCATGGAGACAAAGAATAAAAGTTCCAAAGTAGAGCAAATCAGACGACACTTCAACTTTGTTCACTCTTGTTATATTGGTCCAGAAGGGAATTTAGGAGGCTTAGCCTTATGGTAGCATGACGAGAAATTATTCAATACTCCCGGAGCACCACGTGTCCATACTCCAAACCAATCACCAATCAGTTAGCCCCATGTTGTCCCCCCATCTCCAACATAAATCGTGGGCCCTTGTGTCTCTCCACTAATCAAAACATTATGGAGCACCACGTGTCCATACTCCTGGAGTACTGAATAATCACCCTAGGATGACAGCCTTCAGCTAGATGTGAGACAGAAGACGAAGAATCATATTCATTGTGTTGTTACTCTATCTAATCGCCTCACTCAGTGGGCAGTATCCTTTATATATGCTCCATCTCAACGAATTGTGCGTAAAGAGTTCTGGGAGTCTTTTAAGAAAATTGCTAAAGGAAATCAATACCCCTGGCTTTGTGTAGGGGACTTTATTGAAATAGGCTCCTGTCGGGAAAAACAAGGGGAGTGGCAGTTTGGATGAGTCAAGTGCAGAAGTTTCAAGAGATACTATCTAAATGCAAGTTAATGGACCTCGAATTCAAAGGGGCCGCGTACACCTGGTCGAATAACCAAATGGGAGAACACAATGTTCGGGAGAGGTTAGATCGAGCTGTTACTTCTGTGGAATGGCGCGTCCTCTATTCTCAAGCCCAGGTATTTCATGAATCTTTATTGGCTCTAATCACTGCCCTATTATTTTATGTTGTGATTTGCCATTAAAGAATGTCCCTAGACAATTTAAATTCGAAACAATGTGGACAACCAATACAGACTGTGGTGAAATTTTTTGACGTGGTTGGGCACAAATTTTTGCGGGGTCTCCAATGTTCCAACTTGTCCAAAAGCTCAAAACCTGCAAGAAAGATCTGCGCAATTGGAGTCGCGATGTGTTTGGGAATAATAAACTCCAACATGCCCTCCTTAAATCCCAACTTAATGTGGTTCAGGGACAACCTCCAACAGAGGCACATATGCACCATCAGAACCAACTTAAAAGGGATATAGAAGTGTTGCTCGGAAGAGAGGAAATGTATCTGCCCCAAAGAGCTCGCATTAGATGGCTGCAATATGGAGACCGAAGTTCTTTTTTTCATGCCTCTGTTATCCAACGACGACAACGGAATCAAATTCTAAAACTCTAAAAGGATGATGGTACGTGGGTAGAGTCTGTTACTGAAATAGACAGCCATAGCGAATAGTTTGAAAATCTGTTCTTGGATGCTGGAGTTAGAGATATGGAGTTAGCTTTGTCAGTGGTGGAGCCTCTGGTTACAAGGGAGTTGAACACTCTTCTTATCCAATAGGTTACGAATATAGAGATCAAAGAGGCAGTGTTCCAGTTGGGACCATTAAAATCTCCGGGGCCGGATGGACAAAAAGCCACAACTCATTGATGTATAATCTGGTACTAGATTACATCATGCTTTCATTAATGACTTCAAGATATGCACAAAATGTTGTTCCAACCCACATGCATGAAAAACATGGGAAGGCAACCAACCAAGTCAAGCTTGGCAGCCACCAACCATAGCAAGGGTCAAGAATGGAGGCTACCCAAGTCAAGAATGAAGGCTCTCCCATCTACTCCTTTTGTGTATAAATAGAGATGGGAGGGAGAGGATGTGATATATATCAGAAATTGGAGAGTGAGAGCTGTGAGTTGAGTGAGTTTCATCTCCTCCTCTGTATTTTGTATTTTGCTCCATTTTAGTGAAAATTCTCATTTCTGTCCGTGGATGTAGGCATTGGGCCGAACCACGTAAATATTGTGTTCTCTGTGTGTGTGTGATATTTTTCTGGGTGTGTATTTGATCCTAACAAAGTGGTATCAAAGCCAAATTGTACGTTTTTCGGAAAAACAGAGTATTGTTTCGAAACTGCCCAGAAATCGTATTGCTCGAAATCCGATTTTGAGCATACCAGGAGCAAGGACTCGACGAGAGGAGTCCAGAAATATAAAACAGACACCAAACGGAGGTCGCACGCGCTCCCACGCGCCCCTGGAAGTTTGCGCGTGAATCCCACTCTCATCACGCGCTCACACGCGCCGTTCAGGCACCCGGCGCGTGATCCCACTCGCAGACACGCGCTCCACGCGCGGTTCAAGGAGGAAGACGACTGAGGGAACAGCGCGTGCCTTACACGCGCCATCAGCACGTGCGCGCCAAGCCGAGCCGGAGCCGAGTTGACCAAGCCGCTGACTGAGCCGCTGACGTCAGCAGAACCGGAGAAATAATCTGGTGCTTCGCAGGCGCACCAGATTCTGCCGATCTGAACCATTCAATCTGTTTTGGCTTGATCTAAGCCATTTGAGATCCGATTTGGGTGATCCAATAGTGGTTTCCGACTATTTGGAGTATTCCGGACACATCCGTACGGTCAGATTTTGAAAATAAGTTTTGAAAAAATTGAAGTTTTTATTTTGGCAATCCGAAGTGCTTTTTCGGCTAATTTGAGCAGTCCGGACTTCACAGCAAAGCCTGTTTTTCAAATAGAGATCATTTTTGTATTATGGAGGAATCAACGTCGACTTCAGGTTTCATGATAAAGTTAAATGCTTCTAATTATGCCATTTGGAAGCCCAGAATGGAAGATGTCTTGTATTGCCGAGATTTGTTTGACCCCATTGATCTTAATGGTGTTAAACCACCAACGGAAAAAGACGAAGACTGGAAGCGGAAGAACCGAAAGACCATTGGCCAGATCAGACAATGGATTGATCACAGTGTCTTCCACCATGTCGCCCAGGAGACTGATGCCTATGCTCTCTGGACAAAGTTAGAAGGCATGTACCAGTCAAAGACTGCTCGGAACAAAGCCCTCTTGATGAGAAGACTTGTGAATTTGAAGTTGAAAGGCGGTATCTCTGTTGCTGAACATACCAGTGAGTTTCAAAATTTGGTAAACCAACTAACAACTGTCAAAATGGAGTTAGATGATGAGATGCAGGCCCTATTGCTGCTCAGTTCTTTGCCAGACAGTTGGGAGACATTGGTGGTGTCTCTCAGCAACTCTGCCCCAGAAGGGAAACTGACCATGAGCATGGTTACAGATGCCTTATTTAGTGAAGAGGCAAGAAAGAAAGAAATGGGTGGAGATCAATCACATGCCCTCGTCACAGAAAATAAAAGCAGAGGCAGGGGCAAGGGAAGAAGCAAAAGTAGAGGACGCAGTAGAGGAAGATCTCAAGACAGAGGGAAATTCAAAGAAGGAACGAGCCGGCCAAGGTTCAAATGTTACCATTGTGGCCAGGAGGGTCACATAAAGAAGTATTGTTATGCCTTGAAGGGAGAACAACAACAAGGCAATAGACAGCCAAAGACCGAAGATGGGACCACTGCAGTTTCTGTCTCAGAGGATATTGCATTATTCTCTGTTGAAGAAGAAGAATGCCTCCATATGTCAGACAACGACACCGAGTGGGTGGTAGATACAGCAGCTTCCTACCACGCTACATCCCAGAAGGAGTTCTTCAGTACGTACCAAGCTGGAGATTTTGGTACAGTGAAAATGGGTAACTCCAGTTTTTCAAAAATTGTGGGAATTGGTGATGTTCATATCCAAACCAAAGTTGGGTGCACAATGGTGTTGAAAGATGTCAGGCATGTTCCCGATTTACGCCTGAATCTTATTTCAGGGATAGCCTTAGATCGACAAGGCTATGAGAACTACTTTGGCAAAGGCATATGGAAGTTGAAAAAGGGATCTCTCGTGGTAGCCAAAGGACAGGCAATTGGCACACTATACAAGACTCATGTGGAGGTGAATTCAAATAGTCTCAATGCAGCAGAAGATGAGACGTCACCAAATTTGTGGCACAAAAGGCTGGGTCACATGAGTGAGAAAGGGTTACAGATTTTGGCAAAGAAGTCACTTATTCCCTTTGCCAAAGATGCAAAATTAAATCCTTGTGACAACTGCTTGTTTGGGAAGCATCATAGAGTAGCTTTCCATTCATCATCCAGAAGACAATCAGAGTTGTTGAGCAGAGTATACTCTGATGTTTGCGGTCCCATTGAAGTGGAATCTTTGGGTGGTAGAAAATACTTTCTGACATTCATTGATGATGCATCACGGAAGGTATGGGTTTATGTCTTAAAGACTAAAGCTGAGGTGTTCCAGCATTTTCAGACATTCCATGCTATGGTGGAAAGGGAGACTGAAAAGAAGCTGAAATGTCTCCGAACAGACAATGGAGGCGAGTACACATCAAAGGAATTTAAAGCCTACTGTGCTACTCACGGCATCCGGCATGAGAAGACTGTTCCTGGAACCCCACAACACAATGGTATAGCCGAGAGAATGAACCGAACCATTGTGGAGAAGGTCAGATGTATGCTCAAAATGGCAAAGCTACCAAAGCCATTTTGGGGAGAAGCTGTTCGTGTTGTTTGCTATTTGATCAACAGATCGCCATCAGTTCCACTGAATTTTCAGATTCCATAAGAAGTATGGTCTGGAAGGGAGATTTCTTACTCTTACTTGAGAGTGTTTGGGTGCAAAGCATTTGCACATGTATCCAAAGAGCACAGACAGAAGCTGGATGACAAAGCCACTCCATGCATCTTTATTGGCTATGGAGATGAAGAATTTGGATACAGATTGTGGGATCCGAAACACAAAAAGGTCATTCGAAGCCGAGATGTGGTGTTTCAAGAAAGCCAGACCTTTGAAGACTTTGGGCAACCAGCCAAACCCAAAGTTGATGATATTTCAGAAATTATTCCAAACCCTGCACCATCACAGCATGCCACTGATGAAGAAGAGTTACCGCAGCATGCAGTCAATAATGTAGAGTTGCAGGATGGATTTCTAGAAGAAGAAGATCCAGAAGCAGAGGGTGTTGAGCAGGGGGAGCCACAACCCCCTCTACCAGAGACTGTTGGTCCACAGTTACGAAGATCAACAAGAGAATTTAAGCCGTCAACCAAATACCCTGCTTCTGAGTATATTTTGCTTACCGATGAGGGGGAGCCAGAAAGTTTTCAAGAAGCTCAAAATCATAAGGAGAAGAGTAGCTGGCAGCAATCTATGCAAGAAGAGATGCAATCCTTGCAGAAAAATCAGACTTATGATTTGGTGAAACTTCCCCAGGGTCGAAAAGCATTGCAGAACAAATGGGTGTTCAAGTTGAAGAAAGATGGCAGCGGAAAGCTAGTCAAGTATAAGGCTCGATTGGTTGTCAAAGGTTTTGGGCAGAAGAAAGGTATTGATTTTGATGAAATCTTTTCGCCAGTTGTAAAAATGACATCCATTCGAGTAGTTTTGGGACTAGCAGCTAGTTTGAATTTGGAACTTGAACAAATGGATGTGAAGACAGCATTTCTCCATGGTGATCTAAAGGAAGAAATTTACATGGAGCAGCCAGAAGGTTTTGAAGTCAAAGGGAAAGAAAACTTAGTCTGCAGATTAAAGAAGAGTCTCTACGGCCTCAAACAAGCGCCGAGACAGTGGTACAAGAAGTTTGACTCATTCATGGTAGGTCATGAGTACAAGAGAACTGTTGCAGACCAGTGTGTTTATGTCAGGACATTTCCCGGTGGAAACTTTATCATACTTCTGCTCTATGTTGATGACATGTTGATCGTTGGACAAGATGCCACAACAATCAGATCACTGAAGAAGGAGTTATTACAGTCCTTTGACATGAAGGACCTAGGCCCTGCACAGCAAATTTTGGGCATGAATATTGTGCGTGACAGGAAAGCCAAGAAGTTGTGGCTGTCACAGGAGAAGTACGTTGAACGAGTGATTGAGAAGTTCAACATGAAAGATGCCAAGCCAGTCAGTACTCCGCTGGCTAATCATTTCAAGCTGAGCAAGAATTCTTGTCCCTCCTCTACGAAGGAAAGACAAGAGATGGAGGCGATTCCCTACTCATCCGCTGTAGGGAGTTTGATGTATGCAATGGTGTCCACCCGACCAGATATTGCTCATGCGGTTGGAGTTGTAAGCAGATTCCTTTCCAATCCAGGAAAAGAGCATTGGGAAGCAGTCAAGTGGATTCTGAGGTACCTCAAGGGTACAGCAAAAATGTGTTTGTGCTTTAGAGATGCTAAACCAGTCTTGGAAGGCTATACTGATTCAGATATGGCAGGCGATCTTGATGGTAGGAAATCTACATCAGGATTGCTGTTCACTTTCGCAGGGGGAGCTGTGTCTTGGCAGTCCAAGCTGCAAAAGTGTGTTGCTTTATCCACAACTGAGGCAGAGTATATTGCCGCAGCGGAAGCCGGGAAAGAAATGTTGTGGTTGAAACGGTTTCTCCAAGAATTGGGATTAAAGCAAGAAAAGTTCACGGTACATTGTGATAGTCAGAGTGCCATAGACCTGAGCAAGAATTCAATGTACCATTCTCGCACAAAGCACATTGATGTTTGGTATCATTGGATACGCGAAGTGATGGACAAGCAGTTATTGGAACTGACCAAGATCCACACAGATAAGAATCCAGCTGACATGCTTACAAAGGTGGTCTCGAGAGACAAACTCGAAATTTGCAGAGACATTGCCGGGATGGACTTTAAGTGAGAAGTCAGTCATGCATATGGGTATGGAGGGGGAGAATTGTTGTTCCAACCCACATGCATGAAAAACATGGGAAGGCAACCAACCAAGTCAAACTTGGCAGCCACCAACTATAGCAAGGGTCAAGAATGGAGGCTACCCAAGTCAAGAATGAAGGCTCTCCCACCTACTCCTTTTGTGTATAAATAGAGATGGGAGGGAGAGGATGTGATATATATCAGAAATTGGAGAGTGAGAGCTGTGAGTTGAGTGAGTTTCATCTCCTCCTCTGTATTTTGTATTTTGCTCCATTTTAGTGAAAATTCTCATTTCTGTCCGTGGATGTAGGCATTGGGTCGAACCACGTAAATATTGTGTTCTCTGTGTGTGTGTGATATTTTTCTGGGTGTGTATTTGATCCTAACACAAAAAGCCACAACTCATTGAGGACGTTATAATAATGAGGTGGAGCATCAAAATAGAGAAGAAGATAAGAAGACAATTTGAAAAGACTTTTAACAATTTGAAACACTTTTTACAAAAAAAAATGAGATAGCTTTTAATAATTCAACAATAATAGAGAGTTTTAAAAAGAATTTTAATGACATGACAAAAAAATATATATATATAAATACACATATCATATCATAAGTGGACCTCACTCTTTACTGTATCACTAGATTTTTCTTTAAAATTTTAAAATTAGAACTCTCAATCTTTATTCTTAATAAATACAAAATGTTTTTTTGGTGGATTTCAAAAATTAAAGAGAGAGAGAGAGTAAAATAGGATCATTTTAGAGTTAATTATTAAAAGTCTTATTTACAAATGTTATGGTACTTCAGATCTTATCAAAAAAAATTTAAATCAATAAGTCGTATTTAGTAAAATTGAAAATATTATCATTTTTTTTTTCAATTTATAAAACTAAGAACATTATTAATTTTGTATAGTAATATTATAGATAATGTTTCACCAACTGGGAAAAAAAAAGAGTACGAGATTAAACGTTTTTACTTTTCTACTTATTAATTTAATTCAACTATCCAATAAAATCGAGAATATTATTAGTTTTTTTCAGTTTTAAAACTGAAAAAATTATCAATTTTTTTTCATCTTTAAAGATGTTGTTGTTGTTGTTTTTATTTATTTATTTTTTTGCATAAAAAATGATTCAGTTTTTTTCAAAATTTTCAATTTTTTTTACATATATATATATATATATATTTTAATTTTTTTAATTTGAAAGTTGATATTTTGAAATTTTAAAAATTAAAATAAATGTTAAATCATCATGCTCATTTATAGATAATTATAAATAATGAACCATCATTATTTGAAAGGCAATTCCAACTATAAAAAATTTAATGAAACTTATAAATTTAAAAAATCTTAATTAAAATATAATGAAATATATATTAATAAATTAACACTTGTACGTAAATGCTACTATAAAAATAAGTTTACATATCATTTTATATTCACATAGGATCTCAAATGAATTATCAAATATTCTAGAAAATCTCTCGTGAGATCCATACAAATATTCTATCAAATCTGTCAAATGAGTGTCGGGCCCACACAAAATGTGTGGGTTCCACACCCATGTGAAAAATTTAATAAAATATTTGATAATTCATTTGTGATGTATATCATTTTCTTTCAAAAAAAAAAAAATATATATATATATATAATGACCCCACATCCGATTCCCTCACCCCGCCTCAATTTAAACCCCGCCATCACTCCTCCTCCGCCGTGGCTTTCTTTCCAACACTCCTTTCTCTCTCTAAAACACATCTCTCTCATGGATAACAATTCAGCAATTATAGTGAGCGGCTGTTGTGACACAACCAACTACTATTCATCCAACGGAAAGCTCATGTGGATTTCACTGCTTTCTGTAGTAGCTGTTTGCATCCTCATCCCGTCCTTCCATTCCTACGTTCGTTGGCTCCAACAACAACGCCGCAACGGCGACGACTACCTCACGCGCCACCAGCCCAACCCCAACCCCTACCCCAACCCAAGGCCCAACTACCTCGTCTTCAACTTCCGACCCACCATCGCCGCCTCCGCAGCCGGCACCACCGCTTCCAGTCCTCATAGGAGAGGCCTTGAAAGGGTCGTCCTCAAGACCCTTCCTACCTTCTTCTACAACTCCGTATTCCATCCCTCTCCGCTAGAATGCTCCGTGTGTTTAGCCGAATTCGGAGACAACGACCTGTCGTTGTTCTACCCAAGTGCAACCACTGCTTTCACATCGATTGCGTTGACATGTGGTTCTATTCTCACGCCAATTGTCCGATCTGTAGAACCCCGGTTAAACCCATTGAAAATCCGGTCCCAGCAAATAATTCGGCTGTTGAGCTGGCTGTTCAGGAGGCCGGTTCAAGTTCTGGGTCGGGTTCAGGGGATGGTGGCGGCATGCCGTCGTTTCCGCCGCCAGCGGAAAAGGTTGTGATAACGGTGGAGGAGACTCCGGGAGGCGGGTAGTGGGTTTAAAGGTCCGGGTTGTCGGGTCGAGCATCTGGAGACAATAAAAGTGTTTTTTTTTTTGTTTGTTTTTGTTTTTTGGAGCCAAAAGTTGATGGTAGTAATATCAGCAAGTTTTGAAAATGGAACTGGGTTTGGGTCTTTGGGTATGAGTATGGGTCGGTTCGATGAATAGTTCATCGGAAATTGAACCGTCGAGAAAAGGGTTCGGATGTAAAATGTCAGGTCATTGTAGTAGTAGTCGTCGGGAGCATATATTTACACACACCTCTCTCTATACATATCTTTCACACATAACTCTCCAATATATTTTTTCATTAAGTGTGTGAGAAAAGAGAGTTTGGTGTGTGCAAATAGAACCTCCCAGCAGTCGTCTCAAGCGAGAGAAAGGTTGCAGTAAAGTGGCTTCACTGGAGTGGTAGACGCATGTAAATCTTTCTTTTATTTTTAAGCCTGACATTAAAAATAAATTTTTTTTTGATATATTTTATTTTATTTTTATTTTCTTTGTTCCGATGATTTATTCTATATATATATATATATATATATATATATTTTTAAAGAATGCAATATACTTCTTTTACTAAAAAAAAAATAGAACTAAAATCCGAACATCAGTGAAAACTCTTAAAATTGAACTATTAGTTTAACCTCGAAATATCAAATAAAAATAGTGTTTAGATTCATTTACAAATTATTGCAGAACATACTTTAAACATATAATTTTATTGTAAAAAAATTATACTATAAATGTAATTTTTTAGGTAAGCGGTCATAATTATTTCCCTGCTAGATGCAACCGTTTAATGTAACGCTTTCTCGAATTAATTACTGTAAAATAAAGTATAACGTAGTGGAATAAAAATTATAGTCATATCTTTAGAACAGAGTCTGAATTGAAGGATGTCATAGGTAAATCACGTGCTTCCTGAATTTGATCAGTCAACCCAGTAATGAAGTGATATTACAATAGTGAATATCACCCACACAAATCACAGTGCAAAATGGCTTGATCGTTGTTTTATGGGAGAGAGTCAGAGAGAGAGTCTGGGAAAAATGATTATAAGTAAAAACCACATAACGTATATCTGATATACATATCTCATAGATTAACTATATAATCTGATATATAACCACATATTTATCAATCTATCCATCTATCCATATCTATTGATATGATAGATATAGATATCCTGAATGGTTATCCAAATAAGTTTTGAATTCAAATTCAAACTTATATGAATAAGGTTCAAAAGGTTCAGGTTCAAAGGGTCATGCCACATGGGCACCCAATTTCTAACATCTCCCACTCGCACATGAGTTGGCATGACACTGCCACATCTCTATCTCAATCTCTTCAAAAATGAATAATCTCATACTAGCCACTGTGCCGTGCGACTGTTGAGAACACCTGCATGTGAGAGCTCTATACTAGAAACTCAAAATGAGCCAGCATAGAGACATCAACCCAAAAAGAACAGAAATAGTGTCTCATATACCCCAGACCCATCTAATTACACCGGTCCAAAAAAAACATCTCTGATCCCTCAAAAAAGAGCATGTTTGACCCTCTCAATTCTTGCAATATATTCACACTTAATCCGCCTCTCATACAGAGCGATGTGAGTTGCCGACAGTGAATATACAACAGTAGTGTAATACTAGATGATCTTCCCTTTGCTCTCATGCCATTTAGTTTAGGATTGACCGCTTTCCCAGTGATGTCCCTTAAGGCCGAATCATACATGACCGTAGGCAACATACCAAAGTAGCAGAACATCAACCCCTTACCTTATGACATAGTCAAAAGTCACAAAAGGGTACATAAATGAAAGTCATATCAATAATGACACGTAAGACTCACACGGTGAGGAAACAGAGATCCATTCTCTCACCTCATTACTCGGTCGCCAAGCACATGTAGTATGAATACATGTTACGGTGGAGTTACTCTTCCAAAAGAGTGACGTCATGCTCGATACACCATATAGATATTAGTTTAGTCGCTTTCTAGCGCCTAACCCGAATTCTCTATTTGCTTGCCTTCCAGGCGCCAAATGAGATCTCGCATCTGGCTAATCATAACAGGCACACCATGGAAAGTGGGTACCAACATCCATGTTTGGTCCTTAACATGACCTCATCTTGGTTGTAACCAAGGCGACATGCATAGTGGATGATTTAAGCCTCTCTTGGCTCCAAATAAAAATAAACCACTAGTCTCATCCTTGCTCGCTTCCAAGCGCCAAGGGCGATTGCTCGTGTGAGTGAGCTAATCTTGCCTGCTGACATCATCATCTGCTAATCATTATGACACAAACCATAATAGGGTCAATATCTCATCATCTCATAACAAATAAGTGATCGATTTTAAAAAAAATTGACCACAGCTTGCACAATTCTAGATTCCAAACATAAGCCTTATCAGCACCTCTTGCGATAAGTATATACAACAGAATCCACCATGTGCGCCTCCCATGAAGTGATTCAAGATCACAATTCTAGATTCCAAACATAAGTCTTATCAGCACCTCTTGCGATAAGTATATACAACGAAATCCACCATGTGCGCCTCACATGAAGTGATTTAAGATCACTACCTCTTACGCAATAACCTCTCTAAAGATATTTTGGTGACCAATTTGCGTTCATTCTTGATGTGCCCAACTAGCACATATGTGCCCAACTAGCGTATTGAATCTTACAAGGAGCAAATTAATATACTACTAGTAAAGCATTCTATCCACAGTCTAATGAGCAAGGTCAATGTCTAAACAACTCAGTTGACCATTTACCAAAGATAACACTTATCATGCCGAATACGCCCACATAGCGTACTTTAGGCTCCCACAACAAAGAAAAGATCAAGGAATATAGGTCATCTGTTTCTCCCAAAGACAATCTGAGGATACACTCAATAGCTAAGGCTCTAGCTTTTACCGATAAGTAATTCAATGGGTTTGCAATTTTGCATCTATAATCATTCTAGGATATTTCTTATGTAAGTCATCGAAGACAAACCGAGAATTTTCTCAAAACAATCCCTAAGGATCGTACATCCGAGCATATAAATTACATCACCCATGTCCATCGTATCTAAAATAGAGGACTGCCGACCCTAGGTGGCGACAACTTTATAAATTCCTGGCTCATAATGACTAAGGAAAAACTTCTTTTGGATCATTGATCATGCCTCAGTGGTCTTCATCGATCATCGTTGGCCTATCATGGCTTGACGAAATCTAAGAACCACTATTTGGATAACTGTTTTAGGCTGTAAAAGATTTATTGGAACTAGCAACCTTTTTGTGCTCCTAACTTTTCACCATAAAAGCAGAAGGTAAATCCATACGGATCTACTTATCCAATTCTCTAACAAGAAAGTTTGGTCACAATGTCCACAAATCAATGTTCCGAACTTATGTCAATCATAGCCTAAGTCAAAATAACCTCACTCCCCAAGAGGAAGTCTTCTAATGGTCTATACTTTCCTCAATGGTGCGACTTTTCTGTATCCAACGAGCCTTATGCCTTAACAATGACTATCCAAATTGCGCATAACTTTAGAACAGTTTCGCGTTATAATGGAAACTCAACCAAATTATAGAAATGGTTAATCCTCAAAGACTTTGTCTTAAAACTGCGCAACATTAATCCACTTTCTAAAAAACAGGGGACTAAAGCCTTTGGCATTATCTTAGACTCTTTATCATCTTGCAGAGCAATCATGAATGTTTCCCTCTCAATCACCCAGTGATGACGTGGAAAATTTTCACATTCACTACCACGCAACTAAGAATGTAAAGTACTCTTCTCTAATGGAGTAATCCATTAGGAGGTACATCGCTCCCACTATCCCTAGGATATTGGAAATTTCTTTCCATTCTCAACTAGGCTACATAAAGGGCTATGCTTAAAATTCTCTAACTTATAGAGTTCCAAAACTCTATTCACGTCACATTTACTAAGAAAACTTTATGTAACTTAGTTACACTACCACAAAACTGCTTACCTATATGTACATGACCCGGAGGGTTTGCATGATCGCATACAATAATGCGCCACACAACCCTTTGTGTTTACAAGACAGTATACAATAATGCGCTATAGAACCCTAGGTCTTAACTTCGCAATCTTATGAGAAGTAAAATAAAGATAAGCTGCTTAATGGTTACAGATCGCCCATAGATGGCTCTCCACTAACCCATTACTCAGATGGAGTGTAAAATCTGATATGGAGGGCACTTAGTTAGGGATATAGGCAACAAACTAGTGCAATTCCCAATTGGAAAACATTTTGCGCCATTATCCACCTAACATTAACAATACTTAATTCCTTATCTCTACTACCCCATTGTGTTGTTGAGTACTAGGAATAAACAATTTTCTAAGCATCCATTTCTCTTCATAGAGTTTTCTAAAATAACTCAAATAGATACTCGCCACCTTGGTCAAAACTAAAAGCACTAAAGCTCTTATCTAATTGATCTCGACCTCATATGTACAATGTCAAAAAAACGTCTCAAAACTTTTGACTTATGAGAGATCAAATAGTATTGACTCAGATGCATATCGTAATCTATAAATGTGTTGAGATTAAGGCTTAGCTATCATACCCTTACACATATCTAGTCACAAATATCATAGTGGACTAAATGCGCCAATACAAATGACCTTCTACGGCTTTCTTACTTACTTGTGCGCAACTATTACGAACAAAGTTACACATTCATATGAGAGCAGGATGCCACAAGCGAGTGGGCCCAAGAGGGCTTACTCAAAACATCCATGCATCTTCTCATTAATGTGATTAAGTATAATAAGTCACCGGTTCATGACCAATGTCATGAACTAATTCCAATCACCCTAATGTGTGAGTTTTTGAAGACAAGTTTTAAAGGTTTAAGCCCAACTAAGTAATGACTCGTGACTAATTCATATTCACTAGATCATAAAAGGATGTCATGGAGATATCAAGTGCGCCTAAGTCGCAAATTTAACTAGTAAGTGCTAATCCCCTGCACCTTCAAGTCAATTTTATTCTTCATACACTTTAATGCATCTAGTTAAAAGATGATGAAACTCCTCTTGCCATATCTATTTCTCGCTTCAGAGTTACTTGCAATTAATTCTACTATCCACAAGAAATAGAGAATAAGCTATCAACTATGACAGCTCTAAAAGTAACTTAAGCACGAATTAGGCTAAAGAGTCTAATTCAACACAATGCTCTCACAAGCGATGCGTCAAATTCTTAGAGTCATAACAACCTTGTCGGCCTTGACCTTTTCATCACTATGCCGCAACGTTTGCGCTTAGTGCTAAACATTATTCAAAAATGTTAGCCTAGCTAAGGAATCATATAAAGAAGCACCTTCTCATGTCTCACACATAACTGTGGAAACAGTAAGTGTCCAGACTTAGACAAGTTGGCAATGCTAATAGATTTTCCAGCCACTTGGCGGTCATCTTTTCACTTAGTGTTAATAGATTTTGCAGCTTCTAAGTGCTAATCGTTTAACTCCACGTGATATTTTAACGCACACTATTATAATGCATGAAATTTCGCTCCATCCACTCCCAATAATTGGGTAAAGAGCAAAGCACTGCTCATACTGGCTACTCGTCTTACACTTAATGACTAATTTATTTAAGCTCGCATTTCTTGGATGACGTGACTCTTGAATGTTACTTCATCCAATGATGTAACATTATTTACAAGTCAAATTACAAAGTCAATCCACGCAACTCAATAGTCAAGATCATATACAGATCTATTGAGGGCTTACTAATTTCATAACTCCAAAACTCACCAATCAAAACTACATAGTGTGCCGCTAACCATAGCACACACATCAAATTTTGTTGTGCCGAACAAGGCAACAAAACCAAGGCGACTTTGAGTTATGTTTCCTTACTTTGGCTCAATTAAGGTCTGACCTAAAGTTTCCAAGACTTTTGCTCATCTAAAGAATGAGATTACATTGTTCACATTTGAACATCTCTACTAAGTCTAGGTCAACCAAATTAACTTCCATAAGCTAAATCAATTTAGAGAGAAATTCGCATTGAGATTAATTTGATTAGCACAATATAATTTTGTCGCAAAAATCTAAATTAAATAGTGACAATATTACACAAGTCGCAAGATCAAAAATCCGCTATGCTCGTAATCATCTCTTGCGCCATAAGTGACAATTATCCAAAATTCAATTTAATTTATGCGCAAAATATTGGTTTTCGGTAGTAAATCTACAAATATTTCTCTCAACCGAATAACCTCCCACTAACTATGGCATGTCTAAAAGGATGATAAAATATTCTAATTCCATACAATAACATCATAATGTAGATTCACAATCAACTCATGCTATGTTACATTTAATAACGGAATTAAAATAAAAAATAATTAATCATGCTATTCTAATTACAACATATTAGAAATTCTAGACAAAAAGTAACAATATACTGTATTTAATATTCAGATTATGCCATAACAGAAAGTATATCATTCTGAAATTTTCTGAAATTTTTCTGAATTTTTTTGGAATTTTAAATAACTAATAAACACACATAAAATTAGAAATAAATATTCCAGAATCTGATAAAATGCAATAATCATACCAGTAAATAGTAAATTACAACAATAGTCTACAATAAAAAATTCAGTCTCAGAAACTTAATCATGCAACACCAGATCCATTTTAAAGCAGAAATAATAAATTATTATTTCAGGAAAAATATTTTTTATTTTCGTAAAATTTTGAAAATTTTACAGAAGATAGAAAATGTAATTCTGAATCTAACAGCACCAACCATGCTTAAAACAAAGCTATAACGAATTACTTATGACCATTTAACGTAATTCAGAATTAAAAAAAGAACAAATAGAGCCTTAGAACCAAGCCAGCTGGGAAAAACGGCTCGGCTCGACTCGACTCGCGCCGCTCAACTTAGCGCAACTCAGCACGAGGCGGCTCAACAACGGCGCGGTGTATGGCACACGCGTGGCTGTGCACGTGGCGCGGCTAACGTGCGCGTGTGAAGGGCGCGGAAAGCGCGCGTGGAGCGCGTGGGAAGAGCGCCTAGCACGTGGAAGCGCGTGGTGGCGCGTCGAAGCACGTGGAACCGCTGGGCGGCGTCATATAGCGCGTGAGGCACACGCGCCACCTTCCACGGTGTTTTCTAATTTAATTTTGGTACTGCCGGACTCCACTTTTCACAATAAATACATTTATAGTCTCAAAAATAATATTTCATGGACATAAAAATGAGATGTATCACATTCTCAAACTAATTTTCATGCATATAATGTGAATGTATATTTGTATAAAAATATACACATATTTTATCACATACAAATAAGCACGAAAATATCCATATTCTGCTCTGATACCAATGTAAAACAAAGTATAACGCAGCGGAATAAAAATTATGGTCATACCTTTAGAACATAGTCTGAATTGAAGGATGTTATGGGTAAATCACGTGCTTCCTGAATTTGATCAGTCAACCTAGTAATGGAGTGATATTACAATAGTGAATATCACCCACACAAATCACAGTGCAAAATAGCTTGATCGTTGTTTTATGAGAGAGAGTCAGAGAAAGAGTCTGGGAAAAATGGTTATAGGTAAAAATCACATAACGTATATCTGATATACGTATCTCAAATAAGTTTTAGCATGCTGTCACGACCCGCTCTCCGTACCCAAGAGTTAAGCATCATGATGGCCAGTAACTGATGTTACCTCCGGCCAATTCATAAACAAATCAATAAATGCGAACGGAAGTAATATTTAAATAAGAGTACCAAAATAATCACTGGAACTTCTATTTTTGTTACAAAACGTATTGACCAAAAAGGCCGATATTTACAGAGAAAAATATTATAAAAGTGTTGTGTGTGTCTATTTCGCAACCCCGCGTCTAAGACTTTCCAAAGCTATTTCTAAATTGTATTGGTTCCTGAAAATTAGTAAACAACTATAAGCACATGGCAGAGTGAGAAATATTATACCAAGAGTATAAGGGACACGAAATAACCATGGATCGTTAGTTAGGCCAAAACATTTACATAAACAAATCATTTAAGTAGCAGAAACTGAAATACAGATATTATATAAATATATAACCATAACCACAGTATAGAACAGAACAGAACAGAGCAGAGGTCACAGAACAGTCAGAACAGAGGTACGAATTCAAGAGGTAGCTCGTACCGATTCTAGAGGTAGCTCCCACGATAGTGTAGCACTTAGTTCCGCACAACACTTTAGTCCGCACAGAACAGAGGTACGGATTCAAGAAGTGGCTCGTACGGATTCTAAAGGTGGCTCCCACAATAGTGTAGCACTTAACTTTGCACAGCACTTTGGTCCGCACAGAGCAGATGTCAATGGATCAGAGGATCACAAAGTAACCAAACAGAGGCCAATGGTTATTTAAGTCCCTCAAGACATGAGACTCCCTGGTGGTACTTACAAAACATAACTGTATATAAGGTCATAGTCAAATATTCTTTAAAAGTAAAACAAATATATCCATGCGTTTCTTTTTTACAAATAGAGTTCAGAAAATAATCCACGTAACTGAAATCTTTATAAAATATAACTTTTATTAAAAACATAACTTGTATAAAACAGATTTTGATAAGTCAAAATATATATAAAATACATTTTAGTAACTTAAAATATAATATAACTCACCTTAACTTTAATACCTTACTCTTTTTTTTCATTATTAAAGACCCTTTTAACTTCCACCATTTTTTTCTTCATTTCCTCTCTTTTCTTTCTTTCCTCTTTCCTTTTCTTTCTTTCCGTTTCCTCCAGCCGAATCACCTCCCTATTTATAGGGAGGTGAACCCAGTCTTGGGCTAACACGTGCCCCTTCCCAAATCAATCCGCAGGTTCAATTATAATTATATAGATTCGTTATTATGCTTAATAAATATTTAAGATAATTATCTTTTGGCATAATATTTTAATATAATTATATAAATAATTTAATTTTTAATTAAACTATACTCTATCGTATACTAATATAAAATTAATTATTTATTTTATTACTATACTCATTATTATTATTTATATTTTGACCCTTAAACTTTTAATAATTATATTATTTTATAAAATTACGCATAATAATATATAATAAATTATATATTTTCCGGACTGAGATTAAATAATATCAGTATAGATTCTATAGAATAATTAAAAATCTGGGTTGTTACAATCTTCCCTCCTTTTAAAATTTCGTCATCGAAATTTGTCATATGTAAACTATCCACTGCGCACTCTGATATATATATATATATATATATTAGATGATTAATCTGATAGAAAATAGTATCTCAATTTTTTTTTTTAACCAAAATCACTCACGCTTTAGTTGTCAAAAATTAGTTTGAGCCGAAATGAGAAATAATAGATGACTTTAAAAAAAAAATTTCACTCGTTTTGTTTACGATAAAAATAAATAAAAATGAGAACACAATAACAGAATTATATGCAAGAATTGAAAATTTTGAGATGAACTTTTCATTGATGAGAAATAGTTTCAAAATTACTATCTTTATAATTTGAACCCACTTTTTAAAAAAAACATCAAAATAAATTTTTTTTTTTGAATACTGAACTGAAAATTATATATATTTAATTATATTATAATTTTGGTAGGTGATTGAACCCGACATCCTTCTGTTCTTGTCCGTCTTTTACTATAACAAATATAAATTATATCTAATATCCTTCACAATTTAGGCACACTAAAAAAAAATAAAATTAATTATATATATAATCATATTAAATTATAATATAATTAAATCGATTAGCAAAATATAATATTAGGTACTAATTACCCGCTATTCTACTTCTTAAATGTGCGTGTGTCTTATACTCCAATGATATTTTTTTTTTTAAAAAAAGAAACCATTGCTCTGATACCATTTGTCACGACCCGCTCACCGTACCCAAGGGTTAAGCATCGTGATGGCCAGTAACTGATGTTACCTCCGGCCAATTCATTAACAAATCAATAAATGCGAACGGAAGTAATATTTAAATAAGAGTACCAAAATAATCATTGGAGCTTCTATTTTTATTACAAAACGTATTGACCAAAAAGGCCGATATTTACATAGAAAAATATTTTAAAAGTGTTGTGTGTGTCTATTCTGCAACCCCGCGTTTAAGACTTTCCAAAACTATTTCTGAATTGTATTAGTTCTTGAAAATTAGTAAACAGCTATAAGCACATGGCAGAATGAGAAATATTATACTAAGAGTATAAGGGACACGAAATAACCATGGATCGTTAGTTAGGCCAAAACATTTACATAAACAAATTATTTAAGTAGCAGAAACTGAAATACAGATATTATATAAATATATAACCATAACCACGGTACAGAACAGAACAGAATAGAGCAGAGGTCACAGAACAGTCAGAACAGATGTACGAATTCAAGAGGTAGCTCGTACGGTTTCTAGAGGTGGCTTACACGATAGTGTAGCACTTAGTTCCGCACAGCACTTTGGTCCTTACAGAACAGAGGTACGGATTCAAGAGGTGGCTCGTACGGATTCTAAAGGTGGCTCCCACAATAGTGTAGCACTTAACTCCGCACAGCACTTTGGTCTGCACAGAACAGAGGTCAATGGATTAGAGGGCCACAAAGTAACCAAACAGAGGCTAATGGTTATTTAAGTCCCCCAAGGCGTGAGACTCCCGTGGTGTACTTACAAAACATAACTATATATAAGGTCATAGTCAAATATTCTTTAAAAGTAAAACAAATATATCCATGGGTTTCTTTTTTACAAATAGGGTTCAGAAAATAATCCATGTAACTGAAACCTTTATAAAACATAACTTTTATTAAAAACATAACTTGTATAAAACAGATTTTGATAAGTCAAAATATATATAAAATATGTTTTAGTAACTCAAGATATAATATAATTCACCTTAATTTTAATATCTTACTCTTTTTTTTCATTATCAAAGACCCTTTTAACTTCCACCATTTTTTTCTTCATTTCCTCTCTTTTCTTTCTTTCCTCTGTCCTTTTCTTTTTTTTCCGTTTCCTTCCAGCCGAATCACCTCCCTATTTATAGGGAGGTGAACCCAGTCTTGGGCTAACACGTGCCTTTTCCAAATCAATTCGCAGATTCGATTATAATTATATAGATTCGTTCTTATCCTTAATAAATATTTAAGATAATTATATTTTAATTCAATATTTTAATATAATTATATAAATAATTTAATTTTTAATTAAACTACCCTCTATCGTATACCAGCATAAAATTAATTATTTATTTTACTATCACACCCATTATTATTATTTATATTATCTATATTATTATTATTTATATTTTGACCATTAAACTTTTAATAATTATATTATTTTATAAAATTACACATAATAATATATAATAAATTATATGTTTTCCGGACTGAGATTAAATAATATTAGTATAAATTTTATAAAATAATTAAAAATCTGAGTTGTAACAATCTTCCCTCCTTTTAAAATTTCGTCATCGAAATTTATCATATGTAAACTATCCGCTGCGCACTCTGATATATATATATATATATTAGATGATTAATCTAATAGAAAATAGTACCTGAATTTTTTTTTTACCAAAATCACTTACGATTTAGTTGTCAAAAATTAGTTTGGGCCGAAATGAGAAATAATGGATGACTTTAAAAAAAAAAATTCACTCGTTTTGTTTACGATAAAAATAAATAAAAATGAGAACACAATGACAGAATTATATGCAAGAATTGAAATTTTGAGATGAACTTTTCATTGATGGGAAATAGTTTCAAAATTACTATCTTTATAATTTGAACCCACTTTTTAAAAAAAACATCAAAATAAATTTTTTTTTTGAATACTGAACTGAAAATTATATATATTTAATTATATTATAATTTTGGTAGGTGATTGAACCCGACATCCTTCTATTCTTGTCCGTCTTTTACTATAACAAATATAAATTATATCTAATATCCTTCACAATTTAGGCACACAAAATTTTTTTTTTTTATTATATATATATAATCATATAAAATTATAATATAATTAAATCGATTAGCAAAATATAATATTTAGGTACTAATTACCCGCTATCCTACTTCTTAAATGTGCGTGCGTCTTGTGCTCCAATGATGATTTTTTTTTTAAAAAAAGAAACCATTGCTCTGATACCATTTGTCACGACCCGCTCCCCGTACCCAAGGGTTAAGCATCGTGATGGCCAGTAACTGATGTTACCTCCGGCCAATTCATAAACAAATCAATAAATGCGAACGGAAGTAATATTTAAATAAGGGTACCAAAATAATCATTAGAGCTTCTATTTTTATTACAAAACGTATTGACCAAAAAGACCAATATTTATGTAGAAAAATATTTTAAAAGTGTTGTGTGTGTCTATTCTGCAACACCGCGTCTAAGACTTTCCAAAACTATTTCTGAATTGTATTGGTTCCTGAAAATTAGTAAACAACTATAAGCACATGGCAGAGTGAGAAATATTATACTAAGAGTATAAGGGACACGAAATAACCATGGATCGTTAGTTAGGCCAAAACATTTACATAAACAAATCATTTAAGTAGCAGAAACTGAAATACAGGTATTATATAAATATATAATCATAACCACGGTACAGAACAGAACAGAACAGAGCAGAGGTCACAGAACAGTCAGAACAGAGGTACGGATTCCAGAGGTAGCTCGTACGGATTCTAGAGGTGGCTCCCACGATAGTGTAGCACTTAGTTCCGCACAACACTTTGGTCCGCACAGAACAGAGGTACGAATTCAAGAGGTGGCTCGTACGGATTCTAAAGGTGGCTCCCACAATAGTGTAGCACTTAACTCCGCACAGCACTTTGGTCCGCATAGAACAGAGGTCAATGGATCAGAGGGCCACAAAGTAACCGAACAGAAGCCAATGGTTATTTAAGTCCCCCAAGACGTGGGACTCCCATGGTGGTACTTATAAAACATAACTGTATATAAGGTCATAGTCAAATATTCTTTAAAAGTAAAACAAATATATCCATAGGTTTTCTTTTCACAAATAGGGTTCAGAAAATAATCCACGTAATTGAAAGCTTGAAAAAATATAACTTTTATTAAAAATATAACTTATATAAAATAGATTTTAGTAAATCAAAATATATATAAAATACATTTTAATAACTCAAGATATAATATAACTTATCTTAACTTTAATACCTTACTCTTTTTTTTTTCATTATCAAAAACCCTTTTAACTTTCACTTTTTTTTTTTTTTCCTTCCTTTCCTATCTTTTCTTTCTTTCCTCTTTCCTTTTCTTTCTTTCCGTTTCCTTCCGGCCGAATCACCTCCCTATTTATAGGGAGGTGAACCCAGTCTTGGGCTAACACATGTGCCCCTTCTCAAATCAATTCGCAGATTCGATTATAATTATATAAATTTTTTCTTATCTTTAATAAATATTTAAAATAATTATCTTTTGACCCAATATTTTAATATAATTATATAAATAATTTAATTTTTAATTAAATTACACTCTATCGTATACCAACATAAAATTAATTATTTATTTTACTACCACACTTATTATTATTATTATTTATATTATCTATATTATTATTATTTATATTTTGACCCCTAAACTTTTAATAATTATATTATTTTATAAAATTACACATAATAATATATAATAAATTATATATTTTCCGGACTGAGATTAAAGAATATTAGTATAAATTCTATAGAATAATTAAAAATCTGGATTGTTACACATGCCACATGGGCGCCCAATTTCTAACAATTGCATTCACATCTAGAAAATTATACATTCATTTAATATGCAAGAGAAGGGAGAGCGGCAGACGGCAAAGAAAACAGTGTGGGGAGGGTGGGGAAGGGGAAGAAAGAGGAATTGTAGGAGATGGCCCGCCGGATTTGATTCCGACAATGGAAGTTGAAAGGGGTGTTTGCCGACGTTCACTCTCTCTTTCTTACGTTCTTGTTATTTTTTTTAAATTTTTTATTTTGCCTTAAGTAAAACAATGACATTTTGTGCAAACTGGTGTTTTGTGCACCCCATAAAAACTGCAAAGAAATCACATTATAGAGGATTCGAACACGACATAATTACTTGTGTGTAGGTTGCAACCTTTAAATGTAACGCTTTCTCAAATTAATTACATTAACATCTACAAAAATTTACATTCATTCAATATACAAGAGAGGTTTTTTTAACAAAACTTCCAAAATTAAGAATGACAAACACACCAAACAGTTCGAACTTGACTCGTCAAAAGTTTGTTGGAGCTTAGTCTGTCAAGTAAACAAGTGAGGCTTGAACAATTTTTGGAATTTGTTACAATTTTCAAACAAAATTTGAGTAGTTAATTGCTTGATCAACTCGGTTTAATAAGTCTAAAACTATATTAAAATACTAAATTACTCAAACTCAATTCGACAAAAACTCGATTGAGATTGACTTGAAAGTTTAACAAATCAAATTTGAACAAATTTTTAAGCTTGTTAAAGTTTTCAAATCAAATTTGAATGTTTAATTGTTTAGCTCATTTACCACTTCTATCCAAACTTGAAATTAGTTCAATCTCGCTTATACTATAAATATAATTTTTTAAGCAAGCGGACATAATTATTTGTGTAATGATTGTAACCGTTTTATGTAATGCTTTCTCGAATTAATTAAATTCATATCTATAAAAATTTATATTCATTTAATACATAAGAGAGGTCTTTTGATGTTATTCGTGTTAAAATGTAAGAAATTATCAACAAAATTTAATTTTTAACTTTTATTTATTTATTTATTTATTTTTGATGTGGGGCATTAGAAAAAATAATTATTTATGTTAACAGTGACATTATCCAAACGCAGTTTACAATGTATAAAAAAGAGATGAGTTCAAAGGAAGTGGATTATTTAGAAGTGTACATATTAATATTTTTTAAGAAGTACAAACACTTTTAAAAATGTGACGTATCCGTGTCATATTCGTGCAGAGGTACATAAGCATTCTTTTGGCGTTGTTAGTGTTAAAATGTAAGAAATTATTGACAATTTTTATTTTTATTTTTAAATTTTAATTTGTTTTTGATGTGTGGCATTAGAAAAAATTAATTATTTATGTTAGGTATATGGGTATGGGTCAGATCGATGAACAGTGAAATTGAGTTGTCGAGGGTTCTGGTCTAAAATGTCGAGTCATAGTAGTTTAATACTAGAAAAGGGTTAAATTGAGTTGTAATTTTTTAGTAAAAAGTTAGTAAAAATAATAATTTTATTGTATAAATGCAATTTTATTGTATAAAAATTATAATATATATTCATGTAATTTTTTAGGTAAGCAGTTATAATTACTTGTGTGTTGGATGCAACCGTTTAATGTAATGCTTTTTTGAATTAATTACATTCACATCTATAAAATTATACATTCATTTAATATGCAAGAGAAGTGGGAGTGGTAGATGGCAACAAAAAGGGTGTAGGAATGATGGAGAAGGGGAAAAAAGAGGAGTTGTAGGAAATGGCCTGTTAGATATGGCTTCAACGACAGTAATTGAAGGGGTGTTTGCCAGTGTTCACTCTCTCTCTTTGTATTCTTATTTATTTATTTATTTATTTATTTGCCTTAAGTAAAATGACGTCATGTTGTGCACCCCACGAAAACTGTAGAGAAATTACATTGCAAAGGATTTGAATGTGACATAATTACTTGTGTGCTGGTTGCAACCTTTAAATGTAATGTTTTCTTGAATTAATTACATTCACATCTATAAAAATTTACATTAATTTAATATGCAAGAGAGGCTTTTTGAAAAAAACTTCTAAAATTATGAATGATAAACGAACCAAACAATTCGAGCTCCGCTCATCAAGTCAAAACTATGTGGGAACTTAGTTTGTTAAGTAAATAAATTAAGTTTGAACAAATTTTATAGTTTTCAAACAAAGTTTGAACACTTAATTGTTTGATTGACTTGGTTTAATAAACCTAAAACTAAATTAAAATATTCAATTACTCGAGCTTAGTTTGACAATAACTCGTTTGAGATCAACTTAAAAGTTTAACAAATCAAATTTGAACAAATTTTTAGGCTCATTAAAATTTTCAAATCAAGTTTGAATGGTTAACTATTTAGCTCATTCATATCTATAAAAATTTATATTGATTTAATACGTAAGCAAGGTCTTTTGGTGTTATCCGTGTTAAAATGTAAGAAATAATCAACAATTTTTAATTTTTAACTTTTAAATTATTGTTATTTTTTTGTTGATGTGGGCATTAGAAAAATTAATTATTTATGGTAACAATGATATTAATTAATTATTTATGGTAACAATGATATTAATTTACAAAGTATAAAAAAGTGATGAGTTCAAAGGAAGCGCATTCTTCAGAAGTACATATGAATATTTTTTAAGAAGTATGGATACTTCTTAGAATGTGACATATTTGTGTCATATTCGTGTAGAGGTACATATGCATTCTTTTGGCGTTATTCGTGTTAAAATGTAAGAAATTATCAACATTTTTTAATTTTTAATTTTTAACTTTCAAGTTTTTTTTTCCTTTTATTTTTATTTATTTATTATTATTATTATTTTTTTGCGCGGCATTAGAAAAATTATTTATTTATGGTAACAATGATATTACTGAAAGACAGTTTACAAAATATAAAAAAGAGATGAGTTGAAAACAAGTGCATTCTTTAGAAGAATATGGGGGTGTTTGGTGTGGATTATAGGGGGTGATTATAGTTTATTTTAATTTGGGAATCGGTGCCAGACTGTTTGATACACCTTCTGCTTATAGCTTTTTAGGCAGAAAAAGTTTAAATAAGCTGAGAAAAACTGATTATTTAGAAGCTGTGAAATGGATGCTTTTCGTTTCTGCTTTCTGATTATCAACTTTTAGTTTATAATAAGCTGCACTAAACACCACCTATATGAATATTTTTTAAGAGTACAAACACTTTTAAGAAGGTAGCGTTTTCGTGTCGTATTCATGTCAGGCACCAGCACTCGTTGAACATTTTCTGACATGCATTTAACACTCTTCAAAACGTGTCTCATTTTTTAAATTGTTTTTAGAGATTCTAACACTCTTTGGACACTCGTGTCCTTTACTTAAACACACGTGTCCACCGATTAGACACACTTGAAACTAATTATAAGTATGAACTAAATAAATTAAGATACAATAATGAAAGAAAAAATAATATAAATTTATAAAATAAGTGTTATATTACAGTTTTTATTAAGTTTGGATGATATATTCATATATATGACATATAATAAATATATAAAATATTTATATTTTGTGTGTTTCCCCCTTGTCGTATTCTGTATTTTTTTAAAATTGACATGTCGACGTATCTGTATCTGCACTTCTTAAAATATTTTCTATAGAAATTTTAAAATATAGTTTTTAAATGTTTCTCGAGATTATTTTTTTTCAAAATTTTATCGATACATTAAAAGTGAGAAATTAAAATACTGAATTTATGTATTGAAGAAAAATATTTTTCAATAACAGAAAATACATTAACTTTGACTATAATTTTGTTTGAATTATTTCTTATTTTCTATCCTACCGGATGCATTTATTTTTATGTAATGTCTTGTTTTTATAAGTTTCACAATCTCTATTTCTATGTAATCTCTATTTCAACTTTGGATAACCAAACTAAACAACAGATTGGCGAGGATTGGAGAACAATGGAGGAAGGGGCATTACTATAGCACAATCGGACTACTATCCCCTCCCCAAGGGCAAAGAAATTTTGGGTTTAATTAGGATTGAAGCTACTAAAATTGAAACATTAGTTTTATCTCCAGTCAAGATCTTGGACACATCAAATAAAAGTAGATTTCAGATTCATTTGCAAGTTATTATGAAACAAGTGATAAATATATAATTTTATTGTATAAAAATTATACTGTTGGGTCGTTTGGTAATGACTTTTTTAGTTATTTTTTGACTTTTTTGACTTTTTTAGCGTGAGACTTTTTTGGTTGTTTGGTTTTCTTGTTTGGATTTTTTTGGTTTTTTGGCTTTGGAGATAGGCAAAGCATCCTCAACCTTGGCGTCAGTAGCCTTGGGCTTGGGCTGAGCCTTTTTTACTCTCTTTGGCTTTGGTGGGGGCATCGCATGCGATGGTTCAGCATCAGCGTCGGTTGGAAGGTCGGCAAGAAGATCTTGAACGACAGGCCTTGGACGAACCATCTCGGCAGTCTTTACAAGTCTTCGTCGACGTTTACGTTCTGGAATTGGTATTAAGTAGGGGGCCGAAGTGGATGGAAGATCGGCTGGGTCAGAGGTGGATCCTTGATCTGTTCGGGATGAAGACGCAGTTACAGTTGTGGCAGTAGGAGGAGAAAGACTCTTTTTCTTCCTTTTCGGGATGTCGGGTAAAGTGGATTTATATGTCGGAATGAAGTTCAGCAACAGGGGAGCCTTACGCTTATGGATTGGAAGACCAAGAAGCTTCTTTAAATCTTGACCAGGGAAGAAGGATTGACGGAAGTTCTTTGGTGGTTGATGAAGATCTGCAGGACAAGCAAACAGACATTAGAAACAGACAAATTTTAAAGACTTAAATAAAAACAACTAAGCATTGGCACTGGGCTCTTACCCTTGCCCTCTGTAATTGTTCGAGGAAGAGGGTAGAGGTGGACATCTTCATCTGGGCCAAATTCCCAATTTCCCGAAGCAATAAGAAAGTCATCCCCAGCCCCCTTGTTGGAGTCTGGGAGGTCGGCTACAATTTTGAACTCAGTAGACCTCGGCTTAAGGTAATAAACAAAGCCCCTATCTTTCAGGTTAAGGGGGCACATTGTATAACAGTACTGAAGGTCGGCTAGGGTGATCCTAAGATTCTCCTGCCTAGCTAAAGCTATAATACCGTTAATCACCCTGTAGGAGTTGATAGTAAGTTGCATGGGGTTCAGCCTGTAGAAATGAAGAACTTCGCGAAACAAGGGATCAAGTGGAAGCCGGAGTCCACATTCGGTGAAAGCTACTATAGGAAAGGGCATCGTATGGTCTGTGGGCATAATGGTATCATTATCCCCAGCTAGCTTAAGATGAACATCGGCTGGGATAGAGAATTCCTGCCTAAAGTATTCGAGTTTTGTTGGGGTATTTACCCTATGCCTCCACATACCCATTACGTCGGCCTAAACAAAAAGGAGTGTGTTTCAGAAGATGGGCGTTTTAGAAGGATTGCAAAAGCCTCGCCAAAGGCCTAGGAAAGGACTGATAAGGCTTGTTTCAGTTTTCCCTAAAACCTAAAGGTTCTACACACAAATCCCAAGCCTAAGAACTATAAAGATCAAGATCGAAGGCACAGATCTGGGACAGATACGAAAAACAGAAAACAGAGACATAGTTTCAGATTCAAGAACAGAGGTATAGTTCTCAGAAACAAAAGAAGTACAGAAAAAAAAAATCAAATCAAGAACAGTGGCAAGAAAAGTGGTGAAATAGTGCAAGTGTTCAAGACGAAGCCACGATTCAAGATACAAATAAATCCAAGGCTTTGGACAAAAGCGATAATAGCAACAGGCAAACGAAAGCACATAAAGAGAGCTAAGAGTGAAAGGAGCAGAATCTTACCAGAACAAATGAAGCTGGGGC
This sequence comes from Camellia sinensis, assembly GCF_055761805.1. NCBI lineage: Eukaryota > Viridiplantae > Streptophyta > Magnoliopsida > Ericales > Theaceae > Camellia > Camellia sinensis. The sequence goes on from NC_138974.1 coordinate 133,500,292, forward strand.
AATATTCGCCGAGATCAGAAATCGGTTGTGACAGCAAAGAAAGCTTCGCAAGAATGGAAGATTAAAGACAGTTTCAGAAGATTAAAGCAATGACAGATTCGAAGAAAAAAAGAGCTTTCGAAGAGAGAGAGAGAGCAAGAAATCAGAATGAAGAAAGTGAAGAAAGAAAGAGGCAAGGAAAAGTTTTGTCAAAAACGTGAAACGGCGGCAAAAATAGGGCATTTATTACGCCTAGAGCAACGCACGCGTCAGACGGCGCAGACGAATGACAGACAGCTTTCAGGCGCGTCACAGACACGCTCTAATGAAGACAAAACATGTGAAAGGAACGGTTAGATATGCATGACAGCTCATGCGCGTGGGAAAGTACGTTCGAAACCTTGTTCTCCGAAGAGAACACGTCGGCTGGAAGTGGATTATCTCGGCTAAACAGTTTTTGAGCCATTACTCAGAAAAGGAATATCGAAATATCGGTATAGGTTCCATCACCTCAGAGTGCCGAGGTAATAGAACCTAGGGGGCAGTTGTGGTGATATATTTTCTGAATACCAACACGTGGCATGGTGACGCCGACGTGTCAGCCGAGGTGCCACGTGTCGTGGTAGTTAGGCAGAGATGATCTCGAAGAAGCCAAGGTTATCTCCGAAGATATCGGAATCCGAGATAAGCGAATAAAGGACAAGAGTCCTAAGACGAAGAGGGGACTTAACCAAGATAAGGATAAAGCTCTTAGGGAGTTTATCTTTATCTCTTAAAGAGTCCAAAGTAAGCACTAAATTGGAGTTCGTAGAAGTCATACTTTTTGTAGGACTTGGATTGAGTATATTATAAAAGAGAGGCACCCCCGTGGGTCTAAGGTATGCAATTTATGTTTTGAATATTAAGTTTTGCACTTGATTATCTTTGAGAGATATACTGACTTGATCGTCGGAGTGCCCCCGGGTGGAAGAACCACCGCCGGAGCCTTTTCTTTCTGTTACAGGTTACTGAAGCCATCTATTCTGCCTGTGCTCTCCAGCTGGTTACTAAGCAGGTAGTGTGGTCAGATTTTCACCCACACAATTTGGCGCCGTCTGTGGGAACGAAGGAAGAATTGATGGCCAGTAACGGACAGCAGGAAAATGTTGGGGATGACGCTCCCACTGGGAGTGGCAGACCAATTGACGTTGGCATTGAAGGAGACAACCACAATACAGAAGCCCGTGACCAGGGTCACAGAGAGAAAGACGTCATCCAGGAAGGCGACACGTCAAAAAGGACAGACCAAGGAAAGTACTACAATGAAGATAACCTCCAGGTATGGAGGGACAGATGCCTACGGAGGGATGAGGAAGTAAAAGAATTGGCGAACAAGTTGGCAGACCTTCAGTCAGTCGTCAACTTCATGATGCAGAATAATGTTATGCAGCCACTATACCCGCTGCAAGATACGCCGATGCCAGCAACCAACGCCCAGAAGGGCGGAAGAAAAACAATCCTCGACGTCCCTCAGCATACCAGGAGCGGAAGGCATTCTCACCGGCCTTCCAGGGAAGTCGAACGAGAAGAACCGAGGCAAGAAGAGTCCCGAAGGACGCACCACATGAAGAATCCAGAGCCCAAAGAACATCAGCATGTTCAAAGGCAAGCACTCTGCTTTGACACAACCCATGGAGAAAGATCCAAACGGGCCCACCACGAGGACGAAAGCTGTGTACCAAAAAGACTAAAATCCATAGACAGCCGAGCTCCAGGAAGGAGCAAAGAAGACCTGAGGGACTACCTCAAAAGGAGGCAGTAGAATGTTGAAGCCGAGGTAAACTCCCCAGTAAAGCCGAAGACAGCCTTCTCGGTGGAACTGGACAAATTCGAACCACCAAAAAGATTCAGTATGCCGAGGTTTCAAATTTATGATGGCAAGTCAAATCCAAACTTTCATGTTGGACTATACTTGAATTCAATGGCGTTATATAGCGGGAACGAGCCGTTGCTCTGCAAAGTATTCCCCTCATCCTTTGGGGAAATTGCATCTGATTGGTTCCATAAATTACCAAAGGGAAGCATAAAGACATGGGAAGGCCTGGCCGAGATGTTTGTGGCCAGGTTCATGACCAACAAGCTGCAACCCTTAAGGGTTGATGCTTTGATGGCTCTAAGAATCACCAAGGAAGAAGGCCTTAGGGCCTATGCGAAGAGGTACTACGAGGTGTTCAACCGAATACCCGAATGCAACCAAGAGGTAGCGGTCGTGTCTTTCAAGAACGGCCTAAAAGATGACTGCCCACTACGGAAGTCTTTGGCAAAAACATTGCCAAAAAGTATGGAAGAACTCATGGCAAGAATTGAGAAGTACGCCAGAGCCGAAGAAGATACATCAGGAAACAAATAGGTAAAGCAAGAAAAGGGCAATGGCTCGCCGAAGCGAGGCCGAGGCAACAATGGGCCGACCAAACAAGAAACAGAGTTGAGAAGTAAACAGGCAGTAACGACGGTATTCCGAATCCCAATCCATAAAGTCCTAGATCAAATTCGAAACCAACCTTATTTCAGGGCTCCGGCAAGAGCACCAGGGGAATTCATGGGAAGGAACGTTGGTAGACGTTGTGCCTACCACAATGAAGAAAGACACCCAACTCAAGGTTGCATAGCCTTGAAAGCACACTTGGAGGACCTGGTGAGACAAGGCCTTCTGAGGGACCTGGTTGATGAAGCCAGGACAAGGGAAGAATAGGCAAGGTTGCCTCAAGCACCAGCAGCGCCGCCTCCCCCAGCACAGCCACCACAAGCAGGAGGACCGAGGGTGGTTAATGTGATCCACTCAAGGGTCAACGAAAACGAAGTCAGAGGGGAGACCCAGAAGGTAAGACATTTACAGCATGTCTACCAAGTTGGGGAGAAGAGACATCGGCCAGAAGAATGCCAAGGGCCGATGATAGCCTTTACTGAAGCCGACCTGGAATTGGTCCAACATCCGCATAATGATGCCTTGGTAGTATCCCTCCAGGTTGGGGAGTGCCAAGTGAAACGCATCCTAATAGATCAAGGCAGCTCCTGTGACATCATGTATGTCAGATGTTACAAGGAGCTGGGCCTTCACCCTGATGACTTAGAACAATCCAGCGGCCCGATGGTCGGTTTTAATGGAACGCCGACATGGCCACTGGGCGCAACAAGCTTGGAAGTACAAGCCGGCACTAAGAAGATCCAGACGGAATTTCTGGTAATTGACACGCCCTCACCATACAACATCATCTTGGGAAGGCCGTGGTTGCATGCAATGGGGGCAGTTCCCTCAACGTTGCATCAACTACTACGGTTCCCAACAGAGCATGGGATTGAAGAAGTCAGAGGAGATCAACTACAAGCAAAAAATTGCTCCATGACAGCAATGAAGTCCACCTGTAGTATACGGGAGCCAAGGAAAGCAGAAGTTGAAGATGAGGACATGGAGGTCCTAGAAGACGTCGGGAAAGAACCAGCCGAAAAGAGCGAAGAGGCGCTAAAAAAAGTTTTCATCCAAGAGGACGATGAAGAGCGCTTCTTTCTTCTTGGCTCAGGCTTAGCTAGGGAAGAAAAAAGAGAACTGGAAGATTTTTTAAGGGCAAACATAGAGGTGTTCGCCTGGACACCTTATGAAATGCCAAGCATTGACCCCGAGGTCACTTGCCACAGACTGAATGTCGACAGATCGGCAAAACCTGTGATTCAACGAGCCAGAAGACCGACGTTAATGCACGTCGAAGTAGTAGAAGAAGAGGTAGACAGACTCCTGGAGGCCAGGGCCATCCGAGAAGTTCAGTACCCAACATGGCTGTCCAACACAGTAGTAGTAAAAAAGAAGAATGGCAAACGGAGGGTTTGTGTAGACTTTACCAGCCTCAACAAAGCTTGCCCCAAAGACAACTTTCCTCTGCCCAAAATTGACCAACTGGTAGACGCTACTTCAGGATATGAAAGGATGAGTTTTTTGGATGCATACAGAGGGTACCACCAGATTGCCATGTACCCTCCAGATGAGGAGAAGACCGCATTCATCACCCCTAAAGGCCTGTACTGTTACAAGGTAATGCCTTTTGGGTTGAAAAACGTAGGAGCAACCTATCAGAGGTTAGTGACAAAGATGTTTAAGCACCTGATTGGCAAAACAGTAGAAGTCTACATCGACGACATGGTCGTGAAGACCAAGGAATCAAAGGGTCATCTTGCCGACCTAAAAGAGGTCTTTGACATACTTAAAAGATATCGGCTCCGACTCAACGCCTCGAAGTGCGCCTTTGGAGTTGGATCAGGTAAATTTTTAGGATATCTGGTAACAAGAAAGGGCATTGAGGCCAGCCCAGACCAAATCAAGGCCATCCTGGACTTACAGAGCCCGACATCGGCAAAGCAAGTTCAAGTGCTTACTGGAAGGGCCGCAGCCTTAAACAGATTCATCAGCAGAAGCTTAGATAAGTGCAGACCCTTCTTCAACCTGGTAAAAAAAACCACAGACTTCCTATGGACAGAAGAATGTGAAGCCGCCTTAACCGACCTAAAAAAGTACTTGACCACAACTCCGGTTCTTTCCAACCCAGTACCAGGGGAGGAACTGTTTTTGTACTTAGCAGTCTCAGAACACGCAGTCAGTGCAGTGCTAATCCGAGAGGAAAAAGGAGAACAAAAGGCTGCTTATTATGTAAGTAAAACTTTGGCCGACGCAGAAACAAGATACCTACCACTGGAAAAATTAATGCTGGCCTTAGTAATGGCTTCAAAGAAGTTGAGTCATTACTTTCAGGCACACAAGATTGTGGTCCTAACAGAGCACCCACTGAAGTCCTTGTTGCAACAAGGAGACTTAACAGGAAGGATAGCAAAATGGGCAGTAACCCTAGGTCAGTTTGACCTGGAGTTTAGGCCGAGACCAGCAATAAAGGGCCAAGTTTTGGTCGACTTCGTCGCAGAACTCACACCTGAAGCCATCGCACATCGGGCTCCGTCGAGCCAAGATGAGCATTGTCCCAACAAGCAAAAAGAATCCCAGCCAAAGACAAAAAAGCAAGAGAAAGAGAAGCTCAGACCCTGCAGCATCTACATCGGCGATTCCTTCAGACTATTCGTCGATGGAAGTTCAAACCGCCAGGGAGCAGGGGCAGGAGTACTGCTGATATCTCCAGATGGAGAAATAGTAGAACAGTCCATCCGTTTGGGGTTCAAAGCCTCCAACAATGAAGCAGAATATGAAGCATTAATTACAGGGCTAAAGCTGGCAGCAGCAGCAGAGTGTAGACACCCCATTTTTTACCGACCTTGAGACTCAGACGTCACCAGTTGAGCATTTGGTGATATTGCATAATGTGCTCGTTCAGAAGTTTCAGAGTCTTGGCTGCGAGCCCCGCCTCCGGATTTCCGAACCCTCTTCTATGCCTTGTCTCGGTTTGTGAACTAGACTCGGTTTTCTCTGTTTCTTTTCCTGAGGGAAGGGAGAGGTCCCGTAGACTATCTCTCAATGCCCGTGGGTTACATTTGGTGGCCGTAGGCCATTGTTCCCATTTCAGAGTCCGGTTTCCAGTTTTCGGGGCCGTCAGGCCGTGTGCCTCGGTTCGGGACCGCTTAACCATCTCCTTTTGCTCCGTTTTTTGGCATACTTCCTATTTGCTCCCTTTTGAGGGACACTGGGGTCTGAGAAACCCACTTCGTGGCCGAACGCCACTTTCGGTGTTTAACGGGCAGTTTCTGGGGCCCCGAACTGCGTGTTTTGGCCCCCGAACATTCGTTTTGCATCGGTTTTCGTTCATTTTTGGCAGGTACCTCTGTTTTATCACCAGGAAGGTCACTGAAGGGTGGGACGCTAGTAATTGTTGCAGCAACCAGTTATCTCTCCTCCGGAGCCTCCCGACGCCCGTTTTTCTGACTTCCGGGCCAATGTTGAACACCCTGGGGTTAGTGTTGCCAACTTTTAACCACATATTTGTGATCTACACACCTGGGAGGACCCTAAAAACCCATGGCCGGCCAGTAATTGTAAAATTACTTTTTTACCCCTCTCTTCTGGGCCAATGTTGAACACCCTGGGGTTAGTGTTGCCAACTTTCAACCACATATTTGTGATCTACACACTTGGGAGGATCCTAAAAGTTTATGGCCGGCCATTAATTTTTCTTTCCATTTTTGCCCCTCCTCTTCAAATGCAATGTTGAACACCCTGGAGTCACTGTTGCCAACCCCAAACCACATATATGTGATCTACACACATGAGAGGACACCAAAAGTTGGTGGGAGGCCAGTAATTTTGCCGAAAAGCCAACTTCTTTTTGGTCAAAAGTGGTTCAGCATGAATCCGGGAAGGAGAAAAAGCTGCGCGGCTTCACCGAAACGGGCGTAACTCTTTGCACAAGAGGAATTAAGATATGAGGCCACCACCATTGGAAAGCTTACTTCCGGGGCTTCATTTTGCACTCAAGAATCTCCTAAGTCCAAGTCCGGGGGGGAGAGATGTGGTTGGTTGAAGTCTGCTTGGACTGAATCTGCGCGGCTTCACGGAAAGGGGCATAACTTTTTCTACAGGAGGAATTTTAATGCAAGGTTTGCGCCATTGGAAAGCTAACTTATGGGGCTTCATCCTAGGGGGTGGCCGGCCACTTTTTCTGGCCGGCCAGCCGTTTTTTTCTTTGATCTAGCCGGCCGGCTATGTTAAGTGGCCGGCCGGCCACCTGGAGCAAAAGTGATAGGCCGGCCTGCTTCTTCAGGTTGAGTGCATTCCAGCTGTGCCTTGGTTTTCTCCCAAAAATATCTACATCCGGGGGGACCCTTTTGGGGGAATTTTGCTCTCCTTTATGCCCCACCTTTACACCCTCCTTTTGGTCCATATAACCAGCTGCCAACATGCATTAGAGAGGTTAGAAAAATTCTCCTTCAAGCCTCCATACACAACTCCATCTCCATCCTTCTCAATTCCTTGAAAAACCCTAAGTCCCTAACCATCATTCCTTCTACACCACCAAGCTCTACCACCACCACCTCATTTCCAGCAACAAGGAAGGTTTTTTAAAGGTCAAAGAAGCTGCAAATTCATCCAAGAAGCAACAAAAGTTTGAGTCTTCAAGGGTAAGTAATGCTTTTACCCTTTTGACCCTTTTTCTTGATCTATTTGTAAGCCTCACTTGCTTTTTGTTTCAAGCTCCGGCCCTAACTGAAAAGGGCCCTCTTTTGAGCTCATCTTCACTTTTCATTAAGGCCTCAACCCTGTTTGAGCCCTCCATGACACACTTGCTTCATTGATCCTCTTGTATGTCATAATTTTGCATGCTATTTTTGACCCATGAGCAATTTATTTTCGAGCATGTTTTAAACTGATATTAGGCTTATTTTGAGCCCCTCTTCAACATTGAAGAAGGGCTCAACACCATTTGGGGTTTCCATGTTGTACCTACCTTTATACTCCTCTTTTCTTCCCCATTCTTGCATGTTTAGTTAGCCTACCATGCTTTTGTTTTTGGCCATTTTACAGTTCTGAAAAAGTTCTTATTTTGGTCCATACTTCATGTTTCATTTAGGTCCTTTCATGGTTTGGGGCTTCCATAGGTCACTTCATGTTATATCCCTCTTTCATTCCCCATTCTTGCATGTTTAGTTAGCCTACCATGCTTTTGTTTTTGGCCATTTTACAGTTCTAGAAAAGTGCTTATTTTGGTCCATTCTACATGTTTTATTAAGGGTCTTTGGCAGTTTGGTGATTATTTTGTATACCTCATGTCATAGCCACTTTTGAGCCTTATTTTGCATCACATTTCTATCATGTTTGTATACTGATTTTGAGGCTGACATATACTGTAAATATTCATATTTCTGGTCCCTCTTCAGTGTTGTAGAAGGAAATTTTTCAGTTTGGATTTTTCTTATATCACTTGCTTCATTACCCCTCTCTTGGCCTCTATTCTTGCATGCCATTTTTGCCATACCTATGCTTGCGGTTTGGCCATGTTTATAACTGTGAAAGTGCCTTTTCTGGGACTGTCTAGCTTCTGTATTTTCATTTCATGTCCATATTGTGCATGTTTGGCATAGCTATAGGCCATTTCGGGTGCCTATTGTTGCATTTCGGGACAATTCCATGCATTTGGTATCATTTCCCTTTATTTCGGGACTGTTTTCCCCCATATTTTACTGCTGAAATTCCATTAGAATGATTGCATATCATGTTTTCATGTCATTGCATCGCATTCTGCCATTGCCTCGGTTTGCGTGCCCGTGTGCACGCATTTCGAGGCACCTCATTTTTATCCGCCGGCGTCCTATGTGAGTGTGGCTGAGGCTCACTCATGTTGGTATAAGTCCATATCATGTTTTCATGTCATTTCATTGCATTCTGCCATCGCCTCGGTTTGCGTGCCCGCGTGCACGCATTTCGAGGCACCTCATTTTTATCCGCCGGCATCCCATGTGAGTGTGGCTGAGGCTCACTCATGTTGGTATAAGTCCATATCATGTTTTCATGTCATTCCATCACATTCCGTCATTGCCTCGGTTTGCGTGCCCGCGTGCACGTATTTCGAGACATATATCATCGCCTCGGTTTGCGTGCCCGCGTGCACGTATTTCAAGACACATATCATCGCCTCGATTTGTGTGCCCGTGTGCACGTATTTCGAGACACATATCATTGCCTCGATTTGCGTGCCCGCGTGCACGTATTTCGAGACACATATCATCACCTCGGTTTGCGTGCCCGCGTGCATGCATTTCGAGACATGTCATTTTCTCGGTTTGCGTGCCCGCGTGCACGTATTTTGAGGCATCTCATTTTCCATAGCATCGTGTATGTTAGGATTGTATCTTAGTCGCGTTTCATCCATATCATGCATATTGCATCATGTCCGGAATAGGAGTTAGCCCGGGCACGGGAAACGAGGTACATTTCGTACTCCGAGTGACGGAATGTGTCTCAATTTCCCAGTCGCCGACACTCCGGATTATCCATGATGGAGTTAGGTTTTAGCTGTAGTTTCATGTGCATTCATCCTATATTGAGTTGTGCATTTCGATTCCTCGGCCATCATGCCTCGGTATGCGTGATTGGTGGCACGAGGATCGAGACATGCATATATCTGTGCAAATGCATTGCTATGCCCCTTTCCTGCTCTCTGTTGCAGCAAAACGCAGAGTCAGCAACTTTTTGGGACTTGGCACGCATTTTAAGAACAGGTGTAAACAGAGGCTAATTGGGGCATTCCGGTGGATTTCCGCGCAAGACAATCCGGACATGCATCATCCATCAGAAGCAAGGCAGTCCCTGGCTTGCATGCCAGTTTATTTGCTTTCTTAGTTAATTAATTAGGATTCTGTAATATTTCGGACTGTAATATTCTTTTATTCGGGACTGTAATATTTGGACTGTATTATTTATTCGGACCCTCTCTACGAGGGCACAACTGTAATAAGTGTGCGTGAGTGTGTTGTATGTCTTCCAACCCCACGTCTTTCCCCCTTTTATTTATCCGCTTATGATGGTTAGATTAGGGCATGTTTCAATTAGCATACAGCATGACAGCATGTTTGCATTCATTCATCTGCCTTGCATGCACCGGGCTCGGCGCATCATACTAACTGCATTGTACTTTCAATTTCAAAGTTGAATACATGATAGTTGTAACATTTCATATGCCATCTTAGAATAGCCGAGCCTGCTATAAATTGCATTTTGCATGTGTTGCATTAGGCATTTCTGTATAGTTAGGATCATGCATGATTTCTAATGAATTCCTATTTTGGCTTGGAGTACTTGGTAAGCTTTATGCTTTAGCATCCTTGCATGCGTGTGAGTGACTGCCATGAATAGCATGCTTACCATGAGGCTATGTGCTTATCTGATATAACTGCCTGAATGCCTGTGGGTGAAGGTTGGGTTATCTGAATTGGAATAAATTATCAAATGTTTCAAGCCTACCTGCGGGTAGCAAACCATTTTCAAAAACAAGCATGAAATGTTTTGTTCCAATCTGGGCGACCCGGTCTATACTTATATGCTGTGGGCATCACATAGTAACCTAGGCTAATAACCGGAATAAGAACTCACAATGTTTTCAAAAATTGATATCATGGTTAGTAGAGGCCGGTCTATGACCGGGCGAGCGGGGGTGCTCACGAAGTGACCTTCCCCAATCGTACCCAAGTTCCCGAGCCGAGGCAACTTTGGTGATGACGGACACGTGGCCTTTTGGCACCGAGTCAGGGTTTCCTAAATTTCCCAAAATAAAATATTTAGGTGGCGACTCTGTATCTGGCAAAGCAGTCCATGTTTGGCACTACTTTTTCAAAAATCAGTTTCTCAAAATGATTTGCCGGATTTGGACTCTTTGGTTCAGACTTAGAACCGTGACTGACAAGAAAGTCGAGTCCGAGCTGTAGCGAGGTCCCCCACGGGCTTGTTACACAGAGGCAGATAAGGTAATTGTATTTTGTGATTCACAACTCATTGTTAACCAGTCAACAGGAGAATTTGCAGCCAGAGACGAAAGAATGTCGGCATATGCAAAGGAAGTCATCAGATTGGCAGCCCTATTTCAGAACTGCAGATTACTCCAGGTTAGCCGAGATGACAACACCCACGCCGACGCGTTGGCTAACCTGGCCAGTTCAATTCAAACTGGAAGAACAAGGACAATTATGATCGACTACATGTCGGCCCCGAGCATAGATAAACAGAGCACCGAACAAGAAGCAATGTGCGTGGACTTGGGACCAAGCTGGATGGATGCAATCATTGCATTTCTAAAAGAGGGGAAGCTGCCAGAAAACCATAAGGAAGCACATAAAATCAGACTGAAGTCGGCCAGATTCAGTCTAACAGCAGAAGGCCATCTCTACAGAAGGTCCTTCACTGGGCCGCTTTTAAGGTGCGTACACCCTTTGCAGGTTGAAGATTTTCTTTACGAAATTCATGAAGGAATTTGTGGAAGCCATGCTGGGGGCAGATCATTAGCCCACAGGGCCATTACCCAGGGGTATTGGTGGCCCTACATGCAAAAGGATGCCGAAGCCTATGTGAAGAAGTGTGAACAATGCCAAAGGTTTGCACCTTTAATACATCAGCTAGCTGCCGACCTAAACCTAGTATCCAGCCCTTGGCCATTTGCCCAATGGGGGATGGATCTGGTTGGACAACTTCCCCAGGCAACTGGGCAAAGAAAATATTTGCTGGTAGCGATAGACTACTTTACAAAATGGATAGAGGCAGAACCTCTTGCCAAAATCCGAGATGTGGACGTCAAGAATTTTATATGGAGAAACATTATCACCAGATTTGGGATTCCAAGAGCAATAGTTGTCGACAACGGAACACAGTTTGACAGCAAACTCATCAAGAACTTTTGTGCAAAATTCAAGATCAAGAATTATTTCTCAACACCAAGTTTTCCTCAAAGCAATGGGCAAGCAGAGGCATCCAACAAAGTAATTCTGGATGGAATAAAGAAAAGGCTGCAGGCAGCAAAAGGAAAGTGGGTAGACGAATTGCCCAACGTACTTTGGGCATATCGGACTACGCCGAGAAGATCAACAGGAGAATCCCCCTTTGCCATGGCTTATGGCACAGAAGCAGTCATCCCATTGGAGATCGGCATCCCAGGGATCAGAACCCAGGGAGTAGAGAATGACACCAATGACGTACTCTTAGCCCGAAATCTGGATTTATTGGAAGAACGAAGAGAGAAAGCTGCAATTCAGCTTGCAGTATACCAGCAACAGCTTGCCAGAGCTTACAACAAGAAGGTCAATCCAAGAGATTTTCAAGTCGGCGACCTAGTCCTGAGAAAAGTCGTCGGGAACAAGAAGGATCCCAGGGAAGGCAAGCTTGGCCCAAACTGGGAAGGACCCTACAGAATTACTTCAGTATTAGGCAATGGAGCTTATCGGCTTGAGGACAATAAGGGCAAAGCATTGCCCAGACCTTGGAATACTTGTAATTTGAAATTTTTCTATCATTAGATGTACATCATTTTTTGGCCGATATCATCAATAAAGTCTTTTCAGAATTCTTTCAACACATATGATTGAGAAAGTTATGCATTGATGTTTATTGAAGACATAATTAATGTGAACCCAAGTCAAACTCAGGTTCACATTGGGGGCAAAGAAAAGGCAGAGATTATTCTTTAATTCACTTGTTGAAATTTGTAGCAATTTACAAGTTGGAATTAAGCTGATTCCTTATCTTCACTTGTTGAAATTTGTAGCAATTTACAAGTTGAAGTTAAACCGAGATTATTCCTTAATTCACTTGTTGAAATTTGTAGCAATTTACAAGTTGGAATTAAGCTGATTCCTTATCTTCACTTGTTGAAATTTGTAGCAATTTACAAGTTGAAGTTAAGCCGAGATTATTTCTTAATTCACTTGTTGAAATTTGTAGCAATTTACAAGTTGGAATTAAGCTGATTCCTTATCTTCACTTGTTGAAATTTGTAGCAATTTACAAGTTGAAGTTAAGCTGAGATTATTCCTTAATTCACTTGTTGAAATTTGTAGCAATTTACAAGTTGGAATTAAGCTGATTCCTTATCTTCACTTGTTGAAATTTGTAGCAATTTACAAGTTGAAGTTAAGCTGAGATTATTCCTTAATTCACTTGTTGAAATTTGTAGCAATTTACAAGTTGGAATTAAACTGATTCCTTATCTTCACTTATTGAAATTTGTAGCAATTTACAAGTTGAAATTAAGCCGAGATTATTCCTTAATTCACTTGTTGAAATTTGTAGCAATTTACAAGTTGAAGTTAAGCCGAGGTTATTACTTAAGTTCTCATAGCAATATATGGGTTGCTTAAACCTAAGGAAGATGCTTAACACTTGTTGAAATTTGTAGCAATTTACAAGTTTATGTTAAGCCGACATATGATCACCCACTGAGGTATACAGAAATTTACAGGTTGAAGTAAAGGCTAAGTATATTGTTTACTACTTGTTGAAATTTGTAGCAATTTACAAGTATGATAGACCGAGATCATTGTTTAATACTTATTGAAACTTGAGAAGAAGCTTGCAAAGTTTACATTGAGTAGTATATGCTTTATACTTGTTAAAATTTATGCAAGGTTTGCAGGTCAGTATCTTGCCGAAGTAAAAGTTTCGTAGTTATACCCGAGGTATGTAACCCCGAGAAGATTGCACAAAGGAAGCAAAATGGAAAAGCATGCAAAAATTTCTAAGTATAGGATTACGCAGAAGCAATCAACAGAACATCACAAGATTAAAAAACATCTATAGAAAGAGCAGTTGCAGTTACATAGAGAAAAAGCTACGTCGGCCATAAGAAGGAGTTTTTCATTGTCCAGAAATTAAAAGAGAGTACAAATTGCAAAGTGCAGAAAAAGAAGAAAAAAGTTCAAAAGACATTTTTCAAGACTCTTCGGTGTTAGCCGCTGCAGGGACTGGGACCTCGGACGATTCTGGTGGAACCTCCTCGGCAACCTTTTCTGCTTCAATCTCAGCATCAATCTCAGCCAGCGTATTGTCTAGATTTCTTTCAGCCAAAAGAAGGTCGGACGATAGTTGCCCGATGGCAATTTCCTTGGGTGCCCCCCCAACCTCATCACCCTCCTCATCCAAGGTTAAATCCATCACTTGCTCAGCAGGAGGAGGGGACTTAGCTTCAGCAGCATCCTTGGGTTTTCTCACCAAGGGCTCATCATCATTTTTTCCTTCATCCTCATCTTCGGCATCAGCCTCAGTCTCTGATTCAACCTGACTTGGAGGAGGAAATGGTAAAGGAATGGCATCGGCCTTACGAAAGGGCGAGTCAACAGGAAGATCAAGTTTTTTAATCAGGGACATCCAACCAAGGGAAAATCCCCTGTTGCATGCCTGCCTGACTTGAAGTTTATAATCCTCTGCGACGTCGGCCATACCCTGGGCATAGGCCTTTTCATCGGCCTCTTTGACTTCGGCCTCTTTGGTGGCCAGAGCTTGCTGGAGCTCTTTCTCCGCTTGGGCCTTCTTAGCCTCGGCCTCTCTTTTCTCAGCCTCAGCAACTTTTTTAACGGCCTCAGCGGATTCGGCCTTCTCAAGAGCTAAAGTTTGGGCCTTAGTAGCCGCCTCGGCCTGATCTTCCAATTTTTTCATCCTTGATTCAAGAGATTTGATCTCCTTCTTCATGGAAGATGCTTCCCTCTTCATATCAACCAATCTTTGCCGGTTTTCAAAAGATTGCATTGAAAATGAATGGGCGTGCTGAATGGCCTAAGGAAAAACAGAAGTGTTAGAAAATATTCTCAGTAAGAAACAGAAGGAAAAATCGCAAGTGCAAACAGGAACACTTACTTGAACGGAGTGTTGGAGCATGAGAGCGTAATTCTCATACTCGCTGAGCTCAGCATTTCGTTCCAAATCGTTTGGAAGGAGAAGAGCAGTGCTGAGGGCGACACCAACGTTAATATCGTCGGCACTTTCACTAGCCATAATAGGCCTATCCTCCAGGGTTAGATCAGGGGCCCATGGAATGTCGGGCTTCTTGGACGCCGAGGTCGTCGCAGACGATGACCTTGGCCTCTTTGATTGTGTGGACCCCGAGGGTTGGGTTCCAGCAGACCTCTTGGTGGAAGTAGAGGTTGATTTTTTGCTTTCTGCCAGCTGGGAGATAGGCAAAGCATCCTCAACCTCGGCGTCAGTAACCTTGGGCTTGGGCTGAGCCTTTTTTACTCTCTTTGGCTTTGGTGGGGGCATCGTATGTGATGGTTCAGCATCAGCGTCGGTTGGAAGGTCGGCAAGAAGATCTTGAACGACAGGCCTTGGACGAACCATCTCGGCAGTCTTTACAAGTCTTCGTCGACGTTTACGTTCTGGATTTGGTATTAAGTAGGGGGCTGAAGTGGATGGAAGATCGGCTGGGTCAGAGGTGGATCCTTGATCTGTTCGGGATGAAGACGCAGTTACAGTTGTGGCAGTAGGAGGAGAAAGACTCTTTTTCTTCCTTTTCGGGACGTTGGGTAAAGTGGATTTATATGTCGGAATGAAGTTCAGCAACAGGGGAGCCTTACGCTTATGGATTGGAAGACCAAGAAGCTTCTTTAAATCTTGACCAGGGAAGAAGGATTGACGGAAGTTCTTTGGTGGTTGATGAAGATCTGCAGGACAAGCAAACAGACATTAGAAACAGACAAATTTTAAAGACTTAAATAAAAACAACTAAGCATTGGCACTGGGCTCTTACCCTTGCCCTCTGTAATTGTTCGAGGAAGAGGGTAGAGGTGGACATCTTCATCTGGGCCAAATTCCCAATTTCCCGAAGCAATAAGAAAGTTATCCCCAGCCCCCTTGTTGGAGTCTGGGAGGTCGGCTACAATTTTGAACTCAGTAGACCTCGGCTTAAGGTAATAAACAAAGCCCCTATCTTTCAGGTTAAGGGGGCACATTGTATAACAGTACTGAAGGTCGGCCAGGGTGATCCTAAGATTCTCCTGCCTAGCTAAAGCTATAATACCGTTAATCACCCTGTAGGAGTTGATAGTAAGTTGCATGGGGTTCAGCCTGTAGAAATGAAGAACTTCGCGAAACAAGGGATCAAGTGGAAGCCGGAGTCCACATTCGGTGAAAGCTACTATAGGAAAGGGCATCGTATGGTCTGTGGGCATAATGGTATCATTATCCCCAGCTAGCTTAAGATGAACATCGGCTGGGATAGAGAATTCCTGCCTAAAGTATTCGAGTTTTGTTGGGGTATTTACCCTATGCCTCCACATACCCATTACGTCGGCCTAAACAAAAAGGAGTGTGTTTCAGAAGATGGGCGTTTTAGAAGGATTGCAAAAGCCTCGCCAAAGGCCTAGGAAAGGACTGATAAGGCTTGTTTCAGTTTTCCCTAAAACCTAAAGGTTCTACACACAAATCCCAAGCCTAAGAACTATAAAGATCAAGATCGAAGGCACAGATCTGGGACAGATACGAAAAACAGAAAACAGAGACATAGTTTCAGATTCAAGAACAGAGGTATAGTTCTCAGAAACAAAAGAAGTACAAAAAAAAAAAAATCAAATCAAGAACAGTGGCAAGAAAAGTGGTGAAATAGTGCAAGTGTTCAAGACGAAGCCACGATTCAAGATACAAATAAATCCAAGGCTTTGGACAAAAGCGATAATAGCGACAGGCAAACGAAAGCACATAAAGAGAGCTAAGAGTGAAAGGAGCAGAATCTTACCAGAACAAATGAAGCCGGGGCAATATTCGCCGAGATCAAAAATCGGTTGTGACAGCAAAGAAAGCTTCGCAAGAATGGAAGATTAAAGACAGTTTCAGAAGATTAAAGCAATGACAGATTCGAAGAAAAAAGAGCTTTCGAAGAGAGAGAGAGCAAGAAATCAGAATGAAGAAAGTGAAGAAAGAAAGAGGCAAGGAAAAGTTTTGTCAAAAACGTGAAACGACGGCAAAAATAGGGCATTTATTACGCCTAGAGCAACGCACGCGTCAGACGGCGCAGACGAATGACAGACAGCTTTTAGGCGCGTCACAGACACGCTCCAATGAAGACAAAACACGTGAAAGGAACGGTTAGATATGCATGACAGCTCATGCGCGTGGGAAAGTACGTTCGAAACCTTGTTCTCCGAAGAGAACACGTCGGCTGGAAGTGGATTATCTCGGCTAAACAGTTTTTGAGCCATTACTCAGAAAAGGAATATCGAAATATCGGTACAGGTTCCATCACCTCAGAGTGCCGAGGTAATAGAACCTAGGGGGCAGTTGTGGGGATATATTTTCTGAATACCAACACGTGGCATAGTGACACTGACGTGTCAGCCGAGGTGCCACGTGTCGTGGTAGTTAGGCAGAGATGATCTCGAAGAAGCCGAGGTTATCTCCGAAGATATCGGAATCCGAGATAAGCGAATAAAGGACAAGAGTCCTAAGACAAAGAGGGGACTTAACCAAGATAAGGATAAAGCTCTTAGGGAGTTTATCTTTATCTCTTAAAGAGTCCAAAGTAAGCACTAAATTGGAGTTCATAGAAGTCATACTTCTAGTAGGACTTGGATTGAGTATATTATAAAAGAGAGGCACCCCCGTGGGTCTAAGGTATGCAATTTATGTTTTGAATATTAAGTTTTGCACTTGATTATCTTTGAGAGATATACTGACTTGATCGTCGGAGTGCCCCCAGGTGGAAGAACCACCGCCGGAGCCTTTTCTTTCTATTACAGGTTACTGAAGCCATCTATTCTGCCTGTGCTCTCCAGCTGGTTACTAAGCAGGCAGTGTGGTCAGATTTTCACCCACACACTATAGCACAATCGGACTACTATCCCCTCCCCAAGGGCAAAGAAATTTTGGGTTTAATTAGGATTGAAGCTACTAAAATTGAAACATTAGTTTTATCTCGAGTCAAGATCTTGGACACATCAAATAAAAGTAGATTTCAGATTCATTTGCAAGTTATTATGAAACAAGTGATAAATATATAATTTTATTGTATAAAAATTATACTGTTGGGTCGTTTGGTAATGACTTTTTTAGTTATTTTTTGACTTTTTTGACTTTTTTAGCCTGAGACTTTTTTGGTTGTTTGGTTTTCTTGTTTGGATTTTTTTGGTTTTTTGGCTTTGGAATGACAATTTTTTTTTTTTTTTTTTTTTTGTGATTTTTGGCTTTTTGACCTTTTTAACATTTTTTTTTGTCTTTTTGTGATTTTTTAAGCCTAGAAAGAAAACCAAACGAGCACTAAATATAATTTTTTAGGTGAGTGAACATAATTATTTGTGTACTTGTTGACTTGTTTTTCTCACGCAGGAAAATATCATAAACGTGAGCGTGCTAGTAAGAATTGAAAAATCCTTATAGATTAAATTCAAGTCAATTATCAAGCGACTGTGTTGATGGTTGTTTTGTCTCAATGAAGAAGATTTCAAAATTGCCAAGTGTAGAGAAAAAAAATTGAAAGAAGAAGAAAGGGGACGGAGAAAGATGATTGAGTAAACAATCGGGGTGATTGAGTGAACAATCAAACTAGCCATTAATTTACCTCCACTCCTATACTTTGAAAAGTAAGTGCATAAAATAAAATACAGAAAATTTACCTCTACTTCTATGCTTCGAAAATGAAGTGTATAAAATAAAGTGCAGAAAATAAAGTGCAGGAAATATAAATGACTAGAAAAATAAAAATCAATTGTCTTTGATTTTTTAGACTAAATAAAAAAAAATATTTTTGATTTGAATTCTAGGCCCTTACAATGTAGCCATGAATGACTATTTATAAGCAAATATTTGTAAGAAAAAACTACCTAATAACTACCACATTCTTCCATTTCTCACACTTCACACTCCATGATCTTCCACTTCATCTTTATGTCTCCATAACTTCCTTTAACATCTAATTCATGCTCCATACTCCTCCACATTCTCCATCATCTTTTCATATGTGTTCAATGATTCATAACTTCTTATAAACTCCAAATGAGTAGGAGGTGCCACATGTCTTGCAATTTATCAATAATAATAACAAATTATTTATTTATGGTGCCAACATTACCCCCGCAACTCTTTCAGAATGAGGAATCTCGAATTCATGAAGAGTTGTACATAAATTTAGCAATTAATTAATGTATTCAAAGGAAGACATGCATTTGAAGGTTCTTTTATCATACAACATGATTCAATTTTGTTAAAAAGAACCAGAACCTTGCTCCGAAGGTGCTCATAGCATATTTTAGAAGTTTTCAAAGCTTCAAATGCATAATAACTATCTGCTTGGTGAGTTTATAAAGCTTCAAACATAATTAAAATAATTTCACATGCTTTGAATTTTAATGTGTATTTCAAAATTGGATTATTTTACATGTGTTTGAAATGGTGAATTCTTAACAAAATATAACCAATTTGATTTAGTCACAATGCATGCTAATGTTATTTTCTTTGAGCCATTAGTAATAGTTGGCCCTTTTATGCTTTACTTTGAGACCTTCGATATATCATGAGACTATGAAAAATTTAAGACCTTCGAAGCATGATTCTTCAGACCTTAACAATATATTTTCACTTCCGATTGCACTATTTCGAATTGTTTCAAAGTGACTGTTGGCTATATATTTTGTAAAAGCCAATCCCAGCTTGACACGTGACACGAAAGCAATGTGGGGATTTAGGGGCCCCGTTTGGTAGAGCTGTGGAAAAGTGATTATAACTTATAGTCTAACAGCTTATAAGTTATAGCTGTGAATATAAGTTAATTTTGACTTATAAATTAAGCTTCTCCTCTCCCACTCAAAGAATAAGTTGATTTTTGACTTACAAAAAGGTATAAGCAGTATTGTTAAGCTGAACCAAACACATCAAAATAGCTTAAATTAAGCTAAAAGCTGAAATAAGTTGGAAATAAGCCCTACCAAACACGGCCAGGGTAAGTTTCTAATCAAAGACAGAAATGTGGCAACTCATATTGGTAGTAGTGGATCTGCGTAGGATTGGAACAGTTGAAAGGCTCGAGGTAACGTGTCTTAACGGTTAATTACAATTTAAATTCAAATCCATGAGGAAAGCCTAACTGCAAGAATGACGTAGTGGGGTTAATATTGAGAGAACATGATCAACAATCGTGGGAACATATTTCGACGGTTGAAGGCCCACTTTGACGGTTGCTATGGAAAAGTATAAATAAAAGAGAAGGCCCCAGAATGAAGGACACAGACTTAGATCTAGAAACCAGTTTATTTACTTCATATTTCTTTCCAGTTTTACATTTCCATTTCTTTACATTTTAGCATTTCAATTCCTGTACTGTACTTCATTTCTTAGGAGTAGTCTCAAGTAGTCGTTGCTGTAAACCTTTTCATGGTTGGGTCATTTCATTGTAAGTTCTTATTTACTCAATGAAATTCAGTTTCTGAATTGTTCTGTACTTGTTATTTCTTATAAATTGCTTCTAAAACAAGCCACCAGTAAAAGTCCTCTTCATTAAGGCTGAAAGAACTTCAACACAAGCATCTGATAATTAGTTTGTAATTAAATTTCTATAAAGACTGTTTGATCCTTGCTGGCATGCTCCAAATTACATTATTAACCTTCGAAAGCTAAAAAAGCCAACATATATTTTTTGGCACGCCTGGTAGGACTATTAAAATGGCTAGACGTAGAGCAAGATGAGAAAATGAACACTTGGAAGAGGATGTGGAAGGAGAGGCAGAAATACCAAACCTAGAGGACAATGTGATAGATGCACCTATCCTATCAAATCCTCCACAAATGGTCGAACAGATTAGCACTTCAGAATATACAACACATGTCCAAAACACTGGACAGGGCCATGAGACTGGACCTTCGAATGTCCCTTCTACCCACCCAATGAATCCATGGGAAGGTTAAGTAAATGATATGATGCAACAATTAATGTATACAATGGAAAGATGGGCAAAATCTTTTTTGGATCGAGTAAGCTCCCATCAACCAATGATCGCACGACAAGCTAAAGAAAACATGAATCCCTTCAGATTGGCTCGAGATAAACAACCTATGCAAAATAACAAACTAATGGTCAGACTAGCAATCAGAGTCATGAGAGGTTATCACCTGTGCCTCAATTATGGTACGAAACTCCTTCGAGACCATTAGCAAACCAAACTGTACCATTGCCCCCAAGCGAAACCATATAAATTGGTAGATCTGGGCCAGCCTAAGGTAATGGCATGAGGGCATTTCCAAATCCTATACCATAATTATATATCTGCCATCATGCAAGAGAATTTGAATAAGTGTCCGAGTGTTCGAACCATAATGTATGAGAAATGGTAAGTAAACACCATAATTACATATCTGCCATCATGCAAAAGGGTCCGAATAAGTGTCTGAGTGTTCGAACCCTAATGCATTAGAAATGGTAAGTAAACACGATAATTATATATCAGCCATCATTGAAGAGGGTCCGAATAAGTGTCTTAGTGTTCGAACCCTAATACATGAGAAATGATAAGTAAACACCATAATTTTATATCTGTCATTATGCAAGAGGGGCCGAATATGTGTCCGAGTGTTGGAACCCTATTGCAAGAGAAATGGTAAGTAAACACAATAATTACATATCTGCCATTATGCAAGAGAATCCAAACAAGTGTCCGAATGTTCGAACCCTAATGCATGATAAATGGTAAGGAAACACAAAAATTACATGTCTGCCACCATGCAAAAGGGTTCGAATAAGTGTCCGAGTGCTCAAATACTAATGCATGAGAAATGGTAAGTAAACACCATAATTACATATCTGCCATTATGCAAGAGGACCCGAATAAGTGTCTGAGTGTTCGAACCCGAATGCCTGAAAATTGTAAGTAAACACCATAATTACATATCTGCCATCATGCAAGAGAATCCAAACAAATGTCCGAGTGTTCGAACCATAATGCATGAGAAATGATAAATAAACACCATAATTACATATCTGCCATCATGCAAGAGGGTCTGAATAAGTGTTCGAGTGTTCGAACTCTAATGCATGAGAAATGGTAAGTAAACACGATAATTATATATCTGTCATTATTGAAGAGGGTTCGAATAAATGTCCAAGTGTTCGAACCCTAATGCATGAGAAATGGTAAGTAAACAGCATAATTACATATATTCCATTATGCAAGAGGGTCAGAATATGTGTCAGAGTGTTCGAACCCTAATGCATGAGAAATGGTAAGTAAACACAATAATTATATATTTGCCATCATTGAAGAGGGTATGAATAAGTGTCCGAGTGTTCGAACCCTAATGCATGAGAAATGGTAAGTAAACACAATAATTATATATTTGCCATCATTGAAGAGGGTATGAATAAGTGTCCGAGTGTTCGAACCCTAATGCATGAGAAATGGTAAGTAAACACCATAATTACATATTTGGCATCATGAAAGAGAATTCGAATGAGTGTTTGAGTGTTCGAACGATAATGCATGAGAAATGGTAAGTAAACACTATAATTACATATCTGCCATCATGCAAGAGAGTCTAAATAAGTGTTCGAGTGTTCGGACCCTAATGCATGAGAAATGGTAAGTAAACACCATTAGGGGTGAGCAGCGGATATTCTGATCCGCCAAAACCGACCAAACCGAACCGATCTGCCGCATTTTGGACGGATACGTGATGACGAGCGGACGGTTACCGATTGATTTTTTTCAATCTGCCAATCTGGCGCACAGATGGCGGATTTGAGATTCCTTTGGCCGCAACCGAACCGCTAAACCGCAAGCACTCCTAGTAATTTATAAGACTTTGTGTTTTCAGTTTGTTTAAATATTCTGTTTGTGTTTTCAATTAAAAAAGAGTTTAAATATTTTGTTGAAAAAAAGTTTTCAACTTGAATATCTTTTTTGAATTGAAAAAAATAAACGTATTATTTATCTATATTTTTTGGTTTTTAAATCTATTCTAAAATTAATAAATAGAAAATATGATATATGCTGGTTGATTTTTATTTTCAAAAACAGATATAGATGTAACAATACAGAGACATACAATCTCTACTGCTACTCTGCTTATGGTTTTGGTGGTTTGAATTGTTTTTATATTTTAAGAACCACAGATTGTAATACTTTATGTGGATGAGGCATGTTGTGATTGTGATATTCTAAAGTTTCAAACTTTCTTACTTTGGATGAGGCATGTAGTGATTGTAATATTTTTTTTAAGTCATTGACTATAATACTTTTTTTTTTTTTTTGAGGAAGTGCACAAGTTGAGTTATGTTGAAAATTTATAAAATTTTAAACCGCCAAACCGATTTGCATCCATCTGCCAAACCGCCAATCCGCTCAATCCACATCCATCGGATTGGCGGACGGATGCGGATTGATTTTCTCCAATCCGCCAATCTAGCGGACGGATGACGGATTGGAGGTTCCGTGGCCGCAACCGACCCGCGCCCACCCCTAAACACCATAATTACATATCTGCCATCATGCAAGAGGGTCCGAATAAATGTCCGAGTGTTCGAACCCTAATGCTGGAGAAATGGTAAGTAAACACGATAATTACATACCTGCCATCATGCAAGAGAATCTGAATAAGTGTCCAAGTGTTCGAACCATAATGCATGAGAAATGGTAAGTAAACACCATAATTACATATCTGTCATCAAGCAAGAGGGTCCGAATAAATGTCCGAGTGTTCGAACCATAATGCAAGAGAAATGGTAAGTTAACACCATAATTACATATCTGCCGTTATGCAAGAGAATCCGAATAAGTGTTCGAGTGTTTGAACCCTAATGTATGATAAATGGTAAGTAAACAACATAATTACATATTTGCCACTATGCAAGAGAATCCGAATAAGAGTCTGAGTGTTCGAACCCCAATGCATGAGAAACGGTAAATAAACACAATAATTACATATCTGCCATTATGCAAGAGGGTCCGAATAAGTGTCCAAGTGTTTGAGCCCCAATGCATGAGAAATGGTAAGTAGATACCATAATTACATATCAGCCATCATGCAAGAGAATTCGAATAAGTGTCCGAGTGCTCGAATCCTAATGCATAAGAAATGGTAAGTAAGCACCATAGTTACATATTTGCCACCATGCAAGAGGGTCTGATTAAGGGTCTGAGTGTTCGAACCATAATGTATAAGAAATGGTAAGTAAACACCATAATTACATTTCTGCCATCATACAAGAGAATCCAAATAAGAGTCCGAGTGTTCGAACCATAATGCATGAGAAATGGTAGGTAAATACCATAATTACATATCTGTCATCATGCAAGAGGGTCCGAATAAGTGTCTGAGCGTTCTAACCCTAATGCATTAGAAATGGTAAGTAAACACGATAATTATATATCTGCCATCATTGAAGAGGGTCTGAATAGGTGTCTGAGTGTTCGAACCATAATGCATGAGAAATGGTAAGTAAACACCATAATTACATATCTGTCATCATGTAAGAGGGTCTGAATAAGTGTCCGAGTGTTCGAACCGTAATGCAAGAGAAATGGTAAGTAAACACGATATTTACATATCTTCCATTATGCAAGAGAATCCGAATAAGTGTTCGAGTGTTCGAACCCTAATGCATGAGAATTAGTAAGTAAACCACATAGTTACATATTTGCCACCATGCAAGAGGGTCCGAATAAGTGTCCGAGTGCTCGAACCCAGATGCATGAGAAATGGTAAGTAAACACCATAATTACATATCTACCATCATGCAAGAGGGTCCGAATAAGTGTCCGAGTGTTCGAACCGTAATGCATGAAAATGGTAAGTAAACGCCATAATTACATATTTGCCCTTATGCAAGAGAATCTGAACAAGTGTCCGAGTGTTCGAACCATAATGCATAAGAAATGGTAACGAAACACCATAATTACATATCTACCATCATGCAAGAGGGTCCGAATATGTGTCTGAGTGTTTGAACCCTAATGAATGAGAAATAGTAAGTAAACACGATAATTATATATCTGTCATCATTGAAAACATGCCTGGCACAAGGGGTTTCATCAACCCTGTGTTTGTTTGAAAACATGAATTCCTAGTGTCAGTAAACATGGTATATATACTGCCACAGGAGTTTCAGGCTGAAGAAGGAAACCAAGAAGGTCAGGAAGGTGACCCCATTCCGATTTCTAGTGAACATTCATAGGCCAACATGATTCAAGATGAGTCTGAAGTAGCCACACCAATGGAAATTGAAGAAGAGTGTGAGGATGTGAGTATTAACCTCTCGTATCCCTTCGAGTACCCTACAACATCTATGACTTAGCACGTTAAGCCCTTGTATATCAAGACTTACTTCGATGGGATACAAATGAATAGGGTGTTAGTGGATAATGGGGCAGCAGTGAACCTGCTTCTGAAGTCCTCCTTATAGGAAAAAGAAATCCTAGATTAATCTCAACCATTGTTTTGAAAACCGGACCTGTGAGCGAACCGGAAAAGGGACCGGGTGGATGGGTCACTGGTTCAACCGTCGGGTCGAAGCGGTCGAACCGTGACGTCATAATTAATATTATATAATTAAAATTATAATTATAAATTATAAATAAATAAAAATATATATAATTACTGAAATAATAAAAAAAAGTGTTGCATAATATTTACTAATAATATTTAATAAAGTCATAATTGTTAAAAAAAAGTCACTAGTTTTAAAGAAATTAAAAAAATTTAACATTCCCTCCAAACAAATTGATTGAATGCTAGATTTAATTTTGGAGGGAAATAAAATTTTCAACTTTCCCTCCAATCAAATATGATTCAAACAATTTGATTGAATCCCACATTCAATTTTTAGGTTCTCTTTGAACAATTGTTTTCCTATAAATAGGAATAGACTTTCATTATTTCTTCAAGCTTCCAATGAGACTCCTCCTCATGAGAGGAGACTCTTGAAGTAAGAATTTTTAGTCAAAATTTTGATATAATATATATATATATATATATATATATATAAATATATAAGAAAGAAAGAAAGAAAAGAAAGAAAGAAAAAAAAAAGAAAACCGAAAAAAAAAAAAAAATCAACCGGGTTGGTCCACCGAACCGGCGCCGGTTCACCGGTTTTCCCGGTTGGACCACCGGTTATTCCGGTTTTCACTAATAACACCGGTTTTTGGCCAACCCCGGGTCTTGAGGGTTTTCCGGACCGGAGAGGGGACCGGTTCCCGGTTCGACCGGCCGGGCCGGTCCGGGTCTGAAAACCATGATCTCAACTAACACAACCATTGCAAGTTTCGCTGGGGATAAACAGATGGCTCAGGGCATTCTGCCCATCAACCTGAGTGTGTGGACTAGACTTTCCATGACAGCATTTTTGTTATAGACAGTAATGCCAAGTATAATGCTTTGCTTGGCAAGGATTAGATCCACACCAACAAATGTGTGCCTTCCTCTTTATATCAGAAAATAATGATAGCACTATGCAATGGAGAGACAAAGGAGATTAACACAGACCCCCAACCCTTTATCACTTGTGCTGATTTTGCAGAGGCTAAGTTATACATTGAAGGAGTGACACCACTCAGTGTACTGAGGAAGCCTGATAGAACAGCCGAAGTGACGGCTGATGAGGAAGTAGCACACCTGAAACACTTAATGCAGGAGAGTGTTGATGAAGAGTCTATCACCAAAGATGACAATAATGCCTGGTTGTAGGCAAGTTTGTAAGAACCAAGAAGCCAGAACCTTGGCCTTAGTCAAGTTTTTGACATTGGACGAAAAGTCAATAGTCCAAAAGGTTCAGGAACAAGAGAAGGAAGCCATGGTGGTTAGCTGTAATCAGGAGCAAAAAAAGGCCAGGCCTTTGGCCCTTGATAAGTACTGTGCATTGGACATCGATACAAAAGTCCAGAAAATACAGGAAAAAGAAGCCTTATGGACAGATTTTGTTTATGAGGAAGAAAGTAAGGATGTTGAGCCAAAGAAGATAAGAGCAAAACAAAATGAAGAAGTTGTTTTGAAAGCAGAAGAAGTCAAAGAGGAAGCATTAGTAAATGTTCAAGTACAAGAGCCCTTGGAAGAAGTCAATTTAAGGGAAGGTTCTGCACAACAACTCACTTATATCAGTGCTTAGTTAAGTTCTATTAACAGAAACCAGTTGTTGGTACTCCTAATAAAATATAAGGATTGTTTTGCATGGTTAATGAACTACTTGGATTGGATAGGACATTACTGGAACATAGGCTCCCTATGAAGCCTAACTTAAAGCCACATAAGCAGAAACCAAGACGGATGAGCCCTGAGGTGATTCAGAAAGTGAATGAGGAGATTCTCATGCTCCTTAAAGCAGGCTTCATTAGAACAGCTTGGTATGTTGAATGGTTATCTAACATTGTGCCTGTGATTAAAAAGAATGGCAAGATGAGGGTATGCATTGATTTTAGAAATATGAATTTGGCAACTCCAAAAGATGAATACCCCATGTCTATAGTTGATCTATTGGTGGACAGTTCAGCAGGGCACATGATTTTGTCTATGATGGATGGGCATTCTGGTTACAACCAGATTTGCATTGCAGATGAGGATGTTCACAAGACAACATTTAGGTGTCCTAGGAATATTGGCACATTCGAATGAGTGAAAATGCCATTTGGTCTAAAGAATGCTGGGGCAACATATCAAAGGGCAATGAATACTATCTTTCATGATCTTATTAGAGGATAACTAGAGTGTTACATTGATGATATTGTTGTAAAGTCCCAGTCCATAGAGGAACACTTGGTTCACTTGGTAGCAGCTTTCAAAAGAATGAGAAAGTTCAAGTTAATGCTTAATTCTCTCAAATATGCTTTTGGTGTATCAACTGGAAACTTTTTGAGGTATGTAGTGCACAAGAAGGGAATACAGATTGATCAGAATAAAGTCAAAGCCATCATTAAGGCCAAACCTCTATCAAGTAAGAAAGAATTACAAAAGTTCCTTGGTAAGGTTAATTTCCTTCAAAGATTTGTTTCTAACATTGCAGGGAAAACTAAAGTATTTTTTTCTTTGTTAAAGTTGAAAAATGAAGAAGAGTTTGTGTGGACAATAGAGCATCAAGCTGCTTTCGAAGGAATTAAAGCCTACTTGGCCAAGCCTTCAGTGTTGATGCCACCAAGGAAAGACAATCCCCTGAAGTTATACATTGCTACAGCAGAAGATTCATTGGGAGTTTTCCTTACTCAGGACAATAAAGAAGGCAAGAAGCAAACAGTTTATTACCTTAGTAGGTTTTTAAATTCTTGTGAATGTAAATACTCAGCTGTAGAAAAGTTGTGCTTTGCATTGTACTTTGTAGCAATAAAATTAAGATTTTATCTTTTGCTTACTGTTATCTTGATAATTGCAACCACAGACTTGGTTAAGTACATGTTATCTAGACCTATGTTGAGAGGAAGAATTGGCAAATGGATATTAGCTCTATCAGAATTTCATCTAGAATATGTCCCCCAAAAGGTAGTAAAATGACAAGTTTTGGCTAATTTCTAGGCAGATCATCCATGTCAAACAGAAAGCCAAAAGATAATGGACCTTGGTATGGTCAATGTTAAGCCATGGCAAATGTGGTTCGATAGATCAAAAGGCAATGGTTTGATTGGAATTGGTGTTATAATTAAATCACTACAGGGGGTAGAAACCACATATGGTTTTAGAGTGGATGAAACTACTTGTTCCAATAATCAAGTTGAATATGAAACTTTAATAATGGGACTTGAGATATTTATTAGATTAAAAGCTCATGCAGTTGATATATTCGGGGATTCCCAATTGGTAATTGTAGACACTCATTTTTTACCGCCCTTAAAACTTGGGCGTTACTGATAGTTTACTTGGAGATGAAAGATGTGCAGGGCAAAGGTTCGATTTCTTCAGCAAGAGGAGAGTCAAATCCTAACCTCACACCTCATTTTGGACCAAAGTTATTTTGGATGGTTTTTAAACCTTAAAACCCTCTCTTTCAAAATATTTTTGAAATAAAGTTCCTACGATGTTCCGAGGCTCGCATTTCGTTAAATGTTGCGCTTTTCGGTAAATTGGGCAAGGACAAAGTGGAAATAAATGAAAGAGAGATGAAATCTTTGAAAAATCTTTCAAAACACCTTGTTTAGGGGTTTGGAGTTGAAGAAAAGAAGAAGAGAGGGAAGAAACCAAGTTGGGGGAAAAGTCGGGCATGGATCGTTAAGAGAGAGACGAGCAGTCATCTCTAAATCAGGCCTATCCTTTTGAATACTTGGATTTCATCTATGAGGCCACCACCGTTGGAAAGCTTACTTCCGGGGCTTCATTTTTCACTCAAAAATCTCCTAAAGCCGAGTCCAGATGGGAGAGACATGATTGGTTGAAGTTGGGCATCATTCCGGTTGGACCGAAATTGAGCAGTCTTCACTAAAAGAGGGATATCTCTTAGCACACTTGGAATTTTGAGGTGAGGCATCCAAATTTGGAAAAAAGACTTCCGGGGCTACAGTTTAGGCTCAAGAATGACTTGAAAAGGAGTCCAGATGAAGGAATTAGGCTTGCTTCAAGTCAAGGACCAGGACTGATTTTTTCCATCGGCCACAATTGGACCTCATCGGCCATAGGTTGGCCAAAAGTCAAGCTTATCGGCCAAAAATGATGGCTGGTTGGCACAAAAGATGGCTGGTCAGCCAGAAGTGTCCAGAAAGCCCAGAATTGGCAGATATTTTCCTCTCTAGTTGTTGTGCACTGCATCAGATATTTCTAAATGAGATATTTCGACCAAATGCTCATATATTGCTATATATTAAGCCATACCTGATAGATTGAAGGGTTGGGAATTGTGGGACTCTCTCTCTCTAAAAAAATTCCTCTCTCTACAAGATTTTGTGAGCAAAATCTGAGCCTCTCTCCCTAGAAGCTCCTTCTCTTCTTGTTTTGAGCCTTAAGCTTAGAATCTTCTACACTTTGGCAAAGAGACCCTTAACCAAACTTAATCACCATTGGACTGAGGTTCTTTGAGGATCATTTGGAGCTCCAAAAGGCTGATTTTGGCTGGTTTTACTGTTGTCCTTCAAGGTGCTTCAAGGGTAAGCTCTTGTTCCTTTAAACCTTTGCTTTGCATGCTTGTGTTGCTTTGTTAAGTTAATCATGCATGCATTACATTGGTTTAATATGCTTGCCTTTGTATGTTGTTGTGTGCTAGTTGCATTGCATGACATTGTTGTTGGCATACTCATGTTGCATTAGCTTTGCTTGCATGCTTAGGTTGTATTGCATTGAGTTGGCATGCCATTAGTTTTGATAAGTCAATCATGTTGCATTGCATGGCATTTTGCATGCTTGCTGCATTGCATTGTGTGTGCATGCCTTACCTCTTGATCAAACATGATAGAGGTTTAGGTCCCTTATGTGTTTTTGTGCATTTCATTCACATTGAATTGTGCGACTCAGCCTCTTTGGCCATTATGCATCAAAATACGTAATTGATGGCTTGAGAGTCGAGCACTACACTCCTTTGAGTTTCAAACATGATAAGGGGTGTAGTTGCATAACATTTTCTTGCAAATGTAATGCCATGCCTCTGTTTGTACTCTGCTGCAGCAAAAGGAATTGTTTGCAGGAATAGATGGCCGATTGGCTATCCAGTGTGCTGATCGGCTAAAAATGCTTGGCCGATAGCCTCATAAGTGGTCGATGACCCTTATCCCTTGGCCAATGGCCATACCATTTGGTCGATGACCTCTCAGCATGCTCATGGGGTGAATCAGAAGTGTGTTGGAGATTTTCATAGTTTTCAGAGGTGCAAAACAACGCAAATAGAGGCAACATGAGGCATGGCAACGAATTTTCGAGCGAGGCGATCGAGCATCCATCATTTATCATTCCGAGGCAGGGCAGTGGTAGCTTTGTTTTAGCTTCTTTCTTTTCTTACTTAGTTGGTTTTGTAACTTAATTAATTTGCTTAATTAGTTAAAGTTTTGTAATAATTAATTAGTGTAGCGTATCTAGCTAGTTGATTCAATCGGACCCTCCGTCGAGAGGATGAATTTTGTAATAAGTGTGCGTGAGTGTGTGAATGTCTTCCAACCCCACGTCTTTCTCCCTTTTACTTAAACGCTTACGATGGTTAGTTCTAGGACATTTTTCAATTAGCATACTTATGATAGCATGTTTGCATACATTCATTTGTATTGCATGCACCGGGCTCGGCACATCATACTAACCGCATTGTATTTCAATACCGATTTGAATACATGATTATCAAATTACATTTCATATGCCATCTTAGAATAGCCGAGCTTATTTTTAGTTGCATTTTGCATGTGTTGCATTAACTATCTTAACATGAACTAGGATCAGGCATTGATTACTAACTAGTTGTTGTTTTGGCTCGGAGTACTAGGTAAGCTTTTACGTTTTAGCATCCTCGCATGAGTGTGAGTGTTGCCATGACAGCATGCTTGCCATGAGGCTATCTGCTTAATTGATATAACTGCCTGAATGCCTGTGGGTGAAGGTTGGGTTACTTGAATTGGAACAATTCATCAAAATGCGAGTTTTAAGCCCACTTGAGAGTAGCAAATCATGTTTTCTAAGCCCACTTGAGGGTGGCAAATCCACGTCTTAGCCTACTTGCGAGTAGCACCTTCAAACCATTTTCAAACAAACATGAGATGTTTTGTTCCAACTTAGGCGATCTAGTCTATACTTGTATGTTGTGCGCATCATGTAGTAAGCTTGCTAATAACCGGAATAAGAACACATGTGTTTTCAAAAATAAAATATCATGCTTAGTACAGGCCGATCCTTTGATCAGGCGAGCGGGGGTGCTCATTGCATGACCTTCCCCTCTCGTACCCAAGTTCCTGAGCCGAGGCAACTTTGGTGATGACGGACACGTGGCCTTAGGCACGAGTCAGGGTTTTCTAAATTCTCCCAAAATTCTAAATATTTAGGTGGCGACTCTGTATCTGGCAAAGCAGTCCATGTTTGGCACTTATTTATTAAAATCAGATTTCCAAAACGATTTGCCGGATTTGGACTCTTTGGTGATTTATCGGTCTTGCATTGCACTTTGCGAGATTAGATTCAGAACCGTGACATTGAGTCTGAACTGTAGTAACTAATGAACAAAACGGATTTCGTGCCATTTTGCGCGCGGAGTCGTGACGATCGGGTGGTCTACAGTAATCAACCAAGTAAAAGGAATCTTCAATTGTCAAAGTGCAAGCATGTTACCATATTATGTTGTTGTACTACATTTGCTTTCTCAGTTTTCAGATAGCCAATGTGACTTATATCTCAAGATTCATGAACTATAAGGGCAATAATATAGCTCAAAAGGCCTTGAATTTCAAAAGAAAGGGGAATACCTAAGTAGACATAAGTTAAGCAACATATCAGAAGTTAATACCACCTTTAGCTAAAAAGGGTATCATAGTAAAAGTTAACCAGAATAACTTAGAAGAGCATGATTAGAGACATTCAATCATTCAATATTCTATTGGCCTATCTTTGAAGGCTAGCAGGAAAATTAAATAACAGCCTATGCAATATATAGTGTATAACAATGGCCTTTACAAAAGAGAAGCATATAGGTTTCTATTAGAATGTTTAGAGCCAAATGAAGCGTTGACTACAATTGTTGAGGTGCATGAAGGTATTTGTGGTACCCATCAGCTTGGAGTAAAGATGAGATGGTTACTTCGAAGGCACTCATATTATTGGCCAACTATCCTAAAGGATTGCATAGAGTATGCAAAAGGATGTCAGGCATGCCAAAAGCATGACATGATAAGACATGTGCTAGTAATTGATTTGCATGCAGTTGTGAAGCCTTGACCATTCAGAAGATGGGCAATGGATATGAAAGGGAAAATACATCATCTCTCTTCGAAGCAACATTATTTCATTCTAGTGGCCACAGACTACTTTACTAAATGCGTAGAAGCTAAGCCTTATAAGGCAATAGATCAGATTGAAGTTATTGGATTTATTAAGGAATTGATGCATAGGTTTGGCATCTCGCAAACCATAACTGTAGATAATGGGACTGTATTTAATGGAAAGATGGTAAAATCTTTCGCAGCGGAATTTGGAATTAACCTTGTTAATTCTATCCCTTATTATGCACAAGTAAATGGTCAGGCTGAGTCATCTAACAAATCCTTGAAAAAAGGAATACAAAGAGTTGTGGAAGACAATCCTAGGGATTGACATAACTTGTTGTTAGATGTGTTGTGGGCATAAAGAACTTCTCCAAGGTCAAGTATAGGAATCACTCCTTATGCCTTAGTATATGGACATGATGCAGTGTTGCTTGTGGAAATTAATATTAAATCATTGAGGGTAAAATGCCAGGACTAGTTAACTTCTAAGCAATACCATCAAAGCATGTTCTTGGAATTAGAAAATGTGGATGAAGCTAGAATTTTGGTATTAAATAGTATTCTTTTCCAAAAGAAGAAGGCAGTAAAAAATTATAATAAGAAAGTCGAGTACAGTAACTTAGATGAAGGTGATTTGGTATAGAAAATAATACTTCTAATAGGAACTAAAAGCTATAAGTTTGGCAAATGGACACCTAATTGGGAAGAACCATACCAAATTCATAAAGACTTGCCTGTGGGAGCATACTATCTGAGAAATCTAAATAGATATGTACATCTCAAGAAAATCAATGGCAGGTATTTGAAGTCTTACTATCTAACTATATGGGAAACACAAGAAGTGTGAGAAATGCAAAAGTAAAAATAAATAAAAGGGCATGAAGCACTCAGATAACAAATAAAGATTTCATTTCATAAAGAATTGAGTACACCCAGCCACAAATTGGCCCAAAAATCAGTACAATGTTTCAGTTGTTTCCTTACAATTGATTCTCTACTCCTAAGGGATGGGAACAACTAGATGGCTGTAGCCATGTCTTGCCTTTTGTCAACCAGCCCCTGGTTAGTAATTTGCAACTTCTTGGCATTTTGATCCAAGGCTAGGTTGACTGCTGCTAGCTTTTCTTCTAGTTGAGCTTTCTTCTCCAACAATTGGGATCGAAACTGGGATGCATAGGAGTGTTGTCCCATTAATTCAAACACTTCAGCATGGATATGAGATACAAACTCCTTATCCTTCAGTAGTTTTTCTTCTGCAACCTTAGCCATTTGGCAGATATTGATGTAAAAGTCTATGGTGGCTGCTGCTTGAGATAGGTGGCTTGAAAAGGCCAAATTGGATTGCTCGAAGGCCTAGCAACATTTAAGGAAACCATTCTTGATGATAGGCCTCTGTAAAGCTTCGAACGGAATCCTCAAAAATATTTGTAGTAAATCCAAGCAAGTGCCCAAGTCCACTCGAGGTAAGGAGGCTTTAGCAGTAGTAGAGGAGCTCTCAATAATCTCTAGCAAAGAATCAGCAAGGATCAATGGCTCAGCCTCACTGCTTGGTACCCGAGTTGGTGAAGAGATGCCAAACAAATTGGCCAGCTGAGCCTAGAAGATGTCCATCTCCTCCTCTGACATTATCAGTACAGAAGAATTGCTAGTTGAAGGAAGATGTGGAAGTATGGGGATAGGTAAAGGAGTAGAAGTTCCACTTGTAGAGTCGATAGTCCTGGCTACCAGCAAGTCTAAAGAAGAAGGATTGGAGCTGGGTGATTGGAAAGAAGTTGGTGAGCTGTCAGTGTCACCCTTGGGAAGGCCAATGACGATTGAAATAGAAGTGGTAATTGGGTTATTCTCAATTGGGAGAGAGGCAGCCAGGACTGTAGGAGGAGTATATTGGGAAGAGACAAAGAATAGATGAGGTAAATATGGAGTTAAGCTCGGACACAAGGAAGGTGAAAGACTCTGTCTCACTAGAGGAGAGGAAAATGGCATAGAAGGTGTAGAGTTGGGAAGTGGAAATATTGCCTGAATATGCTCTACCTTTATTAGCACTTCACTATAAGTCTTCCTTTCTCTTTCTGAGGCTGCTTCCAGTTCTGCAGAAGTTTGAGAAGGCCTTTCATCCATAGATAAAGAGAGAGGCACTTGGATTGAAGGAACAATGAATGAACTGATTACTGCTGCATGAAAAAAAAAAGGGTGTTAATTCCATGTTGAAACCTGGAAAGGGAAATTATCATAAGGGATTAAAGGAGGTTATTAGCTTCAGAGAATGTGGTGGTGCTGCTGTTTGGAGAACTATGAAGGAGGTAGTGCTCAGTAGTTTGTTTCCTTCTTGTAGCCTCCTTTTGAAGTGCATTAGCAGCAGCAGCTTTATTCTTTAGTGTTTATTGCTGTCTCATCTTCTCAGACCTCTAAAATACAATGATTTCCTTGGAGTGTTCT
Source organism: Camellia sinensis (assembly GCF_055761805.1). NCBI lineage: Eukaryota > Viridiplantae > Streptophyta > Magnoliopsida > Ericales > Theaceae > Camellia > Camellia sinensis. The sequence continues at coordinate 133,534,978 of NC_138974.1, forward strand.
TCTTCCACTGCTTTGGCAGCTGCCTCGTGAGTAAAGTCCCCAATAAGGTCAGAGTGAGAAACTGTCTTTTTCTTATTTCTCTTCAATGGTATTTCTTTCTCATTCTTTACATCTTCCTCTTCCAAGTGAGCCTCAGGTATCTCCTTCTCAAGATCAAGCAAAAGTCTTTTTTTTCTCTGTTGTTGTTACTTGCCTTTGAGGATATTCAAAGCTTGAACTCTCTGAGAAGAGTCTTCCTGTGAGGCTTCTACACCAAAGAAAAGTTATAAATAAATAAGCAAGGCATCATAAAGAGAAAAAGAAAAGAAAGGAAGCAGCAGTGTATACCTTTCTTCGAAGCAACTTTAGTGACTCTAGGAAGATGAGATAAGGCAGCAGGAACAGCTTCTATGGCAGCAATGGTAGGAGTTGGAATAGTAGAAGCAGTGGAAGAAGTGCTGATCCCAGTCCCCTTGGACTTGACCTGAGGCACATCTAGCTCCACCAACAGGTCTTGAGAAGGAATGGCCATGTGCACCTCCATATTGGCTGTCCACCAATTTTGGTAGCTCTTCAATGCCCGTGGGAAATGAAGGAGAAGAATTCAAACCCGATTAAGTCTTGGATCAATTTGGAGGATGCTCATCCAGCTTGGACCTGTTCCCTTGGAATCAGAATAAAAGCCCACATATCGTTGTATTGAGGCTTGGAGCAGGACCTATCACCCAGGAATGCTCTTAGCCAGGCTCGCCCAATGTTAGGTTCGAAGGGGCAGAAAAAGAGGCAAGAATGAGGAGAAGCTGGAAGTTGATGAAAAAAAGAAAAGTAAAAGGCAAAATTGGAAGGGTAAAGAGAGACTCTGGCAAACATCATGCCATAAATGGTAGGATCTAACGACTAGAATTTTAAACATTTGGAGTGAAAGTCTGTGAAGTATGCAAAAAGCCAGAGTTGGAGTACCCAAAATGGGCCTCCTTAATTAGCATCCATGGGTTTTTCATAGAATTGGGAGTAGGCTCTGTAAACATGGCCCAAAACATATGGAGCCAAAGCCACCCTTTTATTCAAAACAAGAGCTTTGATAAGAGGGGCAAACTCAAGCATAATCCTCTAAGAAGAGGTACAGAAGAGGAATTTGCAAAGCTAATACAATAAAAAAGAAAAGAATTTCCTATCAGTCACAGGACCTTCCCTTTTATTCTTAGATTTGGCAAAGTCACTATAGGAAGAGTTCAGAGGGGGAATAAGAAAAGAGACAGTAAGGTCAGGATAGTTCGGACCAAAAGGAGTGCCAATAGGTGATAACCCTAAAAGATGGTAGATGTCAAGGACAGTAGGGGTCATCATACCACATCGAAATTGGAAGAAATTAAAAGCAGAGTTCCAAAAACAAAGAGCAGCAAGTACTAAAAATGGATCCTCCGAAATAGTGAACCTGGATAGTTGAAAGGCGTTGAAGAGGCAAAGTTCCTGGAGATCCAATGTCCTGGCGGAAATAACTCGATTGTACCATTCCTCCCATTTTGGCCTTACTGTGGGCCAGCAGCAATGGGGTCGGTTCATCCTCCAACTCCCCCAATCAAGGCCATCTTCATAGAGGAGGCATTAATCCTCCAAACGTGGGTATAAAGTAGGAAGTTAGGCAGAAGTCTCCTTAAAAATTGGCCCGAGCACGTATTCCTTTTGCTCATGATGGTGGGGAACGAAAATGCGTCCATTGATAGCACTCTGTTCGCCAGCTTTGTACTTTTCACATTCTTCAGCAATAACTCTCTTCAAAGCTACGGATGGGCTCACACACTCAACAACTGGTACTTTTAAAGAAGAAGAAGAAGCCATTAGCAGAAGTTTTTGGAGGAAGAAGCTGAGAAAATGAATGCAGAGGAAGAGAAAGTAATAGAAATGAAAGGGTTTTTGTTTTTAGGTGAGCGAGTAAGTTAAAAGTGCGAAAAGAAAGGGTTTTTAAACCTTTCTATCCAAAAAGATGCCTAGTCAGACCTAAAGGGGTAAAAAAGACCCGAGATAATTGCGTGACTGTTTTTGGACCCATATGGGTTTAAGCCTTTGACTTAAAATTCAAAGGGGTCCTGAAAGCGCAACATGAAAAGTTTCTCTCGAGAGTGATTGCTTGGGAGGGAAACATGTTTCAAATACCCAGTTTGGCTTTGAAAAATACATCTTTGGCTTAGAAGCCAATTTCTTCTCAAAGTCTCTAAAACAATTTTGGCTTTGAATCCAGTTGTCAAACACCCAGTTGGGCCCTGAGAGTAGGTAATTGACTTCGAAGCACACTTTATGCCTTAAAATTCAAGAATGTTTGGGTTTGATTAGCTTCGAAGGGGTTAGGGATGTACTCTTAGGTTTTCTATAAAAGATAAAATCCTTCGAAGGGAACTTTGAAGTATTTTGCAGCTCGAATTTGATTCTTATTTGATGTTTTAGACTTCAAAGGAAGTAAATACTACAAAGCCAGTACTAAGTCAAGTAAAGGATCAAAACCCAAAGAGACTTACCTGAACATGAAAAATTCCTTCTTAGATTTTCTGTCAAAAATAAACCCTTTTTGGAGAAGAAACATTGATACTTGTAAATGTAGTTCCATACTTCGAAGCACTTAAAAGTAACTTTGATGCAAAAATTGGTTAATTCCAAGCTATTAGTTACACAAGATTATGTTGACCATGCGATTGAAATAGGACAAAAAATGTCATCCATATTCCATACTTTGAAGATATTCAAACTAAGCATCAAAGCAAAATTGGTTAATTCGAAGCTGTTATTTTTGTATGAACAAAGTGAGGAATAAGGTCACAAGCATGTAATTGGAATGTAAAACCAGATCATGTAAAAGAGGGAAAGAAAACCCCTATTTTTATTGATATATAAATAATTACATTAGAAAGGCCTACTTGGCTACAAATTCAATTTCATAATAATAGAGAATAGAAAAAGTAACAAGTTCATTAAATTTAACCCAGCAGTGTTCTATGAACTTGTGTTCTTTCTTTATTCTATCCTATACTCTATCTAACTCAATTTGCTGTAGTTGATAGGCTCTTATTTTGTGAAAAAGTTGTTCAGCCTTCACCTCAAACTCTGTCTCTTTTAGGTTTAGCTCCATCTTATCCATGTCCAAATCCTCCTAATATGTTGAGTCCTTGTTCTTGAAGGCATCATATTTTTCAAGAAGGTTCTCTGCCTCATACTGGGTCTAAATTCGATTGGTTATGGATTTATCCAAAGAGTCACTGATAGCCAGAGAATTTTTATACCAATGGAAAAGGAAAGGGAGTTAGTCCAAAAAGGCTTGGAGTTATGTCTGGGCTATGGGGTTGAGAACATGACTTCAAGTCATAATGTCATAAGCCCATTGAAATTTCTTGAGAAGAATCTCATCCCCAAAAACGTTGAAGGGCAGGTGAGAAAAGACGGTGAGCAAAAGCTGAGCTTTGTATCGCTCAAATGCAATTGGAGGAACTAGGGGTTAGCAGGGGGGAAATGTCGACCCTTAAAAAGGGTGAGTTTCAATTCCTCCATCCAATGAGGGTTCTGAGAAAAGGGGGGTGCAGAGGGGTCCATCCCCAAAGAATAAGAGAACTGAGGGTTATGAACACATTCAAGCCAATCAGAAGAGCAAAACTTGGCCTTTTTGGCAAAAAATAAGGGATTGAATCCCAATATTTCAGTGGGATGAGGAGTTTGTTGTACTATCCTCGTTGGCATGGAGGAAGTATACCAAGCCAGAAACAGGTTATCCTTTAAACGACGATTATGGTCAATGGGTATGTAGGGGTATACCACCGAATTTCGAGAGGAGGGAGGAACCGAAAGGAGATCATCGAATTCAACAAATATGTGATGAATTCATTCTTTTGTTTGAGGTTAAGCTTGTGGTGACCAAGTACCCCAGCCAATACTTCCGGAGGAAGTAGCTTCGTCCCACGAAGTGAGTTTTGGAGTAGATGAAGAACTTCCAAGATCCATTTGTGCAAATGCTTGATCCAGAGGTTCGTATGGGGCAAAAGCATTCATGACTTGTATAAATGGAGGTGGATAAGTGTGGCTAATAAGTGCATTAAAGTTTTTTTGAGGTTTGTAATCGTTTCCCAAAGCCTCCTCGTATATTCGATCAATGTAAGCGAGAGTATGATTGGTCATTGGAGATGTACCAGTCCATTCGTGTCACACAGAAAATGAAAGGGCTTTCCGTTTACACAGATAGTAGAAGTTTAAAGCATGAGTATTTAATGAAGTTCGTTGCTTCACTGTTCAAAGAACAGTTACGCTTCCAGAGTGAGCACAGTCCATGCACGTCTTGGGATGTGGGTAAAGTGCGCTAAGTCCATTAATATCACCAAGTATTAGGTATATTAGTGCGGGGGGTAATGTTGACTGTATATTTTGTAAAAGCCAATCCCAGCTCAACACGTGGTACGAAAAGTGCAATGTGGGGATTTAGGGTAAGTCTCTAATTAAAGACAGACACGTGGCAACTCATATTGGTAGTAGTGGATTTGCGTAGCATTGGAGCAGTTGGAAGGCGCGAGGTGACGTGTCTTAACGGTTACTTACAATTTAAATTCAAATCCAGGAAGGAAGCCTAACTGCAAGAATGACGTAGTGGGGTTAATATTGAGAGAACATGATCAGCAATCGTGGGAATATATTTCGACGGTTGAAGGTCCACTTCAACGGTTGCCATGGAAATGTATAAATAGAAGAGAAGGCCCCAAAATGAAAGGCCCAGACTCAGATCCATAAACTAATGTATTTACTTCATATTTCTTTCCAATTTTACATTCAATTCTTTACATTTCAGCATTTCAATTCCTGTACTGCACTTCATTTCTTAGGAGTAGTCTAAAGTAGTTGTTGCTGTAAACCCTTTCAAGGCTTTATCATTTCATTGTAAGTTCTTATTTACTCAATGAAATTCAGTTTCTGAATTGTTCTGTATTTGTTATTTCTTATAAATTGCTTCTAAAATAAGTCACTAGTGAAAGTCCTCTTCATTGAGGCTGAAAGAACTTCAACACAATCGTCTAGTAATTGGTTGGCAATTAAAATTCTGTAAGGACTGATTGATCCTTGCTGGCATGCTTCAAATTACATTATTAACCTTCGAAAGCCAAAAAAGCCAACAGTGACAAACAACGTACACACTTTTCAAATTACACTACTTTAAAGTGTTTTGTAGAGTTTTGCGATACCTTCTAACCAAATGTATGAACCTTCGAAGTGCTTTTGAGAGAGCTTCGAGCCACCTTCGAACTAAATATATGGAACTTTGAAGTGTTTTTGAGTTTGAATTACTTTCAAACCCAATATGTAGACCTTCAAAGTGCCTTTAAGGGAGTTTCGACCCACCTTCGAGCCAAATCTATGGACCTTCAAAATGCTTTGACATAGTTCCAATATTATGTTTGATTTTGAGATTATAGCATACTCAAAACTTCTCTTGTTTCGTGGTATACTTTAAAATTAGTAAATAGCCAACCCTCGAAACACTTCTCGAGGCTTGAAAGACGAGTAACCAACCTTCAAGACAATTATCGAAGTTTTAAAGGTGAGCAGCCAACCTTCAAAATAATTCCTGAAAGCTTCGAAGGCAAGTATCCAACCTTCGAGACAATTCTTAAATCTTCAAAAGTGAGTAGCCAACTTTCAAAACAATTCCCAAAGCTTCGAAGGTGAGTAACCAACCTTTGAAACAATTCTCGAAGCTTCGAATGAAAGTAGCTAACTTTCAAAACAATTCCCTAAGCTTCGAAGGCGTATAATCACATCCAACCATCGATTGTTTGAAACCCAAAACTATTGTTGATGCAACATATAGTCCTTTGAAGCTTTCGAAATCTCAACAAAAAGGACTTTCGAAGAACATGTTTTGATTCATATCAAAAATAATAATAATAATAATAATAATAATAATAATAATAATAATAATAATAATAATAATTGATAGAACTACTTTGAAGACATCCTAGAGCCATCTCCAATACATACAAAGACCAAACTTTTGGTCTTACCTTAAAGGAAATTAACCAATGTCTCCCAAAGTCAAAACAAATTTAAAAATGGATTCATAAATGAAATCCAAAATTAAACCACTCCACAAAGTTAATTAGGGTGTTATGTGGTTGTTCATAAAGCTTGAAAATTTCAAAAATTAAATTAAAATAAAATAAAGTTAAATTGCTATTACTTCGAATAAATTGGCCATTCTTAGTCAAGTTCAACATTTCAAATGGCTAACTTATTCTTTAGTGCATCAAACTCATCAAAATAATGCTTAAAGATGATTGTTTTATTAGCTATTTCATCAAAATTAAATTTTGATGTCAACCACAAATCCAAAAAGAATTTTGAACACCAAGAACAATAATACAAGATGGCCTTAAAAATTCAAATAACTTGACATTTTGAATAATTTCAAAAAAATCAGATTCATGAATATTAAATTGTTCATCATTCTTAGCCATGTTTGGCTTGAGAACATGTTCTTCGGCCAAATAACTTTCATCATTCATTGACAAATGGAGTTTGTTTTTTCTATTTTATCCATTAATGGATTATGAAAATCCTCCATGTGAGGTTCATCATTTCTTGGTCTAATGGGTAGTTCCATTTTAGCTATTAATGGTTTATGAAAATCTTCCATATGAGTTTCATCATTTTTGGGCTTAATGGGCTGCTCCATTTTAGCCATTAATGGCTTATGAAAAGCTTTTATTAGACATGTTATTTCCATGGTATGACTCTCCAAGAATAGGTTTTTCAACCCCACAAGCTTTATATGGAACATCATTTTAACCATGTTTGGTATAATAACATGCTTTTTAGCCATGTTATTTTCATAAATTGATTCTTTAAAAATGAGTTTTTTGACCTCCGGAGCCATTGATGAAATCAATTCGTTTCTTTTGTCATTTTCAACACTGAAAGAATTTTAAAAAAATTCATCAATTCCGGCCATTAAAGCCTCCATTAAAGACTTGGTAGTGAGAGTTGACAACTCATCATTCCATTGACGAACTTCTATATGAAGTTCATGAATTTTCCCAATTAAATCGTGTCTTTTTTTTTCCACCAAATAATTTTGAAATGGATGGAAGTTTGTTTTATCAAGAAAATGAATATTTTCTTGAAGATCCAAAATTTTTTGTTTACGCCAAAAGATTTCATCTAGGCTATTTGGAATGGATGAATCCAATTCATTTTTCATTTCTTACATTTAACGTTCCACTAGGCGTGCCAAAAATTGTTGGCTTATTTTTCCTACGAAAAAAAATATTATAAATGAGAGGGTGCTAACAATGATTGAAAAATCCTTACAGATTAAATTCAAGCCAATTATCAAGTGATTGTATTGACGGTTGTTTTGCCTCAATGAAGAGGACTTCAAAATTGCCAAGTATAGAGAAAAGAAAAATTAAAAGAAGAAGAAGGGAGATGGAGAAAGATGATTGAGTGAACAATCAAGGTGATTGAGTGAACAATCAAACTAACCATTAATTTACCTCTACTTCTATCCTTCGAAAAGAAAGTGTATAAAATAAAATGCGGAAAATTTACCTCTACTCCTATGCTTCGAAAATGAAGTGCATAAAATAAAGTGCAGGAAATATAAATGACAAGAAAAATAGAAATCAATTGCCTTTGATTTGAGTTCTGGACCCTTACAATGTAGTCATGAATGGCTATTTATAGGCAATTGTAAGAAAAAAAAACTACCTAACAACTACCACATTCTTTAATTTCTCACATTTCACATTCCATGATCTTTCACTTCATCTTTATGTCTTCATAACTTCTTTTAACCTCTAATTCATGCTTCATGATTCTCTACATTCTCCATCATCTTTTCACGTATGTTTAATGATATACAACTTCTCACAACCTCCAAATAAGTAGGAGAGTGCCACGTGTCCTGTAATTTATCAATAATAATACTAAATTATTTATTTATGGTGCCAACCGTACTAGTAGAAACCATTTGTATGTAATGTTTTCTCAAATTAATTATGTTCACGTCTATAAAAATTGACATTCATTTAATAGATCATAGATGCCTTTTGGTACTATTCTTGTTAAAATGTAAAAAATCACAAAAAAAGGGGAAAAAAAGTGAAATCCAAACTTATCTCGAGTCAAGGTCTTGGATACATCAAATAAAGTAGAGTTCGGATTCATTTACAAATTACTATGAAATATATGTTAAATGTATAATTTTATTGTATAAAGTCATACTGTAAATGTAATTTTCCAGGTAAGTCAACATTATTATTTGTGTATTGGTACTATAAACCATTTTTATGTAACACTTTCTCAAATTAATTACATTCACATTTATAAAAAACCTTACGTTCATTTAATACGCCAAAGAGGTCTTCTGGTACTATTTGTGTTAAAATGTAAGAAATCACCCCCCCAAAAAAATGATATCCAAACTTTTCCCTGTCTATTAGCCAGAAATAATCCTCCAAGAAATTACATTAATTTCAATTTTTTTTGGGATGTTGAAATTTATACAGTTTGATATCCAAATTTCATTTTATTTTTGGTTTGGTGGAATCAGAGGTGGGCCATGGGCCGCTCTGCTGTCAGTCTAGTGTGGCCTGCGAATTATAAGAAGAGAATGGGCTTCAGCCTAGTTCGGCCTTCCCACCAGTAATAGTGTGGTCTAAAGAAGCCCAGTCGTAACAAATCAACCCAAAATTTTAGGCCCGAGACAATAATATTCATCCATTGGCCCAACCCAAACGTCATATAAAAACAAAATCCTACAGATCTGACTTTCCTCTTTTCGTCCCCCACCCAAAAAACAGAAAATTCATATATATCCAAATTCCCAAATGCAATATGGCATTACAAAAATGAGTGAGACCTCAAAAATTGGAGCTCTAAAGGGGCATTAACTTGTATTTTTTCCCCCTTCTATTTTGTCTTTTACCTTCCTTTTTTTTTTTTTTTTTTTTTTTTTTTTTTTTAAACGGTGACAGCTCATTAGAGCTGCTTAGAGCTTTCTAACAAAGCCCTACGGCATTATTATCGGATTTTTTTTTTTTTATCATTATTTGGTAGTAAATTTTTTTACTATAAATTTAGTGAAACAAAGTGGAGAAAATATAAATGATATATAACATTGAGACGTGAATGGTTTTCATGTCACTTATGTGATATTGATGTGTGTTTTTTATTTGAAAACTGTTATAAATTAAAAAATAATGTCAGTTGTCAACAAATTTATTTTATTTGAAAACAATAAAAATCATATATATGTGTATGCATGTTCATGACCCATTATATTTTTATAAATACCGATATATTTATCATGTCACATATGAAATCATGTAAGAAAAGATAAAAATATTTCAATGATATATAATTTTTTTTTTTTAAATAAATAACGAAGAAAAGTAAAATGTATCATGTGAGTTCAAATCTAGTGCTTGTAAAAATAGTCAGATTGTTCACTGGCCAAGCGTATCTCACTAAACAATGTGTGGCCATTCATAATTCCACCTCTAACTGATCTCTTACAAAGCCAAAAATATATCATATCATGGTCAAAAACAAAATAACAAAACAAAAACGCGAAGACTAAAATAAACCATTCTATCTTTAAACATTGCTAACACGAGAATTACACGGCAAATTCAAGCACATAAACCCCTTCCCAGCTTTGTTTTACAGCACAGCCCCAAGAGCTCTCAATCAAAGGAAAGAGAAAACAAGAAAACAACCACCAACAACAACAATAATAAAAATGAATTCCATTTCAGGTTTCTTTTTTCTCTTACCTCTCACCATCTGCCTCTCCCTCGTCGCGGCCCAAAGGACCACCACCCTCGCAGTGGCCCAAACCAATGGCACCGCCACCGCCACCACCACCTCCCCTGCCAGCCTAATCACAAAAGCCTGCGGTGCATCCCAACGCAAGGACTTTTGCGTCGCTCTCCTCAACGCCGATCCCAACAGCCAAAAAGCAGACCTAAAAGGCCTCGCATTCGTTGCCCTCAAGGCTGCATCAAAAAATGCCACAGACATATCGGCCCAAATTAAGTTGTTGCTAAATGGGACCGATGTGGCACCCACTGTGGACGATGGGCTCACTAACTGCGACAAGGCCTACCATGACGTGGTCGACCAGATTGAGGATTCGATCAGTGCCTTGGTTTCGAATACCCATAAAGATGTGGAGAATTGGATGAAGGCTGCCATTGCTGATATCGATACGTGCGAAATGGGCGTCAAGGGACAGACAGAGCTCGCTGTGGAGCTGTCTCGCAAAAACCGTGTTCTTCGCCAATTATGCAACACTGCTTTGGGCATCGTCCATGTTGTGGCCCGTAATTGATCTCAAATTTATGTAATGTGTTAATATTAACCCCTTTTTATCGTACACAAGTTATATACGCAATAATACGGGTTTCTATAATCTTTTATGAATGTAACTGTTCACCTCAAAGCAGAATGCTCAGCTCAAATAAAAGCTATTAATAAAAAGACAGTCATTATGACTTATTTTGAAGGATGTCATTATCGTTTTTTTTTTTTTTTTTTTTTTTGGATGAATTTTATCTTTGAAAAACAAACGTAATAGAACCCAAATTAAGTACGAAAATCTGAGTACCAAATATTATTGTATATGGCATTTATTTTTTTCAATCTCAATAACAAATATTGACCTTATTTGAATTAATATAACAGTTGAATTCAAAAATTAAAATCACCAAAGCTGTGCATTTGTGCAAGCTTGGGTTTACATCCTTATTACTACAAGAATCAAAGAAGATAGACCTAATTAATGGCAAGTAGTTGCACAATTACAAGAATCAAATATCAAAAAGACCTAGCAAGGGTTCAGCTCATAATAAGCCACTAGTGAATGTCACTCCAGTCTGAGACAACCAAGCATCCCCCACCAGGAAATTTGAAACAGTGAAATTTATCGCATCTGTAGCGCTAATAATGTGGTATCCAGACCATGTCACTCTCCCACTAGTGTCCGATCCGGGTCCCGTGTTATTAAACTCCGCATAATATGTTGTATTCAGTGCAAAATCACCATCCCATTCGTGCCATCCCAAAGGATTTATCAAACTATCCATGAAAGATTGCATATAAACGGTCCTCGAGTACAGTTTCCATGGCCGTCCTAGATATGTTTGTACGGTACTATTGCTCGAAGCCAAATCATCGGCTGCTCTGATTGCACAATTTTGAATCGAAATGCCGGTGTTCTGATTCGGGTCTGTTCTGCCTTGGGCCGTGATGGCATTGAATTGGCCGGATAAGGGCTCCCTCGGATACATGTTGCAGTTTTGGAACACGGCCGCGGCATTACCAAATATGAAATCGACTGTGCCGTAAATGTCACATTCTCTGTAGAATTGCCTGAGGGAATGTGCATATAGTGTGTCTTGGTATGCTTCAAAGCTGCACTTGTAGAATGTAGACAGATCAGCACCGTTTCGGACTGCGACTGCTTGGTGTTTGATTGCACCGGCTGTGTTACGGAATGTCATGTTGACTGCCACAAATCCTTGTCCGACCACAGCTGAAATAGTGATGGTACAAATTGTGAGATTATGCCCAAAAAGCAAAGTTAAATAATAAGATTTTAAATTAATAAACTCGAGAATTTTTTAGTTAAAATTATAGAAAGAGAAAGGAAATATTTGGAATCGGATCTTCAAAAATATGAGAATCTTTGTTCCTATGTCCAAAACACCATTTATATCATATGATTTATCTCTTTGATTCTTATTCTGTAGTAGAGAAAGGTTGGGACATAGGAATAAAGAGTGGGATAGGAGATCTAATTTCGAAATTGAGTTTGATTCTCTCCAGTTTGGCATTCAATTGAAGAGGGTGCTGCTGGATTTGGTGGGCTAATACTAAAAGTCCATTTCAATGACCCAAAATCAAAATTATCACACATTAATAATCATATGACCATATCACAATTAAAGCAAATGCAAACGACATTATTTAATATTATGTTTAGTACAAAAAAAAAAAAAAAAGTAATTCAAATGATGATAATGTTAAAATCAATGAAAAGTGTTTTAAAAATTGTGAAAAGTATCTACGTTGCATTTGTACTCACCGAAGGTTGCAGAATTGAACGTGGTGGAGCCATCAACAAAACTACGATTGCCAGTGACAACTGTCTGATTAATACCATCGCCGATCATCATCAAGAATTTCTTGTTCTTTGCAATCGACACATACTCTTGGTACACACCGGCGGTGACATATATCACAAAATACCCATTATTAGCATGAGTATTGTTCGGAGCTGCAGCCACAGCATCATTAATAGTGGTGAAATTATGACTCCCATCCTGGCTCACGACCACCATGTCGCTCACCACAACCTGCCCATCAATACTTGCTTGAAGAAGCTTTTTTCTACTCACAGACTCATAAATGACCTGGTTCTTGCTAGACATTTTCAATGGCAACCGACCGTTCTGAAAAGCCAACAGCTTCCTACTGGGTTTCATTTTCCCCTTCTTCTTATTCGGAACCCACCCTTTGGTAAACAGAGCTAAAGAAACACTATACAATCTTGTGTCATTAGCTAGAGGTGTGTAAAGACCATTCTTCACACTCCAAGATTGAGAAGTAGCTTGAAGGCCATCCAAACAGGTCTGTGTGTTTGTTAGAATGGCACTGAGCATTGTCTGCACATCATCAGCATCCATAGTAGGAAGAGTTGTGGCGGTAGCATTGACGGTTTGGAAAGAAGTTGTGAGAAAATCCATGTTGAGAGAAGCTAGAAATCGACAATCTTGGAGAGCGTTAATAGCGGTGGGTGTTAAGGACGAGGAACGGCGAAGATAGTTGTCGATTAAAGAGAGAAATTTACTGGCAGAAGATAGAGATTTTCGGAGTGATAATCGACCGTAGTCGTAGACATTGGCAGAGTTGTTGTTTGGAAGTACGGTTTTGCAGAAGGAAGGGTATGGAGTGTAGTTGCAAATGGTTCCGGTGGAGGTTGGGCTGGAAGGAGAGACATTTGCAGCGGAAGATGGAGAAGATGAGAGAGAAAGAAGAATGAGAGAGATGGTGAAGGAAGAGAAGAGGAGATTTGAAACCATGGCTATTGAGAATGAGAGGGGTTGATCACTTGATATGAGATTGTTTGATTAATTAGTTGATATATGTGTAGTATATATAGTGGAGGTGAAACCAAGTTAGTTTGATTATTAAACGGAGAATGTTAGAGATGGTGGGATTGAGTACTGTGGAAAGTCAACATATGCGTGGCTTATCTCTATGCAAAGCGCGTCGATTTGGAACTTTGTTTCCATGGCAGGAGACGCAAGTTGTTCTTGTCTGTTGCAGGTCTTTGCGCAGGGATATGGGTGTTGGATGTAATGTCCAAGTTTACGTCTTAAGAAAATAAAAAAATAATTGCTAGACACTTGTAATTTAGGCCTCTTGTTTGGAAATATCATATTTTAGTAATTTCTTTACTTTTTATAAAAAGATGTACAGAAAAATAGAAAGAGTGATGTGATAATTTATAGTGACTTTTTAACTAAAATACTTAATTTCCAAACAAGATCATAATATCTCAAATTCATCTATAATAATTTGACAATGGAGTTGGATTTTATTTGATTAAATTTGTAACAAATGGAGTTGGATTTTATTTGATTAAATTTGTAACAAATCAAAATTGACACTTAAAATATCATATCATCATTGTGAGTCAAATTTAAAAACTTCAAACAGTCAAACATTTTCATATTAAAATTGTACGGGCTAGTTTATATATTAAGGAATAGGATTATTTTTACAAAAATGATTGTGTTTTAATTTTAAACTACCTACTGACACCACTATTGATTATAGGGATGTTTGGGAATTAATTTTTATTTATTTTTTTTTTTATTTTTTTATAAAATGACAAGTAAAAAAGTAAAAAGAATGATTTGATATTTTTTTTGATGGGAAAATAATTTGATAATTTATAATGACTTTTTTAGTAAAAATTAAGGTTCCAAACAAGGCCAAAAACATCTACTTCCTAGCTAAAAATGATAAAATTATGATTTAATTTTTGGAAAATGTCTCGTAGCTCAAATTTTGTGGCTCAAAAGTGGCTCAAATGGCCAAAACGACGTCGTTTTGGCCATTTTTATGTTGTTCTGTACTCAAAACGACGTCGTTTTGGCCATTTGAGCCACTTTTGAGCCACAAAATTTGAGCTACGTAGCATTGTCGTTAATTTTATGCATTCTGTCTTCCCTTTGCCTTCCTTCTTTATCTCTCCTGCACGTTAGTTCAGCTCTTACAATTAGAAACTCCACCACATGACAATAACTTTGGCAGCTAACTCACATCCAAACAGCTGCACTGGAGCGACCAAAAAACCACTACAATGTTGGGTGTACCTCTTTATTGGAGCGTGGGACCCAATTAATTTATTAAAAGAGTTTTAATTTGGCTTGGTTTAGATATAATATATTTTTATATATTATATTTGTGGAGACCTAATTCAATTAAGATACAATTAGGGTTTGATTTCAAAACCCAAGATTTAACAATATATATATTATTTTGTTTGAACACAAAAGAAAGGACGGCGGCTGCTATATGCCATACTATTGCACTACTTCGGTAACAGTGCCAAAGCTTGGCAGATTGGTTCAATTTCAGTTATTGAAGCTTGGTTTGGGGCATCTTCGGTTAGTGCTGGGTTTATTGTTTTGGGTCTTCTACAAGTCTGGTTCTGAAGATTTTGGTTCTTCTATTTGGTGAGGTCTTTCCTCTTTATTTATTTGTGATTATTTAGAATTCACCTAAGGGTATTTTGTGAGACCATTAGTGTCTCGTTTGTAATCGTTTGAAACTTATTTGGTTGATAGTGGAATCGGATTTCGATCCCGTGGACGTACCTCACATTGAGGGAACCACGTAAAAATTCTTGTGTTACTTTTGATTTAATTTTTCCGCATTAGTTTTTATTCCCATTGATTGATTTACTTGTGGGGAATCACGGATTTTCCCTAACAACTAGTATCAGAGCTTACGGTTTATTTGGATTTATTTCTTTGTGTAAATCAATGGAGGGGAATGTGGGTCGTATGTCTAGCTTCAATGGAAGCAATTGGGTAACTTGGAAAACTAAAATGGAGGACCTATTATTTTGTAAAGATTTGTATGGACCCATTGAGGGTGATAGTGGCAAACCCGAGGGTATGAAAGATGATGAATGGAATAAGCTTAATCGAAAAGTCGTTGGTGTTATCCGTCAATGGATTGATGACAGTGTGTTTCATCATGTTGCTACTGAAACTTCAGCACATGATTTATGGAAAAAATTAGAGGGCCTTTATGATAGGAAATCAGCCACAAATAAAGCTTTTCTGTTTCGTAAGTTGGTTAATTTAAAATATAAAGAGGGCAGCCCTATTCCGGAACATCTGAATGAAATAAAGAGTATTGTTAACCAACTTGCTTCTATGAAAATTATTTTTGATAATGAGTTGCAGGCTTTGATGCTACTTAGTTCTTTGCCCGAAAGTTGGGAGACTTTGGTTGTGACCGTCAGTAATTCAGCGCCCGATGGAGTTGTCACAATGGGCCAAGTCACTAGTAGCCTGTTGAATGAAGAAACTAGAAGAAAATCAGCAGGTTCCTCTCATTCGGAAGCATTCGTTGTGAGAGGCCGAAGCAAAACAAGGGGGAGGAGTAAGACTCCTCATGGTCGTGATCAAAGCCGTGACAAATCAAAAGATGGTTCTGTTTCAAAGAAAGACATTGAGTGCTATTATTGCCATGAGAAAGGACACATGAAGCGAGAATGCCGAAAACTCAAGAACAAAGAGAAAAGGCGTGATAAAAGTGTGGATAAGAAGCAAGAAGACACAACAGCAGTTACTACCAATGGTGATCTCATGGTCGTTTGTGAAGATGATTGTATCAATTTCGTGGGCCAAGAGAGCAATTGGGTGATTGATTCTGGTGCCTCTTTTCATGTGACTTCTCGAGTTGATTTCTTCACTACCTACACCGAAAGAGATTATGGTTTTGTTCGAATGGGTAATGAAGGTTTGTCCAAGATTATTGGCATGGGTGATGTTTGCTTGGAAACAAATCTGGGCTGCAAGTTGTTGCTTAAAGATGTGAGGTATGTTCTCGACATTCGCCTCAATTTGATCTCTACCGGGAAGCTAGATGATGAAGGCTACAACAACAAATTTGGTGATGGAATATGGAAGCTCACAAAGGGTTCCTTGGTGGTGGCTAAGTGTAAGAAGACTCATACACTTTATTCGATGCAAGGAAAAATTTGTAAAGGTGTTGTCAATGCACTTGAAGAAGATACTTCTACTGAATTATGGCACAAGCGGCTTGGCCATATGAGTGAAAAGGGGCTGCAAGTATTGTTCAAGAAAGAGCTTCTACCCGGTTTGAAAGGTACACA
The DNA here is from genome assembly GCF_055761805.1 of Camellia sinensis. NCBI lineage: Eukaryota > Viridiplantae > Streptophyta > Magnoliopsida > Ericales > Theaceae > Camellia > Camellia sinensis. The sequence continues at coordinate 133,551,407 of NC_138974.1, forward strand.
TCTTAAAACTTGTGTTCATTGTTTGGCCGGTAAACAACATAGAGTTTCTTTTCATAAAAATGTTGCTTCTAGAAAAGAAAATGTTTTGGAGTTGATTCATTCGGATGTTTGTGGTCCTTTAAAAGTTAGAACACATAGTGGTGCACTTTATTTTGTTACTTTCATTGATGATTATTCAAGGAAAGTTTGGGCTTTTCTACTAAAAACTAAAGATCAAGTTTTAGAAGTATTTAAGCATTTTCAGGCCATGGTTGAAAGAGAAATAGGGCAAAAATTGAAGTGCATCCGATCAGACAATGGTGGTGAATACATTGGGCCATTTGATGAGTATTGTCGCAGCCAAGGTATTCGGCACCAAAAGACAGTTAAGAAAACTCCTCAACAAAATGGAGTTGCCGAGAGGATGAACCGCACCATTGTGGAAAGAACAAGGTGTTTGCTTTCACAAGCTAAATTGCCAAGATCCTTTTGGGGTGAGGCATTGAAGACAGCGGTTGACGTGATCAATTTGTCTCCTTCCTATCCATTGAATGGTGATGTTCCAGAAAGAGTTTGGACCGATAAAGATGTGTCTTATGAGCACTTGAGAGTGTTTGGTTGCCGAGCTTTTGTTCACATTCCAAAAGATGAGAGGTCCAAGCTTGATAGCAAGTCAAGACAATGTATTTTTCTTGGCTATGGGCGTGATGAATTTGGGTATAGATTGTGGGATCCGGTCGACAAGAAAGTCATTCGAAGCCGTGATGTTGTGTTTCTTGAAGACCAAACAATTGAAGACTTTGGCAAAGGTGATCAACCGGAGCCAAAAACTAGTGATCTCATTGACATGGATTCATCTCCTTCATCTTCAGTTAATGATGAAAACGGGGGAGATGTGCAGCCACCTATTGAAGATGTAGAGGATAATGCTAATTCTAATGAAGTTGAGCCAGAAATTGAGGAAGAGCATCCAACTCAAGAACCACCACCACAACTTGAGTTAAGAAAATCTACAAGGGACCGACAACCTTCAAGAAAGTATCCTCCCAATGAATTTGTGTTGATTTCTGATCAAGGGGAGCCGGAGAGCTATCAAGAAGCAATTGAGCATGCAAAGAAAGGTGATTGGAAAAAGGCCATGGAAGAGGAGATGAATTCCTTGCTTGAAAACCAGACTTATGATTTAGTGAAATTGCCTAAAGGGAGGAAAATTCTTAAAAATAAGTGGGTCTTCAAATTGAAGAATGATGGCAAAAATCTGAGGTACAAGGCACGTCTTGTTGTGAAAGGCTTTGGGCAAAAGAAAGGTATTAATTTTGATGAAATTTTCTCACCGGTTGTAAAGATGTCTTCTATTCGGGTTGTACTTGGCATGGCTGCAAGTATGAACCTTGAAGTTGAGCAACTTGATGTGAAGACCGCATTTCTGCATTGTGACCTTGAAGAAGAAATTTACATGGAGCAACCGGAAGGCTTTGTGGAAAAAGGGAAAGAGAAATTTGTTTGCAAATTGAAGAAAAGTTTGTATGGTCTCAAGCAAGCCCCGCGGCAATGGTACAAAAAATTTGACTCTTTCATGATGAATAATGGTTTTACTAAAACCACTTCGGACCATTGTGTGTTTGTGAAAAATTTTCCAGATGGTAAATTTATTATTCTTTTGCTTTATGTTGATGACATGTTAATTGTGGGTCAAGATTCTACCATGATAAACAGGTTGAAATTGGAGTTGAGCAAGTCTTTTGCTATGAAAGATTTGGGATCGGCAAAGCAAATTCTTGGTATGAAAATTGTTCGTGATCGCAAAAAATGGCTGATTTGGTTGTCTCAAGAAAGCTACATCGAGAAAGTTCTTGAGAGGTTTAATATGGATAAAGCAAAGCCGGTTGGTTGTCCACTTGCGGGTCACTTCAAACTTAGTTCGAATCAATGTCCTACAAGTGAGAAAGACAAAGAAGAGATGTTGAAAGTTCCTTATGCTTCAGCAGTTGGTTCTTTGATGTATGCCATGGTTTGTACAAGGCCGGATATTGCTCACGCCGTTGGTGTGGTGAGTCGTTTTCTCTCTAATCCGGGTAAAGAACATTGGGCAGCGGTAAAATGGATTCTAAGGTATCTTCGAGGGACTTCGAAGGTGTGTTTGTGTTTTGAGGATGGTAAGCCGATGCTTGATGGGTTCACAGATTCTGACATGGCTGGTGATGTTGATTCTAGGAAATCTACTTCGGGGTATTTGATGACTTTTGCAGGGGGAGCTGTGGCATGGAAATCTAAATTACAAAAATGTGTTGCTCTCTCAACTACCGAAGCTGAATTTATTGCTATAACAGAAGCTTGCAAAGAAGAGTTATGGTTGAAGAAATTGTTGCAAGAGTTGGGTTTGAAGCAAGAAAAGTATGTGCTTTATTGTGATAGTCAAAGTGCTATTCACTTGAGTAAAAATTCTACCTTTCATTCGAGATCGAAACACATTGATGTGAGATACCATTGGATTCGTGATGTGTTAGATTCGAAATTGTTACAACTCGAAAAGGTTCACACAGATGATAATATTTCAGATATGTTGACAAAGGCTTTGTCGAGGGACAAACATTTAAAGTGTCGAACTTTGGCGGGTATGGTTGATGTCTCCACCTAAGTCGGTAGGGGGAGAATTGTTGGGTATACCTCCTTATTGGAGCGTGGGACCCAATTGATTTATTAAAAGAGTTTCAATTTGGCTTGGTTTAGATATAATATATTTTTATATATTATATTTGTGGAGACCTAATTCAATTAAGATACAATTAGGATTTGATTCCAAAACCCAAGATTTAACAATATATATATTATTTTGTTTGAACACAAAAGAAAGGACGCCGGCTGCTATATGCCATACTATTGCACTACTTCGGTAACAGTGCCGAAGCTTGGCAGATTGGTTCAATTTCAGTTATTGAAGCTTGGTTTGGGGCATCTTCGGTTAGTGCTGGGTTTATTGTTTTGGGTCTTCTACAAGTCTGGTTCTGAAGATTTTGGTTCTTCTATTTGGTGAGGTCTTTCCTCTTTGTTTATTTGTGATTATTTAAAATTCACCTAAGGGTATTTTGTGAGACCATTAGTGTTTCGTTTGTAATCGTTTGAAACTTATTTGGTTGATAGTGGAATCGGATTTCGATCCCGTGGACGTACCTCACATTGAGGGAACCACGTAAAAATTCTTGTGTTACTTTTGATTTAATTTTTCCGCATTAGTTTTTATTCCCATTGATTGATTTACTTGTGGGGAATCACGGATTTTCCCTAACAAAGATATAAGAATTTTAAAAATCAAATATTTTGGTCTTTAAAATGAAAATTTTATTACAAAAGACATTTAGAAATCAATTCCCATCGTCACGAGAATAGTCGTTAAAAAGTCGTCCCGAAAAGTCAAAAATAAGACTTTAGCAACAAAATTTTGAAAATGTCACTAATAAATAGACTTTTAGGGACAAAATAATCTAGTCTCAAAATGATTTATGTTTTGAGACAGAACCTTTGGTTCCAAAAAAATAATAATTCATCACTAATATCTAATTTTTGTTGCTAAAAATATAATTACGACACTTTTCACAACAAAATTATTTAGTTCCTAAAAAATAATTTTATCCCTAAATTTTAATTTCTAAAACCTTAATTTTTTTTTTGTAAGGAACACACGTAAACACAGTCATTGAAGATGCTTTGAAGGTTCAAATTAAATAGTCTATCTGCATAAAAGGGTGAGTGCTTGACTTCCCAGAAAGATTGTCCAGTGGTGGGTATATCATAATGAAAAATTATTAGGTATTCTTAGAATAATATTTGATACTATTTATTAATTAACGATTCTTATGTTATTTTTTAAAAATATTTATATAAAAGTAATAGATCATAAATTAATAACTACCTAATTGGATCACCGGATAAATTTATTTCAAGAGACTAAATAATTTTTCATATGCTAAATGGTTTTAGTTGCATATCAAGTTCCCTTTATCTTAGTGAGACACCGTTACTTCAAAGGGAAAAAGCCAAGAAAATTACACTTGATTGCGTTTGCAAGCATTGGAACTCATTTCTTTTTCTTTTTTTTCTTCTTTTTTTAATTAAACAAACAAAAACTTGTGGTAAAGCATGTTGTCATGTGTTCCTTCTACTTGGTAATTGACCTCAAGTTTGATCTAGCTTCTCTCTTTCGTCATGATATACTAAAGTTACCATTTAATTATCTTGTATTAGAGCTGGCTATACTTTTGGCAAATATATACGTATTTTATGTACATAATCTTAGATTTAAGACTTTTCAATATATATATATATATATATATATAATTAGATATTTAGACTGGACTAAGTATTAATCACTTTCTAATATCGCTAAGCTTTCAATAATTAGGAGCTAAATGCGATACCTATCCATTGAGGTGACTAAGGGGCATTTTGGCAAGCACTAAAAAAGTTAGTTTTTTGATTTTTTAATTTTTTTGAATTACATCATCTCGTTATTTTTTTATATCAAAATGTCAAAAAACTACCAAAAAAAGTAAAAAAAAAAATTCAATTTTTTTATCAACTTTCCATAACATCACTTAACCTTTGAGTCAGTTAACCGATTATCAAAAACTTACCATGAAAATATTCCAAAATTTTTATTATCGAAAGTTAATTTTTAAACGCTAGTAAAATAAAACCTCATTATAATATTTAACTTGAAGTTCCAAAAAACATCTTGGCCGCTGGTGCCAATTCACCAACAATTAGGTTGTAAAAACATGAAAACTTGAAAGTCCAAATATATATATATATATATATATATTCGCATTAAAAAATGCAGAGTTGAAGCTGATGGCATCCAGCCTAATTCTGGAGTAATATAAAATTCTAAAAAAGGGAGGAGTTAGATCGTACCAGCTTTCAAATCAATGCTGACTGTCTTATGTTTGGAATTGAACGGAGTAGTCAACACGGTAGGATACCATAGACCCGCATTTCAAGCAAGTTTGCTATTTTGCCATTATCATCAATCAGTCAATGTAAGCTTAGCTCTTAGATTATAAGAGCTAAAACATAAAGAATGAAACTAAAAAATAGTTTAGGTGAAAATTTATAATTTATCTTCTCCAACTTACCGACAATATACTAATAATTCTATCACTCAATTAGATTATATGAACAAATTAGACGATGACATTAGTCTATACAAACAATAGGTATTCCTAAAAAAAAACAAAATCATTGTATAGCATTACACAAAATTGAAATTCTTTTGATCTGGAAAATTCTATTCTTATAACATTTTATATGAAATGTTGTAATTAAAAGATAATTTTATAATTTGTATAAAAAATTTATATAATTATATAGCATTTATGATTTGATTTTATCCGGAAACAAGCGGTGCAAAGAGTATGAACTATGAAGCTTCTCATCAAATTTTATTTATTTATTTATTTAATCAAGTTTTTGACTTTGTCCATAAACAAGGGAATTGTAACAAAAACCAACCACTTCATACATTATCAGCACTAAAATCAAGACAGAATATATAACGCAATCCTAATTAATTTATTAGAATATAAAGTGGAAAATAGTGCAATTATTCTGAAATAATTGAAATTGCGGGGGTCCCAAAGTCAAATTTGCAACCAAATTCCAGTGACTGGATCTTGGAGATCTGAATTATTCAAACACGGCGGAGAAACGTTAGACGGCCGAGTGGTATTTTGAAAAATTAGTAAAAAATTAGTTTTTTGATTTTTTTTTAGTTTATTTATTTATTTTTGAGTAAAAAATATAAAAGGTGATGTGATCAAAATGAATAAAAAGTTAAAAATTGACTTTTTGACTGAGTTGCCAAAACACCTTAGAGTAGCTTTTGATTCTCTCTCATAGGAGAAGTTATTTGGTGGTTTTAGGTCATGTTTACTTGTGGTGTCTCAAGTGAATTGTGATTAATAAAAAAATAAATTTCATAATTTTATGTTAAATAATTAAGAAAAAAAAAGAAAGTAAATAAAAATAAAATCATGTGATGCTCCTGGATCACCATATAATTTTTCCTCTCATAGCGCCTTTAATAGACTGCCAAAATCTTTGTTTGAATAGTTGAATGGTTTGGTGGCCTCATCCCCTGTGTTGACATGTGCAACACAAAACCACCGACTCTTCTTCATTTCAATCATCGTAAGCTGAATATTGAATAGAGTGGTGATTCACCCCACTAATTTTTGGATCACTAATAGCTCTAATTAATTTAAAAAAAAAAAAAACAAACTCAAGCCAAAATATCACATCACATCACTTTGGTGGGAGCCACTGTGCCACATCATTAGTGATGCTCTAGAACTTCTAATTTAATACTCTAAAACATTATTCTATTACCCTGTTTGTTTGCACTCAAAAGTCTCTGAATTGAATATTATAGTGAATGCAAATATATTGAAACCACTTCCATGCCAAACCTCAACCTAGGGTAGTATTGATAAAGTTAAAAATTCAAAATTAAGAATTTAAATTGAATGTTGAATTTTTTAAATTAAAAAATTATTTGATAAAAATTTAAGTGTTGAATTAAAAATAAATTATTTGATATGTGTAAAATAAAATTTATTATTTATCATTTTTAAATTGTATATTTTAATTTTTATATTGTGATAATGGTGGGGTGGTTGTGGAGTGGCATAGTGGTGGTGATGATGGTGGTGGTATTGGTGGCGGTGGCATCATGGTGGTGCTGGTGGCGATGATAATAGTAGTAAAATAATAGTGATGTTCATAGCAATAATGGCAATGGTAATGGAGGTGATGGTAGTAGTGGTGGTGGTGGTGATAGTGGTAGAGGTGACATAGTGGTGGTAGTAGTGATAGCGGTAGTGATGATGGTGATAGTGATAATAGTAGTGGTGACATGATGGTGGTGGTTGTGGTGGTGATAGTGGTGGTGATAGCGATAGCGGTGACATGGTGGAATTGAAAAGATGGACTAATTTCAAGCGATGTGGGACACATTCCAAAACACCTTCCTAGACCACAACATATAGTAGCTGAACAAATGACACACCAATTACAGGCCCAACCAAGCTCTGATACTAAATTGAAAAGCTTAGTCCACACTTCTCCAAAATCCAAGTATTAATGAGAAGAAAACTGAATAACCAGTACAAATGAAGCAATTCCAGGCGATTGGCGGTGGCATGATGGTTGTGGTGGTGTTGGTGGTAGTAGTGGTAGTGGTAGTGGTGGTGGTAGTGAGTTTATAATAGTGTATATCGATATTTATGTTTAATATTTATAAATTTAGTCAAAATTAAATAAGTTTTGTATGATTTAAAATTTTCTTAAGTTTTAGCCCACACTTCAAGAACTACTTAAATTTTTAAGTAATATTAATTATGATCATCAAACAGACTTAATTGATTGTCACTTAATCAATTCAATTTTGAGTGGTGAATCATATTATTAAACACCCCTAAATCATAGGGTTATATATACCGATGCAATATTGATTAGTTATTATTCATTCACCATGTGATTACTAAATAATAATCACAACTTTATGTATCGCAATTGGTATATTAATCTTTGCATCGTTAATGCTTTGCGTTCTTATATTGAATCACTATTATGTGTCATTCAGTAGAAGTCTGAATCAACATATACGTTATGGTTAGGGACAAAATATGGAAACAAATAGTAGCTAATCCAATTATGAATTGCGCCATGAATCGCGCCATGAAAAAGAAATAAACTCAATAAATGATGAAAATAAATCACCATCACCATTACTGCTATCACTATTAACACGATTTATGTCATGTCAAGCAATGTATGGAGTAAATGAAGATGTATAGATGGAATGACTCATCATTAAATTCATTGAATAGTTTTTTTTTTTTTTTTTCAAAACACAGAAAATATTATATTAATAAAATAACAACAGTACACAAATAAAATCTCAAAGAATCATCTCAATCAAATAACAAAATAAAAAACAAACAACAAAAAACAAATTTGTCATAAAAAAAAAACAGTTATGTTTCAAGAAAAATTATCAATTTGCTCAAAGATATAATTTGGAAAGTAAAAACTGCTTGAAAATCTATCGTCAACATCGTCCCTGTTTGATATGACTAATACTAGGACATAAAACTCCATTATAGAAAATGGCATATAGGCCCCGTGTATTTTGGGGTGTAATGGATGGAATGAGATTAGGATGGAAGTAGAGCTATTTAGTGTTGTGTTTGCTTGTAGAGTTGAAGAATGGATTAAAATGGAGGAGGAGATTAAGATGGAGGTTGGAAGGCGGATTGGAATGGAAGAGGTAGAGGTGGTATTAGAAAAATAGTGAGGGGATTAAATTTTTTTTTTTTTTAACATATTGGGAATTTTTTTTAACATTAATGTTTAATTTTTTATATTTTATATTTTTTATTATTTATATAAAAATAATTTAACAATTCCTACACTAACAACTATCATAAAAAATAAATATAATTTTACTTAATCCCCTCACTAACAAGTCCCTCACTATTAATTCCCTTCATTCTAACTCCAAAAACAAATGGGACCATAAGGTATTGGTATCACCTATAAATTGCATTGTTTATAAATGTTAAATGTGGATGATAACAACAGTATTTATCAATAAATCTCATTTTAAAAATAAGTTCTTTAATTAGTTTTAAATTTTTTTTTATTGATTTGTTAAATTTTATTAGTGAAGAATTTTTTTCATGTGATCTTATTTTTTATTTTAGTAGTGTTTTGGTAGAAAACTATACTATTTTATTAATGTGACAGGTACAATGCAATATTCTACTGTGACAGGTATTAATGTAACACTCTAACGATATGACACTCTAAAAAAATTAAAAACTCCTTAGTATACTTTCAAATGTAACAACATGACGAGTATGATACGACACTCCAAAACTTTTATTCAAAAAAAATTAAAAGCTCCTTAGTGTACTTTTTCTAAATGTGACAATGTGGCGGGTCTAATGTGACACTAAAAAAAGAGTAAAAATTTCTTAGTGTACTTTTCCAAACGAAACAACGTGACGGATATGATGTGGCACTCTAAAAAAAATTAAAAATTTCTTAGTATACTTTCTCCAAATATAACGTGTGACACTCTAACGTAACGAGTATGATGTGACTCTCTAAAAAAATTAAAAAAAATTTAGTATACTTTTCTCAAATGTGACACTCCAACGTGACAGGTATGATGTGACACTAAAAAATTCCTTAGTGTACTTCATCCAAATAAGACACTCTAATGTAATGGATAAATGAATCATTACACATCTAAAAGAACTAAATAAATCAATATATATATATATATATATATATATGAAACTATATAAATAATAAGTCTAAAATATAAGACTTAGGAGTCATTTGACAATGACTTTTTTAGTTGGCTTTTTAGTTTTTTTGATTTTTTTAGCCTAGAATTTTTTTAGTCGTTTGGTATTCTTGTTTGGCTTTTTTGACTTTTTTACTTTGAAATGACAAAATTACCCTTCGTATAGAATAATGTTTTTTTTGATTTTTTGTTTATATATGGGATAATTTGGTACTTTCATAACTTTTTTGTCTTTTTGTAATTTGGTAATTTGTTTTTTTTTTTTTATCTTTTGTGATTATATAGCCTAACAAGAATGTCAAACCAAAGCTTAATGATTAATCTCCCAAGGTAACAGTGGCATTGGCTAATTAGCGTGAGGTTTAGTTCATATAGTCATGCTTATGAGGCCCCAAAGCAAAAAAATCGCCCACGGTTTCCTAGGCTTAGGGTGCAACTTGATCACTTGACGTCCCCAATTCCCCCTGGGCTTTGAGTGTGACTTTTTGTTTCTTTACTTGTAGGCCTTGCAAAAACACCGTTATGGCCAATGATACACGGTTTTAAGGTAGAATTTTAATTTGAAGTCTATTAAGCCTCTGCATGGGGAGTGGATTGCCTTTTTGACTTTTTAATTTTTTGATTATTTTAACTTGAGGCTAAAAAGCTTGATTTGGGAATGACTTTTTGGTTTTTTTAACTTTTTTTGTGAGAGAGGAGTGTAATGATTATGGGTTAGATTTGATGTTTTGTTTTTTGTGGCTAAAATAGCCTATTTTGTTTTTTGTGGCTATTTTAGCCCCTAACCCACCAAAACCAACTTCCCAAACTATGCCTAAGTTAGTAAGGAAAAACAACAACAATATAAACACATACATCACGTTACAGGTAAGGTCTATATTAGAGCTTTTCTAGATCTCTCTTTTAAGAGCTCCAAATCATTTTTTTTGCATTATTAGATTTCTCACACTTAACTTTCACTCTCAATCTTACTCTCTACTCTCTAGTCATTCATTGGTCTAATATTTGAGCTTAGAGTATTTTGGCTTTTATAACACACTTACTGATGTATGTATGTGTGATATAGTCAACCAAATTAATATTAAATGTGTAGAGGGTTAGAAATTAAACTCCAAATTAAATATGAGCCTAGGTGCTGAGGTCACCTCAAAGGGGCGACCAGGAATGAAAAAAAGAGTATGGGCTAAAACCCAAAGGAAGTGGGCCAACAAAGGGGCGAAGCAGGTCTGACCCACCAAGGGTCCAAACGGACTCTACGATGGAAAATATCTAAGTCAAGTTGCAGAGGCAACACATGCAACAGTTAAGTTGTTGAGGCACTTTGTCTCATCGCCACAATTCCAAATAATGTCGGTATCGCTGCCATTCCAAGTATTGTACGTTCTGCCGCCACCTGGAGTTGCTGAGGGGAGGAGAGAACCGAAGCAACTAAATTGCAGAGGCATTACTTGCAACGCCCAAGTTGCAGAGGCACTTTGTCGATGCTATCTCAAATATCGTCAATTTTGCCATTTAAACTTGCTAAGGGAAATGACTGCTCCAACAACTATAGCCGCTGCAACTAACTTGCGAAGGGAACATACCGCCAAGGTGATATCAGCCTTTAGAAAAAGTTTTCCCTCTACAAGTAGAGGCTAATACTTGGCGTTGATAGCAGGCCCCAAGGTATTACTAGCCTAAGGCTGATAACAGGCCCCAAAGTTCATTAACTTGGCGCTGATAGCAAGCCCCAAGATTTACTAGTTGGAGTTGATAGCAGGCCCAGAAATACCAGTTTACTGCAGCGATCCCGCGAAGATGGGAGCAGGGTAGCCCGAGTGTAAGAGACTCCATTTCCATTACCCAAGTCATGGATTTGCCTTAGTCGCACAGGTAGGACTAAAGAAGCCCCCCTTGGGCTTGGTACTAAGACACGACATAGCTGATAGCAGGCTTGGTTGTGGCCTTCGCCTTGGGAAGCTAGGGAGTTTGTGGTTAGGTGGCTAAGGGTAGAGGCTTCGCTGAGGTGAACATGAACATAGTCGATAGCAGACTGATGGAGTCTTGAGAATGCATGTATTGGGTAAATAGAACTGAGAAGATAGGTGTAGCAGTATGGTTTACTACTACAAGTGCTCTTGCTGAGATTTGAGCTGAGAAGGCAAGTGCAGCAGCAAATACTGCCGTCGTAACCGCACTTGCTGAGGCTCTAAAGGGAGTTGCAGCACCAAACACTCCCGTCGCAACTACACTTGCTGAGGCTCCAAAAAAAGGTAGTTACAGAGGCAAATAGATAGTATACAGTACATGCAGAGGGACATGTGGCACTTTCAGCCTGGTGGCTCAAGGCAGAATATTCTATGTGACTTTTAGGGACACATGTCTTCTCTCTATCTGGCCACATGGTGTCCTCTTGGTACCAAGGAAAAGCCTATAAATAGGACTCATTTCCTAAGGTTCAACAGGAGGAATTTTTGGAGATTTGGGGGAGATGTTGCCCATTTGTGCACTGCCATACATTTCTTCTTAAGCTACTTGCTTCACTCTCACCTAGTCACACACTCTCCAACTCCCAGACAGTTGTTACTGTTCATACTCTAGCTATTCCACCATTGTTGGACCATTAGCATAGTTTTGCCTCTCTGATCACCATCATAACCTTGAACCCCCTTACATTTCTGGCGACTCTGCTGGGGAGGTTGCTTTGTTGATGGTTCATACCTGCAATGACTTACACACTTCACCCGAAAAAATAAAAGAGGATGAAGTTCAGCAACCCCCACGATAGTAAGGTTTTTCCAATGGTAGAGCAGCACATGCTAAGGACCACGACCACAGTGTTGTGGTTGAGGTAGTCCAGTCATTTCAGGATACACAGAGGGAGATCCTGGCGGCTTTGCAAACTCTTACTGAGGCCATTATGGCCATGGCATCCAAACCAGCTCCAGCGTAGGTGCCTCCGCCTGTAGCACTCCCAAACCCAGTGCCTAATCTATTCCCTGAGGTTCGGGCTTCGATCCAGGTACCTCCGGCGGTACCTTAGGCGAACGGTACGGCTGCTGGTTTAGCTACCCAAGAGTAGACTGGACCATTCCAGCCTACTCACTTTGTTACTTTAGCTGATGCACAATCTATGTTCGAGCAAGAGCGTAACAAGAAGCAACTGCCATCTCGCCCAAACCCAGATGTGAAGCCCTCATACTCTCAAGAGATATTGACCATGTCATACCCAACTGGGTATACAATGCCCAATTTTATTAAGATTGATGGAAAGTAAGGCAATGCTAGAGAACACATGGTGAGGTTCATTGAAACTCTTGGTGTCCATGGTAGTGACCATTCTCTACGCCTTCAGGAGTTCTCCAAATCACTTACTAAAAGGGCTTACAGCTGGTATATGAACTTGGCTCCTAACTCGATCAAGAGTTAGGAGGAGATGGTAAACAAGTTCCACACGAAGTTCTTCCAAGTCCAAGAGAAAGTTACAACCCTCAAGCTTGGGCGAGATGTCCAAAAAGAAGGCGAAGATATATTAAACTATGTTAAGCGGTTCCAAGATAAGGCTATTGACTGTCATGAACCAGTAGATGAAACCCATTTAGTCAGCATTTATGTGGAAGGTGCCACATGCGACTACAAAATCTTCCTAGTGAACCATAATTTGCCTATCTTTTCAGCCTTGATTGAGGTAGCTAGGAACCTTACTACATTGGTCCTTTGCACAGATCTCGTGACGGCCACCGCTACTCCCGCAGTAGCAGAGTTACTGCAGTAACCTCCGCAGGAAGAAGCCGTTCGCAAGGAGAGGCATCATCCTCTTAGAAGAGAAAAAGTTATGAGGACAGAAATCCATATCCTTGTAGCCTTGAGAATGTTAAAGCCTTGGTTAAAGAATGGGTAGCCGATGGTGAACTCACTTTATCTCCGGTTGATGTTCCCCCAACCAAGAAGGACAAAGAAAGTTCGGATTATTGCATCTATCACAGAGCCACTAGACACCCTACTAGGGATTGTTGGACTTTGAAAAGTATCTTTAAGAAGAAAGTTGCTGCAAATGAGCTGAAGTTCAAAGATGTCGGTAATCGTAATGTAAGGAAGGACCCTAATCCTAACCATAAAGAGAAAGGGAAAAATGTACGTATGATTGGGTACCTTGGGCCCGTACGCGATCAAGTGCACATGGCGTCCTACTATCATGAGTTAGAAGAAATTGCTAGCGACCAACTCCCTGAGACAGTACCTGCAGAGGCAAAATTCACAAAGGATACTCATGCTTAAGACTTGCAAAACTCTGTTAAGTTTCGTACTTTCTTCGACCAGCTGGGGCTGAGCCAAGCCGCCAGGTTAGAAGCAACAAAAGCCCTCATTAACATTTCTGAAGTGCACCATTGTCACGACCCAAACCCGGCCCTATGGGTTTAGCACCGTAACCGGCCAGTAACCCGAGATTACCGAAGGCCTGCAGAACAGTAATACAGTAAAACAGAGTACAGGGCCTGGCGGAAGCCAATACAGTAAATAAATAGTGTCCATTGAGCTGCGACAGTCTGTATGCAAAAGGCTTTTCATACATTTATACACAAACAGTACAGAACAGTATACTCAATATTTACAATCATTCAGACTAGGGACTCAACCCTATGCAACAGTACAGTAACACTCGGTCTATACAGAACAGTAAAACAGTACAGAAGGGGGAAAAACAACAAAACACCCCCAAGCCATAGCATGGCAACTCGGAACCTCGCAGTGAGGCACAAAGGCTGGCTTGACAAAACTGGAGTAACCCTGACGCCTCTAGCTGCAGTCTGGTGCCTGAACACCTACATATATATATATGAGCAGTGAGCTAAAGCCCAGTGAATAACATAAAGCGTAAAGGGGTTTAGAATGAATGTCCTTACAGTAATGAAAACAGTTCAATTCAATCAGTATTTCAATCGTTCAGTACAGTAAACAGTCATATGTGGTACATCCATTAGCATAACAGTAACAGTAGGTCTTGAAAGACCGAACAGTAATGATGGCCATCAGTCAGTAAACAGTAGTGGTTCCACGAGGGAACCGACAGAGATCTCTGTAACAGTAACAGTAACAGTAAACAGTAGGTACTAAGGATGCCACAGTACAGTTCAGAAATAAAGGACATACATTCATTCAGTTAACAGTAATCAGTTCAGAAAACAGTACAGTTCAGTTGTTCAGAAAATAATCATTTGTGAACATATCTTTACACAATCGTTACTCACAGAGTTCTGGGCTACAGTGTGCTAGAGCGTGTCTCCCCAGTTGCCATCCCTACACAGTTCACAGGTTTAACACACTAAGCTACACAGTTGGGAAATATCATAACTTAATCCCTAATTTGCCTTGGTGTGTTCTACAACGATATCCTCATCTAAATGTCTTAAACTAGGCCTAAGAATGCCTAGGATGGGATGAGGATGCAAAAATACACATTTAAAAGCATTTTCAGGATTTTCAGAGAAACAGAGTCACGCTCGAGCGCAGGTTTCCCCGCTCGAGCGTACAGGCAAACAAAGGTACACGCTCGAGCGTAAACTTTCCCGCTCGAGCGTACTGTAAAAGTACTGGATGGGTGAAATCCCCGCTCGACGCCCGCTCGAGCTTGAGACATGACTCCGCTCGAGCGCCCAATCCTCCGCTCGAGCGGACTGTAAAACAGTGCAAGATGCTGGAAGCTCGATTTTCCCGCTCGAGCGGCACTTCCCCCGCTCGAGCGGACGACTGAAATCTGGAAATCCCAGATTCGAGCTCCAGGTTCAAAACCAAGCTCAAAAGCATCAAAACCAATCCTCTTGGGCCCATTTTCTGGAAAACATTTATAAACACATAGAATAACATGAATCAAGGCTCAATTTTGAGAAATCAAGGCCCAAGGGTGGTTAATTCAAACACAATTTCAAACCAATTTCAAATCATTTTCAAGAACAATTTTCAAACATGACATGCATGATCTTAAATCATTTTCAAAGCTTCAATTTGATGCTCTAAAGAGCCAATTCTTTTCAAAACATGATGAAATCATGGACTACACTCAAGACATGAACATGCATGTAACATTTCGTCATGAAAACAACTCAAAATCCAACGATACTACCATGCATGCAAAGATTGGGCTTCAATTCACCATTAATGAACCAATTCATGGCTTAACTCTACAATACAAGCATGGATTGTGCAAGAATGAACTCAAGAACAACAACAAGAAGATGAATGTCCTACCTTAGTCTTGTATTCAAGGTCTAGGAGCTCAAAGTAGCAATCACACTTCAATTCTCAAACAATTCCAAGCAATTCAAGATGAAAACCAACTCCTCAAGTCTCTCTCTCTCTAAGGTCGGTTGAGGCAAGAAGAGGAGAAGAAATGTTTGGTTTGATCACATACGTGGAGTGTAAAAGGCTCAAGAGGTGTGATGTGGTGGCCACTAAGTGGCGGAACGGTAATTAGGCCAAACCATGCGATTAATCGATATTTAATCTAATTTAATCATACCTAATCAATTTTCAGATAAATATACCATAAAATCACATAAATTATGAGGGTCATAAAACACTAATCGGTTTCTAATTCGGCCGCCGATAAGGCCTTCAATTAGCAGTTTAAACATATAAACATGAACAGATAATCAGACAATCAAACAGATAGAATGCAATTAACTAACATATACTCAGTCAATTCAATTTCCAATTTCAGTCAGTCAGTTCAGTACTTTAATCAGTTCAATTATCAGTCAGTTATCAATCATCATCAGTTCCGTTTAGCAGTAATCGGTGATTATCGGTAATCAATCAGTCCCTAATCAGTAAACAGTATGAGGGTTGTTACAGTCTCCCCTCCTTATAAAGAGTTTAGTCCTCTAAACTCGAGTTACCTTCATTTTGGAAGAAAACAGGATTCAGTGGAAACAGTTCAGGATATCTTTTGGCCATGTCATCTTCCCTTTCCCAAGTGGCATACACGCCACCGTGGTTTTGCCAGTCAACTTTCACTAACGGGATCTCTTTGTTCCTCAGTTTCTTGATTCGTCGGTTTACAATCTGTATAGGCCGTTCCTCGTAAGTGTAGTCATCACTCAACACTATCCGAGTAGGCTCAATCACATGGAAGGGATCCCGGAGATAATCTCTTAACATAGAAATGTGGAAGACGTTATGCATATGCTCAATTTCAGGAGGAAGCGCAACTTGATACGCCACCGGATTGATTTTCTCAATAATCTCATATGGTCCGACGTATCTCGGCGCTAACTTGCCTTTGACTCCAAAACGAGTCTGGCCTTTCATTGGTGTCACTTTCACAAAAACGTGATCACCCACTTCATACTCTCTGTCCCGTCTCCTGACATCTGCATAACTTTTCTGTCTACTCTGTGCAGTTTTTAGTCTTTGCTGTATCAGTTTCACTTTTTCAGTTGTTTCATACACAATCTCGGGCCCAAGCAACGGCCCATCTCCAACTTCTGCCCAGCAGATTGGAGATCTACATTTTCTGCCATACAATGCCTCAAAAGGCGCCATTCCAATACTCGAATGGTAGCTGTTGTTGTAGGTGAATTCAACTAATGGCAGATGACTTTCCCAGTCTCCCTGAAAATCAAGGACACACATTCTCAGTAAATCCTCCAGAGTTTGGATGGTCCTTTCTGATTGGCCATCTGTCTGAGGATGATAGGCACTACTCAGTCTCAGTTCAGTACCCAATGCAGTCTGTAGACTTTGCCAAAACCTCGATGTAAACTTCGAATCCCTGTCAGAAACAATAGACACAGGCACTCCATGCAGTCTCACAATTTCATCAATATAGATAACAGCCAATTTGTCCGCATTATAAATCGTCTTGACAGGTAAGAAGTGAGCAGATTTGGTTAGTCTATCAACAATAACCCAAATTGAATCCATACCTTTCCTGGAGCGAGGTAATCCAACGATAAAATCCATCGTGATATGCTCCCATTTCCACTCTGGTATGGGTAGGGGTTGCAATAGTCCGGCAGGTCGTTGGTGTTCAGCTTTGACCTGTTGGCAATGAAGACATTTGGATACAAAATCAGCAATTTCTTTCTTCATTCCCGGCCACCAGAAATTCTGTTTCAGATCTTGGTACATTTTCGTATTCCCCGGATGGATAGACAATTTCGAATTGTGGCCTTCTTGCAGAACTCTTCTTTTCAGTTCAGTATCATTTGGTACACACAGTCTTTCTTGAAATTTCAGTACATTATTCTCAAATTTGAATCCCGGTCTCTGTTTGGATTCTCTTTCCTCGATGATCTTCTTCAAGAAATCATCCAGTTGCTGTTTTTCTTTAACCTCTTCAATCAGTGCCGGTTGAGCAGAAATAGCAGCTAAGATTCCACCTTGTTCTCTCAAAACAATTTCAATTTCAGATTTTTCAAGGTCACAAAGCAACTCTTTCTGTCCTGTAAGCAGACAGGCTAAGTTTCCAATCGACTTCCGGCTCAATGCATCGGCAACGGTATTGGCTTTTCCCGGATGGTACAATATCTGTAGGTCGTAGTCTTTAATCAGTTCCAGCCATCTCCGCTGTCTCATATTCAGTTCTTTCTGTGTGAAGAAATACTTTAAACTCTTGTGGTCGGTGTATACTTCACATGTCACCCCGTACAGATAGTGACGCCAGATTTTCATTGCAAATACTACTGCAGCAAGTTCCAGATCATGGGTCGGGTAGTTCTTTTCGTGCGGTCTCAGTTGTCGGGAAGCATAAGCAATAACTCTCCCATTCTGCATTAAAACACACCCCAGACCCTTATGAGAAGCATCACTAAATACAGTATAACCATCTGTACCTGAAGGTAAGGTAAGAACTGGTGCAGTCACTAATCGAGTTTTTAACTCCTGGAAGGCAGATTCCCTTTGGTCAGTCCACTCAAATGATGTCCCCTTTTGTGTTAACTGTGTCAATGGTAGGGCAATTTTGGAGAAATCTCTGACAAATCTTCTGTAATATCCAGCCAATCCCAAAAAGCTTCGGACTTCAGTCACATTGGTCGGTCTAGGCCAGTTCACTACAGCTTCAATTTTCTGCGGATCAACAGAAATTCCATTTTTGCTAACAACATGCCCCAAAAACATAACATGGTCAAGCCAAAATTCGCATTTAGACAGTTTAGCATACAGTTTCTGTTCTCTTAAGGTTTGCAGGGCAAGTCTCAGATGATGTTCATGTTCTTCTATACTCTTGGAGTAAATCAATATGTCATCGATAAATACAACAATAAAGTCATCAAGGTATGGTTTAAAAATTCTATTCATGAGGTCCATGAAAGCAGCAGGGGCATTCGTGACTCCAAAAGGCATAACCAAAAATTCGTAATGTCCATACCTCGTTCTAAAAGCAGTTTTATCAATGTCATCTGGTTTAACCTTCAGTTGATGATACCCTGATCGGAGATCGATTTTGGAAAACACTTGTGCACCCTGTAACTGATCAAATAAATCATCAATACGCGGTAATGGGTATTTATTCTTTACAGTTACCTTATTCAGTTCACGGTAGTCAATGCACAGTCTTAGTGAGCCATCTTTCTTCTTGACAAACAAAACAGGAGCACCCCATGGCGAAGTGCTAGGTCTGATGAAATTTTTGTCTAACAGTTCTTGCAGTTGCACTTTCAGTTCTTTCAGTTCAGTTGGAGCCATTCTGTAAGGAGCTTTAGAAACTGGTTGTGTTCCGGGAATCACGTCAACGGTAAATTCAATCTCCCTGTCAGTCAAATCTCCTGGAAGGTTATCTGGAAAAACATCTGGAAATTCTCTGACTATAGGAATACAATTCACATCAGTTTGAATGCTATCATCAGTAGACACAGTCAGTACAGAACACAGATATCCCTTACACCCCTTTCTAATTAGTTTAACAGCTTTTACTGACGAAATCAAATACGGAGGAGGTACTGCTCCACTCCCATTAAACACGAATTCAGGCAGACCAGGTGGACGAAAAACAACTTGCTTGGTCACACAGTCAATAGTGGCATGATATTTTTGTAACCAATCCATCCCCAATATTACGTCAAAATGATCAATGTTCAATGGCAGTAAATCAATAAACAGATGCATATCCCCAACAATAATTTCACATGCGGGGTACATATAAGCACATGTCATGGATCCCCCTACGGGTGATGATACGGCTAGCAGATAGTTCATAGGTTCTAAGGGTCTATTCAATTTCCGCGAAAAAGCATGCGATACATAAGAATGCGTAGACCCCGAATCAATCAATACATATGCATTTTGCATACAGATAGAGAGGATACCTGACACAACGATCTCAGTGTTTTGCACGTCTCCCGGTACTAGTGCGAACACTCGGCCTTGCCTCACAGGCTCTTTCCCGGTAGCTCTGGGGTTAGGCTTTGGTGCTACAGTTGATGCTGCTGCGCTTGGTGCAGCTTTACTACTGGCTTGTGGAGCAGAGGGGCAGTCTTTAAACATGTGGCCCACCTTGCCACACCTGTAACAAGCTCCAGATACTCTGTAGCAGACCCCCTTGTGCTTCTTGCCACACTCAGGACAGGGTGGTATGAACCCACTCCCTTGGCTGGGGCTAGTTGTCGACCCCGTATTCTGTTTCTTGTTGGCTGGGTTGTGCTTGCCTTTCTTGAATTTGAAACCCTGCCTTTTTCCATGCCATTCAGCTGTTGGTGTTTCAGATTGTTTCACTGCCGCAATGTTCGACTCGGCCATCAATGCCCGGTCGAGAACACCCACAAAAGTCGGTAATTTCAAAACATTTATCCGGTCAAGTATTGCCACATTAAGGCCACCTTCAAATTTTCTAGCCTTCTTATATTCAGTATCCACCATGTGCGGTGCATAACGGGCAAGTTCAGTAAATTTTGTTTCATATTCGGCAACGGACATTGTGCCCTGCTTCAGCTGTTCAAATTCAGTCACTTTTCTATCCCTGACACACTGAGGGAAGTACTTTTCAAAGAAGGACTCCTTGAACTAAGCCCAAGTCATAACAGTATTTGTATCACGGATCAACATCCACCACCTTCTAGCCTCTTCTTGTAGGGTGAAGGTAGCTAACAATACTTTGTTCGCTTCTGAGCACGGAAACACTTCGAATAATTTTTCTGTTTCCAGAACCCAAGCTTCAGCTTTTAACGGTTCAAGGCCTCCCTAAAAGGATGGCGGTTTCATCTTGCTGAATTTATGGGTGAGAGCAATAATATCCCCATCATCCACATTCGCATTAGGTTCCGGCTATACCGGAGGAGGAGGAGGTGGGGGCTGTTGGTTCTGTTGTTGTTCCAGTCTAGCAGTTATCAGTTCTATCATTCTTTCCATTCTTTCCATTCTTGCCTCAGTAGATGAGGACTCAGGTTCATTTGCATTGTCCATTTCACTATAAGTAGTTATAACAGTTTTAAACATAAGCAGTCATTTGTTTACCAGTTTAACACATTAACAGATATTCAGTCATAACATAACCACACACTTATCATGCTCATGAGATGCCCTAATCACTTTTCTAGGACACTCTATAGCTCATTTGGACACGTGTGTGCGGTATAACTCGTGGTAAGTATCGCTTTGATACCACTCTGTCACGACCCAAACCCGGCCCTATGGGTTTAGCACTGTAACCGGCCAGTAACCCGAGATTACCGAAGGCCTGCAGAACAGTAATACAGTAAAATAGAGTACAGGGCCTGGCGGAAGCCAATACAGTAAATAAATAGTGTCCATTGAGCTGTGACAGTCTGTATGCAAAAGGCTTTTCATACATTTATACACAAACAGTATAGAACAGTATACTCAATATTTACAATCATTCAGACTAGGGACTCAACCCTATGCAACAGTACAGTAACACTCGGTCTATACAGAACAGTAAAACAGTACAGAAGGGGGAAAAACAACAAAACACCCCCAAGCCATAGCATGGCAACTCGGAACCTCGCAGTGAGGCACAAAGGCTGGCTTGACAAAACTGGAGTAACCCTGACGCCTCTAGCTGCGGTCTGGTGCCTGAACACCTACATATATATATATATGAGCAGTGAGCTAAAGCCCAGTGAATAACATAAAGCGTAAAGGGGTTTAGAATGAATGTCCTTACAGTAATGAAAACAGTTCAATTCAATCAGTATTTCAATCGTTCAGTACAGTAAACAGTCATATGTGGTACATCCATTAGCATAACAGTAACAGTAGGTCTTGAAAGACCGAACAGTAATGATGGCCATCAGTCAGTAAACAGTAGTGGTTCCACGAGGGAACCGACAGAGATCTCTGTAACAGTAACAGTAACAGTAAACAGTAGGTACTAAGGATGCCACAGTACAGTTCAGAAATAAAGGACATACATTCATTCAGTTAACAGTAATCAGTTCAGAAAACAGTACAGTTCAGTTGTTCAGAAAATAATCATTTGTGAACATATCTTTACACAATCGTTACTCACAGAGTTCTGGGCTATAGTGTGCTAGAGCGTGTCTCCCCAGTTGCCATCCCTACATAGTTCACAGGTTGAACACACTAAGCTACACAGTTGGGAAATATCATAACTTAATCCCTAATTTGCCTTGGTGTGTTCTACAACGATATCCTCATCTAAATGTCTTAAACTAGGCCTAAGAATGCCTAGGATGGGATGAGGATGCAAAAATACACATTTAAAAGCATTTTCAGGATTTTCAGAGAAACAGAGTCACGCTCGAGCGCAGGTTTCCCCGCTCGAGCGTACAGGCAAACAAAGGTACACGCTCGAGCGTAAACTTTCCCGCTCGAGCGTACTGTAAAAGTACTGGATGGGTGAAATCCCCGCTCGACGCCCGCTCGAGCTTGAGACATGACTCCGCTCGAGCGCCCAATCCTCCGCTCGAGCGGACTGTAAAACAGTGCAAGATGCTGGAAGCTCGATTTTCCCGCTCGAGCGGCACTTCCCCCGCTCGAGCGGACGACTGAAATCTGGAAATCCCAGATTCGAGCTCCAGGTTCAAAACCAAGCTCAAAAGCATCAAAACCAATCCTCTTGGGCCCATTTTCTGGAAAACATTTATAAACACATAGAATAACATGAATCAAGGCTCAATTTTGAGAAATCAAGGCCCAAGGGTGGTTAATTCAAACCCAATTTCAAACCAATTTCAAATCATTTTCAAGAACAATTTTCAAACATGACATGCATGATCTTAAATCATTTTCAAAGCTTCAATTTGATGCTCTAAAGAGCCAATTCTTTTCAAAACATGATGAAATCATGGACTACACTCAAGACATGAACATGCATGTAACATTTCGTCATGAAAACAACTCAAAATCCAACGATACTACCATGCATGCAAAGATTGGGCTTCAATTCACCATTAATGAACCAATTCATGGCTTAACTCTACAATACAAGCATGGATTGTGCAAGAATGAACTCAAGAACAACAACAAGAAGATGAATGTCCTACCTTAGTCTTGTATTCAAGGTCTAGGAGCTCAAAGTAGCAATCACACTTCAATTCTCAAACAATTCCAAGCAATTCAAGATGAAAACCAACTCCTCAAGTCTCTCTCTCTCTAAGGTCGGTTGAGGCAAGAAGAGGAGAAGAAATGTTTGGTTTGATCACATACGTGGAGTGTAAAAGGCTCAAGAGGTGTGATGTGGTGGCCACTAAGTGGCGGAACGGTAATTAGGTCAAACCATGCGATTAATCGATATTTAATCTAATTTAATCATACCTAATCAATTTTCAGATAAATATACCATAAAATCACATAAATTATGAGGGTCATAAAACACTAATCGGTTTCTAATTCGGCCGCCGATAAGGCCTTCAATTAGCAGTTTAAACATATAAACATGAACAGATAATCAGACAATCAAACAGATAGAATGCAATTAACTAACATATACTCAGTCAATTCAATTTCCAATTTCAGTCAGTCAGTTCAGTACTTTAATCAGTTCAATTATCAGTCAGTTATCAGTCATCATCAGTTCCGTTTAGCAGCAATCGGTGATTATCGGTAATCAATCAGTCCCTAATCAGTAAACAGTATGAAGGTTGTTACAACCATGCTGAAGTTGCTGGGCTAAAGAGTATGTGCCTCGGCGTATCCAAGAAGATTATGGGGGCCATTACTTTTTCAGAAGCAGACAGAGCATACCTGTAACAACCCTCATACTGTTTACTGATTAGGGACTGATTGATTACCGATAATCACCGATTACTGCTAAACGGAACTGATAATGACTGATAACTGACTGATAATTGAACTGATTAAAGTACTGAACTGACTGACTGAAATTGGAAACCGAATTGATTGAGTATATGTTGGTTAAATTGCATTCTATCTGTTTGATTGTATGATTATCTGTTCATGCTTATATGTTTAAACTGCTAATTGAAGGCCTTATCGACGGCCGAATTAGAAACTGATTGATGTTTAATGACCCTCGTAATTAATGTGATTTTATGGTATATTTACCTGAAAACTGATTAGGCATGATTAAATTAGATTGAAATAAGCTAATTGAGGAGTTGGACTTAATTACCGTTTTGCCCTTGAGTGGGCCACTATCTCACACATCTTTAAGCCTTGTATACACTCATACACTTGAGCCATAGACAATATTTCCTCAGCCATTTCCCCTCTCATTGCCGACCTTAGAGAGAGAAAAACTAGAGGAGTGGAGTTCATCTCAATTTTGCTTGTAAATTACTTGGTAATTGAAGAAATTGTTGAAGTGATTGCATATTTGAGCTCCCTTCTTGAAATACAAGACTTAAGGTAGCTCCATTGTCTTCTTATTCATGTTTTAAGTTGAATCTTGCATGATTTATGTCATATTGAAGGAGTGTAGAGCCAAACATGGTTTAGATGGCGAATTGTAGCTTAATTGTTGCATGCATGTACATATATTGAAGTTTTGAGGTTGTAGTTCATAATGCCTCACATGCATGTCCATCTTTTGGTCATACTCCATGAGTTCATCTTGTTTTTGAAGGTTTGAGCTCTTTTGAAACAGCATTGAAGCTTTGAAAATGATTTATGATCATGCATGTCATGTTTGAGGATTGTTCTTGGAAAATGGTTTGAAATTGGGTTTGAATAAAACACCCTTGGGCTTTGATTTCTCAAATTGAGCCTTGATTCATGTTATTCTATGTGTTTATAAATGTTTTCCAGAAAATGGGCCCAAGAGGATTGGTTTTGATGCTTTTGAGCTTGGTTTTGGACCAGGAGCTCGAATCTGGGATTTCCAGATTTCAGTCGTCCGCTCGAGCGGGGGGGAAGTGCCGCTCGAGCGGGAAAATCGAGCTTCCAGCATCTTGCACTGTTTTACAGTCCGCTCGAGCGGAAGATTGGGCGCTCGAGCGGAGTCATGTCTCAAGCTCGAGCGGGCGTCGAGCGGGGATTTCACCCATCCAGTACTTTTACGGTACGCTCGAGCGGGAAAGTTTACGCTCGAGCGTGTACCTTTGTTGCATGACCGCTCGAGCGGGGAAACGTGCGCTCGAGCGGGACTCTATTTTTCTGAAAATGCTTTTAAATGTGCATCTTTGCATCCTCATCCCGTTCTAGGCATTCTTAGGCCTAGTTTAAGGCATCTTGTTGAGGATATAGATGTAGAACACACCGAGGCATTAGGGATTAAGTTATGAGATTTCCCAACTGTGTAGCTTAGTGTGTTCAACCTGTTAACTGTGTAGGGTTGGCAACTGGGGAGACGCGCTCTAGCATACTGTAGCCCAGAACTCTGTGAGTAACAATTGTGTAAAGATATGTTCAACTGATTATCTTTTGAATACTGAACTAAACTATTTACTGAACTGGTATTATTTACTGAATGAATGTATGTCCTTTATTTCTGAACTGTACTGTGGCATCCTTAGTACCTACTGTTTACTGTTACTGTTACTGCGACAGAATTCTCTGTCGGTTCCCTCGTGGAACCACTACTGTTTACTGACTGATGGCCATCATTACTGTTCGGTCTTTTAAGACCTACTGTTACTGTTATACTAATGGATGTACCACATATGACTGTTTACTGTACTGAACAACTGAAATACTGATTGAATTGAACTGTTTTCATTACTGTAAGGACATTCATCCTAAACCCCTTTACGCTTTATGTTATTCACTGGGCTTTAGCTCACGGCTCATATATATATGTAGGTGTACAGGCACCAGACCGCAGCTAGAGGCGTCAGGGTAACTCCAGTTTTGTCAAGCCAGCCTTTGTGCCTCACTGCGAGGTTCCGAGCCTATCTGTTAAGGCTTAGGGGTCTTTTACAATTCCCCCTTCTGTACTGTTTTACTGTTCTGTATAGACCGAGTGTTACTGTACTGTTATATAGGGTTGAGTCCCTAGTCTGAATGATTGTAAATATTGTGTATACTGTTCTGCACTGTTTATGTATAAATGTGTGAAAAGTCCTTTTGCAAACAGAATATCACAGCTCAATGGACACTATTTATTTACTGTATTGGCTTCCGTCAGGCCCTGTACTCTGTTTTACTGTATTACTGTTCTGCAGGCCTTCGGTAATCTCGGATTACTGGCCGGTTACGGTGCTAAACCCATAGGGCCGGGTTTGGGTCGTGACAATACCCTTTTCCTCATAACCGTCATCTTTTTGTCACAGCTTACATTAATGATGTAGAGTTCAAGCGTGCTTTCCTTGATGGTGGGGCGTCCATAAGCATCATCACTACTGACACCTTTGCAAAGGTTGGTATCCCAGAGTCCAGGACAGTTCGCCAACCCATTACCATGACGGGTTTTGGTGGTGAGAAAAAAGTTACTAAGGGCTATGTCGTCGTGGACTTAGCAGTTGGCGAGATCCATTCCCCAACTAAGTTCCATGTAATTGAAGTAGACACAAATTACCATATGATACTTGGTAGAGCTTGGATGCACCGATATAGGGCTATCCTATCGAGTTATCTCCAATACGTGAAGGCAAAGTTGGGAAAGCGCACAGTAACCATAAATGCGTCTGAAAAGCCATTCGGAGTGGAGAAGGCACACTATTCGGATGTAGTTTTCTTTACTGAGTTGTCAACGAATAAAACTCCAAGGACTAGTAAAGTTGCAGGGGTAAAATTACTGAAGTGAGAAGACATTCGAAATACAGAGGCTGCTCCAGAAAGTAGTGGGCAGAAGAGGAGCAGCAAGTCCACAAGTCTTCTGCCCAAGATTATTAAGGTGCGTGAGGACGGCAAGACAGTTTACTACTTATGACGGTCTTAGGGGCCAGACTTCATACCTTGGGAGGATGGCCCCGAGACAAATAAATGTGATGGTGATGAGTCCTAGGAAGGGTTAGTGGAGACGCCTGAGCCCGCCCTTGAATGCATGCAAAATAGACCCAAACCGCAGCAGGAGGTACTTGCTAAGATCAACCTCAGTGACTTACCAGGGCAGAGCAAGCCTGTGTTTATTAGCGATACAATGGCTTTAGCAGCTAAGGCGGAATTGATAACACTATTGAAGCAGTACAATGACGCCTTTGCTTGGACATACGACAAGATGCCTGGTCTTGACCCATCCCTTGTCACTCATCATCTGGACACTTTTTCCAACTCTAAGCCAATCAAGCAACATACTCGAAAGTATCACTCTGATCTTGAAGCAAAGACTAAGGCGGAGCTAGAAAAGTTGCATAGGGCCAAGTTCATTGAGCCTATATAGTATCCAACTTGGCTAGCAAATATTATGCTTGTGAAGAAGAAGAATGACCAAATCAGGGTCTGTGTAGACTTTCGCGACCTGAATAAGGCTTGCTCGAAAGATGAGTTTCCATTGCCCCATGCTGACACACTTGTTGATTCTACTACAGGCCATCAGATATTCTCCTTCATGAAAGAGTTCAGTGGTTATAACAAGATCAAAATAACACCAGATGATACAAAAAAGATAGCTTTCAGAACGCTCTTGGGAAATTTTTTCTATACGGTGATGCCCTTTGGTTTGAAAAATGCGGGAGCAACCTACCAACGGGCTATGACTGTAGTGTTCCATGACATGTTGTATCATGAAGTGGAAGTATATGTGGATGATCTGGTGGTTAAGTCTACTAAGGCAAATTGACACCTCTGTGACTTGGAAAAAGTTTTTCAGCATTGCCACAAATTCTACCTGACGATGAACCCTCTCAGATGCGACTTCGGAGTTACCGTCGGTAAGTTCCTTAGCTTTCTTGTACACCAGCGGAGGATCGAAGTAGATGGAGATAAGATCAAGTCGATCATGGAAATGCTACCACCACACTCTCAAAAGGCCTTGAAGAAATTCCGAGGCAAAGTGTCATACCTCAGGAGATTCATTTCAGGCCTTGCTGAGATAACCTTTTCCTTAGGGACATTGCTAAAAGGAAATCACAAGTTTGAATGGTTGCAAGAACGCCAACAAACATTTGATATGGTGAAGAAAACACTTACCTTTCCACTTACAATGATTGCCCCATAACCCGAAAAGCCTCTGCTGCTATGCCTGACCTTTACACCTCAGTCTATTGGAGCTCTACTTGTCCAAGACATAGATGGCATTGAGAAGCTAGTCTATTACATCAATCGTAAAGTCAATGGTGCCGAGTCATGATATACCTCATTTGAGAGGCATTGTTTAGCCTTAATCTTCACAACGCAAAAGTTACACCACTATTTTTTGGCACACCTGATCCAGATTGTGACCCAAAGTGATCCAGTCCGCTACTTGCTGAGCAAGCCCACTCTGACTGGAAGAATGACAGGATGGCTTTTGGCTCTAATAGAATATGGCATCACTTGTGTTACTCCCAAGGCTATTAAGAGCCAAGCACTTGCAGACTTACTGGCCTAATTCCTATCTAGTGAACATAAACTTGCAGAGGTACCTCTACCAGGTAAGGTCCATGTCTCAGCAGCTGTAGTTGAGACTTATTAGGACTTAAAATTTGATGGAGCTTACAGAGTTGGGAAAGGTGGAGCTGGCATAACACTAACCAGTCAAGAAGGAGAGAGGTTTCATCTATCATATAAGCTTGACTTTGAATATTCCAACAACGAGGCCGAATATGAGGCATTGATACTGGGTCTAATTGCTGCTCAAAAGAAAGGCCTCCGCAAGTTGAAAATTTGGTACGACTCCAAGCTAGTTGTCAAGTAAACAATTGGTGATTTCACCTTGAAGGAGCCTCTGTTGACCCCATATCACACCGTAGTTCAAAGGTTGCTCACTCAGTTTGATGATATCCAAATCCAGCATACCTCTCGAACACACAACCGTTTCCCCGATGCCTTGGCTACACTAGGGGCAAAGGTGGATATACTAAATAATAGTATAGCCATCGTCATCGAGAAAAGAACAACACCAGCAATGTTAGCCGAAGAACATATAGAGCAAGATGCTAAGGAGTGGAAAGCAGATATAATCCAGCACTTGAAAATAGGCCAAGGAACAATCAAACCAACAGAACTTGAATCATTCCTGTTTCTTAGAAAAGAGTTGTATTTTCACAGTCCCAACAACTTGCTAGCAAGGTGCATCGGTAGACAAGAAGAAACTTACAGGCTTAAGTAGATCCATGTTAAGTCCTGTGGAGATAGAGATATCAGTCTATACCGACGGATACACAGGCAAGAGTATTACTGGCCAGAGATGGAAAAGGAAAGCAATGAGTTGCAGAGGCAATGTGCAAAATGTTAGTCCCATCCTAAAGAGGAATAAGCCCATTTCTTAAGCAATGAGAAATGGAGGTAGCTGTATATTGACTATCTTGGAAAAGGCACACTGCCTGAGAACAAAGCCGATGTAATTAGAGTTAAGAAGCGGGCCCTCCGCTTCTTCCTTGACCAAGGCAAGCTGTATCGCAAAAGCTTTGAAGGGGAACCTTTGCCGTGTTTATCAAAGGATGAGGCAAATGAAGTGCTGAGGGAAGCCCACAAGGCAGAACATTAAGGAACGCAACGATTGTATGGGCACTTTATTCACCTCGGCTATTACTGGCCGACAATGGAAGAATGTGCTAAAAACTTTGTAAGGAGATGTCAATCCTACCAGAAGTTTGGGAACTTGATACATGCACTGGTAGTTGAACTGCATAACATCAAGACCCCTTACCCGTTTCATACTTGGACATTTGACTTGGTAGGTTCTATAGCGCAGTAATCCAAAGGCCACAGATGGATACTTGCAGCGACTGAAGTTAGTACCAAATGGGTAGAGGCTATACCGATGAGAAAGACAGATGGGGTAGGAGTGTCCAACTTCATCAAGGAACACATAATCTGTAGGTTTGGTATACCCAAAGTAATGTTATCTGACAATGGAACTCCTTTTGTAAATCGTCATGTAGAAAGACTGTTGGACACTTGTTAGATCAAGCACCACAAGTCTATCCCATACTACCCGCAAGGGAACGGACAAGCTGAAGCAACCAACAAAACTCTTATCCGAATATTGAGTAAAATGATGGATGAAGCAGGGGGCACATGGTCTGAACAACTCCATATAGCACTCTGGGCGTATAGAACGTCAAAGAGGAGTCCAACTCAAGCAACCCCATTTTCCCTAGTATATAGGTCCGAAGCTGTGTTACCAGTTGAGTTGGCAGTACCCTTAGCAAGAATGGCTATGTCAGCACACATAGTTCCAGACAACAAAAAGAACGACATAGAGGTAGCCAAAGAAAGAAGGGATCGGGCCTCGCGGGCAATGGAAAAGTATTATCAGTCCATAGCTCGGGCCTACAATCAGTCTGTTCAACACAGGAAGTTCAAGGAGGGGGACTTGGTATAGAAGACAATGGACGCAATCATGCAGGGGCAACCAATCCCCAAGTTGTCACCCAGATGGGAAGGCCCCTACCAAGTTGCTGAGGCAAGCAGCAGCGGGTATTACAAGTTGACAAGAATAAATGATGGGTTCAGAACTAGCTCTATTAACGCCAAGTATGTCAAAGAGTATTTTCCTTAGTTTCTTTTGTTCAAAAAAAAAAAGAGTTGTAAGTTTCTTTGTTAATACTTTCAAAGCAAGTATCATACACTTAGTAAACCTGTTACTCTTGTAAGCACTCAGTGCAAGGAAAGTTTTCCATACTTTAGGCTTCGTTTGGGAAGTGGCCGATTTAGCCAAAAAGCCAACAACCCATACCAAAAAGTCAAAGATTCTGTTTTCTCTCTACTTTTTGCACATCTTTTCGTAAAAAGTCATCCCAAATATACTAGTTTTTTTTAGCTAGTATTTTAGCCAAATAGCAAAAAAGTTACTAAATTAGCTTGTTCCCAAACGAGGCAGTGAAATTTTAGCCTTGTAAAAACTTAGTCATGGCGAAGTTCCATTCATAGTAAGAGTTTTGTTCAGCCTTAAAAGATATGTAAAGGCAATGAAAAGAAGGCAATGAAGTAAGACTCAATATTTTTGCTTCTCGTAAACATCAAAGTTTTTTATAGCATGATTACAACGTTCAAAAGGCAAAGGAGAAAAAAAAAAGATAGCAAAAGTGCAAAGAAAAAAAGCCATAATAAAACCACAATACATCAAATCAAGCCCTTTATGAGGGAGTCCATCAGGGTCACATCCCGAGGTAACTGAGCAACCAGCACAGAGTCCTTTTCTTTGAACCGAGATAGGTTCTGCCGGTGCTACTCCAAGGCGCCCTCACACTTCTTAATAGTCTCCTTCAAAGATGAAATCATCGAAACATTATCTGTATGTTCAAGGAAACCATCAACTGCCTGAAGCCTATCATTCATCCTTGATAGGTCCAAACCGTTCCTCTCAAAGTCGCTTAGGTTGGCCTCAGCACCTTCCACAAACTTGTTGGGGGTTGTCAAAATCTTCTTAGCAGCAAGGTCGCGAATGAAGCTGGCAAGTGACTCCAGCAACGCTGTCTGCACCATGGATCCAGGAACATTAAAAGCAGTAAAGGTACCGGGGTGCAGCGTGTAGATGTGGGCAAGAGTGGGAGCAGCTTCGGAGGAGACCCAATACCTTAGAAAAGAAACTTTCCCTGAGGACTGAAGGGACTCTCTCACACTATCACTAGCTTCAATCAATGGAAGGAGACGCACTTCCCCCGAAGATGATTGCCCAATAGCATTGGAATGGGTAGATGTTGGGTGGCGACCTAGCGAACTGGCCTCGCGAGAAAGGCCAAAGCTGCCTGCACCATCATGTCACTCCGAAAAGAGGTCGTCCATATAGTAGTCCTCAACATTTAGATCTAGTACAATAGTGGTATCCATGCCCACATAAAAGTCTCGTGATCCCCTAAGATTAGCTGGCACCTTAGGGAAGTGAGTAGGGTACAGATCAGTGAGCTGCTCAGAAGTTGCTGAGGCAACTGAGTCAGAAGCATCAATAACAGCAGTAGTACCATGAGCGGCCAGATCGACAGTTGCATCCGCAAGTTAAGCTAAACTTGGGGGGTCCACGGCAGGAACAGCCGCTACATCTGCACCTCCCTCAACAACTTGAACATTAGGGAGTGGGGTCTGTAGAACCAGTGGAGACTCAGTGGACTAGGAAGAACCCCCAAATACAGCTCCCAAGGGGGGTGGTGCAACTCCTAGTGACTCTCTTACGCCACGATCCTCTCTCGGAGTCTCTAGAACAAAATCATCTCCGCCGATAGAGGAACGATCAAAGTAAACAGAATCAGTTAGGTTTGGAGGTTCTACACTCTCAGCAACTATACCACCCGCTGCAACTTCCACAACAGAGGGGACTTGTTCGTTTACTGCAGCCTCAACAACTGGCTCAGCCTCAGTAGTTGGTTCGGCCTCAGCACTTGGTTCTTCTTCAACATCTAGAAGTACCATCCTGCGGGTTCTAAATCTTGTGACCCTTAAAGCAATGGAAAGGTCGTCGTCGTCTGAATCTGAGGAAATTCCGATGGCAATAGAAGAACCTTTGGGGCCCGAATGTAAATACTAAAATAAATGTAAAAAGTCCAAGGAAGTAATGCAAAAACATTTTTCAAGTATGGGTACCTTTCGAAGTCTCTTCCTACTTGGTGACGCACGTGCCTCAGCAACTGATGCTGCTACCTTTTGGGTTGCCCTCAATCTGGAATGAGTCATGCGCACTGTTACACCAATCGGGAGAAGAATAACTTGCTGGAGTTGGACGGACATTACCCCAGATGGATAAGACTCCTTTACTATAGGTAGGGATAGAAGCTTGAAATGGTAGAATATACTAGTCTGTTTCCCTCGACTAGAGGAGAGACGAAGGGATAAGTCAGGCTGCAGAATGGGTTCCATCGTAGGGACAACGGGAGTACTGTTGCAAAAGTTGAAACAAGAGTTGAGGTTACGGTGCCAGAACAGCCTGTTACTGGAAGTAAAGGCACCTTCTCGTCAAGTGAAGGCAACTTCATAAGGCCTAAACCCTCCAGGAGTAAGGCGGTGTAGTC
The DNA here is from genome assembly GCF_055761805.1 of Camellia sinensis. Lineage (NCBI taxonomy): Eukaryota > Viridiplantae > Streptophyta > Magnoliopsida > Ericales > Theaceae > Camellia > Camellia sinensis. The sequence goes on from NC_138974.1 coordinate 133,584,143, forward strand.
ATGTGCAAACCTCTGGAAGCTCTGATGAAAATCTGTTTGAGGCAGAAGGGCGTGGGGGATGCCTTGGTCCATACCAAATTGCCTAAGGACCCTATCCGGTCTTTAGACAACACTGGACATGCCCTCCTCATTCCATACGAGCAGAAACCCGGGACGTATCATGGCAACCAGTAGCAGGGATTTGGCCTGGACGCCGTCAATGGAGAAATCAACATAACGAGCCTCTGAGAAATAGAATTGGACAATAGAAATGCCTTGAAGAAGTTGGATAAAATGGTGGAACATACACTCCTCCATACGATCAACGTAATCCACGAAGGGTCTGTTGGTGCCAAGACCAGACTACCGAGAGATGTGAGGGAGGGATTGGCGCACTTGTCTTGTGACAGGTCGACCTTTTGCATCTAGAATAGGACGACCCTCTGTATCGAGAACTTCGTTGGTGAAGAAGGGCACATGCTATTTATGGACGGGGCCCATAGTAGGGAATCACTCATAGAAGAAGGCGGTCAAGAACAAAGTGTGTACAAAGCTCCATACATCATAGCGGCTGATGGACCTTTCCATGTTTGAGTGAATAAGGTCAAGGCGGAAGTATAAGTTCCCCAAGAAGAAAGGGGTCAAAGGGATCTGACTGCCGCTGCAGAGTTTAACAGCTAGAGGGAACGCCAGAGGATTGATACTCTCAGCAGGGTTGCTAGGGAGAACAAAAAAAAAGATAAAATAACTGACAAAGGTAGCCAGGTACAAGTTGTCGCGGTAGCCTGGCCCAACTATGGAGTTGCGGCTCTCTTCTATAATGTCGCCCATAACCGGTTGCAGGTCCTTGAAGAAATGTTTCAGCCAGGAAAGGTAGGTGGTCTTATCGTTCTTGGGCCTCTCTTAGAGCAATTCCCCAGTCTTAAGATCGTACCAAGAGCCATACTTCTGTGCCTCTTAAAAGGCACTTTGGAAGGCAATGACGACATTTTGTTCTGCAGAAGTCAGGGAAGCTGGATTGAAGAGGTGGTCTCTACGAGTACTTAGGTGTAGAAGAGCAGCAACATCTTCGAAGGTTAGGGTTACCTCCTCTCATGCTAAGGAAAAGGTGTGAGTGTCGCGGCTCTAGCGGAAGACGATCATATCAGTGTTGGTCTGTATCTTGAACACTGATAACTCCTTCGAAATCAAAACGGCATTGAAGAGACAAACATCCCTCGAGCGCTGTTTGAAACTGTCATCCGTAATGATGTTATCAATCCAGAGGGACCAGTTTGCTGGAAGGCCCGAGTGAGTGCAGTAGTAGATGTATAAATGGGAAAAGTCGCCACACTCCATGCGAAACCGCAACACAGAGACTGGGTTCACCATGTTAGCATCGTCCAAAGTAGCCTCACTAAAAGGGAGCAGAGGCTTCTCCAGAGGGAGGGCATCAAGGAAGAAGGAGTCAACTGCCTTCCAGAAGGGGTCAGCCAACCCTCCGAAGTATGGGACCCTCCTCCACTCAGTAAGGGGAGGGGCAGTCCGGTGGGGTAAAAACCTTGTGCTGGCCATAAGGAAGAATAAAGAAAAGTAAAGAAGACTTTGAAAAGTGGGGGCAAGGAAGAGAAGAAGACAAGGAGACAAGAAAGTGTGTTGTGGCAGAAGTGGGGGACTAGTGGACCCAAGAGGCACTATTTATAGAAAGAGTAGCAAAAGGGTGCCAATACACTTCTCTAGAGCATCAGTAAAAATGACACCTTTTCCGAGCCACTATGACTCTATAGAAAACTGACGCACCCCCAGACCCAACCGACGCAACCCCTGGATTACTTGGTGATTTCAATTCGTAATGTTCATACCTCGTTCGAAAAGCAGTTTTGTCAATGTCTTCTGGTTTAACTTTCAACTGATGGTATCCTGATCTGAGGTCGATCTTAGAGAACACTTGAGCACCCTATTACTGATCAAATAAGTCATCAATACGTGGCAATGGGTATTTATTTTTCACAGTTACCTTGTTCAGTTCACGGTAGTCAATACACAGTCTCAGTGAGCCGTTTTTCTTCTTTACAAATAAAACAGGAGCGCCCCATGGCGAAGTGCTAGGCCTGATGAACTTCTTATCTAGCAGTTCTTGCAGTTGCACTTTCAATTCTTTCAGTTCAGTTGGAGCCATTCGGTAAGGAGCTTTAGATATTGGCTGCGTTCCTGGAATCACATCAACAGTAAATTCAATCTCCCTGTCAATCAAATCCCCTGGCAGATTATCTGGAAAAACATCTGGGAATTCTCTGACTATAGGAATACTGTTCACGTTAGCATTATCATCAGTAGATACAGTCAATACAGAACACAGATATCCCTTACACCCCTTTCTAACCAATTTAACAGCTTTCACAGATGAAATCAAATACGGAGGAGGTACTACTCCAACCCCATTAAACACAAATTCGGGTAAACCCGGTGGGCGGAAAACTACTTGTTTCGTTACACAGTCTATGATAGCATGGTATTTCGTCAACCAGTCCATTCCCAATATTACATCAGAATGATCAATGTTCAGGGGTAGTAAGTCAATAAACAAATGTCCATCTCCAACAATAATTTCACAAGCAGGGTACATATATGCACAGGTCATAGATCCCCCAATGGGTGATGATACAGCTAACAGATAATTCATGGGTTCTAATGGTCTATTCAGTTTTCACGAAAAAGCATGCGACACATATGAATGCGTAGACCCCGAATTAATCAGTACATAAGCATTTTGAGTACAAATAGAGAGAATACCTGACACAACGGTCTCGGTATTCTGCACGTCTCCCGGCACTAGGGCGAACACTCGGCCCTGCCTCATGGGCTCTTTCCCAGTAGCTTTGGGGTTCGATTTTGGTGCAACAGTTGATGCTGCCACGCTTGGTGCAGCTTTACTATTGGCTTGTGGAGCAGAGGGGCAGTCTTTAACCATGTGGCCCATCTTGCCACACCTGTAACAGGCTCCAGATATTTTATAACAGACCCCTTTATGCTTCTTGCCACACTCAGAACAGGGTGGTATAAAACAACTCCCTTGGCTGGGGCTAGTTGTTGACCCCGTATTCTGTTTCTTGTTCAATGGGCTATGCTTGCCTTTCTTTAATTTAAAACCCTGCCTTTTACCACGCCATTTAGACGCTGGTGTTTCAGTTTCAGTGCCTCGATGTTCGATTCAGCCATCAAGGCTCAGTCAAGAACATTTATGTAATTCGGTAATTTCAGAACATTTATTCTGTCGAGTATTGCAACGTTAAGGCCGCCTTCAAACTTTCTGACCTTCTTGTAGTCAGTGTCAACCATATGTGGTGCATATCTAGCAAACTCGGTGAACTTCGTTTCATATTCAGCAACGGACATTGTGCCCTGTCTCAGCTGTTCAAATTCGGTTACTTTTCTGTCCCTAACACACTGAGGGAAGTACTTTTCAAAGAAGGCTCCTTTGAATTGAGCCCAAGTCATCACAGTATTGTCATCACGGATAAGCATCCACCACCTTCTAGCTTCTTCTTGCAGAGTAAAGGTGGCCAATAGCACTTTATGTGCTTCGGAGCACGGAAAAACCTCAAACAATTTTTCTGTCTCGAGAACCCATGCTTCAGCCTTTAACGGTTCAAGGCCTCCTTGGAAGGATGGCGGTTTCATTTTGCTGAACTTATGGGTGAGAGCAATTATGTCCCCATCATTAACATTCACATTCTGCTCCGGCTGCACCGGAGGAGGAGGTGGGGGCTGCTGATTCTGTTGTTGATCTAGTCTTTCAGTTATTAGTTCCATCATTCTTTCCAGTCTTGCCATTCTTGCCTCAGAGGATGAGGATTAAGATTCATTTGCAGTTCTCGCATTATCCATTTCACTATAGGCAGTTATAATAGTTATCAACATAGGCAGTCATTTGTTTAAACAGATTAACACAGTATCATATATTCAGTCATGTCCTAGCCACACACTTATCATGCTCATGTAATGCCCTAATCGCTTTTCTAGGACATCCTATAGCTCATTTGAACACGTGTGTGCGGTATAACTCGTGGTAAGTATCGCTCTGATACCACTCTGTCACGACCCAAACCCGCCCCTATGGGTTTAGTACCGTAACCGGCCAGTAATCAAAGATTACCGAAGGCCTGCTTAACAGTAACACAGTAATCCAGAGTACAGGGGCATGGCGGAAGCCAAAACAGTAAATAAACAATGTCCAATGAGCTGTGACAGTCTGTATGCCAAAAAGACTTTTCATACACATATACATGAACAGTATGTACATACCAACAATCATTCAGTTCAGGGACCTAATCCCTATTAAACAGTACGGTAACAGTCTATACAGTTATACAAAATAGATACAGAGACAGACGGGGAAATTAAAACACCCCTAAGCCATAACTTGACAGGCTCGGAACCTCGCAGTGAGGCACAGTGGTTGGCTTGACAAAACTGGAGCTTAACCCCGACGCTTCTAGCCGCGGTCTGGTGCCTGTACGCCTACATATATATATATATATATATATATAAGCAGTGAGCTAAAGCCCAGTGAATAACGTAATGCGTAAAGAGGTTAAGAATGAATATCCTTACAGTAATGAAAACAGTTCGTTAATTCAGTGTATCAGTTATTCAGTCATATGTGGTACATCCATTAGCATAACGGTACAGTGAACAGTAGGTCTTAAAAGACTGAACAGTAAATGATGGCCATCAATCAGTAAACAGTAGTGGTTCCAACAAGGGAACCGACAGAGATCTCTGTAATAGTAACAGTAAACAGTAGTTGCTAAGGATGCCACAATACAGTTCAGAATATAGGACATACATTCATTCAATTAACAGTATTAGTTCAGAAAACAGTACAGTTCGATTGTTCAGAAGATAATCATTTTGAACATATCTTTACACAGTTGTTACTCACAGAGTTCTGGGCTACAGTAAAGCTAGAGCGCATCCCCAGTCGCCAACCCAACACAGTTACAGATTGAACACACACTAAGCTACACAGTTGGGAAAATAATAACTTAATCCCTAATTTGCCTCGGTGTGTTCTACATCTATATCCTCGTGAAGATGCCTTAAACTAGGCCTAATAATGCCTAGGATGAGATGAGGATGCAAAGATGCACTTTAAAAGCATTTCAAAATTTTCAGAAAACAGGGGTCACGCTCGAGCGTAGGTTACTCCGCTCGAGCAGACATGCAGACAAAGGTTTCCGCTCGAGCGTTCTGCAAAACAGTCAAAAGTGCTGGATAGGTGAAAATCACGCTCGATTGGGCGCTCGACACCCGGTCGAGCATGAGACACAATGTCCCGCTCAAGCGTCAATTATTCCGCTCGAGCGGACATCAAAACAGTGCAAAGTACTGGGAGCACGAATTTCACGCTCGAGCGCCAGTCACCCCGCTCGAGCGTGAGTTCAAAATCTGGAATTTCCAGATTGGAACCTCAAGCTCAAATTCAACTTTTAAAACATAAGTTTCGATCCTCTTGGGCTAGTTTGCTAGAAAACACATCAAAACTCATAGTTTAACATGATTCAAAGCTCAATTGTAAAATCAAAGCCCCAAAAGGAAGATCAATTCAACTCAATTTGAAACCAATTTTCATGAACATAAATCAAACATAACATGTATGAATTTAAACCATTTCAAAGCTTCAATTTCATGCTCTAATGAGCCAATTCTTTCAAAGACAAGGTGAAAACATGGTTTATGATCAAAACATGGACATGCATGTGGCAAATTCATGAAGAACAAGCTCTAAAATGCAAGAGTATGCCATGCATGCGATAATTAAGCTTCAATTCAACACTATTGAGCCAATTCTTGACTTAACTCCTTAAACTACCATGATCCATGCTAGAAGGAACTTAAATACACAACAATGAGAGGTTGAATTTCCTTACCTAAGTCTTCAATCACAAGACTAGAAGCTTAATTAGGCAATTATCCTTCAATTCTTCAAGTTCTCTAAGCCAACTCTCAAGAACACTCACTTCTCTCCCTCTCACCCTCTTGGTCGGCAATAACAAGGGAAATGGCTGATGAAATGTTTTGATTACATGTATAACAAGGCTCAAGTATGTTGGCTAAGTGGCCCACTCAATGGTGGCAAAATGGTAATTAAGTCAACTCATGCAATTTGGCTTAACTTAACCTAATTTAATCGTATCAAATCACATTTTTACTGAATATGCCATAAAATCACATTAATTCTAAGGATCACAAATCATCAATCAATTTCAGATTCGGCCGCCGATAAGGCCTTCAATTTGCAATTTAAACACAAAGGCATGAACAGATAATCAAACAGTCAACAGATAGACATACAATTAAGCAGATATACTTAATCAATTCAGTTCCGAATTTCAGTCAATCAATTCAGTACTTCAATCAATGCAGTTACCAATCATAATCCGTCTCAGTTTAGCAGCAATCAGTGGTTATTCGGTAAATAGTGACGAGGGTTGTTACAGTCTCCCCTCCTTAAAAAGAGTTTAGTCCTCTGAACTCGAGTTACCTTCATTTTGGAAGAAAACAGGATTCAATGGAAACAGTTCAAGATATCTTTTAGCCATGTCGTCTTCCCTCTCCCAAGTGGCATACACGCCACCATGGTTTTGCCCGTCAACTTTTACTAACGGGATCTCAACTTCTTGATCCGTCTGTTTACAATTTGAATAGGCCGTTCCTCGTAAGTGTAGTTATCACTCAGCACTACACGAGTAGGCTCTATCACATGAAAAGGATCCCGGAGGTAATCTCTAAACATAGAAATGTGGAAGACGTTATGCATATGCTCCATTTCAGGAGGAAGCGCAACTTAATACGCCACCGGATTGATTTTCTCAATAATCTCATATGGTCCGACGTATCTCGGTGCTAACTTGCCTTTGACTCCAAAACGAGTCTGGCCTTTCATCGGTGTCACTTTCACAAACACGTGATCACCCACTTCATATTCTCTATCCCGTCTTCTGACATCAGCATAACTTTTCTGTCTGCTCTGTGCAATTTTCAGTCTCTGTTGTATCAGTTTCACTTTCTCAATTGTTTCGTATACAATCTCGGGCCCAAGCAAAGGCCCATCTCTAACTTCTGCCCAGCAAATCGGAGATCTACATTTTCTGCCATACAATGCCTCAAAAGGCGCCATACCAATACTTGAATGAAAACTGTTATTGTAGGCGAATTCAGCTAAAGGCAAATGGCTTTCCCAGTTTCCCTGAAAATCAATGACACACATTCTCAGTAAATCCTCCAGAGTCTGGATGGTCCTTTCTGACTGGCCATCTATCTGAGGACGATAAGCACTACTCAGTCTCAATTCAGTACCCAATGCAGTCTGTAAGCTTTGCCAAAATCTCGATGTGAACTTCGAATCCCTGTCAGAAACAATAGACACAGGCACTCCATGCAGTCTAATAATTTCATCAATATAGAGTATAACCAATTTGTCCGCATTATAAATTGTCTTAACAGGTAAGAAGTTAGCAGATTTAGTCAGTCTATCAACAATAACCCAAATTGAGTCCATACCTTTACCGGAGCGAGGCAATCCCACAATAAAATCCATGGTGATATGTTCTCATTTCCACTCCGGTATGGGTAAGGGCTGCAATAAGCCTGCGGGTCGTTGATGTTCGGCTTTAATTTGTTGGCAATGAAGACATTTTGCCACAAAATCAGCAATCTCTTTCTTCATTCCCGGCCACCAGAAATTCAGTTTCAGATCTTGATACATTTTTGTATTCCCTGGATGGATAGAAAACTTTGAATTGTGGCCCTCTTACAGAACACTTCTTTTCTCAGAATTATTCGGTACACACAGTCTTTCTTGAAATTTCAGTACATTATTTTCAAATTTGAAATCCAGTCTTGGTTTAGTTTCCCTTTCTTTGATGATCCTCTTCAAGAAGTCATCCAGTTGCTGTTTCTCTTTAATCTCTTCAATCAGTGCTGGTTGAGCAGAAATAGCAACTAAGGTTCCACCTTGTTCTCGTAAAACGATTTCAATTTCAGATTTTTCAAGGTCACAAAGCAATTCTTTCTGCCTGGTAAGTAAACAGGCTAAATTTCCAATCGATTTTCAGCTCAGTGCATCGGCAACGGTATTGGCTTTTCCCGGATGGTACAAAATCTGTAGGTCATAGTCTTTAATCAGTTCTAGCCATCTCCGCTGTCTCATGTTCAGTTATTTTTATGTGAAGAAATATTTCAAACTCTTGTGGTCGGTATATACTTCACATGTCGCCCCATACAGATAGTGACGCCAGATTTTCAGCGCAAATACTACTGCAACAAGTTCCAGATCATGGGTCGGGTAGTTCTTTTTGTGCAGTCTCAATTGTCGGGAAGCATAAGCAATAACTCTCCCATTCTGCATTAAAACACACCCCAAACCCTTATGAGAAGCATCACTAAATACAGTATAACCATTCGTACCTGAAGGTAGGGTAAGAACCGGTGCAGTCACAAGTCGAGTTTTCAACTCTTGGAATACTGATTCCCTTTGGTCAGTCCAGTCAAACGATATCCCCTTCTGAGTTAACTGAGTCAACGGTAAGGCAATCTTGGAGAAATCTTTGACAAATCTTCTGTAATACCCGGCTAATCCAAAAAAGCTTCGGACTTCTGTCACATTTGTTGGTCTAGGCTAGTTTACTACAGCTTCAATTTTCTGCGGATCAATAGAAATTCCATCTTTGCTAACAACATGCCCCAAAAACATAACATGATCAAGCCAAAATTCGCGTTTAGACAGTTTAGCATAAAGTTTATGTTCTCTTAGGGTCTGTAGGGCAAGTCTCAGATGATGTTCATGTTCTTCTACACTTTTAGAGTAAATCAGCATGTCATCAGTGAACACAACAATAAAGTCATCAAGGTATGGTTTAAAGTTTCTGTTCATGAGGTCCATAAACGCAGCAGGTGCATTGGTAACTCCGAAAGGCATAACTAAAAATTCGTAATGTCCATACCTCGTTCGAAAAGCAGTTTTGTTAATGTCTTCTGGTTTAACTTTCAACTGATGGTATCCTGATCTGAGGTCGATCTTAGAGAACACTTGAGCACCCTGTAACTGATCAAATAAGTCATCAATACGTGGCAATGGGTATTTATTTTTCACAGTTACCTTGTTCAGTTCACGGTAGTCAATACACAGTCTCAGTGAGCCGTTTTTCTTCTTTACAAATAAAACAGGAGCGCCCCATGGCGAAGTGCCAGGCCTGATGAACTTCTTATCTAGCAGTTCTTGCAGTTGCACTTTCAATTCTTTCAGTTCAGTTGGAGCCATTCGGTAAGGAGCTTTAGATATTGGCTGCGTTCCCGGAATCACATCAACAGTAAATTCAATCTCCCTGTCAATCAAATCCCCTGGCAGATTATCTGGAAAAACATCTGGGAATTCTCTGACTATAGGAATACTGTTCACGTTAGCATTATCATCAGTAGATACAGTCAATACAGAACACAGATATCCCTTACACCCCTTTCTAATCAATTTAATAGCTTTCACAGATGAAATCAAATACGGAGGAGGTACTACTCCAACCCCATTAAACACAAATTCGGGTAAACTCGGTGGGCGAAAAACTACTTGTTTCGTTACACAGTCTATGATAGCATGGTATTTCGTTAACCAGTCCATTCCCAATATTACATCAGAATGATCAATGTTCAGGGGTAGTAAGTCAATAAACAAATGTCCATCTCCAACAATAATTTCACAAGCAGGGTACATATATGCACAGGTCATAGATCCCCCAATGGGTGATGATACAGCTAACAGATAATTCATGGGTTCTAATGGTCTATTCAGTTTTCACGAAAAATCATGCGACACATATGAATGCGTAGACCCCGAATCAATCAGTACATAAGCATTTTGAGTACAAATAGAGAGAATACCTGACACAACGGTCTCGGTATTCTGCACATCTCCCGGTACTAGGGCGAACACTCGGCCCTGCCTCATGGGCTCTTTCCCGGTAGCTTTGGGGTTCGATTTTGGTGCAACAGTTGATGCTGCCACGCTTGGTGCAGCTTTACTATTGGCTTGTGGAGCAGAGGGGCAGTCTTTAACCATGTGGCCCATCTTGCCAAACCTGTAACAGGCTCCAAATATTTTATAACAGACCCCTTTATGCTTCTTGCCACACTCAGAACAGGGTGGTATGAAACCACTCCCTTGGCTGGGGCTAGTTGTTGACCCCGTATTTTGTTTCTTGTTCAATGGGTTATGCGTGCCTTTCTTTAATTTAAAACCCTGCCTTTTACCACGCCATTCAAACGCTGGTGTTTCAGTTTCAGTGCCTCGATGTTCGATTCAACCATCAAGGCTCGGTCAAGAACATTTATGTAATTCGGTAATTTCAGAACATTTATTCTGTCGAGTATTGCAACGTTAAGGCTGCCTTCAAACTTTCTGGCCTTCTTGTAGTCAGTGTCAACCATATGTGGTGCATATCTAGCAAGCTCGGTGAACTTCGTTTCATATTCAGCAACGGACATTGTGCCATGTCTCAGCTGTTCAAATTCGGTTACTTTTCTGTCCCTAACACACTGAGGGAAGTACTTTTCAAAGAAGGCTCCTTTGAATTGAGCCCAAGTCATCACAGTATTGTCATCATGGATAAGAATCCACTACCTTCTAGCTTCTTCTTGCAGAGTAAAGGTGGCCAATAGCACTTTATGTGCTTCGGAGCACGGAAAAACCTCAAACAATTTTTCTGTCTCGAGAACCCATGCTTCAGCCTTTAACGGTTCAAGACCTCCCTGGAAGGATGGTGGTTTCATTTTGCTGAACTTATGGGTGAGAGCAATTATGTCCCCATCATTAACATTCACATTCTGCTCCGGCTGTACCGGAGGAGGAGGTGGGGGCTGTTGATTCTGTTGTTGATCCAGTCTTTCAGTTATTAGTTCCATCATTCTTTCCAGTCTTGCCATTCTTGCCTCAGAGGATAAGGATTCAGATTCATTTGCAGTTCTCGCATTATCCATTTCACTATAGGCAGTTATAATAGTTATCAACATAGGCAGTCATTTGTTTAAACAGATTAACACAGTATCATATATTCAGTCATGTCCTAGCCACACACTTATCATGCTCATGTAATGCCCTAATCGCTTTTCTAGGACATCCTATAGCTCATTTGAACACGTGTGTGCGGTATAACTCGTGGTAAGTATCGCTCTGATACCACTCTGTCACGACCCAAACCCGCCCCTATGGGTTTAGCACCGTAACCGGCCAGTAATCAAAGATTACCGAAGGCCTGCTTAACAGTAACACAGTAATCCAGAGTACAGGGGCATGGCGGAAGCCAAAACAGTAAATAAATAATGTCCAATGAGCTGTGACAGTCTGTATGCCAAAAAGACTTTTCATACACATATACATGAACAGTATGTACATACCAACAATCATTCAGTTCAGGGACCTAATCCCTATTAAACAGTATGGTAACAGTCTATACAGTTATACAAAACAGATACAGAGACAGACGAGGAAATTAAAACACCCCTAAGCCATAACTTGACAGGCTCGGAACCTCGCAGTGAGGCACAGTGGTTGGCTTGACAAAACTGGAGCTTAACCCCGACGCTTCTAGCCGCGGTCTGGTGCCTGTACGCCTACATATGTATATATATATATATATAAGCAGTGAGCTAAAGCCCAGTGAATAACGTAATGCGTAAAGAGGTTAAGAATGAATATCCTTACAGTAATGAAAACAGTTCGTTAATTCAGTATATCAGTTATTCAGTCATATGTGGTACATCCATTAGCATAACAGTACAGTGAACAGTAGGTCTTAAAAGACCGAACAGTAAATGATGGCCATCAATCAGTAAACAGTAGTGGTTCCAACAGGGGAACCGACAGAGATCTCTGTAACAGTAACAGTAAACAGTAGTTGCTAAGGATGCCACAATACAGTTCAGAATATAGGACATACATTCATTCAATTAACAGTATTAGTTCAGAAAACAGTACAGTTCGATTGTTCAGAAGATAATCATTTTGAACATATCTTTACACAGTTGTTACTCACAGAGTTCTGGGCTACAGTAAAGCTAGAGCGCATCCCCAGTCGCCAACCCAACACAGTTACAGATTGAACACACACTAAGCTACACAGGTGGGAAAATAATAACTTAATCCCTAATTTGCCTCGGTGTGTTCTACATCTATATCCTCGTGAAGATGCCTTAAACTAGGCCTAATAATGCCTAGGATGAGATGAGGATGCAAAGATGCACTTTAAAAGCATTTTCAAAATTTTCAGAAAACAGGGGTCACGCTCGAGCGTAGGTTACTCCGCTCGAGTGGACATGCAGACAAAGGTTTCCGCTTGAGCGTAGAATTACCCACTCGAGCGTTCTGCAAAACAATCAAAAGTGCTGGATAGGTGAAAAGCACGCTCGATTGGGCGCTCGACACCCGCTCGAGCATGAGGCACAATGTCTCGCTCGAGCGTCAATTATTCCGCTCGAGCGGACATCAAAACAGTGCAAAGTACTGGGAGCACGAATTTCACGCTCGAGCGCTAGTCACCCCGCTCGAGTGTGAGTTCAAAATCTGGAATTTCCAAATTTGAACCTCAAGTTCAAATTCAACTTTTAAAACATAAGTTTCGATCCTCTTGGGCTAGTTTGCTGGAAAACACATCAAAACTCATAGTTTAACATGATTCAAAGCTCAATTGTAAAATCAAAGCCCCAAAAGGAAGATCAATTCAAGTCAATTTGAAACCAATTTTCATGAACATAAATCAAATATATCATGTATGAATTTAAACCATTTCAAAGCTTCAATTTCATGCTCTAATGAGCCAATTCTTTCAAAGACAAGGTGAAAACATGGTTTATGATCAAAACATGGACATGCATGTGGCAAATTCATGAAGAACAAGCTCTAAAATGCAAGAGTATGCCATGCATGCGATAATTAAGCTTCAATTCAACACTATTGAGCCAATTCTTGACTTAACTCCTTAAACTACCATGATCCATGCTAGAAGGAACTTAAATACACAACAATGAGAGGTTGAATTTCCTTACCTAAGTCTTCAATCACAAGACTAGAAGCTTAATTAGGCAATTATCCTTCAATTCTTCAAGTTCTCTAAGCCAACTCTCAAGAACACTCACTTCTCTCCCTCTCACCCTCTTGGTCGGCAATAACAAGGGAAATGGCTGATGAAATGTTTTGATTACATGTATAACAAGGCTCAAGTATGTTAGATAAGTGGCCCACTCAATGGTGGCAAAATGGTGATTAAGTCAACTCATGCAATTTGGCTTAACTTAACCTAATTTAATTGTATCAAATCACATTTTAACTGAATATGCCATAAAATCACATTAATTCTAAGGATCACAAATCATCAATCAATTTCAGATTCGGCCGCCGATAAGGCCTTCAATTCGCAATTTAAACACAAAGGCATGAACAGATAATCAAACAGTCAACAGATAGACATACAATTAAGCAGATATACTTATTCAATTCAGTTCCAAATTTCAGTCAATCAGTTCAGTACTTCAATCAATGCAGTTACCAATCATAATCAGTCTCAATTTAGCAGTAATCAGTGGCTAATCGGTAAACAGTGGCGAGGGTTGTTACATAGCCCAAGTATAAAGAACTCTCTTTCCATTACCTAGGTCATGGATCTGCCCCAGTCGCACATGCAGGACTAAGGAAGATCTCTTAGGCTTGGTACTAAGACATAACATAGCTGATAACAGGCCTGGTTATGGCCTTCGCCCTGGGAAGTTAGGGAGTTTGTGGTTAGGTGGCTAAGGGTGGAGGCTTCGCTGAGGTGAACACGAACATAGGCGATAGCAGACTAATGGAGTCTTGAGAATGCATGTACTGGCTAAATAGAACTGAGAAGGTAAGTGCAGTAGCAAATACTCCCACTGCAACCGCACTTGCTGAGGCTTAAAAGGGAGTTACAGCGCCAAACACTCATGTCGTAACGACACTTGCAGCTAAAAAAAAAGGTAGTTACGGTGGCAAACAGATAGTACACAGAACATGCAAAGGGACACGTGGCACTTTCAGCTTGGTGGCTCAAGGCAAAATATTCTGTGTGATCCTTAGGGACACTTGTCTTCTCTTTATTTAGCCACTTGTTGTCCTCTTGGTACCATGGAAAAGCCTATAAATAAGACCCATTTCCCAAGGTTCAGCAAGAGAAATTTTTGGGGTTTGGGGGAGATGCTGCCCATTTGTGCACTGCCATACATTTCTTCTTGAGCTACTTGTTTCACCCTCACCTAGCTGCATACTCTCCAACTCCCAGACAGTTACTACTGCTCATCCTCCAACCATTCCACCATTGTTGGACCATTAGCATAGTTTTGCCTCTCTAATCACCATCCTGACCTTGAACCCCCCCTACAAAATGAAATGCAAGTAGCCATTTTTTTAAATTTATTGTTGTACTCTTTCTTCAAAACTTGTTTTGCTTTCATTGTTAATCCATTTCCAAACTTTTGAAATTTAACAGAATGTCATGGAAAGGCAACCACGGTGACTCATTTGTGACTCAAACCAATATTGCCTTCTCATTATTTGTTTAGAAAAATGCTAAACAATAGATTTTTTACTTTATTATTTTTTTAAAAGCACAACTTCTTTTCACTTCATATTTGTGGATTGAACTGTTCAGTCGATTTTAAAAGTCTCATTTCGATAATCCAATCCATATAAGTTGTAAATTCTTATGTAGATCGTCAATGATATTAATCAGATTGATCTAGTCTTTTTTTTCTTCTCCAAAATGGATAATAAAAATAATTTTAAAAACAAATTATCTATTTTTTAAAGACAAATATAATGAAGTAATATATTTACACAATTATCGAATCAACTAATTTTTTTTACTAACAATCTACATATAAAAATTTCAGTTTTGTTGGCTAGCTCGAATAGCTTCTAGCCCGAATGGCTCAAGGTGCCATTTTTTTTTTCCCCCTTCCTTCTTCCTCTTTTTCATTCCCTCTATTGAAAAAATTTTAAAACTTAGCCGACTGGCCATGAAAAAATTTTAAAACTTAGCCGGCTGGCCATAAAACCATTCGGCCGGCTAAAAAAATTGCCAACCGGCCAACTTTTTTTCTTTTAACAATCTGAAAAATTAGAGAAAGAAGAAGAAGAAGAAGATATTCATCATGATTATAATTCTCAAAACTATATTCAACAGCAGTTTAACAAAATCAAAATCTAAAATCAAAACCAAATCCAAAACCAAACCCGCAGTTTAACAAAATCAAAATCAAAATCTAAAACCAAAACCAAATCCACAGCCGTAGCCACAAATAACAAAATCAAACCTAAATCAGTTCCTTACATCTGTTCCTCTCACAACCATAGATCGTTTTTCCTCTTCGGTGAAATCGAATCATAATTTGCGAACTCTCTCAAGAATGAGAGGGATGCTTTTCTGTTGGCTACACACACACACACACACACACACGGAGAGGAGGTTGGGATGGTATGATAGAGAAAGAGAAAGATACTAGAGATAGAGATAGAGAGGAGAGAAGAGGAGAGGAAACAAAGATAGAGATAGAGAGGAGAGAAGAAGAGACATACCAGGAGTGTTTGAATGGAAGAGGAGAGGAAATAGAGATAGAGATAGAGATAGAGAGGAAAGAAGAGGAAACTGAAAGAGGTGTATTAGGGCCATTCGAGCTCATTTATCTGGAGCTACAGATCATTTTTCTAAAAATTTATAAAATAAATAAATAAAATTGAAGTAAGGCTCACAGTGGCCCACAGGGCCCATTGGTAAGTTATCCTCATTTTGAAACTACTAGACATAAAATCATGAGGTTCATATATTTTGATTAATCACTAATTTGTGTTTTGTGATAACTAAAATTTAGTGATAAACAAAATTTAATGAGAAATTGGTTTAAACCTTTAAATTAGTGAAAGGTTAGGGGCACAAGAAGGTGTGGACATTTTACTGCCACTTACAGGGTCAATAATCAATAATAGAGTATTGTCCATCATTAATATTTACGTAAGCAATAATAATTAAAAAAAGCACTAAATATATAGCAATTTTCTATATAATATTCTAGTGTGCCGTCACTACAAGAATTCACACATTTGCCGACCAAAAAAAATTTGGTTGCAAAAAAATGACATTTGCCCACCAAATATTAATTAGTCGTGAATGATCATTATTTTTGGCGACCAAATATTATTGGTCGTAGAAGGTAATATTTTGGCGACTAAAAAAAGAGTTGGTCGCAGAAAGTGGTATGCGTTTGGCTACCAACTACAAATTTGGTCGCGGAATGTGACATTTTTTTTGGCGATAAAAAATTTGGTCGCCAAAAACTTATTTTCAGCAACCAAAAAAAATTAGTCGCTAAATTAGCACTTTTAGCGACTAATATTTTAGTCGCCGTTGATTGAGATTTGGCAACTAAAAAAAATTGTCGGCGAAGGGTACCTTTTCTACGACTAATCTGGTATTTTGGTCACCAAAAATTTCTGAGGGAAATTTGAAATGTGGGGCGGGAATTGAAATTTTTTATCTGTAGCAATCTGTTAGCTCACACATTTTCATTTTCTCCTCTCTCATCTCTCTTTGAAATAGGTGCACTGACCAAGGCAGAGAGCAAACACGAAGAAGGTGACTAACACGAAACGAAACAGGAGCAGCGTTGGAGCAACAATGGGGTTTGGTGGAGAGATGAAGGAAGTTCGGTAGCAGTGCGTAGAGCCGCCTACACTCTACCATTGCTAATCCTCTCGATTTCAGATCTCTTGCATCAGGTAAACACGTTCTCTCTTTCTTTCTCTCTCTCTCTCTCTCTCTCGCTCTCGTTCCCCCAATTTCAAACCCTAACTATAGTTTTCAACTTTTCAGATCTTTGCCTCTCAAGAGTTTCTTCACCTTGAATTTGCTAAACCTGTAGTTTTTGCCTCCTGTAATTAATTTGATTGACATGGATTGAAGAAAACCCATTTTTCTTATACAATTGAAATATGAAAGCCCCAAAAAATATATTTATAAATAAATAAATATATCAAATTACACAACCCTAGCTCTTTGGCTTCCAAGGGTTTTATCAAAATGCACATAAGTTCTAATGGAGCAAATATGAAGGAGCTCAGTCTCAATCTCTCTCAATCGTCTCATCGAAGAAGGCTATTTACTTGGTACGTTGCTTCCTCCTCTCCTTCCTCTGAATAGTCTCATCGAAGTCTCAATCTTTCTAATTTTTTTTTTCTAAAAACTAAAAGAGTAGAACATTTGAGTGTTCAATTTGTTTTCTTTCGCCCCTAGTTTTTTTTGAGCTAATTAAAACAGTTTTTATAGAACTTCATACCGTTGTAAGAGAAAAATGCCCCCCAAAAATGGTTAGAAATTGAAAAAGTGTGAAAAACTCTACTTTAATGCAATCGTAAGCAATATTCATGTGAACTAGTGATTTCGAACTAGTCTAAACATGTTATAATGCATGAACAAAAACATGAGAAGAACTAAAGCAATAAACATGAATTAAATAAGAAAAACTAGAAGCCTAGAAACTAAGCATGGCAAAAAGAATGCGAAACAAAGAAAGCAAATCAAGTATACATTAAATACATTAACTGGGACCTTTTTCTTTTGTAAATTCCTCGCACTCTGGCCCTTTGGTGTTTAACAGAATGATCTGTCTGTCATTTGGGGCTTGTTTGGTGCTGGCCGTTAGTTTTTTCCCAGGTTGATTCTAGATCGTTTTCAAATCAAATTTTGGACTTTTTAGGACTTGAAATCAACGTTGAAAATGTTCAAAACACAGGGATATAATTATAAGTTCAAAAAGAGTTTATGTTGGGCAAAAATCATTTTGAGGCACGAAAGAGGTTCGGATTTTAGCAAAATGTGAAAAAAATGAATTTCTAGACCTAAGACGATTCCATATAAAGGCTAGGTTCACAAAATTCTTCATAATTACTCTTCTATGTCATAGGGAAGCAGCTCAAATTGTTTTTGTATTGGTTAGACAACTCTCATTTTACCAAGGCCAAATCTCTAAAGTGGTGCAACATGAAATGGTTAAAACTGATATGATTTATTTATTAAGGCAACACCGTAGGCAATGGAGTGAAACTGTGTCACAATTTACAAATGTAGGTTGAGCAAGATATACATGTGCCAAAGTTGGGGCATTTATGTGTTTCAGTGAGAGCAATATGTTGGCCTATATAGAATCTGTCCACTTAGTGTTGCGATGAGAAATTTTTTAATCCAATGATGCAGATATAAAAAAAAAACACATTTTATCTTGCATGTGGCTTACAAGTGGAAGAGCAAATTCCAACTTATTTCATCACTTGATCCCCCAAGATAATGAAGGTTATAAAAAACAAAATGATGAGCAGAGGGTGGATGGTGGGATTTGACATTAGATGCTTGATTTAGGACTTAAAATGCATGTAGTGTGATAAAGCCAACAGGTTCAACTGACAATCTCTCTACATTTTTATTTTTCTTTGATTTAGTTCTTAAGGTGTAAGAAAATTGTGATCAGTTTGACAAATGTAGATTGACAGAGAGACATGTTTCTTAGAGGTGGAAACATTAGGCAAGTTCAATCCTAGAGCAACATCCTAGCATGTAGAAAACCCAGTCATGTTATATGAAGGTGTGGGAAAATACTGAATCCAAATGAAGGGACAAGCCACGTGGCATATCCTCGTCATATCCCTATGTCCAACACCGCAACAATGCTTATTTCATAGTGTCAGTGCTTCATAGCCTACGATATTATTTATCCTTTTCGTCAAACAAATGTAGCTTCAGAGTAAGATCTGAACCTAACATTTAGTCGATCCCCACGACAAATCATAAAAGCAAAATGATGGGTGGGGTAAGTTGATTTAGATTTCAGCATTGGAGCTTAAAAATCTTTGGTTTTTCAACTAACAATCTTTATGCATGCTGCTTGTTATTTCTTTTTTAATTTGGTTGTTAAAATGTAATGCAAATATTTAATTGTTGCATGAAGAAAGATTTTGTTGGAAATAGTTATTTTAATTTGCATGTTGCAATTATTTTACTCTGCAAAATAACTCTCTAGGGTAAGATGGCATGAAATTTCCAGTTAAATTTTCAACAGCTTTCTAGGTTTCTGGTTTAGAGAATAAATAGAAGGATTCAAAAAATTAATATTTCTTTTAATGATTTCTAATCTGAACAAGTTTTTACCACAACTTTTAAACCTAATGGTTTACAATCACAATTCAGACATACAAGGTATCGTACGATTCATTGCAAAAGAATTATTACACAACCACATCATAAGTGATCAAAGCACACAATTCTGTCAAAATACATTCTTGAACTGCAGCACCAAGAACTTAAGGAATCCTAACATGCTTTCACATCCTGAAAATCTCTCTAAATGTATCACAAAATGAACCACCTCACCTAAAAACAATGTCATTCTCTTTTGAGCCACCTTTAATAAGTCCTGCATTGCGCAATCACTCCACCTGCAATAATTTCCAACCTTGACTCCAAAAATAACTACATGGATTCAGTGCAAGATGACTAAAATAGTACACCAAGGAAGATAATTTTTTCTCTGGACATCTAAACTCAGCAGTATAATGAACCAATAGATTCTTTTTATTGGCTCATCTCCCTCAACCATTTCTCAATTTCATTAGAACTCCTATCCCCTCCCACTACCCTCAGCGTTACTATGATTGGTGGTCACCTTCTTAGAGACCATAATCTCATGGCATTTCTTTCAACATATTCATTTGTTAAAGTATTACACTATCCTCAATGTCAGAATTGCTGAGCTTGTACTATCTTTATGTAATATTAAGATTACTATTTGAGAAGAAGACAACATAGCTACACACCACAGGGGAAGGGCAATCTCTATTTTCCCGGATTTATCTAGGTTGCCTTGTTAGAATATCATTAGTTTTGGTATCTTATGGTAGTGGAAGCACTACAAGATGAGGGGATTAATGGAGGGGCATTCATAGGCACTGATGGTCTTCAATTTCCACACAAGCTAATACCTGTAAGCTTTAATCTTGCCGTGTCATTGATGTCTGTCTAAGCTGGATTTACTTGATGCATGTGTATGTCTTGCGCATTCCACATTGTATGAACTATGGTACCTAGAAAATAATCTAGAACGTTTCTTCTTATCTTCATTTCTTTAATTATTGTTATTATTGTTCTTATTCATTTCACATGCATTCAACATAACCTGTTTTTCGTAAAAATAAATAAATAAATAAAACATGTTTGCTTCTCTCGTGGCGTATTTGTTGATATTTTTCTTGCCAACTAATCTATAGATAAACTACAAATAATAAGGTCTAAAGATGAAATTTCATGGTCAAATTCAACTTTGCTTGGCTGACTATATCATAAATGTTCATATTGTCACTTCTTTCAGCTCTCAACTAGGTGGATGAAAAATGTTTATCTTTAGCAAAGTTCTTTTTTCTTTAAAATTTACAGAGATATGGAAGCCTTTTCTTATAATAATGTTTTCTTTTCTATTATTTTTCTTACTTGGTTTCTTGTGGTTTACCAGGTCATAGGGAATTATTAGTTTCAATTTGTTTCAACGAACCTAGATGGCAATGGTTAGGATGCTTTTTACTAGATCATCTGGGTGATACTTAGGTGAAAATGCAGAATCATGTTTCTGGTGCAATCAATATGATACGTGTAATTACCACATTATGTTGAATTAGCATGAGTTAGTGCCTTTTTTTATTTTATTTTTTTAGCTTGCATCTTTTAAGACCAGGCGCATTGTTTTGTGAATATATTTGTTTATTTATTTATTTAAACCTTGTTATGTAAACCTGTTATTTTTTCTTTATTTGTGCAGATATTGTAAGCATGATTTTCTGACAATCTTCTTTCTTTTGTCTGGGCAACTTCAAGTAGGTTGACCAGACTTAAGTGGGTTAAAATCTTGTTCCTGCATTTTTATTTTTCTTTTAATGAACATCATATATTGGCTGCAATATGTTATGTCATTTGACTGAGTTATTTGGTGGTTGGGCCACTTATCTCCAAACATGCTGCATGTTACCAGATGCTATATTTGTTTTCCAATTTTTTTCAATTGAAAATAAGAAACTGACACAGAGTTATTTCATGATTCATGACTTTGGGAAATGATGTGAGCTTTGTTGAATTGCTAAGAGGATAACCATTGAGCAAAGAAAGAAATTTCAGCATAATCTTGTTAAAAGGTGTGATGGAATCATTTTTAATCACACCTAAACGGTGTTAAAAGGTGTGATTGAATCATTTTTAATCACACCTTAAATGTTACTAATCACACTTAAAAGGTGTGATCTACATGTTATTAATCACACTTAAAAGGTGTGATCTAAATGTTATTAATTACACTTAAAAGGTGTGATCTACATGTTATTGTAGACACCCCATTTTTGACCGACCTTGAGACTCAGACGTCACCAGTTGAGCACTTGGTGATATTGCATAATGTGCTCGTTCAGAAGTTTCAGAGTCGCGGCTGCGAGCCCCGCCTCCGGACTTCCGGACCTTCTTCGGTGCCTTGCCTCGGTTTGCGAACCAGACTCGGTTTTCTCTGTTTCTTTTCCTGAGGGGAAGGAGAGGTCCCGTAGACCATCTCTCAGTGGCCGTGGGCTACATTTTGTGGCCGCAGGCCATTTTGCCCATTTCGGAGCCCGGTTCCTGGTTTTCGGAGCCGTCAGGCCGTGTGCCTCGGTTCGGGACCGCCTAACCATCTCCGTTTGCTCTGATTTTTGGCATACATCTTATTTAATCCCTTTTGAGGGACACTGGGGTCTGAGAAACCCACTTCGCGGCCGAACGCCACTTTCGGTGTTTAACAGCCCATTTTCGGGATCCCGAACTGCGTGTTTTGGCTCCCGAACATTCGTTTTGCATCGGTTTTCGTTCATTTTTGGCAGGTACCTCTGTTTTATCACTGGAGAGGTCACTGAAGGGTGGAAGGCCAGCAATTGTTGCAGCAGCCAGTTATACATCCTCCGGAGCCTCCCGGTGCCCGTTTTTCCAACTTCCCGGCTAATGTTGAACACCCTAGGGTTAGTGTTGCCAACTTTCAACCACATATCTGTGATCTACACACCTGGGAGGCCCCTAAAAGTTGGTGGCCGGCCATTAAGGTTACTTGACCCTTTTGACCCCTTTCTTCCGGGCTAATGTTGAACCCCTTGGACCCTTTTTTCTTGAACTTTGAACCACATATCTGTGATGTACACACATGAGAGGCCACTAAAAGTTCATGGCCGGCCAGTAATTCAAATTGACCCTTTTGAACCCCTCTTTCCGAGCTAATGTTGAACCCCTTAGACCCACTTTCTTGGAATTTTAACCACATGGTTGTGTTGTACACACATAGGAGTACCTCCTCAGTAGCTGGCCGGCCAGAAAATCTCATTGACCCTTTTGACCCCTAGCCGGCCGGCTAGGGGGTGTGGCCGGCCGGCCACCTCCAACAAAAGTGATAGGCCGGCCGTGTTCCTCGCACTGTGCACTTTACAGCTGTGGGGCAATATCCCCCAGATATTATCTGTATCCGGGGGATATTTTGTGGGGGAGTTTTGCTCTCCTTTTCCCCCACCTTTACACCCCCTTTTGGACCTTTATAACCAGCTAGTGGCCTCCTTTTTTGGGGTTAGAAAAACTCTCCTTCAAGCTTCCATAGCCAACTCCATCTTCATCCTTCTCAATTCTTCAAAAAACCCTAACTCCCTAACCATCATTCCTTCTACACCACCAAGCTCTACCACCACCATCTCATTTCCAGCAGCAAGGAAGGTTTGCCAAAGGCCAAAGAAGCTGCAAATCCATCCAAGAAGCAACAAAAGTTTGAGTCTTCAAGGGTAAGTAACACTTTTACCCTTTTGACCCTTTTTCTTGATCTATTTCTAAGCCCCACTTTCTTTTTGTTTCAAGCTCCGGCCCTAACTGAAAAGGGCCATATTTTGAGCTCATCTTCACTTTTCATTAAGGGCTCAACCCTGTTTGAGCCCTCCATAATATACTTGCTTCATTGATCCTCTTGTATGTCATAGTTTTGCATGCTATTTTTGACCCATGAGCAATCTGTTTTTGAGCATATTGTAAACTGATATAAGGCTTATTTTGAGCCCCTCTTAAACATTGGAGAAGGGCTCAACATTGTTTGGTGTCTCCATGTGTCACTTGTAGTTATATCCCTTATTTGGCCCCATTTTTGCATAAATTGGCAGCCCCCTTTGTTTCTGTTTTTGGACCTTGGTCCGAACTGAAAGTGGCCTTATTTTGGCCTATACTTCATGTTTCATTAACACTTTTTTTCTGTTTGGTGATTATTCTATATACTTCATGTTATAGCACCTTTTGAGCTTCATTTTGCATCACATTTTTAGCATATTTGTATACTGATTTTGAGGCTGCCATATACTGTAAATATTCATATTTTTGGTCCCTCTTCAGTTTTGTAGAAGGAAATTTTTCATTTTGGGTTTTTCTTATACCACTTGCTTCATTACCCCTCTTTTGGCCCCTATTCTTGCATGCTATTTTTCCCCTACCTATGCTTGCTGTTTGGCCATGTTTATAACTGTGAAAGTGCATCTTTTGGGACTGTCTAGCTTCTGTCTTTGCATTGCATGTCCATATTGTGCATGTTTGGCATAGCTATAGGCCATTTCGGGTGCCTAATGTTGCATTTCGGGTCATTTCCATGCATTTCATGTCATTTCGCTTCATTTCGGGAATGTTTTCCCCCATATTTTAGTGCTGGAATTCCATTAGTATGCTTGCATATCATTTCCATGTCATTTCATCACATTTCTGCCATTGCCTCGGTTTGCGTGCCCGTGTGCACGCATTTCGAGGCACTCCATTTTTTATCCGCCGGCATCCTATGTGAGTGTGGCTGAGGCTCACTCATGTTGGTATAAGCCCATTTGTCATTTCCATGTCATTTCATCACGTTTCGTCATTGCCTCGGTTTGCGTGCCCGTGTGCACGCATTTCGAGGCACTCCATTTTTTATCCGCCGGCATCCTATGTGAGTGTGGCTGAGGCTCACTCATGTTGGTATAAGCCCATTTGTCATTTCCATGTCATTTCATCACGTTTCGTCATTGCCTCGGTTTGCGTGCCCGTGTGCACGCATTTCGAGGCGCTCCATTTTTATCCGCCGGCATCCTATGTGAGTGTGGCTGAGGTTCACTCATGTTGGAATAAGTCCATGTTGCATTTTCCATGTCATTTGCATCACATATCATCGCCTCGGTTTACGTGCCCGCGTGCACGTACTTCGAGACACATATCATCGACTCGGTTTGCGTGCCCGCGTGCACGTACTTCGAGACATATATCATCGCCTCGGTTTGCGTGCCCGCGTGCACGTACTTCGAGACACATATCATCGCCTCGTTTGCGTGCCCGCGTACACGTACTTCGAGACACATATCATCGCCTCGGTTTGCGTGCCCGCGTGCACGTACGTATTTCGAGACACATATCCTCGCCTCGGTTTGCGTGCCCACGTGTACGTATTTTGAGACACATATCATCGCCTCGATTTGTGTGCCTGCGTGCACATATTTCGAGACACCTCATTTTCATAGCATTCTGTCATTTTCTCGGTTTGCGTGCCTGCGTGCACGTATTTCGAGGCATTTCATTCCATAGCATTGAGTATGTTAGGATTATATCTTAGTTGCATTTCATGCATATCACGCATATTACATCGTGTTCGGAATAGGAGTTAGCCCGGGCACGGGAAACGAGGTACATTTCGTACTCCGAGTGACGGAATGTGTCTCAATTTCCCAGTCACCGACACTCCGGATCATCCATGATGGAGTTAGGTTCTTGTTGTGTTTTCATGTGCATTCATCCTACATTGAATTGTGCATTTCGACTCCTCGGCCATCATGCCTCGGTATGCGTGATTGGTGGCACGAGGATCGAGACATGCATATATCTGTGCAAATACATTGCAATGCCCCTTTCCTGCTCTCTGTTGCAGCAAAAGCAGAATCCGTAACTTTTGGGGCTTGGCACGCATTTCAAGAACAGGTGTAAACAGAGGCTAATTGGGGCATTCCGGTGGATTTCCGCGCAAGACAATCCGGACATGCATCATCCATCAGAAGCAAGGCAGTCCCTGGCTTGCATGCCAGTTTTATTTGCTTTATTAGTTAATTCATTAATTAATTAGGATTTTGTAATATTTTGGACTGTAATATTCTTTTATTCGGGACTGTAATATTTGGACTGTATATTTATTCAGACCCTCTGCGCGAGGGCACAACTGTAATAAGTGTGCGTGAGTGTGATGTATGTCTTCCAACCCCACGTCTTTCTTCCCTTTTATTTATCCGCTTTTGATGGTTAGATTAGGGCATATTTCAATTAGCATACAGTATGATAGCATGTTTGCATCATTCATCTGTTTTTGCATGCACCGGGCTCGGCGCATCATACTAACTGCATTGTACTTTCAATTCTAAATTGAATACATGATAGTTGTAGCATTTCATATACCATCTTAGAATAGCCGAGCCTGCTATAGTTGCATTTTGCATGTGTTGCATTAGGCATTTCTGTATATTTAGGATCATGCATGATTTCTAATAAATTCCTATTTTGGCTTAGAGTACTCGGTAAGTTTTATGCTTTAGCATCCTTGCATGTGTGTGAGTGTTGCCATGAATAGCATGCTTACCATGAGGCTATGTGCTTATCTGATATAACTGCCTGAATGCCTGTGGGTGAAGGTTGGGTTACTTAAATTGGAATAAATCATCAAATGTTTTAAAGTCTACCTGCGGGTAGCAAAACCTCTTTCAAAAAAGGCAAACATGAAATGTTTTGTTCCAATTCAGGCGACCAGGTCTATACTTGTATGCTGTGAGCATCACATAGTAACCTAGGCTAATAACCAGAATAAGAACTCACAATGTTTTCAAAAATTGATATCATGGTTAGTAGAGGCCGGTCTATGACCGGGCGAGCGGGGGTGCTCACGAAGTGACCTTCCCCAATCGTACCCGAGTTCCCGAGCCGAGGCAGCTTTGGTGATGACGGACACGTGGCCTTTTGGCACCGAGTCAGGGTTTCCTAAATTTCCCAAAATAAAATATTTAGGTGGCGACTCTGTATCTGGCAAAGCAGTCCATGTTTGGCACTACTTTTTCAAAATCTGTTTTCTCAAAACGATTTGCCAGATTTGGACTCTTTGGTTCAGACTTAGAACCGTGACTACAAAGTCGAGTCCGAGCTGTAGCGAGGTCCCCCCGCGGGCTTGTCTACAGTTATTAATCACACTTAAAAGGTGTGATCTAAATGTTATTAATCACACTTAAAAGGTGTGATGGAATCATTTTTTAATGACACTTAAAAGGTGTGATTAAAAATGACAATTTTTAATCACACTCCCAAAGATCACACTTTAATAAAATTTAAAAAGTGTGATTAAATAACATCCATCACACAAAAAATGTGTGATCTATTCATGGTTTTGTAGTAGCGCGTCTTGATCTGGTAATCAATATCTTGCTCTTTATTTCATTCTTGATTTTCCACATGTTTGGTTGCTGAGAAATAATCATTCGGAGTCTCTCTCGGATCTTCAATCAATGGCGTCTTTATTTCTTTCTATATCATGTTTGATTTGTCACGATTTGAGATAATCTGAGTGTGCACTTATGAGTTTTTATCATCGCTTTGAATCGGAGGGATGCTAAGGAAATTTGAAATCGATCTCTCATTCCCCAAATTCACCCATGACTTTAAAGGAGAGAACTTGTGGGTTTTGTGTTTCAGTTTATCATATATATGATAATTGTTTTTAGGATATAGAACTTGATTGAATTTTATAGTTTGTGCATTCAATTTACAAAGATATCTAGATAGATTTTATACTGTTCCATTACTGACATTGTTTGGTCATTTTTAGGTCTGTGGATAATTTTTTAGTCAGAATTTAATAGGATTTACAGACTACAGGTCTTCATACTTTTTATGTTTTGGGAAATTTAAAAAATTTTAGAAGTAGGTTGTTTGACAGTTTAGAAAGGTGTTGTTGGATTCTTTGGTTGTCATTATTTTGTGTGAACAATGTCTGGTGGAACACTAGTTGGGGGTGTCATATATTTTCATTCATGCATTTGAGTTGAGATTTTTTATTTTAAAGGAGAGAACAATTGGGTTATCAACGAATTAAAAACTTGGAGTCCTATTGGTTTAAGTCATATTTGGTGAATCTGCATTTATAAGTATGAGACCTGATGTTTTGTTGATAAGCAGGTAGATCATCTATATAGCAATTAGCAATTAGTCTATATAGCAATTGTTGATAAGCAGGCATATGCCTCGGGAAAGGTAGCCAGGGTAATAAGGCTCCCATAACTCTGTTCACCTTGCTTACTCAAATGTAAGTAAAAAAAGCTTTGGATTTCTAAGATCACCCAGTTCCATAAAGAAAAGAACATGAGAAAAAGAGCACTTCACACATCAAATGTCATACAGTTGCTCAATAATTGTTCTAGTTTCATTAATAAATGCATTCTAATGTAGAAGCAACAAGTTGTTGATTCGTGTGGAATGACTTATCATCGTGATAAAATCTAAATTTATTTGCTTGGTAATTATATTTGATTTCATTAATTGTTTGGCCATGATGCGTTACGCTTGGGTGGTACAGGTGCTTCAGTGTCTAGAAGGAAATTTTACTGACATTTATGTTAGGCATTTTGACAGGGGAATGATATGCATAGGACAGAAGCGTTTCCGCAAAGCATTGGAGCTTCTGCACAATGTGGGTCAATGTTTTGTAGTTCAGCCATATTATATATATATATATATATATATATATATATTTTGTAAAGTTTGTAACAATTGACTTTTTATATCATCCTTATGGCTTATTGCTATCAGGTTGTAACTGCACCAATGTCTACTATAAATGCTATTGCTGTTGAAGCATATAAGAAATACATACTTGTCTCTCTTATTCACCTTGGGCAGGTTGGCTTTATTTTTCTTCTTAATCATTCTATTTGATATTTATGTCTTGTAGAATAAGGAGAAGGTTTACAAAGAAGTGGCTGAATGAGTTGGGAAGATGTTGTTGTTATAAGTGAATCTTGTCCAGTGTAGTGCTTTTGTTTCCAAGAAGAAAAAATCATCCAATTGTTAATTAAGTTGCTAATTCTCTTGGACTTATTAACATGTTACTTCATTGAGTGGTTATCCCACATAATTTTGTTCCACTTTGTCATTGTTTCAGAATATTTTATATTTTTTGTGAAGATTATGCCAACATAAATTAATAGGTGAAGATTATGCCAACATAAATAAATATGTGAACATCAATTAAATCTGGTGAAGGAAGATGATAAACCAGGGAAGATATTCAGTTTAGACTTCAATAATGCCAGATTCATGTTTGTTAAAAATATACAACAACTATATTCAATGCCAAACATAATCTTTGACTAGTTTGCTTTGAAGATCAAGAACATCATCAATCTCTTCATTGCTCAATCCTTTTTCACTCACCTTTCCTTGAACCAGCACTGAGTCTTGAAGAGATTGAAAGGAGAATAGGTTCTCTTATAAATGCTGATAGTGTTTCACAATTGAAGAGTGAAAGAGCATCAAAGTTTATGGAAAGAACGGCTGGAAGGTTATTCTCTCTACATGTCCAATGTTTATACTTAGTTTTTCTGATTTCTCTTGAACATGTACCATGAGTATTGGTGATCATGAATGAAAGAATGAAAGAGCGTCAAAGTTTATAACGTTGGGTTTACCACTGTATGGAACGTCACTTGTGCCATTCCTCGAATTTATGTGCTATGTTATTGCCTATTGGGAAATTGGAAAGTAAGAAAATATTTATTGTGCTAAAGGGCCCACTTTAGGTGAATTGCAAATTTTAGGTCATTTAAAGGGAATGGAGCTTTGATAGTTAACTATGCCTGAATAAGTTCCTGTTAGGTCTTCAATAACTCATGCTACCTAGAGAAGTAATTAGTGTCTGATATAACTGCTCAACCTCTAATTAGCAATCATTGAATTGTATTTGTGTTGGAGTAGGATTTGACAATGACACATGTATTTAACTTTTTTGCTTATCTTACTGGCAGGGTTGTTATGGCTGTTACCTTATTAATCATTGTATACTGAAATTTGCAAGTACAGTAACAGGTACAGTTTTATTATGCCAGTTAGTTGTCTCAATACGATGTACATGTTTATAGGATTTAATTGATTTTTGCAAAGATACGGGTTTGCAATCTAGTGTTGCTGCCACTATCATGCTTCTCTGATAAATTTTCCAATTCTATTTCTTTATTAGGTGCCTTACATCACTACTGCTTTGATGGATGCGAAGCTTGGCACGGAAGGGCGCAAGGATCTTTTTGATTGGCTATCAAGGCAACTTAGTGGATTAAGCAATTTTCCTAATGCTGTAAATCTGCTAAAACCAACTGCTTCTGCTATGACGGTATTTACTGCTGCAAAATTTGAAATTTTCAAAAAAATAATTTAAGGGCAAATAACTCATCATTTTTTTTATCACTTTATTTAATTGCTTGGTTTTGCATTTATATATAGGATAAATTAGCAGATGTTCGTAAAGCAGCTGAAGTATGCATTGGTGAAATTTTCAGAGTCTGTGGTCCTGATGCAGTATGTAGACAAAAAATTTTGGTGCCTCCTTTGGTTTTTGTCAAAAATTTAGCAGAACTCCTGAGTTTATTGTCTTGTTACATGACTAGGTGACCAAGAATTTGAAAGATATTCAAGGACCTGCCTTAGCTATTGTTTTTGAACGACTGAAGCACTCTGGGGCTTTTCAAGGTATGTTGTAGTGAAGTTTGTTGAGGTTTTATTATCTTTGTTCGGTAGTGCTGTTTCATAGTGATATGATTTTTCTTTGTTCCCAGAAACATTTGAAGTGGCTAAAACAATATCGATGGGGCCATCATTGAAAAGCGGATCAAAAGTTAGGAAAAGTGGATCAAAAGTTCACGAACCAGACGAGCACCCTCCCCAATATATTTCTTAACAAGTTCACGAAGCTAAATTGTACAAGACTACTTGGCAGTATATATGAGCATTTTTGGGAGGATTAAATATTTTTGGATGGATGTGTATGGATAACAAATATTAGTAGTTTTATTTGTTGATAGCTGCGCATGGATAACAAATAGTTATGTTTCAAGTTGTTATGCTAGATGGATGTGACTTGTGAATGAAAACTTAGAATAGTTGTATTGTGTCGAATGTTAATGATTCAATTAATTTGAATGATGCTTTAAAATTATAGGTTTATTATGGATTAAATGAATTATTAGGAATTACAAATGTATTGTTTTCCTGCTTTGGCGACCAATTTATTAGTTGCGACATCCAAAATAATTTTTTTTCGGAAAAAATGACAATTGCTGACTAAGAGTTTTAGTCGCAAAAAATACATCTATTGCCGACCAAAACAGCTCTTGGTCGTGGAAACTCACTTTTGCCGACTAAAAGTTTTGGTCGCGAAAAGTAACAAATGGCGACCAAATTTTTTGGTCATGGAATGTCACAATTGGCGACCAAATTTTTTGGTCGTTGAATGTGATACTTGGCGACCAAACTTTTTGGTCGCGAAATGTGTCAATTGGCGACTAAGATATTTGGTCGGGAAAATATCACTTTTCGCAACCAAAGTGTTTTAGCGACAAAATGAATTAGTCGTGGTAATTAAATATTTAGCGACCAAAAATTTAGTCTGCAAATCTAACTTTTGCCGACCAACTAAAATTTTGGTCGCGAATTACTTTTGCCGACCCTCAATTAGCGACCAAAATAGCGACTAAAAAAATTAATCGCGGATAATTTTTGCCAACTAAAAATAGACTTTTAACGATTAATTTTTTTGTTGCCAAAAATATTAATTCTTGTAGTGCGTTACGCTGTCGGTTCAAAAAATATTGAATGAAACGTTGATCTGTGTCAGCCACGTGCTAGAGAAAAAAAAATTATTTCCATGTTTTATAAAGTAAGTGTTGTATAGTTAGTCAAAACATTAATAACCTTTAGGGTTTCTAATTTTATGATTTTTCATGGCAATTTTGCCTTTTGTATTTGATTTTCAGAATAAAGAGTTTTAGCATCCAATATGTCCAAAAAAAAAAAAAAGTTTCTTGTGGTTTGTCATATCATAGAATTTCTTGTTTCTAATAAGAGAAAGTGCCATACAAAACTAACAAAATCAATACATCAATTTTACTTGTTTGACTCTGCCGGACAATTATTTAAAAGATGGCAGTGGTTTTGGTCCAGTCTAATATCGGATTGGATCGTGTTGTTGAGCTTGTGAAGGCCTATCACGGGTCTCGTTTTGATAATTCGAACCGTTGAATGTATAGAACTCGTCGAGTACTATATGCTTGTAAAAAATCACGTTGATCGGATATCGATAGCTATGTGAACAAAACAGTTTTTTATCAACCGTTAATTGTTTCACCGTCCATTTTTTTTATACAAAAATGATTTGATCACATAGCTATTGATATCCGATCAACGTGATTTTTTACAGACATGTAGTACTCGACGAGTTCTACACATTAAGCGGTTCAAATTATCAAAACGGATCCAAAATGGGGCCCATGGACCGAACTGGACGGGTCCAATTTTGATCTCAACTTAAGACAAGCTGGACTCAAGTAATTTAAGTGTCAAGGTGAATATAATTTCAATCTCGAGTATATGAAGAGATATTGACCTGTGTTGTAATCTGATTATTAATCTACGAACCGCTATCTTCTGAAAAAGAAAAAAAAAATACTAGTTTGTGCATCTAAATTATATATTGCTCGAAAAATAAATAAAATTTATGACATTATTTGCCGCCATGTAAAGTTGAGTTTCAAGTTGTTGCGACTGGTTGAACATATTGAACCAAAACAATAGTAATAAATGAAATGATAAGTAATTTTTGGTATGCAAATATAGTTATTATAAATTATTATTAAAATAGACTTAGGCCTGATTATACCACCCAAAAAAATAAATAAATAAATAAAATGGTAGAATGAAATGGCAATACTTGCATGCCGAAGGTGTAAGCAACTGGTGGAGGACCGGCCCATAGGCATCAGGCTTGGTCCATATAAAGCTTACAAAAAATGGAAGCCCAGTTCTAAACCATTCCCAGCCCACGAATCTTTCTGCCATTTTAGGGGGTGTTTGGGAGTAATTAAAATAGTTAAAAAGTCAAAAAATACTATAAAAAGTCAATTTATTCTCACTACTTTTTTATGCGTATTTTCAGAAAATTTTTTTAAAAAATCATTAAAAAATCAATTTATTTATTTATTTTTTTTTTTTTTTTCGTATGGATTTTCTTACCCATAGGAGAATTTTGCAGTTGGTGAGAAATTCAGATCACCAATTCATTCTCGCGTGCGTGTGTTTTTGTTTTTTTGCGTCTATTTTTTGTGAGTTTTGTTAATTTATGAAATCAATTAGTAGAAACTTGAACTTAAAGTGGTATACTCCTCAGTTTTCACATTAGAATTTGAACCTATATCAAAATCCATTAATAGTAATATCACTAACTAATCCACAAACATCATACCTTTAACTGAAAAAATAAAATAAAAATCATGAATGAAATAAAATAAAAATCATGAACGAAATAAAATTTTAAGACGAGTGATCTTTGTCGGTGAGGCACAAATAAAGCATCACTGGTCCACAACAAAAATTTATTTATGATTGGTGCAATACCACTGCAAATGAACATAGCTAAGAAGGGTAACATGGATTAATTTATGAGAAGGACTTGACCATGATACGCCATACTATATGTCTACCTATATTTGGATTGGATTAAATGAGGGGTGTCAACTTTACTGATGATGTTATAAGTACAAAAAAAAATTTAAAAAAAAATCACTGATGAGATTTAATTATGGAGAAATTATAAATCAGGTTTGCTTTTCAAAAATAATTTCATATTTATAAAAAAATTCATAACTTTCATAATTAAATTTTATCATGAATTTGAAGAAAAAAAAATTCAACCATCCACTAATGGGTTATTTCCCCTTTAATTGTAGGAGTTGGTTCTCCTTGGTGATTTTTGGATTCATTGAATAACTTGTGGGCTTATTACTGACAAGTCTTTCATTTTATAGGACCAGTTCAAAAAACAATTCACATAAAAAATTAAGTTGACATCGTTACTTTTATAATGGAATCATATTTGTTTTATATAAATTAAATGATAAATATGATTTTAAAAATAAGTTATTCATTTATTTTAAAGATAAATATAATTTGATCATTTGACTATCAATATTCGATCAACTCGATGAATCTTACAAAATGAACAATTTCAATCATTCAAAATGGACCACAAAGTGAATCCATCAAGCTCAACAATACGAATTCAGTTAATCCAATGACAGAAAAGCTGAAATATTAACTAACCAACAATGTTAGGGATACAAAGAAAAATATCAAAAATTTTACCAAATATCATGCAGGACATTTGGCTTTCTCTTGATAAAAATATTCAATGAGTTTGGTTTCAATTTTTTGGGTTCAATTTTTTGGAAATTGTGTTTTTTATATTTCATATATATATATATATATATATATATATTTTTTTTTAGTAAATATTTTTAAAATTTTAAGCAATTTTTTACTTTTTTAGATGCACCTTACTTAAATGTATTTAAAAAATAAAATATTTATAAAAAAATATTTTAAAAAATCAATAAATACACAAGAATAAGAAAATGTACTAAATTCTCTTTTTTATTTATTTATATTTTTGGTATTTAATAAATTTTCTAAAGATTTTTTTCATAAATATTATACGTTTTAAGTGTATTTATATTAGGTGTATCTTAAAATTTTAAAAAATGCTTAGAACATTAAAAAATTCAAAAAAAACAAAAAAAAATATGTGAAAAATAAAAAAAAAATTATTTTCTAAAAAGTGAATTCTAAAAATCTAAACCAAATAATCTGATTGGATTCTAATATTTTGCTTAACCACATGTGATATAATGAATACTACACGAGTACTCAATACTCATCTATTGTAGTTCAATAAACTCTCAAATCCGTGTCATGTTTGTCTTTGCCTCACTCGTCTTAATCATTCGACCTTATATATGCACTTGAGGCCAATGCAATACAATTTCATCGCATTTCACATATTTAGGTCCAGTTTGGTAACTTAAAAATAATTTATCTTTTCATTTTTTTATTTTTTTTATTATATTACTTCTTTACTTTTCTGTACATCTTTTTATAAAAAAATAAAAAATATATTTATTTAAATCATGTAAAACAATTTCTTAGTTACAGAAGAAAGTGATAGCATGA
Organism: Camellia sinensis; assembly: GCF_055761805.1. Taxonomy (NCBI): domain Eukaryota; kingdom Viridiplantae; phylum Streptophyta; class Magnoliopsida; order Ericales; family Theaceae; genus Camellia; species Camellia sinensis. The sequence continues at coordinate 133,618,555 of NC_138974.1, forward strand.
ACAAGAAAAATGCTTGGGAGCACTAATTAGTGCTCCCACTAATTAGGTGGCAGTGGGTCCCGCCATGAATGATGTGATGTTTTGGTCTTGGAGTTGTAATTTTTTTTTATTTTTTTTATTTTTTTTATTTTTTTAATGCATTAGTGCTATTAGTGGTGATATTTTTAGTGGGATGAATCATTGTTGCATAAACAATTCGTGATATTTGTAGAATCCTCACAAAGATTTTTTTTTTATTATTTTATTTTAAAATTCATAGAATACCCATAACGATTTTATAGAAAAAGTTTTCGAGTCATGGGCCTGAGACCGAATTAATGCAATGCATATGGGACCTATAATTAGGGTTCAACTTCTGTTCAGTTTGAGATCGGATTGAACAGTATTGTTAAATTTATGGAGATTCATTATGAGTCTCGTTTTAATAATCTGAATTGTTTAATGTGTAAAACTTATTAAATACTATATGTTTGAAAAAAATCACATTGATCGGACATTGATAGTTATGTGATGAAATTAATTTTGTATAAAAAAAAATGGACGGTGAATAAATTAACAATTGACAAAAAACTATTTAGATCACATAGCTATCTATATTTGATCAACGTAATTTTTTTACAGACATATAGTACTTGACGAATTTTACATATTAACAGTTCAAATTATCAAAATAAAACCTGTAATGGACTCTTATAAACCCAATAACACTTCCAATCCAATCTCGGACTGCACACAAGCTGAAGCCCATAATTAATAGTGAAACAGAAACCTAATGTAGTAAACCTGACACCCAGACCATGCCCAATTTAATGGTGCAAATTATTTTTTTATTCATAGTACATAATGGGTTTGTTTAGTTTGTATTTGTAGAGTAGTTTATAAAATAAAAAGTATAAAAATTTGTTTGATTTATCTTTTTTTAAGAAATGATTTTAGAAAATTATTTTGGGAAAAGAATTTTAAAAAAAGTAATTGATTTGATATGTAGAAGAAAGAGAGTGATTTTGAAAAGTAGATAACCAAACAAAATTTTGAAATTTTTTTTGAAAAAATATATTTGGTTTGATTACTCTTAAAAATTTGTTTGTAGAGAATTTTTTTCAAAATTTTTTCTGAAAAACAAACCAAACAAGCCCAATATGTTTCTCTTTGAAAATTTTGAATACTCATCAAGATTCAGTCCATTGATTCCACATTAAGGCCTCGTTTGAAAAACATCTTATTTTAGTAATTTTTTGACTTTTTTACTAAAATATGAGGTAAAAAAAACTAGTATGTTTTGGGTGACTTTTTGACTTTTTACCAAAAGATATGCAAAAAGTAGAGAGAAAATGAAATCTTTGATTTTTTTGGTATAAATTATAGGCTTTTTGACTTTTTTAGTGGTTTTTTGACTTTTTTAGTAATTTTTTGACTTTTTGACTAAAATATTAACTTGTCAAACGATGCCTAAATAAAGTATACAAAATAAAAGACAAATATTTATGTAAGATAAGTAGCATGGAACCAATAAAAGTATTTTTGATATTAACATCTTTTAATCATATTTATTTAACATCTTTTAATCATATTTATTTCAATATCTTCTATTTTCTGACAGTACCAGCCCTGAGTATTATGGGCAAATTATTTTATAGAAGTATTTAACTTGCCAAAGATTAATGTGCTTTCTCTTGTTTACAATAATTTTGTTTCAATTTGGGACAGTTTATTTTATTCCAATATACAATTATACTTACAAAATTTGCTGCTTGTCAAAAGATTTATCCTTAACTCACTGGTTGCTATAGATATTACACAATATGTCCCTAATTAATATTATTAAAGTATTCCAGGTTTTGGACTAGTCCAATTCCTAAACGCTATTACTAAAATAGTTCATGTTCTAAACCAGTCCAGTTCAAGGTTTGTAGACTTGTCATAAGTTATATTTTGATGGCCTAAATAATTGATCTTTTAAAAATTAGTGTGTAGATCATTAATTGAAAAAAACAATAGACCATTTATAAACTTATTTTGCATATTTGATGTTGCTTTTTTATCATGTTAATTTATGGGAGTAGTTTGTCTCTAGTCTTTAATCGGATTGGATAGTGTTGTTCGGCTCGTGAGGGTCTATCACGAGTCTTGTTTTGGTAATTCGAATTGTTCAATGTATAAAATTTGTCAAGTACTATATGGTTATAAAAAAATCACGTTGATCAGATATCGATAGTTATTTGATCAAATCAATTTTATATTAAAAAAATAGACGGTAAACAAATTAACGATTGATAAAAAACTAATAAAATGAGATAATTATCGATATTCAATTAATATAATTTTTTATAATTATATAATACTGGATGAATTCTAGATATTAAACGATTCAAATTATTAAAACGAAACTCATAATACACCCCCACAAGCCAAACAATATTATTCAATTTAATTAAAGACCGAAACAAGCTGCTCCTTTAACTTTTTCGATCACATTTTAATAAAGTTTTAAGAAAAATAAATTGAAATTTTAAGTGAACGTGAGGGACACTTTGATTGGCCCGTGGGACCGGCAACTTTATATATCATTTCACAATCAGTTGTCAGAATAGTCATGGATAAGGAGAACAGCTATTACTTACCGCCTTAATAAAATAAATAAATAAATAAATAAAGTGATATACAATTTAAGAAAATTAAGGCATAGTTTTGGTTGTTGGTTTTGGTAGGTCAGGGATTAAAATAATCACAAAAAATAAAATAAGTTATTTTAGTCATAAAAAGTAAAATATCAAATCCAATCTATAATCATTACACTTATCTCTTACAAAAAAAGTCAAAAAAGTTAAAAAGTCAAAAAATCATTTCCAAACCAAGCTTTTTAGCCCCAAGTAAAAAAGCCAAAAAATTAAAAAACCAACTCACTTCCCAAACGGAGGCTAAAAAAAAACTTTGGATTTTAAGTGTTTTTTAAATTAAATCTCATAGTTTTAATTTTGACAAATTAAACTCTGAAATTTTTTTCGTGTTTCAATGTGAACTCTCCGTCTATATCCATTTGATTGAACTAACGGAATTTGAACAAATTCTCAGATTCAAACACACATATTCAAATACTTGTATCTCCCTCGTCGTAACTCTGTTTCGTCTCATTTTTACATCGTTGGATTCACCTCATTGCCTAGTTTTCATTTCATCCCTCATACGCCTTATTCCACTTCTTTTTGTGTGTCGTTAGAACTTTGAAAGTTGGAAAAAAATAAGATTTTTCTCTCTTAAAAAATTTTCAGATTTAAATACTGTTGGCTTTTTGGCTTTCGAAGGGTATTTTTGTAATTGCTAGCGTACCAGCAAGGATCAATCAGTCTTTACAGAAAATTAATTAACAACCAATTATCAGACGATTGTGTTTTAGTTCTTTCAGCCTCAATGAAGAGGACTTTTACTGGTGGCTTGATTTAGGAGAATTAAAGAAAATAACAATTAAATGAAAAACAACTAAAATATTTCATTAAAATGAAAAACTTACAATGATTCAAACTTAGCCTCGTAGAGATTTACAGCGACAATCTACTTGAAATTACTCCTATGAACGAAGTGCAATGCAGGAATTTAAAGTACAGGAAATGTAAGACTGGAAATGTAAAGCTAGAAAGGAAAAATAAGTATAATAAGACTGCTTTTTTGGATCTGAGTCTGGGAGGCTTTTCTGGGGCCTTCTCTGTTATTTATACTGCTCAAGGATAACCATCGAACTGCATTTCTAGTTGTGGAACTGCTCCTCCATGATCGCTGATCATGTTGTCTCAGGATTAGCTCAATTACGCCATTACTTGCAGTTAGGCTTCCCTCCTAAATTTGAATTTGAAATGTGAGTAACCGTTGAAGCCACATCACCTTGCATCTCCTTGTTGATCCACTGCTACTCAGATCTCGTAATAACCAATACTAACTGCCACGTGTACGATCAGGATCGAAGACTTGAATAGTCTTCCTATATTATCCTTATTTTGCCACGCGTCGAATTGTAAATGGCTTATACAAAATATGTAGCCAACATTATCTCCCGCACTAATATACCCAATACTTGGTGATATTAGTGGATCAAGGTCTTTTTCCTGCGTCTTAGAACGTGCATGGGTTTTGCATTCTCCCAGAAATGCAACTGTCATTCATCATATGCATTAAACTCTCCTTCAATCTTTTGAACACCCACACCACCTTAGTATTCGAACAGACTGATACATTTTTATGGCCGAATCAATTTTCCCTTCCATTGATCGAGCATACAAAGAGTCATATGATGATGTTGTTCTTCTTCAAAAGAACCTCCATGCATTAATTAGCCACCTTTACCCACTTTTCTATATTCAGGTCATGGATGCCTTTGCAAATTATCAACCCTTGGATTTCGAACATATTGCCCTTAATCCCTCGATTCAGAAACTCACAAATATGGACATGGGAAGTTCTTCTTTTGACTCACCCTTGGACTACGAACAAACTGCTCTCAATCCTTTGATTCAAAAAGTTGCAAATATGGGCATGGGAAGTTCTTTTTCACAACCCTCTGCATGGGATAAGGCTGTAATTTCTTCCTCTTCTGGGGCTTCTGACTGGACAAGCTGGTCAAAACCTGAGGCCTATGATTTGAGGGAACAAATCAACCATCACTTTGTCGAATTCACTGACCCTTTAGAGTTCCCTTCTTATGCGCGAAGCTCGGTGGTCTATCCCTACGTGCCCATTGACCATCGACGCAGTTTAGAGGAGAATCTGCTTGTGGCATAGTATACATCCTCCATACCTACAAAGATAGTGCACGCCGCCTGACGTCTAGAAGAGGCACAAAGGTACAATCCATCATTCTTAGCCCAGAAGGCGAAGATTTGTTCTTCTGACTAGCTCGATTATATTAATGCCCTTGTTCCTTTTGCCCTTGCTCCATCTCCTAAAATAGAAGCATCCACACCTTCCCTTCCGCCAAATCCTTGCTAGACAGAGAGATTGAGGCTTGCCCTCTCCGCAAATAAGATCTTTCCACCTTACAAGCCTCCACTTTCCCCTAATCCAGCTGAGCGGAAACAAGCTCAACTTTTGCTCGCGACTTTCTCTCACTTGCCCTTCAATGTTCTTGAGGACGAAGTCCCTCTCAAGAACCTTCGATGGGCTTGTGATATTCTGACTCGGGGCCATGTCCTCAATCCCCTCGCCCAAGCAGAGCTTCACATGTTTTTGGACTAACTTCCATTGCTTCTCTACTGGCATCGGACCTCCATGGCCACTACACAATCTTTAGACCAACTCTCGTCTCTTCAAGTTCATGTCCAATACGAAGCAGAGAACTTCATTGAAGAATTTAATGATTTCAAGAATAAAGATTCTGCGTACTGGGATGACTTGGATATAGACGAATTGGAACAAGGATTGAGAGAAACAGCATTCGAAATAAAGGCTGAAGAGCTCTTTTACGAAGTGAAAGCACATCAACTCATGCAGCCAATTTTAGAAGAACTAGAGGATAGAATAAAGAAAGAACAGAAATTCATTGATCATAGTTGGACTAAATTTCATGATCTTGTTATTTATTCCATTCCCTATTTTTAGGAGCTTGAGTTTATACCCAAATAGGGTCATTCGATGTAATTGCTTTTGCTTTAATACCACCAAGACTTTTTTTTTGTTTGGTATGGTTTGATCTTGTCCCTATTTGTCTTTAACGCAAATTCTAGGCTTCGAACTATCCTTCGAATTTGGACTCGATCGTTTTAAATGAAACACTAAAAGAACCAACAATGAATCTTTCCAATTTATGGAATATAGTTAACAATTTTTGCTGATTTTCATTTAGAATTAGTGCTTCGAATTTAACAATCTTACCCCTTAAAGCTTATTTTAATTATAACCAACATATGGTTATAGTTAGTATGATCAACCATTTTAAATTTACCATTTTTGCTTCGAAGAACAGTCCATGCTGTTTTTAGTTCAAAAGACAATCTCTGTCTGTCTGTATGTATACAAACCAACTATTGGTTTTGATATTTCGAATACCAATTCCCATCCTTAAGGGGTCTTCAAGTTTTACTTCGAAAGACATTACTTTTATTGAGAAACCTAAAACATGTCTTCAATCCTTTTGAAGCAAACAAATACTTGAATATTCTAACATCTTTAGGTATGGAATGTGCTTCGAAGCCGGCTTGGTAATTTCGAAGCCGTTGTTATTTGACTTTTGGCGCCCAAAATCTGGTTTCGAAGTCAAATATTTTACTTCGAAACTAGCATCAACATCTAGGCTATGTTTTTCCTTCCAAAAGTATCAATATTGAAGGAGACTCTTCGTATTCATACTTTTAGTACTTAACGAATTTATGCGATATATTTTCCAGATACAAAGGCTTTTAAAATCCTTTTATTTGGTGCTCTGAAATTACTTGCTTGCTCAACACACAAACCCTTTATCTCTACCGATCTTCCACTTCTCTCTACCTTCTTTCCTAGCTTCGTCTTTTGAGAAAGCGTTCGATCAATGGCTTCTTTTTCATTGAAAGTACCAGTCGTAGAACGTGCGAGCCCGTCTGTAGTCCTAAAAATGATCATTGATGCAGAATGTGAAAAGTACAAGGCTAGGGAGAAAAGCGCCATCGACAGACGTATCTTCATCCCTCGTCGTCATGAGCAACAAGACTATGTGCTTGGGCCTATATTCAAGGAGATTCTTGCTGAGCTTCCAGCTCTATATCCTCGTCTAAAAGACCATTGTCTCCTTTACGAAGGTGGCCTTAACTGGAGGAACTGGAGGACGAATCACCCCCACCGATATTGGCCCACAATGAGACCGGAGTAGCAAGAATGGTATGATCGGGTTGTCCCTGATAGGACTCTGGACCTTCAAGAACTCTGCCTTCTCGATGCCCTCCGATTATCCAGGTCAACTATCTCAGAGGACCCCTTCTTAATTCCTGCTACCCTGTGCTTTTGGAATCTTGTTTTTAATTTTTTCCAATTTAGATGTGGGATGATGGCCCCTACTGTTCTTGACATTTTCCATCTATTAGGATTATCTCCCATTGGAACTCCCATTGGACCAGATTATCCTGACCTAGCAGTCCCTTTTTCCCCCCCTCTCTTAACTCATCCTATAGTGACTTTGTCAATGCTGAGAATAGAAGGGAGGGTCCTGTGACCGATAAGGAATTCTTTTCTTTCTTATTATATTGGCTTTGCAAATTCTTTTTCTGCACCTCCTCTCAAAGAATCATGCCTGAATTTGCCCCTCTTGCCAAAGCCCTTGTTTTACAGAAGAGGGTGGCTTTAGACCCATACGTTCTGGGTCACGTATATAGAGTTTGTTCTCTTTTCTGAGAGAAACCCTTAGATGCCAATCAAGGGGGGCCATTTTGGATTCTTCAGCTTTGGCTTTTTACTTATTTCACTGAGTTACAATCCAAATGCCTTAAATTTTTTGAGTCAAACCCTCCTACTCATGGCATGAGGCTAGCCAATGCTTCACTTTATCCTTCTACTTTTGCTTTTTACTTCTCTTTCTTTCACCAACTTCCAGTTTCTCCTCCTTCCTACTGCTTTCGTCCCTTCGAACCCATGACCGTTGGCCCATCTTGGTTGAAGAATTTCCTGAGTGACAGGCTCTGTGCTTCACCTGCTCACAAAGACGTATGGGCCTCTATTTTAATGCCTAGAGAATTATTCATTGGGACCATGAACCCCAGAGCTTACAAATGCATTGCTGAGCCCTGCTGTCCTGCTCAATTTGCTAGATAATTTGGCTTCTCACAAGGGGTCCCAATACCTCTCTATAGTAACAGCAATCTAAGTCTTACCACCAGGGATTTGAAAGTTCGACGGTTCAGACTAGAAAAGGCAACTTCTAAGTTTATACAGGACTTGATCGATTTTGAGTATACCCATTTTCTTCTTCAAGGTAACATGTTGAAGAGGTACCACAACTGGTGGGTGTCCAGTATGGAAGTATACCTAGCCATTTCTCCTCAAGACTTACTGATGGTGTTGGATATGCCCAAGCCCAAAGGAGGTGGAGTTGTTACTTCTTCTACTGTCCTTATCACTTCAGTTCCTGTGCCTGCTACCACACAGTCTGCTCCTGCTGCCTCGACTCCTCTTAGAGTTACTCGAGCCGCCTTGAAGAAAGGTATATACCCTTGTCTCTTCTCCTTTTGCCTTCTTTATAATGCTTTTAGCCTTATCTTTAGTTCTTCTTTTGTGAAGGAGGTGCGGGTGCCTCACAGGGAGATTCTCCTCAGAAGACCCAAGCTCTAAATCTTCTCAAAAGCAAACAGCAACAAAAGAAAATGAGACTTTTACTTGAGCCTGAAAAGGAAGTACCTGAGGTTCAAGCAAAAGAAGAAGAAGAGGTAACTCAAGAGCAAGAGTCACCCTTGAAAAAAAGGAAAAGAGTGACCGTCCCTTCTTCTGGCTTGGTTCAAGATCCCACTCATGAGACAACTGTCAGGGTAGTGGAAGAGGAACTCACTTCTGAAGAATCCGAATCCCAAATTGGAGAGAAAGAAATTGAGAAGGAATAGGAAATACCAGTACAAAGAAAAAAGAAAAGGAAGACGACTGTCTTTCATTCTGATTTGGTTGAAGACCCTATTCATGAAGCAGCTGCTAAGGCAGTTGAACAAGAGCATTCTAAGGCCATAATTGTCTTTGAGAGAGCTGAGAAAAGACGGCAGCAGCAATTCTTAAGAGATGAAGCAGCTGCTGCTGATGCAATCCAAAAGGAAACTGCAAGAAGGCAACATATTGCTGAGCATTATTCCCTTCGAAGCTCTCCTATTGCTGCTATCACTTCTGAAACAAGTAATTTCTTTCATGCTTCTACTGTTTCTCCATTATCAAATTTTTGGTATTGAAACTTGACACTACTTTACATCTCTTCGTTTACAGCAACAACTACTGAGCCTATTCTTCCAATAAGGACTCCCTCAGTTTCAGTTGAAGTTGATCAGATGCAAAATGTGAGGACTATTCAGATAATACTCCCACTTCCTAGGCCTACATTCAATATACCCTCATTTAGACCAAGCATTCCTACATCTCTTTCCTTTGGATTAAATCCGTATCTTCCTTACTTATCTTTGGATCTACCTCAATTTAGCAGTTCTCTTTCGAGCCTTGCTCTTTCCCTTCCTCCTAAAGAAATTCCAACTGCTGCTGCTCCATCTCTGATGGTAGCTGATTCCCCTACAAAGGGTGCTGGCAGCTCTTCAAACCATGGTTTATTACCTTTACCTACTTCCAGCCCTTCTTCCCTTGACCTATTGGTGGCTAGGACCATAGAGACTACTGAAGATGCTCCACCCATTTCTCCTATCCCTATGCAGTCTTCTATGTCTTCCACCACTGCTCTTTCTGCACCCCTTATGTCTTCGGATGAGGTAGATATCTTCGAAGCAAGACTAGCCAGTCTCTTCGGCATGCCCTCTACCTCTCCAATAGCTAATGTTGAGGCTGAGCCATTAGTTCTAACTGATTCCTTGTTAGCAATTCTTGAGAGCTCCTCTTTCTCCAGTAGTAAGCCTTCTGCACCCCTGATGGACTTAGACAGCTGTCTGGAGTTATTGACATCCTTTTCAAGGATTCCTTTCGAGGCTTTACAAAGGCCTATAATAAGAAATGGCTTCCTTCAGTGCTGCAAAGTTGTTGAGCAATCCAGTATAACTGTCTCAAGTCATCTATCTCAGGTAGCAACTGCTATTGACTTTTACATCAACATTTGTCATGCTGCCAAGGCTGCTGAGGAGAAATTAGTGAAAGACCAGACCTTTGTTTCCACAGTACATGCTGAAGTCTCCGGGCTAAAGGAACAACATTCCTCTGTCTCTCATTTTTGAACTCAACTACTGGAAAGGAAGACTCAACTTGAGGAGGAGCTATCTGCAGTGAACCAAGCCTTAATTCGAACCGACACTAAACTGCAGATCACCAACCAAGGACTGGCCGATCGAAAGCAAGAAATGACCATAGCCATCCAGTTGTTTTCTTCATTTAGGAATAGGAAGTCTGTTGTAAAAGAACAATTAAGGCATTGTAATAATTTCTTGGCCAATTTATGGCAAAATGTATTTAACTCTTTATGAAAAAATAAATTCTGATTTATCATTTGAGTACTCTTGTGTTCTTTTGCGTGACATTTATTCTATTCCTTGTGTTTCCCAAATAGTTAGAAAATAAGGCTTCAAATATCTACCATTAATCTTTTTGGGATGTATGTACCCATTCAAATTTCTCAAATGATATGCTCCAAAAGGCAGGACTCTATGAATTTGATATAGTCATTCCCAGTTAGGTGACCATTTACCAAACTTATGGCTTTTAATTCCTATTGGGAGTATTGTCTTCCATACCAAATCACCTTCATCGAAGCCAATGCATTTGACTTTCTTATTGTAATTTTTGGCTGTTTTCTTCTTTTGAAAGAGAATGCTATTTAATGCCAGAATTCTTACTTCATTTATGCCTTCTAATTCCAAGCACATACTCTGATGGTATTGCTCAGGATCTAGCTGGTCTTGGCATCTTACCCTCAAAGACTTAACATTAATTTTCACAGGCAACACTGCATCATGCCCATACACCAAGGCATAAGGAGTAACTCCTGTACTTGACCTTGGGGAAGTTCTATAAGCCCACAATACATCCAACAATAAGTTATGCCAATCCCTAGGATTGTCTTCCACAACTTTTTGTATTCCTTTTTTCAAGGACTTGTTGGATGATTCAGCTTGACCATTGGCTTGTGCATAATAGGGGGTGGAATTCACAAGGCTAATTCCAAACTCTGTCACAAAAGACTTTACCATTTTTCTATCAAACACAGTCCCATTATCAACAGTTATAGCCTGTGGGATACCAAATCTGTGGATTAAATCTTTAATAAATCCAATAACCTCAGTTTGGTCTACAACCTTGTATGGCTTAGCTTTCGACCCATTTAGTGAAGTAATCAGTAGCCACTAAAATGAAACAATGATGCTTCGAAGAGGGTGGGTGTATTTTCCCCATCATATCCATGGCTCATCCTCTGAATGGCCAAGGCTTTACTACTACATGCAGGTCAGTTATGGGCACATGCCTTATTGTGCCATGCTTGTGGCATGCCTGGCAACCCTTTACATATTCTATGCAGTCTTTAAGGACAGTTGGCCAATAGTAGGAATGCCTTCGAAGCAACCATCTCATTTTCACACCAGGCTGATGAGCACCACAGATGCCTTCATGAACTTCAACCATAGCTATTAATGCTTGTTTTAGGCCTAAACATTCCAGCAATAAACCATCTACCCCCCTTTTGTAGAGAGCATTTCTATATATGATGTATTGCATAGATTGTAATTTAATTTTTCGGCTGGCCTTCGAGGATGGGCCAATCAAGTACTGCATTATTGGATGCCTCCAATCGTGTTCCTATAAGTCATTATGATTGACTTCCAGGACCACATTCCTTTTATTTAAGGGTGGTATAGATTTTTGGTATGTTGTTTGGCTTATGTCCCTTTGAGTATTATCCCTTCGCTTGAAATTCGAAGCTTTCTGAGCCACATCATTAGCTCTATTATTCAAGAATCTTGGGACATGAGTTGCATTTGCTATTTGAAATTGAGAAAGCAGATGTAATGCAACAACATAGTATGGCAACATGCTTATACTTTGACATTTGAAAATCCCTTTCACTTGGTTAACCACCAATTGAGAATCTCCAAATATGTCAACTGTATGAACTTGTAGTCCAATGAGAATTTTCAATCCCACTATTAAGGCTTCATATTCAGCTTGATTATTAGAGCAAGTAATTTCATCCACTCTGAAACCATGTGTGGTTTCTATTCCTTGTGGTGACTTAATTACTAAACCAATTCCAGTTAGGTCATTGGCTTTCAATCCATCGAATCACATTTGCCATAACTCAACACTAGGGATACCAAGTTCCATTATCTCTTGGCTTTCTATTTGAGATGGATGGTCTGCCAAAAAATTGGCTAAAACTTGTCCTTTTACTGCCTTTTGGGGAACATATTCTAAATGAAATTCTGATAAGGCTAAAATCCATTTGCCAATTCTTTCCCTCAACATAGGTCTAGATAACATATACTTAACCAAATCTGTGGTTGCAATTACCAAGACAGTTGTAGGCAAAAGATAGTATCTTAATTTCATTGCAGCAAAATACAATGCAAGGCACAATTTTTCTATAGCTGTGTATTTACATTCACAAGAATTTAAAAACCTACTAAGGTAATAAACAGCTTGCTCCTTGCCTTCTTCATTGTCTTGGGCTAAGAAAGTTCCCAATGAATCCTCTGCTGCAGCTATGTACAACTTCAAGGACTTATCACCCTTTGGTGGCATCAGCACTGGAGGGTTGGCCAAGTAGGCTTTGATTCCTTCGAAAGAAATTTAATGCTCTGCTGTCCACACAAATTCCTCTTCATCTCTTAACCTTAACAAGGAAGAAAATACTTTAGTTTTCCCTGCAGTGTTAGAAATGAATGTTCGAAGGAAATTAACCTGTCCAAGGAACTTTTATAACCTTCTTACTTGATGGAGGTCTAGCTTCAATGATAGCTTTGGCTTTATTCTGGTCAATCTGTATTCCTTTCTTGTGTACTACATAGCCCAAGAAATTTCCAGATGATACGCTAAAAGCACACTTAAGAGGATTGAGTTTCAACTTGAATTTTCTCATTCTTTCGAAAGCTATTTCTAAGTGAAACAGATGCTCCTCCATGGATTAGGATTTAACTACAATATCATCAATATAACACTCTAAATACCCTCCAATGAGGTCGTAAAAGATAGTGTTCATAGCTCTCTGATATGTAGCCCAAGCATTCTTCAGACCAAATGGCATTTTAACCCATTCGAAGGTGCCAATATTCGCAGGACATCTGAATGCTATTTTGTGAACATCCTCCTCTGCAATGCAGATTTGGTTATAACCAGAGTGCCCATCCATCATTGATAAAATTTGATGCCCTGCTGAACTGTCTACCAACAAGTCTACTATAGGCATATGATACTCATCTTTTGGAGTTGCTAGATTTAAGTTTCTAAAATTAATGCATACTCTCATTTTACCATTCTTCTTAACTACAGGCACAATATTAGATAGCCATTCAACATACCAGGCTGTCCTAATAAAGCCAGCCTTGAGTAGTTTAAGAATTTCCTCCTTAACTTTCTTAATCACTTCTGGACTCATTCTTCTTGGTTTTTGCTTGTATGGCTTGAAATTAGGCTTCATAGGGAGCCTATGTTCCACTAATGACCTATCAAATATTGGTAATTCATTATAAGACCATGCAAAACAATCATTATATCTCTTCAGAAGAGCCAACAACTGGTTGCTGTCAAGAGCATTCAACCAAGCACTTATATAAATGGGCTGTTGTACAAAACCTTCCCCTAAATTTATTTCTTCCAAGGGGTCTTGTATTTGAGAACTTACTGAAGCTCCTTCTTTGATTCCTTCTGGCTTCGAAGCAATCCCCTTGTTGTGTTCTGCTCCCAGGTTTTTTGATTCAACATCTTTACCCTCCTCCTCATAGACAAAGTCTGTCCACAAGGCTTCTTCTTCCTGTATTTCCTGGACTTTTGTTTTAATGTCCAATGCACAGTTTTTATCAAGGGCCAAAACTCTGGCCTGTTGCTGCTTCTGCTTGCAGCTAATTATCATGGCCTCTCTCTCTTGCTCTTGCATTTTCTGGGCTATTGATTTTACATCCAATATTGAGAACTTAATTAGAGCCAAAGACTTGGCTCCTTGTGCTTCACCTCTTTGCCTACAACAAGCATCATTGTCATCTTTAACGACAACCTCTTCATCAGCACTCTTCTGGACTAAGTGCTTCAGGTGTGTCACTTCCTCATCAATCGTCACTTCAGCTGAGCCATTAGATTTCCTCAGTATACTGAGTGGTGTCACTCCCTCAATATACAACTTGGCCTCTGCGAAGTTTGCGCAGGCTATGAAAGGTTGAAGATCTGCATCAATTTCCTCTGTCTCTCTATTGCCTAAGGCCATAATTATTTTCTAATGCAAAGAGGAAGGCACACATTTGTTAGTGTGGATCCAATCTCTACCAAGTAAAGCATTGTATTTAGCATTACTGTCGATTACGAAGAATGCTGTCATGCAGTCCCTAGTTCCCACACTTAGGTTGATGGGCAGAATTCCCTGAGCCATCTGTTTGTCTCCAGCGAAACCAGCAATGGTTGTACTGGTTGGGATTAACCTAGGATTCCTTTTCCCTAGTGTCTTCAAAGAAGATTTCGGCAGTAAGTTCACCGCTGCCCTATTATCCACCAAGACTCGATTCAATTGTATCCCATCAAAAAAGGCCTTGATATACAAAGGCTTGACATGCTGTGTCGTAGAATCCGAGGGATACTCAAAAGGGTATGAGAGGTTAATGCTTACCTCTTCTTCACTCTCATATTCAGTTTCCATTGGGGTAGCCATTACGGATTCATCCTGCACCATATTTACTTGTGAGTCTTCACTAAAGATTGGAATTGGATCAATTTCTTGCCCCTCTTGGTTCTCATCTCCAGCTTGGAATTCATGCGGTAGTATGTGTACCATATTCACTGACACTGAGCCAAATTGGATAGCTGGCTGTATCTGTTTCTCCTTTTGGCCACCTTGTTCAGTTACTCCAGAAGCATCCTCCATGCTGCATTCTGGCACTTCATCCTTCGAATGGTCTGTCACGACTGGCTTTTCAACCACAAATGTTTGTTTAGCCATGAAGGCTTCGAACATTTCTTCCTCAACCATTTCTTTCTTTTGGCCTGAGCCAACTTCTTTCTCTGTCTCGCTGTCACTCTCCATCAATGCCTTCTCCAATCCTGCTAAACTGGATTTCTCTCTAGTTTTTAGTTCAGAGTGAACTTCGGCCAACTGTTCTCTGCTGCAAACCGTTTTTCCTTGTAGAGTTGGTTTTGGAGTATGGTCTGACTTTGGATTCTTCTTTCTTTCTGTCTGAACCAATGAAGAACTCTCTCCACTTTCTTTCAAGTCCTTCTGGTACTGAGTGTACTTTCGCTGAATCTTCCTCCTTTGTGATCTAGAAATCACGGGGACCATATCTGGTTCCTTTGTTTTTGGGTGTTTAAGCAATACCCAATTGTTTGGAGCCACCAAAGGAGGTTTGACCATCCTACCTTGGTTTCCAACAACCTCTCTCTGGGTAAACACTTCCCTAGGTTTGTTCTGCATCACAAACCAGTCTGGAACTCCAAGTACCCACGAACCTACTGACCCAGCTGTTGAATTGCTTCTTTCCTCCTCCGAAGCCATCTTTGAAGCTGGCTACGAAGGCCACTACTTGGCCCTGACTTCATGTTTTGGGCCTAACTCAGGCCTTTGATGAAGGTAGACACTTTTTGTCCTACGCGATACTGGCCTAGGGGGCCAATCTATGGCTCTAATCCCACAAACTGAGCCCTTTTCTGACCTCCTTTCAGAATGACTGTTCTCCACTCTATAATAGTTAGGTGGCCTGGACTCATATAAAGGCTTCTTGCCCTTAGAATGCACTCTATCAACTGTTGGCTCAACCATCAACGACTGTTGCCTAGTACTAGTTGGGTATGGCCTTTTGTTGTGAGCACTGGTTGGTTTAGGACGTCTCTACACATCCTTGTAGTACTACTTTCCATAAATTGGAAGCCCTTTCAACCATTTGTAACTCAGTCTGCACCTGGGATACATCCTTTGCATTACAACTGCCTCTAAAGAATCGTCATCTAGTGCTTCTTCATCAGAGTCTTCTTTCTGGTGTGAGAAACCTTGTCCAATAGCTGTTAGATTTCCAGTGTCCTACTTGATAGTTGTCTGGTTGGCAACATGCATCTGCACATTGACTTCTCCCAATTCTTTTAAGGATAAGCTTCGAAAGTCTGGCATTATGACATTGGCTGCCACCTCTCCAATTTCTGAAAATGGATTACTGTCGATCCCCATGGCCTTTTCTGCTTTGGCTGGAAATTTCAAACTTCCTTTTCGAATTTGTTCTTGGATCCTATCTCGAAAATAAATACAGTTTTTAGTCGAGTGAGATCAAGAATTATGCCATTTACAATATAATTTTCCTTTAAGTTCATCAAGAGATGGAATTTTAACTCATTTTGATAACTTAAGGAAGTTGGCCGCAAGCAAATGGTCAAAAATGTCATCTGCCTTAGTTAAATCGAAAGAGTATTTCCTGTGAAGGTCTTTCTTTTTAAATTGCTGGTCAATTGTTGTATCCTTATGAATCAATGCTTCACAGATCACAGGTTCTTTCCCCACAATCTCTGCTGCATCGATCTTATAATTAGGATCTCTATAATATGTCTTGTACGATGCATTATTTCGATCTTGTTCCTCCTCTAGTAATGTTTCGTATCTAGACACCTTATAAGTGAGTTCTACTAAGTCTCTGAACTCAGTTGAGTCAAACTTCTTTCAAAGCCTAAACTCTAAGCCATTTTGAGCCAATCTCACGAATTCTAGCTCTGGCAGGATGACTCTACATTTATTCCGAGCCCTTATAAATCTGGCAATAAACTGAGTAGCTTTCTTGTCAGGCCTTTGACTCAATCTTGCCAAGTCTGCCATGGAAACCTCTAGCTCCGATTGAAAAAATTGGGCATGAAATGCCTCTTCCATTTGCTGCCATGTTTGGATAGAGCCAGGTGTAAGGTTAATATACCATACAAATGCTCCCCCAGTCAAGGAATTTGAAAATAACCTTAACTTCATATAGTCATTATTAGTAAATTCTCCCCATTGAGCAACAAACTTAGCAATATGCTCCACTGTTGATTGGTTCCCATTTCCATAAAAAAAGGGCAAAATCTGGTATCCTGAAACCTCTTGGGTATTCATGTACCCTATCTACCCATTCTGGGTATGGTTTCCTATATACAGGAGTCTGGACCCCCCGAGCCATCGGTCCACACATCTCTGTAACAATGTCAGCAATTTGGTCCCTAGGGACCATATTTTGTGCCTGCTGAACCACTATTGGGGGAACAAACACAGGATTTGGTGGACAACCTTGTGTTTGTGGTCCTCTTGGTTCATAAGGTGGTATATTTGGGACTGGTTGTCCCTGTGGTACAGGTTGCTGTTGGGGGTGTGCGTAACCCCTTTGAGTCTGTCCTGCGAAAGGACCTGCGAAAGGTGTGGGACAGGTGTTGTGTCTCTTCCATTTGTAAGAAAACCTTCCAACCCCCCGGGTACAAATTCGAATAAGGGATTAGTGAACCCCCTTGTGCCAAGTATGGCTTTGAACATGGGATTTGGAATCATTCTTATACCATTTTCTTGTACTAGGCCAGATCCACCACTGTTAAGTACTGAGGCATTTTGACTTGTCATAGGCCTCGAAATAGGTTCGTACCAAGACTGAGGTGATGGTCTTTCACAGTTTTGATTATTAGTTTGACCATTAGAATGTCCATTAACTTACATAAGCTGTTTATCTCTAGCCAACCTTTGCTGATGGACATTTAAAACTTCTTCCATGTGTCTTACGTTTGTTAGTTGGTGGTTATTCATTCGATCCAAAAAGGATGTTGCCCACCTTTCCATTGTGTTTATTAATTGCTATCCCACAGCATCTACTAAGCCACCCCATGGATTTATTGGCTGAGTAGATGGAATAGTGGATGGTCCAATTCCGTGGTCTCGTCCAATATTATGAACATGTGGTACTTGTGCTGAAGTGCTGGTCTGTTCGACCAAAGGTTCTGATAAAATGGGAGTTTCCACAGGATGTGCTATCACATTATCCTTCGAATTAGGTATCTCTACCTCTCCTTCCACGCCTTCTTCCAAGCGTTCATTTTCTCTTTGTCTCCTATGTCTAGCCATTTCAATTAGTCCCACTGGGCATGCTAAAAATATATCTTGGCTTTTTGGCTTTCGAAGGTTATTTTTGTAATTGCGAGCGTGCCAGCAAGGATCAATCAGTCCTTACAGAAAATTAATTGCCAAACAATTATCAAACGATTGTGTTTTAGTTCTTTCAGCCTCAATGAAGAGGACTTTTACTAGTGGCTTGATTTAGGAGAATTAAAGAAAATAACAATTAAATGAAGAACAACTGAAGTATTTCATTAAAATGAAAAACTTATAATGATTCAAACCTAGCCTTGTAGAGGTTTACAGCGACAATCTACTTAAAACTACTCCTATAAACGAAGTGCAATGCAGGAATTTAAAGTACAGGAAATGTAAGACTGGAAATGTAAAGATGGAAAGGAAAAATAAGTATGATAAGATTGATTTTTTTTATCTGAGTCTGGGGGGCTTTTCTGGGACCTTCTCTGTTATTTATACTGCTCAAGGATGACCATCGAACTGCATTTCTAACTGTCGAACTGCTCCTCCATGATCGCTGATCATGTTGCCTCAGGATTAGCTCCATTACGACATTACTTGTAGTTAGGCTTCCCTCCTAAATTTGAATTTGAAATGTGAGTAACCGTTGAAGCCACATCACCTTGCATCTCTTTGTTGATCTACTGCTACTCAGATCTCATAATAACCAATACTAACTGCCACGTGTACGATCAGGATCGAAGACTTGAATAGTGGCTTATACAAAATATGTAGCCAACAAATACACATGTTCAAACACTTGTATCTCCTTCGTCGTAACTTTGTTTTGCCTCATTTTTGCATCTTTGGATTCACCTCATGGCTTAGTTTTCGTTCCACCTCTCATAAGCCTCGTTCCACTCCTTTTTGCATACTATTGGAGCTCCGAAAGTTGGCCAAAAATTTTAAAAAAAAATTCTTTGGGCAAAATTTTCATATTCAAACCCACATATTCAAGCACTTGTATCTCCCTCATCGTAACTCCGTTTTGTCTTATTTTTGCTTTGTAGATTCACCTCATGGCCTAGTTTTCATTTCACCCCTCATGCGCCTTATTCCACCTCTTTTTGTATGTCGTCAAAGCTCCAAAAGTTGGCAAAAAATAAAAATTTTCTTCTTTTTTTTTCTTCCTCTATTTTCTATCTCCATGCTTCTTCCTTCATACTTTCTTTCCACAATTATTCTCTTTTTTCCTTTTCCTTCATGGCCCTTCCACCGAGCTCGTGGTGGCCACCGAACCTCCAACGGTGGCGATGTTGTCAAGTATGAATGTATATGACTTACAAGAATGGAAAGAAACATAAGAGTAGGGGAATGGCCATGAAGGAAGAAGAAAAGAGAGAATAATTGTGGAAATGAAGACGTATGGAGATATAAAATAGACGAAGAAAGAAAGAAAAAAAAAATCTTATTTTTGGCGAACTTTTGGAGCTCCGACAGTATGCAAAAAGAGATGGAACAAGGTTTATGAGGGGTGGAATGAAAATTAGGTCATGAGATGAATCCAAAGACGCAAAAATGAGGCAAAACAGAGTTACGACGAAGGAGATACAAGTGCTTGAACATGTGTGTTTAAATCTGAAAATTTTTCTAAGAGAGAAAAATCTTATTTTTTTTCAACTTTCAGAATTCCAACGGCACACAAAAAGATTTGGAACAAGACGTATGAGGAATGGAATGGAATGAAAACAAGGCAATAAGGTGAATCCAACGACGCAAAAATGAAGCGAAACGGAGTTACGACGAAGAAGATACAAGTGTTTGAATATGTGTGCTTGAATCTGAGAATTTTGCTTAGATTCCGTTAATTCAATCAAACGGATATAGACAGAGGGTTCACATTGAAACACAAAAGAAACTCCAGGGTTTAATTTGTCAAAATTGAAACTATGAGGTTTACTTTAAAAAACACGCAAATTCCTGGAGTTTTTTTGTAATTTCCCCTACAAGTTATAATAATTTTTTAATTTATAATTAATATATTTAATCTTCAAATTAGATTTAAATAATTTGAGAGATGGTTAAAAATAAAATGCATAGTTCAAAATTAATCTGAAATAGCTTATAGTCAAAATAATTTAAGCTCATATATTTTATTTTTGTTCATTATCAAATTATTATTTTCTAATTTTTTGGTGTGTAGTATAGCCTCCGTCTGCCAAGTTGCTTTTGAGGTTTTTTGGGTTAAAATAGTCACAAAAAATAAAATAAATTTTTTTATTTAATAAAACAAAATATCACATCAAACTCATAATTATTACATTATTTATCTCACAAAAAATTTAAAAAGTTAAAAGCCTTTTCCAAACTAAATTTTTTAGCCCAACCTAAAATAATTAAAAAATTTAAGGCTCCGTTTGGTAAGCCTCTCAAATTATAGTTACACCCATTGATTTGAGTGTGTTGTTTGTTTTCAACTTTCAAATTATAATTGTACACCCATTTCTCAAAACTCAATTTAAATCAATATTTTAATATTTTAAATATTTAAATATTTTAAAAATATTTTAATTTTGTTAAGATTTTAAATATTTTAATTTCAAAATATTACGATTTTAATTTTTTAAATTTTAAAATATTTTATGAAAATAAATTTAAACTCTATTTTAGAAAAATATTTTTAAATATTTTAATTTTTTCATTATGTATTTGGTTATGATTTAAGTGTAGAGTTGTGAAAGTAGTATGGAGTTTCGAGTTATGTGTTTGGTTATGAGTTTTAAAAATAATTTCTTAATTGAGTTTTGTTTTATGCGTTTGGTTACGATTTGAGTGTAAAGTTGTTTTTAAATTTAAAATATTAATATTTAAAATTATTTAAAATTTTTGAATATTTAAATTATTTAAATTTTTACGATTTAAATTTTTTGACTATTTATTTTAATTTTTTACTTATTAAATTTTTTAGATTATTTAAATTATTTAAATATTTATGATTTAAATTTTTTGAATATTTATTTTGAAAAAAATTATTCCTTTGTAGTATTTTCAATTAAAAAATTGATTAATATTATTTTCTGTTAATAATAATTTTTTTAATTGAATTTTAAAAAGAGTTTGGTTATGAGTGTTGATCAAAATTTTCAATAGTGTAAAAGTAGTGTGCTTTGTTATGAGTTATAACAATTTGAATTAAGTTTTGAAAACTCTTTCCAAAACTCATAACCACACAAATTTTCTTACTTTACATGTTAAATTAAACTTTTAAAACTCAATTTCACACTCAATTCAAAACTCAATTCAACACTCTATTCAAAAATCATAACCAAATAAATTTTCTACACTGAAATCATAATTTCACAACTCACACTCTCAAATCATATTTACAAAACTCTATCAAACACAACTTAAAAAATTAAAAAGTCAACTTACTTTCCAAACTGGTTCATAGGATAGATAGACTACTCTAAATTCTTTAAATTTAAAAAAATATATATTGAATCCTATGATGTGTAATGATTACCATATTGACCATGTTTGGTAGAGTTTGGCCCCGTTTGGTGTAGCTGTTAAAACAATTTATACATTTTAGCTTAACAGATTATAGATTATGACTTTAATCAGAAGTTGTTAATCTGTTTGGTGTAGCTGTTAGATTATAGATTTAAGTTGCTGAGTAGTGTTTGTTAAATAAGCTGTGAAATAGCTTTTTCAATTAATTTTTATTTTTTGTTTGTCTACATTTCTCATAAAAAAAATAATAATAATCTATAGTCTATTTGAGTCTTTTTCTATTTTTAAAAAAATAAAAAATAAAAAAATTTAAGAGTATAATCATAAATTAACATGTCCACAGCAGAAGTTGATAATCAGAAGCAAGGGGTGAGCAGCTTCTCAGAATCAGCTTTTTTGAATTAAAATAAGCTGTTAGAATCAGAAGCTGTTTGAAATAAGTTTAACCAAACAGTCCAAAATAACTTTTTCAAAGCTAAAAGCCATAAGTTGGCTCTGAAAAGCTGAAACAAACACCCCATTTATTTTCAGCTTATTTCAGCTTTTAACTTAATATAAGCTATTTTGATGTGTTTGGTTTAGCTTAACAATACAGCTTATAACTTTTTGTAAGTCAAAAATCAACTTATTCTTTGAGTGGGGGAGGAGAAGCTTAATTTATAAGTCTAAAATCCGCTTATGTTCACAGTTATAAGATATAATCTGTTAGGCTATAAGTTATAATCACTTTCCCACAGGTCTACCAAATAGGCCCATTGAATCCCACGGACCTCGGGTGTTGGTGTACCTAGCCTATTGTGCCTCTTTGTAGAAGTTCGTTTAGAGTTTTTTTTTTTTTTTTTAACTGTTTATATTGTACGATTCATTAAGATTTTTTGTTTATATAAAAAATTAAATTAATTGAATATTTGTAATCTTATGATTATGTTCTAATTGTTTTTAAAATATTATGAAAGTTATGTTAGTCGTTTGTTTTTATAAAAGTAAATGTGCTTTTATTATAAGCTTGCAGATATCCAATTAATATGATTTTTTTGCATGAATGATCTACTTGACGATCCATACAATATGAACGGTTCAAATTATTAAAAGAGGTTTGGAATGACACTCCACTAAAAAGCACAACCTACTATGCCTCCGAATCCTCAAATCCTGAATCCCACAAGTTTGATATAATGATATGATGTGGCGTTTTGAGAAGTTGATAAAAAGTTAATTTTTTGACTTTTTTAGTCTATTTTATCTTTTTATAAGTAAAAAATGTCAGAAGTGATGTGACCCAAAATAGATAAAAAGTTAAAAACTGACTTTTTTTTTTACTTCTCAGAAGACCCTAGTAATTATATTAGTAAAAATAATATTAATCACCTTGCTTGTTTCCACTTTTCAAAAAATACTTTTCAGAAAATTCTAGGTAGTGTTTGGTAGAGTTTTGTAAATGTGATTTGAGAGTATGAGTTGTATTTTGAGTTTGTGTGTTGTGGAATTATGATTTGAGTGTAGAAAATTTGTTTGGTAAAGAGTTTTGAAAATAGTTTTGGAAAAGAGGTTTGATTTGAGTGGGAAATTATTGATGTGACATTTGATATGTGATACAAAAATTTACAACTCATAACTAAACATACAATTCAAAATTATTTTAAAGCACATAAAAAATTTAAAAATTTTCAGAAAATATTTGTCCCGATTATGTAAATCAATTGCCAAAAAAAAAAAAAAAAAAAAAAAAAAAAAAAAATCTGGAAATTAACCGGACATCCGGGTGGACATCCGGGTGGTCGACCGGGGGGTCATCCAGGTGGTCTACCGGGTGGTCTTCCTTTGGACAGAAAACACGCCTGTGCGCACAAAGTTCTCTGCAGAGAGTGTAGAAAATTGATTTGAAAACGGAACCAAACATCATGCGCCAAAACACACGTAGAAAATTGATTTGAGAATACAAACAAACAGAGCCCTACTTTCTTATTTTCCGTATTTTTTTGTTTTTACTGAATTTTTTTAATATTTTAAGCAATTTTTTTACTTTTTAGACACACCTAACATAAATACACCTAAAAAGTAAAAAAAATCTTTTAAAAATTCACTAAACATCAAAAGTATAAAAAAATACAAGAATTCAGTACATTTTTTGTATTTTTATGTATTTATCAATTTTTTAAAATATTTTTTCATAAATTTTTTACTTTTTAGATACATCTAACTAAAATGCATCTAAAAAAGTAAAAAAAATGTTAAAATTTAAAAAATATTCACTAAAAACAAAAAAAAATGTGAAAACTAAAAAAATCAATTTTAAAAAAATTTAATACAGAAAATTGAAACAAAACACACTGAATATAATTATATCAAATTTATAAAGTTATCATTTAAAAAAAAAATTGAAGTGGTAAGTGTAATTTAACGCCTCTCCCCTCTCCCCTTTATATTTTTTATTTTTACAACCAACCTAAATGGTCATGGTCTATATACTAATCTAAATGGGTCCAAAATCTTCTAAAATGAATTTTTTTTTTTTTGGAGTATTCGAATCTCTAAAGTGATGTTTTTCAAAGTGATTTTTTTTTTTAAATTTATTCTAGAGTGATTTTAAAATAATTTTTTTATATGACTGTAGTTCTCTTTTTAATTATTGTGATTATAGTTTTTATAAAATTAAAGTTTTAACTATCCAAAAAAATCATTACTGATCTAAATGATGGGACAAGAAAATTAATGCATATACGTGTAGTACGGACCATGCATTATGCATAATAACAGCGACATCACCACCACCATTCACCACAACTCTTTCAAGCAGATGAAGCCAAGGCACACCTAACAGCCATCTTGCCGACAGCTTCCTTTGTACGTTGCTTCCATTCCCTCTTTCCTTTGAATCAATCCAATGTTGTGTATCGTAAAAACAACAAATTCAATCCAATCCATTACTACATTCTGATCAACCCTTCTTTTCCTGCATTTCTCATCCGTGCTGTCATGACAGTTCATTATATATATAGCAATAACATCTATCATTTTCGCAAATTGAAATAAGTATTTTATAAGTGTGATATTGCAGTGATCACTGGTAATTATAACCGAATACTGTGTGATATTATTTGTTCTTAATGGCATTAGGAAAAAAAAAAAAAAATTATAGATAAAATAATATTGACCCTTATTGTTAGCTCGTTAGAAGATGAGAAATAATTCATTTAATATGTGTTATGATTTTTCTTTGAATGAAACATCCCATAATAAGTAATAGCCATTTGATTTTATACAAAAATATCCAATGATCAAATTATCTCGGATTGTGTTTGGATCATAATTTTTTTTTTCTTTTGTTTTTTTAAAAAAATTGTGGAAGAAAAGAAAAATGATAGAAAAAAGTGAAAAATCACCTTTTCCCTTCTAGGTTTTTATTTTTAGAGTTTTTATTTTCTGTGATCAAATCTTTTAAAGTAATGAATGTAGTCACTACCGAAATTGAAAAATCTCTAATCAAACCGATAAGACCAAATCATTTAAAAATAATGAATATAATTACCACCGAAATTGAACCAGTATTATAATGTGTACATTCATATATCATATTTTATTTATTTATCATTCCATTAATTAAATAGATTTCATGGCTTACCTCTTCTATCAATACAATTATTCAACAATAACATATCACATAATACAACAATATAATCATAACATTATTGAAACTCAACCAATTATATTCAACACCAACCAACAATAGATTAGAATGCTTAAATCACCATTGTCAAATTATTACAAAAACAAAAACAAAAAACAGCAATGATTCATCCCATTAAAAATATCACCACTAATAGCACTAATGCATTAAAAAAGTTAAAAAAAAAAAAAATACAATTCCAAGACCAAAACATCACATCATTAATGACGAGACCCACTGCCACCTAATTAGTGGAAGCCCTAATTAGTATTGCTGCAACAAAAAAAAACATAGTAAAGAGAATCCAAATTCACCTATCATCAACAGTTAACACACACTATCTATTTCAAGAGTGTAATTTGGGCGGGTTCAATCTGAGCAACTTGAACTCAGTTCGAATTTTTTTAAGACTTAGATAAAATATTTTCAAATTCGGTACGGGTTTGAGTAAAAATTCAAAAGCCCGAATTAAATTTAGACGGGCTTGGACAAAGGCATCAAACAACCCGAGCAACTCGAAACTCAAATTATACATATATAGATATATTAAAATATTAAATATATATATATATATAAATATAAATCATTAGCCATTACATCATATTAAAGTAATTTAGATTATTAAATCCAATTAAATATATATTATATATACAAATAATATAAAATCTTATTTTTTTATTTTATTTTCACTCATAAATTGTGAAGACTACTATAACGCCATCTCTCTTACATTATATAAATTATTTGTTTTGATGGTATTAATAATTTTCTACATATAAAAAAAATATAAATATAGTCAAATTTTAATAATTGAATAATGTGACTGCAAAAATATATATATAAATACAATTTGAGCAAGTCGGACAATTTAAATTTAACTCAGGTCGAACTTAAACAAACAATATCAAATTATAATTCGAACTTGAATCTCAACACAACTTAAATTGAGCTTGGACAGCCTCCACCCGAACTCGCCCAAGTTCCAGCCTAATCTATCTATATATATTCCCTATCCACTCGCTCTAACTCGTCAAATTTAAACACAGACTCTCTTCTTCCTCTCTCTCTCTCTCTCTCTCTCTCTATCTATATCTGTCTCAACCCCTTTCAACCATGTATCATCATCATCTCAAAAAAAGAACTAAAATCTTTCTTGCTTTATTACCCATTTCTGCACTAGCCTTACTCACACTCACCACACTGATTACTGTCACAAAAAACCCAAAAAACAGAGAAGAATCCCATCACATTCACATCCACAAAAACATTCAAATCGCTCACTCAGCATGCGATGGAACACTCTACCGAGACCTCTGCGTCTCCACCCTCTCCACATTCCCAGATCTCGCCTCAAAATCACTCCCTCAAATCATCGCCGCGGCAGTGAATCACACAATGTCGGAGGTCCGAGTTTCCGAATCCAACTGCACTCGTCTCCGCTATAAGCTCCCGAAGCTAACCCAACTCGACAAACGAGCCCTCGATGATTGTCTCGAGCTCTTAGACGATTCAATTTCAGAACTCAAATCCACAATCTCCGATCTCTCCTCATCCAATAAATCAGTAAAACACTTCCACGATTTACAAACCTTGCTGAGCGGTGCAATGACGAATCAATTCACTTGTCTAGACGGGTTCGCGTACAGTAAATCAAACACTCGTCCATTCATCGAGGCCCGATTGGAGAACATCTCTCATCACGTTAGTAACGCTCTCGCGATGGTCGGGAAGATTAAAACGGCGTCGTCGAGAGCGGAGGTATTCCCGGAGTATGGGACCGTGAAGGGTGGGTTTCCGACGTGGTTGTCGAAGAAAGATAGGAGGTTGTTGCAGACGGCGGTGAATGAGACAAAGTACGATGTGGTGGTGGCGAAGGATGGGAGTGGGAATTTTACGACGATTGGAGAGGCGGTGGCGGTGGCGCCGAACTCGAGTGCGACGAGGTTTGTGATATACATAAAGGCTGGAGCGTATTTTGAGTATGTGGAGGTGCCGAAGAAGACGACGATGCTCATGTTTTTAGGAGATGGGATTGGGAAGACATGGGTGAAGGGCAATCGGAGTGTCGGTGATGGCTGGACCACTTTCCGCTCTTCCACCGTCGGTAAGTATATCCGTTCAGTTTTTCTCAAATTCCCATATCAAATTTAGAAAATTGGAGAGCCATCAGTCCTGTTCCGATAATCAGAATCACTTGTTTTATATAAGTCTTTTATATATATATATATATATATATATTTTAATAATCAAATGTTAGAATGTTAGACTAACTTATGGCTTCGTTTAGAAAGTCAAAAGTTAGGTTTTATTTTTTTTTTATTTTAATTATAAAAAATAAAATAATTTTTTTAATTCAATAAGATAAAATATCACATCTAATCCATAATCATCATTTTTTTTTTATAAAAAGTCAAAGAGACAAAAAAATCAAAAATTGTTTCCAAATTAAATTTTTTAACCCCAAACTAAAAAAAATAAAAAGTTAAAAAATCAAAAATAAAACCCACTTCGTGTATCCCTTGACAATTTCGAGAGCCTGAAGTAGAGTAATGATTCATCCCTTTTTCCCCACCCCCTTTGACCCCCTCTCTCTCATTGGTTATCTTTTCTTTTTCTTTTTCTTTTTTTTCCTGCTCCTCCAATCACCCCTGCCACGTGGCAAAGGGGTGAGGGGTGACCCCCAAAAGGGGGTCCCAAGCATTATTCATATATATATATATATATATATATCAACAATGATTCATCCCCCTTTTCCTCCCACCCCTTTGACCCCTCTCTCTCTCATTGGTTACATTTTGTTTTTCTTTTTCTTTTTTTTTCTGCTCCTCCAATCACCACCCGCCACGTGGCAAGGGGGTGAGGGGTGACTCTCAAAAGGGGGGTCCCAAGCATTATTCTATATATATTTTATAAAAACAAATTAGATGGATATGATAATCTTAACTTTTTTTTTTTTGTATTTTATAATATGTATCTTAAAAAATATATATATTTATCATTTATTTTTTTAAAGACAAACACAATAAAATAAAATAGTTACAATTTTTGAATCAATTTTTTTTTTTTTTTGGGTAAAATGAACAATTTGTGAATCGATAGAAAACTAATCCTACACTAATTAAATTTCTTACTTCATTTTTTTATTCACAAAGTAATAAAATGTTCATTAATAAATACAAGTATTTACGGGTAAAAAAATATAAAAAATGTGATTGCATGGAATATTTTATTTTAAAAAAAATTCAGACATTCAGAAAAAAAAATTAAGAAATTATCCATATATATAGATTTGATAATTAATAATAATAGTAATAATTAAATAATAAAGTTCCTTCATCCTATATAATGTAGTATTATGAAAACACAACATCAAATAATAACCTTACTCTAATTTTTCTTCAATTTTTAGTATTGCTTTCAAGAATTTTCCTATCTATAAAAATAAATAAAAAAATAAAGAAAATCAATCAAGATGATAACACGGTTAAAAGTTACTTTTTTTATTTTTTAACTTTTTAAAGTCATATTATCTGTTTAATTTTTTACAAATTTTTTTTAAAAAAATTAAAAATATTGGCAAATGTCACTCACAAAATTATTGAAAAAAAGTACAGAACTGTAGTGGTATATTTTGATATAATTTGTCTCTATCTTGAAGGGGTTGGGGACCAATGGACCAAGCACTAACCTACGCCAGCTTAAATTATGCTTAAGAAAAGAATAGACGCCCCCTTTTGTCTCCCAAATCGCAACTCCAGTCAAAATTCCGAATCTTTGTTTAAATAAAAAAAATAAAGAATTAGGAAAAGGTCTTAATAATCATTATAATATCTCTTTCAAATTCTATTCAACACCCTATCTCACTCACTTTTTACCTTTCATGCTCAAGTGATAATAATTTAAATTATAATTTTGTCTTATTGCGATCTCTCTCCTCTTCTTATTGGTTAGTATGAGAAAATAAATCGTAATGTAAAAATAAATTTATGTGAATTAAATGAATTAATGACATAAATTATTTAATATTTATTAAAAAATAAAAGGTCTAAAATTATATTATATAATTATAAAAAATTTCTTCCATTAGTGATGAGATTAGTGGACCCAACTCCACGTCCAAACAAATTTGGTAAACCCCCCCAATTTTGGCAATATTATTGCAGCATGTATTTTCATTTAGATATTATTTTGTTCTTCACCCTTACCTACTTATTTATTTAGATTTTAATTTGAATAACTATATAAAAGATACAAATAATTCAAAGCGGCTCCGTTTGGGAAGCTAAATGCCAGGTTTTTTTGGTTATTTTAGTCTCAAAAAATAAAATAGATTTTTTAATCGAATAAGACAAAATATCACATTCAACCCATAATTAATCATTACATTTTTTCTCTCACAAAAAAATCAAAAAAATTAAAAGTCCTTCTCAAACAAAACTTTTTAACTCCAAGTTAAAATAGTCAAAAAAAAAATTAAAAAACTAACACACTTTCAAAACAAACTCAACCTAAGTTCAAATGACAAATAGGTCCACACTCATCAATTAATTTTATTTTCTCTATAATTTAGGTTACTTTGCATGAATAGATTCTAAATCAATCGGATTGAACTTAATTAGTTATGATTTTTTAGACAAATGGGGTGTTTGTTTCAGTTTTTCAGAGCCAATTTATGGCTTTTAGCTTTGAAAAAGTTATTTTAGACTGTTTGGTTAAACTTATTTCAAACAGCTTCTGATTCTAACAACTTATTTTAACTCAAAAAAGCTGATTCTGAGGAGCTGCTCACCCCTTACTTCTGATTATCAGCTTCTGCTGTGAACATGTTAATTTATGGTTATATTCGTAAATTTTTTTATTTTTTATTTTTTTAAAAATAACAAAAAAGACTCAAATGGATTATAAATTATTATTATTATTTTTTATGAAAAATATAAACAAACAAAAAATAAAAATTAATTGAAAAAGTTATTTCACAGCTTATTTAAACAAACACTACACAACAACTTAAATCTATAATCTAACAACTATACCAAACAGATTAACAACTTCTGATTAAAGTCATAATTTATAATATGTTAAGTTATAATTTATAAACTGTTTTAACAGCTACACCAACGGGTCCAAAATCAAACACAAGTCAAATTAGGTGACTCACAATTGTAATCATATTTGTTTGACACCTAAAGTTAATTATTGGAGCTAAAAAGTTGTGATTTGAAATTCCACTTTATTTGAAATAATTGATTACGATGCTTATTTTTTAGATTAAAAAACACCTAGTGGTGGTGAGGTTATTGGACCCGGCTTCTTACTGAATCATGAGTCATCACCATGTTATGTCTGATAAAGATGATTTTGTCGAAAATAAATTTGTCTTTTTTTCAGTTCTGACCCCCTGTGGACCCACCATCTTAATGAGTCAGGACACAATGCCACGTTTTAATAAAGCTTGATAAGTGCCATTGAATAAGGATGATTTTGTCAAATTTGGTTTCATTTTTTTAAATTCTTATTTTTCATTTTCTGTATTTTTTATTTTCACTAATTTTTTAATATTTTAAGTAATTTTTTTAATTTTTAAACAAATTTAACATAAATATACTTAAAAAATATAATATTTGTAAAAAAAAATTAAAAAAAATTCATTAAATACCAAAAATATAAATAAAAAATATAAAATTCAATATATTTTTGTGCATTTATTAATTTTTTTAATTTTTTTACAAATATTTTACTATTTAAATGCATCTAAGTACAGTGCATTTAAAAAATTAAAAAAATTACTTAAAATTTTAAAAATATTCACTAAAAATTTAAAAAAAAAACACGAATAATAAAAATGTCCAATTTTAAGAAAATTGAACTTAGAAAACTAAAACTAAATGCACACACTATTTTTCCCTATTTTCAAATTTTAATTTGTGTATTTCACTTGGATCATGTTTTGTTTTTGACACCTATTTTACTTCTTCTATGTTTTCATTCAAATGCCCATATAAAATATACAAATAATTTAGCCTCCGTTTGGAAAGTGGGTTGGCTTTTTGGTTTTTTGGCTTTTTTGGCTATTTTAGTCTGGGCTAAAAAGCTTGGTTTGGGAAGGGCTTTTTGGCTTTTTGGCTTTTTTGACTTTTTTTGTGAGAGAAGAATGTAATGATTATAGGTTGGATGTGATGTTTTGTTTGTTATGGCTAAAATAGCCTATTTTGTTTTTTGTGGCTAAAATAGCCAAAAAAGCCTGAAAAAGCCCTTGCCAAACACAGGCTTAGAATCCAATTTCAATTGGTAGATAGGTCGGTTTTACTTTTGTACAATCTAAGCTGCTTGTGAAAATATATTCTATACGAGTCTGATAGGACCTAATTAATTATGATATTTTCGACAAAATCAAATGCAATGAGACAACTTGAGTGCCTCACAATTACTTTTATTTGGATCTGATTAACACCACTTTTAAAATCATTTATTAAGCTAAAAAAAAATCCCATAAAAAAGCTAAAAAATAAAATGACTTTTTAAATTATTTGGATATATTTTTAAAAAATATATATTTTTATTAAAATAGAATAATTATAAAAATGCCAATACCACAACATTTTGATAAAAAAAATTACATAAAATTTTTATAAAACTATTGTGTTTGGTTTTAGTTTTTTGAAAATTGAAATTTTTATTTTTCTTATTTTTTTTTTTGTTTTTAGTGAATATTTTTAAAATTTTAATTTTTTTTAATTTTTTTAGATGCACTTTACTTAGATGTATCTAAATAGTAAAATATTTGTGAAAAAATATTTTTAAAAATTAATAAATATACAAAATATGAAAAATATACTGAATTTTCATATTTTTCTTATATTTTTGGTATTTAGTAAATTTTTTAAAGATTTTTTCACAAATATTATACTTTTTAAGTGTATTTATGTTAAATTTGTCTAAAGATTTAAAAAAAAATACTTAAAATATTAAAAAAATGGGTAAATTACAAATACACCTCATGAAGTTTGCTTAAAATATGAATTGCCCCTGTGGTTTGGAAAATTACAAATACATCCCTGTCAGAATTTTTTTATTTAATAGAATTAATTGAAAAAATGAAATTTCTAACTGTTCACCTATACAATAATAAAATTATTTGAATTATTAATTGAAATAAAATTTTAACATTATTAAAAATTATTAATTAACTTGATGATTTATTAATAAAATGATCTATTTATTATAAAATTAGAAACCTTAGGAGGTATAATATAATTTCTAGAATCATAAGAGGTAATTTATAATTTAAGTAAATCTCATGGAATATGTTTGTAATTTATCCTAAAAAAATTCATTGAAAATAAAAAAAAATACAAAAAAATATAAAAAATAAAATTTTCTAAAAAAGTATTTTCTAAAATCCAAAACCTAAAATGTATTAATTAACTAAAATTATTTTTGTAAGTCAGTAGTGTCATATGTTAAATTATTTTTATAGGTAGGTAGGTAGTTAGTTAGTGTCTTCTCTTATTTTAAATTATTTCTTTAATTTTGGTTTTAAAAATAATACCACCCTAAAAGCATCTCCAACGGTGAATTAAATATTTCATTAAATTTGATTAAAAATTTAAAAAATTTCTTTATTTGATATCCAACATTCCAACGGTATTTCAACAAAATGCCGGTCTACCGGAGGACGACCTTCCGAACGTCTAGCCGATCGACCGACAAGACAATCTAAAAAAAAAATGCTGTTTTTTGAAATTGTGATTGAACCTAAACAAACCCCTACCCCCAACTCTCTCTCTCTCTCTCTCTCTCTCTCCATATTCTTTTCTTGAGTGGCAGGGAGATTAGGTTCTGGATTTGCTTTGTAATATTTGTATTAATGGGTAAAATGGGTCTTGGTTGAGCAAGTTATAAACATCAACACTTGGAAGAAGAATCACAAGAAAGCCACTTTGGTGATTGATTGTAGAGAGCTTTTGAGGGGTGTAGCAATGGTGATGGAAGGTCTCCAAGAAGACATGGATCATGGATCAGTGCTTTTTGCCTCCAAGAAAAGCTTGGAAAACTAGTCTCCTCCTCTTTCCCCATAGCCGTCTTCCTTTGTTCTTCCTTATCTTCATCTCCTTCCTTCAGATTTGGTATGTGAGAATCATTGAAGTAATCGGATGACCGGGGGGACAATTGGTCGGACATCCGGCCGGTCGTCCGATATGTCCAACGGTCTTACACAATAAATTGGTGAAAGGTATCCAGATCTTCAATTTGGTGAAAGATTTGCTATTTTCTCAATTTAATATCGTTTTGGTGAAACTATTAGAGCATAAAAAGTTTCTATTTTTCACCAAATTTGAATTTAGTGATACATCTGATGAACCATTGGAAATGGTCTAATCAAATCTTATATACTTGTGTATATATATTTGTGTGCAATACGTGTTTAATTTAGATAAATAAAAATAAATAATATTATAATATGTAAATAACTTAAACGATAAGTTTATTATATTTCATAAAAAGTTAAAAAGTACACTTATTTAATAAAATTTAAGATGACTTCTTCAAATCTTGTGCTATGATATAGTGGCCTCGTTTGGGAAGTGGCTATTTTAGTAGGTTATTTTAGTTTTTGACTATTTTAGTAGGCTAAAATTTTTATGTTTAGGAAGATGATTGGATTTTTTTGTGGTTGGATATAATGTTTGTGAGAGAAAAAGTGAAATGATTATGGGTTTGATGTGATATTTTGTCATATTAGCTATTTTAGCCTATTTTATCTTTTTTGTAATTTTTAGCCTAAATTAGGCTATTTTTTTTCTTCCCAAACACCCCAGTATATTTTCTTTTATTTTAGCGTATAAAAATTTATCATGTGACATGTACACAAGATTTGGACAGCAACTTCAATGTTCACATATATAATATAAATAGATATACAAAAATACTTAGGCCTTGTTTGATTTGTGTTTTGAAAAAAAATTTGAAAAAAATTATCTATAAATAAATTTTCAAAAGTAATCAAACCAAACAAATTTTTTCAAAACTTGTTTAGTTTTTAAATTTTTCAAACAAATCTCTCTCTCATACACATCAAATCAATCACTTTTTCTAAAACTCTCTCTCAAAATAATTTTTCAAAACATCTTTTGAAAAAAAATCAAACCAAACAAATTTTCGTATTTTTTATTTCAAAACATGTTTCTCAAATACAAACCAAACAAGGCCTAAATATTTTAAAAATTTTAAAAATTTTACAAAATCTTTTACCAATTATGTGTTTGGTTTGCATTTGGGAGATGAGTTTTAGAAAAAAATTTCTAAAAAATTGTTTGGTTGGAGTTTTTCTCAAAAAATTTTCAAAATCATTTTCTCTCTCTTACACATCAATCAATCACTTTTTCTTTCTCCTTTCTCCTTATCAATCGCTTTTTCTCACACACATCTACTCAAATTCTTCCAAAATATCAAATCATCCCAAACTCTCAAAAAAAAATAACTCTCCCAAAATATATAACCAAACAAAAAAAAAAAAAAAAAAATTTAAACTCACTCTCCAAAAAATTTTTCAAAAATAACTCTGCCAAAAACAAATCAAACAAGCCCCTCATATTTTAATATGATTTTTAGAATCTCCAGCATCAGTCAGTGATATATTGAACTAGTTAATAACATACATTTGTGCTTTTCATGTGGTTCTTCAACGCCCAATGTAAGCTTAAATTCTGCTTTGATATCTTCCATAAAATGGCAGCTGTAGTAGGAGACGGTTTCATAGCCAAAGGCATATCATTCGAAAACTACGCCGGCCCAAGCAAACACCAAGCAGTGGCTCTACGTAGCGGAGCAGACCTCTCCGCCTTCTACCTCTGCAGCTTCGTCGGCTACCAAGACACCCTCTACGTCCACTCCCTCCGCCAATTCTACCGCGAATGCGACATCTACGGAACCATCGACTTCATATTTGGCAACGCAGCTGTAGTTTTCCAAAACTGCAACTTATACGCGCGCAAACCAATGGACAACCAAAGAAACATCTTCACCGCTCAGGGAAGAGAGGACCCGAACCAAAACACCGGCATTTCAATCCTAAACTCTAAAGTTGCCGCTGCATCGGACTTAATTCCTGTCCAGTCCTCCTTCCGAACCTACCTTGGCAGGCCATGGAAAGAGTATTCGAGGACGGTGTATCTTCTTTCGAATATCGGCGATTTGGTAGACCCTGCTGGCTGGTTGGAATGGAATGGTACTTTTGCGTTGTCGACCCTTTATTATGGGGAGTATAAGAACAGGGGTCCGGGTTCGAACACAAGTGCCAGAGTGACCTGGCCTGGTTACAGAGTCATTACGAATGTCACCGAAGCGACTCAGTTTACCGTTGGGAATTTTATTCAAGGGGGTGAGTGGTTACCTTCTAATAATATTTCATACTATCTCGGTTTGACTGGTTGAGTAGAACCCAAAATGTTGGTTGTGTTTGTATTTTGAATAAATTATGTTAGTAGTTTTTATATTTTGATTTTTGTGTTATTTTGATTCTAACGATTTTAATTTAGAGAGATTTATTAGAAATTTTTTTTTAAGGGTTTGTATTTTAATTAGTTCATAAGATATTCTTGTATTCCAATAAGTTCTATTATTTGAACATTTGATCTATTAAATCCTAATTCTTATATTTAAAGTATTTTATGGATATTTTCACTCTTACAAATATTTTGAACGGTCAGTAATTTGGTGATGTGAACAATCATATTTTACAATGTAAATATTCACATTGGCGTGTAAATGTTCACATTGACAGTGTGAACATTCATATTGACGGTGCGACTATTCACATCACGGAACATTCACACGGTAAATGTGAATATTATTGGAGATATTTTGATAAATATGTCACTCATAGAACTTATTAGAATATAAAAAAATAATGTAAACTAAATGGAACATAAGTAGGTGAAAAATGATTTATGAAAAAGCATCCCTTCAATTTACTCAATTTTAATCTTAAATTTATGATTTTTTTCTCAATTTGATCCAATTGTTATAATTGTTAGTGTTTTTTAATTGAAAATACGCACATGAGTAGTATATATTATATTTTTTTAAACAAAATTATAAAC
This sequence comes from Camellia sinensis, assembly GCF_055761805.1. Lineage (NCBI taxonomy): Eukaryota > Viridiplantae > Streptophyta > Magnoliopsida > Ericales > Theaceae > Camellia > Camellia sinensis. The sequence continues at coordinate 133,654,676 of NC_138974.1, forward strand.
TTGTTCAACTCAATAAGTTAATCTCAACCAACGTAGTAATCATTTTCTTTCAAAAACTTTAATCAGCATTATCAATTAGACTAAATTGATACAAAATTTAAAATTAATGATTAAAATTAAACTAATTAAAATTACAGAGACTAAATTTACACAAAAGGCAAAATGCAGGTACTATTAATATAATTTGTCCTTGTATTTTTGATGAGTGATTTCAGTGTATCTTCTTTTCCTCATTGTATGTTCTTCTACCTATAGCCCTCCTGGCCTCTGAGATTTCTTTTTTCCTTTTTTTCGTCGTGGTAAACAAGGTTTTGTGTGGTTTGTCAATGGAGGCTTGTGACCTTTGGGATTGTGTTTTGAGCCTTGTTGTTATACCACCTTCTTTTTTTTTTTTTTCTTTTTTTTTTTCTTGTAATAATAATATTCACTTATCAAAAAATATATTTCACTACTTGTTTAGAATAATGTATTACAACATTGTCAGTCATTTTAGACCCATCTTAACAATTCGAATGGTTTATTTTGCATGACTTAAGCATTTTATTTATAACGAAAATTATGTTGATCAAATTTCAATAGATACTTGATCGAATCACATTTGTCTGAAAAAAATTTGACGGATTATATGATTTTAAAGATATTTGGTTCATTGTTCTTTTAGACAAATGTGGTCTGATCAAGTGATTATTAATATTCAATCAATCTGATTTTTTATATAAAGAATGTGCTCGAGTGGCTCCATAAGTTGAACAGTTTGGGTCGTTAAAATGGGCCTGAAGTTAGCTCACAATGGGCTGGAATGAACCTTTTCAATCCGATCATGGACTGTGGAAGAGTTGCTCTCATAAATACAAGAAAAATGCTTGGGAGCACTAATTAAGTGGCAGTGGGTCCCGCCATTAATGATGTGATGTTTTGGTCTTGAAGTTGTATTTTTTTATTATTTTTTTATTTTTTTAATGTATTAATGCTATTAGTGGTGATATTTTTAGTGGGATGAATCATTGTTGTAAATACAACTCATTGTTATGAGTGTTTTCTTTGAAAGTAAAAGGATTTGTAATAATTGTTTCTCAATTTAAAATAATGATAAATTTTCATGACAATTTCACAACTCTTCATGTAATAGAGATTTTCTATGACAATCATGTAATAGAAAAGATCTCAATCATTTTTTCAAATATATGAACAAATAATTTGTTGGTTTGTTAAGCTTAGAATTTAGGCTAATGATTGATATGAGTAGAAATAAGAAATAAAATAAATAAATTCTGAATGAATTATAAATTAGACCCAAACATGGTTAACGTTTTATTCTGCTTCTGCTACCTTCCGGCAAGAATTTGAATCAGATTTTATTTTCATTTGTATTTGTTTCCTGTTTGTTTGTTTGTTTGTTTGTTTTTTTGGTCTTCCTTTCATAAAACTGAACCCAATTTTGTATTTCACGTATAAAAAATGCTTTAGAGCTCTATTATAAGAGCTCTAATAGCTCTAATTTGAAGGTGGGTCCCACCCTGATGTAATGTTTATGCTTTGTTTTTTGTTTTTTTTTTTTACTTTGACACATCATTAGAGTTCAAATTAAAGCTCTATATTTAGAGCTCTCTGGCATGTTTGATTGGAAGGATTAAAGCATAGGATTGGGATTATTAATCCGTGGGCCCAATCATCCTATGTTTGTTTTGACATTTTAGTTTAGGATTATTAATCCAATGGATAATTAATCCAACAAATTTGTAGGATTATTAGTAATGGGGTAGGGGTGGGATAACTAATACCACACTAATTTAATAGGATTATTAATACCTCACTATTAGTGTTGTGAATCAAACATGGCCTTTATGTCTCCAAAGTTGAAAAGGCCGGACATGGTAATTAATTCAGCAGTATCACCTCGCTTATACTAGGTCTTGAAACCGGATTAGTCTTTATGCACTGAGCAGCAACACACATCACCATATATATTCCATACATGTCCAGGTACTCCATGCCTTCGTCCAGCAACTCATGGTATGCTCCTTTTACCAACAATGGTCGGACCTACAAAAACAAAATATAGTGTTTTTAGGTGTAGAAGTAATAGTAATATGTGTATGTGTGCTTGTAAAAGGGAACTTGAAGAAGAAAAAAAAAACTGCCCACTAACCCAATCAAAAAAATTTTTGTCATCCTTCGGGGCAGATCTTCTACAAAACAACCTTAAGAGCAGAATTCCAAAGTGAAAGATGTCGGATTTTACCAGAGCCAAGGATTCAGGATCTGAAGGATCCTTGTGCCATAACCTTTTTAACATACAAAAAAATGTCCTCTTTGAGTTAAATAAAATTTCAAACACTGCCGATTAAATGGCCGCTGAAAACTTGATAAAATTGACATTTGAGTGACTTGGTAAATCATGTAAATGCAAACCTGTTACTAGAAATTGGTAAGGCTTGTTTTAGCTGCAGCCATGTAGATTTCCCAAATCCAAAGATCTATACAACCAGGGAAGGAAAAAAAAAAGAAAAAAAAGGAAAGGTGGTTGAGAAGAAAGAAAAGAAATCAGAGGCTATGAATTTAGAACCAAAACATTTATCTCACAAGATTTCTCTGATTTTGGGATATTTACCAGTGGCTCTAAGTCAAAATTCAGGAAAATATTGCATGGCCGCAAGTCACCATGAACAATAGGGCCCCGAGGACATCCTTCGTGCATGTATCGAATACCTTGACCAATTCCTATTGCTATCTTTATTTTTTCTTGAAATGTCAATTTGACCTGCTTTCCCTTTGATCCTGCTCCAGCAAAGACACAAATCAATACACATTGCACCTTTCTCTCATGTTGGAAGGCTTTATTTATTAGGATACGATATGATCTAGGTGAAAAAGATGAAAACAACTTACCATGGATAAATCTGTCCAGTATCCATCTTCTGGTAAAAGGATAGACAACTACTGTAGCACTTTCGCTCTTGTGGTAACCAATCAACCCCTGTATATTTTTGTGATGCAGAGTCAAGGCTGCTTTCTTTTCAGCTTCGACATTGTAGTCAAATTGTCTGGTGAATCTTTTAACCAGAACTCTGCAGTGATGATCACTTAAATACCCACAATATGACTTGCAACTGTCATTCTCATCCACGCAAGTCATTCTTGTGAACCCACCTGTTATTTCTTCAACCTCAGCCCAGCTTAGGCCAAGTTTGGGAAGACTAAATAAGTGCACTTTTTGTCTTTTTGGACTAAAAAATTGAGATTGAAAATATGGATGTTTGGGTTAACTTTTTGACTTTTTATAGAAAAATGTGTAATAAAAAATTGTAAAAATTGGTTTGTAGAGGAAAATTTGAATTGGGAGTTGTGCAGCCGTAATTGTTGACTTTTGGTGAATAGTGTTAACTTTTTAACTTTTTGAGTAACTTTTTGACTTTTTGGCTTATTTGGGACTTCCCAAACTTAGCCTTAGTTGCAATGGCATTCTCACCACGAGATTGACTTTAGAAAATCCACTGGAGGAGATATTAGCATCATCCGAAACAGAGCCTTTCCCGGGCAACTCCACCTTTCTTGGACTAATGCTTTTGTTTGATGACGATTCAACTTCTGTGATCATACTAGCAAGAGAAGGAAAATAGTGTCTATATTCGATTTGAGAAACAGGCAAGGGATAATTTGTGTTTGACTTCTCTTGTAAGACTAATCCCTGTTGGGATCTGGGATCCCGCCCAAGACCTTATAGAAATCATTGCAAGCAGAAAAACACACCCACACACAAGGAGACACAATATTTTACGTGGTTCGGCCCAATGCCTACGTCCACGGGAGAGTAACCGGTTATCACTATACCAATGAGGAGATTACAGAAAGATTACAATAGAGGAGGAGCTCACACTCTCCTCACTCAGCCACTCACCCGTCTCCCTCGCTCACACCGAGGGAGACGGTCTCTCCGCCTCACATCTCTCACTCTCTTTGTTGTCTCACGGTTTGCTCACATTTTGCTCTCTCCTCTCAACCTCCATTTATAGGTGAGGGAGTAGGTGGGAGAGCCTTTGGGCAGCCTCCATCCTTGACTCTTCAAGATGGTTGGTGGCCGCCAAGGTGGACTTTGGTTGGTTGCCTTCCCATTGTTGCCAACCAAACTTGACTTGGATGATCACCACACATGGGTGAATTCAACAAATCACCCCCTCAACCCATGTGAGGTGATCCACTGCACACACTGCTGCTAATCTTGTCACGCCCAAATTCAACATAGTCTGCATCTCTTCACTGAGACGCTGCATCCCCTGAAGCTAGAGATAAAACACCAGAGATACAAGAGGAGGAGGGAATCCGACATCCTCAACTCAACTCACACCACTCTCTGATTTGGAGAGAGCCACTGCTCCTATCTCCCACAGATCTCTTCCATGCTTCCTGTCTCGGATGTCTATACCTGCTATGCTTGAACTTGCGCAACCAAGATATCCGACACCCCCTGATTGGATGTCCTGCACCCCCTGCTGGGATGCCCTTGACTATCATGCATTACCTCGCAGGACCAGTCATTGGAGCAATAGAAAACTCGTTGTTTATCTCATCAACGTCCTCTGTCTTCTTTGCTCGGAGCTTTTCCTCTGAACTTTCAGCCTTTGCCCTCTGCACTTCTGAACAACCTCCTGGCGTTTCCACATACGCTTGTTGTCTGTGCCTTTGCAATCCCTGATTTGCTGTCCAGTAGATTGATGGTTGACAGTAGCTCCATCTGTCAAAGCATCGTCAGCTATGCAATTCCTTGCATAGTGCCCGTACCCATGGCTTCTGGTCTCCTTGCGTCGAGCTCGCCTGAGAGATCCGCATCAACTCTATCCTCCGCTGCCATGGAACTAAAGAAACCACCATAGAGAAATAAGACTTGTCACTCCTTGGCACGCACTCTTGCATTTTACCTGTCTCAATTTCTCTGTCTGGAAGTTCCTGTGAACTGTCAACAACCCGCTGCTGCACACTCTTCTCGCGCCTCTGTACGACACTCTAGCGTACCCTTGCACTGTTGCACGTCTGCAATTGTACTTCTGCGCTTAGTATGCTCCTCTGCAACTATTGTTCTACATGTCCACATACCATTAGTACCTTCTCGTTTACAGTAGCTCCAACAGCCACAGTATTTCCCTGAGCCTGTACTGGTTGCCAAATCATCTATCCGTCGATGAATGGTCTTCTCTTTTGATTGAACCAGATCCTCCGATCACCTCAACAACCAGGAAAGTTCCCAGGAAAGACTGGTGGGGTCACAACCGGTCCCACTTAAGAACCAGTCTCCTTAGACAGTGTCTTTTTGACAGAACTTTCCTAGACCTTTGATCTTGAGATAATCATGTCTGCAATCCTCTGATCGCCCCTGACCAATCCTGATCTCCCTCGATCTGCCATTTGATCAAGCCTGATCTCCTCTGGTCTTCAATGATCTATCTCAATCTGTATCTGGTTGTCCAATCGGGTCAGAATCTGCCCATTCTAACCTCTTCAGTGAATTCGCAGCGTTCCACAATATCCGGCAACCTTCCTTCGAGTATTGAAGATGGCAAACACCCATGTTTTGACAATCTTTCCAAACCGTTCAGAATTTCACTATTCTGACCTCGCGGTTGCGTCCGGAGCGGTCCGTTTAGCTAGGACCAACCTTCGCTGCACTTCCAGGGACCTCACTGAAAACTTTCCCCGAAAACTGGGCCACACCACAATTTTCTGAAAATTCTGGGCCAAATTGTAATTTTCAGAAGTTCAAGGAAATATTCCGTGTACCAACAGAATATTCCGTCCACTGCCCCTAACGCCGTCTGCCACTCTAATCTGCCTTCTTTTTACAGAAACTCCATCTCCAAAATCTGACCGTACGGATGTGTCCGGAATACTCCAAATAGTCGGAAACCACTATTGGATCACCAAAAACGGACTCCAAATGGCTTCGATCTAGCCAAAACATTTTGTACGCCTCAGATCTGCGGCTGTACCTTCGCCGCGAAACACAGGATTCTTCCTCCTGCGGATGACGTGGCAGCTGACGTGGCTGCTGACGTGGCACGCGCGTGCCATACACGCGCCTCCCCCCACTCGTCTTCTTCCTTCATCAGCGCGTGGGGCGCGTGCCTGCGACTGGGCCGACGCGCCGGCTGCCTTCACGGCGCGTGGCGGCGCGTTCCGAGACTGGGACGCACGCGCCTTCTTCAGGCGGCGCGTGAGGGCGCGTGGAAGCTCCTCTGGGTGTCTGCTTTATATGGTTGGACTCCTCTTCTCGAGCCCTTGCTCCTGGTATGCTCAAAATCGGATTTCGAGCAACTTGATTTCTGGGCAGTTTCAAACAACACGCTGTTTTTGTTCCGAAACGCCACCGACGAGGCTCTGATACCACTTGTTGGGATCTGGGATCCCGCCCAAGACCTTATAGAAATCATTGCAAGCAGAAAAACACACCCACACACAAGGAGACACAATATTTTACGTGGTTCGGCCCAATGCCTACGTCCACGGGAGAGTAACCGGTTATCACTATACCAATGAGGAGATTACAGAAAGATTACAATAGAGGAGGAGCTCACACACTTTGAAGCTTTTGGATTGGGGTTTAGCTCTTGAACTACTGAAGTTTCAGCTCCATGGAGAGGCAAATTCTTGTGTGTAATAATGTCGTCATCACCACTCACCAAAGCCACATTGCAATGGGTTCCATTCAATGGGAAAGTTTGGTCCCTAGAAAAGAACCTGTAAATAAAGGAAACTATCTTCATATGAATTCAGTCATCTAATGCTATATACTGGATTTAAGTCATCCAATTCCCAAATCGCTGTCCCTCTATCAATACACTCTCATCTATTGGATTAAGTGGGAAACTCAAGCACATGAATCTAAAGCCATAATTCAATGGTTAGAAGTGCATTGGGGTAGGGGACAAAAAAATTGAAAATAAAGAATTACGGGCCAAATTTTTTTTCTATGGTAAGAATGGAGAAAGAGGGGCTAACAATCCTGTGTCTACAAAATTCTTATTCCTCTATTCTCAATGCATTCTAAGTCACAGGATGTGTTGAGACTCTCAAAATACAAAAATTTTATTGGGTAGTCTTGCAGCTGAGAAAGCATTGGAACAGAGAAATAAGACTTTGGGAAACAAATGATCCCGTGCCAAGAGAGAGGACCTGTCCATGACAATCCAAGTGGCATCGATGTTGTTTGCCTCTTCCACTACCAAGGCCTGTGGTTCGGAGCCGGTGGCTATCTTCACCTGAAACTTAACCTGTCAAAAAAAGCAACTGTCTGTGATCTAATCTATTTACATATTTTTATGAGTATATTCTATTTATGACCCCATAACAGAGTTTGGATTAAGTTAGGGCTGCAGATCAATTGAGTTGTTCGTCAGCTCGGTTCAACTCAATTCTTTAAGTAAATTAACAAGTTTGAACTAGATTTTTAGGATCATTCATAAAACTTGACTCGTTGGCTGATTTTTCAAGCACGATAAACAAACTAGTTGAGCTCAACCCCTACAAAGTTGGGCTAATTGTGGGTAAGTTATATTAATGGGAAAAGGACTTACTCCAATGCTTTTGCATCTATCATAATAAGGTCTAAAGATCTGCCTGTAAAATTCCTTTCTCTGATTGATCTCTTCATGTACAAAATTGATATACGAATCGCTTTCCTCACATATAGATTGATCAGACCATTCATCTCCCATACAACAACAACCACCTGCGGCATTCAACGGCGTCGATGCATCCCCCTCCGAATCCATCATAATCAGAACCAAAACTTCATCGTTCGTCCGTACAACGTCACGCAGAGCGCACCTGAGCGCCGCCACTCCACTCTTCTCCGTGGAAACCCTAGTTCCAACCAACACAACAATCACGCTCTCTCTACCCTCTCTCTCTGTAACATTCATTGACATTGTTGTGAGCTCTAGCTTTCGATGATTGATTTGATTTTTTCTCTGATTTGTGCTTGATTTTAAAGGATATTCGTTGTGTTTGTTGTTTCAACTCCATAGTATATAACGTTGCTTTGGAAAGATCGTCGTAACTCTGTTTTTTACTACTACTAAGAATCTCAAATTTATCGGTTTCGTCTTCGTCAGTGACGATCAGTTCATAGAAGAATCGTAGAGAGCAGTCGAGGACAAGAAGAGCATTTAACAATTGACATTCTTTGTCGCAAAGGTAAAAACAAAAACAAATCGTAACCTAGAACGATGAATATGATGGAGCATGCTTCAGAGGACTCGCCGCTACATCCAAAACTGTCTGGTCAATTAGGAAACATTTTAGATTGATATAACATTGACCCATATTGACTTTAAATTTAAATTTGATGAAATTGGACCCAATTTATTCATTAAATCTATATAAAGTAAAAAAAAAAAAAAAACAATTAAAAAATTAAGTAAATTACACTATTAAGAGAGTGTTTGAAATAATCTATGTAAGTGTACTATTTAGATTATATTATCTTTTTATTTTTTTACATATCTTTTCATAAAAAATAAAATACGTAAACTTATTTAAATCATTTTAAATACCTCCATAATACCTATAGGTTGTAGTTTAGGTGAACTATCATTTAATCTGTGTAGTTTTCATTTCTATAATTTAATTTGTATATTTTTAATTTTGTGAGAATATGATTTCACTCTTACATAGCATTAGAGTTTGAAAAGGAAAAAAAAAATACTTTCAAAATTAAAGAATCAAAGTGGAGGTGAATTTTATATATAGTTTTTACACATCCACATTTCTCTTCAACAAGACAAAAATTGATGCATAATATTGATTATTAGATAAATAATTCCATAATTCAATTTTTTATAAACAAATTAAAATGCCACATACTAATTACAATTCTTCCCATTCTAGAAATTGTCTGGATGATGAAAAATCTTGAAAAAATTGTGTTATAAGAAATAGTTATTGTCGATTGGTACATTGTAGCTCCTTTCAAAGACATAAATAAAAGAATAGTACATATTCCATTAAAGGAAAATATCAAACTTACAGAACATTTACCAAAACAAAAAACAAAAAACTATGATAACAATAATTGTCATAATTACGTGCCAATGACATTATCAATAAACGAAAAGGCTTATTCACAAGCCGGAGGGTTTTGTTTACCCTTGAAGACTGGCTTAGCAAAGCTGCATGAAGATGAAAGAGGCAACAACTTCTTTAAACAGTTGGAGCTAAGGGTGATATCAATGTCGGCTAATTCGATGCCTTCACAAGGGACTGAACTACTGCAACTAAGAGTGATTGCAACATTTGAAATTGAGCTACCCCTTATATTCTTGTAGTGAACATCACTAATCTTCACAAGGGATACCTAAATCACATAAGTTAATTAATAACATAGTTAGTAACATTGTCTAATGAAAATTGGCTAAAACACATACATATATTACTATATGTATTTTCTTATTTTTCTTTGTCATGACGTATAGAGCTAAGATATATTTATTACCCCGCCAGTTGAGTGCTTCTTAGACCGGTAATGTTGATCAATAATTATGGGATTTTGAACTTCATTCATAGTTATATCTTCAAAAGTGATGTTGGAAGCTTCGATTTTAGGTGAATTGTGGAAGGTTTTGATCCTCACACCGTTCGTTGTATTTGTTAAGGAAGAGTTAGACACAAAAATTCCGCTAACACTATTTTCCTCTGGCCTTTTTCCAAGGCTACCAATGCTGGAAAAAGACGATAATTCAAGCACTTATTTAGAAAAATATAATTGGTATTTACTAGAAAAGGACTATGAATTCATGAAAGATTATTTTGTTTAGGATTTTACCTGATGCCATGTCCTGGACCACAAGTAATACCAGAGATATTTACATTGGTTGAGCCTTCACCGATAGAAATGCAGTCATCACCGGTTCCAATGACAGAGTTGGATACACGAACTTGATTAGAACGACTAATATGGATGCCATCAGTATTTGGGCTGTTTCCAGGTGCAGTAATATTGAGACGTTCAACTACAAAATTGTTGCAGCTAGTGATTGTCATGTGGAAACCTTTACTATTCACCAAATTGATATCTTGTACAACGCCATTCGTTACCTTTTGAAATTTAATAGACTGCACCAAAATATATGAGGTGAGATGATAATAAAATCATTTTTAGTATCTCAAGTTTTCGCATTCCCCAATAGAAATGAGGATCTTTTTAGTGCATTTTTTTATAGGACTATAGAATTAACCTAAAAGGTCTTTGAACTTACAATTGGTAAAGGGCTATTGCAATTATCAGATGAACGACAATTGCTATACTGCCATGCAGACTGACCTTGCCCATCAAAAATTCCTCCACCTAAGATTGTCAAACCATCAACGTCTTGAAATAAGAGACATTCTTTACCAGTAAATTCAGACATATCAGAGTTTGCTAATATGGTTCCCTGAATTTCAACAGTCACAGGTTTTGATGAGCAAGGCCCTTGGAAAATTGTCTCCCCTACCATAAATCGCCCTGGTGGGATAATAAGCTTTGATGGCCCTGTTGATGATTTGCATGCCGCATTCCATGCCTGTATAAATGCCTGTCATGCAATGAACATTATAATGTGAGTTATAATTTAGACGAATAAATAGAAGGCTAATAACTGCAGCAAAAATAACATATTTTGATTGTGTTCAAACTTACCATAGCACTATTAGACTCGCCATCTGGCTTAGCACCAAATTTTGTAACATCTACAGTCGCATCGGTGTCAGTAGGACGGGCACCTTCAGCGCCGCATGAAACCAAAGCCAAAGCCACAACCAAAGCCAAAGCCACAGCCGTAGCCGAGAAAGAATGGGCCATTGTGGAGATGGAAACCTGAAATGTAATTTTTTAATAAAAAATTGAAACTTAAAAGACTTGTGAATTGAGCTGTTTTATTCATCCCTTTTATAGGTTGGTAAAATCAAACTTGTCATCTATTTATGGTTATGTCAGCTGTAAAATAAAAATTCAAACTTGATTGCTTTTATTTTCTTTGATATGCTTATGTCAGTCTCTATCTATAATAGATCCAGAAAAAAGAAAATTAAAAAAGAGAATGAAATAGTATGCATATCTGACCGTGTTTGTCTATATTTGATAAATATTTTCTAGATTGAAAAGTTAAAAATAGCCTTTCTTGAATTTCATTTGAGATATTTTTGACTCAAAGTATAAATAGAAACTTCTTCAAATACATTGACAAAGAATTATAAAATAAATATAAACAACTCCATAAATGTTGAAGTCATCTTAACTTGCATTGTATCGCTCACTTAATAGATAAAACATTTTTTTTTCTTTTTCATATTGGCTTTAGGAAAAAGCTAGAATTTACAAAATTGAGAGAACTAGTCCAAAAAATTAGGGCAAATTACACAAATAGTCCCCATAGTTTGGGGTTTGTGTCACTTTGGTCCCTAACTTTTCAATTGTGACACATTTGACCCTGAATTTTGAATCTTGTTTCAAATAAGGATAATTGAAGATATCATTAGATTTTTCAAGGGTAAAATCGTCAATTTGATAAAATATAAATTAATTTGACAAAAATAAATATCAAACAAATATTTTTGAATTTTTAAAAATTATTTCTACCCACTAAAAATAAAATTATGTAAAATTGATAAATCTTTTAGACATTTATTTATTTTTTTTACCAAATTAATTTTTATTATGTGTTTGGATGATGATCATGTAAAATTAGTTTTAAAAAATTAATCATGTAATTTTTATTAGTTTTATCATTGGTGGATAAAAATAATTTTTAAAAAATTAAAAATATTTTTTTGACATTTATTTTTGTCAAATTAGTTTATATTTTATCAAATTGACGATTTTATTCTTGAAAAATCTAATGATATTTTCAATTGTCCTTATTTGAAATGAAGATTCAAAATTCAGGGTCAAATGTGTCACAATTGAAAAGTCAGTGACCAAAGTGATACCAGTCCCAAACTATAGGGACTATTAGTGTAATTAATCCAAAAAATTAATAAAAAATAAATATATGATGTAGATATACCAATTTAGTGTAATATGGATTACACTCAAAATAAATCTAGAAAGAGCTCTTCTTATGATTATTTTTTCGGACTATGTAACAATACAGTTCTCTTTGATATGATCAAAACATGTTTTTTCTAAGATATGTAACCGAGAGATAGAAAGAGAAAGAGACAGGAAAACCTGTCCATAAAAATCTCTTATCACTTTGTTTGCTTCTTCCACTCATAAGGCCTGTGGATGGAAGCCTACGACTCTCTTCACCTGTAATTTCACCTATCGAAAAAAGCAACTATCCGTGATCAAAGCTATTTATAAAATTTTACACTGTTTATTATGGCCTTGTAACAGGTCTCTTATATATAAAGTTGATAATAGATTTTATATTTATGTTACCAAAAAACGTTAATATCTTAGCGAATTATATATTGGTATGTCCGTTCTGAAACATGATATACTTTCGTTTCAAAATGATAAATTTAATGATCCAAAATGATCCTTAAAAGTTTTTCTAATATATTTCCTTAAATGTTACTTTAAGAGGAAAAAAATCAAATATAATAAATTAAAATCTAAGATAACCTAAGTTTTGCTAAAACAAAAACGAAAAAACGAAAAATATATATGTCTCCGTTTGGGAAGTTGAGGTTTGGGATTTTTTTGGCTAAAATAGTCACAAAAAAACAAAATAGGTTTTTTAGTCGAATAAGACAAAATATAACATCCAACCTCTAATTATTACATTCTTTCCCTTATAAAAAGTAAAAAAAAACTAAAAAGTCATTCCCAAATAGGTTTTTTAGCCCCAGCCAAGCTAAAATAACCAAAAAACCAACACACTTCCCAAACAAACACACACACACACACACATATATATATATATATATATTATTGGATGTCCAATAATTAAAAGAATATTACTTTAAAAGTATCTTAAATTTTTAAGTGTAATATATATATATAAATCTATCATCATCGTATTACATTTTAGAACATATGACATACCACGTTTCCATTTCTATTCCACGTACCGAAACGATTCACGCCTCAGATAAGATAGTTTTATATTAATGGAACTATACTCACTACTTTTGCATCTATCATAATAAGGTCCTAAAGATCATCTGTCAGTAAATTAATTCCCTTCCCTGATTAATTGATGAAGAAAGTTGAAATACAAATCTCCTTCACCAAGTTAATATATTGATCATACACATTAACAAACAGCTGCTGCACTAGAGCATCTCTAATAGGTATGTATTATCTATTGTTAACTTATACAGGTATTAGAATCCTTGCCTAGGAAGCACGCATGCAGGTGCGCGTTAAAGTATGTTATGTTGATATGGCAAAACTTAAAGAAATAGGATATGATATGGTACATTCATAAAAAATATATATTTTATAATTTGTACTAGTATTTGACATATAATAATGTAAAAAATAATTAAAATATTTTTGTAACTATAAAAACAAATTCCTAAGTATTTTATTTATTTTTTATAATTATAAAAATCTATATAATAAAGTAGAAGAGTTTTTGAATTTTCAGCATATTTTTATCCTACTAAGACATTTGAACGGCTCAGACCTGTTAAAACTATAAAACAATGGTTGGGATGTTTTTTTCAAAAAATATCTTACATGTACAATTTTTTACTTTCCCGCTTCTCTCTCTTACTTTTTCATTTTCTCACCAATCCTTCCATGATCCTACCTTTCTCTCTCTTTTCTTTTTATTTTTTTAAGTTAATTACCTAAAAGTTCTATTTACAAATGTTATAGTAGCTTAGATCCTATTTAAGATTTTTTGAATCAATAAATCTTATTTAGTAAAATTGAGAATATTATCAGTTTTTATCAATTTTTAAAACAAGGAAAATTATTAATTTTACATAGTAATATTTCAGATAATTGTTTCATTGACTGATAAAAAAAACCAGAGCATGAGATTAAACGTTTTTTCCCTTTTACTTATTGGTTTGATTCAACTATCTAATAAATTGAGAATATTAACAATTTTTTTTTTTCAGTTTTAAAATTGAGAATATTATAGTTTTTTCATTTTTAAAGTTTTTTTTTTTCCCTTCAGCTTTGCACATCAATGTTCTATCATCATGTATAGATACAAAAATTTTAATTTTGCACAAAAAAATAATTCAATTTTTTCAAAAAAAAAAGTTTTTTTTCACATAATTTTTTTAAAAATTTTCAATTTAAAAGTTAATGTTTTAAAGTTTTGAAAATTAAAATAAATGTCAAATTAACATGTTCCTTTATAGATAATCATAAATGATAAACAATCATTATTTGAAGGATAATTCTTACTATTAAAAATTTAATGGGATTTAAAGATCTGAAAAATCACAGTTAGGACTTAATGACGTATAAGTTCATAAATTAGGACTTCTATGTAAATGTCCCTACTTTTTTATTTTCTCCTTTTTTATTTTCTATTTTTTTTTTCTGTTTGTTCACTTATTTTTGCTTACACCCTATCTTCAGATACGGACATAACTAGTACTATATATTTATGCACAATATAATTATTTTAATATCTTTTATAAAAAAATTAACATTTACCTGCAAAAGTAGCCGTGGCCTTTGCCTCGGCCCCTCAATTTTCCCTAAAAAATAGAGCCTCAAATATTCCAGCCCTTATAGTATAAACGGGCTAGAGATGAACAGCCCAAAAGTCCAAAAATGGACAAATTACCGTAAGTCTTTTTTAAAAAATGTGTATTTTATTTAATTCTAAAAATCTTATATCCATTTATCGTCTCTTATTTCCTTACATTTTGCTTCTTCTCTGTATCTTTCTTTCTCTAATATTGGTGATGACCACGACCACGACTACGACTACGCTTTTTTTTTTTTTCTTTCTCTTTCTAATCTACAGTCACCGGCGATCACCATTGATTGAGGTTCACGAGCAACCATCGAGTACCAACTCCTTGCTTCGTGCTCACTAATGGCAAAAGAAATAAGTTTCCAACGAATGAGTAGATTTACGTTAGATCTGGCTAAATCAAAATCAAAAAATAATTGTCGGAATACAAGCATCTCTCTATATCTGTCTCTTTCCTTCAATCTCTCAGTTTTAATAATTTTTTTATATTATACACTTCGATTTTCGTGTTATAATAGAGAAAATTTGCAAGTTTTGAACAAATTATTTTCGAATTTTAATTACAAGCAGTGAAAATTATAAAATTTTATAATTTCAATTTTTTTGGTGCTGAATTGAATCATTCTTTAGAACTGTGAAATTTTGCAGTTTCATAACATATTTTTTAGTTTGATTAATAAGGATAAATACTTTAATAGAATCATACTTTGAAACTGCAACATTTTACAGTTTCAAAGCTAACTTTTCAGTTTGATCAATATTAGAAATTATTTGCTTAAACCCTACAAAAATTGAAAATAACATATGTTTTTTTTTCATTGTTGTTGTTTGTTGTTCTTAGGTTTTTTTTCTTCTTCTTTCAGTTTATCGATATTTAGCACATTTTGCTATGTTTTTTCACTTTAATTTCTCAGTTTATTATTTTTCTTTTTTCTAACAATATTCTAAACATTCCGGTGAGTCTACGGTGATATTCTTAACGTTTAGTGAATATTCTAAACATTCCGACGACTTCCAGTGACGTTCAGAACATTCCGACAATATTCCAGTGAATTTACGATGATATTCCGACGACTTCCTAGTGATGTTGAATATTCCTGCAAGTCTCCGATGACCGTCTGATGGAAGTCCAACGGTGGTGGGATGTAAGAGCGTCTTTAGTTTTATTTTATTTTTTTAAAAAGTTTTTTTGGTAACAATTAAAAATATATAGAACTAATTGGTACGAATATTTTGTTTTGGGATTAGATGAAATTTGAAATTTGTGTATAGAATTTATCAGTAAGTTCCCCAATACAAAGAGACCAAACACATATAGGGCTCAAGGGCTAAGTGAGTGAGTGGGTCAGGCTTGAAGCATTCTAATTTAGTTTCTAATGTTTGACATTGTGTTTGGTGAGTCCTCCGAAATGTCAACATTGTCTTTTTTTCTTTTTTTTTTTGAACAGGAAATTTCAACATTGTCGAGGAAGTATCATTGTATCAGCAAAGTTTCAGTTCGGTTCTTATCTGCGAGACAACGAATCTTCGTTCACAGTTTTTGGATTTGAGGTTTTGATTTTTTCCCTAATTTCTATTTCCTTTCTCTTTCGTAGATATAAGATTGTTCAGGTTAGTGTGTGCCAACACAATAAATAGAATCTATTTATTACTTTTTTTAATTAATTTCAATAAATTTCTTAATTTTTAATATATCTTATTTGAAATATTGCATTCCAATGTAAAAATTGTTAATTTTTGTGTTTGATATTAAAGATTTAGATTTTGTGACCAATTTTTATTTTTTATAGTTATTATAACAAATTTATTTGATGTAAAAACGTGGGATATGAGACAAACAACACAACTAGCAAAAAATTAACTTAAAGAGAAAGGAAAGAAACCAACGATTCCTTTGTTTATTTTCAGCTATGTTAACTCACAATTTCATTATTCTTTTTTGTTTTCCCACTACAACAAAAAGTATTTTTGGCGACACTTTTAGCAACCAAACAAAAATTTAGTTGCCAAAGATACATAATTGGTGACAAAATATTTGTGGTCACTAAAAAATAAACTTTTGGCGACGAATTTATAATTTTGGTCGCTATTGATTTTGGCGCCAATTGAATTTCTTGCGCGGGAGCGCGAAAAACTTTTCAACGACCAAATTAATTTATAGCGACAGAAATTTTAGTCGCTAATTGTATTTGTTTGGCGACAAACATTACTTGGTCGCTAAAATCTGAACAATATTTATGGCAACCAAATTAATTTGGTTGCCAATAAATTATTTGTCTTTATCCTATTTTTTTATTGCCAAAAATTGTTGACAAGTGAATAAACAAGCAATTGACCTAACTTCTTCTCATTTTCTCATCCATCTGAAACGGCACAGCACAGATCAGGTATGTTCTTCTTCTCTTCTTCTTCGCTCTCTTCCTCTCCCTCTTACTCTCTCGTGCCACTGAATGCAAAAGGCACAGCAGTGCTTGGCGGCAGCAACACTGGGCGGCAGCAGATCGCGACCCTCTTTTTGGGTCGCTGCTTCATTCTCTTGTCTGACTCTGATATTTTGAATGTAGTCCCTCTTGCTTTCTCGCGCCGCCGAATGCCAACGGCATAGTAGCGTTGGGCAGCAGCAGATCGCAACCTTCTCTTTGGGTCGCTGCCCTTTTCTCTTCTCTGGGCCAAATGATATTCTGAATGTATTTTTTTAAAACTAATTTTTAAAGTTACAGAGGTGAAATAAACTAATTTTTATTTTATTTTTTATTTTGGGTATATTCATAGTTATGTATGTGTATGTATGTACTCATAGATTTGTTAGTTTTCATATTTATATGGGATTGAGATTGTTGCTTTAGATGGGATTGAGATTGTTTATAAACTAATAAACTAGTTTTCATGTTTCAAGTTTTCTCAGTTGCTTTAGATCATTTTGTTCTGTTTTTTTGGGTATAAATACTTCCCCGACCACTCCAAACTGAAAGAATCGTTACTTATTTTTTACTGAGTCTACACTCACAATTTACCAGTCTTTTTCAATCAGGTTATATGATAGAGAGTACCTAGGCTTGTAAGAGAATGCCCCCATTGAGCAACCAGAAAGTAGGCTTTATTTGCAACCAGTTAAAATGCATATTAGAGGATTTATTTTCCCAGAAAGTTCACTAACTAATCACTTGATTATTATTCACAAGCATGTACACATGCATGCATATTCACACATTTAATACATGTTTTGATTGTGTGACTAGTAGCAGCATATCATAAAATGAGGCCAAAATGAATGAGTTTGTTAAATATTTCTCAGTTTGAGAATATAGAGCATTGAGAGGGAAGATGTTTTTCCACTGTGATGATATTTTAATACTGTATATAATGGGAGATATAGATACCCTTCTGGGAGTAAAAAGTGCCTTTGGTCACTAACATGGATAAGAAGAGATGATTGGAGAAACTAACATATCTTGATGAATCTTTTCCACATGCTAACCTGATTTCCACTAGTAAAGGCTGAAAGTTTTCATGCTAGTACATGCAATCCTGTCTCACCATTCCCATCTCGAGCTACTGCCAGATGTGGGTGGTGTTTCAATATGTCCAATGCTACATCTACACAATTTAACAATATATATAATAGTTACACAACAAGAAGATGCAAAAGTTGTTTAGTCTTATTTCATTTACCTATTTTTATTTTATTTAGTTAATTGTTTATTTAAAAAAAAATCTTATTATTATTTTCTCTTTTCTTTTTTGGGAAATTTTGTTGTAGTTTGTTTTGTTTAGTGGAAAACCATCTTCTTTTCCTTGTGTTTGAACAAAAAGCATTGAAGTGGAATAAGGGCATCCACCATCTTCTTTTCTTTTTGTTAAATTTCTTAACCGGTATTATCAATTGGATTAAATTGACACAATGTGAAAATATTAAAGGGTGATTGATACAATTAGAACTACTTTTTTCTCGAGCTACTTTTGTGATTTTGTGCTCTTGATTTTATATTATTTATTTATTTTTGACTTTTCACGGTTATATATGTATACGTGTAGTCATAAATGTGTTAGTTCTAATGTTTTTGTGTGATGAAGATTCATATTGTTGTTATTGGCCTAGAAATTCAAGTGGGTTTTGCATGTTTTTTAAGATAGTTGTACGATTTTGTAGTAATTTTATTTTTAATTTTATTTTTTAGTAATTTTTGTCCTTAGATTCATTATATATGTTTTGCAGACATTCGAAGCCATAAAAATGTGTTGTTTTTTTGTAATTACTAAACTTCAATTATATATATGTGGGTAAAATCTTCATTTATTTTTCGGTTGTGTTTTGTTCAATTGGGATTTGTAAAGGGTATAAAACTTTCAGTCTTCAAGACTTATTTTGATGTGATCATGAAACCGGGTTAGCTTCATTCTCAGTCGGTGGTTTGGAAATGGAACACAATATTTGCTTCATCGAATTAAGGTTGAGAACTGAGATTTTATCTATTATTTTCCCCCTCTTTTGAAATCAATAAGAGAAAGTGATAGTTTTTTACCCGTTGACTTATATTCAAATTGGTGATTTGGATGCATGATATCTATATTATATCACTATGAATTGACTATCAAACTTTGAGCATATGCATGACTTCTTGGGATACAATTATGTTTATGTGTACCCATTTCCCTCTTCAGATAGCATTTATTTGACATCCCACTTTCTTATACATCAAGAAGGCCTTATATACAATTTGGGAACTATCTTTTTTTATTTTTTACAATTAAGCACAATGGCCTATAGGCATAACAATTTGGCCAGGTAGACATTACATAAAATTGTACCTCCATTTGATAACATTTTTTTGATTTTGCAACACTCAAAATTTGTTTCTCTGTTTGTTTCTTCACACTTTGATTATATTGGCTTTGTCTTAGCCAACATCTCAAACCCTATAATACCTATAGTTTTGTACCCCATGTTTATGAATAATTTTTCAAAAGTTATGTGCCACTTAGTGCTGCTTAACTTTGAAACCATTGGGTTCATTTTCATTATCTCTCATTGCTTCACACTATTCATCATTGAACATTAGGTCCCATATATATATGATAATTAAAACATGGGTAGCACTATGAACAAAGGTTAGTCTCAATTATATGATGTGTTTTGGGACATGTTGATTGAACCTCACTTCCCATATTTTTAGGGATGACATCTCTTTTTAAGAACAAAAGGCATCTTGTAAAATCAAAAACAAAAGAAATTTTTCAGAAAGGAAAAAAGAGAAAAAAAAAATGTAGTACAACACAAGCTTACAGATCATAACACATGTAGCTGAGGTATAATGCATGTAGCTTTCCCCTCCTCCCCCCCTCTCCCTTTTTTTTGATCAAGTTAAGTTTTGCATCAAGGGTTGAGCTGCTGTTGTTCCTCTATTGTGTATAATCTGATTTGTCCCTCTTTTGGGTGTGGTTTCTGCTGGTGTGGCTGTTGCTGCAGCAGTTGCTTTGTGTAGCTACTGCTGCTTTGTTCCTTTATGTTGTTTTGTTGTTTGTTGTATGGCTATCGCAGGCCCCTTCTTGAAGTACTCAGTGTGTGACATTATTTATAAGCTACAAAAAATGAAACTCTGCATATAGGGTGTGGCTGCTGCTGGTTTGTATATTGGGTGTGGCCTATTTGTTGTGTGGCTACAACCTAGCAGAGCCTAGAAAACAGAGCCAGGAAAAAAAAAACAACAGCAAGCTGCAACCACCAAGATCAGCAACATTGCACCAATAGCAGCCTAGATACAGCCACACACTTGCAACAACATTGCAACAACAGAGGCCAACAAGCAGCAGCCACCAGGGACAGCGACACTGCTCCAGCAGCAACATAGCTTCAACTAGTAAACCAGCAAACACCAGCTGGCAGCTAGCAGCAGAAGCACATTGTGCTTTGTTCCTCCTTTTATTCTTTATTCTTTCTTCTTTCTTCTTTCATGCCACGCCATTGCTTTAATTGATATTTATTTTTGCTTCAATCCAAGTTTCCAATCTATGCGCATGACACTAAACTGGCGAAATTAGAAACATTCTTTTGGCGCTTAGGTTGGGAATACTTGATTCAATTGTTATCTAAAAGTAGAAGTACAATAATTTATTTAGATGTGTATGTGAATTGTTTATTTTGCAGATATCCATGAGTATCCTTATATGTTATTTGACATTCATTTCATGCCCATATCTCTCCATTAATTGCATGTATAGTGCGATTTTAATTTAAAATTTGATTTACAATTATCAATTATTATAGGTTATCGGTTAATGCAGAGAGATAAAAAAGCTGCACTCGTTCGTTGGGGGCAATTACTACATCAGGTAATCTTTGACTATTTGTTAAGGCATTTTTAATTTATTTAGAGAAGTTTGACACTTTTTTATTAAATTTGTGGCTATTAGAGGATTCACTTAATTGTATTCTTAGGATTCACTTATTGTATTCTTAGTTTCGTTTTACTATTGTGAGCATTCATGATATAACAAACAATTAGATGATTCAAGGAACTATTTGATATATAAATAAGATAAGCCCAAATATGCTAATTAGGGGATAGTTGCTGTGTTTTGCTACAAAAATCTCAATTCCATGTCTAACTCAACAAATAAATAAGTCAAATTGCTAAAATAAATGAATATGCTTTTACAAAAATAACTAAACTAATATGTAACAATTTGAAGGCCATAATTTATATAACAATTATAATTTATATATCTATGTCATCACTTACTAGATAATTCTTTTTCACTCTTTACGCTACATTGCATGCTTTACTTGAATAGTAATTCTTGTTTTATTCCAATGCGAATGGTTCAACACCGGTAGCAATAGAACATTACACACTGATGCACATTTCACAAGTATTGATGTCAAAAGTCGATGGTATAAAGATGATCCATTTGTCTTACCAAGTCATGTGAAGCAAGTTTTCTACGTTGATGATACAAAGTTAGGTGAACATTGGAAAGTCGTAGAACGGCTACAACATCGAGGAATGTGGGATGTACCAGAACAGGATGACGTTGAACCTGATAATGTATTCCAACAAAATGAAACAACTGATGTTGTCCCAATTAGCGTTGCAGACCCCGTCACAATCTTACTTCATAGGAATGACATTGATCCTCAGATTATCCCAAGTGAGGTGGTTTTAGTATCAGTTAGTCGAGCACATGACGATAGTGTTGATGATGAAGAGACATGCGATAACGAAGATCATTACTAAGAGCATTGTCACTATCCGAGAAGATGAGCTATATAGCCATTATGATTGTAATATAGATTTTGACATGGGACTTTAAATTTTTATGTTTTGTATGACACTGTTGTTTAGGTGCCGTTCTTGTCTGAGTTTGAGCACAATGATTATCCAAGAATATGCTTCAATGTATCTATGTTTGTGCGTGTCCCTCTCTCTTTCTCTTTCTCCAGTTTTCTTTGTTTCTTATTCCATGTTATTGTTTAGTTATCACTTATGTGCTGATATTGATTCTATCATACATCCATTGATATTAATGTAAATGCCTATTTTACATATGCTTCACACATGTAATTGTTGAGTTGTTGTGGTAGATGGCAGGCCCTGGTAAAGTTAAAAGCGCAGCATCATCTAAAGTTGGTTTACTTACCCAGCAAGCTCTAGCTAGAGTTACTGCCCCTATTGAACATGCACCATCTAACTTAACTCCATCTGCTTAAAATGTACCATCTACAAATGCTCGACGTATCCAGGCTGCACCATCTACAAATGCAACTACTACTCAGGCTGTACCATCTACAAATGCAACTACTACACAGGCTGCACCATTTACAAATGAAGCTACTACCCAGGCTGCACCATTTACACCTACTTTGCATACCCGTTCTACACAGGTAAGGGGTCAGACTCGAGGGAAGAGCATAGCGCATCTAATAGCTAAAAATGGTGGCAAAAAACTTCTTGTTTGGGTCCCTGTAGATGCCAAGGTACCAGTAGGGCCTTATGCTACTCCATTTGCAAATGAAGTTGGGTTACAAATAAGGATGACTGCACCTATAATTGGCATAAGTAAGTGGGATAAGATTGATGAGATTCATAAAGCCCCAATCATTCAGGCAGTTCGGGTACTTGTATTTGTTGTTTTTAAAATAGTTAGATTATCACCATTACTTGCATTTTAATGTTAATAAAACTATTCATATATTTGCAGGATAAATTTGAGATTGTTGATTATGACGAGGATAAAGAGGTTCGGAAAGCAATCGACAAGAAGTGTAAAACCCTTTACAAAAGTTGGCGTAACAAGATGAAGATGCATTACTCGAAGTTGGTAGAAGCTGGTGTTGACCCTTACACTAAGCCATACAAAGGGGTTGACCATGAGGCTTGGATATACATGATTAATCATGTATGGCTTAATAGCGATCATCAGGTAAAATTTCATAACTTAAAGAATCGTGTTTCAATTTCAATTTAATTTTACTAATCAATTACTTTTGTAGGAATTGGCTGAAAAAGGGAGAAATAGTCGATTGAAGTTACCATATAATTATACAATGGGCTCTAAGTCATTTCAAGCTGCAATGTATAGAGAGGTGATGCATTTAATATATTTGAAAGTGCGATTGAGTTAAAATTAATTATGTATACTTACTTTTAAATTGATGGAATTAGGGTACTGCGAAGGTTGACATTATAGACTTCTACAAAGATTCCCATTAGAGCAAGAGAAAGGCAGATTGGATAGCTCCAATATGTGGTGAATTACATGTAAGTATGCCAATTAATATAGTTACATGTTTATGTAATTGGTTATATTTGTTAAAGTTGTTTAAAAATTGATAAGAAGCTTTGAAAAAACGACGTGAAGAGTCTTTGGAGCCTGGGACAATACCTTTAACTCAGGAGCAGCTGTCAATTGAAGTTCTTGGAATGAGTAAATCAAGATACATAAAGGGCTTCAAAGTTGGTCGAAAACCATCCTCATCCAAATCTTCTGTTAGTACACAAGAACATGTTGAGGTGGTTTCGAGCCTACAAGAATAAATAGAGTCATTGAAGAATTTGGCTGAGGTCCAGCAAGAACAAATTGCAGCCCAGAACCTGGTAACACGAACAAGCTAGAAAGATTGAAATGCAAAACAAAAGGTTTGAAGAGATTAAAAAGTTTATGAGGATGCACAAGGATAAGGCAGACATGCAGGTTGATGAAGAGGATTGTTCATCAGAGGAATTTTATTGAAAGCTTGCTCTGTAAGTATACTTTTCAGAATTTAATTTTCAGATCACTAAAAACACTTCACTTAATATATTTGTTAAAACAAGCTACTGCCATGATGCTCTTCAGTTGGCTAGTTTGCTTTATTTGTTGATGTATTGTTCTTCTTGATTGTTATTGGTTGATCGCTCTTCTTGATTGTTACTGGTTGATTAAGTTAGAGTAATATAAATTGAAAATAAGTTGCAAGAATAGGCTAAAATGGTTGGTTGAGATGCAATAAAAAGTTGAATGATCACCATAAATAAAAATGTTAGGGAGAGGGGAATGCATAAATTGACAAATACGAGATGTAGTAGTTAAAAAAATATACGAATTTATTTTATTTAATTGAGCAATAGCAAAATGGTGAAAAAAACAAATTCAAATAGCCAACTAGGACAAGCCTAGTTTGGTTTTAGTGCGACACAAGGTTTACTTTAGTTTGGTATAAATATGCATCACAATTTAACTGTATTATGCAACATACAATGCACTATCACATATATGTAACACCATTGACACACACAAGTGGGACAAGTACAAAGTGTGGATTTAAATTTTATATCCTTATTGTATAGTTAAAATCACATGCTATCCTGTACTGTTATAGAAAAGCATAAATTTTCCTATCTCTAGTAAACTTTGTGTACTAGAGTAGCTAAAAATTATATTTATTTCTATCTCTTCTAAAATTTTATTTTAATGGAACTTACAAAAGTTCATAACACTTGAGAGATAATTAGAATTTATCCAAATTCTAAGAAACAACATTATGAAACATAATGTCTCTGGACTGTAACTTTTCATGTCGGGTGTGAATAAATGGTTAATGATACTGAGCAGAGGTGCCATGCATGTCACTCGTAGAATACTTCAAATACCCCTTCATTTTACAATACGTAACCCCCTTTTTAATATTCAAATTTTCAAGTCGATACTTCACCATCCAGGGCACCTGTTTGTCGTTAATTGAACAATAACCATTCCCATAATAGACTAACATGCATTGACAATCCACTGGAAAAATAAACCACGCCTGCAAACTGTCATTACCATCTAACCGCCGATCATAAATATTTACTCTGACCAATCCACTAACATTGGGTGCGCAAAAGGGGGAAAATTTTATCAATATTTTATCAACCTTAATACTTTTTTGTTTGTATCTTAACCTCAATTGAAAAAATAAATTAGGCAACGCAAGTTCAATACAACTGAAATCACTTATTGAAACACCTTCAACAACCCTAGTTTTTATATCGTTCACCTCCATTAACCTGAACATTAGAAATAAAATACATAAAATTACAATTCTAAACAGTTTTAAAGTACATTTGACTCCTTAAAGTAATTTTGCATTCCTTTCCACTAACAGTAGCTGCCACTAAATATATGACACCCTTTTGAATACTTCCAACATTTCCCAACAACGTATCTTTGTAGTCCGTCCAAACATCAACTGGGAAGAACTGGTCTACAACTTTTATCCCGTGACGAACATACTCTTTGTCCTTGCCACCAACGAGCTTAAATCTCATTTTTTTTAGCATTCGAAACCGGTCGGACTAGTCAGGATCAACAATTCAGGTCTCAGGATTACCCTCCCCAACTCCAATAAATATCTTGTCAGGTGTGGGGACGGAATCTGACGGACTATTATCACTTATGATGAAAAACAATATGTGGTGGACCACAGCTTCGTCTTTAGGATCTTGTCCCAATTGAACATTCTCAATTAATTTTATACCCTTAACCACGATCTTGTCTGATTGACGGTCACATCTCTTATTACCCAACTCAATACCATTATGCAACCTGGCCACACCTTTATTATCAAATTTAACGTCCCTTAATTGTTCATCGTACAACTGCAACTTCCTTACTCCCCTCTTAGTCTTCTTAATATAACGCAGAATATTCTGAACGTACCATCGGCGAATGTACGCCGCCTTAAAAGGTGCACGACCACGGCAACTCCGCTTATAACCACTGACCGCCGGTGTCCTTGACCTCCGGTACGCAAAGGGGGTCCGATACTGGCTGCTTCCTATTCCTTCCATTTTTTATAAAACATTCCAAATCTTTTATCCTACAAATTCTGCTGATTCTGTTACCTCTGCTAACCTTTCTGTTCAGATACCTTAGCTTTGATATATTTGCCCTCTGCTCCTCGTACACCGGAACAAACTTCGCCGGAGCTGACCACCGGCTCTCTTCCCACAGCCCTATTTGCCACGTCAAAAACCGATCTACACACATTTGAGTGAACTGCCCGTAATTCTCGAGATACTCTTCTAAGGAGTACAACATTGTATACCAAATAAATCAACGAAAAAGACAAAAAGAAAATGAGGGACGAAATAAGGTACCAGAAAGCAACTTCACCACAATAGCTACCCCACTACAAAAGCATATTCCTCTATGCCATAAAATATTTTTTGGTACCAAATATATAGCAAAACTGGTCCGCGTGTAAGGACGGAGATTCCCCATTCAAAATAATTCAGACGCATTTATTTTCTCGCCTTTGCTTTATGTCTATCATTCTGGGGAAAATATTATCTTTACAGCCACGCAAACCACCAGAAGAGCGACACATGTATAGCACTATCTAGCAAAGGAATCAAAAGTACTCACACCACTCATACCTGGGCCAGGGTGTGACTTCCTTTTTACTACATCCATACACGTGTCCATAAGTACAGCAATGGACGACTCAAATCAGCCGGGGGGGAGGCGCTGGTAATATTAATACAGCGCCCCCCAGTCACACCACTCACACCATTCACACCAGGTTTTTTAACTAATAGGGAGGCCTTGTACGGCTGGTGTGAGTTCACTGTTTACCACTACAAAATGCCTCACCAAGTCTCTTTCCGTTTTTATGCCAAGAATGTTTTCCTCACTTACCCACAATGCCCATGCGCAAAAGAACAACTCCTAGAACTCCTACAATCTCTCCTCCAACTAGCCTGTCAGCCATACTACATACTTGTCGCAAGGGAGCTCCATGAAGATGGAAACCCTCACCATCATGCCATGGTTCAATGCACGAAGAAGATCCAAACCTCAAACCCGAGATTTTTCGATCTCGCTGGAACCAACAGGAGGATCTACCATCCAAATATAGAAAAACTCCACTCCCCAACAGCAAGTAGACAGTATATACAGAAAGAGGGCGAGTTCGTCGAATGGGGAGAATTTTCAGCTAAGGGGAAAAGTCCTTCGAAAAACAGAGACGAACTCTGGAGGGGAATACTTGGCGAAACAGAAACGGAAGAACAATTCTTTGCTCTCTGTAAAGAAAGATGTCCCACCGCTTACGTCACAAAATATCCCCAATTAAAAATATTTTCGAGGGATCATTACAAAAGAGAGGGGCCCCCATATACTAGCCTCTTTAATTCATTTCCTTTCTTAAATGAAGAAGTAAAAAAAATGGGCAGAAAATAATATTTTGTTTGTAAGTCGAAATTTCGTTCAGTACGAGTTATGTCAAAATTGTTGTCTCTCCGTTTGGGGGGAAGACGACTTTCTTAGATTAGGGATACACAAAAACAGTATCAATAATTTATATACTGACGAAGAACTCTCCTCCTCCTCTGATAACAGGAACCAGAGCAGAGGCCCATCCGCCCAATCTCCCTCTACCTCGAAAGACCCTCAAGAACAGGCAAAACCGTCAGGGCCAGAAGCCTCGAACGACACAATTACTTCTCCAGCAGAATAAGCTTCAAGGACTACGACCAAGACACCGTCTACAACGTCATAGACGACATCAAATACTCGACAGTTCCTACCGAATTAATGAAGAATTTAGTAGGCTGCCAGAGAGATTTCCATGTATTTGTTAAGTTCCAACCAGATCTCACTATTAGAGGAGGAATTCCTTATATTTTATTAACAAATGGGGACAGTAGTTGGTTAGATGTAATGTCCCAAAAAATGAGAGAATGGTTTGATGTTAATGTGACCACTGTCATGATTAATTAAAAATTTTATTAATTTTATTTATGAAACCACTCAAAATTTTATTTACTTACTACATTTTCCTTATCATCAACTATTACATCTTGAGTCACATCACTATTTTTTACATTGATGATTACATTTCGTAAAACATTAGAAAATTCTACTGCATCCATAACAACTGATCCTCTACGATCAACTTCCTCTTTGCTAACACCAACCTCTGAAATCGACGGACCAGGATCAACATCACTAGTGTCATCACCGCCTCTGCGTACATCAATCTCTGAGAAACTCAGATGACCTCTGCGTTCATGAATAAATGAACCACTTTCCCCAAAACCTCCTAACAACAAATCTTTTCGCCTCTCCGGTAAACCAACATACTTAGTCCGTGTCAGAATCGGAATGGCCTTCGTTGGAGGGCAATGCCAAACATCAACATTATCATTAGTATATTTTTTAAATAACATAACAATAGAGGGGGCCCTCATTTGCGAATCTTCTGGCATGTCACTCGTAGAATACTTCAGATACCCCTTCATTTTACAATACGTAACCCCCCTTTTAATATTCGAATTTTCAAGTCAATACTTCACCATCCATGGCACCTGTTTGTTGTTAATTGAACAATAACCATTCCCATAATAGACTAACTCGCATTGACAATCCACTGGGAAAATAAACCACGCCTGCAAACTGTCATTACCGTCTAACCTCCGATCATAAATATTTACTCTGACCAACCCACTAGCATTGGGTACGCAAAAGGGAGAATATTTTATCAATATTTTATCAACCTTAATACTTTTTTATTTGTATCTTAACCTCAATTGAAAAAATAAATTAGGCAACGCAAGTTCAATACAACTGAAATCACTTGTTGAAACACCTTCAACAACCCCAGTTTTTATATCGTCCACCTCTATTAACCTGAACATTAGAAATAAAATATATAAAATTACAATTTTAAACAGTTTTAAAGTATATTTGACTTCTTAAAGTAATTTTCCATTCCTTTCCACTAATAGTAGCACCCACTAAATATATGGCACCCTTTTGAATACTTCCAACATTTCCCAGCAACGTATCTTTGTAGTCCATCCAAACATCAACTGGGAAGAACCGGTCTACAACTTCTATCCCGTGACGAACGTACTCTTTGTCCTTGCCACCAACAAGCTTGAATCTCATTTTCTTTAGCATCCGAAACCGGTCGGACTGGTCAGGATCAACAATCCAGATCTCAAGATTACCCTTCCCAACTCCAATAAATATCTTGTCAGGTGGAGGGACGGAATCTGACGGACTATTATCACTTATGATGAAAAACAATATGTGGTGGACCACAGCTTCGTCTTTAGCATCTTGTCCCAATTGAACATTCCCAATTAATTTTATACCCTTAACCACGATCTTGTCTGATTGACGGTCACATCTCTTATTACCCAACTCAATACCATTAAGCAATCTGGTTGCACCTTTATTATCAAATTTAACGTCCCTTAATTGTTCATCGTACAACTGCAACTTCCTTACTCCCCTCTTAGTCTTCTTAATATAACGCGGAATATTCTGAACGTACCGTCGGCGAATGTACGCTGCCTCAAAAGGTGCACGACCACGGCAACTCCGCTTATAACCACTGACCGCCGGTGTCCTTGACCTCCGGTACGCAAAGGGGGTCCGATACTGGCTGCTTCCTATTCCTTCCATTTTTTATAAAACATTCCAAATCTTTTATCCTACAAATTCTGCTGATTCTGTTACCTCTGCTAACCTTTCTGTTCAGATACCTTAGCTTTGATATATTTGCCCTCTGCTCCTCGTACACCGGAACAAACTTCACTGGAGCTGACCGCCGGCTCTTCCCGTAGCCCTATTTGCCACGTCAAAAACCGATCTACACACATTTGAGTGAACTGCCCGTAATTCTCGGGATACTCTTCTAAGGAGTACAACATTGTATACCAAATAAATCAACAAAAAAGACAAAAAGAAAAGGAGGGACGAAATAAGGTACTAGAAAGCAACTTCACCACAATAGCTATCCCACTGCAAAAACATATTCATTTACAGCCACGATAGATAGTATATACAGAAAGAGGACGAGTTTGTCGAATGGGGTGAATTTTCATCTAAGAGGAAAAGTCCTTCGAAAAACAGAGACGAACTCTGGAGGGGAATACTTGGTGAAGCAGAAACGAAGGAACAATTCTTTGCTCTCTGTAAAGAAAGATGTCCCACCGATTACGTCACAAAATACCCCTAATTAAAAATATTTTTGAGGGATCATTACAAAAGAGAGAGGCCCCCATATACTAGCCTCTTTAATTCATTTCCTTTCTTACATGAAGAAGTAAAAAAATGGGCAGAAAATAATATTTTGTTTGTAAGTCAAAATTTCGTTCAGTACGAGTTATGTCAAAATTGTTGTCTCTCTGTTTGGAGGGAAGACGACTTCTTTAGATTAGGGATACACAAAAACAATATCAATAATTTATATACTGACGAAGAACTCTCCTCATCCTCTAATAACAGGAACCAGAGCAAAGGCCCATCCACCCAATCTCCCTCTACCTCGAAGGACCCTCAAGAACAGGCAAAACCGTCTGGGCCAGAAGCCTCGAACGACACAATTACTTCTCTGGCAGAATAAGCTTCAAGGACTACGGCCAAGACGCTGTCTACAACGTCATAGATGACATCAAATACTCGACAGTCCCTACCGAATTAATGAAGAATTTAGTAGGCTGCCAGAGAGATTTCCATGTATTTGTTAAGTTCCAACCAGATCTCACTATTAGAGGAGGAATTCCTTATATTTTATTAACAAATACGGACAGTAGTTGGTTAGATGCAATGTCCCAAAAAATGAGAGAATGGTTTGATGTTAATGTAACCACTGTCATGATTAATGAAAAATTTTATTAATTTTATTTATGAAACCACTCAAAATTTTATTTACTTACTACATTTCCCTTATCATCAACTATTACATCTTGAGTCATATCACTATTTTTTACATTGATGATTACATTTCGTAAAACATTAGAAAATTCTACTGCATCCATAACAACTGATCCTCTACGATCAACTTCCTCTTTGCTAACACCAACCTCTGAAATCGACGGATCAGGATCAACATCACTAGTGTCATCACCACCTTTGTGTACATCAATCTCTAACAAACTCAAACGACCTCTGCGTTCATGAATAACTGAACCACTTTCCCCAAAACCTCCTAACAACAAATCTCTTCGCCTCTCCGGTAAACCAACAGATTTAGTCCGTGTCAGAATCGAAATGGCCTTCGTTGGAGGGCAATGCCAAACATCAACATTATCATTAGTATATTTTTTAGATAACACAACAATAGAGGGGCCCCTCATTTGTGAATCTTCAGATACCCCTTCATTTTACAATACGTAACCCCCCTTTTAATATTCAAATTTTCAAGTCGATACTTCACCATCCAAGGCACCTGTTTGTCGTTAATTGAACAGTAACCATTCCCATAATAGACTAACTCGCATTGACAATTCACTGGAAAAATAAACCACACCTGCAAACTGTCATTACCGTCTAACCTCCGATCATAAATATTTACTTTGACCAACCCACTAGCATTGGGTGCGCCGAGGGGGGGAATATTTTATCAACCTTTTATCAACCTTAATACTTTTTTGTTTGTATCTTAACCTCAATTGAAAAAATAAATTAGGCAACGCAAGTTCAATACAACTGAAATCACTTGTTGAAACACCTTCAACAACCCCAGTTTTTACATTGTCCACCTCCATTAACCTGAACATTAGAAATAAAATACATAAAATTACAATTCTAAATAGTTTTAAAATACATTTGACTCCTTAAAGTAATTTTGCATTCCTTTCCACTAACAGTAGTAGCCACTAAATATATGGCACCCTTTTGAATACTTCCAACATTTCCCAACAACGTATCTTTGTAGTCCGTCCAAACATCAACTAGGAAGAACCGGTCTACAACTTCTATCCCGTGACGAACGTACTCTTTGTCCTTGCCACCAACGAGCTTGAATCTCATTTTCTTTAGCATCCCAAACCTGTCGGACTGGTCAGGATCAACAATCCAGGTCTCAGGATTACCCTCCCCAACTCCAATAAATATCTTGTCAGGTGTGGGGACGGAATCTGATGGACTATTATCACTTATGATGAAAAACAATATGTGGTGGACCACAGCTTCATCTTTAGCATCTTGTCCCAATTGAACATTCCTAATTAATTTTATACCCTTAACCACGATCTTGTCTGATTGACGGTCACATCTCTTGTTACCCAACCCAATACCATTAAGGAATCTGGTTGTACCTTTATTATCAAATTTAACGTCCCTTAATTGTTCATCGTACAACTGCAACTTCCTTACTCCCCTCTTAGTCTTCTTAATATAACGCGGAATATTCTGAACGTACCATCGGCGAATGTACGCCGCCTTAAAAGGTGCACGACCACGGTAACTCCGCTTATAACCACTGATCGCCGGTGTCCTTGACCTCCGGTACGCAAAGGGGGTCCGATACTGGCTGCTTCATATTCCTTCCATTTTTTATAAAACACTCCAAATCTTTTATCCTACAAATTCTGCTGATTCTCTTACCTCTGCTAACCCTTCTGTTCAGACACTTTAGCTTTGATATATTTGCCCTCTGCTCCTCGTACACTGGAACAAACTTCGCCGGAGCTGACTGCCGACTCTCTTCCCACACCTAATCACTCAAGTATATAAACATCACTTGGTGTGTATCTATTCAAAGAATGCTATTGTTACATCTATGCATGCTTTTCTTTATTTTTATTTATATAAAAAACTAGTGCTTGCGATATGTAAATGACAAAATACACCATATGAAAAATGCAGCAGGTTGAAACTTGGTACAAACCACTCACAGGTCACCAAAAACTAAAATATCTATTAATGCAAGGACAACAGTCCCTGTGAAAAACAAACTTTGACAATCCAAAATCTGCAACCTGTAAAAAACATTGGATCAATTTAGCAAATCCAAAGAACTGTTTTTGTTCATCTTAGGTATTAAAACAAATAAAATCTTAAGTTTTCATTCTTTTCCTTGTTTTATGCTAGCAGATGCATTGAGATAAAGGATTAAATGAGATACTTACAATGAAAAAATAGAAACTTTTATGCACATTAGTTCTAGGTGTTCCTGTTTATGTAGAACAAATTCAAGAATAAGTAAACTAATCTCTAAGATGTAAGCAACATATATACTAAAATGAGTTGTGATGAATACCTTTGCTCTGAGCGTTTCATCGAGTAAGATGTTACTTGTCTTTATGTCACGGTGTATGTACCGTGCTTTAGTGTGATCGTGAATATATTCAACACCCTTCGTAGCATCTAGCGCGATCTATGTTCTTGCAGTCCAGGAAAGTGGCTGATGGCCTGTTTCAATAATTTGATGAGAATGAATTGCCTATTTGTTTCTCAATTTCAGTTCAATTCTACAGAGCCGTTTAGCAATTGGACTAATTGATACAATGTGAAAATTTAAGCTAAGTATAGAGAGTAATGGATAGAGTATCATAATGAATTGGGTCAGATTTCGGATTAAGCCAAGTAAACCAAATTTAGATTCGGATTATGCTAAAACCAGTCTGAATTCAATCAGTTGAGAGGCCTATGCTAAATAAATACCTTTAAGTAATGGATCATGAAGGTGATCACTGACAGATCCATTTTGAATGCACTCATAAACCAAGTAGAGGTGGTCATCTCCACTGGCATACCCCAACAACTCCACCTATAAATACTTATAGGCTTGATTGGTAAAAAATGTTTGAACTTTGTTAAATCACATTAAATTTCATTTTGCAGGTATGAAAATGTTACTTACCACATTAATGTGATGTATCTTGCACAAGACCTTGAGCTCTGCAAAGAACTCCTTGGATTTGTTAGATCTCATCTTCTTAATCTGCAAAGAACTCCTTGGATGATTTAATTCCATATAGGTATGGCTACTATCTCTCTATTGGCCATGATGGCTATTGTAAGTTTAATGCCAGTGGGTTTGTATGGTGGGATGTGTGGGTTTAGAGAGGCACTAGAGAAAAGAAAATGAGAGTTTAGGAAGGAGACTAGTAGAGTTTAGGAAGGAACTAGAGTTTAGGAATGAGAGTTTCAAAGGAAGGATGATTTATTATCCCTACATTTTTTAGATTGCTGCTATATTTTGTTTTAATCTAGGGACCAAAGATGTGCTTTAATTTCATTATCCCAATGTTAAACTCTTATTATGTTTCCTAAGAACACTATAATGCTATACTAGAAATGTCACACATCTCATAATTTGCTTTTGCAATATCAGACAACTAATTATCACAATATATCATTGGCAGTAAAGTATGATTTGTGAGCACAATGCTAGCAAACTATTCATATTCATTCTAGTTTTTATTTGAGGAACTTTTTTACCTTAATGTAAGTAAAAGCAACCTCAAGTTTAAGATTTAGGTCCTTCTGATTTCAATTTAGTCATGAAAGTAAACTTAGCACTTTGGATTACATCTTATTCCAGTGATAGGTCCTACTCAATTGATATTTGCTCTTGTTTTGGAACCTTGAAATTGGATTTCATCAGTATTCCATAATGACATAATTTGAGCTAGGTTTTGGTTGGACAATATGTGACTGATTTACAAATTTATAGAGATATTGCTTGTAATTAGTTCATATATGCCAAGTTTAACTGGTGAATCATGTGTTACTTTTTGATTTTGGTATGTTGAAATTTTGTAATTCACCATAGGAAAATTTGCTCTCAATTTGTTTATCTATAATGTGAAACCAATGTTTTTAGACCAAGACCTTTATTATTAACATTTTAACATTATAATTTTTTTTTTCATATGTTTGACAGATTGGCAATGGATGGAATATAGTTCGGAGAGCATCAAAGGATTACATTTTGAATTTTTGGATATATTTTGTCATAGGTTTTTGTTATGAATTTGCAAGCTTGGAAGGTTTTTTGGAATTACATGTTTGAAGTTTTTTTCATATGTTTGACAGATTGGCAATGGATGAAATATAGTTCGGGGAGCATCAAAAGATTACATTTTGAATTTTTGGATATATTTTTTCATAGGTTTTTGTTATGAATTTGCAAACTTAGAAGGTTTTTGGGCATTACATGTTTGAAGTTTGGGATTGTAAGAGATTTGCACTTAAATTGGATGTTTTGGATTTGATATGTTGTTTATATTTAATATGGTACTACTTTTGAATTAAGTTTATATTTTGGATGTTTTGCACAAGTGTGTTAATTTGAATTATATTTTGCTTATGTTTATAGGTTTATGAATTATGTATTGAGCAGGGACTAAAAAAAATTATAAATAATGAATTTTTTGTGACAGGTTTTTTTAGTTGTAAATTTACTTTTGGTGACATTTTATTTATGTTGCTGAAAGTATGTGTCCATAATTTTTTTAGCGACCCAAAACTTGATTGGTCACCAAAAGTTTTAACATTCAACAACCAATTCTTTTAGTCACTGAAAGATATTTTTAGCGACGCATTTATATGTCGTTGAAACTTAACATGTCATCAACTGAAGGCTACTTTTAGTGACTAAATGTTAATTTATGGCGACAAAATTTTAGTCTTTTGGCGACGGAAATATTTGGTCGCCAATTTATTTATAAAGGCAACCAAAATTGATTTGGTCGTCGAAGCATTTAGTGATAGGGCTTCAGCGACCAATTTTGTTCATGTTGCGGATACTTTCAGCAACCAAAATTACACTTTTGGTGACTTAAAAAAAGGTCGCTAAAAGTGTTTTTTTTTTTTGTAGTGTCCTCAAAGACATTCGGTTCATAGAATTATACAACATTTAAGGATAACTGAGTATTTAACAATTCCTCCAAATTTGAGTTCGAATTCACCAAACGAGACACAACTCTTGATAAATCAATGTAACCAAGAACAATAAAATGGTTACATCCAAATTATTAGATCCACAAAATAAAAATTCAATGATATGATCGCATGTCTATATTAATATGATATCACCGTTATATTGATTTTTTTTTAACATCCAATACCCATTTACAAATGAGTAATAGCGTGTTAAGTAAATTTGTTTGTCTTATCATCATCTTTACATTAGTGGAATGGATCCCAATCATTAATTCAATTTGTTTATATGGCATGATAGATAGTGGTATCATGGCTCAACACAACCTATATGTTGCACATATTGTTTTATAGTTTGGCAACTTAATTTTAATAAGACTTCTAATATAATATATGAAGCATCCTTACGATAATTTTTTAGAATATCCTTTTAGTCATGGGGGAATCAAAATTTAAAGCTTAAATAAAAGAAAATTGTCCATGCATTCTCTTTAATTGAATTGTCATTTGTGCTTTATTTTATTGCACTTTTCATTAGGTTGATTTAAGAGAATTAGTTACTTAGAACATATGATTTTAGTTCCATGATTGTATCTGATGATATAGCGTGTTCCAGATGGAACGGGTCGGATTGATCCACGCTTTCCAAACCGGTTCCCGAGGTACCAAGCCCACAGAGAGACCTGCACAAGAGTTCAACGGGGAACGGGGAGTCCCCCAGCGAACCCTCCGACGAGCAAGTTAGAAAGAGAGATGGAATGTAAAGATAGATTAGTGATAGAAAAGTTAAACCCTTTCCTTGTCTTCGATGCCTGCTTATATCCTCTGCTAATCATTTCGTTGTCCCTTCCGACCTGTCACCTTGGCCGAAAGTCTATGCTCTAGCTTACCTTGTTCATGATGAGGCCGTTCTGTCCCGACGGGGAAGGGTTATCGCAATAAATGCTGCAGGAAAACTTATTAATGGCTGATGTGAGGGATGTGCTTAATGTGAAAAGTGTTGAAGAGGCGAGCAAGGGGGAGTGCAATATCCTTGTAAGCCCGCATTGTGTCTTCCTTGGCATCGAATTCCCCCGTAATTTGTCTGATAATGAGCTGGGAATCGCTGAACACCTGGATATGGCTGATACCAATGTCTCTGGCTAGGCGAAGACCTGCTATCAATGCCTCATATTTAGCCTCATTATTGCTTGCGTCGAACAAGAAACGGAGAGCACACTTGAAATAACCACCCTTGGGAGCGATGAGGTTGAGACCAGCCCCACTACCTTTTTTGTGGGATGATCCGTCGACGTTGAGGGTTCAAGAGTGGGGGTCTTCTGCCTCAGTGTGGGATTGCGGGGGCGGAGGGGCCGTAGTTGGAGTGAGATTAGTGAATTCGAGGATAAAATCGACAACAACCTCTCCTTTGATCACCGTTCGAGGTCAGTATGAGATGTCAAATTAGCTGAGCTCGACTGACCATTACATAAGTCTGCCAGACAGCTCTGGTTGTTGCATTATCTTCTTCAAAGGTTGGTCAGTGAGGACCACTATGGAGTGGGCTTAGAAGTAAGAACGGAGTCGTCTTGAGGCAGTGACCAAGGCCAAGGACATTTTTTCTAGCAGTGGGTAGTTCTGTTCTGCGCCCCTGAGAGCCCGGCTAATGTAATAAACTAGGCGCTGTACTGAACCGTCCTCCCTGATGAGGGTCGCACTGACTGCGGTGTTCGATACGGCTAAATAGAAAAAAGGGCTCACCCGTGAGCGTCTGGGAGAGTAAGGGAGGTTGGCCATGCACTGCTTTAATTGTTGGAAAGCCTCTTCGGATTCGGTCATCCACTCGAAAGCCTGCTAAAGAACTTTGAAGAAGGGGAGGCACTTATCCGTTGCGCGGGAAATGAAGCGGTTGAGGGCGGCGACTCTGCTAGTAAGCCTCTAAACCTCCTTAACCGTTCTGGGTGACTGCATTTCTATTAAGGCCTTGATCTTTTTGGGGTTAGCCTCGATGCCCTGCTGACTAACCATGAAACCCAAGAAGTTTCCAGATCTTACGTCGAAGGCGCATTTCTCCGAATTGAGCTTCATTTGATACTTTCGTAGGGTGCCGAAAGTCTCTCGCAGGTCAACCAGATGATCAGAGGAGAGTTTGCTATTGAATAGCATGTCATCGACGTATACTTCCATGTTCCGGCCTATCTGATGATGAAAGACAGCGTTGACCAACCGTTGGTAAGTTGCTCCGGCATTTTTCAACCCAAATGGCATGACACGATAATGGTAGGTTCCTTGGTCGGTGATAAAGGAGGTGTGTTCCTAGTCTGACGGATGCATCGGAATTTGGTTGTACCCAGAGAAGGCGTCCATGAAGCTGAGCATTTGATGACCGGCCGTGGCGTCAATAAGCAGATCTATGCGAGGAAGGGGATAACTATCTTTGGGGCAAGCTCGATTGAGGTCGGAGTAATCGATACAGAGTCACCATTTACCGTTGTTTTTACAGACCAAGACCACATTCGACAGTCACCTGGGGTAGTCCATGTTCTTGACAAACTGTGCCTCCAGTAGCTTATCTACCTCAGAG
The DNA here is from genome assembly GCF_055761805.1 of Camellia sinensis. Taxonomy (NCBI): domain Eukaryota; kingdom Viridiplantae; phylum Streptophyta; class Magnoliopsida; order Ericales; family Theaceae; genus Camellia; species Camellia sinensis. The sequence continues at coordinate 133,693,028 of NC_138974.1, forward strand.
GCAATAAGAGCATTGCGTTCCGGGTAGAAGATGCGTTGTTTCTGGCGGAAGGGTCGGAAATGGGGTTCGATACTCAAACGATGAGTGATGAATGAAGGATCGATACCTGGCATGTTGGAATGGGTTCAGGCAAACACATCATTGTGTTCAATCAGGAGGGTTGTAAGATCGACCTTGGCTTAAGGGGATAGTTGGCTGCCGATCTTGGCTGTTTTTGTCGAGTTGGTGGGATCGATGAGGACCTCGACAAGCTCTTCCACTGGCTCCCCTTTAACCAGCTCCTTTAGCTTGACCTCTTTAATTTAAGCGACATAACATTCTCTGGCCACGGTCTGCTGTCCCCTCACCATGCCGACCCCGAGGTCGGTGGGAAATTTGATGGCAAGATGGAAAATGGATGTGACAGAGCGGTGTGACCGAGGATAATGTTGTAAGCAGAGGGACAGTCGACGACGAGAAAAGTGAGCAACTTTGTTGTCTGCCGCGGGCATTCTCCGATTGTGATGGAAAGATCGATGGAGCCTATGGAGGTCACCCGATCTCCAGTAAAATCAACCAATGGGGTTTAGAGAAGGGACAGACTTTCTTCCTCGACCTTGAGCTGGCAAAAGGCATTTAGGAAGATGATGTCTGAAGAACTGCCGTTGTCGACGAGAACCCGTCTGACTTTGTAATTAGAGAGGAGGGCAGAGATGACAAGGGGGTTGTCATGGGGGTAACGGATGCCTGTGCAGTCAGCCTCTGTAAAGGTGATGGGCTTTATCCATTGCTTGGGCTGTTTGGAAGGGCGGTCCAATGTGGCAACTTCTTTATCTGAGCCCTGCCTTATTTTTCTGAGTTATGCCCACTGAGCTGAGCGGGATGGTCCTCCACAAGCAAGCCAGCCAGCAATAACTCTGATCTCTCCAACAGGGAGGGCAGGGTTGCCTTGTGCCCAGGGTTGCTGTGGAGGCCTATCATGACCTTGGTTAGGTTGTGCGAGTTGTCGAGGAGGGATGCGCCGGTGGTTGTTTCTAATAGGTTCAGTCCTTTGCCTTTCCTGAGGGTGGGTTGCCGTGAACTGACTGAGACATCCCTGACGTATCAAGCCCTTGACCTGGTCTTTAAGGTTAACACACTCCTCCGTATTATGGCCGTGGTCCTGATGAAAACGGCAGTATTTGGACTAGTCTCGCCGGTTGGAAGGAGACCGTGACGATTGGGGTCATTTTAGGGGATAATCTCGTTGGATCTGGTTCAAGACTTGTTCCTTGGGGGAATTGAGGGGTGTGTATCGTTCGAACCAGCCGGGCGATCGGGTTACTGCCAACTGGTCAGCTCGGGCTGGTCGGTCGGTGTACTGAGGTGTTTGGTGAGTGCGCCGGGTGATTCTGGTTTCGGAGTCCTTTTTTTTCTCTCTGGGGGTCAGGTTTTTGGCTGTAGGATCTTGTTGGGCGGCTAGGTAATCTTCGGCGTTCATGTATTTTTGGGCTTTGGAAAGTAGGGTTGCCATGTAGGTCAGGGGGTTTTTAGAAAGGGAAAAAAGGAAATTAGATGATCGTAGACTGGCCATGAAAGCCGTGAGGATGACCTTGTCGTCGTTTTCTGCTACCTGTAGGGCTTTGGTGTTAAAGCGGGTGACGAAGCTGCACAGCAACTCCCCCTCGATCTGACGGATGTTGAGGAATTGGGTTGTCAGACGCCGCTGGTGCTGGGCATCAATGAAATGGCTGAGAAAGGAGTCACTTAGGTGCTGGAAAATGGAGACAAAGTCTGTTGGCAGTTGACTAAACTAGAGTCGAGCTGACCCCTTAAGTGTGACGGGGAAAGCCCGATACATGATCTCGTCAGGGAATGTATGGAGGACCATGAGGGTCCTGTAAGTTTCCAAATGGTCGACCGGGTCCGTTGTGCAGTCGAAAGAGTCGAGCGCGGGCATTTTGAACTTAGGAGGTAAGGGTTTGTCTCTGATGGAGGCAACGAACGGTGAGTTGGCTGTGGTAGATGGTTTATTCTGTATGTTCTGCATGACTCCTTGGAGCTGGAGCTTCATGGCTCAGAGTTCTGCATCCCAGAGAGGAACGTTGTCACCACCGGAATGCAACGGAGGCTGGATACAACTGGCCTCTCCCTCGGGGGTGGGTGCCTGGGCCGATGGATGTGGGGCCCAGGGTGGCGGGTTCATATCTAGGGAAAGGAGTCACAAGCCTTCCAAGTTGGGTGGGTAGGGCTGTTGGATACGATGGCTCGAGGCTCGTTCTTGGTTGGGTGGGATACCTTGAGGTCGAGGAGGAGGGATGGGAAGGTCTCTTTGAAGCAAAGCATTGATTAGGGCTTGGTTTTGCTCTACTAAGCGGTTGATGCTATTGGTAAGTTCTGTGAAGTACTGCGGCGAGTTGTTTGGATTGGGAGGGTCGGCTTGGTGGTCGACAACATTGTGGTGAGAAGCCATGGATCTAGTTGTGACCATCCACCTTGGTGGGTGGCAGGAAGGGGTAATTGGGAAGGGGTCTCTGGTGACAATGAGCACAACTGGCGAGCGGAGAAAAAGGTTTCCCACAGACGGCGCCAACTAATGATACAGCGTGTTCCAGATGGAACGGGTCAGATTGATCCACGCTTCCCAAACCGGTGCCTGAGGTTCCAAGCCCACAGAGAGACCTGCACAAGAGTTCAACGGGGAACGGGGAGTCCCCCAGCGAACCCTCCGACAAGCAAGTTAGAAAGAGAGATGGAATGTAGAGATAGATTAGTGATAGAAAAGCTTAACCATTTCCTTGTATTCGATGCCTGCTTATATCATCTGCTAATCATTTTGTTGTCCCTTCCGACCTGTTACCTTGGCCGAAAGTCTATACTCTAGCTTACCTTGTTCATGGTGAGGCCGTTCTGTCCTGACGGGGAAGGGTTATCGTAATAAATGCTGTAGGAAAACTCATTAATGGCTGATGTGTGGTGCAATAACTTTGCAGGATCTTTGTCTGTTGATGTGGGTGATTCTTTAGTTGCCAAGTGTTTAGATGTCATTGGTGTTTGGTGTAACGCTGGGTTTCACGAGTGTTGGGCTTTAGTATTTGAATCATGGTTTGGACCTTAGGTGGTGGGCCATATCCTTTATGGGCTTACCCATGTCAGTATCTATAAATCCTATATCATATCTCTCACGCCCTTCATTAAAATATAACAGTGGGTATAATCATTGACGTACATGAATAACATTGGAGTTTGTGGAGATAACAATGTTTTCTACAAAACAAAATTGGTACAAATGATTGATTATCAGGTAAAACAATTCCACAATTCAATTTTTTTTTTTTTAAATTCCATAGATTAATTATAATTCTTCCCCATTCAAGAAATTCTCCTTACGATGAAATGTGTCAAATAATTGTGTTATTAGAAGTTGTCCTTATGGATTAGTACACTGTAACTCCTTTCAGATATACAAATAAAAGAATAGTACATTTTCCATTGGAGGAAAATACTAAACTAACATTGAAAAATGAAAAATCCCGGAGATATTGATTTGTGATTATGTTAAATAATAAATAACAATCCCAATCAAACAATCAAAAACTAAACAACACAATGATTTAACATGGAAAAACCACAATTGGAGCGCCTCCAATTGTGATAAAAAAAAATCACAGGCCAAAGCCACAAAACAATCCGCTAAGAAGACAAAAAAGAATTACACAAGTGTACTCTCAATTACCTAGCGAATCCATGCCTGAATTGAATCGACCCTAATGTGTCTCTTCTAACACCGTCTTCACCTCGAAATTTTCTTATCCAATGTTGAATCCACAATGCCGATGTCGAATCATGACAATAAGCCACTCTAGAATCTACCAAAGCTTCAGGCCCAAATTCTCCGAAATTCACTGAAAAACAACTATCTTTTTTGTGAATAAAAAAAAACAAACAAACCCTTTAATATAATTCACTCAATTCATGATATAAACTCTCACAGATATCAAAGGAAATAAGTAAAGAAGCTTTAGATGAAAACCCTAATACCCAAGAAGAAGATCTAGAAGTCGTACTCTAGAAACAGACTGAATCGCAGCTTTATAGAGACTAGGGCCGCGATACTTGCTCGAGTGAAGGAATGCTTGCTCGAGCGAGGAGACTAAAACGTGTGTTTTTTCCAAGTGTCTTCACTCGAGCCACCAAAGTGTCGCTCAAGCGAGAAATACATCATCTCAGTATTTTTATAGTCAGTGAAAACTTCTGGGACCAAAGATTCTTCGCTCGAACGCACATTTCTTCACTTGAGCGAACAAACAGCTCGATCCCCGACATAATCAGCAAAGCGGCAAACATGATATGATTAACATCACAAACTCCTATACTCTGCATAGGCACAATTCGAGTTGGATTCGCATCTAAATACTCATAGTCTCACTGAAATAAAAGAACAAATAAAATTACAACTAAAAGGAGTTTTGTCAAATGAGATTGCCAATAACAAAAACCTAACAAACATAATTTTTATACCCAAAATAAAAAGGGGTAATAGTAATTCTTGTAAATCTGTGCCAATGGCAATATCAAGGAACGAGAAAGTCTATTGGCAAGCTGCGGGATTCTGTTTACCCTTGAAAACTAGTTTAGCAAAGCTACAGGAAGATGAAAGAGGCAACAACTTCTTTAAACAGTTGGAGCTAAGGGTGATATCAATGTCGGCTAATTTGATGCCTTCACAAGGGACTAAACTACTACAATTAAGAGTGATTGCAACATTTGAAATTGAGCTACCCCTTATATTCCTATAGTGAACTGATCTTCACAAAGGATACCTAAATCACATAAGTTAATAACATAGTTAGTAACACTATCTAATGAAAATTGGCTAAAAAATACATATATTACTATCTATATTTTCTTGTTTTTCTTTGTCATGACGTGTAGAGCTAAGATATATTTATTACCCCGCCGATTGAGTGCTTCTTAGACCGGTAATGTTGATCAATAATGATGGGATTTTGAACTTCATTCATAGTTATATCTTCAAAAGTGATGTTGGAAGCTTCGATTTTAGGTGAATTGTGGAAGGTTTTGATCATCATATCGTTCGTTGTATTTGTTAAGAAAGAGTTGGACACAAAAATTCCGCTAACACTATTTTCTCAGGCTTTTTTCCAAGGCCACCAATGTTGAAAAAAGACAATAATTCAAGCACTTATTTAGAAAATATAATTGGTATTTACTAGAAAAGGACTATGAATTCATGAAAGATTATTTTGTTTAGGATTTTAGCTGATGCCATATCCTAGACCACAAGTAATACTAGAGATATTTACATTGGCTGAGCCTTCACCAAGAGAAATGTAGTCATCATCAGTTCCAATGACAGAGTTAGATACATGACCTTGGTTAGAATGACTAATATGGATGCCATCAGTGTTTGGCCTATTTCCAAGTGTAGTAATATTGAGATGTTCAGTTACAAAATTGTTGCAGCTAGTGATTGTCATGTGAAAACCCTTACTATTCATCAAATTGATATCCTATACAATGCCATTCATTACCTTATGAAATTTAATAGACTGCACCAAAATATATGACGTGAGATGATAATAAAATCATTTTTAGGATCTCAAGTTTTCTCATTTCTATTCTCATTTCCCAATAGAAATGAGAATCCACTAATCACTAGAACAAATCCGTGCAAGTATTATCATTGAGTTGCAAGAAAATAATATAGAGCTAGAAATTCTTCCCTAAGAATGTCTAATTTTTTTGTTTTTCATAAAAAATGTTGTGCTTGCATTGCATTTATTTTGGATTGTCTACATTGCCAAAATCAATGTAGTGCTTCACACTACATTACCAACATAGTATTGGAGAAAAATGGTTGAATAAGAAATTGCCTCATAAATGTGTATATAACTCACACATTTAAGGTTCATCAGTTTTACAAAATTGATTGGACAATTTTGCTAGCATTAGTTACCAGCCTTGATGGCTAGAGGCTCCTCCCCTCTCCCCCATAGTGTATAAAAAGGGGTCCTATTCCTTGAAAAGAGATATATAATTTTTCCTTGACATCCATACACTGCCAGTCTACTTCTTCTATAATTTTCTTCCTGAGAGAGAGTGCTGCAGTTGTCTGTTCGCTAAGCTAATCAGAAGGTGCTTTCGTTGTAGCTAGTAAAAATCGTCGTATCCTAGGAAGTAGATGCCGGCGTACCTCCAGCACCCAACGGTGAGGCGGCGAATCTATTTTAAGGAGACTATGGTATCACGCAGGCTTCGGTTTGCTTCCTTTAACCATTTTATATTTTATCTGTATTTTATTCAGTATGTTATTTTTTTTGGGATTGAAGGTTTGTTTTGTTCATCTCATAATTTTGCAATATGCAATGTGAAATTATGTAATGTGAGTAGTTTTTCCCAACAAGCTTAAAATAGATTCGCCGTTTATCATAGAATTAGATTAATCGATTCATAGGTGTGTGTAATAATTTTACATGTAATTGGCCACTGGTAGTACTAGCGAGTTAATTGGTTTATTAGATGCATGTACACAGGGTTAAGCTTTTGATTTTGCCATTTTGTGTATGCTACTGTTTGGTCTTCCCATGGCATGAAATAGGCCACTGTTATCAATAGGGAAGAAGAGTTTCATTGGTGCAACGTTAATTCACTATATTTTTTAATTAATTTATTAATTTATGGTGTATCGGTTCATGCCTTGTATTTCTAGATTTACATGCTTCTAGTACACATGCTTCTAGTTTACAATATAAATTACATGTTCATTCGGGTTTAATTTTTAGTGTAATTTACATTTCTAGCATGTTTATTAGGTAGTAAATTTTCATGTAACTTGTACCTATTAATCTTTAATTTAGGTGTGGAGTTGTAAAGTTTATAACTTGCCTATATTTAAATTCATGTTAATTTCTCTAGAATTATTTGCATGTTAATCATGTCATTTGCAATTCTTACCTAATAATGTGATTTAAGTATTTAGGAGTTATAAAATGTTTGTAACTTGCTTCAATTAATTACATGTTTAGTGTACTATAAGTTCATATGTAACCTTTACCAATTTAAAATATGGTTTAATTATATTTAATTTAGGTCTGTAACTTATATAGTTAATTACATGTTTATTATGTAATTAATTTTTTACAGTTTTTTTAGTTTAAATTCTAGATGTGTAACTTAAGGGTTGTTTTAATCTTTACTTACAGTTATTTATTAGTTTGTTTGCTAGTACCCTCCCCTTCAATCACTACTTTGCCAAAAGCAAAGAAAAGTTGAGGGAGGTTTTGTTGCATTTTGCTGCTAACTCTTTATTACATGAATACCTATGGAAATGGGAAAAAGGATTAATTTGGTTGATCTACCCCCAGGCAGTAAGGCCTTGGGGAGTAAGTGGATCTTTCGAAGAAAGATGAAAGCGGATGGGTCAATTGACAAATATAAAGCTCGGCTAGTTATGAAAGGATACAGACAGCGAGAAGGCCTGGATTACTTTGATACGTATTCACCTGTGACAAGGATTACATCCATTCGCATGGTGATTGTAATAGCAGCTTTACGTGGTTTAGAAATACATCAGATGGATGTAAAGACAACTTTCTTAATGAAGAAATCTACATGGAGCAACCCGAGGGGTTTTCAGCTCCAGGAAAAAGTAAGAAAGTCTGTAAGCTTGTCAAGTCATTGTATGGTTTGAAGCAAGCTCCCAAACAATGGCATGAGAAGTTTGACAATGCTATGTTGTCAAATGGGTTTCGAATCAATGAGTGTGATAAGTGCATATATGTTAAAGATACTGACAAAGGTTATGTCATTTTGTGTCTATACGTTGATGACATACTCATTGTTGGTAACAATGATGAAATGATTAAAGCTACCAAAAGATTGTTAAACTCTAAGTTTGACATGAAGGATATGGGCCTTGCAGATGTCATTCTGGGTATTAAGATCACCAGAACATCTGGTGGTATTGTACTTTCTCAAGCTCATTATGTTAATAAGATACTTGAGAAATTTGAAAAGTCAGATATAAGTATGTTTAGGACACTGGTAGACTTAAGTCTATATTTGACCAAGAATAATGGTAAGAGTGTCTCTTAACTAGAATATTCTCAGGTCATTGGGAGTTTGATGTATCTGATGAGTTGTACAAGGCCGGATATCGCCTACGCTGTTAGTAGGCTGAGTAGATACACGAGTAATCTTAGTGCTACTCATTGGAAGGGCATTATACGGGTGTTGGGGTATATCCATTACACCCTGAATTATGGGTTGCATTATACCAGATACCCAACGATACTAGAAGGGTATAGTGACGCAAATTGGATATCTGATATAAAAGATTCCAAATCCACTAGTAGTTATGTGTTTACCCTTGGAGGGGCAGCCGTGTCTTGGAAATCTGCCAAGCAAATGTGTATCTCGAGATCAACGATGGAATCTGAGTTTATTACTTTAGATAAAGCAACTGAAGAAACTGAATGGCTTCGCCAGTTTGTTGAGGATATTCCACGTTGGTCGAAACCTGTGCCAGCTATCAGTATTCATTGCGATAGCCAATCAGCGATTGGTCGGGCACAGAGTAATATGTATAATGAAAAGTCTAGACATATCCGTCGTAGACATAATTCCATACGACAACTACTCTCAAATGGAGTTGTCTCTCTAAACTATGTCAAGTCTAAAGACACCATTGCAGATCCGCTAACTAAAGGGTTAACTTGAGAGTTAGTAGAAAAGTCGTCAAGAGGAATGGGGTTAAGGCCTTTAGTAAATGTTACGGGAACGGAAAACCCAACCTAGTTGACTGGAGATCCCAAGATCTAGGTTCAAAGGGACAACCTAACTTCGTGTAACAGGTGAGTCACTGAAGAGGTAAATCCTCTTGCCCATTCCTTTATACAGTGATGCCCTGTGGGGGTGGAAGGTTAAGCTAATGCTTTTAATGACCTTAGTGATGTGGTATAATGAAATACCGTATCTAGGTCACCTATGTGAGTGCGAAGTGGGGCCGCTTCTTTAAGAATTGCCAAGGCCGAATTCTTTAAAAACACTCACAGAACCAGGCTAGTGTTCTAGGGCCATACCGGACACACCAGTGAGAACAAGAACAATGGTTGGACTGATTCTTGTGTGAGGTCTATTGTCTCGGTTTATATAAACAGCAGAATAGTTCAAGACATCACGTTCACTAGTCAGCCAGTAAATCCGATAGGCTTTCACTACGAAAGGTTCAAGGCCAACAGCTACCTTTTCTGATGCAGGGTTAGTATATGTGCTCTCTCTCTTTCCGAGTCTTTGTTGATAAACGTTGAGCGTTTGCTGTATTCGGTCAATTTTTATTCATGTGGGGGATTGTTGGAGAAAAATGGTTGAATAAGAAATTGCCTCATAAATGTGTATATAACTCACACATTTAAGGTTCATCAGTTTTACAAAATTGATTGGGCAGTTTTGCTAGCATTAGTTGCCAGCCTTGATGGCTAGAGGCTCCTCCCCTCTCCCCCATGGTGTATAAAAGGAGGCCCTATTCCTTGAAAAGAGATATAGAATTTTTTCTTGACATCCATACACTGTCAGTCTACTTCTCCTATAATTTTCTTCCTGAGAGAGAGTGCTGCTGTTGTCCGTTCGCTAAGCTAGTCAGAAGGTGCTTCTGTTGTAGCTGGTAAAAACAGTCGTATCCTGAGAAGTAGACGCCGGCGTACCTCTAGCACCCAACGGTGAGGCGGCGAATCTATTTTAAGGAGACTGTGGTATCACACAGGCTTCGGTTTACTTCCTTTAACCATTTTATATTTTATCTATCTTTTATTCAGCATGTTATTTTTCCTGGGATTGAAGATTTATTTTTTCATCTCATAATTTTGCGATATACAATGTGAAATTATGTAATGTGAGTAATTTTTCCTAACAAGTAGAAGGTTTGTGAACTTACAATTGGTAGAGGATTGTCGCAATTATCAAGGGAACGACAATTGTTATATTGCCATGCAGATTGACCTTGCCCATCAATAGTTCCTTCACCTAAGACTGTTAAACCATCAACGCCTTGGAACAAGAGGCATTCTCTACAAGTGAACTCATACATATCAAAGCTTGCCAATATAGTCCCCTTAATTTCAACAGTCACAGGGTTTAATGAGCATGGCCCTTGGAAGATTGTCTCCCCTACCATAAATCTCCCTGGCGGGATAACAAGTTTTGATGGCCTTGTTGATGATTTACATGCTGCATTCCACGGTTGTATAAAAGCCTGCCATGTGAATGATATTATAATGTAAGATTATAATTTAGATGAATAAATAAAACGCTAATCATTTGCAGCAAAAACAACATATTTTGATTGTGTTCAAACTTACCATAGCACTATTAGACTTGCCATCTGGCTTAACACCAAACTTTGTAACATCCACAGCGCCATCAATGATAGCAGGACGAGTACCTTCAGCGCCACGTAAAAGCGGAGCCAAAGCCAAAACCAAAGCCAAGGCCAAACCTGAGAAAAAAAGTGCCATTGTAGACCTTGAAACTTGAACTATGATTTTCTAATCAAAAAATTGAAAGCGGGAAAGACTTGTGAATTGAGCTAGTTGGGCACATCATTTTTATACATTGATATAACCAACTTGGTATCTATCTATGGTTCTGTCAACTATAAAATTAGAATTCAAAATTTATATTTTTTCTCGTTAATTTTGGTTTCTTCTGTCTATCTATCTCTATTTATAGTTGATCAACCAAAGAAAATAATGTAGTATGCATCTTTTTTTGACAGTACCTTCGGCGCCGTTTACTCGTTTAGAAATAGACTATTTTAGTAATTTTTTATTTTTTTGGTAAAAATGTGAGGTAAAAAAAATTAGTATGTTTAGAATGATTTTTTGATTTTTTACAAAGAGATGTGCAAATGATAGAGAGAAAAAGGAATCCTAAACTTTTGGTATAAGTTGTTGGCTTTTTTATTTTTTTAGTGACTTTTAGACTTTTATGCTAAAACAGTAAGTTGCCAAACGATGCCGCAAAAAGTAAAACCTTCCCAAATTTAGAAATAAGCCTCACTTTTCATCTTTTATTTTATTTTATTTTTTTAATTGTGAATGAATGCTGTAGCCAGAAAATCAGTACTAGGGGTAAGTAGCGGATATACCGATCCGCCAAAACCGACCGAACCGAACCGATCTGCTGCATTTTGGACGGATGCGTGATGACGAGCGGACGGTTGCGGATTGATTTTCTTCAATCCGCCAATTTGGCGGACGAATGGCAGATTTGAGGTTCCTTTGGCCGGAACCGAATCGCCAAACTGCAAGTACCCTTAGTAATTTATAAGATTTTGTATTTTCAATTTGTTTAAATATTTTATTTGTATTTTCAATTGAAAAATAATTCAAATATTCTGTTGAAAAAAAGTTTTCAACTTGAATATATTTTTTGAATTGAAAAAAATAAAGGTATTATTTATCTATATTTTTTTGTTTTTAAATCAAATTCTAAAAGTAATAAATAAAAAATATGATATATACTGGTTGATTTTTATTTTCAAAAACATATATAAATGTAACAATACAGAGACATACAAAATATCTACTATTGCTCTGTTCATGGTTTTGGTGGTTTGAATTGTTTTTATATTTTAAGAACCACAGATTGTAATAATTTATGTGGATGAGACATACTGTGATTGTAATATGTGGATGAGACATGCAGTGATTGTGATATTCTAAAGTTTCAAACTTTCTTTCTTTGGATGATGCATGCAGTAATTGTAATACTTTTTTAAGTCATTGACTGTAATACTTTTTTTTTTTTTTTTTTCAAGAAATGCACAAGTTGAATTATGTTGAAAATTTATAAAATTTCAAACCGCCAAACCGATTCGCATCCATCCGCCAAACCACCAATCCGCTCAATCCACATCCGCCGGATTAATAGACGGATGCGGATTGATTTTTTCCAATCCGCCAATCTGGCGGACGGATGGCTGATTGGAGGTTTCATGTTGCGGATTGATTGTTTAGAATGATTTTTTGATTTTTTACAAAAAGATGTGCAAATGATAGAGAGAAAAGAGAATCCTAGACTTTTGATATAAATTGTTGACTTTTTTATTTTTTTAGTGACTTTTAAACTTTTACGCTAAAACAGTAAGCTGCAAAAAGTAAAACCTCCCCAAATTTAGAAATAAGCCTCACTTTTCATCTTTTATTTTATTTTTTTAATTCTGAATGAATGCTCTAAGCCAGAAAATCAGTACTCATATTTGACCCAAAAAAGACCAAGTCCACTTCCTAGCCATAGCCCAACACGCCAAGCCAACATCAGGATGAATTTAGGTCTCAACTACTAGGCCTAGGGCCCAAATACACCAGAAAAACAAATAAAATACAGAAAATCATAAAATAAAATAAAAAGTATATGGTTGATCTTTTAGGTTACGTTAGATTGCAGCCAAACATTTTGTAAAAATAAAAAAATTAAAATTAATAAAACTATCATTTAATGGCATTCGTTATGAATATGAGATATTCAAAAAATCACGCAATTTGACTATTATAACCATTTGATTTTGTGCCCAAAGAAAAAAAATGCCCATTAGTGTGTACTTTGCAAAAATGTTCCAAAAAATATAAAAAATATAAAATGTTAAGATTTTTCGGAAATTGAGTTTTTATTTTTTATTTATATGTAATGCATTGATACAAGCCCCATAATATGATTTGGCCCTAATTTTTGCAAACGGAATAAAATATAAGAAAATTTTAGAATAATATTTTCAAGTCTGGATGAAAATATTGATTTTCATCTTAGAATAATATTTGTAAGTTTCAAAGATTTTTTTTTTTGGTTGTATACTTATATTCATAATCTCGGGACCTTGTAAAACAATGACCACAACTTGCTCGCAATTTCATTTCTTTAATTATTATTATTTTTTTAAAATTTTATTGCAAATTTGAGATAAATTTAATAATAACAGACCATGAGCCTAATAACTTAAAATTTTTACTTTAATGCCTAAAGTTACCTAATATTGTCACTTTAATTATGTGAAATAAATATAAAATTTATTTAAAAAGTGGATGTACACGTATTATAATAAAATATTTTTTAAAAAAATCAATAAGTATTTCTTTTAATAAAATTTTATTTTCGCGTTACAATGCCTACACACGCCCACATACTCTTTCTTCACATGATTACACCCATAAACAAAAAGAGCCACTGGCTTGTTCGGTAATCCTTTCGTCTTCCGCTTTTAATTTATATTTATAAAAATTTTAAAATTTGTCATAAAAATTTATTTAATAATTTTTTTATTTAAAAATGATTGTCTCAATTTATATATTAAAGGAAAAAACTTAAACTTAAAAAATGAATTTACGTTGATTTTTAAATAGAAATTTAAAAATTTGACAAACAAAATTTTTTTTTCAATTAATTTTTTTTTAATTATAATGTGCATGATCTCATTGTCATAAATAATAAAAAAAATAAATATAAATATTTTAAGCTTGAACAAACATATTTTTTAGTTTATGTTTTTAAAATTTTTCAATTATTTTGTTCAAACCAAACGCATTTATAGTTTATGTTTTTTTAAAAATAAATAAAAATTAATTTATAAAATTTTTATAAATATAAAAAAAAACGTAAATCTTACCAAATGCTACCTCTGAGTTTGGACTCCCATGTGTTTTTATACATATAAAAAATGAATAAATTTGCAAGTACAAACAAGAAAAAATATATATACATATATATATTATAAGGTGATGTTTTGAAAAGTTGATAAAAATTTAATTTTTTTAAATATTTTAATTTATTTTATTTTTTTATAAATAAATTATATGATAATTGATGTCATCCAAAATAAATAAAAAATAAAAAATTAATTTTTTATCAACTTCCTAAAAGATTCCAACGTGAGACAAAAGTAAATGTTGTTATATAATTAAATAAAAGTTTGGCTCGACATACAATGCCAGAGCAGATTGTACAAGTGCTATTGATGCGTGAAATATAAAATTTCACAACGCGCAAAACTTGGGTCCATGCTATCGATGGATGAATTTTCTGCAAAAAAAAAATTCTATTTGTAGATCATTTTCCTCTGACGTTGTCGATGGAAGATCTTTTTTGATCTGCATAAATGTTTCAACTTGGTTGTGCAACGTTCTAACTCACTTGCAAGGCGGTGGGTTTTGTTTACCGGAGAACGTTGCTATAGCATGCTCACATGCAGATGAAAAAATAAAATTTTGTATAGTGCTTCCGCCTGTGTAACTTAAATCAATGTCGACCAATTCGATGCCTTCACAAGGGACAACATCACTGCAACTAAGAGCGACTGCATTAGTTGAGATCGTGGTACCCCTTATGTTCTTGAAGTGAACATCTCTGATCTTCACAAGAGATGACTGGTCAAAAAAAAGTTTAGAAAATTATTTAGTAACCGAGTTGAGTCAAGATTAAGAATGTGTACTTAGAATTAATAATGTTTTTACCCCTGGCTTCTTCTTAGAACCGTAATGTTGATCTATGAAGATGGGATTTCTAACTTCGTTCATGACTAGATCTTCGAAAACAATGTTGGAGGCTTGAATGCGAGGCGATTGGTGCCATGATTTGATCCTCGCACCATTCGTCGTGTTTGTTAGGGTACAATTTTTTACAACAATTCCACTCACATCATGTTCATCCGGGCGAAGGCCTAGGCTGCCAATGCTGCCGGCACAACACAAAAAAAAAATATATATATATATATATATATATATATATAAACTCACATTGAATTAATGCAAGAATGTGTAAAAAAAAAATATTCAATTGTACGAGTTTTAAAAATGAAAATAAATAAAATTAAATCCAATTATATAATTTTTTTCTTACTGTGCACTTTTTCTAAAAAATTACGCGCAGGTAAAATTAGTTAGTAATATTTACCTAATTCCATGTCCGGGACCACAGGTAATACCAGAGACAGAAACATTAGTAGCACCTTCACCAATAGAGATGCAGTCATCACCAGTGCCAATAGTACAACCCAATATAGTGACTTGATTAGATCGGCTTATATGAATCCCATCGGTGTTTGGGCTATCTGCAGGTGCGGTTATCGTAATGTTTTGAACTGTAAAATTGCTGCTGTCACAAATTTTCAAGTTGAATCCTTTGCTATTAACCAAACTGATCCCTTGGACAATAGAATTGCTCACGTCTGAAAATACAATTGTCTGCATCATCCAAACAACTCAACAAATTGTGAGAATTGTTCACTTCTCTCGTATATTGGGCTACAATGAATTTTCATTTTCATTTGTTGAGAATATCACGCAAATAATATGACATGAAGCGGGCTAGAATTGATGGGTACTTACTGCGGGGAGACGTGAGTCGCATTTGGTCTTGCCCCCGCAAGAATCAAACTTCCAGACGGCCTCGCCTTGGCCGTGCAAAGTTCCTTGACCTTGAATAATTAAACTGTCCACATGACGAACAGAGATCCATTGATTGTCTGGGAACTCACTGAGATCGGATTGTGCCAATACGGTGCCCTCAACTTCTACAATTATGGGAGTTTGGCAAGTGCACGGTCCATAGAAGAACACTTCACTGGTCATGAATGTCCCCGGCGGGATTACTAGTTTCGCTGCACCGGTTGATTTGCACGCTGCATTCCATGCTTGTATAAACGCCTGCAACCAAACAAATTCATTTTCTAGTGTTTTAGTTGGATATCAGTAGCGATATAATTGGATGAATTACATTTTTTTGAAAAAAAGAAAAAATAAATGGTAAGTAAGATTTAGAGTATAGATTGTTTATTTTATTTTTTTAAGACAAATGCAAATCAATCCTTTAACTAATGATACTCAATCAATTTAATTTTTACATGGATGATTTACTTTTTGGGAGGGAAAAAAAATTCTACTTAAATTATCGAGATGGGTTTAGAGTGGGTATACACCCTCTCAATTGGATCCTCTAGTTCAAAGAAGTGGGTTATGAAAAAAGGCTTTATAATGTTACAACTTTATTTATTTATTTATTTATTAATGTACTAACACTACATTTATTCTGGAGTGTGAGTTCCATCCAATGTACATGCCATGCAACCGTCCAATTTGGTTAAGAAACTTTTGTCTTCAAATTCTCTTTCTAATTTCAAAACATTTAATCATGCAAAATTTTCAAAACATAATCTAATCACGGTTGGTGTTTTGACACAGAGAACAAATGCCGCATTGAGCAAAATTGCATTTTGAAAACTTCCTTGAAAAAAATTTAGAGGGTTAGTAGCAGGTAAGCGAGAAGAGAGATGAGGGGTGGAAGATGGAGGTAATCAAAAAAACTAACCATTGAATTATCAGTCTGGCCATTATCTGGCTTGGCACCATACGTTGTAACATCAAAAACTGTAGCACCATTGTCAACAAGGCCACGTCGGGCAGCTTGGGCCCCACAAGATATCAAAGCTAGACCCACCAAGAACAATAGGGTCTTGGCTTCGAATCCTCTTAAGGGGGCCATTGTGGCCTTGGAACTCCTGAAACTACAGTTTTTGTTTCTGATTAAATTAAAAATCAAAAATAAAAATGCCAGAGACTTGATGTGATGATGATTTTACCATTTCACAAAGGTATTTATACACAAGGATTGTTTTGTGTTATGGTTTTCATGGCCACTAAATCCACCTCTGGTAGAGAAGTCGCAGGAGGGCGAAAACAATGCAAAATCTATTTTGCTTTGATTGGCTCCCCATGTTTGGGGAAGTGGCTTTTTCTATTTATTATGATAAGAATTATATATACCAAGTAACCAAGCCAAATACAAGTCCTTCCTTTTATCGCTATTCAATCTATATATAGCACCATAATCTCTCTCTCTCTCTCTCTCTCTCTCTCTCTCCACATTTAGGATTTTCATCTTTGATTGCTTCATGATACTCAATAGAATTGTAGGGCTGGCTCAATTATTAAACAACTTACCATGTCAGAAAAATCAAATACATTATTATTGTTGAAGGCTCTTAATTTTTTGAAGATCCAATAAAAAAAGGTCTCGTTTTAATATTTAACATAAAATTTCAAAAAATCTTGGACCACTATTGAGCACGAGTGGCTATTAATCTATTATTATGCAATAACAAGTTTGTGGTTGTCTTAAAAAAATTTAGTGTAGTATTGCTCATTTTTATTTAGGATAAAATATATTGATCATCCACTACAATATTTTTTTAATTTAGTAGTATTTAAAAGTGCCATAAAACTATTCTTCTAGTGATATTTTTTAGTTTTGTGATAAAACAAGTGTCATTTATACACGTGCTACAGTCGATATTAGTGGCACCTCAACGACACTTGCAAGTGCTACTACACCATTATGGCTAAAGACTTTTAATGACATTTTGATATCATGATAGACACTATTTGTGATAGTATCAAGCGCCATTAAAAGAAAATTTAGTGGCACTTCAGTGACACTTGTAAGTGTCATTACACCATCATGGCCAAAAACTTTCAATGACACTTTAATGTCATGGTAAACACTATTCGTGACGCTATCAAGTGCCATTAAAGAAGATTTACAACTTAAAAAATGCCACTATATGAATTTTTAATGGCGCTTATTATGTCACAATTGATATTTTTAATAACTTCATAAATGCCACTAAATTCAATTCATTTGTGCCATTAAATGGATATAAGTGTTATTGAAGCTTATTCTAGTGACACTTTACAAAGCTACTACCACTACTATGAAATGTCACTTATATGTTCTTTTCATTAACACTTTTAAAGTCGCAACTAAGCATGCGTAAATGTCTGTAAAAATTGAATCGATTTTATAAAAAATTGAATATTAATTGCCACATCCTATATTAATTTAACATTCATTCACCCTGTAATATTTTCATAATAATAAACAAATATTTTACCACCATAGAATCATCACATCAAAAACAAAAAAATTCAAACCACAATCATTTTTTTTATCTAAAAATATAAATTTATTAATATTGCAATACAAATCATAATCAAAATTCTAAAATATTCTACTACACTAACAAAGTTAAAGCAAAAAAAAAAAAAATTAAAAGAAAATTATTCCAACCATAAGTTCTGAAAAGCCACAGTGATATCCATCTTCTGAAGAGACAAATTATCAAAACAAATTCAGTTCTCAAATTTTCAACCTCACTTGTATAAATATTCTTGGCTAGCATCCATAACTTGTGAAATTTGCATCTACAAGATAAGCATATAAAGATAATTGAAACTATATTAAGTTAATATAAATTTGTTAATGAAATTAGTATTTACGAAAGAAATATACTACAATTGGAGTAGGTCAAGCAACATAAGCTCCAATAGCTTGTCCAATTATTTTGACAAATCCATATGATTGAATCAAGCTCTTATTAGGTTTGACTGACACTTGAACATGTACTTCTCAATAGTCAAGTTCTAGTTCTTCCCCTTTCTACTGCTTTAGATGGGTCTGTACTTTTAAGTACTCCAATTTCAACTGTTTCTGTTGGTCTAATGATACTTTTTAGAACAACTATATCTCCCACCTGTAAATCAAGATTTAACTACTTAAGTAATTATATATTTACAATTAATAAATAATATTTAAAAAATAAACTAGTACAAAATGTCAGAGTGATGATGATCACAACTGAAAGTCATATGCATTTCTCTAGTAAATAAGCAAGCCACATGATTTAATCACTTAATTGGAACTTTTAGGGATACAATGTTTACGAATGCAAAAATAAATAAAATAATAAAAATAATATAGATGAGGCTTTAGAATCTTTCTTGAAGTGATGGTGTGAAAATAGATTAATATTATTTTGTCATCTTATTTATCCTTACTGTACGGGGAGGAAATAATTCTCCTCGTATAATCCTGTTGACCAAGTCCACGCTTCTCCGTACGACGTCGCTTTCTCACCTGAAAACACAAACGTGAGCTAGCCGGCGGGTGTGTGCCGGAAACCTCTCCGATGCCTAAGTCAGTAAGCTTGACAAATAGACAAAGTTTTATATTCTCAGAAAGAAGTGTGTTCAATTACCTCTTCCAAGGTGATGCTTGTGAGCTTTTATCGGTTTCGAATGGCACAATCTTAGTAGGACTTTTATTCCTCCATGCAGAGTCCTCCTAGAATTCATACTCCTAAGGATAATGCTTATCCTTTTACACCCTCCCCCACTGCTTAAACCAAGTGGGATGGTTTTTACTTTGGCCGAACTACCACATGACCGAAATAAGCTTGGCTATGCAGAGCCACAGAGAAGGCCGAACTGTCCTTAGCTCGGTCTTCTCCTCAAACTCCTTATCTCGGCTTTCCCCTGTTCAACCATGGTGTGTTTAGATCAAACTTCCAAGTAGCAAGTTCTGACCGACCTAACCATAATATGTCACGACCGGACTAAATGCAAGGCCTGACTCACTTCAAATTGCCATCGGACCGGAGTTGCTTTACACATTCTTGAACCGGAGTAACCACACCTCTCCTGGGCCGGAATAACTTCACTTCCCCTGGGCTGGAGTATCTATACCTCTACTGGGCCGAAATAACATTACGGCTTCTTACCAATTCCTTCACACTTTGGGCCGCAGGGCCCAACTCACAGCTCGGCCCAATTCTTTCCCAAAAATTACCCTCTCAATTGCCCCTTAATTTCATCTGCATAGCATGATTGAGATTACAAATCCTTCAACCGAGCTGAAGTTCTACAAGCCTTTCCAGCCGAGATAAAAACCCTTCAGCGTATCCAGCCGAGCTAGTTCTACTCCGAGCTCTGCTTTATCCGGTCAAAACGTCTCTTCAATCACGACTGTAACACTTCCCTTTCCCTTGCCACGTGGCGGGCTCTGATAGGCTGTGGGCTGTTATCACGCCGCCTTCGTACTTCGAACTTTTTGAACAGTCCCGCCCCTTTTTGCCACTTTTTTCTCTCTCCTCTTTCACAAAATAACCTTTCTTTTTCTTGAATCATTCACCTTCCATTCTTCATCTTCTCTCTCTGTGTTTTTGCTGTTCTTCCGTTGCTTCTGAAGACTGATTTTGCTGCCACTTTCCCATCATCGGATCCCCCTTCTTCAACCTGGTAAGTAGACTCATTTTGCTTCCTTTATCTTGCTTTCGTATCTGTATAGCTTTGTTTTGTATGCTTTTTGCAAACATTTTCTTTCATTTGTCGCTTCGCTTCTGTACTTTTATGAAAAAATAATAGCAGAGCTCATACGTGCATGAACTTCTGTAAAAAACTTGCCCTAGATCCAAAATTAGGTAGCAACCGAACTAGGATCCTGTTTGCCCTAAATAGGTAGATCACTGTAGTCAATAACCGAACTAGAACTTGAAAGTCTCAAAGAGTCACCAACGCCTGACTCACTTTAGCCGAAATAAGATCACCGAGTTTTGAACATACCAAACTAGGAACCTCGGTTTTCAACCGAACTAAGCTTTTGGGGCCAAGCCAGCTTTCTTAGTTTCTAAACCGAACTCAGAAAGCTGCCCCTAGAGGCTCAACCGAAGTAACTTTATTCACACTACAACCGATTTAGGCCTTGGGGCTAAACCAGCTTTCTTAGTTTTTTAGACCGAACTCAGAAAGCTGCCCCTAGACGATAAACCGGTCTAACGAGCAACCTGCTCAAACCGAGCTACCAAACATTTTGATGAACCGAGATAGAACCAGTTTTTTGAGGCCGAAGTAGGGCTCTTATACCTTGCTTTTAAATTGTAGCACGGTCCAATGATCTGTGCTTAACCCCTTTGTTTTCTACTTTGCAGACTTAGGTTGCCCAGGCATTCCTTCTTGTGCTCAACCGAGCTACTTGAGTCCAATCTTCCGACCGGGATAACTTATTAATAATTTATACCACAAATGGGTAAGTATAGGTATCTGGTAGATACCCCAGGTGGCATGGCCGAATTCCGAAGGGATTATGGCATTCCAGATGATGTACACCTTACCCTAGCCAAAAAGGAAACCATTCCGTGGAACAACCAAGGCTTTGTCCCCTTTACTGTTTTATCTATTATAGAAACCGGACTAAGGTTCCTGGTCCAGCCTTTAATTTGCGAATTTCTTAGGCAAACCAGACTATGCCCAACCCAGCTATCCACCAATACATACCGAATAATAATGGGTATTGCCGAGCTAAACCGCCAAGCAGGCTTGAACCTCGGTTTAGCCGAGATCTTCCACTAGTACTCCATAGGTTCCAAAGATGATGGCTGGGTTTATTACCTTAGGATACGCCGACGTAGAGAAAAGATAATAAAAGATACCCCGGATAAGGATGTTAATGACGACGACTTCTTCTGGGTATCGGGCAATTTTGAGGATCACCAAGCCCAAATCCCAGGCCGAAGTATTAACTGGAAGAAAGGAGAACCTGGTAAAGTTGCTTCGGTTTTATGCATGTCTTTCTTTTACTTCGGTTTCAGGCGTTATGACCGATCTAACAGTCGTATATTTTTTGCAGACTTGGCCCATCTTGCTTCCTACTATAGTTACCCACATCTGAACACACTTCGAGCCGCACTACGAATTAAAGAAAGAGGTTGGGCCAAGCTTCTAAGCTTTGAACCGACCTACCGATATAGCGGTCGTCGAAAGGCCCGAGTGACCGATTTCCTTCTAGATGAAGCACCTGAACCGGACCCAAACTTGCCCGAAATACGACTTGTCCCACTAACAGCTGAAGAAGAGATGGCGAAGAAAAGCAGAGTGAGGGCCCTTCTGACCGCAACAACCAGGGCCGAAGTGCAACCATCCTTGGAAACGCAGCCTGCCGTTGTGGCCCTCCCTTCTCAGCAACCTTCTTCATCTCGCCCTTCCAAACGTGCCCGATCTACATCGACCGAACAGCAACTTGTCGATGAGGTCGAATCCATCCCCCAAAGTCCTCAACCTGCCCTCCAACCGGAGCAGACTGACCGAGCAGAATCTTCGAAATGGGCTCCGCAGCTGACCTTCAACGACCGAGACATCAAAGCTACTGATTCGGTTGTTGCCGAAAAAGATCATCTATTGGCTTTTAATCTGGCCAAAAGTGTGTGCCTCCCTAAGGACATGGAGCACCACCTCAAGCAATTGAACACCGAGATGAAGTCCATCCGGTCTACATCGAAGTTCATGATTTTGGTAAGTAGCTCTGTCCATTTTTTCTGTTTAAATTTTCCAACTTTCACTTCGACTCAAGAGATTCTTCGTTTTGTCAGGCCTTACAGAAGAACAACATTACTTACAAGAAAGTCCAAGAGCTTAGAAAAACCACAAGGCAGGCAATGGCGGAAGCCGAGGCAAAGGTGGCCGAGCTAGAAGAGGCTGAAAAAAAATGGCCGAGATGCAAGCAGAGAACGACCGACTTGCCGATCTGGTTAATTCGGCTGAAGCGGAGAAACAGAAAGCCGCCATCGCTATGAAAGACAAGTATCTGCGGGAGTTGGTGAAGCTTGAGAAGAGAAAAGACGCCGAAATAACTCAACTAAAAAAGAGCGCGGAGGAAGCCAAGAAGGAGGGGTACAAGCACGGTTACAAGAAGGCAGAAGACGCCTATGTCAAACAGTGCGACGCCGCCAAGGAGCTGTTCTTTAAGTGCGGCTGGAGGGCGGCTGTTGAGAAGCTCGGTCATGATCAACAGACCGAGGTCTTCAACCCTCCAGATTACTTCATACCGAAGTCCCTTGCGGAGTATGCGGGTGCCTTGCAACAAGAGTTTCTGGAAGACTCAGATTCTGATGACTCCTCCGCTTCTAAAGACATTCCGGTTGTTAGTGCAGATCCATCATTTCAGTTGGAGCCCATGGTAGAGGGCCCACCTGTTGATCAGCCAAATGAAACCGTGGTTCCAACCGAAACCATCCTGGCAACCGAGAGTGAACTTCCTCTTGAAACCGGTCTTCAAGTTAATGGTGATGCGGCTTTTGACGCCGAGATTGAAGAACTTTTTTCCTGATTTTTTCTCCTTTTTTGTTACCTTTTCTTTGTAACCGGGCTATGTTCCTCTTGTACTCGCTTTTCAGACAATGAAAATTTTGTTGGACTCTTATTCCGGTTCTGATATGTATGCCTGTACTTGTAATGTCTTCTATTTACTCCAACTGTTATTTCGGTTTTATCTGGTTTAACTATGCTTACTAGCCAACCACTCCTTAGCCGATACAATCACTTCGGCTGAGGAGTACAAAGTGTTTAATTCAGCCAATCCAGTTTCAGCCATACCCTTACTTTGGCTGAAGAGTAACAAGAGTTGGTTAACAAGTGTTGGTTTATTCTAGCCAACCACTCTTCAGCCTTGCACTTACTTCGGCTGAAGAGTAACAAGTGTTGGTTTATTCCAGCCAACCACTCTTCAGCCATGCACTTACTTCGGCTGAAGAGTAACAAGTGTTGGTTTATTCCAGCCAACCACTCTTCAGCCATGCACTTACTTCGGCTGAAGAGTAACAAGAGTTGGTTTATTCCAGCCAACCATTCTTCAGCCATACACTTACTTCGGCTGAAGAGTAACAAGTGTTGGTTTATTCCAGCCAACCACTCTTCAGACATGCACTTACTTCGGCTGAAGAGTAACAAGTGTTGGTTTATTCTAGCCAACCACTCTTCAGCCATGCACTTACTTCGGCTGAAGAGTAACAAGTGTTGGTTTATTCCAGCCAACCACTCTTCAGCCATACACTTACTTCGGCTGAAGAGTAATAAGAGTTGGTTTATTCCTGCCAACCACTCTTCAGCCATACACTTACTTCGGCTGAAGAGTAACAAGTGTTGGTTTATTCCAGCCAACCTCTAAGTTAGTTTTTTCCAGCTAACTTTTACAAAGAACATCTTGTGCTGAAAAGAATTGCTTGTTTTATTGAAGGAAGAAAAAATTACATATGTTTGAAGAAAGAAAAGTTAAAAGTAAAATAACTTGAGATTGGCCGTGTTCCATGGCCTAGGGATTACTTTGTCATCCTTGTCTTCTAGGTGGTATGCCCCTTTGCCTGCTAACCCAACCACCTTATAAGGATCTTCCCAGTTTGGGCCTAACTTGCCATCTCCTGGGTTTGAGGTGTTTCCCATTACTTTGCGCAGTACCCAATCTCCAATCTTGAATTGTCTTGGATGGACCTTTTTGCTGTATTTTCTGATTAACTCTCGTTGGTATGAGGCGATGTGGACTAGTGCTCGTTCTCTTCTTTCTTCTGCAAGGTCGAGTTCTAAGGCTATGGCTTCTCCATTTAAGTTTGGATCAAAATTTTCGCTTCGAATTGTGGGAAGGCCAACTTCTAGTGGGATTACTGCCTCCATTCCATAGGCTAAGGAGAATGGTGTTTCTCCTGTCGATCGTCGAGGTGTGGTGCGGTAAGCCCATAAAACGTGAGGAAGTTCATCTGCCCACTTGCCTTTTGCCTTTTCTAGCCTTTTCTTTAGTCCATCCAAGACGACTTTATTTGATGCTTCTGCTTGCCCATTTGCTTGAGGATATGTCGGTATAGAATTGTAGAACTCTATCTTGTACTCTTCACAAAAGCTTCTAAAGATTCTGCCGTCGAACTGAGTACCATTGTTTGAGATCAGTGCTTTTGGTATGCCAAACCGAGTGATGATATTCTGCCAAACAAACTTCTTCACGTCTTTTTCTTTGATTGATGCCAATGCTTCTGCTTCCACCCACTTTGTGAAGTATTCTGTTGCTGCGAGAAAGAATTTTCTGCCGCCGGGCGCTGTTGGAAGTGGTCCTACTATGTCCAAGCCCCACATTGTGAAAGGCCATGGGCTTGTCAGTGGTAGGAGTTCTCTTGCTGGTTGATGTATTTGGTGCGCGGATTTTTGGCATTTCTCACACTTCTTCACATATTTCTCTGAGTCTGCTTGCATATAGGGCCACCAATATCCTTGCGAAATAGCCCTGTAAGCGAGCGACCTTCCCCCTTGATGACTTCCACACACCCCTTCGTGTATTTCGAACAAGAATGCTTATACTTTGCTGGGATGAACGCACTTGAGGTAAGGCCCAGAGAATGACTTCTTGTATAATGCCAAAGATGGAGATAGCCAAAATCGCTGTGACTTTGCCCTTATTCTGTTGGCTTCTTTTTTCTCTTCCGGTTGGATGCCGTCTTTTAGGAATAGGATGATGGGATCCATCCAAGAAGGGCCTAATTCTGTGCAACATACTTCTTCTGCTTCGGGGTCTTCTATGCTTGGTCTTGGTAAGAAGTCGATGAGTAACGGATGAGAGATTGATGTATCTACCATTGAGGCAAGGCCTGCTAGTTCGTCCGCTCGGCTGTTTTCCTCCCTGCCAATTTGTTCTATCCTTACTACATCAAATTTCTTGATCTCTGTTCTGACTAACTCTTGGTACTTGGCCATTCTGTCGTCCTTTGCTTCGTATTCGCCAGAAATTTGGTTTACCACCAGCAGAGAGTCACTGTATACCATTAGTTCGGTGGCCTTCATGTAGTATGCCGACTTGAGTCCTGCGAGAAGCGCCTCATACTCCGCTTCATTGTTGGATGCTGGGAAGCCAAGGTTGATTGCTTGCTCTACAACCAGGCCGTCTGGAGAGATGAGGACTATGCCAAGCCCTGCACCATGTCGGTTGGACGCTCCATCCACAAAGAGCTTCCACATCTCTCCAACGAATAACTTCCAGCAAGTGGAGGGGTCAGATGATGTCGTGGGGTCAAGGATGGTGTTTTCTTCAAGGTCCATGTTGGCTGTCTGCCCTTCGTCCTCTGTTTGAACTGCTGGTGAGCCTTTGTTTGTCTCTTCCTTGTTGTCCTTAGTATGGTCTGCCCTGGTGCTTGATTGACTACCTTCTACTAGGGGTTGCGCTATTCCGGCGTCAACTTTTGTCCCTAGTTCGGTTGTGTCAGTTAAGTCGACTGGGCAGATATGATGACTTCCAGGAGTAAACTCTGCGACGAAGTCTGCCAAAGATTGGGTTTTTATAGCGGTCTTGGGTTGGAACTTGATGTCGAATTGTCCCAACTCTACTGCCCACTTCAAAATTCGCCCACTAAAGTTCGCCCTTTCAAACAGAGCTTTTAGTGGAAAAGCTGTGAGGACGACTATGGTGTGGGCGTGAAAGTAGTGCGCCAATTTTCTAGATGCCATCATTAATGCTAATGCTAGTTTCTCCAAGGGCAAGTACCTTGTTTCGGCTCCCAACAATGTCTTGCTGACATAAAAGATGGGCAAGTGTTGTATTCCTTCTGCACGAACCAACACTGCGCTGACTGCGTGCTGAGAGACTGCCAGGTACAAAAAGAGTTCTTCACCAGGTACTGGAGTAACAAGTAGTGGTGGGGAAGACATGTACTCCTTCAAGCTTTCCAGAGCTCGTTCGCATTCTTCATCCCACTCAAATTTGGCCTTTAAAGCTTGGAAGAATGGTCGTAGTCTGTCTGATGACCTGCTTATGAACCGATTGAGCGCAGCTGCCATACCAGTGAGATGCTGTACTTCTTTGACTGAGTTTGGTCTCTCCAACTCCTGGATTGCTTTAATCTGAGAGGGGTCTGCTTCTATACCTCGGTTGGTCACCAGGAAGCCCAAGAATTTGCCAGATCCAACTCCGAATGCGCATTTGGACGCATTGAGGCGCAACTTGTGTTTCTTCAGGATCTGGAACATCTCGCCTAGATCTTTAAGATGGTCATTCTCATCCTTGCTTTTGACCACCATGTCGTCGATGTAAGCCTCCATTGTTCTGCCTAACAATGGTTCAAACATCTTGGTGACCATCCGTTGGAATGTCGCCCCTGCGTTCTTTAGGCCAAAGGGCATGACCTTGTAGCAATATAATCCCCTTGGTGTCGTGAAGGATGTGACTTCCTGGTCTGGTTCATGCATGGCGATCTGGTGGTAGCCTCTGTATGCATCCAGGAAGCTAAGTCGGTTATGCCCTGCCGTTAGGTCCACCAGCTGATCTATCCTTGGTAGAGGAAAGCTATCTTTTGGGCACGCCTTGTTGACTGTTTTGTAGTCGACGCAGACACGCCATTTACCATTCTTTTTTGGCACTACGACTGTGTTGGAGATCCATCTTGGGTAGTGCACTTCTCTTATTGCTCCTGCCTCCAGTAGGTTGCCTACCTCTTCTGCCACTATTTCGGCGTGGTGGAGTGCCGATCTGCGTGTGCGTTGGATGACTGGTTTGGCGGATGGGTGGACATTGAGTTGGTGACTGATGAAGTTTGGATCAATACCTGGCATGTCGTAGGGCGTCCAGGCAAACACTTCGATATTAGAGGTCAAGAATTCCAAGACCTCTAATCTCTCAGTGCTGGACAACGATGAGCCAAGCAAGAAGAACTTGTCCGGGTTCTTCTCATCTATTTTTACCTCCACCAGGTCCTCCACCGCTTTCTGACCAGCCTCTTTACCGACGTCCGCGAATAGTTCATTACTTTCTGGTTCTTCCACCGAATGAACATATCCTTTGGCAGCGCAGCTGCCATTCACCGTGGCGAAACATTATTTTGACATGATCTGATCTCCATAGACTTCTTCAATTATTCCGGTGTCGTTGGGGAACCGCATTACCTGATGGTATGATGACGCTACCGAACGCATGGCATGCAGCCATGTTCTGCCCAAGATGATGTTGTAAGTGGAGGGGACCTTCAATACCCAGAACTCCACTTGTTTTGTTACACTTCCTGCTCTGACCGGAAGAATTATTTTGCCGATGGGCCATTCTGGCATGGAGTTGAATCCAATTAGGGGAGAAACTGCAGGCGCCAAGTCTTTGTCTTGCAGCTTCAACTGTTTGAATGTTTCGTAGTACATGATCTCACACGAACTACCCTGGTCAATCAGAATCCGCTTGACGTCAAAATCCTTGACTCGGAGAGTGACAACCAGAGCATCATTGTGAGGACAGTATATTCGATCCAGGTCTTTATCCGAAAAAGACATGACGTTTGTGGCCTCTGTCTTCCCTTTCTTGGTGGTAGGTTGGGCACCTAGCACTTCTCTAAAGTGCTCAGCCTTTTTGATTGACCCTCTGAGCTCGCATACGCGCTCGGGTTCAAAAACTCCATGTATGACATTGATAATACCTTGTGGTGGGGCGTCGATTGGCATTCTGTTGGGATGGTTATTATAATCTTGGAGGGCTGTTTGCGTCCCTCCTTCAATATTTTTGTCCAAGTGGCCTACTGCCACCAACTCTTCCAAGTGTTGTCTTAACGGTGTGCAATTCTCAGTTCGGTGCCCCTTTTCTTTGTGGAAGGTGCACCGCGATCTGTCGTCGTAATCTTTTTGAGCTTCCCCTAGCTTGGCTGGCCACTTGACGAAAGGCTCATCTTTTATTTCGCTCAGAATCCGATATATTGGTTTTTTGAACACCGTTGTTATGGCAGTGCGGATTCTCAACCATCTTTTGTCTGGGTCTTCTCCGTTATCTCGTCTGCCACGCCCGTTTTTATTCTGCCGATCTACTGTATTGACCTTTGCTGAGGTCTTCTTTTCTGGTACTGCGGTTACACTAGATTTTGCTTTGGCACGTGCGCCATCCTCTTCTACCCTGATGTGCTGATGTACTCTCTCCATCAGGGCTTCCATGGTAAGGGGTGGCGTCATGGTGATCGAGTCCCTTAGTTTGTTTCCGACTGGAAGGCCTCTTTTATACTGCGCAATGGCTAGATTGGTGGGGCAGTCTCCAATCTGGTTGAATGTCTCCCAGTAGCGACTGTTGTAAGATCTGAGGGTCTCTTTTTCACCCATGTCGATGGAGAGTAACTGGTCTATTTCCACCGGCGTTTTAGTGTTCGTTCGAAACCTTGTTACAAACGCTTTCGCTAGTTGTGCCCAGGAGGCTATGCTGCCTTCTGGGAGTTTCTCGAACCAAGTCAAGCCCAAGTCGCCAAGGCTTGATAGGAAGAGTATACACATTAAGGCCTCGTTTCGCCTGTACACAGCCATGACTTGGCGAAAGTGGCTCAAGTGTGTATACGGGTCCGTCTTCCCTTCATATGTAGTGAACTTCGGCTGAAGGAAGCCTGATGGTAGGGGCGCGTTTTCGATTGCTGGAACAAACGGCGAAGTCTGTAGTCTTGCCAATGCTTTGTCCGTTGGTTCGTAGGCCGGTCGCGGTATTGGCATTCCAACCTCGACGCTTCCATGCGTCCGAGGAGCCAACCGTTGTAAGGCAGAGACTCTGTGTGGATCGCGTGCCCTGGCATCCTCCTTGCATCGTGCTTTTTCTTCGAGCACGGTTCGTAAGTCGGATGACCTGGGCAGCTCTGTCTGTCTAGATCTGGTTTGGTATGAGTGCGAAGGCCAATACGTGCTTCCTTCAGTGTATGATCTTTCGGATCTCGTCCTCTCAGACCTGTAGTGACGAGTTCTGGAAGATAAAGAATGAGTGTCGCCTGTCCTGAGGCTTCTGCTCTCTCCTTGGGAGGGTGTAGTATTCCTACTACGATTCTCTGAGTGGCGAGGGGGCGTCTTGTGCTTGCGCCCCTCTCCTGTCGCCACATCTTTAGTCTTCATCTGGCGTTTCAAAGCCTCCATGTCCGCCGCCATCTTCCGAATTAGTTCATCTTGCTCCTTTACGCGATCTTCCAGGGCTTGAGGATCAATCCTCCTCCTTTGCCTGTCAGGACTTTGAGAGTGACGAGGGCTGTTATTCCGCCTTCCCCTGCCACTCCTCCTGGAGTTATGTTGTTGGGGCTCCAGATCTGCCATAGGAGGGACAGAGGGTAATCCTTCTCGCCTTGCACCCCCGTCTGGAGTTAGCCCGTCGACGGCGGACTGCGGTAGTTCTTCAATGTGTGCCATTGATTGAGAAAAGGAGAAGCTTAGTCAAGAGGTTTTTGTTCTTGTCTGTTTGTTCCCACAGACGGCACCAATTGTACGGGGAGGAAATAATTCTCCTCGTATAATCCTGTTGACCAAGTCCACGCTTCTCCGTACGACGTCGCTTTCTCACCTGAAAACACAAACGTGAGCTAGCCGGCGGGTGTGTGCCGGAAACCTCTCCGATGCCTAAGTCAGTAAGCTTGACAAATAGACAAAGTTTTATATTCTCAGAAAGAAGTGTGTTCAATTACCTCTTCCAAGGTGATGCTTGTGAGCTTTTATCGGTTTCGAATGGCACAATCTTAGTAGGACTTTTATTCCTCCATGCAGAGTCCTCCTAGGATTCATACTCCTAAGGATAATGCTTATCCTTTTACACCCTCCCCCACTGCTTAAACCAAGTGGGATGGTTTTTACTTTGGCCGAACTACCACATGACCGAAATAAGCTTGGCTATGCAGAGCCACAGAGAAGGCCGAACTGTCCTTAGCTCGGTCTTCTCCTCCAACTCCTTATCTCGGCTTTCCCCTGTTCAACCATGGTGTGTTTAGATCAAACTTCCAAGTAGCAAGTTCTGACCGACCTAACCATAATATGTCACGACCGGACTAAATGCAAGGCCTGACTCACTTCAAATTGCCACCGGACCGGAGTTGCTTTACACATTCTTGAACCGGAGTAACCACACCTCTCCTGGGCCGGAATAACTTCACTTCCCCTGGGCCGGAGTATCTATACCTCTACTGGGCCAAAATAACATTACGGCTTCTTACCGATTCCTTCACACTTTGGGCCGCAGGGCCCAACTCACAGCTCGGCCCAATTTTTTCCCAAAAATTACCCTCTCACTTACAAACAAAAAAAGGGTAAAAAAAAAAAAAAAAACTAAAATAAAAACATAGCAAAAAAATGTAAAATCCCACTGAAACATTTAAACAAACACTTGCAAGGCATTATGTAAAATCACAACATAAATACAATAATAGTAAATCACAACTAACCTTTTATATTAAAAGATGAAAATTAATAAATTCATGAGTTAAAAGATTAAATTTTCTAAATTGTATCAAGTTTTATGCCTAAAATAAAAAGATCATAAATAAGTGACAAAAATAAAGGTATTGTGTGTGTTTGACGAGAGTGAGAAAGAGAGAACGAATACTTAATGAACTCCAACTAAATATAGAGGTATTCTTACTCGTACACAACTAAATATAAATTGAGCATACAAAAATAAATAAATAAATAAAATTAACGTGGTGGATCAGTCCTACATAAAAAGTTAGTAAGACCCACCATTTTGCAAAAAATAAAGTTAATATAATTTAATTATAAGTAAATTACTAAAGAAGTATAAAAATACACCGTTTCATTCTTAAATCATTCGAATTGATCAAAACTCAAATAATAAAAGTTGTACAGAATCAAATTTTCTAAAAGACAATGTGAACGAATTTAGTAGAAACTGAACAAGTTGAGAGAAAAACTTGATAGAAGAACCTAGACAAAATTCAACTGAAAAATTTAAAGCTGAAAATGAAAAGAAACTGCCCTAAGATGATTTTTTTTTTGGAAAAGTTCAAAACACGAAAAGTGTTCAGAATCATGTTTTACTTCAGTTTATACGAAATCAATGAAAATGAGCTTGTTTCGTGAATTAAAACAGCATCTAAAGTCTGCATTGCTAAAATGAATAAAAACTATTGTAACCAAAATCATCTGATTACAAATTCTAATTGATCTCTTTTAGTAAAAAGTTAAAATAAAAAAGTTGTCTAGAATTACGTATACATGCATCTACTTTAATTTCGTAATTTATTGAGGTCGTTTATTATTTTTCGAGATGTACAAATCAATACAATTAAATTATACCAATAAACTTATATTTAATTCTATGTACCTTAACTCGACCACTTCAACCCTTCACTTCTGGCCTACACATATATCTCATGTGTCTCCAGTATAACACCTCTTCGAAGCCAAACTTGCACGGGGATATCGTCCCGAGTTTGACCCACACTCCCCGAACAGTTAGCATATACGTACGCGCGTAAATCAAAGCACTCATCTACTCCTCAGAACGAGGCAACAATATATATATATATATGTACATAACCCCTCATCTACTCATGAGAACAAACATAACAATTCCGAGCCTAAGGTATTCAAATCAATCTCATAATTCTCACTTTTTTTTATACACTTTTTCTCACCAACACTCAAATAAAACAACAATTCCTTGAATCATGGTGGAGTATTTAGAATTTATCTATGGGTTCTTAATTTATTTTAATTTCATATATCCATGAGTATGATTACAATCATAAAATAAATAAATATAAAAACCCTAAACCTTTCATACACAACTAACCAAAATAATTGAACTCA
Organism: Camellia sinensis; assembly: GCF_055761805.1. NCBI lineage: Eukaryota > Viridiplantae > Streptophyta > Magnoliopsida > Ericales > Theaceae > Camellia > Camellia sinensis. The sequence goes on from NC_138974.1 coordinate 133,725,223, forward strand.
ATTCATCATCTTTATACCAATACAATATCAAACCAACATCAAATAAATAAAATAAATAAATAAATAAAAACAATGAAATATACAAAAATTAAGAGAAGTAGATTTTACACTCACAATTATTTTTTAAAAATAAAAAAATACTTAAAAAATTAATAAAACTATCAAAATAAAAACCTAACCCTTTTTTTTTTCCCTCGCCTCCCTCTCCCGCCGTCTCTCTTTCTCCCGGCTGCTGCTGCACCACATGTAATTCTGTTTTATTTTGTTTTGTTTTGTTTTTTTTCTTTTCATTTTCCTAATTACTGCCATATTACATCCTACTCACAATTATATAACCTAATAACTATTATATTATATTATACAAATACAATATAAATACAAAAAATATTAATATAATATATATTTTATCAATATATGAAATATTTTTTTTATATATAAATAAAACATGTAAATATTTAGATTAATTATATATAATTAAATCTCACATTTAATTAATTAAATACCATAGTAAATCTTCACGTATCCACACAATTAATAAAATTAAAAATAATAATAAAATAAAGTAGTAATAATAATAATAAATGATGACTTAAGAAAAAATTAGGATCGCTACAGTTTGTTTCCTTTGAGTTTCCTTATTTCTTTTGTTATAAAATATAAAAAATAAAAATAAAAATCGTGGAGAATGAGACTAGATGCATTATATAGATTAGATTTGTTCATATTTTAAATAAAAAAATAAATATTAATTTTGCTCCTTATATTTTTAATTAAATCAATTATAACCTATAATTTTTATTTTTGTGTCAATTTAGTCCAATTAATAATACTGCTAGTGTTTTTGATAAAAAATGATCACTGAATTTGTTGACATTAACTCAACGAGTTGAGCAAATTTATTATTTTACCTCTAAAAAAATGACATGTGTCACTTGGATGTATATTTGTCATTTAAAAATGATAACAATTAGGACTAATTACACTATTAGTCCCTCTATTTTGGTTATTATGTCGTTTTAGTCTTTGTAATTTCAATTGAATCGATTTTAATCTTGAATTTTTTAATTTGTCTCAAATTGGTCCAATTGATAGCATTTTTTTATGACAAATGCAACCTGTCATCGTTTTAGGAGTAAAACAAAATACTTTGTCAATTCAATGACTTAACCTTAACTATCAATTTGACTTAATTGACATAAAATTTAAAATTAAATGTCAAAATTGAGTCAATTAAAACTATATAAAACAACAAAATGTAAGGATTATTGATGTAATTTACTCTACAATTATAAGCAATTGAAATAAATTGAGATAATTCAAAGTCAAAATCGAGTTAATTAAAATTACAGGGACTAAAATTCAAGAAATTTTATTATTGTACAGGAGAGCAATTTGAAATTTTATTTTTCTTGTTAAGTCATATAAAGCCGTTGATCAATTTTGTACATGTGGCAAGTACAGTTAAAAAAACATGTTATATTAAGTTTAATTTATTTATTTTGTGCATTTTAAAATTTTTGAAAATATATTGACATTTTTTATTTTTTCAAAAAATGCTATTAAATAGCTTGGAAAGTTTTTGGCTTAGTAGCATTTCTCAAAATACTATAAAATATTTGTTTATGATACTTTTCACCTAATGCCCTAAAAAGTATCTTGTACCTACCTAGTTTAGTGACATTTTTTTCAAAAATGCCATTGTTACTAAAGCTTAGTGGCATCTGTTGATAAAGGTCACTAAAACAATTTTTTGTGTCATTCTTTTATAAAATGTCATAAAATTGATGTGATATTTCTTTATTGAAATGCCACTAGAGCCTTATATGTTTGTGATTTTGTGACATTTTTCTAAAACGTGTCACCAAATATTATTTTTGTGATATTTTATAAAAATATGCCACTAGTATAGTGCCACAAAAATGTTTTTTTTATTGTAGTAATCCTTCAAAGTTTAAAAAAAAAATATAAAGAGTTTTGTAAGTTTGACATATTCACATTGAATAGTAATGAGATGTAAATTAGATGATCAAGAGTAAAATATATATTTAAGTGCGAAGGAAATTAAAATATTATTTTTTTATCTATATAACTAAGAAATGAAGAATGAAAAAATGACAAATTACTATGTAAATCAAAACCTTACTGTAGTATACATTATAAAAAATTAAGATTTTAGAGATTAAAATTTAGGAATAAAATTATTTTTTAAGGACCAATTTCTGTAAAATAATAGTTGTTGGATTTGATAATAGTTGTTGGATTATATATTGTAGTGATAATATAATTATTTTAAATTTACGAGACTTAAGCCTTATTTGGTAACATGTTTTTTAGTAATTTTTTAATTTTTTTGGCTAAAATATGATATAAAAAAAATTAGTATGTTTGAGATGACTTTTTAACTTTTTACAAAAAAAAATGTATAAAAAGTAGAGAGAAAATATAATCTTTGACTTTTTAGTATAGATTATTGACTTTTTAACTTTTTTAATAATTTTTTGACTAAAAAAGACACTTACCAAACGAGACCTAAGACCCCGTTTGTTTTCAGATATGGAATGGAGGGGATTGATAGTGAAGGGATTAATAGTGAAGGGATTGTTAGTGAGGGTCGTTTGTTTTCAGAGATAGAATGGAGGGGATTGATAGTGAGAGGATTACTAATGAGGGGATTGTTAGTGAGTGGATTGATAGTGAGGGGATTAGTAGTGAGGGGATTGATAGTGATGGGATTAGTAGTGAGGAATTGTTAAATTATTTTTATATAAAATAATAAAACAAATAAAAAAATATAAAAAATTAAAAATTATATTTTAAAAAAAATTTCCAATATATAAAAAATAAAAAAATTTCTAATCCCCTCACTATTTTTCTAATACCATCTCTACCTCCTCACTATGAATCCCCTCCCCAAGGGTATTAGTAATACCAAGGTATTAGTAATACCCTCCCTATCTCTCAAAACAAACAAGGTATTAGTAATACCAAGGTATTAGTTAGTCCTAAGGTATTAACAGTCCCAAGGCTATCTCTCAAAACAAACACCCCATATACTAATCCCAAGGTACTAGTAATCCTAATCCCCTTGCTATAACCCAAAACAAACGGGGCCTTAATGTATATATATATATATATTTACTTTAAAAGAGAGGAGGGTTCCCCATAAATTGTGGCCTCTTCTTTTGGATAGTTAAATTCTTTGCTTGATTCGCGAGAGCTCTATTAGTTCAAGGAAGCTGCTGAGTTTGGCCATGGTGGTATTGATTCCTTTGAATGGAATAGGCTAGCTGATGAATAATAGTTGTTGGATTTGATCAACGTCTCTGCCTCTGTCTGTTTGTGGTTTCTTCGATCTGAATGGTCCAAAAACAACTAACTAAAAGAAGCACGTACAAAACTGACCACCAAGGATCCTCTAGAGTAAAATTTCTCTAAAGTTTTCTAGAGTGTTACATTGTGTGGTTGAGATTTATTGACAAGTTACATCAAAAAAATTGATGTAACTTGTCAATAAATCTCAACCACACAATGTAACACTCTAGAAAATTTTAAAAAAATTTCAATCTAGAGGATCCTTGCTCAAAACTGACAGGAACACTACTGTTTGACTCAGTAAAGAAGATAGAGTGGTGATCCTCGCTTACTGTTGTTTTGTCCTCCATCTTTATCAATTGCCAATCAAATTAGACATGTTATCTATTGTCATGCCTCTTTCTATATTCTGTTTTTTTTTTTTTTTTTTTGTAAATATCTTTGTTTCAATTATGCTTCTCATTGCTGCATAGATGTTTGAGCTTTTTAATTTGTATCATCTCTTAAGGATATTCAAATCACTATATTTATGGGTGATTTGGAATGTTTTAAATAAGTGTATTTTTTAATTTTTATAAAAAAATGTATAGAAAAGTAGAGAAAGTGGGTAAAAAAATAAAGAGGAGATGTTGATAGATGTAATCTAAATAAGTATATGTATATAAAAAAAATATATTTTTTTAGTACATGTCAGAAGAAGCTTAAAAGGTTACATTTTTTCTTTAATTTTTTTATTTTCAGTTAATTTTTTAAAATTTTGTGTAAAATGTTCTAGGTTTTCAAGTTTGTATGATCTAGAATTAAAAAAAAAAAATCACGAAAAAAAAAGTACAAATAAAAAAAAAAAACTTTTTTTAGTGTAAAACTCTATAAAATTGACAAAAGGAAAAAATTAAAAACAAAAAATAAAACAAAACAAAACAAAACAAAATAGCTACTAGAAAAACAATGGCAAAATCTCAAGCACCTCTCCATCTCCACCTTAGATGTCCAATCGGAGAAAATCAATTTGTTTATATGATTTAATTCTGTTCAATTAAATTATGATTGATGTTATAAAATTACAAAAAATAAAAAAGAAAGAGTCATAAGAGGAAATAAAGAGTTTTTTTCTATATCTTTATTACTATGCAAACTCACCTATTTATAAGTGATAAAACCTTCATTATACACCACCATTCATCACATCATGTAATTTACCACATGGCATACCACACTTCCCATAAGGTACAACTTTTCCCATATTTCTAATTTGGCTCAAAACTCATTATAATTTCAATTGCATCTATTTTGATGGTTATCTAAATATTTCACAACACTCCTCCTTAGATAACCATATACTAAGAATATGCTTTATAATTTTACCAAGGAAAATCTAGTGGGAAAAAACATTTGGTAAGAAAAAAGAGTACAGTATTCTTATATATCTCATTCAAACTTTACTAAGAAAAACCTAGTAGGAAAAAAAAAAAAAAACTTAACGAAAGGAAAGAATACAATACATAAAATCTCAAGGTGGGCCGTAAGCTCAATATCACCTCTCCATCTCCACCTTGGATGTCCAATTGGAGAAAATCAATTTTTTTATGTGATTTAATTCTGTGCAATTAAATTATGGTTCATGCTTTGAGCTATACTTATATATATATATATATATATATATATATGTATGTATAAACGTAATCACATCGGCACTTAGAGAGGGAGAGATAGAGATAGCGTGGATTCACCCCTTCATATTGTTCATTTCATATAATTAGGAGTGAATTGAGAGTGTCAAATTAATACTCCCAAACATTTTACTTCTATTGTTTTGAATTTTTTTTTCTCTAAAAGATAAAATAAAAATTAATGATAAATATTTAAAAATAAAAAAACATTCACCAATTTCATCTAATTTTTTCTTTTTAGAGAATAAAAATATTTTTAAAAATATTTTTTTAATAATTATTTCTACCAAAATAAAAAAAAAAATCAAAAAACAATTTTTGAAATTCAAACCAGATAAGGGAAAGGTTTGGGTCTACATCTCTCGTCTTTATCCATTGGAGGCACTAAAGCTCTTTATATGTGGGGTAGGAGATCGCTTTAATATTGGCTCTGCTGCCAATGCCTTCCCCAGACAAAGAGAGATGCGGGAAGTAATTGTTGGCCTGGGTATTATTTCACATCATTTATTAAGAGATAAATGTTTTATTGTTTCTTAAAAGAGATAAAAATGTGATAAACTCCGCTGATTCAACCAATCACAATCAAGTTGAAGCACTATCTCATCTTGCTCCAGAAGCAAACAATAATTTTTCGAGAGGTACAGCCTTTGGATCACCTTATGTACTGTTTAGACGAGCTTTTAACCTCTCTTGAATTATATTATCAGTTTAATTTTTTTATATATTTTTTAAAAAGTCAAAAAAAGGTAATTTTTAACTGATTTTTCAAAACGATCTATTATTTATTCAAGTCTAAAAATTATATTTATCTTTTAAATTTAATGATATAACAATCAATTAAGATATTTAATATAATATATTTTTTTAATTATCAACCAATAATATCAATTATACGTCTAAAAAAAATAGTTTAAATTAAAAAGTAAATTTTTAAATCATTTTCTAAAGTTTAACGATGTATAACTTTGAACAAAATGGAGAATAAGGAATATTCAAAATAGATTCACTTTTTGCGTTTATCTTTTAGAATTATTCATAAACTGCAAATGTTTATAGAAAGTATAAATGTTTTTAACATTATTTGATTCTTACAAAATGGTCGTAGGATCATTAATAAATTAACATCTTTTCATAGTTGTTTAGATATAAATTTCACAAAAGTTAATTTTATCTCACTATGTTTAATAATTGTTTGTTTTGAAGAACTAAATAATGATTCAATGGTTGTTAATTATTTTAAGTTAAAGTAATGTTACATCTATTTAAAATCTTAGTAACAATCTTATTAAAAATACTCGTATCTAAGGTTGTAAACGAGTCGAGTCAAGCCGAGTTTTAGTATGGTTGGACTTATTTATTAAAATTTTAACGAGCTCGAGCTGAATAAAAATTTAACGAACCGAGCTCGAGCCGAGTTGGTTTAGACTCGACTCGAGCTCAAGCCTGTTCACAAACCTTAACAAGCCAAAAAATTTATAAATTCATACTTGCATGCACTACTAGAAATATGACTTTTTGCGTCTATATTTTTGCGACTGATTATTTAACCGTCGCAAAAAGTCACTTTTACATTAAAAAAATCACAAAATCAGTTAAAACAATAGTGTTCTTAAAATTTAAAAAAATAAAAAAATAAAAAAAAATCATCTAAAGCAGACCTATATCTCCCTTTCACTCTTATTTCCCAAATTTGTCTCCAACGGTGGTGTGCCTCATTTCCTGTGGTTGCCTAATCTCTCTCTCTCTCTCAAAATCTCTCTCTCGCTCGACTCTCTCTCGCTTGAATCTCACTGTCTAAATCTCTCTCGCTCGACTAAATTTGAATCTCGCTTGAATCTCACTCTCAAGATTTGAAGATTTTGATCGATTTGTTGATGAAGATTTGAAGATGTCGATCGGCTGTTGATGAAGATTTCGATCGGCTGTTGATGAAGATTTCGATCGATTCATAATCGAGATTTATAATCGGTAAGCTACTTTCTATGTATGAATCCAACTCTCTGTCTCTTTTTCTCTCTATCTATATATACATACAACCATATGTCTCACTCCTTCGTGTTCCTCATTTCTCTCCTTCTCTTTCTTTCTCTCTCTAACCTCCATCTCTCTTCTCTGTGTCCATGATCTTAGGTTAGGATTTGATCCAGAGGAGAAAGGAGAAGCAGCAGGTATGGTAACTGTTACTTACATGATGATCGCTGTTGTGATTCACATATTTTATGATTTTGTTTCTAATTTTAATTTTAGCTTTACAATCATGATATTGTGCGTTGTGCATTCCTTGTTTCTTCATCGCATCTGGATATGTGCCATTTTCCTATTTTTATTATTTGAAAATCACTTGGTGAGGAGGAGACATTGAACCTCCATGATTGTTGTGGTACATATGATTCTATTTCTATAGAACGATCTTTATATTTTTATTTTTTTAGTTTTAAATATATATATTTTTTAATTTGTGCATACTTGTTAATCATATAATGTGTGACTAAGTAAAATTTAATAATTATTCTCGCAATTTGATAGCAGAATTATGTCTTGAAAAAATACAAGTTGGACGGATCTCCATCACACATTTTTAACTAATTAAAAGGTGTGTTTTATTCAATCACCTTGTAAATTGTACAATCAAAATGATTTTTGTCTATTCACTTGTCATGATTGTTGTTTCTAAGTGCTAGTATATGTACTACAGACCACTGTAATGAATTCTTATTGTGAAAATGCACTCATATCCAAGAATTTTTAGTAGTGAGAAGGGAAAAAAACTGATATAGTGCATTCATTACTACAACAGCCAGCAAAAAAACTGAAAAAACTGATATACAACAGCTAGCAAAAGATGATGGTCAAGAAGACCAAAAAACCCAAAATCAGGAATTATTAGATCGAAAGAAAGATCATGTAAAGATGCTACGACCAAACTGGGCCTGAATCACTAACACTTGTTTTCATATATCTTGTGTGAATGAAGTCTATTAAGTGAAAGCATAGCTCTAGGAATATTCCAAATGTTTGCATTTGTCTTGTGGGTTAAAAATTGGCTTCCCTGAATCCGCACCATGTGCATTCATTACTTTCTTGTATTTCTTGACATTTTATTTGAGGAATTAGAGTTTCTTATATGGAATTTTGACTCTCTCCACAATATATTACAAAACTTTGTTGTTGGAATTGCATCTGAATAATGTCCAGTGCCTTGATCTTCTGGATAAAGAAAAAGAACTAAAATCAGAGAAAATGGGTGTTCAAATTTTAAAAAGATGGAAAGTAATCTGGAAATGAGTTAAGAATCATAAAGTATTTACTAGAACTCCAGATGTTTGCTGTGTGTATAAAATGTGCACAATAAATTCATATGGCCCAAGACAAATTATGTTGCACACGACCCATCAACTGTCCAAAGTTTAAAAACTCTTAGATGGCAGGTAGGAAGTACAGGTCCTAATCCTCTCTACCCCATTCCTCCTACACACACACACACACCCATCACCGGTCCCACAATATTTTGGAGTCCTCTCGTCATTGTTGTATGGTATCTTATGCTATGTCTGTAGAATCCTGGTGGAACTGCATTATCTTTTTTGGCTTATAAAATATAATAGAAATGCCACCATGTATGCCCAATTCCCCGCTTGGCAGTATAAAACTTTCTAATAACTGCTCATATTGGCTTGAATGAATTCTGATTGCTTTTCGTTATATGCCTGTTTGTTTTAAAGAAAGTGTCAAGAATATCATTTTGATATTTCTAGAACGATAGCGGGCTTGAATGATTGTTCTAGTACGCTATTACTGTTCTGCTAACCATTGGAACGATGGTTGGCTTGAATGATTGCTCTAGTATGTTATTGCTGTTCTGCTAACCATTGGATTTTGGCGTTTTGGAACTAGCTTGTTGGGCAACTGATCCAGCTGGAATAATGCAATTAAACAATTAATAGTGGAATAAATATAATTTTTGTTTGGAAATGTTTTAGTAGATTATTTGGATGAATGGTATTATAGAACTGGTGGTCGATGGAATTTCTAGTTTGATTATTGATTACTGAGCAGGAAATTTTGACTGAGTACAACCTTTATTCACCAACCTTAGCCAATTGAAGTTTGTAGTATTTACTAACCTTTGCCCCAAGTACATGTAGACCATCACCAATCATTGTCATGATATTGTAGGAGAATCTGAACAATGTAACCTCTGAACAAATAATCATGTGTTAACTAATGCCTGGTGTTCTTTGCAGTTGTGTGCTTGTTCATGGAAAAAATGCTAGTGTAGGGTCTCTTTGTTTTGGGGACTTTCATTTAATGCATTGGTCATCAGCACAGAAATGTCCTAGGCCATACACAACTCTCATCCCTGAGCTGAATATTGATTGACTGCAAAATACACGTCCTCCACTGTTTGCTTTTTTCGTTGTGGTCCTCATTATGATTAGGGTGTGTAAAAGATTGCAGTGAATGTGAGTTTTGGTGGTTCCTTCTGTAAATTAGTTACGAGAACTATTTATAGGTCACATTTTAGGAGGTTATCTAAGCCTCGGAGGATGTTGGAATATTTAGTCCTTTCTTTTTTGTGGTTAAACAGAAATGAAAATTTAATCATGCAAAATTAGAGTATTGTTGTTGAATGAAAGGACTAAATATTCCACATGAGTACATTTTTCAAAGAAAGTCCTGGAAGAAAAAAAAAAATGTATCATGCATTACATTTTTCTTGTTCTTTGAAGAAAATTAAGAAAATCTAGTGGCTGTGATTTACATTTTTTTATCTGTAAACTCATCAGAAAATTGTTTAAGTGAAATTAAATAGAACACAAGATAATTGTTGTCAAATGATCACTGGTACTGGGCTTTTGTTAATGCATGAGTTGGACAAAATTCCATTCATGTTCAGTTCCGCTTTTGTCTGTCTTCTTAAGCTATTTTTTTCTTCTTTATCTGATGCCTAAATTCGATGTTCTTTTTTTTTAGTTGCAGGTAGTAAAGAAGAGGCCTTTTTTGATTCCCAACCCTGGTTAGAGTCAGATTGTGACGATGATTTTTTCAGTGTTAATGGCGGTAAGATTCCATTAGAATGCTTCAAGGTATTACATTGCATGCCTTTTCTGTGTGTGCATATATGTCGTAATATATGCAAGAAAGAGAGCAAGAGATTTTATATTTTTTGAAGGAAAAAAGTTTAGTCAGCTCTTTTTGAGATTGGAAGCTGTATGTTTGATTGTCTGCAAGAAAATTAGTCCACCTTACTCGGGCACCAATTTGTTTTGATCTTGTCAAGTGTCTCTCTTTTTATTTACTTAATTGTCTTGTTGACACCATCAAATTGATGCATCTTAATGCAAATTTTACTTATTAAATGTGTTTTGACGTAGATTTTAGGGGTGATGCCGCAATTGTCCTACTGTCTGATTATTTTGTGGTCACTGCTTCCAATTTCTACAAAATAGCGGAATGAGAATGGCTTCCAGGGACTCAAAAACATTATATGAATATGCTGATAATTCACTTTCCGTTGTACCCAAAAAAAAGAAAGAAAAAAAAAGTTGATAATTCTGCTGGTTAGGTTTGGGGCTTAGTGAGTGTGTTAAATATAGTTCTCTGCTATCTAATGTTGTGCAATGCTCTCTTGCATTGCAAGGTAGTCTTTTTATCATTAATGCCTGAAATTTTTGTTGCATAGGTGCAATGTGGTGATGTGGAACTTGAAAAGAAAATTGATGAGAAGATTGGCCAGTTCATTGATAGAGTGGAGAAACACCCGAGCAAGAAAATTGATGAGAAGATTAGCCAGTTCTGGATTGTATTTTTTTCATAGAAGAACTTTTCTCCAGTTTTTAGTTGTAATAACTTTCACATATGGCTCAAATTTTGAGACTCAAATGGAATGTTCAATTAAACTATAATGCTATACTGTCTGAATTCTTGTCATTGTTATTTCTAGAGTGCTTAACGGTACACTTTTTTTTTTCTTTTTTTCTTTTTTGCGATGGTAACAAGATGGTTGCCAAAAATCATGTTAGTATTTTTCTTTGTTTTTTGCGACGGCAAAATAGCGGTCGTCATAAGTAATTTAGGTGGTCGCAAATAATTTGCGACTGTTGTTTTGCCGTCGCAAAAAGTATTTGCCACCCCCATATTCGCGACCCCCATTTGCCGTCGCATAGGCCGTCGCAAAAAGTTTTTTGCGACTGTTTTTTATTATTTGCGACGGTTTATAGCGGTCGCAAAAAGTTTTTTTTTTAGTAGTGATGTGAGATTAAAGTTAAAATTCAAACTTTGATTATACAATTATATATGCAATATATATAAACATACTAAAAAAAAATCCATATTTTACTAAAATAATAATATCTACTACTACTATTATATAAATGTACTATCTATAATTAACTATTATTTACATTCATATTTTTTAAATATATAAATAGCATATTTCTCTTATTTTTTATACATATTTTTATATTATTTAATATATAAATAATAAATATTAAACGAGCCAGTCAACGAGCCGAGTTTTAAAATGTTTAGGTTTGTTTATTAAAAATTTAACGAGCTCGAGCTCAAGCTCGAACGCAAAAAAAAATTAACAAACCGAATTCGAACGAGCTTTTACCAAAACCGAACTCGAGCCTATTCACGAACGGCTCTGTCCATTTTGCAGCCCAACTCGTATCTATCATTGGAGGTTTAGATACTTATTTTTTTGATAAACAATCACATTTGATCATTTGTATTTTTAGTAAGATTGTTAATATGTATAGAATTATTCTTTAAGTTAATAGAGACCTCAACTAGGGAAATTCTTATTATCTTCATTTTACAAATAGAATGAAGATTTCCATGTTATTTCAATTTCATAAAATGCAATGTATTGTCAAAATTTAAAATTAATGATCTATATTTGTCATTTTATTATAATTTTAAAAATTCTTCTTAAATTTTGTTGAGATAGATCTTTCTACTATTAGTCAAACAATTTCATGACATATTTTTTTAAACAAACACGAATATTGTAAAACTCACAAATTACTGATTTAATTTGGAATAAATCATCTCCATATTACTACTCTTCATATTTTTTTATATTTTATTTTGTGGACTCTATTTTAGGGCCACAACAATGATCTAACTGGTTTATCTTGCAAGCCTCACGGTGAAAATCGTTTATGCAAAAAATCAACTCTGTCAAATATAGATAAATAGACAAATAAATTATATTTTATTTTATAAAATTAATGATTTAAATTTAAAATTCATAAGTACCATTCAATTTGAAAAATAAAATATAAATTTTTTGTGTCTAGTAATATTTAATAAAATTGATTTTTTTCACAACTCATCTTTATTGTTCATTCGGTTAAGATCATCATTGTCAAGCTCATTAGAGTTTTTTCCTGACTATTTTATAGCACATAAATCATAGAAACACACTCCATCAAACTCAATTATTGACTAACTACTTTAGTTGAATAACAAAACCATTAGCTACCTATAGTTAGGGAGAGATGACTCAATAAATGAAATAAATAACAGAGAGTTTGTTAGAGATTATATTTAAAAAGATAGGTAGGTAAAATAGAAAAATAGATTTTTAGTTAAAATTTAATTATTTTGATAGAGAAGCGCTAAATGAATAGTTGGGATTATCAGGCCTAGAATTAAACTCCCAAAATAAAATAGGAAGTAACATATAACAAATAGTAATATGGAGGTTTAGTGTAATTTCCAATTTAATCTCTACTCTCTAACCTTATAAACAAACATGATTCAACAGCTGTCAATAATCGTCAATAAATATTAATTGTTAATTGTGTAAAATAGATAAATGATAATGTAACTCACTAGTAATCATTTAAAATAATAATATTTTTGTTTAAAGTTTATGATCGTTTAACATTCCGTTTCTATAAACTAAAAAAATACTCAAGCTTAGGAGCAAGGTTGTTTTTTTGGTCTCGTGATAACAAAATTAACATTATCTTATATTTATCAATGTTAATGTAAATTGTAAAAGTAAATACTACCACCCACTCCACCTACCACCTCCACTACCACCTTCACCTACTCCCAAATCCTCTCCTATATAAATCCTTGTAATATACACAATATACACACATCAATAATAATACATCAGTTATTATTTACATGGTATCAGAGCAAGGTTAAGACCTTAGTATTTCTTGCTTCACCGGCGGGCGGCAACCTCGCCTTGACTGCTCGCCGGACCTCAACCTATTCCGCTGTCATCTCTATCACACCCATAGAAGCCATAGCAGCAAGCAAATTCCTCTTCTCCATCATCATCTTCCACATCAGTCTTCAAAACCCATATCGACCCTGCAATCCAAATATAGCGGAAAAGCTCTGGATTACATATATAGAGAGATAAAGAGTAGAGAGAGAATCGATCGGGGGTAAAACCCAGAAGTTCAAGTTGTAGACATGCATCCTCTGACAAACTTGCAACATAACCACAAAGGTGACGACCCGGCAACACAACCACTCGCCGTCGACAAACTTGCCACTCGGTCCACTCGTCTCCACCACTCGGTCCACTCGTCTCCACCTCTCCGCCGCCGCCGCTCATTATGGCTTGCTGAAGCCGCTCCTACAGCGCCACAGCCGTGGCCTCCTGCGCCCTCGCCCACAGCTTGTCACCTATCAAAGCATTCCACAGCTTGTCACCTCTGTACACTTCTCCTACTATAGCCCCCAAGGCTCTTCGATTGCCCCTCTACATTCTCCCATTCCGTCGCCAACAACGTGGAGTTCTGCACATCCTCCGCCGGAAGAAGCTGCCGTCGCCACCGTCCCTCCGTCGCAATCCCCGCCTTCTTCCGCCTCCCCTTCCCGCTCCCGATCTGCATCGTCCGTCTACGGATGGCTCTGTCGAAGGACCTCTTGAGCTCTCTCTCTCTCGGCTGGTTTTGTTTTTGAGTGTTGAAAATGTACAGAAATACACATGCAGCACCTCCTCTCTCTCTCGGCTGAACCACATGGGGGCACTCACTCTTCTCTCTCTAACATTCCACTCAAGAGACCCACACTACACTGCTACACCATTCACACACACGGCATACATCCCTCTCTCTTCAGTTTTGGAAGAATAAATAAATAAACAAGAGACCCACACACTCACCCATGCACCTCTGGTTTTTTTTTTTTAATATAAACAAGAGACCCACACACTCACACATGCACCTCTGGTTTTTTTTTAATCTTTCAACCTTTTCCTTTTTTCTTTTTTATTCTTCAACTCACGTAGCATGTCTCTTCCTGATTTTTATTTTCTTTTATCATCATCACATTACACTCATCATTTCTTCCACATTTCTTTTAATATTTCCCATCATTTCTTTTAAACTTTTCTTCTGCCCACCTGTTCCCCATTGCTTTTATAATTTCATTTATTTTATCACATATCTATTAAAAAAAAAAAAAAAAACACACATAATAAACCAAAACACACCACACATCGTTTTATTCATGACAGGGAATTAACCCCCATCACATTTCTACACACACAAAAAAAAAAAAAAAAAAAAAAACAAACAAACAAACAACAACAAACGTTTTGTTTTCTTTTCTGCAGCGGCCATACATCGACCTCCCTTCTTCTCTACTCTGCTGCCGGTCTTTTCTTTTTGCCTCCGTCCTGGGCGGCCCTTGACGGTGCTACCTCCGTGTTTCCCACTCCACCGAGCACATTCACTCCCACCTGCTCCTCCACTGCAGCATATGGCGGACCTCCAAATCGAAACATCACGGTGGCCTTCCGCTTCAGCTCCTTGTTTTCTGCTTTCAGTACACTTATCTCTGCTCGCGCATCCTTATACATGCGCTGGAGCAGAGCCAGTTGAGCGTTTAACTGCTGCACCTCATTTGTCCTACTCTGCAGCCGGTGCGACAAGTTTGTGATCGCCGTCATGCTCTCCACACATGACTTCAAAGTATACTGATTAGCCTCCACATCCGTTTGCACTGCCATTTTTTGCTCCACCGACTGCATCGGAAAGTTCAACGGAGCAAACCCAGTGGTGTTTGGTTGAGGTTCACGGGACACCGCACCAGTTATCTCTCTTGTGGACTCGTTGAGGTCGGGAAAGAGAGTAAGCAGAGGGCGGGACGAAGAGGCCATTTTCTGGGCAACAGAATATTACAGAGTTTCTCTCTCAGAACACGAATCTCTCAGAACACGAAGAGTTTTTCAGATGTTTCTCTCAGTTTTTTTTTTGTCTCAGTCTCTGCCTCAGCCTCAGCCTTCGTCTTGGTTATATAGCCAAGGCAGACACGCGCATCCTGCGCCGCTCGGCGCTCGCCGACAACCTGGCACGCCTTTTCATGGCAAGCCTTTTGATGCATTTGGGCACGCCTTTTGATGGCACGCCTTTTGAGGATGCGGGCACACCTTTTGAGGGCACGACTTTTGAGGGCTCGATATCTACATCCATGTATATCTTTTGGGCCGCCTATATACACACTTATGCAGTGTCTTCTACACCGGCCAGCTTTATCAATCCCTTTGTTTCAACCTCAAATAGGTTTCTATCTTCACACCTATTTGAGCTCGAGGGGGGGTTATACATATATCATGGTGAGCACGGTTACACACCCAGCGAACCACCCAAGCCACCCCATGACGCACTCCCTAAGTCGTCCCCTTGGTGCACCACCACAAGCTTCTACATCGGTCCAACATGACCCCATAAACTGTCTTTTACAACGGTCTGACACGACCACACAATGTCTGCTACAACGGTCCGACATGACCCCGTAAACTGTCTTCTACAACGGTCCGACATGACCCCATAAACTGTCCCGACATTAATTCCGGTCAGCTTCTACAACGGTCCGACATGCCCCATAAACTGTCCCGACATTGATTCCGGTCAGCTGCTACAACGGTCCGACATGACCCCATAAACTGTCTTCTACATCGGTCTGACACGACCACACAATGTCCTGCTACATCGGTCCGACATGACCTCGTAAACTGTCCTACTACATCGGTCCGACATGACCTCGTAAACTGTCCTGCTACAACGGTCCGACATGACCCCGTAAACTGTCTGCTACATCGGTCCGACATGACCTCGTAAACTGTCCTGCTACATCGGTCCGACATGACCTCGTAAACTGTCCTGCTACAACGGTCCGACATGTCCCCGTAAACTGTCTGCTACAACGGTCCGACACGACCATACCGTGTCTTCTACAACGGTCTGACACAACCATACAATGTCTCCTATCCCATTTTTAATTTTATTTGTCAGCTTATTTTTCTGTTTTGTTACTCTCTCCAAACTCAAGTTGGCTAGTACCTATCCCCCTTGAGTTTGAGGGGGGCTGTTAATGTAAATTGTAAAAGTAAATACTACCACCCACTCCACCTACCACCTCCACTACCACCCACTCCACCTACCACCTCCACTACCACCTTCACCTACTCCCAAATCCTCTCCTATATAAATCCTTGTAATATACACAATATACACACATCAATAATAATACATCAGTTATTATTTACAATCAAATTTTAATATATTTAAATTTGTATATATAACAATAAAAGTGATAGTGACATGGATAAGAATAACGATCATAATTGATAAGAGTTACGTGAACAGTAAACTAACATAAACAAATTTATTCGATTCCATGCCTCATTGGACAAGTGAATTTTTTAATTAAAAAATTAAAAAATCATTAAAAAAATTAAAAAATCAGTAACTTGGTCTTATTTGGCAAGAGGTTGATCTAGTCAAAAAGTCAAAAAATTATTAAAAAATTAAAAAGTCAACAATTTATATTAAAAAGTCAAAAATTCTTTTTTCTCTCTACTTTTTACATATTTTTTCGTAAAAAGTTAAAAAGCAACATATTAGTTTTTTTTCTTATATTTTAGTTAAAGAGTCAAAAAATTACTAAATTAACCTGTTCTCAAACGAGACTACTAAAAAGTCAAAGATTTTTTTTTCTTTCTACTTTTTGAATAATTTTCGTAAAAAATTAAAAAATTATTTTAAATATATTAATTTTTTTATATTATATTTTAATTAAAAAATTTAAAAATTATTAAAAAAAATCTGTTCCAACCGATGCAAAGTTTAATTCGGTGGATGAATATTTTTGTTAAAAAAACGAAAATGAAGATTAGACCCGACTATACAATGGGCAAAACAGCGAGCCATCTGTCATCCTAGACAGGACCTCCCACTTTCTCAGCGTCTCTATTGCGGTGTTTTGGCAACTTGGTTTGGGCTATTTTTTTTTATATTAAGGTTTTGTTTAGCAATTGATTTTTTTAGTAAAAATATTAAAAAATTAATAATTCATATTAAGAAGTTAAATTTTTTTTTTCTTTTTACGTTTTACACATCTTTTCGTAAAAAGTTAAAAAGTCATCTTAAACGTATTAATTTTTTTATTCATATTTTAACTAAATAATTAAAACGTGATTAAATTAGTTTGTTCCCAAACGAGACTTAAAATTCATAAAAATATAAAATAAATTAAAATAATTAATAAAATAAAATATCATATTAATTTTATAATTATTTTATTTTTTTAAGACACAAATAGAACTATAAAAAAATCTCATCATTAATTTAAATACAAAAATTTAAGTATATAAAAATAAAATAATTACTAAAATAACAATTTCTTAAGCAACCATTATCTCTGATGAAGAAGATGAAGATAAAGATGCCGTAAACCGTGTAAACCCACCGTCCTCTCTCTCTCTCTCTCTCTTTCTCGCTCTCTCCTCACTCTATAAATTTTCCACTCTCTCTTTCTCTTTCTCTCACATCATCACTTCGATTTCATTCGCACAACTCTCAGACTCGCCAAAAATCAAAATCAAAATCAATGACGACTCCAAAATTAGCGCGAATGCCCAGCTTGAGAGAGAGGGTCGAAGACACCCTCTCTGCTCACCGCAACGAACTCGTCTCTCTTCTCTCCAGGTTTTCTTTTCTTTTTTCTATAAGATCGTAAGATTTATTTTCTTTTTTGATTTTTAATTTTCCTGGTAACCAATCGGACCGACTCTCTCGGGATGTTGTGTGTATAAGGTATGTGGCTCAGGGAAAGGGAATATTGCAACCTCATCATCTGATCGACGAGCTTGAAAACATCATCGGCGATGACAAAGCGCTCATCGATGGCCCGTTCAGCGAAGTCCTCAAGTCCGCTCAGGTGAATCTTCGTCCCTTCTTTCCAAACTTTCTCTGTAAAGTTTTACAAAATTGGATCACAGAGATCATCGCAATCAAATATTAGTATGTCTAATTTGGCTTTGGGTTTCACTCGCACTCTGCTTGGATCATGTGATTTTGATAAGAAATTATCAGAATGATAAGTATTTCTGATTTGTAAGTTATAAAACTGGAAAATACTGAGAAATTGAGGCTCGTTTGTTTCGACATAATTTATACAAAAAAATGTTTTTCTTTTTTTAAATTGATTTTACACAGATATATATTTTTTATTTTTCTGTGCTTAAAAGAGAAATTTGATTCAATAAAGAGTTTTTTTTTAGTGAGATAAGATATTTATTTGAAAATGTTAAATATATTAAAAAAAGGTAAGGATATGAAAATTGACTTATGCAGTTTATATTTTCTCTCTCACTCTCTTTTTTTTTTTTTTTTTTTGTTTTGTTTAAATCCCTAACCAAATGCGGCATTAGGGAATTTTTAAAGATCAGTTATTTTTTGAAAAAATTGATGTAAAATATTTTTTTCCTTTTGTCCAACCGAACAAAATGAAAATAAGTAAAATAGTTTTAACATTTTACTTCAATACAGTAAAAAAAAACGGAACGTGCAAGAAAAGACTTATTTTGTAAGTTTTGTTTAATGACAAATAAATTGATTAAATGTGTAGTTTTTATAATATCAATATTTTTTTTATTAAAATTAAATTCATTTCATATCTCTCTATCAAATATTTTTTATTTTTTACAGTTTAGTATTAAATATATATTTTCTTTTGTCACTTAGATGCGGCTCACTACAATTATTTATTTTCTTTTCTCACTACGTAATTCAAACTAACTTTTTAATAAGGAAATGTAAACTGCAATTATGTTGGAGTATTTTGTTGTATTACGATTATTTTTTGTTTTCTGTTATTTTATTTTTGGAATTACTCAAAGTTGACTAGGAATGAAATTTACATAAGTTCTATTTTCTTTTCTTTTCTTTACCTTTTTCTCATCCAAATAAAGCATTAGGCTTCTTTCCTTTGATCTGAAATAGTTTCATCATTGGGAATTTAAGTTTCAAGTTCACAATATCATGTTTTGGGTTAAATCAATGGTTTTAGGTTTATATGGGATGACTTCTAAGCTTGTTCTATATGAATTTGTCATGACTATGTGATAGAGAAATGTGTTTTTTTTTTTGGCCACTGTTTTGTATCACTCCGGAGATATCCATGATTAATTTTTTTATTTTTTTGAAATAATCATTAAAAGTAAATAATATCTTGCCACCCGGTGATGTAAAATGGTGATAACAAGTGGGTGTTGGGAATACTGCATGCTATGTACTTCTGCTTCTTTTTCTTCAGTTTTTTCCCTTTTGTTTTTTTAGTTTTTTTTCCTTAGATTCTTGCTTTATTTTTGGTTGTAGGAAGCCATAGTTCTACCTCCCTTTGTGGCTATCGCAGTTCGTCCCAGGCCAGGTGTTTGGGAATATGTACGCTTTAATGTTTATGAACTAAGTGTGGAGCAGTTAAGTGTTTCAGAATATCTTCATTTCAAAGAAGATCTTGTAGATGGGCTGTGAGTGGCTTCTATTCTTTTTCTGAGTTATATTTGTAGAAAATTTAATCGTAATTATTTACATGTTTGCTTCTGGCAGCTGAGTACTCCTTGATTATTAATTTATTTTTTGATTGTATGTTATTTGTTTTTTGTGTGGGGATTTTAAAATGGGCCAGGGCCAATGACAATTATGTGCTTGAGCTTGATTTTGAGCCCTTCAATGCGACATTTCCCCGCCCAACCCGGTCTTCATCCATTGGCAATGGTGTTCAATTTCTTAACCGACACCTCTCCTCAATCATGTTCCGCAATAGAGATTCTTTGGAGCCATTACTTGATTTCCTCCGAGCACACAATCATAAAGGGCATGTAAGTTGGTCTAAATGCGGTCTTCTCGTTAGCAAATTTCTATTGGAAGTAATGTTAATGTGTTGAAATATAAGATGTGTTTCCTTTGAATTTCAAAATCCCGCAATTGATTATCATCAACAACATATTTATTTCTTTAAATTGTGCAAGATTTTCAGCTAATAGGGCATCTGTTTGACAAACCTATCCCTGCTGTTAATTTTGAAGTATTATCTTTACTTTAGGTGAGATGATTCCACAAAGTTTGATGTTTTAATCTCCTAATGTGTAGGCAATGATGTTGAATGATCGAATGTATAGCATACCCAGACTTCAGTCTGCATTGGCTAAAGCAGAGGATTATATTTCTAAGCTACCTCCAGATACACCTTATTCTGGGTTCGAACATAAGTAAGATTCTATTTGTACGCGCATCCATTCCAAGTTCTTAGATTCATATTAGGAGTTTTTAATTGCTTGACATTTTAAATTATCACTGGCATGCAGCTTGCAAGCATTGGGCTTTGAGAGAGGTTGGGGTGATACTGCGAAACGGGTTTTGGAGATGATGCATCTTCTCTTGGACATCCTCCAAGCTCCAGATCCCTCTTCCTTGGAGACGTTTCTTGGTAGAATACCAATGGTGTTTAATGTTGTCATTTTGTCTGTACATGGGTACTTTGGCCAAGCAAATGTTTTAGGTTTGCCTGACACTGGTGGCCAGGTATGGTATATTATATATATTTTTCTTTTACCTGCATAAATCCTGCAATATTTGAAAAATGGACTTCATGCTTTCATGTCTTCATTTGCCATGCTGTTTTGACTAATTTTCTTGTTCATGGTTAGTAAATAATGATAATTGCCACTTATGCAATCAAGAATTTTTTGTTAATCATAAATTATGAAAATGATAAACAAATTTAATTTTTTATTTTGATTGTCGTGCAGGTTGTGTACATACTGGATCAAGTGCGTGCCCTTGAGCATGAAATGCTTATGAGAATAAAGCAGCAGGGACTGGATGTAACTCCTAGAATTCTTGTTGTAAGTCTAAGTCAATCTCTTCAATAAATACAATTAGGTTTTGCCTACATTTAATTTGCCCACTTGGTCTATAAATATACGTCATATTTCTCATTGGAGATGTGATACAATGTTCACTTGTTTAAGGTGACACGATTAATCCCTGATGCAAAAGGTACTTCATGCAACCAGCGGCTTGAAAGAATCAGCGGAACTGAGTACTCACATATTCTGCGAGTTCCTTTTAAAACAGAGAAGGGAATTCTTCGTAAATGGATCTCAAGGTTTGATGTATGGCCTTATCTAGAGAAATTTACAGAGGTAAAATTGAATTAGCAATTAAAGTTTTTATGTACATATTGAAAATTGTGGTACATGACATCTTTTATTGGTTCTTTGAGGGAAATTGCCATTGATGGACTACCTAACATCTATACGGCTGTCATGTAACAGATTAGAAAGTTGAAAAATGATTACTTAATTTTGCCTACACGATTATTTAATCACAATTTTTCCCAAATGAGAATTTTTTTGTGTGTTGAAACCTGATGGTATGATCATTGTTGTCTACTTGTGTGTTGGTTTTGATTATTGTAACATAACATGACACACCAGTCCATAATACATCTTGATTTAAGCATACGGGACTTTGATTCTAGTGAGGCCTAACTGAATTTGATTTCTGAGTGAATAAAATATTTCTTCTGGGTGGTCTCTGTGTGTGAGAGAGAGAATCAAGGCCTGACACTATCAGAGATATTTGTTGCTTGATGTATTATTCTACCATCACCACTGCTATTCCTGTGTTGCTGTATTGCTACCTTCGCCACCATCATACCCTATTATATACTTTTGGAAGTAACATTCATTCTGTTCTGTGTTTTGTTTTCAGGATGCTGCTAGTGAAATTGCTGCTGAGTTGCAGGGTGTTCCAGATCTGATTATTGGCAACTACAGTGATGGGAATCTTGTTGCATCTTTGTTGGCTCAAAAGATGGGAGTAACACAGGTCAGCAGTAATATTAAATTTTCCTTGTTTTGTGAATACAAAGTTCATCAATTATTTGCTGTGGATTTTTAAAAAATGTTTTTGCAGTGCACCATTGCGCATGCCTTGGAGAAAACAAAATATCCAGATTCTGACATATATTGGAAAAATTTTGAGGATAAATACCACTTCTCGTGTCAATTTACTGCTGATCTAATTGCCATGAACAATTCAGATTTTATCATAACCAGTACATACCAAGAGATTGCAGGAACGTAAGTCTCTTTTGCCTTGTTAAGATTTTCATGATTGTTGTCTATCTATCATGAAGTCTCTGATTTAAATCGGGGTCTCTTCAGTCACTGTGCAACCACTAGATGCATAGGAATATTTGAAATAACAGGTGGGATTAGTTGCATAATACTCCTTGTTTGGAGTTGCCATGGAGTCTAATCGTGCTTGATTTTTATTTAGCAATCCATTTTATTTTAATTAGATCTTGAAAGGATATGCAAGTCTACAAAAATTCAGAAGAGAAGTGAAGAGGGTCGTAGTACCTTTAATATATGTTGAAGCAAAAGAAACATAATTTCGAGCAGACCAATGACACCTTCAGGATTTATTTATCAATCCGAAGAGTCACCATTGCCCTATGTCTCTTTCTCTGGTAGGATCTAGAATCATGGATACAGGAGGAGGCGGGTGTGACCTTGCCCATCTTAGTAGAAAAAAAAAACGTAGTTTTGTTGAGAAATTGTGATTCTAATGAGCCTGAGCCTGAGCCTGTGTAAGGAGCTTCCCTATGGTAACAAATCCTCAAGCTGAGGTGTATATTTTTACGGTAACAAATCCTTCAATATAAAACATAGTTTTGTTGTTGTTTTTAAGGCCTTGCTAAGTGATTGAGAACCATCAATTTTGTTTGCTTGTAAATGCTAATTTCACTGTACAACAGAGGATAAAATATGGATGTTACATTACTAAAAATGACCTCATTTTGTAGATTGAGGATTGCAATGCATTCCTCTACAGAACCTCTATAGGCAGTTTAAATGGTTCTTCAGAAAATAAAAGTCAAATGATTGTTGATTGGATTTGATGTTTTCTAGTGATGTAAGTTGCATGTAGCCTTTCATTTACCTTTGAATCCATAGCAGAAAGTGAGTTTGCATCGTAGCGTCCTGATTATTCTTACATTGCTCCCTTGTTTTTCAGGAACAAGATTATTTGTTTCATTGTTTTATGTAATTCTCCAAAATGTTGAGCCTTTTGTGTCTTTGATTGGCCTGTCTTCTAATTACCATAGCAAGTTCATATGCATTGCCACAACCATCATTGGGAGTTGCATTTGTCAAACTACTTCTCTGAATATATGATTTAACCCTTCTTCTTTTTTTTTTTGCCTTCTAAATGGTAGCAATAGTGATGAACTGAAGTTAATGCTCAGCAGCTTAACTATCTTATATTATTTTTTCTTTCTAGAAAGAATACCGTTGGGCAGTACGAGAGCCATACAGCTTTCACCCTTCCATCCCTGTACCGAGTTGTCCATGGCATTGATGTTTTTGATCCTAAGTTCAATATTGTCTCTCCTGGAGCAGATATGTGCATTTACTTTCCATACTCTGAAAAGGAGAAAAGACTCACATCCCTGCATGGTTCAATTGAAAAATTGTTATATGATCCCACGCAGAATGACGAGCACATGTGAGTTACTTCTTGATTCTACTTTTTGTAATTGAATCATTAACTTCTAAGAGGATGTAAAATGTCATTAACTTTTATTTCTATCTTGCTTGATGCAGTGGAACATTGAGTGATCCGTCAAAACCAATAATTTTCTCAATGGCAAGGCTTGACCGGGTGAAAAACATCACAGGGCTGGTAGAGTGCTATGCTAAAAATTCCAAACTGAGGGAACTGGTAAACCTGGTTGTGGTAGCGGGTTACAATGATGTGAAGAAATCCAATGACAGAGAAGAAATTGCGGAAATTGAGAAGATGCACGAACTTATGAAGACTCACCACTTGGATGGCCAGTTCCGATGGATATCAGCCCAAACAAATCGAGCACGCAATGGTGAACTCTATCGCTACATAGCCGACAAGAGAGGTGCTTTCGTGCAGGTATAAACTCACATCTATTTCTTTATCAAATTTAGGACTCATCCATTTGGCTGACTCTTCATTTTTGTAATATCAGCCTGCATTTTATGAAGCCTTTGGGCTTACCGTTGTTGAGGCGATGACCTGTGGTCTACCAACATTTGCCACATGTCATGGTGGTCCTGCGGAGATTATTGAAGATGGTGTATCGGGGTTCCATATTGATCCTTATCACCCTGATAAGGTTGCTGCACTTTTAGTAGATTCTTTTGAACGTTGCAAAGAGGATCCCAGCTACTGGGAAAAAATCTCTCAAGCTGGCCTTCAAAGAATTTACGAGAGGTTAGTTCATTACTGAATAAGGCTCAATTACTAAGTTGCACCTAAAAAAAACAAAAAAAATAAACTGATAATGAATCTTATTGAGGGAGTTTTAATAATGATGTAGGTATACATGGATGATTTACTCGGAAAGGTTAATGACATTGGCTGGAGTTTATGGTTTCTGGAAGTATGTTTCAAAACTGGAGAGGCGTGAAACTAGGCGATATATAGAGATGTTCTACATTCTCAAGTTCCGTGATTTGGTGAGCTCCCAAACCCTCCCCTCTCTTACATCAGATGACTAACCGCAGATCATATTCTATACATCTGGATATGTAAAAATGATATTGTTAATGTTTTAACGGGGATTTGATACAACATAAAATTGACGGCACTTTGTGAAATTTCACTGTTATGTTCTGTTCTATGTTTCAGGTAAAAAGTGTCCCTCTGGCAATTGATGACTAAGGAACACACGTAGTCCAGAAACCAACCACCTGACTTTCAACATATAATCAGTCAAAATTTAAATAAAGTTTGGTTCGTGTGTAATGAATTGTGGTATAAAAATATTATATAGCTGTTGTTTGCATGGATATGTTTTTGGGATTTTATAATTTTAATCTGGACAATATGTCAAGAACCATACCAATGGATGTTTGGAATATATATTAACTTGCTGTGAATAGCGCTTTTATTTAAATAATTTCTCTCTGGCTTCTGGAGGAATAATTTCCCCTAGGATTACGTGGCGAGTGAGATCGATTTCAGTGTTAAGTAGATTTCATAATTTGAAAATATGGTGTAGTGGGTAGGATCAATTTTAATGGAAAGTAGATTTTAATTCTTGATTAAATTGTGTAATAAATAAAGTCAACTTTAGTAATATAGTAAAGTTAATATTATTTGATAAGTAAAATTAGTTCTAATATTATCTCAAATAAAATAAAATAAAAAAATATATTTTTCAAGAAAAAAAATATATATTTTATATTTTGCGGCTGATTATTTTACTCATTCAGCAATGCTATGAATTTAAATTTAACTATTTGGAAATTACTCAGAATTATTATAGTGTAGTTTAGATTTATTTTATATATAGATTTTATACTATGCAAATTTAATCTCTATCACATAATTTTTTATCCCAAAAAAATCTAAGGGTTTTAAGTTTGGTCTCCAGACTTATTCTTTACTCATCAATACTAATAGGCCTGTGCATGCTAGTAGGGATGGCAATTTGAACTCGACCCAATGGAGACCCGTCCGCCGATCTAGATTAGAATGGTTTTTTTTTTGAAAAATATCTTTGATAGGCCGGTGATGGTATTCGAAAATGAATCCTCGACAATTTTTGGGCTGAGGACGGTATTACGTTTCCCAACTCCGGACTCGACCCGTCCCCGTCCTTGGCCCCGTTTTTCCCGAATTGAAATTATTATTATACTCTTCTCTATATATGTGTTTCTTTATTTTTTTGACTCATTTAGGGTTAGGTTAGGTTCACATATCGCATGATTGCATTTTCTCTGCTCTGTTCCTCCCTTATCGTTGGCGTCGCTTGCTCCTCCCTCACCACCGGGGTCCCCCTTCTCCCCCACCGGCTCTCCCTCTCTCTTGGATCGCCTCTCTCCATTCTCCCTCATCGAAAGTTAGGGTTTGTATTTTAATCTGGGCTTTTTATTCAAAGATCTCGCTTTATACCTCGATTTATCTTTGTAAATGTCCCTTTAATGAAGCCTCCTTGGTTGATTCAATGTTTTTTGGTAAATTTCAGTTCAAAATCCTCTCTTTTTTTTATTTTGGGGGGGGGGGGGGTTGGGTTGGACATTGAAGATAACAATGGAGATTGCAATCGGTTGGACGGTCGTCTTTAGATTCGGAGTTTGTTTTAGATAAAATCCCAGTTCAATTTTCCTTCAAATTTGGTACTCAATTTTCCTTCCAATCTGTCTCAATTCACTACCTAATTTGTTGCCATTTTAGTGGGATCTGGTACTATATATATAATATGAATGTGTGTGTCTGGGAGCTGAGTTCCATTGATTGGTTGGGGCGCTTGATGCCCTCGGTTCTAACCCTAGATAAAAAAAAGCAACTTGACCTGTTTCTGTATGCGTGTCTGTATATATAGATGCAATTTTTTTTTTATTTTATGCAAATTGCAGCCTGGTTGCCTTTTAAGTGATACTCTTTCAATTATCACCAGTAATTACCTCATGTGTGAAAGCAAGCACAAGGTGAGGGAGGTTGATCATGTGAGTTGTAATGCAAGTTAAGGGACATTAATAAATCTAGGCATTTCATGTGGATTAGTTTGTTTTGTGCATACACCATACACACATCTATCATTTTGGTTATAATATAATCAACATATCACTTTCTTTAATTTGATATGGCAGTATCTCCTTCAGTATTTTCTTTATTTTAAATTTACATATCTTAATTTGATTATTGCTTGAAAAGAAAGAATCTATATGGTGTTGGAAAATAGATGAACTTGGAACATAATGGAAAAGGAAACTAAACAATAGCCAACAAAAGCATTTATGCCCCATTCCCTTAATTTGTGCAATTTGTGTTGTGTATGTTTGAGCAATATTGTTGCCTCTGTTTATTTATTCATGTTATTTTTATAAAGGTTAAAAATGTCATATTTTAACTTTCAAGTATCAGTTAACTCTCAAGTACAAATTGAGAGTGAGGCCTCACAACAATCATCGTCAGCTACCAATTCACCTACCA
Organism: Camellia sinensis; assembly: GCF_055761805.1. Lineage (NCBI taxonomy): Eukaryota > Viridiplantae > Streptophyta > Magnoliopsida > Ericales > Theaceae > Camellia > Camellia sinensis. The sequence goes on from NC_138974.1 coordinate 133,752,518, forward strand.
ACTCACCATCTTCCCTCTCTAATAAAAATGTTATTGATTTAGAAGAAGTCTAATACTTGTGGAGGAACTAAAAGAAAACCTAGTATTGTGTGGGAACACTTTAAGAAACAACAAGTCAATGGGGTGTGGAAGGCAATATGTAATTGTTGTAATAAGTATCTTGAAAGTGATTCGAAAAATGGAACTAGGCATTTGCATGATCACTATAAGAGTTGTACTAGGAAAAAAGTGATGGACATGAGGCAAAAAGTTTTGACTAACAACTATAATAGAGAGAGTTCAAAAATGAATTCTTATATTTTTGATCAAGATTTTGCTAGGAAAGAGTTGTCACATGCCATAATATTGCATGAATATCCCCTCTCTATCGTAGATCATCTTGGTTTTAAACGATATTCAGCAGCACTCCAACCATTGTTTAAAGTACCTTATTGAAATATGATAAAGAGTGATATTTTAAATATTTATGATGCTGAGAGGATGAAGACATTGAGTTTGGTGGAGAATAATAAAAGTAGGGTGACAATCACTACTGATATATGGACTACTAATACAAAAGAAAGGATTCATGACTGTCATAATACACTTTATTAATGATTCATGAACATTGCAAAGTCACATTTTGAGGTATATATTTGTAAATTTGCAAATCATTTTGAAGTTCTATCTTATTCAGTTCAATTTGCATGTTATTAATAATTGTTCATGAATATTGTATTTTAGGTTTATTTATGTTCCATGTCCACACACAAAAGAAATTCTTTGTGATACTTTGCTTGAGTGTATGATGGACTGGAATATTGACAGACAATTTCTTTTGTTACTGTTGATAATTGCTCCACAAATGATGCCAAGATTACCATATTAATGGATAAGTTGAGTAATACATCGCTTTTGTTGGGTGGTACTTTGTTGTTGTGCGCATATTTTGAATTTGATTGTCAAAGATGGACTAGATGTCATACAACTGGGTATAGAGAAAATTAGGAAGAGTGTCACTTATTGGACAGCAACACCTAAAAGACAAGAAAAATTTGAAAAAACAGTCAATCAATTGTGCAATCCACATACTAAGAAATTAGGATTTGATTGTCCAACTAGATGGAATTCAACATACTTGATGCTTTAAACTACCTCATTATATAAGGATGTCTTTTCTCGGTTGAAAAATAGAGAGCTCCAATATAAGACCGTGCCAAGTGAGAAAGGATGAGAGTTTGCTAGAGAGATCAGTGGGAGATTTAAGATATTTTTTTCTATCACATAGTTATTTTTTGATACTAAGTATCTCATAGCCAATGTTTGTTTACCAACTTTATGTGAGATTAGGATGACACTGTCTCAATGGCTCTCTTGTGAAATTGAAGTGGTTGGAACAATGGCATAAAAAATGGTAGAAAATTTTGATAAATATTGGTTAGTGATACATGGTGTTATTGAAATTACTGTTGTACTTGATCCTAGGTACAAGATGAGTATATTGGAGTTTTATTTTGAAAAACTTTATAGAGACAAAGCTGAAGAGGAAATTGATAGGGTTCGCCAGATTTGTTATGATTTGTTGCAAGAGTATCAGAGCCGAGTTGATATGGAGACCGATGTTGCTAGTGAATTGTCTATCCATCCAGAAATTGTTTCAGAGACTCTTTCAAAGTATGATTTGTTTATTAGTAGAAAGAGAAGTAAAAAAATGAAGAATATAAGATCAGAGTTGGACCATTATCTAGAAGATGATATTTTGCCAAGAACTTCAGATTTTGATGTTTTGAATTGGTGGAAAGATAATGGACCAAAGTATCCGACCTTACAGGCAATCGTTAGGGATATTTTAGTTATTCCTGTATCCACCGTTGTTTCTGACTCAGCATTTAGCACTAGTGGAAGGCTGGTGAGTCCACATCGTAGTAGACTTCATCCAAACACATTACAAGCATTAATGTGTGCTCAAAGTTAGTTGTGGGCTGCAGAGATAAAAGGTATTTACATATTATTATTTCAATTTTATATTATCATGAAATAATTTTAATACTTAATTTATATTCTTTAGCTTTTAAGAAATGCAACATTGGAATCGGTAGGTTATGCGACTATATATGATGTTGATGAGATCGACTTGGATGAGTTGTGTGGCACTTTTGTGTTAGTTGCCATACTTTTTTTTGTTTTAATTGTTAACATTTTTTTTACGTCTTATTATTAGCATTGATTTATTTATTTTTATTTTTTTTTTCCTTTCCTTTTGTTATTTAACAGGAATTCAAGTTGAAGGAAACGATGACAGTTGTGGTTATATCAGATTTTTGGGGAAACAATTGTGTTTGGTTTGAGAGTTTTCTGGATTAAGTTTTTTGAAAACTGAGTTTTTTTGGTTTTCGTATTCTTTTGTTTTTAGTGAATATTTTTTAAATTTTAAACTTTTTTTTTTTACTTTTTTAGATGCACCTTAGCTAGATATATCTAAAAAGTAAAAAAAATTGTGAAAAAATATTTTAAAAAATTAATAAATACATAAAAATACAAAAAATGTACTGAATTCTTGTATTTTTTTTGTATTTTTGGTATTTAGTGAATTTTTAAAAGATTTTTTTTTTATATTTTTTTTTACTTTTTAGGTGTATTTATGTTAGGTGTGTCTAAAAAGTAAAAAAATTGCTTAAAATATTAAAAAAAATTTAGTAAAAACAAAAAAATATGAAAAATAAGAAAGTAGAATTTTCTGAAAAGTGTTTTCTAAAAAAAGAAAACAAGCAAGTTATTGTTGTGATATTGATTTTGTATGTTATATTTGAACAACTATTCTTCTATGTTGTAATAGACTAATGGTACTATTTTTTTTTTTGGTTGGACATTTGATATATTATGTTGCATGGATTATTTTGAGAGGATGGACCCATGAAATACTTTGAGAGATAACTATTGATTTTAGAAGTTAACTTAGCTAATAATGTTAGTTGTGCATGGTACTTTGTAAAATTCACAAGTGACCCTTTTTTTTTTAAAGCAAAAAACAGGTATTGTTTGGATTTTTTTTTTAGTTGTTGTGTGGATGTTGTTTTGTATCTTGTTTGTTATGTTGTTATTTGGATGTTTATATTTGGACATTGCTGCATTATGCTTTTACATATATTATTTTTATTTGCCTCAAAAATAAATAAATAAATAAAATGGGATATACAAAATTCAAAAAAAAAAAAAAGGGTCAGGAATTTTTTGGGGTCAGGGAAACACGATTCCCGTTAGGGGCGGGGGTGGGGGGTGATGGGTTTCTCACCGGGGATCGGAGGCAGGGATGTAGATTTTTTTAGCTTCGAAGATCGGGAATGGAGAGTGTAATCCCCCGCCCTGCCTTACCCTGTTGCCATTCCTATGCTAGGATTGTGCACGCACAAAAAAAAACAAAGAAACAAAAAACAAAACAAACATTCATTAAATAATCAAGTCAAACGTATAATGTTTTAATATAAAATTTTATTAATTATTTAAATTTATTTTACTTTAATTAACTTTTTAAACTTAAAAGCTCTTCTCAATAAACTAGTATGACTTATTAAAAACATAATAATAAATTTAAAAAATAATATGGGGACTAGCAACATTGCTAACACGCAAGCAAACTAAATAACCTCGATCAATTTTGTAATATGCATCTCTGTTTTAATATACATTTTGAAGATTGTGTTTGTTTAATATTTTTAAATGATGACACATAAGTTAAAATGTTACAATTCGTAATATGCATAATATAAAAAAGGATTTTGTTATGGTTAGAAGTTTAAAAAAATTATATATTATGCAAAAAGTACATAGAAACACACACACACACACAAAGGGTGGTTGAATTTTGGAGATGGAGATGAAATTATGGACTTTTTTTTCCAGCATATACGGAGAGGGGCAACCACACTTAGATACTTCCCATCTCTCTGCTTGAGGAAGCCTCAATTCATTCTCCGGGTTTCAATCTCTAGCTATAAGAAGAAAAATTATAGAAAAGAGGACTTATTACAGAAAAAGAAATGTCATTTCAAAATATGAAGAAATATGTCATTGTTAAGATACTAAATGGCTCCTTTGTAGGAATGGCAATGGAGGATGAAATAATAGTTTGAGAAAGTGAGAGAGGATAGAGAGAGAGAGAGAGAGAAAGAGAGAGAGAGACAATGAATTGTTGTTTGTCCATCAAAACTATGTGTGTATTACAAAGAGAAGGCACTCTCTTTATAGAGAGAATTATGGTGCATTGGATGCTCACCGAAAGCATAAAGAATAAAGCATAAAGGCCATGTTTGATTCACAACACTAATAGTGAGGTATTAATAATCCTATTAAATTAGTGTGGTATTAGTTATCCCACCCCTACCCCATTACTAATAATCCTACAAATTTGTTGGATTAATTATCCATTGGATTAATAATCCTAAACTAAAATGTCAAAACAAACATAGGATGATTGGGCCCACGGATTAATAATCCCAATCCTATGCTTTAATCCTTCCAAGCTCTAAATATAGAGCTTTAATTTGAACTCTAATGATGTGTCAAAGTAAAAAAAAAAAACAAAAAACAAAGCATAAACATTACATCAGGGTGGGACCCACCTTCAAATTAGAGCTATTAGAGCTCTTATAATAGAGCTCTAAAGCATTTTTTATACGTGAAATACAAAATTGGGTTCAGTTTTATGAAAGGAAGACCAAAAAAACAAACAAACAAACAAACAAACAGGAAACAAATACAAATGAAAATAAAATCTGATTCAAATTCTTGCCGGAAGGTAGCAGAAGCAGAATAAAACGTTAACCATGTTTGGGTCTAATTTATAATTCATTCAGAATTTATTTATTTTATTTCTTATTTCTACTCATATCAATCATTAGCCTAAATTCTAAGCTTAACAAACCAACAAATTATTTGTTCATATATTTGAAAAAATGACTGAGATCTTTTCTATTACATGATTGTCATAGAAAATCTCTATTACATGAAGAGTTGTGAAATTGTCATGAAAATTTATCATTATTTTAAATTGAGAAACAATTATTACAAATCCTTTTACTTTCAAAGAAAACACTCATAACAATGAGTTGTATTTACAACAATGATTCATCCCACTAAAAATATCACCACTAATAGCATTAATACATTAAAAAAATAAAAAAATAATAAAAAAATACAACTTCAAGACCAAAACATCACATCATTAATGGCGGGACCCACTGCCACCTAATTAGTGGGAGCACTAATTAGTGCTCCCAAGCATTTTTCTTGTATTTATGAGAGCAACTCTTCCACAGTCCATGATCGGATTGAAAAGGTTCATTCCAGCCCATTGTGAGCTAACTTCAGGCCCATTTTAACGACCCAAACTGTTCAACTTATGGAGCCACTCGAGCACATTCTTTATATAAAAAATCAGATTGATTGAATATTAATAATCACTTGATCAGACCACATTTGTCTAAAAGAACAATGAACCAAATATCTTTAAAATCATATAATCCGTCAAATTTTTTTCAGACAAATGTGATTCGATCAAGTATCTATTGAAATTTGATCAACATAATTTTCGTTATAAATAAAATGCTTAAGTCATGCAAAATAAACCATTCGAATTGTTAAGATGGGTCTAAAATGACTGACAATGTTGTAATACATTATTCTAAACAAGTAGTGAAATATATTTTTTGATAAGTGAATATTATTATTACAAGAAAAAAAAAAGAAAAAAAAAAAAAAGAAGGTGGTATAACAACAAGGCTCAAAACACAATCCCAAAGGTCACAAGCCTCCATTGACAAACCACACAAAACCTTGTTTACCACGACGAAAAAAAGGAAAAAAGAAATCTCAGAGGCCAGGAGGGCTATAGGTAGAAGAACATACAATGAGGAAAAGAAGATACACTGAAATCACTCATCAAAAATACAAGGACAAATTATATTAATAGTACCTGCATTTTGCCTTTTGTGTAAATTTAGTCTCTGTAATTTTAATTAGTTTAATTTTAATCATTAATTTTAAATTTTGTATCAATTTAGTCTAATTGATAATGCTGATTAAAGTTTTTGAAAGAAAATGATTACTACGTTGGTTGAGATTAACTTATTGAGTTGAACAAGTTTATAATTTTGTTTAAAAAAATATAATATATACTACTCATGTGCGTATTTTCAATTAAAAAACACTAACAATTATAACAATTGGATCAAATTGAGAAAAAAATCATAAATTTAAGATTAAAATTGAGTAAATTGAAGGGATGCTTTTTCATAAATCATTTTTCACCTACTTATGTTCCATTTAGTTTACATTATTTTTTTATATTCTAATAAGTTCTATGAGTGACATATTTATCAAAATATCTCCAATAATATTCACATTTACCGTGTGAATGTTCCGTGATGTGAATAGTCGCACCGTCAATATGAATGTTCACACTGTCAATGTGAACATTTACACGCCAATGTGAATATTTACATTGTAAAATATGATTGTTCACATCACCAAATTACTGACCGTTCAAAATATTTGTAAGAGTGAAAATATCCATAAAATACTTTAAATATAAGAATTAGGATTTAATAGATCAAATGTTCAAATAATAGAACTTATTGGAATACAAGAATATCTTATGAACTAATTAAAATACAAACCCTTAAAAAAAAATTTCTAATAAATCTCTCTAAATTAAAATCGTTAGAATCAAAATAACACAAAAATCAAAATATAAAAACTACTAACATAATTTATTCAAAATACAAACACAACCAACATTTTGGGTTCTACTCAACCAGTCAAACCGAGATAGTATGAAATATTATTAGAAGGTAACCACTCACCCCCTTGAATAAAATTCCCAACGGTAAACTGAGTCGCTTCGGTGACATTCGTAATGACTCTGTAACCAGGCCAGGTCACTCTGGCACTTGTGTTCGAACCCGGACCCCTGTTCTTATACTCCCCATAATAAAGGGTCGACAACGCAAAAGTACCATTCCATTCCAACCAGCCAGCAGGGTCTACCAAATCGCCGATATTCGAAAGAAGATACACCGTCCTCGAATACTCTTTCCATGGCCTGCCAAGGTAGGTTCGGAAGGAGGACTGGACAGGAATTAAGTCCGATGCAGCGGCAACTTTAGAGTTTAGGATTGAAATGCCGGTGTTTTGGTTCGGGTCCTCTCTTCCCTGAGCGGTGAAGATGTTTCTTTGGTTGTCCATTGGTTTGCGCGCGTATAAGTTGCAGTTTTGGAAAACTACAGCTGCGTTGCCAAATATGAAGTCGATGGTTCCGTAGATGTCGCATTCGCGGTAGAATTGGCGGAGGGAGTGGACGTAGAGGGTGTCTTGGTAGCCGACGAAGCTGCAGAGGTAGAAGGCGGAGAGGTCTGCTCCGCTACGTAGAGCCACTGCTTGGTGTTTGCTTGGGCCGGCGTAGTTTTCGAATGATATGCCTTTGGCTATGAAACCGTCTCCTACTACAGCTGCCATTTTATGGAAGATATCAAAGCAGAATTTAAGCTTACATTGGGCGTTGAAGAACCACATGAAAAGCACAAATGTATGTTATTAACTAGTTCAATATATCACTGACTGATGCTGGAGATTCTAAAAATCATATTAAAATATGAGGGGCTTGTTTGATTTGTTTTTGGCAGAGTTATTTTTGAAAATTTTTTTGGAGAGTGAGTTTAAATTTTTTTTTTTTTTTTTTTGTTTGGTTGTATATTTTGGGAGAGTTATTTTTTTTGAGAGTTTGGGATGATTTGATATTTTGGAAGAATTTGAGTAGATGTGTGTGAGAAAAAGCGATTGATAAGGAGAAAGGAGAAAGAAAAAGTGATTGATTGATGTGTAAGAGAGAGAAAATGATTTTGAAAATTTTTTGAGAAAAACTCCAACCAAACAATTTTTTAGAAATTTTTTTCTAAAACTCATCTCCCAAATGCAAACCAAACACATAATTGGTAAAAGATTTTGTAAAATTTTTAAAATTTTTAAAATATTTAGGCCTTGTTTGGTTTGTATTTGAGAAACATGTTTTGAAATAAAAAATACGAAAATTTGTTTGGTTTGATTTTTTTTCAAAAGATGTTTTGAAAAATTATTTTGAGAGAGAGTTTTAGAAAAAGTGATTGATTTAATGTGTATAAGAGAGAGATTTGTTTGAAAAATTTAAAAACTAAACAAGTTTTGAAAAAATTTGTTTGGTTTGATTACTTTTGAAAATTTATTTGTAGATAATTTTTTTCAAATTTTTTTTCAAAACACAAATCAAACAAGGCCTAAGTATTTTTGTATATCTATTTATATTATATATGTGAACATTGAAGTTGCTGTCCAAATCTTGTGTACATGTCACATGATAAATTTTTATACGCTAAAATAAAAGAAAATATACTGGGGTGTTTGGGAAGAAAAAAAATAGCCTAATTTAGGCTAAAAATTACAAAAAAGATAAAATAGGCTAAAATAGCTAATATGACAAAATATCACATCAAACCCATAATCATTTCACTTTTTCTCTCACAAACATCATATCCAACCACAAAAAAATCCAATCATCTTCCTAAACATAAAAATTTTAGCCTACTAAAATAGTCAAAAACTAAAATAACCTACTAAAATAGCCACTTCCCAAACGAGGCCACTATATCATAGCACAAGATTTGAAGAAGTCATCTTAAATTTTATTAAATAAGTGTACTTTTTAACTTTTTATGAAATATAATAAACTTATCGTTTAAGTTATTTACATATTATAATATTATTTATTTTTATTTATCTAAATTAAACACGTATTGCACACAAATATATATACACAAGTATATAAGATTTGATTAGACCATTTCCAATGGTTCATCAGATGTATCACTAAATTCAAATTTGGTGAAAAATAGAAACTTTTTATGCTCTAATAGTTTCACCAAAACGATATTAAATTGAGAAAATAGCAAATCTTTCACCAAATTGAAGATCTGGATACCTTTCACCAATTTATTGTGTAGGACCGTTGGACATATCGGACGATCGGCCGGATGTCCGACCAATTGTCCCCCCGGTCATCCGATTACTTCAATGATTCTCACATACCAAATCTGAAGGAAGGAGATGAAGATAAGGAAGAACAAAGGAAGACGGCTATGGGGAAAGAGGAGGAGACTAGTTTTCCAAGCTTTTCTTGGAGGCAAAAAGCACTGATCCATGATCCATGTCTTCTTGGAGACCTTCCATCACCATTGCTACACCCCTCAAAAGCTCTCTACAATCAATCACCAAAGTGGCTTTCTTGTGATTCTTCTTCCAAGTGTTGATGTTTATAACTTGCTCAACCAAGACCCATTTTACCCATTAATACAAATATTACAAAGCAAATCCAGAACCTAATCTCCCTGCCACTCAAGAAAAGAATATGGAGAGAGAGAGAGAGAGAGAGAGAGAGAGAGAGAGAGAGAGAGAGAGAGAGAGAGAGAGAGAGAGAGAGAGAGAGAGAGAGAGAGAGAGAAAGAGTTGGGGGTAGGGGTTTGTTTAGGTTCAATCACAATTTCAAAAAACAGCATTTTTTTTTTAGATTGTCTTGTCGGTCGATCGGCTAGACGTTCGGAAGGTCGTCCTCCGGTAGACCGGCATTTTGTTGAAATACCGTTGGAATGTTGGATATCAAATAAAGAAATTTTTTAAATTTTTAATCAAATTTAATGAAATATTTAATTCACCGTTGGAGATGCTTTTAGGGTGGTATTAATTTTAAAACCAAAATTAAAGAAATAATTTAAAATAAGAGAAGACACTAACTAACTACCTACCTACCTATAAAAATAATTTAACATATGACACTACTGACTTACAAAAATAATTTTAGTTAATTAATACATTTTAGGTTTTGGATTTTAGAAAATACTTTTTTAGAAAATTTTATTTTTTATATTTTTTTGTATTTTTTTTAATTTTCAATGAATTTTTTTAGGATAAATAACAAACATATTCCATGAGATTTACTTAAATTATAAATTACCTCTTATGATTCTAGAAATTATATTATACCTCCTAAGGTTTCTAATTTTATAATAAATAGATCATTTTATTAATAAATCATCAAGTTAATTAATAATTTTTAATAATGTTAAAATTTTATTTCAATTAATAATTCAAATAATTTTATTATTGTATAGGTGAACAGTTAGAAATTTCATTTTTTCAATTAATTCTATTAAATAAAAAAATTCTGACAGGGATGTATTTGTAATTTTCCAAACCACAGGGGCAATTCATATTTTAAGCAAACTTCATGAGGTGTATTTGTAATTTACCCATTTTTTTAATATTTTAAGTAATTTTTTTTAAATCTTTAGACAAATTTAACATAAATACACTTAAAAAGTATAATATTTGTGAAAAAATCTTTAAAAAATTTACTAAATACCAAAAATATAAGAAAAATATGAAAATTCAGTATATTTTTCATATTTTGTATATTTATTAATTTTTAAAAATATTTTTTCACAAAAAGTGCATCTAAAAAAATTAAAAAAAATTAAAATTTTAAAAATATTCACTAAAAACAAAAAAAAATAAGAAAAATAAAAATTTCAATTTTCAAAAAACTAAAACCAAACACAATAGTTTTATAAAAATTTTATGTAATTTTTTTTATCAAAATGTTGTGGTATTGGCATTTTTATAATTATTCTATTTTAATAAAAATATATATTTTTTAAAAATATATCCAAATAATTTAAAAAGTCATTTTATTTTTTAGCTTTTTTATGGGATTTTTTTTTAGCTTAATAAATGATTTTAAAAGTGGTGTTAATCAGATCCAAATAAAAGTAATTGTGAGGCACTCAAGTTGTCTCATTGCATTTGATTTTGTCGAAAATATCATAATTAATTGTTGGGTATACCTCCTTATTGGAGTGTGGGACCCAATTGGTTTGTTAAAGAGTTTCAATTTAACTTGGTTTAGTATAATATATTTTTATATATTATATTTGAGGAGACCCAATTCAATTTGAATTTAATTAGGGTTTGATTACAAAAATCCTAGATTCACAATATATTATTTTATATTGTTTTTCCCAAAGACAAAAAAAGGACGGCTGTTTTTTTTGGGTGAAAGCACTCTTGCAAAGTGCTGCGGCTAATACAGTTCATGTGAATTCAATCAATTCGGTGGAAGTGCTTTGGTGCATCTTCGGCTTTCAGTTCTGATTTGGGTTCGTTATTTTGGGTCTTCTTCAACTTTGGTTCAGAAGATTTTGGTTCTTCTATTTGGTGAGGTCTTTCCTCTTTGTTTATTTGTGATTATTTGGAATTCACCTAAGGGTGTTTTGTGAGACCATTAGTGTCTCGTTTGTAATCGTTTGGAATTATTTGGTTGATAGTGGAATCGGATTTCGATCCCGTGGACGTACCTCACATTGAGGGAACCACGTAAAAATTCTTGTGTTGCCTTTGATTTAATTTTTCCGCATTAGTGTTTATTCCCATTGATTGATTTACTTGTGGGGAATCACATCGATTTTCCCTAACAACTGGTATCAGAGCTTACGATTTATTTGGATTTATTTATTTGTGTAAATCAATGGAGGGGAATGTGGGTCGCATGTCTAGCTTCAATGGAAGTAATTGGGTAACTTGGAAAACTAAAATGGAGGACCTATTATTTTGTAAAGATTTATATGGACCCATTGAGGGTGATTCTGGCAAACCCGAGGGTATGAAAGATGATGAATGGAATAGGCTTAATCGAAAAGCCGTTGGTGTTATCCGTCAATGGATTGATGACAGTGTGTTTCATCATGTTGCTACTGAAACTTCAGCACATGATTTATGGAAAAAATTAGAGGGCCTTTATGATAGGAAATCAGCCACAAATAAAGCTTTTTTGTTTCGTAAGTTGGTTAATTTAAAATATAAAGAGGGCAGCCCTATTCCGGAACATCTGAATGAAATAAAGAGTATTGTTAACCAACTTGCTTCTATGAAAATTGTTTTTGATGATGAGTTGCAGGCTTTGATGCTACTTAGTTCTTTGCCCGAAAGTTGGGAGACTTTGGTTGTGACCGTCAGTAATTCAGCGCCCGATGGAGTTGTCACAATGGGCCAAGTCACTAGTAGCCTGTTGAATGAAGAAACTAGAAGAAAATCAGCGGGTTCCTCTCATTCGGAAGCATTCGTTGTGAGAGGCCGAAGCAAAACAAGAGGGAGGAGTAAGACTCCTCATGGTCGTGATCAAAGCCGTGACAAATCAAAAGATGGTTCTTTTTCAAAGAAAGACGTTGAGTGTTATTATTGCCATGAGAAAGGGCACATGAAGCGAGAATGCCGAAAGCTCAAGAATAAGGAGAAAAGGCGTGACAAAAGTGTGGACAAGAAGCAAGAAGACACAACGGCAGTTACTACCAATGCTGATCTCATGGTCGTTTGTGAAGATGATTGTATCAATTTTGTGGGCCAAGAGAGCAATTGGGTGATTGATTCCGGTGCTTCTTTTCATGTGACTTCTCGAGTTGATTTCTTCACTACCTATACCGAAGGAGATTATGGTTCTGTTCGAATGGGTAATGAAGGTTTGTCCAATATTATCGGCATGGGTGATGTTTGCTTGGAAACAAATCTGGGCTGCAAGTTGTTGCTTAAAGATGTGAGGCATGTTCCCGACATTCGCCTCAATTTGATCTCTACCGGGAAGCTAGATGATGAAGGCTACAACAACAAATTTGGTGATGGAATATGGAAGCTCACAAAAGGTTCCTTGGTGGTGGCTAAGTGTAAGAAGACTCATACACTTTATTCGATGCAAGGAAAATTTGTAAAGGTGTTGTCAATGCACTTGAAGAAGATACTTCTACTGAATTATGGCACAAGCGGCTTGGCCATATGAGTGAAAAGGGGCTGCAAGTATTGTTCAAGAAAGAGCTTCTACCCGGTTTGAAAGGTACACATCTTAAAACTTGTGTTCATTGTTTGGCGGGTAAACAACATAGAGTTTCTTTTCATAAAAATGTTGCTTCTAGAAAAGAAAATGTTTTGGAGTTGATTCACTCAGATGTTTGTGGTCCTTTAAAAGTTAGAACACACAGTGGTGCACTTTATTTTGTTACTTTCATTGATAATTATTCAAGGAAAGTTTGGGCTTTTCTACTAAAAACTAAAGATCAAGTTTTAGAAGTATTTAAGCATTTTCAGGCCATGGTTGAAAGAGAAACAGGGCAAAAATTGAAGTGCATCCGATCAGACAATGGTGGTGAATACATTGGGCCATTTGATGAGTATTGTCGCAGCCAAGGTATTCGGCACCAAAAGACAGTTAAGAAGACTCCTCAACAAAATGGAGTTGCTGAGAGGATGAACCGCACCATTGTGGAAAGAACAAGGTGTTTGCTTTCACAAGCTAAATTGCCAAGATCCTTTTGGGGTGAGGCATTGAAGACAGCGGTTGACGTGATCAATTTGTCTCCTTCCTATCCTTTGAATGGTGATGTTCCAGAAAGAGTTTGGACTGGTAAAGATGTATCTTATGCGCACTTGAGAGTGTTTGGTTGCCGAGCTTTTGTTCACATTCCAAAAGATGAGAGGTCCAAGCTTGATAGCAAGTCAAGACAATGTATTTTTCTTGGCTATGGGCGTGATGAATTCGGGTATAGATTGTGGGATCCGGTCGATAAGAAAGTTATTCGAAGCCGTGATGTTGTGTTTCTTGAAGACCAAACAATTGAAGACTTTGGCAAAGGTGATCAACCGGAGCCAAAAGCTAGTGATCTCATTGACATGGATTTATCTCCTTCATCTTCAGTTGATGATGAAAACGGGGGAGATGTGCAGCCACCTATTGAAGAGTTAGAGGATGATGCTAATCCTAATGAACTTGAGCCAGAAATTGAGGAAGAACATCCAACTCAAGTACCGTCACCACAACTTGAGTTGAGGAAATCTACAAGGGACCGACAACCTTCAAGAAAGTATCCTCCCAATGAATTTGTGTTGATTTCTGATCAAGGGGAGCCTGAGAGCTACCAAGAAGCAATTGAGCATGCAAAGAAAGGTGATTGGAAAAAGGCCATGGAAGAGGAGATGAATTCCTTAGTTGAAAATCACACTTATGATTTAGTGAAGTTGCCTAAGGGGAGGAAAATTCTGAAAAATAAGTGGGTTTTCAAATTGAAGAATGATGGCAAGAATCTGAGGTACAAGGCACGTCTTGTTGTGAAAGGCTTTGGGCAAAAGAAAGGTATTGATTTTGATAAAATTTTCTCACCGGTTGTGAAGATGTCTTCTATTCGGGTTGTACTTGGCATGGCTGCAAGTATGAACCTTGAAGTTGAGCAACTTGATGTGAAGACCGCATTTCTGCATGGTGATCTTGAAGAAGAAATTTACATGGAGCAACCGGAAGGCTTTGTGGAAAAAGGGAAAGAGAAATTTGTTTGCAAATTGAAGAAAAGTTTGTATGGTCTCAAGCAAGCCCCGCGGCAATGGTACAAAAAATTTGACTCTTTCATGATGAATAATGGTTTTACTAAAACCACTTCGGACCATTGTGTGTTTGTGAAAAATTTTCCAGATGGTAAATTTATTATTCTTTTGCTTTATGTTGATGACATGTTAATTGTGGGTCAAGATTCTACCATGATAAACAGGTTGAAATTGGAGTTGAGCAAGTCTTTTGCTATGAAAGATTTGGGACCGGCAAAGCAAATTCTTGGTATGAAAATTGTTCGTGATCGCAAAGAGGGGCTGATTTGGTTATCTCAAGAAAGCTACATTGAGAAAATTCTTGAGAGGTTCAACATGGATAAAGCAAAGCCGGTTGGTTGTCCACTTGCGGGTCACTTCAAACTTAGTTCGAATCAATGTCCTACAAGTGAGAAAGACAAAGAAGAGATGTTGAAAGTTCCTTATGCTTCAGCAGTTGGTTCTTTGATGTATGCCATGGTTTGTACAAGGCCGGATATTGCTCACGCCGTTGGTGTGGTGAGTCGTTTTCTCTCTAATCCGGGTAAAGAACATTGGGCAGCGGTAAAATGGATTCTAAGGTATCTTCGAGGGACTTCGAAGGTGTGTTTGTGTTTTGGGGATGGTAAGCCGATGCTTGATGGGTTCACAGATTCTGACATGGCCGGTGATGTTGATTCTCGGAAATCTACTTCGGGGTATTTGATGACTTTTGCAGGGGGAGCTGTGGCATGGCAGTCTAAATTACAAAAATGTGTTGCTCTCTCAACTACCGAAGCTGAATTTATTGCTATTACAGAAGCTTGCAAAGAAGAGTTATGGTTGAAGAAATTTTTGCAAGAGTTGGGTTTAAAGCAAGAAAAGTATGTGCTTTATTGTGATAGTCAAAGTGCTATTCACTTGAGTAAAAATTCTACTTTTCATTCGAGATCGAAACACATTGATGTTAGATACCATTGGATTCGTGATGTGTTAGATTCGAAATTGTTACAACTCGAAAAGGTTCACACAGATGATAATATTTCGGATATGTTGACTAAGACTTTGTCGAGGGACAAACATTTGAAGTGTCGAACTTTGGCGGGTATGGTTGATATCTCCACCTAAGTCGGTAGGGGGAGAATTGTTGGGTATACCTCCTTATTGGAGTGTGGGACCCAATTGGTTTGTTAAAGAGTTTCAATTTAACTTGGTTTAGTATAATATATTTTTATATATTATATTTGAGGAGACCCAATTCAATTTGAATTTAATTAGGGTTTGATTACAAAAATCCTAGATTCACAATATATTATTTTATATTGTTTTTCCCAAAGACAAAAAAAGGACGGCTGTTTTTTTTGGGTGAAAGCACTCTTGCAAAGTGCTGCGGCTAATACAGTTCATGTGAATTCAATCAATTCGGTGGAAGTGCTTTGGTGCATCTTCGGCTTTCAGTTCTGATTTGGGTTCGTTATTTTGGGTCTTCTTCAACTTTGGTTCAGAAGATTTTGGTTCTTCTATTTGGTGAGGTCTTTCCTCTTTGTTTATTTGTGATTATTTGGAATTCACCTAAGGGTGTTTTGTGAGACCATTAGTGTCTCGTTTGTAATCGTTTGGAATTATTTGGTTGATAGTGGAATCGGATTTCGATCCCGTGGACGTACCTCACATTGAGGGAACCACGTAAAAATTCTTGTGTTGCCTTTGATTTAATTTTTCCGCATTAGTGTTTATTCCCATTGATTGATTTACTTGTGGGGAATCACATCGATTTTCCCTAACATTAATTAGGTCCTATCAGACTCGTATAGAATATATTTTCACAAGCAGCTTAGATTGTACAAAAGTAAAACCGACCTATCTACCAATTGAAATTGGATTCTAAATTATTTGTATATTTTATATGGGCATTTGAATGAAAACATAGAAGAAGTAAAATAGGTGTCAAAAACAAAACATGATCCAAGTGAAATACACAAATTAAAATTTGAAAATAGGGAAAAATAGTGTGTGCATTTAGTTTTAGTTTTCTAAGTTCAATTTTCTTAAAATTGGACATTTTTATTATTCGTGTTTTTTTTTTAAATTTTTAGTGAATATTTTTAAAATTTTAAGTAATTTTTTAAATTTTTTAAATGCACTGTACTTAGATGCATTTAAATAGTAAAATATTTGTAAAAAAATTAAAAAAATTAATAAATGCACAAAAATATATTGAATTTTATATTTTTTATTTATATTTTTGGTATTTAATGAATTTTTTTTAATTTTTTTTTACAAATATTATATTTTTTAAGTATATTTATGTTAAATTTGTTTAAAAATTAAAAAAAATTAGTGAAAATAAAAAATACAGAAAATGAAAAATAAGAATTTAAAAAAATGAAACCAAATTTGACAAAATCATCCTTATTCAATGGCACTTATCAAGCTTTATTAAAACGTGGCATTGTGTCCTGACTCATTAAGATGGTGGGTCCACAGGGGGTCAGAACTGAAAAAAAGACAAATTTATTTTCGACAAAATCATCTTTATCAGACATAACATGGTGATGACTCATGATTCAGTAAGAAGCCGGGTCCAATAACCTCACCACCACTAGGTGTTTTTTAATCTAAAAAATAAGCATCGTAATCAATTATTTCAAATAAAGTGGAATTTCAAATCACAACTTTTTAGCTCCAATAATTAACTTTAGGTGTCAAACAAATATGATTACAATTGTGAGTCACCTAATTTGACTTGTGTTTGATTTTGGACCCGTTTGGTGTAGCTGTTAAAACAGTTTATAAATTATAACTTAACATATTATAAATTATGACTTTAATCAGAAGTTGTTAATCTGTTTGGTATAGTTGTTAGATTATAGATTTAAGTTGTTGTGTAGTGTTTGTTTAAATAAGCTGTGAAATAACTTTTTCAATTAATTTTTATTTTTTGTTTGTTTATATTTTTCATAAAAAATAATAATAATAATTTATAATCCATTTGAGTCTTTTTTGTTATTTTTAAAAAAATAAAAAATAAAAAAATTTACGAATATAACCATAAATTAACATGTTCACAGCAGAAGCTGATAATCAGAAGTAAGGGGTGAGCAGCTCCTCAGAATCAGCTTTTTTGAGTTAAAATAAGTTGTTAGAATCAGAAGCTGTTTGAAATAAGTTTAACCAAACAGTCTAAAATAACTTTTTCAAAGCTAAAAGCCATAAATTGGCTCTGAAAAACTGAAACAAACACCCCATTTGTCTAAAAAATCATAACTAATTAAGTTCAATCCGATTGATTTAGAATCTATTCATGCAAAGTAACCTAAATTATAGAGAAAATAAAATTAATTGATGAGTGTGGACCTATTTGTCATTTGAACTTAGGTTGAGTTTGTTTTGAAAGTGTGTTAGTTTTTTAATTTTTTTTTGACTATTTTAACGTGGAGTTAAAAAGTTTTGTTTGAGAAGGACTTTTAATTTTTTTGATTTTTTTGTGAGAGAAAAAATGTAATGATTAATTATGGGTTGAATGTGATATTTTGTCTTATTCGATTAAAAAATCTATTTTATTTTTTGAGACTAAAATAACCAAAAAAACCTGGCATTTAGCTTCCCAAACGGAGCCGCTTTGAATTATTTGTATCTTTTATATAGTTATTCAAATTAAAATCTAAATAAATAAGTAGGTAAGGGTGAAGAACAAAATAATATCTAAATGAAAATACATGCTGCAATAATATTGCCAAAATTGGGGGGGTTTACCAAATTTGTTTGGACGTGGAGTTGGGTCCACTAATCTCATCACTAATGGAAGAAATTTTTTATAATTATATAATATAATTTTAGACCTTTTATTTTTTAATAAATATTAAATAATTTATGTCATTAATTCATTTAATTCACATAAATTTATTTTTACATTACGATTTATTTTCTCATACTAACCAATAAGAAGAGGAGAGAGATCGCAATAAGACAAAATTATAATTTAAATTATTATCACTTGAGCATGAAAGGTAAAAAGTGAGTGAGATAGGGTGTTGAATAGAATTTGAAAGAGATATTATAATGATTATTAAGACCTTTTCCTAATTCTTTATTTTTTTTATTTAAACAAAGATTCGGAATTTTGACTGGAGTTGCGATTTGGGAGACAAAAGGGGGCGTCTATTCTTTTCTTAAGCATAATTTAAGCTGGCGTAGGTTAGTGCTTGGTCCATTGGTCCCCAACCCCTTCAAGATAGAGACAAATTATATCAAAATATACCACTACAGTTCTGTACTTTTTTTCAATAATTTTGTGAGTGACATTTGCCAATATTTTTAATTTTTTTAAAAAAAATTTGTAAAAAATTAAACAGATAATATGACTTTAAAAAGTTAAAAAATAAAAAAAGTAACTTTTAACCGTGTTATCATCTTGATTGATTTTCTTTATTTTTTTATTTATTTTTATAGATAGGAAAATTCTTGAAAGCAATACTAAAAATTGAAGAAAAATTAGAGTAAGGTTATTATTTGATGTTGTGTTTTCATAATACTACATTATATAGGATGAAGGAACTTTATTATTTAATTATTACTATTATTATTAATTATCAAATCTATATATATGGATAATTTCTTAATTTTTTTTTCTGAATGTCTGAATTTTTTTTAAAATAAAATATTCCATGCAATCACATTTTTTATATTTTTTTACCCGTAAATACTTGTATTTATTAATGAACATTTTATTACTTTGTGAATAAAAAAATGAAGTAAGAAATTTAATTAGTGTAGGATTAGTTTTCTATCGATTCACAAATTGTTCATTTTACCCAAAAAAAAAAAAAAAATTGATTCAAAAATTGTAACTATTTTATTTTATTGTGTTTGTCTTTAAAAAAATAAATGATAAATATATATATTTTTTAAGATACATATTATAAAATACAAAAAAAAAAAAGTTAAGATTATCATATCCATCTAATTTGTTTTTATAAAATATATATAGAATAATGCTTGGGACCCCCCTTTTGAGAGTCACCCCTCACCCCTTTGCCACGTGGCGGGTGGTGATTGGAGGAGCAGAAAAAAAAAGAAAAAGAAAAACAAAATGTAACCAATGAGAGAGAGAGGGGTCAAAGGGGTGGGAGGAAAAGGGGATGAATCATTGTTGATATATATATATATATATATATGAATAATGCTTGGGACCCCCTTTTGGGGGTCACCCCTCACCCCTTTGCCACGTGGCAGGGGTGATTGGAGGAGTAGGAAAAAAAAGAAAAAGAAAAAGAAAAGATAACCAATGAGAGAGAGAGGGGGTCAAAGGGGGTGGGGAAAAAGGGATGAATCATTACTCTACTTCAGGCTCTCGAAATTGTCAAGGGATACACGAAGTGGGTTTTATTTTTGATTTTTTAACTTTTTATTTTTTTTAGTTTGGGGTTAAAAAATTTAATTTGGAAACAATTTTTGATTTTTTTGTCTCTTTGACTTTTTATAAAAAAAAAATGATGATTATGAATTAGATGTGATATTTTATCTTATTGAATCAAAAAAATTATTTTATTTTTTATAATTAAAATAAAAAAAAAATAAAACCTAACTTTTGACTTTCTAAACGAAGCCATAAGTTAGTCTAACATTCTAACATTTGATTATTAAAATATATATATATATATATATATAAAAGACTTATATAAAACAAGTGATTCTGATTATCGGAACAGGACTGATGGCTCTCCAATTTTCTAAATTTGATATGGGAATTTGAGAAAAACTGAACGGATATACTTACCGACGGTGGAAGAGCGGAAAGTGGTCCAGCCATCACCGACACTCCGATTGCCCTTCACCCATGTCTTCCCAATCCCATCTCCTAAAAACATGAGCATCGTCGTCTTCTTCGGCACCTCCACATACTCAAAATACGCTCCAGCCTTTATGTATATCACAAACCTCGTCGCACTCGAGTTCGGCGCCACCGCCACCGCCTCTCCAATCGTCGTAAAATTCCCACTCCCATCCTTCGCCACCACCACATCGTACTTTGTCTCATTCACCGCCGTCTGCAACAACCTCCTATCTTTCTTCGACAACCACGTCGGAAACCCACCCTTCACGGTCCCATACTCCGGGAATACCTCCGCTCTCGACGACGCCGTTTTAATCTTCCCGACCATCGCGAGAGCGTTACTAACGTGATGAGAGATGTTCTCCAATCGGGCCTCGATGAATGGACGAGTGTTTGATTTACTGTACGCGAACCCGTCTAGACAAGTGAATTGATTCGTCATTGCACCGCTCAGCAAGGTTTGTAAATCGTGGAAGTGTTTTACTGATTTATTGGATGAGGAGAGATCGGAGATTGTGGATTTGAGTTCTGAAATTGAATCGTCTAAGAGCTCGAGACAATCATCGAGGGCTCGTTTGTCGAGTTGGGTTAGCTTCGGGAGCTTATAGCGGAGACGAGTGCAGTTGGATTCGGAAACTCGGACCTCCGACATTGTGTGATTCACTGCCGCGGCGATGATTTGAGGGAGTGATTTTGAGGCGAGATCTGGGAATGTGGAGAGGGTGGAGACGCAGAGGTCTCGGTAGAGTGTTCCATCGCATGCTGAGTGAGCGATTTGAATGTTTTTGTGGATGTGAATGTGATGGGATTCTTCTCTGTTTTTTGGGTTTTTTGTGACAGTAATCAGTGTGGTGAGTGTGAGTAAGGCTAGTGCAGAAATGGGTAATAAAGCAAGAAAGATTTTAGTTCTTTTTTTGAGATGATGATGATACATGGTTGAAAGGGGTTGAGACAGATATAGATAGAGAGAGAGAGAGAGAGAGAGAGGAAGAAGAGAGTCTGTGTTTAAATTTGACGAGTTAGAGCGAGTGGATAGGGAATATATATAGATAGATTAGGCTGGAACTTGGGCGAGTTCGGGTGGAGGCTGTCCAAGCTCAATTTAAGTTGTGTTGAGATTCAAGTTCGAATTATAATTTGATATTGTTTGTTTAAGTTCGACCTGAGTTAAATTTAAATTGTCCGACTTGCTCAAATTGTATTTATATATATATTTTTGCAGTCACATTATTCAATTATTAAAATTTGACTATATTTATATTTTTTTTATATGTAGAAAATTATTAATACCATCAAAACAAATAATTTATATAATGTAAGAGAGATGGCGTTATAGTAGTCTTCACAATTTATGAGTGAAAATAAAATAAAAAAATAAGATTTTATATTATTTGTATATATAATATATATTTAATTGGATTTAATAATCTAAATTACTTTAATATGATGTAATGGCTAATGATTTATATTTATATATATATATATATTTAATATTTTAATATATCTATATATGTATAATTTGAGTTTCGAGTTGCTCGGGTTGTTTGATGCCTTTGTCCAAGCCCGTCTAAATTTAATTCGGGCTTTTGAATTTTTACTCAAACCCGTACCGAATTTGAAAATATTTTATCTAAGTCTTAAAAAAATTCGAACTGAGTTCAAGTTGCTCAGATTGAACCCGCCCAAATTACACTCTTGAAATAGATAGTGTGTGTTAACTGTTGATGATAGGTGAATTTGGATTCTCTTTACTATGTTTTTTTTTGTTGCAGCAATACTAATTAGGGCTTCCACTAATTAGGTGGCAGTGGGTCTCGTCATTAATGATGTGATGTTTTGGTCTTGGAATTGTATTTTTTTTTTTTTTAACTTTTTTAATGCATTAGTGCTATTAGTGGTGATATTTTTAATGGGATGAATCATTGCTGTTTTTTGTTTTTGTTTTTGTAATAATTTGACAATGGTGATTTAAGCATTCTAATCTATTGTTGGTTGGTGTTGAATATAATTGGTTGAGTTTCAATAATGTTATGATTATATTGTTGTATTATGTGATATGTTATTGTTGAATAATTGTATTGATAGAAGAGGTAAGCCATGAAATCTATTTAATTAATGGAATGATAAATAAATAAAATATGATATATGAATGTACACATTATAATACTGGTTCAATTTCGGTGGTAATTATATTCATTATTTTTAAATGATTTGGTCTTATCGGTTTGATTAGAGATTTTTCAATTTCGGTAGTGACTACATTCATTACTTTAAAAGATTTGATCACAGAAAATAAAAACTCTAAAAATAAAAACCTAGAAGGGAAAAGGTGATTTTTCACTTTTTTCTATCATTTTTCTTTTCTTCCACAATTTTTTTAAAAAAACAAAAGAAAAAAAAAATTATGATCCAAACACAATCCGAGATAATTTGATCATTGGATATTTTTGTATAAAATCAAATGGCTATTACTTATTATGGGATGTTTCATTCAAAGAAAAATCATAACACATATTAAATGAATTATTTCTCATCTTCTAACGAGCTAACAATAAGGGTCAATATTATTTTATCTATAATTTTTTTTTTTTTTCCTAATGCCATTAAGAACAAATAATATCACACAGTATTCGGTTATAATTACCAGTGATCACTGCAATATCACACTTATAAAATACTTATTTCAATTTGCGAAAATGATAGATGTTATTGCTATATATATAATGAACTGTCATGACAGCACGGATGAGAAATGCAGGATGTTAATGTAAAATGTAAATTGTAAAATGTAAACTACCACCCACCTACCACCTTCACTACCACTCACTCCACCTACCACCTCCACTACCACCTACACCTACTACCATCTTCTTCTCTATATATAGGAATTGTAATATACAACAAATATATCAATCAATCATCAATACATAATTCATTCTCTCTCTTTCTCTATCAATTTATCTAACATGGTATCAGAGCTAGGTTAACAACTTAGTAATTCCGCTTCACCGGCGGGCGGCAGCCTCGCCTTGGCCGCCCGCCGGACCTCTACACTTACCTTCACTCCGCTGCCACAAATTCCATAACTGAACTGAACTCTTGTCTCTCTGAGGGAATAATCAACACCTTCACACCAGTGATGCCATAGATATGGATCGCAGGTCCGTCTATGTTGTAGCTTTATCTGCATTGTCGTCGCCGGCGTTGGAGGTCAATCTCCGGCCACACCTCCTGTGGTGTCCGCTCCGCCGGTTTCAGCTCCACACACAGAACATCCACTCTCTCCCAACCAATACCAAAGAAAAGCACGAGGACCAAGAGAGGAGGGAACATATGTCGGAGAAGGAGTGCAGCCACCACAAGGACAAGCGGAGGAAGAGGCTCCGGCGGTTTTTCGGTGGACTCCTCATCTTGATCTTCATCATCCTAATAATCGTCCTCCTAATATGGGCCATCCTCCAGCCCAAGAAACCCCGCTTCGTCCTCGAAGACGCCACCGTCTACGCCTTCAACGTCACGGCACCAAACTTCCTCACCTCCACCATTCTAGTCACCATCGCATCCCGTAACCCAAACGACAAGATCGGTGTCTACTACGATAAGCTCGACATCTTCGCCATCTACCAGAACCAGCAGATCACCTACTACACCGCCATACCATCCACGTATCAGGGCCACAACGAAATCAACGTTTGGTCACCCATAGTGTCAGGCGTCAACGTCCCCGTGGCTCCATACCACGGCGTTGGACTCAGCCAGGACCAGGCCGATGGAACAGTCATTCTTACCATCAAAATTCAAGGACGGGTTAGATTCAAAGTTGGCACCTTCGTCTCTGGACACTACCACCTCTCCGTCACCCACTTCGACGCCGATCGCCGGAGTATCGTATGTGTTCACTCCGGTGCTGGAGGACGATAACGATGCCGTAGACCGTGACTTTTACCTTCTGGCCAAGTCCTATTTGGACTGCCGCGAGTACCGGAGGGCTGCTCATGTGCTTCGGGACCAGACCAACAAGAAAGCAGTGTTCTTGCGCTGTTATGCCCTCTACTTGGATTGATGGCAAGGTAGGTTGCAACTTGCTTCAAATAGGGACATCAATCACAGAGAAAAGAAAGTTCAGCTATTCACGGAAAACACCCTCTTTCCAATACTGACCACACTCCACTCGGCTCCCCACTATCCAATTAAAATTTTTTTTTATCTCCACCGCCCCATCCCTCACTTTCCTTAAGACGTGGCCCCTCCCTCACATGGGTTTGTCCCCTCTCCCCTCCTATTTTCCACTTTTCTTTCACTTTTACTCGGTATTATTGATTGATGATTCATTATTTTAATAAATATATATATATATATATATATATATATATATATATATTAAAAAAAAAAAAAAAAATGTGAGATTTCAATTTGGTTGAACGGTCCTACCACTAATGGAACAGGAAGATGATGGGTGTGCAAATTCTGTGATTCGTTTTCTTTTCAAAAAGATGGGTTAGTGCCCTGCAAAAGAAATATTTTTTTTATTTATTTATTTTTTTATTATTATTATTATTCTTTTCACCAAAAAAAAAAAAAACAAAAAAAAAAAAAAAAAAAAAACATAACAAAACAAAACTACATTCATTCCAGTCCCATTCAAGTTTGCTGCACACCACACTTGTTTTATTCATATCAGGGATTCACCCCGCTCACCATTCTACACCAAAAAAAAAAAAAAAAAAAAAAAACCCAAACACACAAAAACCACAACCGAACAACCATTCCCACAGTGGGCTTTTTTCTTCTCTACTCTGCCGCCGGTCTTTTCTTCTTGCCTCCGTCCTGCACGGCCCTTGCCGGTGTTGCCTCCGTGTTTCCCACTCCACTGGGCATGACCACTATTCCTTGCTCCTCCACTGCAGCATATGGCGGCCCTCCAAATCGGAACATCACGGTGGCCTTCCGCTTCAGCTCCTTGTTTTCTGCCCTTAGCACGCTCATCTCTGCTCGCGCATCCTTATACATGCGTTGGAGCAGAGCCAGTTGGGAGTTTAACTGCTGCACCTCATTTGTCCTACTCTGTAGCCGGTGCGACAGATTTGTGACCGCCGTCATGCTTTCCACACATGCCTTCAAAGTATACTGATTCGCCTCCACATCCGTTTGCACTGCCATTTTTTGCTCCACCGACTGCATCGGAAAGTTCAGCGGAGCAAACCCAGCGGTGTTTGGTTGAGGTTCACGGGACACCGCACCAGTTCTCTCTCCTGTGGACTCGTTGAGATCGGGAAAGAGAGTGAGCAGCCCGCGGGAAGACGAAGCCATTTTTTCTGGGCAACAGAGTGTTATAGAGAGTGTTACAGAGTAACTTCTCAGCAAAACCTTCTCAGCAACACGAAGAGTTTTTCAGAGGATTTTCGCCAATTGTTTGTCTTCGCCTCTGCCTCAGCTCTGTCTTGGTTAAATAGCCGAGGCAGCCACGCGCATCGCGCGCCTCTTCTCGCCGACAAACTGGCACGCCTTTTCATGGCACGCCTTTTGATGCATTCGGGCACGCCTTTTGATGGCACGCCTTTTGAGGGTGCGGGCACACCTTTTGAGGGCACGACTTTTGAGGGCTCGATATCTACATCCATGTATATTTTTTGGGCAGCCTATATACACACTCATACAGTGTCTTCTACACCGGTCAGCTTTATCAATCCCTTTGTTTCAACCTCAAATAGGTTTCTATCTTCACACCTATTTGAGTTTGAGGGGGGGTTATACACAGTATCATGTTCAAGTCACCCCATGGCGCACTCCCTAAGTCGCCCCCTTGGTGCACCACCACAAGCTGCTACAACGGTCCGACATGACCTCATAAACTGTCTTCTACAACGGTCTGACACGACCACACAGTGTCTGCTACAACGGTCCGACATGACCCCGTAAACTGTCTGCTACAACGGTCCGACATGACCCCGTAAACTGTCTTCTACACCGGTCCGACATGACCCCGTAAACTGTCTGCTACAACGGTCCGACATGACCCCGTAAACTGTCTTCTACACCGGTCCGACATGACCCCGTAAACTGTCCTGCTACATCGGTCCGACATGACCCCATAAACTGTCTTCTACATCGGTCTGACACGACCACACAGTGTCTGCTACAACGGTCCGACATGACCCCGTAAACTGTCTTCTACACCGGTCCGACATGACCCCGTAAACTGTCTGCTACAACGGTCCGACATGACCCCGTAAACTGTCTTCTACACCGGTCCGACATGACCCCGTAAACTGTCCTGCTACATCGGTCCGACATGACCCCATAAACTGTCTTCTACATCGGTCTGACACGACCACACAGTGTCTGCTACAACGGTCCGACATGACCCCGTAAACTGTCTGCCACAACGGTCCGACATGACCCCATAAACTGTCTTCTACAACGGTCCGACATGACCCCGTAAACTGTCTTCTACAACGGTCCGACATGACCCCGTAAACTGTCTTCTACACCGGTCCGACATGACCCCGTAAACTGTCCTGCTACACCGGTCCGACATGACCTCATAAACTGTCTTCTACAACGGTCCGACATGACCCCATAAACTGTCTTCTACATCGGTCTGACACGACCACACAGTGTCTGTTACAACGGTCCGACATGACCCCGTAAACTGTCTTCTACAACGGTCCGACATGACTCCATAAACTGTCCCGACATTGATTCCGGTCAGCTGCTACATCGGTCCGACATGACCCCGTAAACTGTCTTCTACAACGGTCCGACATGACCCCGTAAACTGTCTGCTACAACGGTCCGACATGACCCCATAAACTGTCTTCTACATCGGTCTGACACGACCACACAGTGTCTGTTACAACGGTCCGACATGACCCCGTAAACTGTCTGCTACAACGGTCCGACATGACCCCGTAAACTGTCTGTTACAACGGTCCGACACGACCATACAGTGTCTCCTATCCCATTTTTAATTGTCAGTCTATTTTTCTGTTTTGTTACTCTCTCCAAACTCAAGTTGGCTAGTACCTATCCTCCTTGAGTTTGAGGGGGGCTGTTAATGTAAAATGTAAATTGTAAAATGTAAACTACCACCCACCTACCACCTTCACTACCACTCACTCCACCTACCACCTCCACTACCACCTACACCTACTACCATCTTCTTCTCTATATATAGGAATTGTAATATACAACAAATATATCAATCAATCATCAATACATAATTCATTCTCTCTCTTTCTCTATCAATTTATCTAACACAGGAAAAGAAGGGTTGATCAGAATGTAGTAATGGATTGGATTGAATTTGTTGTTTTTACGATACACAACATTGGATTGATTCAAAGGAAAGAGGGAATGGAAGCAACGTACAAAGGAAGCTGTCGGCAAGATGGCTGTTAGGTGTGCCTTGGCTTCATCTGCTTGAAAGAGTTGTGGTGAATGGTGGTGGTGATGTCGCTGTTATTATGCATAATGCATGGTCCGTACTACACGTATATGCATTAATTTTCTTGTCCCATCATTTAGATCAGTAATGATTTTTTTGGATAGTTAAAACTTTAATTTTATAAAAACTATAATCACAATAATTAAAAAGAGAACTACAGTCATATAAAAAAATTATTTTAAAATCACTCTAGAATAAATTTAAAAAAAAAAATCACTTTGAAAAACATCACTTTAGAGATTCGAATACTCCAAAAAAAAAAAAAATTCATTTTAGAAGATTTTGGACCCATTTAGATTAGTATATAGACCATGACCATTTAGGTTGGTTGTAAAAATAAAAAATATAAAGGGGAGAGGGGAGAGGCGTTAAATTACACTTACCACTTCAATTTTTTTTTTAAATGATAACTTTATAAATTTGATATAATTATATTCAGTGTGTTTTGTTTCAATTTTCTGTATTAAATTTTTTTAAAATTGATTTTTTTAGTTTTCGCATTTTTTTTTGTTTTTAGTGAATATTTTTTAAATTTTAACATTTTTTTTATTTTTTTAGATGCATTTTAGTTAGATGTATCTAAAAAGTAAAAAATTTATGAAAAAATATTTTAAAAAATTGATAAATACATAAAAATACAAAAAATGTACTGAATTCTTGTATTTTTTTATACTTTTGATGTTTAGTGAATTTTTAAAAGATTTTTTTTACTTTTTAGGTGTATTTATGTTAGGTGTGTCTAAAAAGTAAAAAAATTGCTTAAAATATTAAGTAAAAGGGAAAAAA
Organism: Camellia sinensis; assembly: GCF_055761805.1. Lineage (NCBI taxonomy): Eukaryota > Viridiplantae > Streptophyta > Magnoliopsida > Ericales > Theaceae > Camellia > Camellia sinensis. Next base: position 133,781,023 of record NC_138974.1, read on the forward strand.
CGTTTAATCTCATGCTCTGGTTTTTTTTATCAGTCAATGAAACAATTATCTGAAATATTACTATGTAAAATTAATAATTTTCCTTGTTTTAAAAATTGATAAAAACTGATAATATTCTCAATTTTACTAAATAAGATTTATTGATTCAAAAAATCTTAAATAGGATCTAAGCTACTATAACATTTGTAAATAGAACTTTTAGGTAATTAACTTAAAAAAATAAAAAGAAAAGAGAGAGAAAGGTAGGATCATGGAAGGATTGGTGAGAAAATGAAAAAGTAAGAGAGAGAAGCGGGAAAGTAAAAAATTGTACATGTAAGATATTTTTTGAAAAAAACATCCCAACCATTGTTTTATAGTTTTAACAGGTCTGAGCCGTTCAAATGTCTTAGTAGGATAAAAATATGCTGAAAATTCAAAAACTCTTCTACTTTATTATATAGATTTTTATAATTATAAAAAATAAATAAAATACTTAGGAATTTGTTTTTATAGTTACAAAAATATTTTAATTATTTTTTACATTATTATATGTCAAATACTAGTACAAATTATAAAATATATATTTTTTATGAATGTACCATATCATATCCTATTTCTTTAAGTTTTGCCATATCAACATAACATACTTTAACGCGCACCTGCATGCGTGCTTCCTAGGCAAGGATTCTAATACCTGTATAAGTTAACAATAGATAATACATACCTATTAGAGATGCTCTAGTGCAGCAGCTGTTTGTTAATGTGTATGATCAATATATTAACTTGGTGAAGGAGATTTGTATTTCAACTTTCTTCATCAATTAATCAGGGAAGGGAATTAATTTACTGACAGATGATCTTTAGGACCTTATTATGATAGATGCAAAAGTAGTGAGTATAGTTCCATTAATATAAAACTATCTTATCTGAGGCGTGAATCGTTTCGGTACGTGGAATAGAAATGGAAACGTGGTATGTCATATGTTCTAAAATGTAATACGATGATGATAGATTTATATATATATATTACACTTAAAAATTTAAGATACTTTTAAAGTAATATTCTTTTAATTATTGGACATCCAATAATATATATATATATATATATATATATATATATGTGTGTGTGTGTGTGTGTTTGTTTGGGAAGTGTGTTGGTTTTTTGGTTATTTTAGCTTGGCTGGGGCTAAAAAACCTATTTGGGAATGACTTTTTAGTTTTTTTTTACTTTTTATAAGGGAAAGAATGTAATAATTAGAGGTTGGATGTTATATTTTGTCTTATTCGACTAAAAAACCTATTTTGTTTTTTTGTGACTATTTTAGCCAAAAAAATCCCAAACCTCAACTTCCCAAACGGAGACATATATATTTTTCGTTTTTTCGTTTTTGTTTTAGCAAAACTTAGGTTATCTTAGATTTTAATTTATTATATTTGATTTTTTTCCTCTTAAAGTAACATTTAAGGAAATATATTAGAAAAACTTTTAAGGATCATTTTGGATCATTAAATTTATCATTTTGAAACGAAAGTATATCATGTTTCAGAACGGACATACCAATATATAATTCGCTAAGATATTAACGTTTTTTGGTAACATAAATATAAAATCTATTATCAACTTTATATATAAGAGACCTGTTACAAGGCCATAATAAACAGTGTAAAATTTTATAAATAGCTTTGATCACGGATAGTTGCTTTTTTCGATAGGTGAAATTACAGGTGAAGAGAGTCGTAGGCTTCCATCCACAGGCCTTATGAGTGGAAGAAGCAAACAAAGTGATAAGAGATTTTTATGGACAGGTTTTCCTGTCTCTTTCTCTTTCTATCTCTCGGTTACATATCTTAGAAAAAACATGTTTTGATCATATCAAAGAGAACTGTATTGTTACATAGTCCGAAAAAATAATCATAAGAAGAGCTCTTTCTAGATTTATTTTGAGTGTAATCCATATTACACTAAATTGGTATATCTACATCATATATTTATTTTTTATTAATTTTTTGGATTAATTACACTAATAGTCCCTATAGTTTGGGACTGGTATCACTTTGGTCACTGACTTTTCAATTGTGACACATTTGACCCTGAATTTTGAATCTTCATTTCAAATAAGGACAATTGAAAATATCATTAGATTTTTCAAGAATAAAATCGTCAATTTGATAAAATATAAACTAATTTGACAAAAATAAATGTCAAAAAAATATTTTTAATTTTTTAAAAATTATTTTTATCCACCAATGATAAAACTAATAAAAATTACATGATTAATTTTTTAAAACTAATTTTACATGATCATCATCCAAACACATAATAAAAATTAATTTGGTAAAAAAAATAAATAAATGTCTAAAAGATTTATCAATTTTACATAATTTTATTTTTAGTGGGTAGAAATAATTTTTAAAAATTCAAAAATATTTGTTTGATATTTATTTTTGTCAAATTAATTTATATTTTATCAAATTGACGATTTTACCCTTGAAAAATCTAATGATATCTTCAATTATCCTTATTTGAAACAAGATTCAAAATTCAGGGTCAAATGTGTCACAATTGAAAAGTTAGGGACCAAAGTGACACAAACCCCAAACTATGGGGACTATTTGTGTAATTTGCCCTAATTTTTTGGACTAGTTCTCTCAATTTTGTAAATTCTAGCTTTTTCCTAAAGCCAATATGAAAAAGAAAAAAAAATGTTTTATCTATTAAGTGAGCGATACAATACAAGTTAAGATGACTTCAACATTTATGGAGTTGTTTATATTTATTTTATAATTCTTTGTCAATGTATTTGAAGAAGTTTCTATTTATACTTTGAGTCAAAAATATCTCAAATGAAATTCAAGAAAGGCTATTTTTAACTTTTCAATCTAGAAAATATTTATCAAATATAGACAAACACGGTCAGATATGCATACTATTTCATTCTCTTTTTTAATTTTCTTTTTTCTGGATCTATTATAGATAGAGACTGACATAAGCATATCAAAGAAAATAAAAGCAATCAAGTTTGAATTTTTATTTTACAGCTGACATAACCATAAATAGATGACAAGTTTGATTTTACCAACCTATAAAAGGGATGAATAAAACAGCTCAATTCACAAGTCTTTTAAGTTTCAATTTTTTATTAAAAAATTACATTTCAGGTTTCCATCTCCACAATGGCCCATTCTTTCTCGGCTACGGCTGTGGCTTTGGCTTTGGTTGTGGCTTTGGCTTTGGTTTCATGCGGCGCTGAAGGTGCCCGTCCTACTGACACCGATGCGACTGTAGATGTTACAAAATTTGGTGCTAAGCCAGATGGCGAGTCTAATAGTGCTATGGTAAGTTTGAACACAATCAAAATATGTTATTTTTGCTGCAGTTATTAGCCTTCTATTTATTCGTCTAAATTATAACTCACATTATAATGTTCATTGCATGACAGGCATTTATACAGGCATGGAATGCGGCATGCAAATCATCAACAGGGCCATCAAAGCTTATTATCCCACCAGGGCGATTTATGGTAGGGGAGACAATTTTCCAAGGGCCTTGCTCATCAAAACCTGTGACTGTTGAAATTCAGGGAACCATATTAGCAAACTCTGATATGTCTGAATTTACTGGTAAAGAATGTCTCTTATTTCAAGACGTTGATGGTTTGACAATCTTAGGTGGAGGAATTTTTGATGGGCAAGGTCAGTCTGCATGGCAGTATAGCAATTGTCGTTCATCTGATAATTGCAATAGCCCTTTACCAATTGTAAGTTCAAAGACCTTTTAGGTTAATTCTATAGTCCTATAAAAAAATGCACTAAAAAGATCCTCATTTCTATTGGGGAATGCGAAAACTTGAGATACTAAAAATGATTTTATTATCATCTCACCTCATATATTTTGGTGCAGTCTATTAAATTTCAAAAGGTAACGAATGGCGTTGTACAAGATATCAATTTGGTGAATAGTAAAGGTTTCCACATGACAATCACTAGCTGCAACAATTTTGTAGTTGAACGTCTCAATATTACTGCACCTGGAAACAGCCCAAATACTGATGGCATCCATATTAGTCGTTCTAATCAAGTTCGTGTATCCAACTCTGTCATTGGAACCGGTGATGACTGCATTTCTATCGGTGAAGGCTCAACCAATGTAAATATCTCTGGTATTACTTGTGGTCCAGGACATGGCATCAGGTAAAATCCTAAACAAAATAATCTTTCATGAATTCATAGTCCTTTTCTAGTAAATACCAATTATATTTTTCTAAATAAGTGCTTGAATTATCGTCTTTTTCCAGCATTGGTAGCCTTGGAAAAAGGCCAGAGGAAAATAGTGTTAGCGGAATTTTTGTGTCTAACTCTTCCTTAACAAATACAACGAACGGTGTGAGGATCAAAACCTTCCACAATTCACCTAAAATCGAAGCTTCCAACATCACTTTTGAAGATATAACTATGAATGAAGTTCAAAATCCCATAATTATTGATCAACATTACCGGTCTAAGAAGCACTCAACTGGCGGGGTAATAAATATATCTTAGCTCTATACGTCATGACAAAGAAAAATAAGAAAATACATATAGTAATATATGTATGTGTTTTAGCCAATTTTCATTAGACAATGTTACTAACTATGTTATTAATTAACTTATGTGATTTAGGTATCCCTTGTGAAGATTAGTGATGTTCACTACAAGAATATAAGGGGTAGCTCAATTTCAAATGTTGCAATCACTCTTAGTTGCAGTAGTTCAGTCCCTTGTGAAGGCATCGAATTAGCCGACATTGATATCACCCTTAGCTCCAACTGTTTAAAGAAGTTGTTGCCTCTTTCATCTTCATGCAGCTTTGCTAAGCCAGTCTTCAAGGGTAAACAAAACCCTCCGGCTTGTGAATAAGCCTTTTCGTTTATTGATAATGTCATTGGCACGTAATTATGACAATTATTGTTATCATAGTTTTTTGTTTTTTGTTTTGGTAAATGTTCTGTAAGTTTGATATTTTCCTTTAATGGAATATGTACTATTCTTTTATTTATGTCTTTGAAAGGAGCTACAATGTACCAATCGACAATAACTATTTCTTATAACACAATTTTTTCAAGATTTTTCATCATCCAGACAATTTCTAGAATGGGAAGAATTGTAATTAGTATGTGGCATTTTAATTTGTTTATAAAAAATTGAATTATGGAATTATTTATCTAATAATCAATATTATGCATCAATTTTTGTCTTGTTGAAGAGAAATGTGGATGTGTAAAAACTATATATAAAATTCACCTCCACTTTGATTCTTTAATTTTGAAAGTATTTTTTTTTTCCTTTTCAAACTCTAATGCTATGTAAGAGTGAAATCATATTCTCACAAAATTAAAAATATACAAATTAAATTATAGAAATGAAAACTACACAGATTAAATGATAGTTCACCTAAACTACAACCTATAGGTATTATGGAGGTATTTAAAATGATTTAAATAAGTTTACGTATTTTATTTTTTATGAAAAGATATGTAAAAAAATAAAAAGATAATATAATCTAAATAGTACACTTATATAGATTATTTCAAACACTCTCTTAATAGTGTAATTTACTTAATTTTTTAATTGTTTTTTTTTTTTTTTTACTTTATATAGATTTAATGAATAAATTGGGTCCAATTTCATCAAATTTAAATTTAAAGTCAATATGGGTCAATGTTATATCAATCTAAAATGTTTCCTAATTGACCAGACAGTTTTGGATGTAGCGGCGAGTCCTCTGAAGCATGCTCCATCATATTCATCGTTCTAGGTTACGATTTGTTTTTGTTTTTACCTTTGCGACAAAGAATGTCAATTGTTAAATGCTCTTCTTGTCCTCGACTGCTCTCTACGATTCTTCTATGAACTGATCGTCACTGACGAAGACGAAACCGATAAATTTGAGATTCTTAGTAGTAGTAAAAAACAGAGTTACGACGATCTTTCCAAAGCAACGTTATATACTATGGAGTTGAAACAACAAACACAACGAATATCCTTTAAAATCAAGCACAAATCAGAGAAAAAATCAAATCAATCATCGAAAGCTAGAGCTCACAACAATGTCAATGAATGTTACAGAGAGAGAGGGTAGAGAGAGCGTGATTGTTGTGTTGGTTGGAACTAGGGTTTCCACGGAGAAGAGTGGAGTGGCGGCGCTCAGGTGCGCTCTGCGTGACGTTGTACGGACGAACGATGAAGTTTTGGTTCTGATTATGATGGATTCGGAGGGGGATGCATCGACGCCGTTGAATGCCGCAGGTGGTTGTTGTTGTATGGGAGATGAATGGTCTGATCAATCTATATGTGAGGAAAGCGATTCGTATATCAATTTTGTACATGAAGAGATCAATCAGAGAAAGGAATTTTACAGGCAGATCTTTAGACCTTATTATGATAGATGCAAAAGCATTGGAGTAAGTCCTTTTCCCATTAATATAACTTACCCACAATTAGCCCAACTTTGTAGGGGTTCAGCTCAACTAGCTTGTTTATCGTGCTTGAAAAATCAGCCAACGAGTCAAGTTTTATGAATGATCCTAAAAATCTAGTTCAAACTTGTTAATTTACTTAAAGAATTGAGTTGAACCGAGCTGACGAACAACTCAATTGATCTGCAGCCCTAACTTAATCCAAACTCTGTTATGGGGTCATAAATAGAATATACTCATAAAAATATGTAAATAGATTAGATCACAGACAGTTGCTTTTTTTGACAGGTTAAGTTTCAGGTGAAGATAGCCACCGGCTTCGAACCACAGGCCTTGGTAGTGGAAGAGGCAAACAACATCGATGCCACTTGGATTGTCATGGACAGGTCCTCTCTCTTGGCACGGGATCATTTGTTTCCCAAAGTCTTATTTCTCTGTTCCAATGCTTTCTCAGCTGCAAGACTACCCAATAAAATTTTTGTATTTTGAGAGTCTCAACACATCCTGTGACTTAGAATGCATTGAGAATAGAGGAATAAGAATTTTGTAGACACAGGATTGTTAGCCCCTCTTTCTCCATTCTTACCATAGAAAAAAAATTTGGCCCGTAATTCTTTATTTTCAATTTTTTTGTCCCCTACCCCAATGCACTTCTAACCATTGAATTATGGCTTTAGATTCATGTGCTTGAGTTTCCCACTTAATCCAATAGATGAGAGTGTATTGATAGAGGGACAGCGATTTGGGAATTGGATGACTTAAATCCAGTATATAGCATTAGATGACTGAATTCATATGAAGATAGTTTCCTTTATTTACAGGTTCTTTTCTAGGGACCAAACTTTCCCATTGAATGGAACCCATTGCAATGTGGCTTTGGTGAGTGGTGATGACGACATTATTACACACAAGAATTTGCCTCTCCATGGAGCTGAAACTTCAGTAGTTCAAGAGCTAAACCCCAATCCAAAAGCTTCAAAGCCAGACAAGGGATTAGTCTTACAAGAGAAGTCAAACACAAATTATCCCTTGCCTGTTTCTCAAATCGAATATAGACACTATTTTCCTTCTCTTGCTAGTATGATCACAGAAGTTGAATCGTCATCAAACAAAAGCATTAGTCCAAGAAAGGTGGAGTTGCCCGGGAAAGGCTCTGTTTCGGATGATGCTAATATCTCCTCCAGTGGATTTTCTAAAGTCAATCTCGTGGTGAGAATGCCATTGCAACTAAGCTGGGCTGAGGTTGAAGAAATAACAGGTGGGTTCACAAGAATGACTTGCGTGGATGAGAATGACAGTTGCAAGTCATATTGTGGGTATTTAAGTGATCATCACTGCAGAGTTCTGGTTAAAAGATTCACCAGACAATTTGACTACAATGTCGAAGCTGAAAAGAAAGCAGCCTTGACTCTGCATCACAAAAATATACAGGGGTTGATTGGTTACCACAAGAGCGAAAGTGCTACAGTAGTTGTCTATCCTTTTACCAGAAGATGGATACTGGACAGATTTATCCATGGTAAGTTGTTTTCATCTTTTTCACCTAGATCATATCGTATCCTAATAAATAAAGCCTTCCAACATGAGAGAAAGGTGCAATGTGTATTGATTTGTGTCTTTGCTGGAGCAGGATCAAAGGGAAAGCAGGTCAAATTGACATTTCAAGAAAAAATAAAGATAGCAATAGGAATTGGTCAAGGTATTCGATACATGCACGAAGGATGTCCTCGGGGCCCTATTGTTCATGGTGACTTGCGGCCATGCAATATTTTCCTGAATTTTGACTTAGAGCCACTGGTAAATATCCCAAAATCAGAGAAATCTTGTGAGATAAATGTTTTGGTTCTAAATTCATAGCCTCTGATTTCTTTTCTTTCTTCTCAACCACCTTTCCTTTTTTTTCTTTTTTTTTTCCTTCCCTGGTTGTATAGATCTTTGGATTTGGGAAATCTACATGGCTGCAGCTAAAACAAGCCTTACCAATTTCTAGTAACAGGTTTGCATTTACATGATTTACCAAGTCACTCAAATGTCAATTTTATCAAGTTTTCAGCGGCCATTTAATCGGCAGTGTTTGAAATTTTATTTAACTCAAAGAGGACATTTTTTTGTATGTTAAAAAGGTTATGGCACAAGGATCCTTCAGATCCTGAATCCTTGGCTCTGGTAAAATCCGACATCTTTCACTTTGGAATTCTGCTCTTAAGGTTGTTTTGTAGAAGATCTGCCCCGAAGGATGACAAAAAATTTTTTGATTGGGTTAGTGGGCAGTTTTTTTTTTCTTCTTCAAGTTCCCTTTTACAAGCACACATACACATATTACTATTACTTCTACACCTAAAAACACTATATTTTGTTTTTGTAGGTCCGACCATTGTTGGTAAAAGGAGCATACCATGAGTTGCTGGACGAAGGCATGGAGTACCTGGACATGTATGGAATATATATGGTGATGTGTGTTGCTGCTCAGTGCATAAAGACTAATCCGGTTTCAAGACCTAGTATAAGCGAGGTGATACTGCTGAATTAATTACCATGTCCGGCCTTTTCAACTTTGGAGACATAAAGGTCATGATTTTACTAAATTAAAATCTTATTTTCCAGGTAATTTCACTTCTTCAGGGAGAAACTTCATGTGCTGTGGAATTATCCCCATTGTCTGATTTTAGCCCAAATATGGACTTGAGCAGGTGCCTCAGTTAGTCGATTTCTGTGCAATTTATGCTCTCAGGGATGCCATTTTCAGCTTGGCCTAGGTACCAAAATAAGATGTGCAAAAATTAATGTCAACCGGAGTTGGCAAGTGGTTTGTAAAATTTATGAAAAATGTATAGAAGAATAGAAGCTATTTGGGTTCTGTAATTCTTTGACTGGCTAGCCAGAACAAACATTTTTAAACAAAAGTGTAACCATTTAATAGCTTTGCTTAATATTCTCTAAAAACTATGCCCTCTTCATCATGTCATCTTGCTGCTTTTTTGCTATCACTCATTGTCATGGCTTGAACACAAACAGTGCTGCACATCTAAAGATAAAGTCTAGATTGACTTCTATTAGTATTACAATTTCAAATTAGCTTTTGTGTGTCTCATGTGTACGAAAAAAAATTATTTGTGCATTCACTAGATGCTTGCCTCCATTACGGTCATTGTTCAATTTGAAGTTACAAATTCTGCTTAAAAATGAGATGGATACAAAGGCTTGGCAAATGTAAAGCACTCCTTCAAATTAGAACCATCCGGAACATAGTACCTTTAGGTTGTGTTTGTTTGGGGACAAGGCCATGGGATTGGACCATATATCTTTTGGTCTCAGATCCCGTGTTTGGTTACAAAATTGGACTTTTGGATTGACAAGTTTCCTTTAGCAGAAGTTAAAAACATATCTCCTTCTATTTTCTTGTAATCAATTTTTTTTAGTTTATTAAAATTATTTATATCACATAAGCTATACCAAACATTCTAATAGAGATTTCTTCCCAAAAAAAAAAAAAAAGAGTTATAAGCAATTTCATAAGACTGAAATACCCTCGAACACCATTGTGGCGTATTTCAAATGTGAGATATCCTAAGAAATTGGTGAGATTATGACTATTAATCATGGGAGTCCAACTAAACGAAGATGGCCTTAGGAACCACTTCCGTATTGGGTAGAAACTAGTGAGTTGGATTGGATCCACCCACTTAATTTATAATGGAAACCTCCTGGTAGTAAACATTGTAGCATGCACAGGGCATGAATTGACTTGAGGTTGCGTTGCTCGCTTAAAATCCAATGAAAGCTAGTGCTTCATATGAATCATATCATATCTAGTCAATTTTTGTTTTTTCCTATCAAGGTTGATTTTTCCTATAATTTTTTTAGAATAATATGTTGTATGACTAAGATTTAATATTCAGATATAACAAATCATTTTAAAATTTTCAACATTAAATCTCAACAATACAATTCAATAAATTAGAGTTTGCACTTGTTTTGGTGGAGGAATAGTAAGACTTTGGTTCCGTGACGACTCCATTGGGGACCAACTCTTTCTACATAAGATAATTTGCAATTGCCATTCCATCCTCTCCACACCATGTGCATCACACATATGCTTTAGTGCTTCCTTTAGAGAGGGAGGGGTATATTCTTGCTGTTGTAGCTGCTGTTGACTAGTTGAGATTTATTGGAAGAAGATGACAAATGGGTTTATGTTCCTTTTTTAGGTGGAATCTTACTTAAACCTTTATTAGTCAACTGCAAGTGTCATTTCACACCCACTTTTCGTCCTTTATTGCATTTTCTTTTTGTTAATAGTAAACACACCATCTAGACCAGTGCAATGTAGGAATGGCAACAAAATATATAGGTCCCCTGCTTTTAATTTTACTAAAGTATTTGCACTTGGGTCATTTTATAATCCACAATAGCCCAGTGTATTGAGGTTTCTATTTGTACTTGAGTACCAACATTATGTTTTGTTAGAACACAAGGGCATATAATATGAGCTCACATGCTCAAAACCACTGCTTAATATTGTTTTTGGTGGTGCTCTTCATTATAACATTGACCGTGGTTCGTCAATATATATATTATTCATATTCTTATAATTTATTATGTCCTTTCGTATTATCTAATCACTTAATACAAAATCATAAGTCTTACATTCTCCATTATTTATAATATCTTGTCGTACTATAGGAGTAACCAATAACTTCTCGTAATTAGTGCTCTAATTGAAGCAAGAAAAACAAGGGTTTGGCTCCCCATTGTTGTTTGGGTCCCAAGTAAAGATTTCATTTTGATAATTAGAACGATATATTTATTTTTCATCATTAAATTCTACTTGAATATATTCTTACTAAGTGATGATATATAAATATAAATTTTATATAGAATTTCAAACACAATGATATATTTTAATGGTGACCTTTCACTTTAAAACAAAATACTCATAAACATAATTTATATTTACAACAATAATACTATCACAACATTTTTATGATATTTTTTTATATAAATTTTTATATATGAATATAATTTTTCATTTTTATTTCCACTATTATATATAAATTAGATCAATTTAATCTAAATATATTTAAAAAGTACAAAATTTGTATAATTTTTTTTTTAAAAAAAAAAATCATTGAATATAACAAAATAAGATAATATATTGAATTTATATATATATATATATATATTTCATATTTGGTGAATTTAAAAAAAAAATCAAAAAATATTATACATCTTAATTATATTTAGATTAGGTTTATCTAAAAAATTGTTTAAAATATTTAAAAAAATTCAGTAAAAATAAAAAAAAAATAAAAAATCTCAATTTTTTATGTGAGTTAAATAAAAAAAGATAGTTGTTATTTCTTTTAAAATGACATGAATAAAACATCTATATTATTTTATATGTATAAAGGTTAAGGAGTAAATATGTCATTTTAATCTAACAAAGAATAAATATAATATTTTAAATATAAAAAAAGATTTATATTATACAAACATTTTAAGAGATGTCAATATAATTTATTCCAAGAAAATATATATATATATATATATATATTGTCCTAACCTCTTTTGATTCTTGTGTATAATAGTTTCTAGAGGGGTTTAGAAGGTATTAGTATCAGTCAAAGGAAAATATTATAAGTCTTAAATTTTTTATTAAATAAATTATAAAATGTCTTATATAATTGTGAGATTCACAAAATTGCAAAGCTTATATTTATATAAAATATTTATTCATTTATTTAATAAAAAATTGTAATATGCATTGCCCCAATCAAAAACCCAACTGTGGCGGTAGCATGCTGTCATTCGTCCAAATTGGTGCCAACGTGGCAACGTGTCGACATCTGTTGTTAACAATGGCGTACCATTCCCTTCACTCACTCCGATTACTGCACCTTAAATCACGTGACCTGCCCGAAGAAACCAAACAAAACCACCTCACACATATGCTTATTTTGACAACATAATTTTTAGTCAAATTAGTAGTAAAAGTTAAAAGTTAATTTTTTTAGCTTTTTTTCATTTAGAAAGTTGGTTTTTAGCCAACGGTAAAATTACAATTTTACCCCTTATGGGTCAAAATGTGTTACATAGGTGAAATTGTAAATATTTTAATTAAATGGGATAGTTTAGTCATTTTATTATGATTTGAAATCATAAACAAATATTAATCAAAAAAGTCAAAAGTCAGTTTTTACCAACTTCTCAAATCATTTGTCTAAAAAAGTCAAAAACTTGGTTAAAAGCCAAAAAACCACTTTTTACCATCTTCTCAAAATAAGCCTATGGACCCATTTTGGGATTAAAAATTAAAAATTAATTTTTAATTTATTTTGAGTCATATTATTTTTTATATAAAATAGTAAAAAAAAATTTAAAAATTTAAAATTCAATTTTTAATTATCTTTTCAAAACATCTCAAAATTAGGTCAGTTTGGTTTAATTTTAAAATTATAATTTAAATATAAAGTTATGTTTTGAGTATTAAAATTTTAAATTATAATCTTAAAAAAGAAAATTTATTTAATTACCATAAATTTTGAAAAAAATTTTAAAATGATTTATCGTTTTTTTATTTTTTTGATTGATTGATATATAAAATAATAAAAAAAAGAGAGGAAAAAAAATAATTAATTAAATAATAATAATATAAAAAAAAAAGAGAAGAGAAGGGTTTTAAAAGTAATTTTAAATCATATTATAAAAATTTTGGGAGATTTACTAATAAATCCCAAAATATAAACTTATGAACCAATTGGTCCCATTTTTATTCTAGTAAACCGTTTAGTCCTAAAAAATTCTGAGGGACGTAATTACCCTCATTTAGACACCACTCATCTCTCTCAGCATTCTCTCTCTCACATGGAGACCCAGCCACACACATATCTTCTCTCTCTAGCAGACACAAGACACCATGCACACAAAACACCATTAACAGACACACCCAGCAGCTACACCCATACACACCATACACACAACACACACACACACACACAAATACACACACACACAGAGCACACACCAAACTTAGCTTTGTCTTCTCTCTCTAAGACACACCCAGCGCATAACACACACACACACACTGATACACGCGCACACGCACACTGATGGCTTCAACACACACACACACACACACTTCTCTCAGCATTCTCTCTCTCTCACATGGAGACCCAGCCACACATATATCTTCTCTCTCTCGCAGACACAAGACACCATGCACACACACACACCCAGCAGCCACACTCATACATACAGCACACACACACCCAGCAGCAACACTCATACACACAACACACACACACAGAGCACACACCAAACCCAGCTCTATCTTCTCTCTCTATGACACACCCAGCGCATAACACACACACACACACACTGATGGCTTCAACACACACCCACACACTGATGGCTTCAACATCAGTGGTAGACATCATCAAACATCAGGGCCATGATCAACATCATTGCTGCGATGTTGATCATGGCGTTGATGTTGTAGACGATTGATCAACATTTGTTGATGTTGCGATGTTGATCATGGCGTTGATGTTGATCATGGCATTGTTGGAGAGAGAGCGAGAGATTTGGAACCAGAGAGATTGACGCCTTGGAGAGTTAGGGTTTCGATGTCGTCTTGGAGGGCTTCAGAGGTGTCCATGTCGAGACCATCGATGTTCTCTTTCACCATTTCGTCGAAGGCTTGTTGATAAGTTGGCCGATTTGTGTTCGATCGGAGGATCTGGAAATGCTGCCATCGCCATGAAAAACAGGGGGCTCGAATTGGTTTGTTCTGTTTGTTTGAAGCTTCGTGGTGATGACTAATGTTGGTGCTGATGATGATTATTAAATAAACAACATTACCAAAATAAAATGAGACTATAAGAAAATTTTTAGGACTAAATGGTTCAACTTTTCAGAAAATAAGATTTATGGGTAAATTTTTCAAGATATATTTGATTAATATATTTTATCTAAATTATAATTTAAAATAAAATTGAATTTTGAAAAATAAATTAAAAATCATGATTTAAAACAGAGTGGACTATTAAAAAGTAAACAAAACGAAGATAAATTTTCATCTATAAATATCACACCACACAACAAACAACTGGCTTCTGTTATCATACCCTGTTCTTGTGGCCTTCCCTCAACTCCTCTATACTCTCTCAAACTTTTTCTTTCTTTCTCTGGATTCTTTCTTCAGTTCTTCCTTCAATCTATCGTTTCCTAACCCTAGTTTGTCCCTATATACAAGTATTTACATTTGTGTTTTTTGGTTCGAATCAATGAGCTTTCAATTCTGTCTCTTTGATTCTTTATTCAATGCTTAGTTCTTTGGCTTCTGCTCCTTCAATGTCAGGTACGACCTAGCTTTCGTATTTGGATTGTTTTTGTGTGTTCAAGATTTTTTTGAGTCTTTGATGTTGCTGCTTGTGTAAATTTCGCAGTTTCTGTGGAATGTGTAAACATATGCAATTTTTGGAAAGGGGACACTAGTGGTAGTAGAAGTAGATACGACTGTAGTGTTCTCTCTTGTGCGTGGAAGGCTCCTAGGGCTTTGACTGGGTTTCTTGCGAGTACTGCTCATCCTCACTGTTCAGCCTCCTCGCCGTATAGACGAACTCGGAGAAGGAATCGTATCAAATGTGTAAGTTCACTTTAATTCATTTAATGTTGTGTTCAAGAATAAGTTTCCAAATCTTTCACTTGTTAATTTTGTTCAAAGTGTCTTTAAAGCTGTCTTTGTTGTTGAATTTTGAAGTTTTCGTCTGTTG
This sequence comes from Camellia sinensis, assembly GCF_055761805.1. NCBI lineage: Eukaryota > Viridiplantae > Streptophyta > Magnoliopsida > Ericales > Theaceae > Camellia > Camellia sinensis. Next base: position 133,796,234 of record NC_138974.1, read on the forward strand.
ATGCTTCAAAGACAAATTAGGAGGAAATCTTTAAACTAAATAAAAATATGTATGATCTTAGTAGGAATAATTGTGTCCCACGGAAGCTATTACTTATTTTTGGCTTCCATGTTTGGGGAAATTGGACTGAGTGTTGATGTAATTCAACTGTAGTAAACCTCTGAATAAATTTAGAGGAGTGAGATTTATATTATTATATGTTGATTTTCATCTGGTCAATAATAATTACATTATCGTAGTTTTGTTTCCGTTTTTCTTCTTATCATTATCACATATACTTCTCCCAAAAGAATTGAAGAAATAAAAAAATAAAAAAAGAAGAAAGAAAGAAAAAGAAAAAGAAAAAGAAAAAGAAAAAGAATATGGTTAAATTGATGAAAGTTTGTGGTGAAGTTAGAAATGTCTTAGTGTGTGGGAAGTGTCAGAGAAATTTATGTGAATAGAAAATTTTGTGGTAAATATAAAGCTAGTAGAAAAACTTCGGAGAAAGATTTGTAATGTGAGTCATCCGTATGAAGGAATGATTAATTATGCATAAAAACTTCAGAGAAAGATTTTTCATAAAACATTATTTCTTGTTCTGATTCCCATCCATATAGATTTGGGTTTTATTTTCCTTTAATATTAATTAATTGGTTTATGTTTAGAAACAATTTTCTATGCCTTGTTACTGATTGTGTTACCATTCAATCTTTACTGGTGCCAGAGATGTGAAGCATCTGATATGGGAGGCTGGCACTACTCAGAATTTTCTGAGTTTGTAATTCCAGGAAGACTCTTAAGATCAAATCATGTTACTTGTAGAAAATGGCGATTGTGTTGTTCTTCAGCATCCTATGATGAGGTTTCTCCTGAAAGGTTGTGGGAGGTATGATAACTGTTGCTGTAGTAGTATTTCTATTGTTGTGATGACTTGTCTATTTGCAGAACAGGCATATGTCCTCTTGTATGGGTTACAACTTCATTCTTTCTTATGTGATTCTGTCATACTATAATATGTGGTGAGACTGTCATTTGAGAGACATATCCATATAAATTTGTATCAGGGTTCTATGTATTTTTTGTGAATGAAGATGATAGTATGCGTCAAGAGAGAGTTTGGAATCCATATAAAAATCTGCATTTTTAGGATGGTAGGATCAGAAGCCACAAACTAATTATGATATTTCATGCTGCTCAATGATTATTAGTGGGCTTGCCCATGCCGAAATTAAGTTCCAAGATAAATCGAGCACAAGTTACGCTGTTTCATTGGGGCGTTTGTTGGTAGAAATGATAGCATGAATAAAATTAAAAATTAATGAAAGATAATAAGGGACTGTTTGGGAAACCCAAGAACCAATGCTGCTTAGATTTTACCTGATTGCTTCAAGTCTACACAGAAGATAAGGGTGAAGACAAGCCAGCCTTTTCTGAAACCAACTTAATCATACGATTAAGATTGGTAGGAGCTGTCCTGAACCATTTATTGAGCTTCCCAGATTTTACTAACTCTGATTTGTGTTGAAGGCAGGGAAATCATCGGAATTTGATAGTTGTATAGTTTGGAGATCAGGAAGGAATACAGATAGATTGAATATGAGTAGTGGAGGTGTTATACTTACGTCAATTTCTTTTACTTTTTGATTGCCTCAGGATCTTAAACATACTATTTCATATCTTCCTCCTAAAGAGTTGGAACTGGTTTGTAATGCTCTAAACGTAAGTCCCCTGTACTGTTCTCCATATGCATTCTATGCTTCTTTTTCATCTGTTCATCTTTTTCTTAGATTTAACATGTTTTTATTTTTTTTGGTGGTGGATTTTACAGCTAGCTTTTGAGGCACATGATGGTCAAAAAAGACGGAGTGGAGAGCCCTTTATCATTCATCCCGTTGAAGTTGCTCAAATTCTAGGAGAGCTGGTGAGTGGTGCAAATTTCTAAAGCAGTTCTCTCTTTGAGGAAGTATTTAGTTTGGTCAACTATTTGACATTTTTTCTTCTTCTTTTTTTAAACAGCAACTTTGATTGACTACTAACTGTTTTTCTAGGAGTTGGATTGGGAGTCAATCGCTGCTGGTTTATTACATGATACAGTTGAGGATACAGATGTTACTTTTGAAAGAATAGAGAAGGAATTTGGTCCTGCGGTGCGCCACATTGTAGAAGGAGAGACTAAGGTTCCCTTTTTTTGTTCTCTATTTTTTAGATAATTCCTACTGGAACATGTGTTCTTTTGTTGTCCAATTTCAAGTTGGATTGGTTTCACTTTGCAGATGACATTTGTTGGTTTAATTCTCCTGTAATTTAGGTGTCCAAACTGGGAAAACTCAAGTGTAAGAATGAAAATCATTCAGTAGAAGATGTGAAAGCAGATGATCTACGGCAGATGTTTCTAGCCATGACTGAGGAGGTGACACTCTCATTTATATTTTTCAGCAACAATCATGTTAAATGTTGAAAGCCACTTGGCAACTAAAGCTGTTTTTTTTTTCCAGGTCCGTGTTATCATTGTCAAATTAGCTGACAGATTGCATAATATGCGCACTCTTTCACACATGCCTCCACATAAGCAGGTGGTAAATTTTGATTTCTTATTGACTGGGGTTATTAACATTTAGTTTCTATTATTCTTAACATTATTTATTGTGTCCAGTCCAGCATTGCAATGGAAACACTGCAAGTCTTTGCTCCTCTAGCAAAACTTCTAGGGATGTACCAAATTAAGGTATTCCCATCTGTTTCAGTTGATATTTTACCCCCATATATATGTGAATTCCAGCAACCATTATGTGTTTTGTTGCTGCCTAAAAACAATACATTGATGCTGAATCCAGATTTTTTGGTATAAATCTTCTCTATTAGTTCCTCTTGTCACTCCTTATTGATATTTCATTGACTTATGAAAATATTAAATAAAAAAAGTCCTTTTTCCCGCATTACTAAAGTTTAGGCTTACATTGGAATTTAAATATGCATAATGTATTTTTTTGTTTTCTTTGGTTCTTGGGTCAAAGATTTCATCCTTTAGTTATGTTTCCTCTGTGACCAAGCTAGCGTTAAGCTGAAGTTGAAACCCTGATTACTGTCTACTTTTGAAAATAACAATGCCAACTTGCTATGTTCTGTATGTGCTTCATGAGTTTTTCTATTTATATTATTGAAATCTGACATTGCTCCGTTGGGGTTGTGATGTATAACCTCACGTATTGACCTATATTTGAGGATGCATTAATGGTTGTGAATTCAGATTATATTAAAATGAATCTTCTGATGTTCCAGTTGGCCAGTGATCAGCCATATAAAGCCTTCCAAAATTGGAAACTGCCATATTAAACTGCTCCTGCTGTCTTATGATTAGCTGGTCTCTATCCTGTAGGCATATTTTGCTAAACTATACTGTACCTTCTTGCAGTCTGAACTTGAAAACTTATCCTTCATGTACACAAATGCTCAAGATTATGCTGAAGTCAAGAGAAGGGTTGCAGATCTCTATAAGGAACATGAGAAGGAACTCATACAGGTTTTTGTTTGGGTGAAAATTTTGGACAGAGCTCCAGAAATGAACAATCATACCTTTGTCCTTTATTTCATTACATGTCAAAAATATGATGAGCAGTCTTAAAGTTAATAGTTGCAGTAATATAAAGTCTTCAGGTTTATGCAACTCCCATATTGTTTTTAGAGGCTGGTCTACTTATCAAGCTCTTCTCATTGTATTAGGCACACAAAATTTTGATGAAGAAGATTGAGGATGATCAGTTCTTAGACCTTATGACTGTAAAAACTGAAGTTCAATCTGGATGTAAGGATCCTTACAGGTAATGCCATGATTATTCTTTTTCCTAATTAATTTTTTGGGGCTGAAGCTGTAGAGCTTACAACTATTATAGTTTATGATAACTTGCTTAGACTGCAAACTTGTTTTCAAATTCCCTTGTCATTTTGCGTAGCAGTTGGGGGAGACAAATAAAAAGTAACAAGTATTGAATAGATAGTAGGACCTATGCGTAAGGAGGCATGTGAATCTTTGTACCCTCTCCCCTTGGTGCAAAAATCTTGGTTAGACAACCATTGTATAAAATAAAGTAGTTATGAGAAAGTGGTAGGTACCATGAAGTATTTGTGGCAAAAAGATTACATACACCAGGAAGATGAGGGCTGAATTTTGTTTTCCCTCATACTTCAGGTGTGTTTAAATCTTCTATCAATCTAGTAATATTATGAATGGATGGTGAAGAAGAAGTTGATTGTGAGTTGGAACAAAGTCTAAACTGAATGTTAGTGTCACGACCCTAGCCTGCCCCTAGGGGTTCAGGCTGTGACCGGCCAGTAATCCTAGATTACCTTCAGCGTCAAAGTCAAATCAATCATAATATAACAATAGGGCTTAGCGAATGTAAAAGCATAAAAGAATAACATATCATTGAGCAGTGTATACATGCTGAAATCGTAAGTATTAAAGACCTTTAACTTCATACACAATATATCAAAGTCAAACTTCACACCCAACAACATACATCCAAGTTGCAAAATTAACAAAAGGACAAAAATAAAACAATAGTTGGGTTGACAACGCTTGACTCTTCTCGAGTTCAAGCTTGCCTCTTCACAGAGGCACTTTCCAAAAAGGCTTCAAGGGGTAGACACCGAGGCGGCCTTACACTTGACGTTCTGCTTGCTCACATACATATATATATATACAAGGGAGATGGGTGAGTTGGAGCCCAGTGAGTAATATCAGTATAAAGGTTTATACGAATGAAGTCCAACAATTACAATCATATATCCCATTTTCAAAACGATATAACAATATCAATAAATGATTCAATAGAATTCAATCATTTCAATCCCTTTCTTGCTATGAAGCACGGTCATGGACACAGACACGAGACACGACAATTTTAAAAAAATGGAGACACGGACACGGCTGGGGACACGGCAAAAATGTTTTTTTATAAATATTTTTATTTTAATACAAGTTAGTTATTTTATTGAATTATTATATTTTTAAATAAATGTGTTTCTATTAAATTTTTTTATTTTATTTCATCTACTTTTTTTTTTTGATTAATATGTATAAGTATATATTATATATTATATAAGATATAAGATATGTTTTTTTTATTTATATTAAATAAATACATATATATATATATATATTATACATATTAATCAGCGAGAGCAAGAGAGAGTGAGCGAGAGAAGAGAGTGAGAGGGAAGGCGAGAGAGAGAGAGAGAGGCTTTCGGCGGTCAAAGTCGACTGGATGGAGGTCAAGGTTGACGGCTTACGGTGGTCGAAGTCAACTGGCTTACGATGGTCAAAGTCATGGAGGTCGACAAGCGAGTCGACTGGATCGAAGTCCAGGTTTGTCTCTTGACCTTTACTCTTTTCCTTTACTCCTCTTTTGCTCTGTGTCCAAATTTGGACACACGTGTCCAGATTTGGCGGACACGTGTGTCCTTGCCGTGTCCCTTGCAAAAAAATAATTAAATTAAAGGGACAAGCTACCCGGCGTGTCCTCGTGTCAGACACCGCCACGGCATGAAATCTGACGCGTCCATGCTTCATAGCTTTCTTGCAATAGCAATTAACAATCAATCAATTTACGTGGTACATCCAATAGAGTTCAATAAACAATGTGCTGAAGCCAATAGGGCCTCAACGGGTCAATCTAATGGGACCTCAACGGGTCAATCATTGAATTAACCAATTTTGGTTTCTAAAGTCGTTTGGGTCCTCAATTTCGAATTCTAAGTCGACAATTAAACAAATATCTCTCAAACAAACAGATAAGTATCAAATAAACACATAATTATGCGATTTATGCCCAATAAAATATTATTATGGAAAAATAGTACGAAGGTCAGGGTTGTTACAGTTAGACTAAGTGCAATGTGTCTGTTTATCATGAGAGGTTCATGTTTGCAAGTTCTGGTTTCCGGTTTTAAAGTTATACTTATTTACTGTTAATGGTGTGGTCTCCATGTGTTCCTGAAATTAGTTTCCTTGTAACCGTTTCCAACATGCCATGGACACGCTGCCACATGGCATGTCTATCTCTTAATTATTTTTTCTATTTTTTAATCATTTGGATCAATAGCTCAGAACTAAAATTAATGTGATAACCAGATGTTTTATGTTTAAATTGTTGGTTACAGATTTATGTAGCAAATGTTATTAATTCTGTTAATGTATTCTTTGGTGCTTTGTTGTAGACAATGTGTCGCATGATGTGCAATTGTTTATTTGCAGTATATACAAAGCTGTACTTAAATCTGAAGGTTTAATAAATGAAGTCAACCAAATTGCGCAGGTGTTCTATGACATAATCCTTGGAAACGATTTGTTGTAAATTTTGCATTTCTCATTTTCTTCATGACATACTTTCATTTATTTGGATTAACAGCTTCGGATCATTATAAAACCAAAGCCTTGCATTGGAGTTAGGCCTTTGTGCAATGCACAACAGGTAGATCCTTAAACATAGCCAACTAATTGGCTGTTGTTTTCTTCCTAGGACACATGTATTATGGTATACAACATAGCTTTCTCTCATAAATGTGCCTTTTGCAGGTCTGTTACCATGTTCTTGGGCTAGTGCATGGAATTTGGACCCCTATTCCTCGATTTGTGCGTGTCTTGCTCTTCCTATTTTTTCTTTTTGGATAAATGCTTCCAATTTTTTATTTTTTTTAATTCCTGCTTAGCTTTGTTTTTGTTAGTAGTTGATTATTGATTCTCTAGGCATGTTTTTGTAATAGATGAAAGATTATATTGCAACTCCAAAACCTAACGGTTATCAGAGTCTTCATACAACCGTAATTCCATTTCTTTATGAGAGCATGTTTCGGCTGGAAGTACAGGTCAGGCTTCGAATCTTTGTTCTTTTCCAATTCCTCTCATTTGACTGCTGCCTTAGGTGAAGTCTTTATTATTTGTCACTGTATGCATTCAGTGATTACATTTTTGGTACTTTGAAATATTTAATTTGGGTTACTTCCATTTTATGTTTTGGGTTTGTTTATGGTTGACACTTGACAGATTAGAACTGAAGAGATGGATCTGATAGCTGACAGAGGCATTGCCACACATTATTGTGGCAAAGGTTTTGTTACTGGTTTAGTAGGACATGCAATGCTTAATGATAGAAGTTCAAGAGGGAAACCAGTCTCTCTCAATAATGCTAACATTGCCCTCAGGGTAATTTACCTTATCCATGCACAAAGTGAATAGTCTTCCTTCAATGAATTTTGTGATAAAACTCCTGCAAATACCCTGACTTCATGGTAGAAGCCCGTTCTTCCCTCCAGATTGGTTGGCTTAATGCAATTAACGAATGGCAAGAGGAATTTGTTGGAAACATGAGTTCTAGAGAATTTGTAGACACTATCACCAGAGATCTTTTAGGTAGCCGTGTCTTCATATTTACACCAAAGGGAGAGGTAAGAGGATGGATTGCTTCACATACAAGAAAATTATGCTGCTGCAGCTGCTGCCTGATGTTATATCTCTTTCATATTGCACACAGATTAAAAATCTACCCAAGGGGGCAACTGTCATTGATTATGCTTATATGATACACACTGAAATTGGTAACAAAATGGTGGCTGCAAAGGTATTCCTCTTACCTTTTAACTGTGTTGTGCCGCTTTTGATGAGTTCACATCTCACTTTAGGATTTTTATCTGTTTGCAGGTTAATGGCAATCTTGTTTCTCCCTCGCACATACTTGCAAATGCTGAAGTTGTGGAGGTAATAACCTATAAGGTGAGTTTACATCAGTCTTTCCTTTTTTGCCTTTCTGTTGAATTGATATTTTGGCTCCTCTCTTCTTCCTATTCAAAAAAATTCACTTGGTTTCTTTATGATGATGTGGTTCTTCACAATCTGTTTTTCTTGTTCTTTTCTCCAAATCTTTATGAAATATGGGGTTTTCAAATCCACATGCAATGCTATAATTCTTGATTTACTCGGTATATTGTGCAAAATAACAAAGTTTAGATCACTCTGGAAAACCTTTCATAACTTTCAAACATCATGCACCCCTTATGAGTGGTAGGTCTAAACTGGAATTCTAAACATTTCTAAGATTACAGCAATTTGAGATCCTGATTATCATGAGCATTAGTAAGTACATAGATGTAAAATAAACTGATGTATTATTGATTGATATCTGATTGATGTGTTGCTATATTTACAATTCCTATATATAGAAGAAAATGTGGTAGTAGGTGTAGGAGTGAAGTGGAGGTGGTAGGTGGAGTGTGTGATAGTGGAGGTTGTAGGTGGAGATAAATTCTAACAGCCCCCCGCAAACTCAAGGAGGATAGAAACTAACCAACTTGAGTTTGGAGAGAGGAACAAAACAAGAAAATACATAAAAATAAAAAAAAAGATAGGAGACACTGTATGGTCGTGTCAGACCGTTGGTGAAGACACTGAAAGGTGGTGCCATAACGTGGTAGAGGACACTGGATGGGTGTGCCATAACGGTGTAGAGGACACTGGATGGTGGTGTCATAACGGTGTAGAGGACACGGTATGGTGGTGTCATAATGTGGTAGAGGACACTGTATGGTGGTGTCATAACGTTGTAGAGGACACTGTAAGGTGGTGTCATAACGTGGTAGAGGACACTGTATGGTGGTGTCATAACGTTGCACCCTCAAAAGGTGTGCCCAATCAATGTCGGGACAGTTTATAGGGTCATGTCGGACCGTAGTAAAAGTTGCACCCTCAAAAGGTGTGCCCAATTTTGTCAAAAGGCGTGCCATCAAAAGGCGTGCCCAATTCATCAAAAGGTGTGCCATCAAAAGGCGTGTCCCCTTTATCAAAAGATGTGCCATGAAAAGGCGTGCCAGTTTGTCGGGCGTCAAGAGGCGCGCGATGCGCGTGGCTGCCTTGGCTATATAACCAAGACGAAGGCAGAGGCTGAGGCAGAGAAAAACTGAGAGAAACCTCTGAAAAATCCTTCGTGTTGCTGAGAAAGAGAGTTCCTTGTGCTGAGAGAGATAGGCTGTAACACTTTGTTGCCCAGAAAATGGCCTCGTCTTCCCGTGGACTGCTCACCCTCTTTCCCGACCTCAACGAGTCAACAAGAGAGAGAACTGGAGCGGTGGCACTGGAACCTCAACCGAGTGCCCCGGAGTTTACTCCGCTGAACTTTCCGATGCGGTCTGTGGAGCAAAGAATGGCAGTGCAGTCGGATGTGGAGGCTAATCAGTATACTTTGAAGGCATGTGTGGAGTCCATGACGGCGGTCACAAACTTGTCGCACCGGCTGCAGAGTAGGACAAATGAGGTGCAACAATTAAACTCCCAGCTGGCTCTGCTCCAACGCATGTATAAGGATACGCGAGCAGAGATGAGTGTGCTAAAGGCAGAAAACAAGGAGCTGAAGCGGAAGGCCACCGTGATGTTCCGATTTGGAGGGCCGCCATATGCTGCAGTGGAGGAGTATGGGGGAGTGAACGTGCTCGGCGGCGTGGAAAACACAGAGGCAGCACCGTCAAGAGCCGGCCAGGACGGGGGCAAGAAGAAAAGACCGGCGACGGAGTAGAGAAGAAAAAATCCCACTGGGGGTGTGGGTGTGGTTTGTTTGTTTGTTGGTTTGTTTTTTTTTTTTTTTTTTTTGTGTAAAATTGTGATCGGGGTTGATCCCGTCATAACAAAAATGATAAGTTTGTGGAATGAAAACCGAGATGGTTGCGAATGTTGTTTTTTTTTTTTTTTTTTTTTTTTTTTTTTTTTTTATCAATGTTTCATTATTATACAAAAGATAGAAAAAATAAAATAAAAGTAGGGATAGGAAAAATATATTATAATAAAAAAAATAAAATATATTAAAGAAAGTGAGGGATGTGGGCGGTGGAGGAAAACATGTGAGAGGCATTGTGTTTAAATAAAATAAAAGAAAGGAAAAGAGGGGGACAAAAGGTGGTGGATAGTTGGATGAAGAGAAAGAAGAAAGAAATAAAAGAAGAAAAAGAAAATGGGTGTGAAAAATTAGAGAGAGATGCTCAGGAGGTGTTGTGTAAAGCGTGAATTGAAAGATGAAATAAAATAATAAAAAGAAAGGAGGGTGAGATGATTATGTTGAAAAAAAAGAAGAGAGAGAGAGAGAGAGTAAAAACAAAACAACTAATATAGCTTCAGAAACCTTGTTCAGAAACCTTGTTCACGCACGTCAACCTACCCCATTTATCATCATCATCATCATCAGCTTCGAAGCCGTGAGCTAAAACAAAATACACATGCATACAGATCTCAGATCTGAGGCCGCTGCGGCAGGGGAGAACAGAGAGAGAGGGAACTTGGACATCTTCAGCGGGAAAGGCCCATGTCTGAATGGACCGTTCTGCTCAATGAAACTGACTTCAGACGGGTCCGGCCTACACCACGACTGGTACTTTCATCGGGCGGTGGAGAGTGGCCGGAAGGTTGGGGATCGGATATCCCGGCATCAAGGTCGCAGGCGTTCTCGGGGCAGTACAAGCTAGAGGCGGAGTGGTCGGGTGACTGAGACATTGCGGCGGTTTGACATGGTGGAGGTGCTTAACGGCGGTGTTACGGCGGCGACGGCATTGGTAGAACCAGGAATCGGGTGTGGCGAGGTGGTGAAGAAGTGAAGGTATGTGTAGACAAACAAGCAGACTAGGTTGAGGTCCGGCGGGCGGCCAAGGCGAGGCTGCCGCCCGCCGGTGAAGCAGAATGATCAGGTTCTTAACCTTGCTCTGATACCATGTAAAATAAACTGATGTATTATTGATTGATATCTGATTGATGTGTTGCTATATTTACAATTCCTATATATAGAAGAAAATGTGGTAGTAGGTGTAGGAGTGAAGTGGAGGTGGTAGGTGGAGTGTGTGATAGTGGAGGTTGTAGGTGGAGATAAATTCTAACAATAGACTTGTTTGTCTTGACACATTTGTAGTGTGATATATTTGCCCTGTCACGGTTGTTTGTTGCTGTTGAGCTATTAGTCCACCATCCATATATTGTGTTCTCTTGAGTAACTTGCAGTTATACGATTGTTTACTGGTTTATCCACTGTTTTACCTGGTTGATTTCCAGGGACTCTCAAACAAATCAGCATTCCAGAGACATAAGCAGTGGTTGCAACATGCAAAAACACGCAGTGCCAAACACAAAATTATGAAAGTGGGTTTTTCTGTGGTGTAGAATTTTGGATGGTGCTTTAGATATCCTTTGTCTCTGCTCTATTAATCTAAGTTTCATGTTGTGTTCAGTGTTTGAGAGAGCAAGCTGCATTATTGGGGACTGAATTAACAACTGAGACAGTAAATGAAGACGATAGTGAAATAGAAGAGTGCTCAGATTATTCTAAAGGAAACAAACACACCTGGGAGAAGATCCTCAAGAATGTTATGGAAATGTCATCTTCAAAGATAAATGGCAACGATATTTTCCAACTCCAACATGGTAGCATCCAGGTCCCCAAGGTCAATGGGAAACATAACAAGAATATGCAGGATATGGGTTTGAAGACCAAAGGAGAGATGTTATCGCAGGGAAATGGTGTTGCTAAGATGATACTTACTAATATTCCCACATTCAATGAAGTTTTGCCTGGTCTGCAGAGCTGGCATGCTGGCAAGGTTGCATCTTGGCACAACCTTGAAGGGCACTCTATCCAGTGGTTCTGTGTAGTATGTATGGATCAAAGAGGTATTTCCTTTGTCCCTTTCAATAACAAATTTTTTCTTAGTCGTCCAACATTTGATACTAAACATCATTTCAGGTTTTATAGCACTTCTATAAAATTATCACACAACACTCCTTATGCAGTAATCCATTTCATTCAGTTTTCTTTAATTCTATCTTCATTTTTATTTCTAGTTTTGTAATGCTCCATATTCTATCTTTCTACTTAACCTAAACCCTTTAAATTCTAAAGTATCACTCCACAATTCTAGCTTAAAGTTTACAAACCATGTAATCTCCCTACATGGTCATTAATCCATTCAAATCCTTCCATAATTGTCATTTATTATATAGATTTATCATATCTATCACTACTTCTCCCTACATGGCCATTATGATCCACTGCCTATTTAAGCACTATCGTTTAATAGAGTATTACATTATTCTATTTTACATCTAGATAGCTGTGTGGATACACAGCAGCTTTATCTAGTAATTGTAATCCAGATTCAAGTGCATAAATGAATTTCAGGTATGATGGCTGATATCACAACAGTATTGGCAGACGTAGGTGTTACGATATGTGCTTGTGCGGTAAGTAGTTGAAACAGATAAATAAATAATTAAAAACGATGTGGCTGTACTTGTTTATTACTGGGGAGCTTCTTCGTGCAGTGTCCATGACAAACCCTATTTTCTTGGCAGGCAGAGATGGATAGAGGAAGAGGTATAGCAGTCATGTTATTTCATGTTGAAGGAAGTCTAGACAGTTTGGTACGTGTGACAATCATGTATGTCTGAAACCTTTCTTATATCTGCTTTGTTTTTTATTGGAAAGTTGTTGCTTTATCCTTCAGGTTAGTGCCTGTTCACGGTTGGATCTAATCTTTGGTGTTTTGGGATGGTCCACGGGATGCAGCTGGCCTAGCTTGATTGAAAACCAACAGTTTCTAGAATGCTAATCATTTAGTGCTTCTGGCAACTGAGTCAGTCAATAACCCTGCTAGTGGAGGCTTGGGTTGAAGTTTTGTTGTCTGAAAAATACATACGTCTGGGTTTGAATTAGATTTTTAGCTACTAGTTCCATTAAGTTTCTCAACTATTTGTTGGGAAAGTAATGAAATAAATAAGCACAGCCCAATTTGAGCACGTCTCTGGAGTGAGGGAGGGGATTGTATACAGAGAGATGCGTAAAGAGTGAAGTATACATGTAAAGATACTTGCAAGAAGATAAGAGTAAACATTTTTATCCGAAAGGTTTACATAACTTATCTGCATGTACGCTCTTTCTGTCCTTTTTCTTTGGATAAATTACACTAACCTCACTTATAGTTTGAAGAAATGACATTGGGCTCCACAAGTTTGTCATAATTACATTAGACCCATAAAGTTTTTAATTCATATAACTTCAGCACTTTTTTCATCCATGGATGGATTAATGATGCTATCTCATTTTACACTAGAATGTATATTTTACTCTTAGTTATTCATGTCTACGTACTATTTGCATTACTTCTACGCAATTTAGTATTACTAAAAGGGAAGTAGGTGTAATTATGTCAAACTTCTTGGCTTTTAAGGGCTTGTTTGAGAATTGGTTTCATTAGTTGGATTTTTTATTTTTTACGAAAAGATGTGCAAAAAAGTTAAAAAAGTGATATGATAATTTGTAGTGACTTTTTAGCTATTTTAACCTATTGACAAACAATGCATAAACCTCATGTGTGGCCATTGTAAGTTACCCTTTTTTCTTTATTCTAAATGAGAAGGTGAAAGTGGTGTTTCTTTGTAATGGGTTGAATAGAGCAATTAGGAAGCAATGGTGTAACCACATGACATGCTTGTGCACCATGCCCAATATTAGGGCAACAAATATCTTCATTGGCAGTAAAAGGGCTAGAGAAAGTTCGGTGGTAGTTGTGCTTAAATTTGTCAAGTAGGCAAGACTTTTCCTTCCCATGATACGGCAAAACCACAAAAAAATAAAATAAAATAAAATAATGACAAGTTTTAGGTAGCTATTAAAATAACTATTAAGTTTGTAAAGTGCAGTCTCTGCCTCTGATAAAGGACCAAGGGAGGAAGCTTGGTGTTTGGTTTTGCAAATGAATCTGTTTGAATACAATGGAAGATTTGAAACGTAAATTGCAGCTTTATAAAGCCATCAATTTATGTCAATGAAACTACTTCATTTGAGTTATGCTCTACTAATGTGGTAGGGTGCCAACCTCCATCCTGATGTATAATCCTATTGTTTAGTCGGCATCGAGTATCAAATCAATAGGATTAAATCCTTGATTTATCTTTACCCTTTTTTTTTTTTTATTTATTTATAATTTTTATGCCCTACCCACATTGTTAGCTACTGCTTACATTGCGTGGTCTGGGAAGGATACGATTTTACTCATATGTGGAGAGAGAGCGATGCATAAATAAACATGAATATATTCATGCCACAAAATTTAAGCAAGCACCGAAATATGAGCCGATACTAAGCAATTTATGATACCAGCATGGAAAGTAGAAACATTTGAAATTATTACCATCTCTTTATTCTGAACACTTCAACTAAAGTTATGGTAGTTTTTCAAACTTGGGACAGAATCACAACTAAGAAGATTATGAGACAAAGCTTCAGAATATTGGCAGGTGAAAGTAGCAGTGGCATTACCAACAGCAGCAGCACCAACAGCACAGATATCCAAATTCTTGTGTTTGATGCGCCTGTCGATAGTTTAATACGCGCCAGAAGTTCCTTTATACTCCCCTTGCTTGCTGTCACGATTGATTTTCCTGTTTCTTCATTCTTATGGTGGCCATTGACATAAATATTACCCTCATCTGCGATACTGTTGCTGTAGCAACCATGGTCTTCTGCTTCGTCAATCTTGTCAGCTAATGTCTTGCTAATGATCTTCAATTCTTTGAATTCAAGTGATAATTCCTGTATTGACTCTGCCGGCCATATTGCCTCAGCATTGGATTCCATGGATGAGTCTCCTGTTCCGTCTGAGCTCTCTTCACCTTTCTCTACAATTTCTTCCTCGTCCTCATCCTCATCAACATCCATTTCATCATCATCTTCATCCTCATCCTCATCCTCATCCTCATCCTCATCTTCGCTCAGTACTGTCACTTGTAGCTCATCTTGATCAACTGCAACCTGATTTGTCGGAACCACTGTCTCAATTGCTTCATCTTTTTCTACAGCAATTCCTCCATCATCATTTTCTTGTTCTTCTTCAATCAATTGCATCTTTGGGTTGCACTCTTCTTCAATATGAACTGCATCAGTTGCCTCATTTGCCGCCTCCTCTTTCGTAACTTTGATTGCTTCTTGATCAACTTCGACTTCAAACTGATCCTTCTCAGCTGTTTCAATTGTTTCTTCACCTTTCTCAATAACAGTTTCAATCAATTGGGTATGTCTATTGTCCACTTCCTCAATCTGACCCACATGAGGTGCCTCAACTGCCTTGTCCTCCCATATAACTTCAGAGACTATCGAGTCACCTTCCATAAC
Organism: Camellia sinensis; assembly: GCF_055761805.1. Taxonomy (NCBI): domain Eukaryota; kingdom Viridiplantae; phylum Streptophyta; class Magnoliopsida; order Ericales; family Theaceae; genus Camellia; species Camellia sinensis. Next base: position 133,811,407 of record NC_138974.1, read on the forward strand.
TACTACTTCACCAATCTCTATAGTATTTTCTACATCGTCATGTTCTTCCACTTCTCCTCCTCCCCCTTTCTCAATCAATTCCATTGGCAGGTTGTCTTCTTCTACGTCCACTGTGTCCCCTATATGCTCATTTTTGTTCATGTTTCTGGATTTGAGAAGTGAAGGTCCGTCCAACACTGGCAATGAGTACTCTTTCACATTGACATTGACACCATAATCAGTGATCAAGAGACTGTTTTTTGGCTTTGAATTATCAGATAAAAGAATTTCCAAATAGGTGGGGCTCTTGGTTGGGCCACTGATATCACGCACTGAGTTGTCATCCTGAATCAAAATACCACAATATCAGTACTCAAATTCATTGAAGGAGATTGATGCCTTAGGGTCTAGTAAATTTGTTTCACCACATTCAAGGCTTCTTGATCATTTAGAGAATTAGGATTAAAAAAAATAAAAGTATCAATGGTCTAGAAATTTAAGAAACTAATTACCAAGATGGAAGTTTTTGTGAAGTCTGACGATGTGGAATCAATCTGGGTAACAGGCGTTTCTGTTGTTCCGTCAGTACTGCCATTGAAAAAATGAACAATACAACACAATTTCAATTTGATTTATTCCCAATACATTCCCAAATGAAAAGACTAAATGTTTAGGCTCAAACCTTGGATGGTAATCTATAGGTGGAGAATAATCTTGAAGAAGAACATGAAGGCCTTTTCCTTGATCATCATCATTGTTCTCCTTCTTCTTCTTCAATTCCAACTTGTCTGGTAGATCAGCAATGGGTTCAGCTTCAGACTGTGATGAACTTGTTAGTTTTGGTGGTGGTGGTGGATTGTGGCTTTTGTTTGTGGGTCTTTTCCTCAATCTGATTGCTGAAACCGATAAGAATGTTGCAGCCGCCACTACTCCACCCCACAAAACAACTCCTCCAACAACACCACCACCACCACCACCGCCTACTCGGATCGCCGGCTTATGCTTTTCTTGCTTCTTGGGTTTCTCCATATTCTCTACTGTATTATTGATCTCCAATTTCTCTGGGTCTCTTGAGGGTTTTGGATTTGGTGCGTTTCTCAATGCATTTTTTGTTTTTGTTTATGTTCCGCTAATGGAGTGAGAGAGAGAGAGAGAGAGAGAGAGAGAGAGAGGGGGTTTGACTTGTAAACAGAGTGAGTGTGGATCGGTCTCGGAGGTTGAAGCGGACATCTCGTGTTATTAGTCTTTTGATTTTGTTTGTTTTTGTTTACTTCAACCAACAAACTCGCGTTTCGTGCCAGAGGTGTGTGTAGCTGTGTGGCTGTGATACACACGCGTATGTACACAATCAAAGATTCTCTTTAGTTGTCCCCCCTGTGGAACCCTTTTATATGGTAACAGCCCCATTTTGGACTCTTAGCCTGTGTTTGGCAAGTGGATTTATAGGTTTTTTTTGATTATTTTAGTTACAAAAAATAAAATAAATTATTTTAGTCATAACAAACAAAATATCACATCTAATCCATAATCATTACATTCTTTTCTTACAAAAAAAACTCAAAAAAGTCAAAAAGTCCTTCCCAAACCAAGCTTTTAAGCCCAGGCTAAAATAGCTAAAAAAGTCAAAAAGTCAAAAAGCCAACCCACTTCCCAAACGGAGGCTTAATATTTGAAAAAAAATTAAAATAGATACACCTTGGTGGATGTTCAGACTACATTAAAAAAAATTGTAAACTTACCAATTAGTAACAAAACATGTTTAAATTTGACTAGTTTAACTCTTGAATTGATCTTGATTAAGATTTAATTGAGTCGATAACCAGTCAAATTCGAATATTTTCAACTTTAATGTATGAAATAATAAAATATAACTTTTTAATTTTTTTTAGTATTTTCTTTTACTAAAACTGCAACTTGCAAATCTCGAAACATAATGGTGTAGGGATGGCAATGAATAACCTATCATGTGGGTATTTATAGAGACTCAACCAAAATACATGGATTTTTTCCTCTTTTTCTTATTCATTGGGTAGGGTAAGTGATATTCTTTAAATATCCACAGGGGATGGGTTGGGGATGGGTACCCACTAATTTCTCCATATGTTTTTTTTTTTTTTTTTTTTTTTTTTTTTTTTTTTTTTTTTTTTTTTAAGATTCACAACCAAAACTAAATATACATTCAATCTTTTTTCTTTTTTTATTTATTTATTTTTTCAGGTTCACAACCAAATTTTTTTATTTTTATTTTTATTTTTAAGATCCACAACCAAAGCTAAATATACCTCCAATCTTTTTTTATTTTTATTTTTAAGGTTCACAACCATTTTTTTTTTAATTTTTAAGATTCACAACCAAAGCTAAATATACATTCAATCTTTTTTGTTTTATTTTTATTTTTTTAAGGTTCACAACTAATTTTTTTATTTTTTTAAGATTCACAACCAAAGCTAAATATACATTCAATCTTATTTTATTTTATTTGGCTCAACAATAAAATCAAATACACATTAATTAACATTGTCACATTATTCTTGTCAAATTTTATGCATATCTAGAATTTTTTAAATTTATTTAAAACAATTAAGGACACTGTCTAGTGTAGGTTTCGGTTTGCTTTTCTATATTATTTTATTTTGTTATGTATTGTAATTTTCAGAATGGTTTGCTTGTTCTGAAATTTCAATTAACGAGTATAAATCTATTTGTTTTATGTTATCACACAATTTATACAACATATATATATATATATATATATATATATAATGTATTTGAAAATAAGGAAATTGTAGAGAATCAAAACAAGCATGAGTCGTGATTGGTTAGAAATGATGGGTACAAAGACTTATTTGCTAGAAAAATAAAAAGGGGATACAAAGTCTTACTAAATAATTTTTTTTTTAAATTAAAAGAATTTTTCTTAGTTATAAACAGATTTAACTGAAATCAGCTTGTTTCCCAATGTTATGCTTCATTTATTTAGATAGAAAATATTTTTTAATGAAAAATATTTTTTATAAAAAAAATTAAAAATATATTTTTTTATATTTGGTGGTGGTGGTGGTGGTGATGGAACGAAGGTGAAAGTAGAGATTGCTATATAGTTGTGGGGTGATGACGGCAGTGATGATGATAGTGGCTATGGTGATGGTAGCGTGACAGTGAAAGTGAGAATAGTGGTGATGGTGTTGTGAAATTAGTAAAAATTTAATTGAAAAAACATTTTTCATTTTTTAAAAGTAACAAACAACAAAATTCGTTGGGGACTAAAGGAAGAAGATGGATGATTGATTGGGTGTGGTAATGCATAGATATCTTAAAATGAGTGGTTCAGATTTGTTAAAGGTATAATTAGATTTTGGATAAATTAAAATGAGTAGTTCAAATTTGCTAAGAGAAAGATGGTTTAATGTCTAAAATGTCCGTGGCTAAGAGATCAACAAACAATTCCTTATTTATGCCCTTGATGCAATTTAATATGAGTCTTATAACACTTTCTTCAAACAGGTTCTTTCACATTTTATTTCTTCAAACAGACTCTTATAACATTGTAATCAGGTTCTTATAATATGTAGGGGAGAGAGTGAGAGTGAGAGAGAGAGGTGATTGTAATTTTTTTTTAATCTTCCACGTTCTTCCACATTTTTTTTTCAATTACTAAAACTTATTTGATTGTTTCAAAATTATATATTTGATTATTATAAAACAAACTTTTTAATTAATTAATTAATTAATGTGTATTTGATTTTGTTGTTGAACCAAATAAAATAAAATAAGATTGAATGTATATTTAGCTTTTGTTGTGAACCTTAAAAAAATAAAAAATAAATAAAAAAATAAGTTGTTAACATTAAATGTATTAAAAAAGAAAGAAAAAAGATTGAAGGTATATTTAGTTAAAACCTTTATAAAAAAAAAAAAAGAAGGTTGTTAACATTAAATATATTAAAAAAGAAAGAAAAAAGATTGAAGGTATATTTAACTTTTGTTGTGAACCTTAAAAAAAATTTGTTAACATTAAATATATTAAAAAAAAAGAAAAAAGATTGAAGGTATATTTAGTTTTTGTTGTGAACCTTAAAAAAAAAAAATGGTTGTTAACATTAAATATAAAAAATAAAAATAGAAATTAAAGTGGATTGGAGAAAGTCCATACCCATTAAAAAATGAGAGGGTGATACCCATGAGGAATGAAGAATGGGGAATGAAAAAAATTTATTATAAAAAAATGAAGATGAAAAATTAATATCCACCTCATTGCTATCATTGCCATTCCTATAATGGTGCGCCATGAATTGCCTTGAAAGGATGGGAGAAGAATTTTGGGATAAAAAATCCAATGCCGGCCAAGTGTGTGCTTGCTCTGAGTTTGGAATCTTCAGGATACTACTTCTGTTTAGATGCTCCTACTTTGTTTCTTGTTTTTCTTTTTCTCGTGATTCATGTTTCTTTTTCTTCTCTTTTGATTGATTTATAAAAAAAAAATTAAAAAATAATAATATTCAGATAAAAGAAGAAGACGAAGTCTGATTACAAAACCCGAAAGATAAAACTCTCTCTATCATACAATTACTTCAACATACAAGTCATGGGCCCAACAATACAAAATCCTTAGGATCTCAAAAATCAAAACAATATCTATAAATCAAATGCTCTATAATGTCATCACAACAACTCCAATTTTTTTTATAAATAAATAATCAAATAATTTACCATTACAAGAAAGCAACACTGCATGACCTCAAAACTTATTGGTAGAACATCACTCACTAGAAATCCCCAAATGGAACCCCTTCCCTTCCTGCCTCCCCTGTTAGGGAAAATATGTGATTCCCCACAAGTAAATCAATCAATGAGAATAAAAATTAATGCCGAAAAATTAAATTAAGGGCAACACAATAATTTTTACGTGGTTCCCTCAATGTGAGGTACGTCCACGGGATTGAAATCCGATTAACTATCAACCAAATAAGTTCCAAACGATTACAAACGAGACACAAATAGTTTCACAAACCATCCTTAGGTGAATTCTAAATAATCACAAATAAACAAAGAGAAAAGACCTCACCAAATAAATGAACCAAAATCTTCAAAACCAAAGTTGAAGAAGATCCAAAATAACAACCCAAATTAACACCTTCTGCATGCCGAAGTTGTCAAAGCAGTGCTTGAAACAACCCACTGACTTGAATTAATATCAAACCAATTGTTGCTACACAAAGCAAAGTCCACCGAATTGCTTGGTCAACTCAAGCACTATCACACCAACTAAAGTGTATTCTGGTGCAGCCCTCTTAATGCATCCGATGAACATAATATATACATATATATATTGTGAATCTAGGTTTTTATCAAAACCTTAGTTGTTTTTAAATTGGATTGGGTCTCCACAAATTAAATATAATATATAAAAATATATTATAACTAATACCAAACTAATACCAAACTAAATCAAACTCTTTTAATATACCAATTTGGGTCCCACACTCCATTAAGGAGGTATACCCAACAATTCTCTCCCCTATCGACTTAGGTGGAGAAATCAATCATACCCGCCAAAGTTCGACATTTTAAATGTTTGTCCCTCGACAAAGTCTTTGTCAACATATCCGAAATATTATCATCCGTGTGAACCTTTTCGAGTTGCAACAATTTCGAATCTAACACATCACGAATTCAATGGTATCTCACATCAATGTGTTTTGATCTCGAATGAAAAGTAGAATTTTTACTCAAGTGAATAGCACTTTGACTATCACGATAAAGCACATACTTTTCTTGCTTCAAACCCAACTCTTGTAAAAATTTCTTCAACCATAACTCTTCTTTACAAGCTTCCGCAATGGCAATAAATTCAGTTTCGGTAGTTAAGAGAGCAACACATTTTTGTAATTTAGATTGCCATGCCACAGCTCCCCCTGTAAAATTCATCAAATACCCTGAAGTAGATTTCCTAGAATCAACATCACCAGCCATGTCAGAATCTGTGAACCCATCAAGCATCGGTTTACCATCCCCAAAACACAAACACACCTTCGAAGTCCCTCGAAGATACCTTAGAATCCATTTTACCGCTGCTCAATGTTCTTTACCCAAATTAGAGAGAAAATGACTCACCACACCAACAGCGTGAGCAATATCCGGCATTGTACAAACCATGGCGTACATCAAAGAATCAACTGCTGAAGCATAAGGAACTTTCAACATCTCTTCTTTGTCTTTCTCACTTGTAGGACATTGATTCGAACTAAGCTTGAAGTGACCCGCAAGTGGACAACCAACCGACTTTGCTTTATCCATATTGAACCTCTCAAGAAATTTCTCAATATAGCTTTCTTGAGACAACCAAATCAGCCCCTTTTTACGATCACGAACAATTTTCATACCAAGAATTTGCTTTGCCGGTCCCAAATCTTTCATAGCAAAAGACTTGCTCAACTCCAATTTCAACCTGTTAATCATGGTAAAATCTTGACCCACAATTAATATGTCATCAACATAAAGCAAAAGAATAATAAATTTGCCATCCGAGAAATTTTTCACAAACACATAATGGTCCGAAGTAGTTTTAGAAAAACTATTATTCATCATGAAAGAGTCAAATTTTTTGTACCATTGCCGTGGGGCTTGCTTGAGGCCATACAAACTTTTTTTCAATTTGCAAACAAATTTCTCTTTCCCTTTTTCCACAAAACCTTCCGGTTGCTTCATGTAAATTTCTTCTTCAAGATCACCATGAAGAAATGCGGTCTTCACATCAAGTTGCTCAACTTCAAGGTTCATACTTGCAGCCATGCCAAGTACAACCCGAATAGAAGACATCTTCACAACCGGCGAGAAAATCTCGTCAAAGTCAATACCTTTCTTTTGCTCAAAGCCTTTCACAACAAGACGTGCTTTGTACCTCAGATTCTTGCCATCATTTTTCAATTTGAAGATCCACTTATTTTTCAGAATTTTTCTCCCTTTAGGCAACTTTACTAAATCATAGGTGTGATTTTCAAGTAAGGAGTTCATTTCCTCTTCCATGGCCTTTTTCCAATCACCTTTCTTTGCATGCTCAATTGCTTCTCGATAGCTCTCCGGCTCTCCTTGATCAGAAATCAACACAAATTCATTGGGAGGATACTTTCTTGAAGGTTGTCGGTCCCTTGTAGATTTCCTCAACTCAAGTTGTGGTGGTGGCTCTTGAGTTGGATGCTCTTCCTCAATTTCGGGCTCGACTTCATTAGGATTAACATCATCCTCCACTTCTTCAATAGGTGGCTGCACATCTCCCCCATTTTCATCATCAACTGAAGATGAAGGAGATGGATCCATGTCAATGAGATCACTAGTTTTTGGCTCCGGTTGATCACCTTTGCCAAAGTCTTCAATTGTTTGGTCTTCAAGAAACACAACATCACGGCTTCGAATGGCTTTCTTGTCGACCGAATCCCACAATCTATACCCAAATTCATCACGCCCATAGCCAAGAAAAATACATTGTCTTGACTTGCTATCAAGCTTGGACCTCTCATCTTTTGGAATATGAACAAAAGCTCGGCAACCAAACACTCTCAAGTGCTCATAAGACACATCTTTACTGGTCCAAACTCTTTCTGGAACATCACCATTCAAAGGATAGGAAGGTGACAAATTGATCACGTCAACCGCTGTCTTCAATGCCTCACCCCAAAAGGATCTTGGCAATTTAGCTTGTGAAAGCAAACACGTTGTTCTTTCCACAATGGTGCGGTTCATCCTCTCGACAACTCCATTTTGTTGAGGAGTCTTCTTAACTATCTTTTGATGCCGAATACCTTGGCTGCGACAATACTCATCAAATGGCCCAATGTATTCACCACCATTGTCTGATCGGATGTACTTCAATTTCTGCCTTGTTTCTCTTTCAACCATGGCCTGAAAATGCTTAAATACTTCTAGAACTTGATCTTTAGTTTTTAGTAGAAAAACCCAAACTTTCCTTGAATAATCATCAATGAAAGTAACAAAATAAAGTGCACCACTATGTGTTCTAACTTTTAAAGGACCACAAATATCCGAATGAATCAACTCCAAAACATTTTCTTTTCTAGAAGCAACATTTTTATGAAAAAAAACTCTATGTTGTTTACCCGCCAAACAATGAACACAAGTTTTAAGATGTGTACCTTTCAAACCGGGTAGAAGCTCTTTCTTGAACAAAACTTGCAGCCCCTTTTCACTCATATGGCCAAGTCGCTTGTGCCACAATTCGGTAGAAGTATCATCTTCAAGTGCATTGACAACATCTTTACAAATTTTTCCTTGCATCGAATAAAGTGTATGAGTCTTCTTGCACTTAGCCACCACCAAAGAACCCTTTGTGAGCTTCCATATTCCATCACCAAATTTGTTGTTGAAGCCTTCATCATCTAGCTTCCTAGTAGAGATCAAATTGAGGCGAATGTCGGGAACATGCCTCACATCTTTAAGAAATAACTTGCAGCCCAAATTTGTTTCCAAGCAAACATCACCCATGCCAATAATCTTGGACAAACCTTCATTACCCATTCGAACAGAACCATAATCTCCTTTGGTGTAAGTAGTGAAGAAATCAACTCGAGAAGTCACATGAAAAGAAGCACCGGAATCAATCACTCAATTGCTTTCTTGGCCCACAAAATTGATACAATCATCTTCACAAACGACCATGAGATCACCATTGGTAGTAACTGCCGTTGTGTCTTCTTGCTTCTTATCCACACTTTTGTCACGCCTTTTCTCCTTGTTCTTGAGCTTTCGGCATTCTCGCTTCATGTGCCATTTCTCATGGCAATAATAGCACTCAATGTCTTTCTTTGAAAAAGAACCATTTTTTGATTTGTCATGGCTTTGATCACGACCATGAGGAGTCTTACTCCTCCCCCTTGTTTTGCTTCGGCCTCTCACAACGAATGCTTCCGAATGAGAGGAACCCGCTGATTTGTTTCTAGTTTCTTCATTCAACAAGCTACTAGTGACTTGGCCTATTGTGACAACTCCATCGGGCGCCGAATTACTGACGGTCACAACCAAAGTCTCCCAACATTCGGGCAAAGAACTAAGTAGCATCAAAGCCTGCAACTCATCATCAAAAACAATTTTCATAGAAGCAAGTTGGTTAACAATACTCTTTATTTCATTCAGATGTTCCGGAATAGGGCTGCCCTCTTTATATTTTAAATTAACCAACTTACGAAACAGAAAAGCTTTATTTGTGACTGATTTTCTTTCATAAAGACTCTCTAATTTTTTTCCATAAATCATGTGCTGAAGTTTCAGTAGCAACATAATGAAACATATTGTCATCAATCCATTGACGGATAACACCAACGGCTTTTCGATTAAGCCTATTCCATTCATCATCTTTCATACCCTTGGGTTTGCTAGAATCACCTTCAATGGGTCCATACAAATCTTTACAAAATAATAGGTCCTCCATTTTATTTTTCCAAGTTACCCAATTGCTTCCATTGAAGCTAGACATACGACCCACATTCCCCTCCATAGATTTACACAAATAATTAAACTCAAATAAACCATATGCTCTGATACCAGTTGTTAGGAAAAATATGTGATTCCCCACAAGTAAATCAATCAATGGGAATAAAAACTAATGCGGAAAAATTAAATCAAAGGCAATACAAGAATTTTTACGTGGTTCCCTCAATGTGAGGTACGTCCACGGGATCGAAATCTGATTCACTATCAACCAAATAAGTTCCAAACGATTACAAACGAAACACTAATGGTCTCACAAATCACCCTTAGGTGAATTCTAAATAATCACAAATAAACAAAGAGGAAAGACCTCACCAAATAGATGAACCAAAATTTTCAAAACCAAAATTGAAGAAGATCCAAAATAATAACCCAAATTAACACCTTCTGCACGCCAAAGTTGTCAAAGCAGTGCTTGAAACAACCCACTGACTTGAATTAATATCAAACCAATTGTTGCTACACAAAGCAAAGGCCACCGAATTGCTTGGTCAACTCAAGCATTATCACACCAACTAAAGTGTATTCTGTTGCAGAATACAGATCTTCGGTAGCACTTTCCTGTCACCCTTCCTGTCGCCCTTTCGAAACGGCGTCGTTTTGGTGAAAACGACGTCGTTTTCACCATTTTTTTTTTAATTTTTCCCCAAAATTTGAAATTCCCTCTTATAACACATGCCCCTTTGGTTTGGTTGTGCCCTAGCCCCTCTGAGACGAAGCAGAGCTGAACAGGCGAAGAGGGCGAATCGATCGGGAGAGGCGAGGCGACGAAGACAGAGAGGCGAGGAGCGAAGACAGAGAGGCTTGGGGCGAACACGGATTTGGTTTGACTCTCTTCCCTTCTGTGATTCATGCAAAGAATAAGAACAAATCAAGATTTGCTTGATTTGGGCATTTCGTGTATGTTGACTTTAGGCTACCGAAGATCTGAACTCGTTTTATAAGATATATGAAGAGCCTAGAGACATTAGTAATCTGAGACATTAGTCAATCTATTAAAGGAATTTTGTGGTTTTTGTGTTTGGAATTCCCTCACTGTCTCTCATCTTGATTGTTTTGAAGGTAGAAGTTTGAAATAAAGTTGTTATACTTGTTTTGTTGAATTTAACTTTATATATGGATAGATTCTTTTGTTTGTTTGCACAACAGTGTCCACTGGAAAACATTCCAGATTTTTCTTGTTTTGGATAGATTCTTTTGAAGGCTTTCAATTGTTTTTTGTTGTTGTGCTAGTATAACATTGTGATGAGAAATGTTGTTTGAATTTCTCAAAGTCTATTCCAGATTTTTTTATGCTTCATTCCAGATTTTTCCAGATTTTTTGAATTGTTAGTAAATTTTTGTGAAGAGAATCTGTTGTAGAACATTTTTCTAACAATAAATTTCTCTTACAATATTATCTTTTTATGCAACTTTATTTAAAATTAAAAAATAGAAATGTGTAATTACTGTTTGTTTTGGTAATTATAGTGCAAACCTTTGTATGTTTAGGCATATACATCTGGCCTTTGCCCATGAAAGTCTATTCTTAACAAGGCATTTTTTTCATTTTTTTCCCTTCTTAACACTCTCTTCCCTTCTTCATTTTTTTCATTCTATTCTTAACACTATCTTCCCTTCTTCATTTTTTTCATTCTATTCTTAACACTATCTTCCCTTCTTCATTTTTTTTGCTGAGTTTTGGTTCATCCAGGGAATTGTATTGAGTGTCAGTAGCAGTAATAACAATTTTGTTTCACAAAACAAGAAAACAATATATATATATATATATATATATGTTGCTTGTTGTTGCAAATGGTGTAGTGTGGTAGCTAATAGTTATACCTAAGCAGGAAATTTAGAGTTTGTTCCATTAATGGATTGAAGCCATATAGCACCCACCAAGCTTAGCCATTGAAGAGCCACTAGATGTATGCTAAAGGGTTTGGATTAGTAAATAAATTTGGAATGAAACTGCTTTATAAAGCAGGGTTGTGTATGTGACTGTGGGGTCAAGAAGGAAGGAAAGGGACACTGGTTAGGAAATATCTGTTTTTTTTTAAAATGTGATTGACACAGTATGTATAGAGTTTATGTATGAAAAGTTAGCAATAACAACAAATCAGGAATGCCTTCACCACTGTTGCCCATTAACAGAACAGATCAATATTGCTATTATTATTATTATTATTATTATTATTATTATTATTATTATTATTATTATTATAAATTTGTTTGTTTGGATAGGCGACAGACTCACTAATTCATTCAAGAAGAGAGCATATTACTATTATTATTATATTATATGTTTATAAAGATATTATAAAAATGAATTTGTCATTTCACTAAAATAAACAAAACAGATAATGAGGCAAAAGGGAAGAGACTACTACTATTCAAATGAAGAATAGACCTCAGGAGACCAATGTCAACAACCCTTATACATAGCTTCAAGTTCCAACCACTGCTTAGACTTGCTTAAGTAGCCCATTAGGCATGAACCTGAATTTATGAACTTTACCCAATGTTAATATAATAGTTAAAAGATGGTCAAACAAAATAAAATAAGAAAAAGAAACCCTTAAAAAATGGGTGTTCATTCTCCATAGTACAAATAGATAGTTGAAACATGTATAATTATTTCTTATTTTGTTTTGTTAATCAATTACGAAAATTATAATTCGGTCTTTTTTGTTGTTTATTAAAATTGTATTTAGTTGTGTTCAACTACTATCGTCATGCATGATTAAACAGTATTTACTTGCTAAGCAATTTTGGTTTTTGTTAGAATGCATATAACCAAACCAAGGAAATCTTTTGTTTGTGAATACACAAGTTAGTTATCTACACTTGAAGTCAGAAAGAAAATGTCATGCATGCATGTCCATGGAAAGTTTGGTTAGATCTGTGTTGTATTTGAAATTGACTTTTGTGTTTACTTGTAATTAGGATTGACATGTCAACCAGTTCAAACAATGATGCTGGATTCTTTGAAAATAAAAGATGCAAATGTGGGAAAAAAGCAGGAGTGTACATATCAGAATCAGAAAAAAATCCAGGGAAGATGTATTTCAAGTGCGCAAATAAGGATTGTGACTACTTTGCGTGGGGAGTGGCTTCTACTGGGAGTGGATCAAATATCCAAAAGAGCGGATACGATTATGATTTTTCGAGAAACAATGAACTTGTGAATATCCTGGAACGACTTGATGCAAACCAACGAGAACGACTTGAAGCGATCAAATTCATGATGCTCACAACCATAGTGATGGTTGGTTTTACCATGCTAGTGGTGCTGCTCAAGTGAACTTGTATTTCTACTTAATGTAAACCAGTATTTCTACTTAATGTAAACCAGTACTTGTAGAACTTGTTTAATTAATGAAGTTAAAGTTACTATGCTATGTCAATTGTGTTAATTAATGAAATTGGGTGTTATGTATATGATGTATGAAGATTCATGTTATGAAAAGAAAGTGAATCTGATGTTATGTGAACACAAAATTAATATAATGTTCATTGATGGTTGATTAGTCCTTTACACAGGGCACTGTAATGCAATTCTTCCATGGGTTTTAGCATGATAAAGAAAGTAAAATGCCTAGCTTCTTCAAAGTAATCCTGAAAGAGGCATCTCAAAGCAAGCTTTCCAAATAACAAGTTATATGATCACTCGAACATCCTGTATCACCTCACCCTGAGTCAACAAAATCAACTCCTAAACATTTCTCCATGCTGAGACAAGCAAACATATAGGAAATGAAGGCAAAGCGTGGTTGTAGAAACAACAAAGAATTGAACCTGTGCCACTTGAATTGAACCTGTGCCACAAAGAATTGTAGATGACAACCATAATAACAACTTTATATATGCATACACAAAAAGAACATTGTTCGGAAACACTAAATATACAGAAGAAGATGTCCATGAAAAATGTCCAAATCTCGCGAAACATTAAATTTACATAAAAAAAATATGTCCATCAAAAACATCCAAATCCCACGAAACATTAAAAATACATAAAAAATATGTCCATCCAAAATATCCAAATCCCAGCAAACATAAAAAAAAAAAAAAATATGTCCATCAAAAATATCCAAATCCCACCAAACATAAAAAAAATACACCAATATAATAACATCATTGTTTAGTGCAAGCCTTCCAAGGATGTCCATTCACATAACTGTCAGCAGGACTATATGAGGCTTGCGACAGTTGGACTGCACCTGTACCTCGAAGCAACTCCTGAAACGATGGTTGAGTGGGATATACTAAAGGCATTGAATGAGGCGGCATTGACTGGGGCGCGTTATTTCCCTGCAATAGTGATACATTTATTAAAATATTTATAGAATCTATACTACCATTTGAATGTAAAGTATGTAAGCAATTACAACTCACATCATATGTACGACCCATGGCAAAAGGAGGTTGAGATTGGGATTCGGGTCTAGATTGGGATTGAGAATTATAAAATGCACGACCATGACCCTAAAGCAAACCAACATAAAGAATAAGTGAAATTAAAAAAAAGTAATAATGCATTTTCATTTTAAAAAACATACAATATGAAAAGAATACCTCAACATAATTACTACTCATGCCAAAAAGAGGTCGAGATTGACCTTGTGGAGTAGAAACACCCTAAAGTAAACCAACATAAACAAAAGAATAAGTGAAAAACAAAAAAAGTAATAACGCATTTTTATTTTAAAAAACATACAATATGAAAAGAATACCTCAACATAATTACTACTCATGCCAAAAAGAGGTCGAGATTGACCTTGTGGAGTAGAAACACCCTAAAGTAAACCAACATAAACAAAAGAATAAGTGAAAAACAAAAAAAGTAATAACGCATTTTCATTTTAAAAAACATACAATATGAAAAGAATACCTCAACATAATTACTACTCATGCCAAAAAGAGGTCGAAATTGACCTTGTGGAGTAGAAACACCCTAAAGTAAACCAACATAAACAAAAGAATAAGTGAAAAACAAAAAAAGTAATAACGCATTTTCATTTTAAAAAACATACAATATGAAAAGAATACCTCAACATAATTACTACTCATGCCAAAAAGAGGTCGAGATTGACCTTGTGGAGTATAAACACCCTAAAGTAAACCAACATAAACAAAAGAATAAGTGAAAATGAAAAAAAGTAATAATGCATTTTCATTTTGAAAAAACAGACAATATGAAATATTACCTGAACAAAATTATTACCCGTGGCGAAAGGAGGTCGAGATTGACCTTGCGGAGTGTAAACTGTAACACCCTATAGAACCAATGCACGAAACAAAAAAGAAATTCACATGACAATATTGCAAGAAGAAGCAATTGAAGATATGTTGGTGCCGTATGAGGTTCAATTGCCCTAAGGTGTATGCATGTTCAATTACCTGTATTGAATGGCTACCCAAGGCGGAAGACGGTTCAGATTGACCTTGAGAAGCAGGAAAAGAAGCACCCTACATCCATCATAAAATAATAAATATCACGCTACTAGTTGCACACAATAATAAATATTGCAAGATTAATACAAGGTTGCACAGAATAGTAAATATTACATGACTACAAATATTACCCATGGCGACAGGAGGCTCAGATTGACCTTCAAGAGTACAAAAACCATCACCCTGCAAACAACCAATTTATTTAATTCATGATTTTCCAAACACACATATCACAAAATTGATAACACATAACAATCACACATAACAAAATTAATTATCTGCTTAGATTGCATTCTTTTCTTCTTCGCAATAGATTTTTCCATCCCGCCCTTGATCTTCCTTCTTCCCTTACTAGTTGCTTGTCTTTTCTTCAGTCCCTTAGCTTGGATTGGACAATCTACTTCCTCACTCGGTGGGCATGTGTTAGTTGCGGAATTTCTCAATTCAGTGACCTCCACTTCACCACAATTGTGCACACTTAATTTCTCTTCAACCATTACGCTCAATGCTTCACCTTTTGCAAGTGACAAATGATAAGTTTCTTCACTTTCCGCGGCTCTACTTGCTATTGCTCTAAACATATTCATCAATGACCTATATCGATCGCTTTGATGTAGTTTGACATCAGCCTTGACATCATACCCACGGCTATCTTTCACACTTTCAGCCCTTGCTTTCTTAGTCCATCGTTTCAAGATGTATTGTGCAGGAAGGTCTTTTGCATTCAATATTTCTCTAAGCACCTTCAAACAATGTCGATACACTATGCCCTTCACTTCAAACTTCTTGCAACTACAACTCAAAAAACCATCTCTATGCATTATCACATTCTTATCTTTGTTTCCATCTACCATTGTTCGAATTGTGAATATGGTACTCTCACCACCATTAAGAGTGCCTACAATGGATGCTTCAATGGACTGTACGTACTCATTTTGGAATTCCTCAAAAATTGTTTTGGTGTAAATATCTGCCATTTGCTTTAACATCAAAGTTGGAATGGAAACCCTTGGCAATTTTTGGGACAAATTATATTCGGCTTCCAATTCTTTATACCTCTTGTCATAGAGCACCCTCTCAAAGTGCATGAAAAATTCCATCAAGTTATGATCACAATTGAGATAATCCTTTAAATAGGCATTGAATGATTCACTTAGTTGAGTAGTACTCATTCTAGCTGCCCAAGAATTCATAACATATGGCCATCCCCATTTGTCCTTCACACCAAAAGTTTGTTTTAACCAATGATTGTTGTGTGCATCATACCTATCAAGCATTTGGTCCCATCGTATTCTAAATTCTTCTTCATCATCAATTTCATGTATAAATTTTGCAAACACACCCTTCACCCCCACATCTCCAAAAAGACAACTTACATGCTTCACAGCGTTTTGCATCAAATGCCATGTGCAAAGTCGGTGGTTTGTATTAGGCATGACAATTGGAATGGCCTTAGCCATCGCAACATCTTGATCTGTGAAAATAGTTTTTGGAGCTTTGTTTGACATTGCCTCCAAAAAAATCTGAAACAACCATGTGAATGATTCGGCAGTCTCATCATACATCAACGCTGCACCGAATATAACCGTTTCTCGATGATGATTAAATCCAACAAAGGTTCCAAAAGGTCTATGCTCGTTATTTATTTTGTAAGTAGTGTCAAAGGTCACTACATCACCAAATTGAGCACAGTCCATTATCATTTGAGCATCGGCCCAAAATATATTAGTTATCTGCTCTTCACAATCTAATTGGACTGCATAATAAAAGGATGGATTTTCCACCGTTTTCTCACGAAAGTATTGCAACACACTACCCGCTTCTCCATATTCCAAATCTTTTTGTCTTTTCGATCTTAAATAATTTTTTTGGTCCAATTTGGTGAAGCCAAGTGATGCTCTTCCACCACATTCCCTACCCAATAGCTCATAAGCAGACCTAAGAGGAATTCCAGATTCTGAAGCCAATTCTACTTCAATTGCTTGGGTGGTAGATATTTTTCTTTGGGATGGCAACATATGAACACACTCTTGACGCACAAGGTCATGATTATGATGTTCAACAAAATCAATTGCAACATATTTCCCTAAATTTCTATCTAACTTTATACTCAATCGGGCACCACAACCACATCGCACCTCTTGTGTCGGAAATTTTACTAGTGGATCTCGCTTGTCAATACCCTGAGTTCCCTCTTTATAACATACAAAAATCCGTGAAGTTATTTCCTTGGTTTGTTTGTTCTTGTGTGCATACGACTTTCTAATACTAAACCCCACCTTTCCGCCATAGTTATTGTAAAAGTCATACGCAGCTTGTTCAGAGTCAAATGGCATGCCCAATTTTGGCTTCCAACCACAACTACCCAAGTCATCAACAACATTATTTTCTTCCATTACCTACAATTCAGTACCATACAATAATAAAATAAGCTACTTCCCAAAATTTGATGGATAGGATTTTTTAGAAGTGTGCCTACAAATACTACTGAGTAATTTATATAACATTTTCCTATACATATAATATACCAGTGGGAAAGATGAATGATATGAATAATTTCAAGCATAATATTATTTAATGCTAGCGCACCGACCTTAGATTTACAACAAATACAAACACAAACTGTCAAACTCAAACCCTATCACCAAAGAAGTTAGAATGTTAAACCACACATTATGATGATTTTTAACTGACACCTGCAATATTGAGTTGTCAATATCACTTTAGGAACATAATTAAATGAATAAGATGTCCAGCAACAAAATGAATGAATACCTTACATGTTTTTCATATTTCTAAATCCATCGGAAAAAAAAAAAAATTTGAACAAACAGTATCGTCATGATATAAAAATGTGATTTAGAATCTGATTTTTATTAGTACTCCATCATGATGTTTATTTTCTAAAGCACTCTTAGATTTAAGGAGTAGGCTAAACACTCAGGAAGTCTGGCAAATTCTGGCACAAGATAGTTTTTGGTGGATGAAATAAATGAAACAAATGCTTGAAACAGAAACGAAATAAAAAACAAAAAAAAGTGCCATTTCAAGCACCTAAGGTGTGTTTTGGTAGTGGAATATACCTTTTTGAACAATTCCATCACTATAATCTTTAATGAAAATGACTTCTAGAAATGAAAAAACCCAGAATTGATATTTATCTATAATTCCATCACTATAATTCCATCCCAAAAATGAAAAAATGAAAAAAATGAAAAATTCCATCACTACCCAGTTAGAACAATTCCATCACTATAATTCCATCCCAAAAATGAAATAATCAAAAAAATGAAAAATTCCATCACTACCCAGTTAGAACAATTCCATCACTATAATTCCATCCCAAAAATGAAAAAAATCAAAAAAATGAAAAATTCCATCACTACTCAGTTAGAACAATTCCATCCCAAAAATGAAAAAAAAAAATTGAAAAACCCAAAATTGATATTTTTCTATAATCTTTTTTGACTTCTAGAAACATTTATAAAAAATTTCAGGCAGATATTCAAATATATATATATATATATATATATATATGTATATATCAGCTACAATAATCTTAAAAACTTCAGCTACAGATATTCACTTATTTTACCTCCTCAGGGCCACAATCTTGCCTCGCCGTCGCGTCGCGCGCCTCCGCCATGTTTCGTCCTTCGCCATGGCAGTCTCCTCCCTCCGCCATGCTCCCTCCATTGCCATGGCAGTCTCCTACCTCCGTCATCCTTTGTCCTTCGCAATGGTTGTCTCCTCCCTCCACCATCCTTCGTTCGCCCTCGCCCAACCCGTCGCGTCCCTCTACCATCTGTCTCATCTCTCAGCTCAGCTCTCTCTCTCTCTCTTCGTCTACCATCTCTGTCTTAGGGCTAAACAAAACAAAACACAGAGCTGAGTAGAAAACAAACGGGAATTTCAAATTTTGGGGAAAAATTAAAAAAAAAAATGGTGAAAACGACGTCGTTTTCACCAAAACGACGCCGTTTCGAAAAGGGCGACAGGGAGGGCGACAGGAAAGTGCTACCGAAGATCTGTATTCGCCCTCTTAATGCATCCGATGAACATAATATATACATATATATATATATATATATTGTGAATCTAGGTTTTTATCAAAACCTTAGTTGTTTTCAAATTGGATTGGGTCTCTATAAATTAGATATAATATATAAAAATATATTATAACTAATACCAAACTAAATCAAACTCTTTTAATAAATCAATTTGGATCCCACACTCCATTAAGGAGGTATACCCAACATCCCCAACTTAAAACAGCAAAAACAATTTAGTTTGATGTTTGATCAAATGTAGTGTCGATAATCTAATAACCATTAGAAGACAGGTTTAGGTTCTGAAGTGTAAAAGAAAGGCCCAACAGAGTACAATTTGATGTTTTCATCCTTGAGAAGACGAAAAGAAGAAAGAGGAGCGCCGCTAATTCCTTTGTTGACATCAGCTGGAACTTTACAGGTCTCCAATGGAGATTTTTCAAGTAATACCTTGCACTCTGTAAGTTTCCATGCATCTTCAAGCTCATAAGGAGACACTGTAGTAGAGAAATATCCCTCTGAGTTGGTTGGGTGACTCAGGACAGAAAAAGGAGCCGATTCATACCCGTTCTTATTAACAGCTTGGCATGTAATTCATGCCAGAGCTCCTACAACATAGTGGAAAAACGAAGACAATCTTTATCCAGCAATCCAAATGGCAATACAACTTTGACACCATATCTACCACCGAAAAAATAAAATAAAAATAAATATACATTTATGCCCATGTAATAACATTTTATACAGAGCAACATTGCTGTTAGTTAATCTATTTGAACAACTAATCAAAAATCTACTACATATGACACCTGCATGTGATAAGTGATGGTTGCAGCAAAACTAGGTGTGCCATGCACCATTAGTGTCTAGTAACAGGCAATGATGTTACATCTTGATATAGTATAACTACCTTGAAATTCTTTTATGACAGGGAAAAAAATGGTTATCATGTGTGGAAATTACCTTCAAGTGGAATGAGTTTAGGGCCAGACTTACAATAAATGAGTCCTTGAATGCCAGTGATGCAGGGTAGCAGCTTTCCTTGTGTCATAGGTTTCTCAAGCTCTCGCTTTGAAGCATACCCATAACCATTTGTCTTGGGTTTATCAAGTTGTGGCTTTGGGACAAACTCATAACCACCCGTCTTTGGTTTCTCAAGCATTGGTTTTGGGGCATTAGGTTTCTTGAGCTCTGGTTATGGAGCATACCTTGTATATGTAGTGGGTTTCTTAAGCTCTGGCTTTGGGACAAGAGGAATAATCTTAGGTTTCTCGAGCTTTGATTTTGGGGCATACCCTATTTTAGGTTCTTCAAGCTCTCGTATTGGGACATAAGGAATAGTCTTAGGTTTCTCAAGCATTGGCTTCGGGGAGGCATACGCATACCCCATCATAGGTTTCTCAACCTTCGGCTTTGGGACATAAGGAATTGTCTTAGGTTTTGGATCATACATTGTCTCAGGTTTTTCAGATATGGCTTTGAGATATAAGCAGTGGTCTTAGGTGGTTTTTTGGGTGTGCCCTAAGTCAGGTTTCTCAAGGTTTGGGTTTTGACTATAACTAGTGGTCTTAAGTTTCTCAAACTCTGATTTTGGAGAGTATCCTAAGTTAGGTTTCTCAGACTTAAGGTTTGGTCTATAACCAGTGGTTTTAGGTTCCTCAAACTCTAGCTTTGGAGCATAACCTAAGTTACGTTTCTCAAGTTTAGAGTTCAGACTATAATCAGTGACCTTAGGTTTCTCAAACTCTGACTTTGGGGCATAACCTAAGTTAGGGTTTGGATTATAACTAGTGAGCTGAGGTTTTTCAATCTCCGATTTTGAGGCATAACCATAACCACTAGCAGAAGCCACAACCACCAATACTGAGAAGAGTAACATAGAGATAGAGAGCGGGAAGTGGGTGAAAGCCATTGATAAACTTGTTGTGTAATATGCATGGGATGGGCTTGGGATGGAAGGTAAAGGGTTTGAATGGATGGTGACGAAGTGTTTGTTTAGCTTAAATTGCCTTTTTTAAGGTGATTATACCAATATTTTCTTGAATTATTTATTAATTCTTATCCGTGTTTAGATAGCATATTCTCACATCTGTTAGCTAAATTAAAATACAAAAGCTACGTACTACAAATTGGTGGCACGATAGCATATATAAAAATCTGATGGATTGGGGGGTTTGAACCAATAAACGAGAATGCTTCACCTTCTTCACAACCATGAGAAATTGCATATCCTAGCATCCCACTACTATCCAATTACTATTAATTATTGAAAAAAATGTTGTAATGATATTTAAGGTAGACATTTTAAATATCAACAATGCTAGACAATTCAAAATTTTGTGACTCAAGTGGCTTAAATCTGTCAAAACGACGTCGTTTTGAGAGATTTTGAGTGTAAAACGACGTCGTATTGACAGATTTGAGTCACAAAATTTTGAGCTACCAAACATTTTCCTTTAAATATATATTTTACTTGCAAATGAATGTTACATATGTTAAAAAGTGTAATTTGGAAATTAAATCACCTTGTTTGGTTTTAATTTTCTAGATTCACTTTTCAAAAAATTGAAATTTTTTATTTTCTGTATTTTTTTTGTTTTCACTGAATTTTTTTATATTTTAAGATATTTTTTTAATTTTTAGATACACCTAATATAAATATACTTAAAAGGTATAATATTTGTAAAAAAAAATTTAAAAATTCAGTGTATTTTTGTATTCTTGTATATTTATTGATTTTTTTAAATATTTTTTTATAAATATTTTACTTTTTAGATATATCTAAGTAAAATGTATTTAGAAAAGTAAAAAAACTTGAAAATTTTAAAATATTCACTAAAAAAATATAAAAAAACAAAAAACTTAATTTCTAAAAAATTGAAATCAAACAAAGTAAATATATATATATATATATATATTTCTGCTCACTTGACTCCCAACTTAAAGTTACTTTTTTTAGAAGGGTGATAAATTTATTTTAATTTATTTTTATTTTTTTATGAGAAAAAAAAAAGTGAATTTCAACTCATTTTTCAAAATAACCCTAGAAGACCCAGCACCAGCCACGATCAACGGTACAAGCGAAGCGACGGTGCAAACATCCTCCATCTGAATTTGTGGACCAACGCAATCAAAAGTTAATCTACTCAAATGGAAGTTACATAATTACCCTCCTGGAATACATGACTTACCGAGTATGACATTAGTTTTGTTTGGGACGTGTGTTAGTTTCTTAATTTTTTAATTATTTTAGTTTGAGATTAAAAAATTTTGTTTTGGATAAATTTTTTTGATTTTTTTAATTTTTGTGAGAGAAAAAATAAAATGATTATGAATTTAATGTGACATTTTATCATATTTGATTAAAATAATATATTTTATCCTATATAACTATTTTAGCTCCAACTTTTATCCCAAACGGGGCATAAACCTGCCTAGCAAATCATGAGCAACCATAGCAAGATGACCAAACCGAGATAAAAAAAATTAAGTGAAATAATTAAAAGATAAAAGACTAAATTAGAATTCAAATGAAAATTTGAATAAAAATATAATTTATTTTTAAAATTTAAGTGAACTCATTGTAAGTTTTAATAAGTGAACTTCCTATGATAATTAATGACGTTTTTCATCAAATACAATTAATAAATGTCATTAATTGTTAATTTTCAGCGATAGTTTCAAAATTGTCACAAAAAAGTCACTAATTATAAGTTTAGCGACAGTTTAAAAAAAATAATCACAAAAAAATCACTAATTTTAACTTTCAGTGACAGTTTAAAAAATTCGTCACAAAAAAATCACTATTTTTATATTTTAACGACAATTTATAAAAATCGTAACAAAAAAAGTTACTAATTATCAATTTTTAACGACATGCGTAAAAAATCGTCATTAAAAATTATTTTTACCAATGATTTTATAAGTACTTATTTTCAATAGGATTTTATATGAATTAAATCTAATTATTAAGACTTATATATAGCCCTCGTTTGGCACAAAGGAGTTTAGGACTTTTTGGCTAAAATAGTAACAAAAAGATAAAATAAACTAAAAAATTAAAAGACAAAATGTCATATCCAAATCATTATCATTTTATTTATTTATTTCACAAAAATTAAAAAAACTAAAAAATATATCGCAATTAAAACTTTTTCACCACAGACTAAAATAGTAAAAAAATTTAAAAAATCAATCCACATCCCAATCAAAGTCATAATTTGTCTTAGATTTCATTAGATGATCAAGGATGCACTTTCAGTAATTGTGATCACATGAAACTATACCATTACAAATTCAACGGCCCCAATCATCTTGGCCAGTGTCAGCCCCTTTGAAAGACAATGTTTACAAATAAATATATTTTACAAATTTTTTTTATTCACAAATTCAATATGTACTAAAATTTTAGTGCAAGTAAAAAAATATATAAAATTAATTAATTTATGGATAAGAGAGTCTTGTTACGTTGGACCTATCGAGATTGTCATTGTTACGAGGAAAAAAAATAAAATTGATTTAATATTTGTTACTATGTGATCAGATCATAAAATTATGTAAAAAATTAAATAATAAGTATAATATTAAAAATAAATAATTTACTTTCTTGAGTGATTTTATGACGTACTCATATGATAATTAATATTTGAATAATTTCATTTTTTAACATAAATATAAAATAATTAATTTAAATGATAAAAATGGGCTTGAGGTGTGGACAAACAATGGGCCAGTGGCACTCTTAAATGAAATCATATAATATATATATTATTAAAATTAATATTTTTCTAATACTTTGATAGCACATTATGAAGGCCTTCTTTTTTTCTAAGAGAGCCATATCAGTATGTATTTTCTTAATTACATATAGTGTTCTACACAAACCTAAACTTAATTTAAATTATACTAACTTTATCTATTTTATATAGACTCTATTTGATAAATATTTTTTTTAATATATTTGTCATGATAAATGAGATAATCCACAAACCCAATACTAACGTTTTTCTTTTTAATTCTTTCAATGGTATTAGAATTTATTTTCTTTAATGCTAAATTGCCTTCTTTTTTTCTTTTTTTTTTTTTGAAAATTTGACCATAAACCACTCCTAACTTCCTTTTCTTGTTAAAAGGATAAAAAAAAAAAAATTAGTACTTTCAATATTTTATTTGACCATTAGACCATCTCTTTCTTCTCTTTCTTTTATGACACTCTCTCTATCTTCACCAACTTAATGGTTGTTTATCGCTTTTACCATCTTCATCGTCTCCTGACGTCGCTCATCCTCATCGTCGGCTGACAACCACAATTTTTACCGTCAAACCATCACCATCTCGGATTTGAGACTTACGAAGTTATATTTGAGATCAATAACTTCAGATCTAAGATAAAAGAACTTAGATTTGACAAAAAAAAAGAAGAAAAGAAATCAATATATTGCAATGGAAAATCAATAGTTTTTTGTTTGTTCATAAATCTAAAAGTAAAATTTGACTTTGATTATTGATCTAATATGTACTCTTTTTTTTGTAACAGTCAAATTTTATTTTAGTTAACAACATGTTGATTTGCTTAACGACAGTAAAATTTTACTTTGAATAGTAATAAATTTTTCTCTGATTCAGAGTAAAATTTTACTCTTATTTATTTATTTATTTATTACAAAGTAAAATTTTACTATGAAATAAGCTACGGTGATGGCTTTATAGGAGAATGTAGTGTCATGAACCAAAGTAAAATTTTACTGTTCGAAGAGCTGAGCATTATGAGAAGAAGATAGAGAGATGGAGAGAGAGTATCATGAGAAGAAGATAGAGAGATGGAGAGAGAGTATCATGAGAAGAAGAAGAAGAAGAAGAGAGTGAGAGTGAGCATAAATGGTGAGTAACACATACAAACACATAGAGACAGAGTATGAACCATCAAAACCATAGAGAAAGAGAGAGAGAGAGAGAGAGAGAGAGAGAGAGAGAGCGAGCGAGCATAAATGGTGAGTAACACATACAAACACATAGAGACACAATATGAACCATCAAAACCACAGAGAGAGAGAGAGAGAGAGAGAGAGAGAGAGAGAGAGAGTGAGTGAGTGAGTGAAGGATCTCAGATTTGAGATTTTGCAAACCATTGTAAAACGTCATTTTCCAGTGACGATGACTGTGAATGATCTCAGATCTGAGGTTATAGATGCGACAAGTGATAGTAGTGATGAAGACGGTAGAAAAAACGTTCCATGGTGAGTGGCAGTGGCATCGATGGAGAGCAATAGTGATAAGAGCGAGGCAGAGAGAAGAGAGATTGAGATGAGAGAGAGAATGATTGCAATCTAATACACACACACACACACATACATATATATAAATATATATATATATAAATATATATATATATATATATATATGAGAGTGTTATTGTAAAAGAAATAAGTTTTAAAATATTATGGGGGTTTTGAAAGGACCCATATAATTCTTATCTTTTTTAAGGATAAGTTAGACACTGAGGGGTCTATCATCAAATCCCCATTTTTTTCTTTTTATTTTTCCGTGTATTATTCTATACCCAATATCAATTCTATATTATTCTATAGTATGGATTTGTTATTTAAATTTTATAGTGATTCTATATATGAAATTATACTTCATTTTCTACATTATTTTTTATAATCACTACTCACAAGAGGAAAAACATGCACAATAATGATACTCTCGAAGAACCTCTAAAATTTGGATTTACTACTTGAGTGAATTTTTCAATTGTTGAACAATAAATTCTTTATATTTTGACATCATATTATAAATGATTAATCACTTCACATACTGGGATGTATCTACCTTTTGGATGTTTTCATTATTTTTTTTTTAAGTTTAAATGTAGTTATGTGATTATTTCTTAATTAGTCGTTGTTAAATTTCTTTTATATAGTTGATATTTTAATTTAATTAAAAGTGTTTATTTTACAATCTTATAATTTAATATATATATATATATATATCATATAAAATCATTATATGATAATCTAACTACAACATGTTTATATTTAATTTTGGATAAATTAGTCTAACATCCCTCTTTAACTTTTAGTAATGGGAGAGGTCGATTGATGATAACATATGGCAATTACTGTGGCGATGATGCTTAGTTAACAACACTAGTCTATATATGTGGAAGGGTGAATTTTATTCTCCACAAGGAAAGCGAGATGAGCTGCTCCTTCCTTCACTCTGTAGAAAAGACAAATACCAAAACGTCAATGATCTCTCCCGACCATGGTTGGTCGGGAGGATCCTCCGATGATCAAATTAGAATCTTGTGTGAACATATCGTTTTTTCGAAGGAAAATATCTTTTCTTTTTGTGCCCCCTTTAAATGATTTTCTTTCTTTCTTTTATAGTGTGGATACCTGGTATCGTGACCGTTGGATGGCTATACCGATCTAATAGTGTTTCATGCGTGCAAGCACTGGTCGGGCAAGTGGACAAGTGATCTTGATCTTCTATTGTTGGAGTTACTGTATTATAGATGGCCTAGATTTAGTTCTGGTTTGGGCACTCATACTTGATCATTGGATTTATCTTATCGGATGCTCAGGTTGCCAGAGTTGGTTTGATTTTGTATCCTTTCTTCTGTTGGTTTTGATCTCTATCGTTGATTTCTATCTGATCCAAGGGTTTTCCTTCATGTTTATTGTCCCTTTTCGGGAAGCAATCGTGTTTAAATCTCCTATCACGTGACCTTGTTTTATTTACAACTGTACTTTCTAAGGACTTGGGCCTTGACTTTGCCTTGGCTGGGTAAAAGTGCTTTGGGCCACATCTTAACTTGCTTGGGTCTTGGGCTTGAATTTTTATCCTCATGATTGGCCCCTCTTCGGCGTTTCGTTTTAAAGAATTACCGAAGGTGCCCTACCCGACTGTCGCAGGTCCCTAGGAAAATAGCGCCATCTGTGACATGCGTCCGTTGAGTATCCTTATTTAAATAATGATGCCCGTCATTTCCTTCTTCAACGCGCCGTTTCGCCTCTGACATTTTTAATCGAAGGTTTGGCCCCTATTTTTTCATTGCCCATCGCATCACGTCCTTAGCTCTTATATTCGTGTCCTCACCCTTCAACGGAAGTTCTTTGTAAGTTTATCCCTTTTTTCTCTTGTGATTTCTCAATTTTGTTAGCTTTTGTTTGCTTAAAATGAATCGATTGAGGTCATTCTTCGAATCCGAAGAGAGCATTGCTTAGTTCAGGACTTCGTATAATATCCCTAGGATGTCGTTGTTCGCTTCCTACCTCTGATAATTGTTTGTCAGAGGGTTCTGAAGAATAAATTCCTCTTCCCTTGATAGATATAGTAGAGGGAGGAGTTAGATTTCCTATGAATCCCCTCCTTCGAGAGGTGCTTCACTTTTAAGGGGTACCCCTTTCCCAACTGTCCCTTAATTTCTTTGGGATAGTGATGGATGTAGTGGCCCTGAATGATATCCTTGGAATCAATTTAGGTCTATCTAAGATTAGGTACTACTATAATTTTGTTTCTACTTCCAAAGAAAGAACAAAGTTTTACTTCAAACCCAGGTCGGTGAAGAGCTAACTTGTTTAAATGCTTATTCCTGATTCTGGTAAGGGTGTGAATGATGTGTTTGTTATAATAGAGAGGAACTGGGAATTTCCTCATGGAGTTGATCGAATCCGACCTATTCTTAAGGTCATTGGCCGTCTAGGTTATAAGTCACATTTGTTTGCTTTGTCTTTGTATATGTCTTGTCATCTAATTTTACTAACAATTGCGTTTATTTGCCACAGCTCCCAAAGTTTTTACTCATCCTAACGAGTGGGAAGATCAAGTAAGCCTCTTTCTCTTACGCCGAGCTTGGTTGTATAGAGGACCACTAGAGCAACAAGGGCAAGGTCGGGCGGCTCATGTCTTGCTCGCATACGTTCCTTATTACGGAACCGTAATAGCCACTGATGGCATAGATCTTGGTGCTGACGGTGGTTTTGACTTTTACATCCTTTCTCATCTACGAGAGGTTGTTGAAGAATTTGTTTTAGAAGAAGAATCCCAAGAAGAGTCATCTAGTTCGAAGGCCACCATATCCGATACCATGTTGCCGAAAATTTCTTAGAGATCGCAGTGGCTCGAAAGCGTGAAAGAATTGCGGTGGCAACATTGCCTTCGCAGACCTCTTCCAACCCTGCAACTGCTGATTGGCCCCAACGCTCGTCAGTTATAATAATAGGTGATTCTCCCTCAAATCCTGTTGTGGTTTCTGATGGGCCTATTCCTTCTGCACAAAAGTCGAGCAAACGACTGTCCGACCAATCAACCGAGGTTCGGAAGAAAAGCCATACTGATCCTTCTACAGTTGCCACGGCATCATCTTCAGCCTCTACTTCAGAACTAGTGGCTATTGTTTCTCTGATCACTTTAGTGCCTTTCTTAAAGGATCGACAGTTAACAAATGCAGATTCGGCCATAGGCAACGCTTAAGTTGCTTCCGTAATTGTTCGTAGCTTGATTTTATCGATTGACGCCGCACGCCTAGCCGAACAGTCAGACAGTGCTGTTTTTTCTCAAGCGCTGCATTCTTCTTTGATAGTAAGTGGTTGTACTGCCTTTTTATTGCTTGATTTATACGCCAATATTTGGGTGGTTGATTGATTCTGCTTTATTTGAATTGTAGGGTGTGTTTTTCCACTTATGAGGCCATATGTAGACTCAACTTTCTTCGCGCGCCCCCTTTCAGAGAGGCGCGAATTGGTCTCCTACAATTCGGACTCCTGTCGCGGTTCTGAATCTAATCTCACAAAGTGCAATGTGAGACTGATAAACACCAAAGAGTCCAATCTGACAAATCATTTTGGAAAATCGATTTGGAATCAAATAATGTCAAAATTGGATTGCTTTACCAGATTACAGAGTCGCCCCCTAAATATTTTGTTTTGGGGAATTCAGGAAACCCTGACTCGTGCCAAAGGCCATGTGTCCGTCATCACCAAAGTCACCTTGGCTCAGGAACTTGGGTACGAGAGGGGAAGGTCTTGACATGAGCACTCCCGCTTGCCCGATCAAAGGATCGGCCTCTACTAAGCATAATTTGTTGTTTTATAAACCTCATGTGTTCTTATCTGGTTATTAGCTAACTTTACTATGTGACGCACATATACAAGTATAGACTAAGTCGTGAGAACTGGAACAAAACAACTCATGTTTGTTTTTGAAAATAGTTTGAAAGTGCCACCCGCAAGTGGGCTAAAGTGCGGATTTGCCACCCTCAAAGTGGGCTTAAAACATGATTTGCCATTTCGCAAAGTGGGTTTAAAACTCACATTTAATGAATTGTTCCAATTCAAGCAATAAAGCCTTCACTTACAGGCATTCATGCAGTTAATCACTCAAGCAAATAGCCTCATGGCAAGCATGCTATCATGGCAACACTCACACTCATGCAAGTATGCTAAAGCGAAACACTTACAGTGTACTCCGATCCAAAACAAAAACTAGTCAGAAATATGCATGATTCCTAACTATACAAGAATGCCTAATACAACACATGAAATAATGCAACTAATAAGCTCGACTATCTAAGATGGCATATGAATGCGACGATTTGATACATGTATTCAAATAAGTATTGAAATACAATGTAGTTTGAATGATGCGCCGAGCCCGGTGCATGCAATACAAATGAATGATGCACGCATGCAAAGTATAAGGTATGCTAATCAAAACGTGTCCCTAATCTAACCATCGAAAGCGGTTAAATAAAAGGGAAAAAGAAGTGGGGTTGGAAGACATGCACACACACACGCACGTTTATTACAACATTACGCCCTCGCGGAGGAGGGTCCGAATAATTAAGTTAAGCTAATTTAAGCTAAGCTAAGCTAATTATTACAAAACAACTAATTAACTATTCTAGCTAATTAATTACAAACCAATTAAATTTGAATAACTAGCTATGCTAAGCTAATTAGAATATTACAAAACTTGAATCGAATGATTGAAACAATTTAAATGGCCTCAAGGGTGAGGGACGCATGGATGCTCGGTTGGCTTCCTTCCGAAATCCCACCGCCTTGCCTTTGGATGCCTCTGTTTGCACTTTGCTTTGATCTCTGAACATTGCACCAATTAACAGACTGCTTCTGCCCCAACATAGGAACATTTTGAACAACTTTTCCACTGATGGCCGGCCGGCTACCACAGGTGGCTGTCGGCCACTGTTTGCGGCGGTCGGCCACCCTTTCCCTGGAATTCTTCTTTTTGCTGCAATGGAGAGCAAACAGAGGCAAAGTAGTGTATTCTCAAAGAATATATGTACTATTACCCTCTTTATAATTTCTCAAGCTCAAAGGAGTGTAATTCTTGGCTCTCAAGCCATCAATCAAGCATTTTCATGCATGATGGCCAAAGAGTCAAGCTTGTACAAGTCAATGAATGCACAAATAAGACTCTAAGTACCACCACCCTATCATGCATGATCAAGGGTGATGGCGACCAAGAAATGTGACACGTTTCATCACTTTGAGTATGAAACGTCTCACATTTCTCGTGTTTGGATTAACGTCAGATCCAAACACATGCAATGCAACACAAATGCTTATCTTGTTTATGTTTTACTTTGCTCATTTTGTTTACACATTTTACATTACTGATTAATCCTTTAACCAATTAAGTCCAATGTGATTGTCCTTTAATGAGAGAGGGGCCAACCAAAGGATGGTTTAAGAGTGTATATGCAAAGGTGAAGGATATGTAAGCAAAGGTTAAGAAATTCGCAAGAGATAGAAAGAGAATTATAGAGAGAGAGAGAGAGGAAAAATTTTGCTCTAAAATTTTTCTAACCTCCAAATATAAGAGGGAGGTAATCTATATATAGAAAACATGAATCTCCCTCATAAACATCCAGCCATACATGTGGGAGCAGATGCAAGCATCTGTGCAAACAGCTGGCACAACTGTCACAAAATATCTGCAAAACACATTGCTGGCCGACCAGCTATCACTGGTGGCCAGCAGGCCACATCAGTGGCGAGCAACCATAAGTGATAGCCTGCAGCCCAAAGCAGTGGTTGGGAGGCCACCAGGGGTTGCAGGCTTGAAAATTCAAGGTTTGATCCAAAATAAGGCAACAGGAGTGGAAGGTTTGAAAGACTTAAAGTTGTGGCATTCCGCTGAGGACTTCAAGCACTTGACAAGCATATACATTCATCATCGAGTGTGCAAGCAATGATGTCCAAGTCGTAAGGGCCGTCAAAAATAGGGTGTCTACAGGTCGCAATGGAGACAATACAGAGCCAATATGAGATCGAGCTGAAGGTGAGTCTTGATGCCACCTGGAACGAAGCAAATGCTGTGTATGCTAACCAGATGAGCAAACTGGAGAACTTCTTTTGTCGAGAAGGTTGGAGATCTACAATAAAATGCATGGGTATTGCGGAGTCATCCGAGCTATTTTCCCAAGTTCCCTTGTCATATCCTGAGATTCCCATCCCTCCCGAGTTGGATAATTTGTAAACATGTTGCTCGAGGCCATTTTGTTTATATCCTGTTTTCCCCCTTTTGTTGTTCTTTTAATTCCCTTTTTTTTTTTTGTAACCTATATATTCGTATATCTTGTAAAGCACTGTTGACACATGAGTGGCATGTATGATATCGTTCTCACTTTTGCGTTTGTTAAACTATTGGTTATTCTACCTAAGTACACGAAGGGTTGAATGTCTTGCCTTTTTGACCCTCCGTTTCCTTTACGCATATGAAGGGACATGGGGAATGGATAGTCAGTCTTGAGATTCCCCCACATTAATTAGTCGTCTTTGCTTTCCTCCATTTATACAATTTGTGGAACAAGTTATGGAAGTCATTCCAAAGTTTAAACTTTGCATAGCCACAATCTACTTGTATGGACCTTGAACAACAACTCGCTTGTATGGATCTTGGACGTGCTTCTTCTTCAGGGACGTCGACGTGGGATAAAGTAGTCCTTGCTTCTGTTGCCACTGCTAGGATGCTTGGCCAGAACCATTCCATCCCCAATTAGAGGAGCGAATTCATCATAGATTTGTGGAGTTTGATGATCTGATCTTGGTTCATCCATCTCGTCGCAGCTTAGTGGTGTATCCTTACGTACCATTTGACCGGATTCATTGTTTGGAAGACAATTTGCTTTCGGCGTGGTATACCTCGACTCTTCTGACCAAAATAGTGCGGATAGTCCCTAACCCAATTAAGGATGTGGGACTTAGTCCATCACGTTTGGAAAAAAAGGCAAAGCTCTCCTCATCGGATTTTTGTAAATTTGTAAACGAACCACACTTCCCTCATTCATTTGGTTTGGACCCTACTGCACCTATTCTCCCTCCAAATCCGAACTGGATTGAGGAATTGAAGCTCATGCCTTTTGAAATACAACACTTTTCCACCTAACAAGCACCTATTCCCTCTTCGGATTATCAAAGGTATAAGGCCCAGTCCATTCTTGCGGCTTTTTCCCATTTATGCTTTGAAGTTCTTCATGGTGATACTCCTTTGAAGAATCTTTCACTAGGCTTGTGATATTGTTTCGCGAAGCCATATTCTTGGTCCAATTGCTCACGTGGAACTTTATACCTTCCTAGACCAGCTCTCACTTTTACTTTATTGGCACAAGAAAAATATGATAACTTGCCAAGCCTTGGCTTAGATTTTTACTACTCATATCCATACTCAATATGAAGCAGAAAATCTTCTTGAGGATTATGCAGAATTCAAGGATAAGGACTCGGCTTGTTAGGACGGCGTTCCGATGGATGAAGTGGAGATGGCTCTGAAACAAAAAAGTTTGAAATGAAAGCTGAATAACTCATTCTTCAAATAAGAGCCCAATAGTTGGAAAAGCCTTAGTTGGATAGGACAGAGGATAGGTTGGAAAAAGAATATGTATTCATCGAGTATTGTTGGAATAAGTTCCATGATCTCGTAATTTTGTTTGTTCCATATTTTTATGAAATTAAGAACGTAATATAATGAGCTCAGCTTTTATGGGGCCAATTTTTTATGATGCAACCTTGCGTTTATTCATTATGCTTCATAATTGAGCATTATTATATTGTAGTTACAAGGTTTTAATGATAATACTTCCTTAGGTGCATCTCATTCCAAGGCCTTAGGAGAATATTCCCACATTGATCGGTCACTTCGTATGCCCTTTCCCCAGCCAGATTAGTGATCTGGTATGGTCCTTCCCAATTTGGCCCAAGTTTGCCATCAGTATCTTTTCGCTCATTTGGGAGGACTTTTTTTAGAAGTAATTCATCCACTATATACCGCCGATGCTTTACTCGCTTATTGTAGGCCCAGGCTATATCTTGCTGGTATGCTGCCAGTCACAGCATTGCCTTCTCGCGTCTTTCTTCGGTGAGATCAAGTTCACTTCGGAGTAGTTCGTCATTCGCTCCATTTTCCACTAAATAAGATTTTCCTGTCAAGAAGTCGATTTCTAATGGAATGACGGCTTCCACCCCGAAGGCCAAGAAGAAATGTGTCTCGTCTATAGCACGTTGGGGCATTGTTTGCTATGACCAGAGTATTGTTGGGCGCTCTTCGGCCCATCTTCCTTTGGATGCCTCCAATCGCTTTTTGATACCATTAAGAATGGTTTTGTTCAAAACTTCGGCTTTGTCGTTGCTCTGGGGATAAGTTGGAGTGGAATAAAAAAGCCTTAATTCCGTATCGGGCGCATAGTTCTTTGTACATTCGGCAATCAAACTATGTGCCATTATCGGATATAAGTGCTCTTGGTATCCCAAACCTAGTGATGAGGTTTCGCTATAAAAAACATTGGATATCAACATC
Organism: Camellia sinensis; assembly: GCF_055761805.1. Lineage (NCBI taxonomy): Eukaryota > Viridiplantae > Streptophyta > Magnoliopsida > Ericales > Theaceae > Camellia > Camellia sinensis. The sequence continues at coordinate 133,845,201 of NC_138974.1, forward strand.
ACAGATAGTGGCCAATGGGTCGACCTCAATCCACTTTGTAAAATAATCTGTTGCTACGATTAACCACTATAAATTTCCTAGAGCGCAAGGCAATGGTCCGACAAGGTCCAATCCCCACTGTGCGAATGGCCAAGGACTTCAAACGGGATTAAGCTCTTCAAAGGGTTGTCTGATGATTGGTGAAAACTTTTGGCATGTCGAACAGTTTCGTACGAGCTGCTATGCGTCACGTTGCATTTGGGGCCACCAAAACCCATGTGTGAACGCTCGATGAGCCAATGATCTACCCCCTGCATGATCCGGCGTGTACCTCATCCAATACACTTGCAACTTTGTCTGGATATAGGCATTTGAGATAGGGTCCCAAATAGGATTTCTTGAACAACTGCTTTGAATCTCTCAGCCAAAAATGCGTAGCTCGCAGTTTGATCCGATGGGCCTCCTTGCTATCAGCGGGCGCGGTATAATCAAACAAATATTAGATGAAAGGGGTCATCCAATTTTCGTCAGAATGGATGGGGCACGCAACTTCTTTGGTGATGCTAGATGTGGAAATGGCCCCTATCTCGATCGTACGCCATTCTATCTACGCAATTGCTACAGCCAAAGTGGCCAGTGTATCGGCATGGCTATTTTGGTCTCGCTCGACCTGGTGAATTTTGAAGGAAAGAAATTGCTCGGTCGCAGCTTTTTCTATTGCTAAATATTTTATCATTCGTTCATCCCTAGCCATGTTCTCGTTATTCATCTGTTTGACAACCAGTTGTGAATCGAACTGAACTCTTATGGATTTAGTGCCTAACATTTTTGTAGTCGTGGGGCCATTGATGAAAGCTTCATATTCGCATTCATTATTAGTAGCTGAAAAGCCCAGGCAAGTGGATATTTCAATTGTCTCTTGGTGAGGTGTGATCAGCACAAATCCAATCCTTGTACCCTTAGCATTGCTAGCCCCATCACAACGCATTGCCCATATGGTGTCGGTGGAGGATGTGATTCCTGTTTTGCCCTCCACGGTGTTCGTCTTTAGTGAAAATTCGGCTAGGAAATCCGCCCAAACCTGTGCTTTGATTGAAGTCCTTGGTCGGAATTGAATATCATACTGTCTGAGCTCGACAACCCACTTAGAAATACGACCTGAAGAGTCAGATTGGCGGAAGACCCGTTTATGTGAAAAAAACTAAATAAACAATGATAGGATGGGCCAAGAAATAATGGCGCAATTTGGGGGATAAAACGATCAATGCCAGGAGTAATTTTTCTAGGGGTAGGTACCTAGTTTCTGCATTAAGGAATGTTTTGCTCACATACAAGACTGGTATTTGCCCATTTGAAGATTTTTTTATGAGTGCTGAACTTATAGCATGATCGGAAACTGCTAGGTACAAGTACAACCTTTCCCCATTGATGGGGCTGGTGAGTGGAGGTGGTTTGGCTAGGTAACCCTTTAGTTCTTGTAGAGCATGGTCGTATTCTGGGGTCCATTTGAATTGGTTCTTTTTCTTGGTCAGTTGGAAGAACGATCGGCATCGATCGGAGGATCGGCTAATGAACCTATTGAGTGCTGCTGCCATCCCAGTGAGCATTTGGATTCCTTTAACAGTTGAGGGCGGGGTTAGGTTGATCAATGCCTGGATTTGATTGGGATTGGCTTCTATTCCTCGATTAGTGACAATATACCCTAGGAACTTTCAAGATCTAACCCTAAATGCATATTTTGTCGTATTGAGCTTCATCTTGTACCTACGGAGTACCTCAAAGGTTTCATGAAGGTCATCAGGATGATGTCTAGCTTCCTTTGACTTTATCACTGTAGACACCCCATTTTTGACCGTCCTTAAGACTTGGGCACTACTGATTGGATCATTCGATGGTGCAGGCGATGCTATGCAAAGGTTCCATTTCTTCAGCAAGAGGAGAGTCAAATCCCAACTTCATACCTCTTTTGGACTAAAACAATCTTGATCAAAATATTTTAGACCTTGAAACCCTCTCTTTCAAAATAGTTTTTGAAAAATGATTCTACGAAGTTTCGACGCTCACATTTTGTTAAATGTTACGCTTTTCAGTAAACTGAGTAAGGACAAAGTGGAAATGAATGAAAGAGAGATGAAATCTTTGAAATTTTTTTCAAAACATCTTGGTTAGGGGTTTGGAGTTGAAAAAAAGAGGAGAGGAGAGAAGAAACCAAGTTGGGGAAGAAGTTGGGCATGAATTATTGAGAGAAAGTCGAGCAGTCCTCGCTAAATCAGGCCTATCCATTTGTATGCTTGGATTTTATCTATGAGGCCACCATTGTTGGAAAGAAGACTTCCGGGGCTTCATTTTTCACTGAAGAATCTCCTAAAGCCGAGGTCAGATGAGAGAGATATGGTTGGTTGAAGTTGGGCATCAATCTGGTTGGACCGAAACTGAGCAGTCTTCACTAAAAGAGGGATATCTCTTAGAACAATTGGAATTTTGGTGTGAGGCTGCCATCATTGGAAATATTACTTCTGGAGCTCTAGTTTAGGCGCAAGAATGACCTGAAAAGGAGTCCAGATGAAGGAGTTATGCTTACTTCAAGTCGGAGACCAGGACTGATTTTTGCTGTCGGCCTCTATGGGAGTGTGCCGGCCACAAATGGAGCATGCCGGCCATATGCCAGCCAAAAATGACCTTGCCGGCTAGTTACAGTGGTCGGTCAGCCAGTTGAAGTGGCCGGTCGGCCAGAAATTTCCAGGAAACCCAGAATTAGCAGATATTTCTTCTCCAGCTGTTGCACATTGCTTCAAATATTTCAGAATTGATATTTTCGACCAAGGCTCTTCTTTTTGATATATATGGAAGCAATATCTATCATTTGAAGGGGTTAACAAGTTTGGGAGCTTCTCACACTAAAATCCTCTCTCTCTAGAAGATTTGTGAGCAAATTCTCCCCTCTCTCTAGAATTCTCTCCCCCTCCTCTTGTTTTAGGCTTAAAAGTGAGAATTCCCTACATATTTGCATACACTTCCTTAACCAAAGTTGTATATATTTGGGCTGAGGTCCCTTGGAACTTATTTTTGGGCTGTTAGAAGGTCATTTGAGCCAAGAAAGTGGTTGTTTTGTTGCTGTGTTTCAAAGGTAATCACTTATCCCTCTTAGCTTGTTTTGCATACTAGCTTTGACATAGTTTTCAACTAGTTTGGGGCTGTTTTTTGGGGTGGTGTTGAACTATGGCAAAGCTTTGTTTAAGCCTTGTTTGGCTAGGGGGTGTTTCCCTCTCATTGCTTCTTGGCTTGTAAAGCCTTTTGAGCCATCTCTCAAAGCATTTCAAACAACCTTTTTTTGGCCCTTTAACCACTGAAATTCAGTGGTAGAAAACTTGTTTTGAGGTCCCAAATAGGAGGGGGTGGCCTCCCCTCCTTGTCTCTCCATGCTATGCCTAGTTAGCCTTGCAAAGTAGCATGTTTTTGTGGCTAGTGTTGGCTTAGTTCGAGCATGTTTTTGGTATTATTTTGACATGCTTTAGCTCTAATTTTGGTTGGTTAGGTCATCTCTTGCTTGGTTTTTGTACTTATAGTGCAATCATGCTCACTAGCTTTATATACTTGATGTTTTGGCCTTTCATTCTAACTTGTCTTGGCTATGCTCAGTACGATTTTGGCCTTGATTTAGCATGCTTAAACTCTATTTGGAATGATCTTGGCCCTTTGAGGCTTGCCCTGTATGGCCATAGTGTAATGGCTTTTACTAGCCTTGTGTTTGAAGGCCCCTAACATGCTGTAGACACCCCATTTTTGACCGTCCTCGAGACTTGGACGCCATCGTTTGAATACTCGATGATTATCCATGTTCATGTTCGTCTTGAGTTCTCGGAGGTCTCAGTCGCGCGCTTTGCCTCAAGATCTCTCGACATATTTGTTTTGTGCTTGGTTGGACTAAGGACTTGTGGTCTTTGCACCTGAGGGCGAGAAATGGCTTGTTGGCTATCCCCACACATCACCGGCCATGGCCTGAGGTCACCGGCCTTGTTTTATTTCTACCGGCCAAAAGTTATGGCCGGTCGGCAATGTATTTAGTCGGCCGGCCCTTTATGTTGGTCGATCGGCCTTTTCTGCTGGCCGAACCCTGTTTATCTGCTTTATGTAGATATTTAGTGCCAGGTGGCACAGACCTTGCCCTCTATACACGTGTATGGAGGATTTGCACCCTTTGTTTTAGCTCCTTGAGGAAGCTTGAACCTTTTGAACCCTTGTTTTAAGCTTCTTGAGGAAGTTTGACCCTTTTGAACCTTTGTTTTAGTTTCTTGAGGAAGCTTGAACCGTTTGAACCTTTTTAGTTTCTCCAAGAAGCTTGAACCTCTTTAGCTTCTCCAAGAAGCTTGAACCTCTTTAGCTTCTCCAAGAAGCTTGAACCCTTTTGTTTCTCTATAAGAGAGGGCCTCCCTCTCCTTTAGAGAGGTTCCAAAAAATTTGTTTAAGGCAAGAAGCATATATCTCTCTTTGTCTCTATAATTTAGGCTTAGAAAGTGTTTGTTCTTAGCCTTTAGCACCAAACCTCATAGCCATACACCTCTACCATTGACCTAAGATTCTTGGAGGGTCTTGAAAGGTCTCAAAGAGCTGGTTTTTGGTCTAAGAAGCTGCTGGTCTTGTAGAGCTTCAAGGGTAATCTCTTTACCCACTTTATTCCTTATTTTTGCACACACTTTTAGCCTATCTTGCATGCTGTTTTGAGCTTAACTTATAATTGATAAAAGTTCTATTTTTTTGTTCTTTTGAAGTTTGTTTAGATTACTTTTGTGTTTGGGGTTGTTTACCCCCTCTTAGGCCTTGTTTGGCCTCATTTTTGTGCCTTTTTTGTGAGCTTCGGGACCACCTTGTATTGGCCTTCTCACCACTAAAATCCAAAGGGATTTCAGTGGTGGGGGTGGTTTTTTGAGGTCCTAAGAAGGAGAGGGCCATCCCCTCTCCTTGTTGTCTTCAATACTTGTCATATTTGCCTCATATGTGAGCACCTTTGTTAAGTTCATGTTGGCCATGTCTTAGCTGGTATTTTTGGTTATTTTTCTGTCATATGCCACTGTTTCTGCTTATCTTGGTCATTCCATGCATGGTTTATACACTTGTAGTGTAAATCACACACATTAGCTTTGTATGCTCCTTGAAGTAGCATCTCATTTTAGCCTATGTTGTGTCCATTTCAGCATGTTCTTAGGCTTATTTTATCATGTCATACCTTTGTTTAGGTTTGGTTTGGTTAGCCCTTGCATGCTCCATACACTTGCCATGCAATCACATGAAATAGCCTAACATGCGTCATGTTGTAGCATGTCTTTTTAGCATGCTTTTGGCTTGACTTCAAGAAGATTTTATCCATGTTTTGGTATACTTGAGGTCTGATTTTGGTTGTCTTGGTCACCCATGACTTGTTTTGCATAGCTTTGGTTCAATCTTGCTTGTAAGCTTTGTGTATTGAGTCATTTAGTATGCATTTCTTGGCTTATTTCAATGATTTGGCATCATTTGTAGTGTAATTTCAGTCCATGTTTCATGGTCATGCACATGCATTTATCACTCTTTAAATGCGTTTGAGAGTTGTGCTTGTATGCCCCATATATGAGCCATTGCATGAGCTTCATGTAAATGCATTCCGAGCCACCATCCCAACACATTTTGCCACTGATTTTGGTCTGCATAGAGACTATTTGGGGTTGGTTTCATCATTTGAGCATCGCTTTGCATGTCTATAGTGTATTGCATTTCACTAGCTTCGGTGCTTAAGTCTTTAACATGCATTACATGAGTGTTTGCATGCTTCGGAGTCATTTTTGGAGTCATTTAGTATGCCATTTCAGAGCTGAAATGGCATGCCATGTTTCATCTTTGCCATGCTCTTGGGGAGTTGCATCTTGTGCTTTAGGCTCGGGGCCATTGCATTGTGCATGTTTGCATGAGTTTCGGTGCCTTGTTTGCATCATCTTGGCCACTGATTTTGGCATGCTTGAGAGCTACCCATGCTAGTGTAAGTCCATCTCACCATGTTGTTGTATGCTTGTTTCATTTTGCATGTTGTTGCATGCTATACATGTTCACATGTTTAGGTTGTATGCCTATTGCATATTGCCTATTGCATGCTTGTGTTGCTTTGTTAAGTTCATCATGCATGTATTACATTGGTCTAAGTATACTTGCCTTTGCATGTTATTAAATGTTAGCCTATTGACATGTTGTTGCATGTTCATCCAACTTGCATACGTGTTAAGTTACATGCTTGTTTGCATGCTTGTCTTTGCATATTGTTATATGCTAGTTGCCTTGTGTAGCATTGTTGCTTGCATGCTCGTGTTGCATTAGTTTGCTTGCATGCCTAGGTTGCATTGTATTGTGTGTGCATCCCTTGCCTCTTGATCAATCATGATAGAGGTTGAGGCCCTTTATGTGGTTTGTGCATTTCATTCCATATCGAGTTGCACACTTGGCTTCTTTGGCCATCATGCATTGAAATGCATGATTGATGGTCCGAGGGTCGAGGACTACACTCCCTTGAGTCTTAAACATGATAGGGAGGGTGGTTGTGCATACATTGCTTTGAAAATGCATTGCCATGCTCTATTTGCCCTCTGCTGCAACAAAACAGGATTTTGCAGGAAGAGATGGCCGGTCGGCCATCTTCAGTGCCGGCCGGCTACTAAAGTCCAGCCAATGGCCCCACTTTTGGTCGATGACCACTTCCTAATGGCCGGTGGTCCTATCTTTTGGCCGGTGACATCCACAATTCTCAAGGAGTAATTAAGAGGCATATCAAGGATTTTCACAATTCTTAGAGGTGCAGAACAGTGCAAATAGAGGCAACATGTGACATGGCAACGGGTTTCCGAGCAGAGCCGAGCGTGCATGCATTCGTCCCTCTTCCCGAGGCTGTTTTACTGCTTTCAGTAATTTAATTAATTTGTTTAATTAATTAAGTGTCTGTAATATTTAATTAGCTTGTTAGTTAATTAATTTGTATTATTCATTCGGACCCTTCGAGAGAGGGCAATTTTGTAATAAGCGTGCGTGCGTGTGATGCATGTCTTCCAACCACCATTTCTTTCTCCCTTTTGCTTAACCGCTTATGATGGTTAGTGCTAGGGCACGTTTCAATTAGCATACTTATGATAGTATGTTTGCATCATTCATCTGTATTGCATGCACCGGGCTCGGCACATCATGCTAACTGCATTGTATTTCAATTCCAAGTTGAATACATGTATTGGATTGTCGCACCTCATATGCCATTCTTAGGATAGCCGAGCCTATCTTAGTTGTATTTTGCATGCGTTGCATTAGCCATCTTAACATGAACTAGGATCATGCATGATTACTAACTAGTTTCTTGTTTTGGCTCGGAGTATATTGTAAGTGTTTATGCTTTAGCATCTTGCATTTGTGTAAGTGTTAACATGACAGCATGCTTACCATGAGGCCATTTGCTTATGTGATATAACTGCCTGAATGCCCGTGGGTGAAGGTTGGATTACTTAAATTGGAATAATTTATTGAAATCCGTGTTTTAGCCTACTTGCGAGTAGCAAATTTCAAACTATTTCTAAACAAAACGGATATGCGATACTTTGTTCCAAATTAGGCGATCTAGTCTATACTTGTGTGTTCTGCGCATCACATAGTAATTCTAGCTAATTAATCGGAATAAGAACGCATGTGTTTTCAAAAACGAGATATCATGTTTAGTAGTGGCCGATCTTTGATCGGGCGAGTGGGAGTGCTCATAGCTGACCTTTCCCAATCGTACCCAAGTTCCTGAGCCGAGGCAACTTTGGTGATGACGGACATGTGGCCTTAGGCAACGAGTCAGGGTGTCCTAAATTTCCCAAAAATAAAACATTTAGATGGCGACTCTGTATCTGGCAAAGCAGTCCATGTTTGGCACTTCTTTCTAAAAATCTGTTTTCCAAAACGATTTTTCGAACTTGGACTCTTTGGTGATTTATCAATCTTGCATTGCACTTTGCGAGATCAGATTAAGAACCGTGACATTGAGTCCGAACTGTAGTGAGCCCCAAATGAATAAAATGGGATTCCCTCCCGGGACGTTCGGGGGCGTCTACACATGCTTTGCTTGTGATGTTTGCATGATATAGCATCCTTTAGCATGTAATTTCAAAGCATATACCTCTATCACACTCTCACACATATCACTCATTAAGTGCTTTTGAGAGTTGAGCGTTATGCCTTACTTACGAGCTAATGAATGAGCATGCTTTTCTTGCCTTTTGTGACTAAGTTCCAGCATGATTTAGCCACTGTTTTGGCATGTTTTAGCTCTGTCTAGAGCTGGTTTGGTTGTTTAAGCCTTGTATGGCATGCCTCTAGTGTTGTGTCCTTCGCTTGTTTCAATACCTTTGGCCTATAACATGTCTTGCATGCATGTCTTGCATAATTTAATGTCTTTTACATGCCATTTCAGTGCTGAAATATATGCTATTGCACTCCATTAATTCACTCTTTCATGTGCTTTGAAAGTGGTCTTAGGCCCCTTGTTGGCTTGAGTGTGAATTGGAGGTCCTTATGCCCAATGGTTTTAACCTTCTCTTGAGGGTTTTTACTAACCAAAAGCATGGACCTTCTTTCATGCCCAAGGTGCTTGTGGCTAAGGCCATCTTTCCAATTAGAGGACAATCACATTGGACTTAACTGGTTAATGGACTAATCGGTAAGTTAAAATGAGTAAACAAGAAAAGGACCAAGTAAACATGTGAAAGATAAGCATGTTGTTTGCATTGCATTGCATTGTGTTCGGATCGGACGTTAATCAAAACACAAGAAATGTGGGAAGTTTTATACTTGAAGTGATGAAACGTGTCGCATTTCTTGGTCGCCAACACCTTTGATCATGCATGATAGGGTGGAGGCACTTTAAGTCTTATGTGCGCATTCACTAAGCTTGTACAAGCTTGGTTCTTTGGCCATCATGCATTGAAAATTCTTGATTGGTGACTTGAGAGCCGAGTGCCACCCTCTTTTGAGCTTGAGACATGATAAGGAGTGTGGCGGTACACACATTTCCCTACAAAATACATTGTTATGCCTCTGTTGTCCTCTGTTACAGCAAAACTAGAAGCCTGGAACAGCAGGTGGCCGACCGGCCAGTTAAGGTGGCCGGCAGCCACTTTTTGTGGCCGACCGGCCACCCGTCCAATTTTGTGCAGAAATGATCCTATTTTGGAGCAGAAACGGATTGGAGGTTTGGTTCAATGTTCAGAAACCAAGGCACTTGCAAACAGAGGCAATTGGCGACAAAGCGATGGATTTCCAGGCGAAGCCAACTGAGCATGCATGTCTCCCTCCCCTTGAGGCCATTTTAACTGCTTTGCTTAGCTAGTTAATTTACCGATTTTGTAATTAATTAGTTAATGTGCTTGGCTAATTTAATTCATCTTTGTAATATTCTAATTAGCTTAGTATAACTAGTTTCAATTCGGTTTTTAATTAATTAGCTAGATTAGTTAATTGGTTAATTTGTAATGAGTAGCTTAGCTTAGCTTAGCTTAGCTTAGCTAGCTTAGCTTATTTATTCAGACCCTCCGTCGAGAGGGCAAATGTTGTAATAAGGGTGCGCGTGTGTGTGCATGTCTTCCAACCCCCACTTCTTTCTCCCTTTTACTTATCAGCTTTTGATGGTTAGTTTAGGGCATATTTCGATTAACATACCTTATGCTATGCATGTTTGCATCATTCATTTGTATTGCATGCACCGGGCTCGGCGCATCATTCAAACTGCATTGTATTTCAATACCTATTTGAATACATGTATCAAAGTGTTGCATTCATATGCCATCTTAGGTAGCCGAGCCTATCTCATTGCATTTTATATGCGTTGCATTAGGCATCTTACATAGTTAGGATCATGCATTGATTTCTAACTAGTTTTTCTATTTTGGCTCGAAGTACACTGTAAGTATTTACGCTTTAGCATACTTGCATGAGTATGAGTGTTGCCATGACAGCATGCTTGCCATGAGGCTACTTGCTTAAATGATTAACTGCATGAATGCCTGTGGATGAAGCCTTTATTGCTTGAATTGGGACAATTCAAGCAAATGTGCGTTCTAAGCCCACTTTGCAGAGTGGACAAATCATCATGTTTTCAAGCCCACTTGAGGGTGGCAAATCCGCACTTTAGCCTACTTGTGAGTAGCACTTTCAAACCATTTTCGAAAAACAAACATAGGTTGAGTTGTTCCAAATTGAGTGATTTAGTCTATACTTGTATGCTGCGCGTATCACGTAGTAAGTTAGCTAAATAACTGGAATAAGAACACATGTGTTTTCAAAACAACATATCATGAGTAGTAGAGGCCGATCCTTTGATCGGGCGAGCTTGGGTGCTCATTTCAGGACCTTCCCCTCTCGTACCCAAGTTCCCGAGTCGAGGCAACTTTGGTGATGACGGACACGTGGCCTTAGGCACGAGTCAGGGTTTCCTAAATTTTTCAAAATAAAATATTTAGGTGGCGACTCTAAAATATGGCAAACCAATCCATGTTTGGCGCTTTTTGATTAAAATTGATTTTCTAAAACGATTTGCCGATTTATCAAGTCTTACATTGCACTTTGTGAGATTAGATTCAGAACTGTGATAGGAGTCCGAACTGTAGTAGCTAGAACCCAAATCCGCGCCCTCTCCAAAAATGGGGGCGCGCGGAGGAAGTTCGGGCGGTCTACAATCACCATGTCGTCGATGTATACTTCAAGGTTCCATCCGATTTTACTGCGGAACATTTTCCTAACCAACCGTTGGTGTGTTGCTCCAATATTTTTAAGACCGAAGGGCATCACTTTGTAACAGAATAACCCAATAGGTGTGATGAATGAGGTCTTTTCCTAATCATCCGAATGTATCGCAATCTGATGATATCCTTGATACGCATCCAGAAAACTCATTCTTTCGTGTCCGGAGGTTGCATCCATGAGTTGGTCAATTTTTGGTAGAGAAAAGCTATCCTTGAGGCATGCTTTGTTTAGATCGGTGAAATCTATGCACACCCTCCATTTGCCATTCTTTTTCTTGACGACCATATTGTTGGACAACCACTCCGGATATTGAACTTCCCGAATAACATTTGCCTTAAGTAACTTAGCTACCTTCTCCTTGACAGTATCGACGTGTTGAGGTGTGGACCTCTGATTCTTCTGTATCATCGGTCGTGAGTTCGGACTAACGTGTAATTTGTGGCTTGTCACCCTTGGGTCGATGCCCTCCATTTTATAAGGTGTCTAGGCGAATATATCCCTGTATCGGAGTAGAAAATCCACCAGTTGGCTTTTCTCTTCTGGGGCGAGATTTTTACCTATGAGGAAGAACCTGTCTTCATCTTCCGGATCGATTGGTATTTTTTTGAGTTCTTCGGCACTTTTAGCTCCAATTTGGAGATCAGCTTCCTCTCTTGAATCATTTGTCCGAACTTCCAGTGGCCGAGTTGAAAATACTGCCATACATCATTTTGCCATTATTTGGTCCCCTCGAATGGTCTTGACAATGTTAGCTTTTGGAAAGCGTAGAACCTGGTGGAAGGTAGATGGAACAGCTTCCATTTGGTGGAGCCAAGTTCTACCCATTATGGCATTATAAGGAGATGGCACGTTGACCACCTGAAACTTGACTTGGTGGACTGTTTCTCCGGCCTTGACTGACAGGAATATGCATCCTAAAGAGAATACTGGGCTCGAGTTGAAGCCATAGAGTGGGTATTCCACATTGAGCAGGGCTTCATGAGACAACCCTAGTTTTTTGAAAAGTTCGTAGTACAAGATTTCGATCGAACTACCTAGGTCGATCAATATCATTTTGACATCGAATTCCCCAATTTGTAGTATTACTACCAATGCGTCATTATGGGGATGATGGACCCATGTCATATCCTCATTAGAGAAAGAAATCTTTGTTGATGAACGAACCCTTTTTACAGCCACCTCTGATAAGGACATAGTTTCTCTTCAAAGTGTTGGTGTTGTTTCCCGACTTATGCACCTTTTTGTTGGAACCGAATAGATCATATTGATAGTTGCAGTAGGTTGTGTTTCCCCAACTTTGTCCTTAGTATTATCCTTTCGATCTGTGGACGAGTCAACATAAGATCGTAGATGTTCGCTTTGCACCAATTCTTCCAAGAATTATGTAGACACCCCATTTTTGACCACCTGTAAGACTTAGGTGATTAGTTCAACGCACTCGATGATGAAACTGCATTGTGTGATTCGAGTTCTCGACAAAGGAATCCAAGGTCGAGCCCCGAAATAATCCTAAAACCTTCATACTTGCCTTTTTATTACCTCAAAGGTTCATTTTTGAACATTGTGCCACCTTACATTGAGTTTGAAACATGGGAATAGGGCAGCACAGTAGGGCCTAGTCGTGCCCCATTGAGAACCGGTCGTGGCCATTTGGGCCCGGCCGTGCCTTGCAAGCGATAAACTCTGTTCTTAGTGAGAGCCCGCCAGCTGTCTTTTTTTGAAGATATTTTCAACTTTTTTTGCTCATATTCTATAAAAATGAGGTTATACATCTGTTTTGAGGGTTGAACAATTTCAAAAGAACATATACACACAAGAGAGAGCTCCTTCTTCCTATACAAGTCACCTTTGAGCAAACCTATCTCTCTTGACTAATATCCATACACCATATACCACCTTAGATCATAACCTTAGAGCCTTGGTTGAGGCTTGTGCATCATAATTCAAGCTTGAGAGTGTACTTGAACCAAGTTTGTGTTACAAACAAGAGCTTGCTTCTTTGGGAGGTATACGCTTAACACCTTCTCTCTTACTTCTTTTGCTATCTCTTGTTAGCTACTTCTTGTGTTTTGTGTTGTCTTAAGTCCTTTTCAAGTGTTTAAACTTGGGTTTGGATAGCTACCAAAGGGTAGAGAGGGTTAACACTTTCTCTTGCACCTTATTTCATTGCTTAAGCCCTTGTTTTTACACTATTTTCTTTAGTTCTCAAGCTAATTTTCAGAGATTTAAAAGGGCTGGACAACATGGTTTAAGGTCTCAAAAAGTGGAGGGGTTGGCCACCTCTCCTTATCTTTGTTTACTAGTTTGTGTCTCCTTACTTTTGTCTATCTTTTTGTGTACTTTTAGCACACTTTTAGCCACTGTTTTCTTTTTTTTTTTTTTAATGTTTGGGGGCTGTTTTGGAGTTGTTGTAATTTATTTAATTAGTTTATGCTTTGAATATTTTCTTGTTGTATTGTAAGTCCGCATAGCTTCGGTTGTTTAGGCCTTAGATCCCGAGTTGTTCGAGTTGATAGCTTTCTTCATTCCAAAGGTCTCATTTTAATAATCAATTTAGCATTCATTTCTGCAACCTCTCTCTTTTCTTGTTTTCTTCTTTTGTTTAAGAACCATTTCAACCGGTTGATGGTTATTCAAAGCATGAGCTAGAAACCTATGCTCAATGGCTTAATCTTTACGGAGGTTCACCATCAACGGTATGGTCCCTCTTTCATGTTTAGGAGGACCTTTCGCTTGACGTTCTTCTCGTTTAGTGGACTTAAACATCATTTGGACAAATTGATTAAGAAATGACAAAGACTATTAAAATTGATGAAAAATTGGACCAACCAACATAAGAAAAATAAATAAGGTCGTTTGGGTTCGGCTGGATGTTATGCCAAGTGTATTGTGTCAAGAGTCGTCAAACATCAATTCATGGTGCTTTGACGTCCCTTGAAGCGTCTCTACTTCCCTTTTTGAGTTCACTCCATGATAAGAGAGAAGGGTGAGTGTTATCCATTACATTCATTAATTTTTGTCCAAATCGTGGCCGAAATCAGCAAACAAGCAACTTGCTCATTGGTGGTTCTGGAAACGACTTCGTCCTTTTCTTGAGGCTTTCCATGACAGAAAAGTGTAAGAGGGACAAACAGAGTTCATAAAAAACTCTGTCTGCACTGTTTTCTCCTCAGAGCACAAAAATAGGGTTTTGCACAAAATTAGGGCACGACCGGCCTTATTTGGGCCCGGCCAGGCCTCATTGGGGGCTAGTCGGGCCTCATTGGGAGCCAACCGGCCTTCAATGTTTGGTACATAGTGTGTTTTTGCAAAAATAGAGGGCAGTGGGTAAAGGTGAAACGGGGCAGATTCCAAGGAAGGCAAGCAGAGCTGTTTCTGAAACCGTCACGTGCATGCCATCTTTGTGCATCCTTGTTTGGATCAATGTTGTAAATTAATGCTCTCATTATAGTTGTAATTAAATATAATTAGCATTGTCGTAATTGTTATACTTGTTGATTTGTGTTTGTTATAGCTAGTTAAATTAGATAGCTAGTTTCTTGCCTGTTCTTATTCTTATTGTAATAAATTAGATAGCTAGTTTATTTCTTATTTATTATTCGGATTTGTAGTAGTTAGTTTGTTTCGAACATTCAGACATCGATTCAGATCCTCTTGAGTGAAGGCAAATATGTAATAATGGTGTATGTCTTCCAACCCCCATTTCTTTCTCCCTTTTATTTACCTGCTTATGATGGTAGCATAGAGCATCATACTAACTTCGCATTCCCATGTCTGCATACACTTGTCTCATGTACATTTGGGTTCGGCTCATCATACTAACCAATGTCAAATTCAATGTCATTGCTTGAAAACGTGATTTATCACATGTCTTGATTTGGATCATATACCATGCTCATAGCCGAGCCTATAAAAATTGCATAAATGTGTGCGTTGCATTAGTCACATTGTATCATTTAGGAACATGCATATTTCTAATTATTTCGCTTTGTTTGGCTTGCCTTGGAGTACTAGGTGAACGTTTATTGCTTTAACATCTTGCATTGTGTGTGTGATTGTTGCCATATCAAGCATATTTTTCATGAGGCTAAGTGCTTAAGTGATATACCTATTTTAAATGCCAGTGGATGAAGGCTAATTGCTTAAATTGGGGTATTTGATGAGTGTACATATGAGATCACTTTTTCAAGTGGTACATATTCAAAACAATTTTCAAACAAAAGCAAAATCAAAATTTCTAATTTTTTGCAAATTAGTCTGTACTTGTGTGCAATACATAGTAATGTTAACTTAATAAATCAGAACAAGAGCATATAATGTGAATAAAAATCACATCATGATTAGTAGAGGTTGGTCTTTGATCGGGTGAGTGGGGTGCTTATTTCATGGCTTTCTTCTCTCGTACCTAAGTTCACGAGCTGAGACACTTTGGTAATGACAAATAAGTGGCCTTTGGCACGAGTCTCGGGTTTCCTAAATTTTTCAAAAATATTTAGGTGGTGACTCTGTAATCTGGCAAAGAAATTATGGGTGAGTAGCGGATATACAGATCCGCTCAAATCGACCGAACTAAACCGATCCTCAGCATTTTGGACGGATGCGTGATGACGAGTGGACGGTTGCGGATTGATTTTTTCCAATTAGCCTAGTTTTGGACGGATGACAGATTTGAGGTTTTTTGGGCCGAACTGCGAGCACCCCTAGTAATTTGTAAGAGTTTTTGTTTTCAATTGAAAAAGAGTTTAAATATTTTGTTGAATATATTATGTTGAAAAAGAGTTTTCAACTTCCATATATTTTTTGAATTGAAAAAATAAATGTATTATTTATCTATATTTTTTGGGTTTTAAATCTAAATCTAAAAATAATAAATAAAAAAGATGATATATGCTGGTTGGTTTTTGTTTTCAAAAACAGATATAGATATAACAATATAGAGGCATACAATCTCTACTATTGCTCTGTTCATGATTTTGGTGGTTTGAATTGTTTTTATATTTTAAGCACCACAAATTATAATACATTATGTGGATGAGGTATGCTGTGATTGTAATAAATGGATGAGGCATGCAGTGATTGTAATATTCTAAAATTTAAAACTTTCTTTCTTTGGATAAGGCATACAGTGATTGTAATTTTCTTTTAAGTCTTTGATTGAAATACTTTTTTTTTTTTTGAGGAAGTGCACAAATTGAATTATGTTGAAAATTTATAAAATTTTGAACCGCCAAACCGATTCGCATCTATTCGCCAATCCGCTTAATCCACATCCACCGGATTGGCGGACGAATACGGATTGATTTTCTCCAATCCGCCAGGAGGTTTCGTGGCCGTAACCGACCCACGCCCACCCCTAAAAGCAATCCATTTTTTGGTATTTAATTCAAACATTGATTTTCTAAAAGAATTGTCAGATTTGGACTCTTTTTGTGTTTTCACTGTTTCATATTGCACTTGTGAAATCAGATTCAGAACTAGGGGAGTCCGAATTGTAGGGCTAGTCGTATCTGAAAGGAGCACGAAAAGCAAGCTACAGTTTTTGGCAACTCTACTGGGGATTTAGAGAGCTTGACTTGAAACTCAAGATATGATATTTTATTTACATATATATGTTTTTTGCATTGCATTTGCATGGTTACTTTAAGTCACTGTGTTTTCCATCTGCTATTCTTGGACGGTTTGCCAAAGGCTTGTCCCAAAACTTGGCAAAAGGCTGACCAGTCATGGGCTCTGCCATGTTGGAAACACAACCCTTGGATCTGGATTACAGCTGTACCGCTTGATCCTCCTTTCACTTCTCGGTGTTAGGTGTAGAAGGTATATTAGGTTATCTTGCCAAGGTACCCTTTCAACCATTTGGCCTAGCTTCATTTAGTGAGCTATACTGACTATTCCAAAATAGAATAGAATGCCACCCGCTTGCAAGATGTTGTAAGACTCTTTGTTTGAAATAGCGCAGCCTAGATCATGTCAAAAATCTAGGACAGGGTAACCCTCCCCCCTTCATAGGGGTGTTTTGGTTCTTTTGCTTGGTATGTGCTTTTATAGTGAGACTGTACAGGATGATTCATATCAGTATTAGTTTGAGAGCAGAGTTTAGTAGGGATTGTGGTTCTTCAGTTGTGTTTTATCTACTGTGAATTGGGCCGAAGTGCCATCCGATTTTTGATCGATGATTTTTCTTTTTTGTCTTTTGCTAGGTAGTGTATTATCATAGCTTCAGAAAGACTCAATATTCCCCAAGTTGTGTGGACTGGTTTTGGCAGGCTTTGCAAAGCTCAAGACCTTGTCGGTGATCAACCAGTGTTAGTCTCACTTCTGCCAGTTGTTCGACGAAGACGGAACAGACAATCAGCAGCACTAGTACAAAGCATTCAGCAAACACCTATCCATTCTCGCTCAAGCAGTTCACCAGTATCTAACTCACCTAGCTCAGTAATGGCACAGAATGCATAAGAATTTGCTACCACGATGGCAACTTTCCAGAGAACCATGGATACCATGAACCAAAGAATGGTTGCACATGATGAAATCATCGCTGATCTACGATGCACGTCTGGGGCATCTATGTCAACTGTACTATCATGACCCAAACCCACCCCTACCCCTAAAAGTTTGGGTTATAACCGGCCGGTAATCACTTGATTACCTTTGGCCTCAAACAAACATACAGAGTACTTATAGTAATGGGGCCAAAGGCGGAAGCATACCACAAAAGAATGAGTCCATTGAGCTATACTAATATGAGCAAAATGTAACACAACTACGTCATTTACATGCCCATGCAAAAAGAATATAAGTATCAAAAGAAATTGTGCACAACGCTTACAACTCAAACCACATTAACAAAACATAGTAAAGTCAAAGTGTGAGGTGAGTCAAGACAAAACTCCATCACGGAGACATGACTTGGTTGGGTCTCAAAAAAGATGTCTATTGAAGTTGACTCTAGGGTTGTGCTCCATGCTGCGGCTTACCTACATGTGCATTCATAAAACTGGGTGAGCGAAGCTCAATGAGTAGTAATACAGTAATGTAGTGTAATTAAATAATCATCAGATTCTCACAAAACTCAAAATCGTGTAAACAAATGGCCTTAGGCCCAATCATGCTTCAAAACGGCCTTGGGCCCAATTATATATAGCAAAACGACCTCGAGCCCAATCATTTTTAGCAAAACGGCCTTGGGCCCAATCATATATAGCAAAACGGCCTTAGGTCCAATATATAACAAAACGGCCTCGGGCCCAATATAGCACATGTCATATAACATTAGTGAGGTTTCTCATTTCAAACAAATCTCAATGTCGGCGCCAAGCACCGTTCATGGTCCGAGGTACGCATTAACGAACATATCAATATGGTATTATTACTCATAGTGGAATCGATCTTGTGGCGTTTTGTCTGGTACACGACCTATACCAAACATGTCACACACATAATCGATGAGTAATTTACTTTGATTGTTCTCATTTTCTTTCATTATTCACAATCTTCTTTAATGAGTTTCTATTCATCATTTCACTCCCAAAAAAGGCTAAATAAGGTTAGGCACACATTCCGGAGGCTAGGGGAAGCAAGGCAGAACAACCAAATTTTCTATCTGTTGTGGAACGCCCGAACTCTCTCCGCGCGCCCCCCTTTCGGAGAAGGCGCGAATTTGGGTTCATGCTAGTACAGTTCGGACTCCTGTCAAGGTTCTGAATATAATCTCACAAAGTGCAATGTAAGACTTGACATATCACTAAAGAGTCCAAATCTGGCAAATCGTTTTAAAAAATCGATTTTAATCAAAAAGCGCCAAACATGGACTGTTTTGCCAGATTTCAGAATCGCCACATAAATATTTTATTTTGGAAAATTTAAGAAACCCTAACTCGTGCCTAAGGCCACGTGTCCGTCATCACCAAAGTTGCCTCGGCTCGGGAACTTGGGTACGAGAGGGGAAGGTCCTGAAATGAGCAGCCCCGCTCGCCCGATCAAAGATCGGCCTCTACTAACATGATATGTTGTTTTTGAAAACACATGTGTTCTTATTTTGATTTATTAGCTAATTTACTATGTGATGCACACAGCATAGAAGTATAGACTAAATCACTCGATTTGGAACAAAATATCTCGTGTTTGTTTGTGAAAATGGTTTAAAAGTGCTACTCGCAAGTAAGCTAAAGCGCGGATTTGCTACCCTCAAGTGGGCTTTAAAACAACGTGATTTGGCCACTCCGCAAAGTAGGCTTAAAACGCACATTTTGATGAATTGTTCCAATTCAAGCAATAAAACCTTCATCCACAGGCATTCATGTAGTTAATCATTTAAGCATATAGCCTCATGGCAAGCATGCTAAACATGGCAATCACTCACACTCATGTAATATGCTAAAGCGTTAACACTTACAGTGTACTCCAAGCCAAAACAAAAGCTAATTAGAAATTATGCATGATCCTAGCTATGCTAAAATGCCTAATGCAACACATGCAAAAAATGCAACTAAGTAGGCTCGGCTATCTAAGATACCACATGAATGCAATACTTGATAACATGCTTTGAAACACGTATTCAAGTAAGTGTATTGAAATACAATGCAGTTTGTATGATGCGTTGAGCCCGGTGCATGCAAGACAAATGAATGATGCACGTATGCAAGCATAAGGATGCTAATCAAAACATGCCATAAAACTAACCATCGAAAGCTGATAAGTAAAAGGGAGAAAGAAATGGGGTTGGAAGACATGCACACACACACGCACCCTTATTACAACATTTTGCCCTCTCAACAGAGGGTCCGAATAAGCTAAACTAATCTAAACTAAGCTAATCAACTAATCTAATTAGACTAATTATTACACAACCAAATCGAATAACTAGCAAACCAATTACTAATTATTACAATACTTTAATTAATTAACAAATTAACTAATCATGGCATCTTACTAAGCATGTAAGCTATGTAAACTAGGCTGCCTCAGCATCTGCCTTGAACAATGAAGGATGCATGCCCTCGGTTGCTGCCTCAAAACGCCTTCCGATTTGCTCTTGAGACGCTCTATTTGCAGGGTGTCTTTAGGAACTTTCTACTCCACCTTACCAAACCAACTCTGAGGAATCCACCAGTGGCCTGCCGGCCATAAGGAGTTGCTACCGGCCACCTGCCGGCCAAGGATGAAGCAGTGCCAGCCATCTGTGAAGCACTACCGGCCACTGGTGTGCTGTGACACCAAACTGCAACAAAGCACCAAACAGAGAAAATTGAGGGTCTCCCAAGGACATGTGTGTAATGTGCCACTCTTTATCATCTCAAAACATCAAATAAGAGGCACCATTGGATCCAAAACCATCAACCAAGCATGCAGTGCATAATGGCTAAGGATCCAACTTGCACAAATTCAATGAATGCACAACAAACAAGACACTAAGACCACTACCTTATCAAGGGTGATCAATGGCAATGGAGACAAAGGGAATTGGCCTATTTTCATCACTTTGAGTATGAAATGGACCGATTCACCTTGTGTTCAATATGACGTCCGATTGAACACAATGCAATGCAAGTGCAACACATGTTTATCTTGGCATGTTTTACTTAGCTCAATTCTTGTTTACACATTTTAAGTTACCAAACCATTCCTTAATTGGTTTGTCCGATGTGAAAGTCCTCTAATGGGAAAAATGGCCTCAGCCACAAGCACCTTGAGCATGAAAGAAGCCTCATTCTTTTGGTTAGTAGAAACCCTCAAGAGAAGGCTAAAACCATTAGGCATGAGAGCCTCAATTCCATGTTCAAGCCAAAAAGGGGCTTAAGACCACTTTTAAAGCAAATGAAAGAGTGAAGCATGAAGGAAGATTGCAGAAATTTCAGTACTGAAATGGCATGCAAAAGACACTAAATCATGCAAGCAAGGCATGCTAAAAGGCCAAAAGCACCAAAGCTAGTGAAGAGCAATACACAAGAGGCATGCAATGCATAACACAAATGACCAAACCAACTCTGGACAGAGCTCAATTATGCCAAAATAATGGTCTAAACATGCTGAAATGGGAGCTCAAAATGCTAGAAGAACATTCACACATGTTGGCCTATAAGCAAGACATAATGCACAACCCTCAAAAGCTATGAAGAAGTGAAGTATATGAGAGTGTGACTACACTATATGCACTGAAATTGCATGCTAAATGGTGCCATACCATGCAAATATCACATGCATAACATGTTAAAGGTCTCAAAACGCAAAGCTAGTCAAGATCCTTTACACTACAACCATACTAAGCAATGCTCAAATGACCTTGACCATTCAAAACAGACCTAAGGCAGGTCAAAACAGTAGCCAAAACATACTAGACTTGCAGCATAGATGGCAAGAAAGATATGCTCATGTATTGGCTCACAAACAAGGCACAAAGCACACCTCTCAAAAGCAATGAAAGAGTGAAATATGTGAGAGTGTGACAATGATATATGCTCTAAAATCACATGCTAAATGATGCCATATCATGCAAACATCACAAGCAAAGCATGCTAGAGGCCCTAAAACTCAAAGCTAGTTAAGGCACTTGCACTATAGCTATACAAAGCAAGCCTCAAAAGGCCAAGACCACTCAAAAAAGTCCTAAAGCATGCTAAATTAGAGCCAAAAAACATGCTGGAGTGGAGCATACACATGCTAGATTAATACGCTAAACCATCAAGTACACTAGGCTAGTGAGCAAGTTCACACTACAAGCGCAAGATGCAAGCAATGAGTGGCCAAACCAGCCAAAAATAGAGTTTAAACATGTCAAAGTATAGCCAGAAACATGCTCAAACTAAGCTAAGACAAGTCACAAAAACATGTTACTTTGCAAGGCTAACTAGGCATAGCATGGAGAGACAATATAGTAGTCATACTGTCGGGCTTTATCAGCATTAACGCTAGTGAAGAGGACCAGTTAGGACAATATCAGAATGATTGGCGTAAATAGGGCCTAAATGACTTGGCCAAACTGGAAGAAGACTTGGCCGAGCTGGAAGAGGATCTAGACAACCTCTACTTCTTTGAAGAAGAGGATACAAGTAGTGTACAACTGGGTGGTGGGATCTAAGCCAGCCGGAAACAAGCAACGAATGATTGAGTGAGGAAGAGTCAGATGTTGAAGAATTGATAAAAGAGACTGGAAAAAAAGAGAGAGTTGGTGCTAGCAGCAAGGCTGAGGCTGCACCTTTGACTAAGACAGAGCAAGTATTGGAGCAGTTCCAATGGGAACAGATAGAATAGATCCAAAGGAAATAGCTTTAGAGCAGGGAAAAGCAAAGGTCGAACCAACAACAGATGATATTTAGAGCACAGGAAAAACCAACTGGGAACCTAGTGATAGGAAGAGAATGCCAAGAAAGCTCAAGAAGTATTGGGATTCAGAAACCAAGACTGTGGTAGAAAAAGAGGGGTATGATAATGGGGGGCATGATGTTAACATGCTTCAGATAGAACCAGATAATGGCCCGACCATGGCCGCAGGAGAGTGGTGGAAAGATAGCGACTTAACTCATGCGTATACCGACGAAGGGTGGAAGACTGATATCGCTGATGACACCTGGTATATTGACTATATTAACCACATGACCCGAAGTGGTCAGTGCTTCAAACCCGTGGTCTTAGATCAACCGGAGTCCTCCAATAAAGAGGCTGAAAAGTTAAAAGAGAAGGATGTTTGTCACGACCCAAACCCATCCCTACAGGTTTAGCATCGCAATCGGCCAGTAATCCTGGAAATACCGAAGGCCTCTGAGACAAATTAACATAATATTAGGCGCTAGCGGAAGCAAATAACAAATATACAACGTCCATTGAGCTGTGCAGACTTATATGAGACGGAAAAATTTTAAACTTTTTATATACATATCTACATATCATCCTTACGTCATCATATATACATATACACATCATCATATATAAACATACATATAAGCTAGACAAAAAGGGACCTAGCCCTATTTGCAAAATAGAAAAAGACTTGTCTAACTGAACAGGAAAACAAAACTTCAACTTATGCACTTAGCCATAACTACTAGACATGTCCGAAACCTCCACGGGAGACACATAGGTTGGCTGAAAAAAACAGATTCCAGGTAGACGCCTCTAAGCCTGGTCACGCCCCTAATCATCTACATACATAATTAATACAGTGAGCTAGAGCCCAGTGAATAATAACAGAGTAAAGGGTTTATTGAATGTTGTCCATAACAGTTACAGAAAACAGAATTCAATAGTTATCAGAAATGGATTCATAATCATGTTCAGAAATCATAGTTCATAACAGTTACAGATTCATAATCATATTCATAATCAGAATTTGCTGTTAATCATACGTGGTACATTCATTAGCACTAGCAGAAACAATTGACTCATAAAGGGACGGCCACAAAGACATACAGCTGACTCACGTGCACGGAGACGGTACAGTTGGCTCATAAGACGTACAGTTGGCCCATTAAGGGACGTATACATAAGGATCCATAACAGTTGGCTCATGAAACGTACAGTTGACCCATAATTGGGACGTAATAGAACAGATAACAGATGTCATTTGAAGCTAAGAATGCCACAGATACATTTCAGAAACATTGGACAACCATTCATTCATACAGAAAATAATATTTCGGAAACAGATTGTCTTATATCATTCAGGAAATACTTATAATTGAACATAGCTTTACAAAGTTATTACTCACAGATAGTAGCAGAAGTAGATCAAATAGATCAAGCAAACAATAGCGCATGACCTACACAAACACATAACATATACACATTAAAGCACAATATTACTCTCTTGATCAAACTTGACTTTCTTGTTTTCTGTCTAAATAATTCTAAAGCCCATTACGCTTCTTCTTTTTTTTCTTTAGTCAAATGAATCGGGTTCTCATTTCACAAATCCCTTTTATTACTAAATCATTCTTTTCTGAATAAACCAATTCCTCACTTGGCTTCTTAATCAAGTATCACTAAGTTAATGACTTATTCTTTAATTAACTAATTTATGTTGATTGGTAGCTTATTAATCTTTATTGAGTCATAAATCATGTTTAAAATGCTTTGGGAAGAGATGAGAATAAAAATATGAACTAAATGCAACTTTCCAAAATATGCTGAGAATAGTTGTTTGCTCGAGCGAGCCTTTAGTCGCTCGAGCGGTCTGTAAAAGACTAAAAAGTACTGGAAGCCTTCAATTTGCGCTCGAGCGGCAATTAGTCCGCTCGAGCAGTCTATATAAATTTCAGAATTTTGAACTTCTCAAAAATGGCTTCCAAACGCATTTTCAATTCTTTTTCATTCCATGCATATCTTGATCAAAACCATGAAAATGCCTTAGAAAATATAAACACTTATTTATTCATAAATTATTTGCTCAAAATCTTGAAACATAATAATTAATTTATTTAAATCAAAACCTTATTTAATTTCAAAATCAAAACCCATGAACTCATGGTTTTCTAAATTTCTTTTTCAAAATCAAATGTACAATTAGAATATCAAAATTTGTAGAATTTGTTCATGTATGTAGGAACGAGACTCAAACTCATGTAAGATATTCAAAAGTAAATCCAAAATAATTAGCTTCCATAATCATGAACATGCATGTAACTCATTTTATGTTCAAAACCCAATTTCTTCCTAATTCCATGAATTTAATCTCAAATCCTTCTCAATCTTAAGAAATCTATGATGCATGTAAATTTACAATATCCATAATAAAGGTTCAATCGCTAATTTTTAACATAATTTTCAAACACTTCCAAAATCCAATTAAACTTGTATATATATAATTCAACCTATCAATTTCATGATTCTACTTTCAATTTGGGCAAAATCATTAACTATCATTATGAATCAACTTAGGGTTTTTAATAAAAATCAAGACTTCCAAGAAAAATTAAAACTTCTCACACCACTTCTTTTTTTTTCCAATTTTCCCACTAATTATACATCCAAGGTTCATAATCCATAATCTTATCCCAACAATTGAATCCTAATACTTCAAACCCTAAACCTTCAATTTCCATGATTTAACACTATATGCTCAAAAATGTAGATTTTGCATTTATATAATC
Source organism: Camellia sinensis (assembly GCF_055761805.1). NCBI lineage: Eukaryota > Viridiplantae > Streptophyta > Magnoliopsida > Ericales > Theaceae > Camellia > Camellia sinensis. The sequence continues at coordinate 133,870,046 of NC_138974.1, forward strand.
AAAATACCACAAATCTATTTATTAATGCAAGTATTGAAGAAGAACTAGTGTAGACACCCCATTTTTGACCGTCCTCAAGACTTGGACGTCACCGTTTGAACACTCGGTGATTATCCATGTTTGTGTTCGTTTGGAGTTCCCGGAGGTCTCGGCTCGCGCGCCTTGCCTCAGGATCTCCGAACTCAACCGTTTAGTGTCTGGTTTCACACTAAACACTTGTGTTTTGCCTTGGAAGGGTAGGGAATGCCTTGTGAGGCATCCCCATACACCACCGGCAGTGGCTAGAGGCCACCGGCTGGTTTTTGCTGACACCGGCAATGTACATTGCCGGCCGGCACTATTTGTTGCCGGTCAGCACTATTTAGTGCCGGTCGGCACTCTTTTTTGTCAAAATGGCATTTTTGGCCAGCCGACTACTGTGCATCTGCTTTTACAGATATTTTAAGACAACTGTCTTGCTTTTTGCTCCCCTCCATACACGTGTATGGAGGGATCTCCCTCTTATGAAGCTTGTCTTGTAAGCTTTACAAGACAAGAAGTTCTATAAAGAGAGGGGCTCTCTCTTGTTGCAGGGGTTAGACACTTGAGATATTTTAGAGAGCTTAGACAGCCATTTTTAGGGTTTGAGTTCTAGGGTTAGGGTTTGATACACATTATCTCTCTCTTTTTCCCCCTTGTGTGTGTTAAAGTGTGTTTGTGTCTTACTATTGCACACAAACACATAGTGTTTCACCTTCCTTTGGCTCCTGAGGTTCTAAGGGGCTGATTTTGGTGTTTGGTGTTGGATTCAAGCCAAGAAGGGCCATTGGAGCATCATTGTTGAAGAGGTCTTCAAGGGTGAGAATCTTACCCCTTTTTACCCCAATCTTGCATTGTATTTTTACCTATCTTAAATTCGTTTTTGAGCTTGGTGTATAATACAAAAAAGTTCTGTTTTTAGACCCTCTTGATTGTTTATTAAGGGTGTTTTGTGGTTTGAGGGTGTTTGACCCCTCTTAGGCCTTGAAAGGCCCCATTTTGTGCTATTTTGCACAAGTTTCGAGACTTTGGTGTTTGGGCCTCTTCACCACTGAAATCTTGAGGGATTTCAGTGGTGGAGATGGTGCCTTGAAGTCTCTAAAAGGAGAGGGCCACCCCCTCTCCTTGTTGTCCTTGAAAAGGACCATTTTTGGCCTCTTGGGGGAGCACCTAGCTAAGCTTCATGTTGACCATGCCTTAGTTGTTTTTTGTGCTTAATATGTCATATTATGCCTCTGTTTTTTGTTGGTTTTGGTACACCATGCATGCTTAGCATACCTACCATGTAATGCCATGTTATTGCCTCAATGTGCCTTAGGTTGTTAGCCCTTGTTGGAGCATGTTTTAGGTTTAGTCTTGTGAAGATTTTGTGCATATTTTGCCATGTTCTAGGTTTGTCCTAGGTTGTTTGGGTTGGATTTGGCATGCTTGGTGTAGCCCCTTTGCATTCCGGCTTGATGGCCTTAAGTATGTGAATGTATAGCATGACATTTTTGCATTGATTTGGTGTTTTGGAACCATCCACCATGTCATTTCAGTCCTATTTGCATGCCTATATGTTTACCTTGGATGCATCTTTAATGCTTTGGAAGCTTGTGTAGTATGCTCCATGTTTTGGTGATTATGCATGCCTTTGTTTTTGAGCCACTTAGATGCCATCTAAGTGATCCTTAGGCCTTGTCTTAATGTGCTAAAACTCTGTTTTTGGTCAATAAGTTCATGCCATGTTTGGTCTTGCTAAGTATAGTTCAATACTCCATTGGTTTGCTTTGAGCACTTGGGCTATTTGTTGCATGTTTGGCTTGATTTGTTGTTTGGTTTGGCACCATCCTAACATGATTTTCAATGCTTATGTTGCATGCTAATTGTCCGTGATATCCTTCTTTCAAGTGTGCTTGAGAGTTGCCTTTTTATGCTTAAGTGTTGGTCCTTGTGTGCATGCATGTTTGCATGCCATTTAGCCCTCATTTTATAGCACTTTGGCCACTATTTTGGGCCTATTTAGAGCTGCCCAAATCATGTTTAAGTCCATCTTTTCATCCATTTGCATTGCCTCATGTTTGCTTGTATGCTTGCATAAGTGCCTTGCCATGCCATGTTGCATCCTTAGTTTGCATGCCTAGGTTGCATTGCATCTTGCATGCATGCCTTGTTCCTTGACTTGATGATAGGAATTGGGCCTTGATGTGTTTGTTTGGTTTGCATTTCATTTGACATGAAAGTTGCACACTTGGTCACTTGGGCCATCATGCATGGAAATGCGTGATTGGTGGTCCAAGAACCGAGAAATATGTCCCTTTGAGTCATTACCATGATAAGAGACATGATTGGGGCATATATGCCTTGAGTTGTGCTGCCATGCTTTGCCTTGCCCTCTGTTGCTGTCAATTGCAGATTCTGCAGGAACACTCTGCCGACCGGCAGTTTTAAGTGCCGACCGGCAACCTCTTCTCTGCCGATAGCTTCATCCATGGCCGGTGGCCACATCCCACTGCCGGTGGCAATTCCATTCAGCCGGTGGCACTCCTCGATGTCCAAGGAAGCAGTACTGAGGTTTTGGCAGCCTCCAGAGGAGTAAAGGAAAGAAAACAGAGGCAGCCTATGCATGTCGGCGCATTTCCCGAGGCGATTTGCTGTCTTTCTTAGCTTAAGATTAATTTGCTTAGCTGATTAGACAATTTGTAATATTTAATTAGCCTGTGTAGTTAATTAATTTGTATTATTTATTCGGTCCCTCCGAGTGAGGGCAAATCTGTAATAAGCGTGTGTGAGTGGTGTGTATGTCTTCCAATCCCCACTTCTTTCTTCCCTTTTACTTACCTGCTTTGATGGTTAGTATTAGGGCACGTTTAATTTAGCATACCTTATGCTATGCATGCGTGCATTTATGCATTTGTATTGCATGCATTAGGCTCAGTACATTACGCTAACTGCATTCGAACTTCAATTCCAAATTGAATACGTGCATCAATTGACCGCATTTCACATGCCATGCTTAGGTTAACCGAGCCTACTTCTAACTGCATCCTGTATGTGTTGCATTAGACAATTGACATGAACTAGAACATGCATGTTTGCTAACTAGTTTATTGTTTTGGCACGGAGTACGATGTAAGTATTTTCGCGTAAGTATTTTCGCTTTAGTATCTCGCATGCGTGTGAATGTTGCCATGACAGTATGTTTGCCATGTGGCTAAGTGCTTATATGAGATAGACTGTTTGAATGCCTGTAGGTGGAGGTTGGATTGTTTGAGTTGGAAAAACTCGTTGAAATCCGTATTTTAGCCTACTTGCGAGTAGCAAATTCCAAAGCGCTTTTCAAAACAGACGGATATGCAATGCTTATTTCCAAATTAGGCAATCTAGTCTATACTTGTTTGCTGTGCGCATAACATAGTAATTCTAGGCTAATAACCGGATTAAGAACACATAACGTTTTCAAAATCGGATATCATGGTTAGTAGAGGCCGGTCTTCGGACCGGGTGAAAGGGGGTGCTCATAGCTGACCTTCCCCGATCGTACCCAAGCTCCCGAGCCGAGACAACTCCGGTGATGACGGACATGTGGCCTTCGGCACCGAGTCAGGGTTTCCTAAATTTCCCCATTAAAAAATATTTAGGTGGCAACTCTGTATCTGGCAAAGCAGTCCATGTTTGGCACTACTTTTCAAAAATCTGTTTCTCAAAACGATTTGCCGGATTTGGACTCTTTGGTTCAAGATTAAGAACCGCAAACACAAAATCGAGTCCGAACTGTAGCAGCGAGGGCCCCCACGCGGGCGCGTCTACAACTAGGACCCCTACCTCAAGAATCAAGCAAGAGAGCAAAGCTTTGAGAAAAATCCTTTGCAAATCCGAATTCCAATCGGCTGAAAATGTTGAGCTTCAAGCCTTCTTCACTTTTTGGTAAGAAATCTTGGCCAATTCTTAGGGAAGTGGAAGGCATTTGAGGTCAAACCCTAGGGTTTTCGTACCTAGGGTGAGAGGGATGAAAAGAGGAGATGAAAATGTGAAGAATGATCTAGAAAAGTGCCTTCAAACTTGCTGAATTCGCGCATTCTGCTTGAGCGTCTCTTTTCCTGCTCGAGCGTACCTGCTTCCAGTATAGATTCTAAAACTTCAAACAGGCATAACTCTCTCATCCAGACTTCGTTCTAGGTCGTTCTTGTGTCCAAATCGAATCCCCGGAAATAAGCTTTCCAATGGTTCTAACCTAACACCCAAATTCAAAGTGTGGAAAAAGATAAGGGCAAAAGAGTGACAGTTGTTTGTAAGAAAAATTATCCGAATTAAATTCTTGGTTCACTCCTACTTTACCATTATGTTACCACTTCGATCAATGTCCCAAAATAAAACAAAGAGGTTCCAAATATTAAAGTGAACTCATTATCATCATCAATTTTTTTTGGTTTCTTAAATCATTTAAGCCTTCAATTTCTGATCAGACTCAAAATTTCGTCATTAAATTACATATTCAAATTAGGCACCACATAAATGAATTTAATTCATAAATAATTTTAATTCATAATCCTCTTAACTTAATTAACTCCAATTCGAACACAATTAATCAAATCTCAATTTTATAAATATGAATAGAATATTTAATTAAACTCCCATATGGTCCGATACTCAAAATTGAAATAATTCAATTCACTATTGCACTTTCTTGAGCTATTTAGGCTTTCAATTTCTAATTCCGAAATAAATCCTCAACAGAATCACATATGAATTAGTCTTCATAATTTTCATAGATCTCAGATTAAATTAGAATAATTAGCACTTAAAATCCAATTCTCTTTAATTAATTAAGTGCTAATCATTATACATGATGGGGTCGTTACAATGTTGAAGAAAACCTAGTCTTGAAGCAGCTCAAGAAGATTCAGGCAGACATATTAATCTGGGGGCTAATCATGGCTTCTCGGGAGCATAGGCAAGCACTGTTAGAGGTAATGAACCGGACCAAATTGGCTATCGACACCACTATTGACCAATTGGTATCGTTGGTTACATCTGGGGACGTTATGCCGATGAAACCTTTTACAGATAAGGAGTTACCACCTGAGGGTGCCAACCACAACAGACCCTTATATGTGACCCTAGAAAGTCGAAAAAAGTGAATTCTGGTGGTTCTACCGAATCAACGATTAATGTATGTCTCATAAAGACTGCATATGCTATCGGTTTGAGGCCGGCCGACTTTATGCCCACGACCCAAGCTGTCCGGGCTTATGACAATACTAGCCGGGACGTTATGGGGACATTTAAAAGCCAAATACTGATTGGCCAATCCAAACATGAGGTGGAATTCCATGTAATGGATGTATCGGCCACTTTCAATCTATTATTGGGAAGGCCTTGGCTGCATCAGATGAAAGCAGTGTTGTCAACGGTCCATCAATTGGTAAAATAACCCTTCAAAGGCGGGATTGCTACTGTATACGGCAATTTTGCGATCCATGCACCCCAAGGAACTACTGCACCCGTGTTGGAAATCATACATGGGGAAGAAGATGTATTCCTCTCTGCCTTCTCCTTAATAGAGGCTCGGGTGGTCCAAACTATCATGGCGGAAAATGATAGGAATTACGTGAGTGCCTAGTCTATTTACATGATGAACAAGCAGGGGCATATACTTGAAGCGGGACTAGGCAAAAGTGGTAGGCAGGGAGGTACTATTGCCAAGGAGATGAGTCACAACCCCCACGTTTTTTGGCTGTGATTCAAGCCTACCGCTGCAGATTAGCTAAGGAAAGAGCAGGAGTTGAGAGGAAGAATCAAAGAAAAGAGGGCTGGGAAGTAATATGAGTTAGTCCACAAGCCAATACGGAGAACCCTGAACAGACGTTTTGTCTGCCAAGGGGAAGATTTCCCCTTCTGTGGATTTCTAGAGCTATGGTATAACTAGGAAACAAAGACAAGGTACCCAGGGTTAGGGATTTTCTTCGGGCACCAGTTACCAGAAGAAGAAGATGAGCAGACAGACCTGAGTCCTAACATAAATCAAGGCAGGACAACAAGCCTAGATTTTGAAGAAGAAGAGCTGTTGGGAAAAGTGCTGGCTGATCTACTGGCAAGTTCTACTGCTGAAGCTGAGTCTGACAACTTGGGGGATAGTTTTACTATCTAAATGATCGAGGATAAACTAGTATTGAATTTCTCCAATCTTATTGTGGATGCATCTGAGGCTCCACGCCTAGTCTGGAACTTTGAGAAAGGCGTCATCAGTAGTTCTGAATCGGATAGTGAGTCCGAATCTAATTCCACTGAGTTTGTGGAATCAGAGTCAGATTCTAGTTCATCTAAGTCTAGTACTTTTGGGAGTGGTAACCCGGATACCAAGGTCCTGTCCAGGTCGTCTTTCAGCTTTTCTTTTGAGTCCACTGTAACTGAGGATTCAGACCTTTTGAATGAGAATGTTGTGGACTTTGCCTGCTTTTCTGTGCCTTTGGTTTGTTGTACTGATCTTGATTTTCAAAATTTTGACTTAAATGAAGAGGAAGAAATTCCCCGGGGCTTTGAAACACTTCGTTAATTTTGAAGAGGAGAGGCGTGTTAAGCCCTGTATTGATGAAATCATTGCAATTAATGCGGGTGCTGAGAAGGATCCGCGCTTGGTCTAGATCGGGTCCACGTTGTCTTCGGAGGAATGCGAGCATTTAATCGCTTTATTAAGAAATTTCAAAGATATTTTTACGTGGTCTTACGAAGACATGCCTGGAATTGATCCTGAGATTGTACAACACCAGATCCCTCTTGACCTTGAGGCCTGACTGTAGACGTTCCCGAACGCCCCGGGAGGACGAGTCCTGTTTTGTTCGTTTTGGGCTCGCTACAGTTCAAGACTCTCAAATTGTCACGGTTCTTAATCTGAACCAAAGAGTCCAAATCCGGCAAATCGTTTTGGAAAACAGATTTGTAGAAAAGAAGTGCCAAACATGGACTGCTTTGCCAGATACAGAGTCGCCACCTAAATATTTTATTTTGGGAAATTTAGGAAACCCTGACTCGGTGCCAAAGGCCACGTGTCCGTCATCACCAAAGTTGCCTTGGCTCGGGAACTTGGGTACGATTGGGGAAGGTTAGCTATGAGCACCCTCTCTCGCTCGATCAAAGATCGGCCTCTACTAACCGTGATATCTTGTTTTGAAAGCATTATGAGTTCCTATTCCGATTATTAGCTTAGAATTACTATGTTATGCGCACAGCAAACAAGTATACACCAAATCGCCTAAATTGGAACAAAACATTGCATGTTTGTTTTGAAAATTGGTTGCTACTCGCAAGTAGGCTAAAATGCAAGTTTTGCCACCCTCAAGTGGGCTTTAGAAAAGATGGTTTTGCCACTATCTAGTGGGCTTAAAACTCACAGTTTTAATACATTATTCCAATTTAGGTAATTCAACCTCCACCCACAGGCATTCAAGCAGTTATATCACATAAGCAAGTAGCCTCATGGTAAGCATGCTGTCATGGCAACACTCACACATATGCAAGGATGCTAAAACATAAATGCTCACCGAGTACTCCAAGCCAAAACAGAAACTAGTTAGTAATCATATGCATGATCCTAGTTCATGTTAAGATGGCTAATGCAACACATGCAAGATGCAGCTACAATAGGCTCGGCTAATCTATGGATGACATATGATGATGCTAAAACTAACACGTATTCAACTTAGAATTGAAATACAATGCAGTTAGTATGATGCGCCGAGCCCGGTGCATGCAAGACAAATGTATGGATGCACGCATGCATAGCATAAGGTATGCTAAATCAAATATGACCTAATACTAACCATCAAAAGCAGGTAAGTAAAAGGGAGAAAGAAGTGGGGGTTGGAAGACATGCACACACGCACCCACACTTATTACAAGTTAGCCCTCACTCGGAGGGACCGAAAGAATAATACAATTTAACTAACTAACAAGCTAATTAAATATTACAGACCACCTAATTAATTAAGCAAATTAATTAATCTAATTTAAGCAATAAACAGCCTCGGGAAGAGGGTCCAATGCGATGCGTGCTCGATTCCGCTCGGATGTCACTGCCATGCACAAGCTACCTCTGCTTTGACTGTTCTGCTTCTCTGAAGACTGCACAAGTCCCAGGGTTGCTTCTCTGAGTGCTGTGGAGCACCACCGGCCGTGAGGAATAGTCACCGGCCATGTATGATGGTCACCGGCCACAAAATAATCCATCGGCCAACAATGGATGGCTGGTTGGCACTTAAGATAGCCGGCCAGCCAAAACTTCCTGCAAAAAACTGGTTTGACGGCAGCAGAGGACAGAACTTGGCATGGCAATGCATTTCAAGCAATGTATGCACCAACCACATTCCTTATCATATTTATGACTCAAAGGAGGATGGACCTCGATTCTCGGGCCACCAATCACGCATTTCCATGCATGATGGCCCAAAGAATCAAGTGTGCATGTTGATATGGAATGCAATGCACATAATCAAGCAAATTGAACTCAACCTCTATCACAAGCAATTCAAGAGGCGAAGCATGCATGCCAATGCAATGCAATCCTAAGCATGTCGACTAGTATGCAACATGGACAATGCTAAGAAGCATACAAGGCATACAATGGTCATGCAAGACATAGGGCATGAGACAATGCAACTAACAAGTATGCAAGGCACAATGTGGGTGTTCGAGCATGCAAGCAAGCATGTGACTTCATTCAATCATGTAACTCTAATCATGCAACAACACACAAATATGCAACAACATACAAGGTGGACATACAACAACATGCAAAGGGGTGGGCTTAAACTAACATGGGTAGCTTGCAAGCTTGCCAAAATCAGTGGCCAATACTATGGAGGTCAGGTCCAACACACACACACGCATGCATGCAAATATGGTCCAACACTTAAGCATATGAAGACAACTTGTAAGCACAAAAACATGGACTAATGACATGCAACATAAGCTCTGAAAATCATGTTAAAATGGTGCCAAACCAAGCCAACAAGACAAGCATAAGCATGCAATTAGAGGTCCAAAACTCAAGGCAAGCTAAGGAGGTATTGAACTACCCTTAGCAAAACCAAACATGGCATGAATTAAATGACCAAAAACAGAGTTTTAGCATATTAAAACAAAGCCTAAAGACCACTTAGATGGCATCTAAATGACTTAAATTCAAGGGCATGCACAATGACCAAACATGGAGCATAAGGCACAACCTCATAAGGCATCAAAAAGGCATCAAAGGCAAGCATGCAAGCATGTCATGAGGACTGAAATGATGCTATAAATGGTGTCAAACCACTAAAATAAATCAAACAATGCATGCTTAACACTTCACACATTTAAAGCCTACAAGCTAAACAATGTAAAGGGCTATGCAATGCATGCCATGGTCGACCAAAACAACTAAAGGCAGACCTTAAGCATGGAAAAACAAGTACAAAAGATTCACAAAGCAGGGCCTAAAACATTCTTGAACAAGAGTCAAAGCCTAGATGCATGTTAAGGCTAAATGATGGCATTACATGACATGTATGCAAAGCATGCAAGGTGTGTCCAAACCAACTCAACACAATGCTATTTCATGGAAAAATAAGCATAAATATCAGTCAAGGTTTGGTCAACATACACTTAAACTAGATGCTCTCTCAAGAGGCAAAAATGGCCCTTTTCAAGGACAACAAGGAGAGGGGGTGGCCCTTTCATTCTTAGGACCTCAAGGTACCATCCTCATCACTAAAATCCCTCAAGATTTCAGTGGTGAGGAGGCCCAAACACAATGGTCCCGGAGCTCAACCGAAATGGCACAAAACAAGAGCCAAACAAGCCTTAAGAGGGGTCAAACAACCCCAAAGCTTAAAACACCCTTAAGAAACTATTTAGGGTAGATAAAAACAAGACTTTTCTATGTTATATGCAAAGTCTAAAACAACAAGCAAGGCAGGTAAAAATCTAGTGCAAGATTGGGGAATCTAAAGAAAGAATGTTACCCTTGAAGAACCCTTGAGGAACAACAAGATCAGCCACCTTCCTATGATCAAAACCAGTCCAAAAACTCAAGAACAAACCCTCTAAGCCTCTCAAGGTTGAAGTGTGGTGTAATGGTGTGTGTCTTAGTGCAAAACTAAGGTCAAAACACACTTTTAGGCCACAAAACACACACAAAAGAGGAGAGAGAGGGAAATATATAGAGAGAGAGTGATGTATATCAGAATATATGTATAAGCTCTGGTTTTTTTCGTTCAACCCCCAACAATGGAGGAGGGGGGCTCTATATATAAACAAAACAAAGGTTTGAAGCTTCTCAAAGAAGCTAAACAAAAAAAGGGGTCAAATGGGGCAAGGCTTCCTGAGGAAGCTAGGACAGCTGGCAAGCTTCTTGAGGAAACTTTGACAAAGGGTCAAGCTTCCTCAAGAAGCTTTGACCAAAAGGGTGCAAAAAGGGCAAAACAGCCACATGTATGCCCCGGGGCAGGTTTGGTGCATTCCAGCTGGCACAGCTGGCATGCACCATGCCTGAAAAAGGTAAAAAGGTGCTACCGGCCAAAAAAGGAGGTCACCGGCCATACTGAGTGCCGACCGGCCAATGGTATAATTCACCAATGGCCGGTAGCCTCAAAACATGGCCGGTGGCCTCAAACCAAGGCCGGTGGGTGCCAGGGGTAGTTAACAAGCTACTTTCTACCCTCAGAAGCAAAAACACAAGTGTTTGGTGCAAAACCAAATACAGAACAGTCGAGTTGAGAGATCCTGAGGCAAGGTGCGTAGCCGAGACCTCTGGGAACTCAAAACGAAACACAAACATGAGTAATCACCGAGTGTTCGAGCGGTGACGTCCAAGTCTTGAGGACGGTCAAAAATGGGGTGTCTACACTGACCAGTTAAACAGAAACTATGCAAAGTTTGCCTAGATTGGACTTTGAAGATTAAGAAAGAAGTTACCAAATAGATTGAGGCAGGGTTCTTACCTGTATCTGAGTATCCAACATGGTTGGCTAATATTGTTCCGATTCCAAAGAAAAATGGCAGAATCAAAGTTTGTGTCAACTTCAAGGACCTGAATAAGGCTAGGTCGAAGGATGAACTCCCTTTGCTGCACATAGATAAGTTGGTAGACTTCACTACAGGCCATGCATTGCTCTCATTCATGGACGGGTTTTCTAGGTATAACCAGATTTTGATGGCACCTAAGGATAGGGAGAAGACCGCTTTCACTACTCCGTGGGGCACCTACTACTACCAAGTCATGCCATTTGGATTGAAAAATGCTGGGGCTACCTATTAGAGGGCTACAACCACCATTCTGCATGACATGATCCACAAAGAGGTTGAGGTGTATGTAGACAACATGATTGTCAAGTCCAAAGATCGAAAGGGCCACTACACCACACTAGAAAAATTCTTTCAACGGATCAGAGAGTATAGACCGAGGTTAAACCCCCAAAAGTGTGCTTTTGGGGTAACAATAGGGAAGATGCTGGGTTTCCTAATTACACAAAGGGGAATTGAAGTAGATCCGACTAAAATCAAGGCCATCTTAAAAATGCCACCACCAAGGACTGAAAAGGAGGTGCGCAGCTTTCTGGGTAAAGTGCAATTCATAAGACGGTTTATTTTACAATTGACCTTGACTTGTGAACCACTATTTGCTCTTCTGAAGAAGGGAAAGAAGTTCCAATGGGACGATCGCTGTGAGTTTGCCTTTAAACAGGTTAAGTACTATTTACAGAATCCGCTTGTGTTATCACTACCAGAACTAGGGAAACCATTGATCTTGTACCTGTTAGTGACGAATTCTACTATGGGTTGTATGCTAGCTCAGGAGTCAGAAGCCAAGGTGGAAAAAGTTATCTATTACTTGAGCAAGAAGATGCTAGATTATGAGACCCGCTACACTCTTCTTCGGAAAGCTTACTTAGCCTTGGTATGGGCTACTCGAAAGTTGAGGCACTACCTGTTAGCTCACTCTATAGTTCTAGTTTCAAGATTAGATCCCATCAAATATCTCTTTGAGAAATCAGCGCTTACGGGTAGGCTAGCTCGTTGGTTGCTTCTTCTCTTCGAATTCGATCTCAAATATGTCTCAAGTAAGTCAGTTAAAGGGAGAGCTGTAGCAGAATTCCTAATAGACCACCCGATAGAGGGAGATGAGGCAGTGGAATAGTTGTTCCCAGATGAAGACATTCTGCATGTTGAGGAGGAAATGTGGACGATGTACTTTGATGGCACATCTAATCAATACGGTTATGGGATCGGTGTGTTGCTGATAGCACCCGATGACTCCCATATACCCTTAGCCTTCAAACTCCGGTTCAAAGTGTCCAATAATGAAGCAGAGTATGAGGCGTGTATTGTTGGATTGGAAACGGCCCTAAAACTAGGGGCAAAAAGGTTAGACATCATCGAGGATTCAAACTTGGTTGTTTCTCAAGCCAACAAAGATTGGCGGGTTAAAGAAGAGAAAATGAAGGTTTACCATTAGGCCCTGGATGTGCTAATTCCGAGGTTTGAAAAGCTAATGTTTACCCATCTGCTAAGAGAGAACATTCGGTTTGCGGATGCACTGGCAACTCTATCTTCTATGGTAGACATTCCGTTGGGGGTCAAGATGCGTCCGATCCTTACTGAACAGAAATATGTGCCGGCTTATGAGACTATTGCCGCAATAGATGAAGTGCAAGACAGAAACCCCTGGTATTATGATATTTGGAACTTTCTGGAAAAAGAGATGTATCCACCAGGGGCAATTGCCAAAGACAAACGGGCATACAGCATCTGGCCGTCCAATTTATCATCTGTTGGGGTAAGCTGTATAAAAGAGGCCATCTGTGAATGCATAAGCTATATGTTGAAGAAGAAGAAGCAAAACGTCTTATGGAGTCCATTCACGGAGGAGAGTGCGGAGCCTATATGAATAGTGTGATGCTGGCCCGAAAAATCCTTAGACAAGGTTATTGCTGGTCAACCATGGAGGAGGATTGTATTGGTTTTGTACAGCGATGCCATAAATGTCAAATCCATGCCAATCGCATGAACATACCGTTGTCTAAGCTTTACAACATGACTCCATTGTGGCCTTTTTCCGTTTAGGGAATCGATATTATCGGTGTTGTCTCGCCAAAAGGGTCAAACGGGCATGAGTTCATTCTGGTGGCAATTCACTACTTCACAAAGTAGGTAGAGGCACAGTCTTTTGCGGTATTGAAAGCGTCACATGTAGCCAAATTCATCAGAAATAAACATCATCTGCCGATATAGAGTGCCGAACGAGATCATATCATATAACGGCTTACACTTCAAGAAAGCGGTGATAGATCTGCTTGAGAAATATAATGTGGCTTTTCATAACTCATCTACGTATAGACCACAGACCAACAGAGCTGTTGAGGCCACAAACAAAAACGTTAAGAACATCTTGCGAAAGATGGTGGAAACATACAGGGACTGGCTGGACAATCTGCCATTTGCACTTTGGGACTACAGAACCTCAACCCGAACATATACAAGGGCAACCCCCCTATTTTCTTGTCTATGGGGTGGAGGCTGTTTTGCCAATTGAAATTGAAGTGTCGTCGTTGTGAGTTATAACTGAGTGTCGGTTAGCGGAGGCGGACTAGCCACGGAGTAGGTTCGAGGAGTTAATGTTGTTTGATAAGAGAAGACTAAGGGCATTGTATCATGTCCAGGGCTACCAACGCCGAATTGTCAGGGCTTTTAACAAGAATATTAACTCCATAAATCTTAAGGAAGAGGACATGGTACTGAAAGACAACCGGGCTCCCATCCATGACTCGAGGGGCAAGTTCAGACCCAATTGGACTGGTCCTTATATCATCAAGTCAATCTGGCTAGGAGGAGCGATTATTCTTATAGAGCTGGATGGCCTGGAGTTTTCACAGCCGATCAACATGGACAAGTTGAAGAAATATTACCCCTAAGAGGCTAGCTAGGTCGAAAACCCGAAAGGGTGACCTAGGCAAAAGTTAGAGCATGAAAAATTAGAAACAAAGAAAAACTACGCTCGCAAGGTTGAAAACCCGAAAGGGCGACTTTGGCAAAAGTTAGAGCGCAAAATGAGAGAGTTAATACTCGAGTGAACCTAAACCGAACTACATAAGGCTTGATTCCCATATTTGAGATACGTAGGCAACTTCATCCTGAAGTTTGGCCATAACCATCTGCAACTCAACTATCCTATTCATACGTATTTTGATCCGGCCATCTTTCTCCATTATCAGTTAGCTTGGTGGTGTGATCTTTATGTTGGCAGAAAAGCTGGTATGGTGGATACAGTTATGGGCAGTTGTGATCTGTTGATTTGGGGTTGTACATCTTAAGGGTTGGTTTTGTGTGTGTCAGGTAATGACCATTTCCGGAGATGATTTTGAAAAGTTTTAATAAAAGTTGATTTTTCTCAAAACTTTACCTTTTTACAACTTAGACCATTTTGGGACCAAAAGGAAATTTTTTGCAGTACTCTTAACTTTAATTTTATTGATTTCAATACAAATACACTTTCTAACTCTCTGATTTAAATCAAAGTTTCTTTTACATCATAAAACTTGAAAAAAAAAAAAAAGATCAATGCAGTAAAACTAGGGGCACAGCTAAGTTAGGTAGCTCTATGTCTTTTTCTTTCACTCGTGGAAGTTTCCGTAGCTAAAGATGGCCCAACTTGTTCTTCGTCCTCAAGCCAAGCTAAACACTCGCCAGAAAGGGCGTAACTGAAGCTAGGGACAAGGGCCACAAGCTCCCTCATCCTCCAAGCAGTGAGGTACCGAGGCAAGTGTGAACCACGAATGGGAAATGAAGCCGGGTATTCCACCTCCTCATTTGGATGTGTCTGGTCATGCCTAAGCTGGCTTCTAAACCGAAAGGGGAAATAGAACACGTAGTGTGTAAGGCCAATCAACTGTATACCCGGCTGGTGGGACATGCTATAGCTCATCTCAGTTACATTAAACCAAGGGCAACGCTAAGCTATGTCAACTATGGACCAGTTATACATCACCTTCCCTCCTCTCGCGTGAGACGCGTTAGGATTGTTTCCCTTCGATTAAAAACATTGGGCGTACCCGATGTTCATACCACATTTCCTCATATCGCGTGAGACGCATTAGGATTGTTTTCATTCGGTTAAAAACAACAAGTGCACCTATTGTTTACACCACATTTCCTCCTCTCACGTGAGACGCGTTAGTATTGTTTCCTTTTGGTTAAAAACATTGGGTGTGCCCGATGTTCACACCACCTCTCCTCCTTTGTGTGAGACGTGTTAGGATTGTTTCCATTTGGTTAAAAACAGCAGGTGCGCCTGTTGTTTACACCACATTTCCTCCTCTCGTGTGAGATGCGTTAGGATTGTTTCCTTTCGATTAAAAACATTGGGTGTGCCCGGTGTTCACACCACCTCTCCTCCTATCGCGTGAGATGCATCAGGATTGTTTCTATTTGGTTAAAAATAGCAAGTGTGCTTGTTGTTTACACCACTTTTCCTCCTCTCGCATGAGACGCGTTAGGATTGTTTCCCCTCAATTAAAAACATTGAGCGTGCGCAGTGTTCACACCACGTCTCCTCCTATCGTGTGAGACGCATTAGGATTGTTTCAATTTGGTTAAAAATAGCAGGTGTGCCTGTTGTTTACACCACTTTTCCTCCTCTCGTGTGAGATGCGTTAGGATTATTTCCCTTCAGTTAAAAATATTGGGCGTGCCCGGTGTTCACACCCCATCTCCTCCTTTCATGTGAGATGCGTTAGGATTGTTTCCATTCGGTTAAAAATAGCAGGTGTGCTTGTTGTTTACATCACTTTTCCTTCTCTCGTGTGAGACGTGTTAGGATTATTTCCCTTCGGTTAAAAACATTAAGCGTGCTCGATATTCACACCATCTCTCCTTCTATCGCATGAGACGCGTTAGAATTGTTTCCATTCGGTTAAAAACAACAGGTGCACTTGTTGTTTACACCACTTTTCCTCCTCTCGCGTGAGATGCATTAGGATTGTTTCCATTCGGTTAAAAATAACAAGTGCGCCTTTTGTTTACACCACTTTTCCTCCTCTCACATGAGACGTGTTAGGATTGTTTCCCTTCAGTTAAAAACAGTAGGTGCGCCTGTTGTTCACACCAACTTTTCCTCCTCTCGCGGGAGACACGTTAGGATCTCAATTACTCTATTAAAAACATCAGGTACGCCTGGGGTTCATACCACCCTCCACCGTCTCTGTGTGAGATGCAGTTTGGCATAGAGCTTTTCGCCTTTCTACGTAAGACGTAGTTTGGTTTGTATCTTTTTTTTACCTTGCCTACGTGAGTTGCAGTTAGATTTGTATTTTCTTATATCCTTTCTATGTGAGACATAGTTTGGTTCATACTCCCTTTGCCCTCGCACGTGAGACGTGTTTATTTACTCACTTCTTTCCTTGTGAGACACGACTTAGTTTGTTTTGCTTGGATTTGTGCTTTTGTTCAAGTGTTGCATTGTTTTTTCGCTTGTTGCATTGTTTTATCGCTTGTTAGCATGCATGTGAATGTTCATTGTATTGTTTCATTGCATTATCATAAGTTATGTTTCCTGCATATCATTTTGCATTTTGCCCTTGAACTACGCAGGTTTGATTCCTCGCAGAAGGGGATACGTAGGCAACCTTCGGGTTCAACGTTTGGTATTTGTATTTTGATTTATTTTCTTGCCCAAGTCTTACTGCCTCGTTAAATGGGTCGTCTCTGAACTTTGACATTCACTTACGTCATTTTATGACTTCGAGCTCTGTCAAAGAGGGGCAACTGTAGACACCTCATTTTTGACCACCCGTAAGACTTAGGCGCTTGGTCCAACGCACTCGATGATGAAACTGCACTATGTGATTTGAGTTCTCAACGAAAGAATCCAAGGTCAAGCCCCGAAATAATCCCAAAACCTTACTACTTGCCTTATTCTTACCTCAGAGGTTCATTTTTAACATTGTGCCACCTTACATTGAGTTTGAAATAGGGAAATAGGGTAGCACAGTAGGGCCTGGCCGTGCCCCATTGAGAGCCGACCGTGCCTTGCTGGCAATAAAATCTGTTCTGGGCGAGAGCCAGCCAGTTGTCTTTTTTTTTGAAGATATTTTCGACCTTTTTTGCTCAAATTCTATAAAAACGAGGTTATACCTCTGTTTTGAGAGTTGAACAATTTCAAAAGAACATATACACACAAAAGAGAGCTCTTTCTTCCTATATAAGTCACCTTTGAGCAAACCTATCTCTCTTGACTAATATCCATACACCATACACCACCTTAGATCATAACCTTAGAGCCTTGGTCGAGGCTTGTGCATCACAATTCAAGCTTGAGAGTGTGATTGAACCAAGTTTGTGTTACAAACAAGAGCTTGTTTCTTTGAGAGGTATACCCTTACCACCTTCTCTCTTACTTCTTTTCCTATCTCTCCTTAGTTACTTCTTGTGTTTTGTGTTGTCTTGAGTCCTTTTCAAGTGTTTAAACTTGGGTTTGGATAGCTACCAAAAGGCGGAGAGGGTTAACACTTTCTCTTGCACCTTATTTCATAGCTCAAGCCCTTGTTTTTGCACTCTTTTCTTTAGTTCTCAAACTGATTTTCAGAGGTTTAAAAGGGCTAGAAAACGTGGTTTAAGGTCTCAAAAAGTAAAGGGGTTGGCCATCTCTTCTTGTCTTTGTTTACTAGTTTGTGTCTCCTTGCTTTTGTCTATCTTTTTGTGTACTTTTAACACACTTTTAGCCACTGTTTTTTATTTTATTTTATTATGTTTGGGGACTGTTTTGGAGTTGTTGTAATTTATGTAATTAGTTTGTTCTTTGAATATTTGCTTGTTGTATTGTAAGTCCGCATAGCTTCGGTTGTTTAGGCCTTAGATACCAAGTTGTTTGAGTTAATAGCTTTCTTCATTCTAAAGGTCTCATTTTAATAATCAGTTTAGCATTCATTTCTGCAACCTCTCTCTTTTCTTCTTTTCTTCTTTTGTTTGAGAATCATTTCAACCAGTTGATGGTTATTCAAAGATGAGCTAGAAACCTATGCTCAATGGCTTAATCTCTACAGAGGTTCACCGTCAACGGCATGGTCCCTCTTTCATGTTTAAGAGGACCTCTCGCTTAACGTTCTTCTCTTTTAGTGAACTTAAACATCATTTGGACAAATTGATTAAGGAATGGCAAGGACTATTAAAATTGGCTAAAAATTAGACCAACCAACATAAGAAGAATGAATAAGGTCACTTCGGTTCGGCCGGACGTTATGCCGAGTCTATTGTGTCAAGAGTCGTCACACATCAATTCATGGTGTTTTGACGTCCCTTGAAGCGTCTTTACTTCCCTTTTTGAGTTCACTCCATAATAAAAGAGAAGGATGAGTGTTATCCATTATGTTTATTGACTTTTGTCCAAATCGTGGCCGAAATTATCAAGCAAGCAACTTGGTCATTGGTGGTTTGGAAACGACTTCATCCTTTTCTTGAGGCTTTTCATGACAGAGAAGTGTAAGAGGGATAAACAGAGTTCAGAAAAAACTCTGTTAGCATTGTTTTCACCTCAGAGCACAAAAACAGGGTTTTGCACAAAATTAGGGCACGACCGGCCTTATTTGGGCCTGGTCGGGCCTCATTGGGGGCCGATCGGCCTTCAATGTTTGGTACACAGTGTGTTTTTGCAAAAACAAAGGATAATGGCTGAAGGTGAAACATGGCAAATTCCAAAGAAGGTGTGACAACCGCCTCCTTAATTGATTAAATTGATTATGTGCTTATTGTTAATTATGTGCTTATATGTTATAAAGTGTTATTGTTATGCCATGCGATTATTTGAATCGAGTTATTGAGGATAGATAGGTTAAAGTGAATATTAAACTTGTCTGATTCATTAATGTTAACAAGTTAGAATTAAATCATAGGATAAGAATTAGAGCCTAATTCACTTTAGTACAATTTAATTTGGTGTAATTAAGATTCTAAGATGATGAAATTAATTTATTTGAATTAATTAAATACAATTTAAACTAGAGATCGAATTATTATTATATTAGAGTTATTCTACTCATTTATCCATCCATTTACTTAGTATAAGGAAAAATAGTGGGTTTTGTTGAGTCATACCCAACACATATACGTAGAGAGTGAGGAAGATTCAAGAGAGAATGTGAGCTCATTTAGAACACTAAAAAGAAGAAGAAAATTGAAGGAAAAGTAGGAATTCAACTCAATTCTTTAACTCTAGGTAAGAATTCTTTTCTTGTATCTCAACAATTTGAAGAATCAAAATTAGACTTATAGAATTCTAGCTCATTTTAGAAGAATATAATCTTGATGAGGTGAATTACCATGAGAATTGAGCTTAAATAGATAAATTCCATGCATGCAAGCATATATCTTAGTATTTTGAGTTTGAATTTCACACAAGTCTCGCATGCATGTGTCTATCTTACCTTTATTTTAAGAATCCATCTTGTTTTCTATCAAATTGCCTCATTTGATCATGATTTGGAAGCCTTAAAGTCAAGAACTTCTATGCATGTCATGTTTTCAACATCTCAAGTCTGAGTTTGAGCAATTCACATGCTTTTGGGCCTTGATTTTATGAAATTGCCTTCATGTCAAGAAGTTTTATAAGTTTGTATATGTTTTCTCAACTTTAAGTTCAAAGGGATATGTTTTGAAAAGTTTAAGATGAGTTTTGAAGTTTGGAGGTGAATCTAGAAATTCTAGAATTCAACCTCTCCACTCGAGTGACAGTTACTGTGCTCGAGTGACCACCTTTGTTTTTGTACCCCTGCTTGAGAGACAAAAAGTTGGCTTGAGCATAAAATACATACTCTCAGAAGATTGCATGTTTTGCAGACTACTCGAGCGACAAGAGTTGCGCTCAAGTGAGGACTTGAGTCTTACGCTCGAGCGAGCATCAAGCGGAAAAATCAAGCAATCAATACTGTTGCAAAGTTTATAGACCGCTCGAGCGAAGGAAGTTGCGCTCAAGACATCATTATGAGGATAAGAAGTAAAAACACCCCAAGATGAGAAAGGATTAAGTTAATGATTACGGTGTGTACTTCAGTGCATGTTCATTTCGTGACTGTGTAGATCACGCACCACATGACATCTGAATCGCCTACTCTGTCTGTTACTTTGGAGCCAACTGTGAGTAATAATGTTGTAAAGCTATGTTCAATTATAATTAATTTTTAAAGGATTAACTATACTGCTTTCTGAAATGGTATTGTCTACTGAATGAATGTTTGTCCTAATTTATGAACTGTACTCGTGGCATCCGTGGCATCCATAGCAACTGACTGTTACTGTTACTATTACTGTTACTGTTACAAAGATCTCTATTAGTTCCAATCTTTGGAACTACTGTTACTATATTGATGGCCATCAACTGACTGTTCGGTCTTTTAAGACCTACTGTATTGTTCTGCTATTGGATGTACCACGTACAACTACTATGCTTACTATATGATAGATATGATAGGAAAGGTGGTAATAACTGCTCGGAAGGCCTCCTTTCGTATTTTTGGTTAATCGGCGATTCCGTTAAACTCCTTTCTTTTGTTGTCCGGAGATTTCTTCTCATCTTTTTGTGGAGCCTTAGATGGGATCCGAACAGGTTTTGGTTTTTCGGCACCTCTTATGTCATTTTTAATCTTATAGTGTTGTTTAACTCATCTCGTTAGACTTCCCACATCGGTCGGTGGCTTTTTCATTAGAGACTGTCGAAGCTTGCTCTTGGGTAGCAATCCTAACTTGAATGAGGCTACTGCCAATTGTTCATTGGAATATTATCGTAGCCTCTTCGTATCTTCCTTCTTCATCATGAGGAGCATATCCACTTCTTTTGGCGACCGGTTATTGGTGATAAAGCATGAGACGAATGCTTGCTGTAACTGTGCCCAATTATTGATGGATTGGGCTTCTAATTTGTAGTACCATCGCAATGCCATTTCTCCTAAACTTGAGGAAAACATTCGACACATGATCGGGCCATTGTCGTTCCACAACGTCATGGCCTGCGTGTAATGTTGGATATGGCTAGTCGGGTCCCCTTTGCCATCATACAAGTTGAATTTTGGTGGGGAGAACCTTTTTGGTGGATCCGCGTTGTCTATTGTTTGGGAGAAAGGGGATGCCAAATCATCTGTGAAGAGTTTTTGCCTGACGAGTTTTGGATGGCCCTTGGTTCGACTGTCGAGCCAGGTCCTTAGGTCATTATCAGGGTTATCTGAAAAATCCCTTTGGTGACCTAACACTTTTTTTACGTTCGATCAGGGTTGCTGCTGGCTGCTTGGCTTGCGACCTGATGGTGATTTGGTCACTTTTGTTGATCGGTGATTCGGGCTCGTTCGACAGGCCTTCTTCGGGTCGCGCATAGTTCTTTCTTAAGTGCTTCCACTTCTTCCATTCGTTGTTCAATAAGTTGGCCTTGTTGGTTTTTGGGATCTGGTAGAACTACTGACATTGAGTTCGCAAGGGTAGCGTTGGGATTGTGGCCGAAATTTTCACTAGCCATATTATCAATTGGCAAATTTTGGAAGTGAGTTGGCATTTCGTTCAGAGCGGAATGGACACTCATCTTTTCTCAAGTTTTTTACAGATAGCGCCAATTGTGGAAGGGTGAATTTTATTCTCCACAGGGAAAGCGAGATGAGCTGCTCCTTCATTCACTCTGTAGAAAAGACAAATACCAAAATGTCAGCGATCTCTCCCGACCATGGTTGGTCAGGAGGACCCTCTGACGATCAAATTAGAATCTTGTGTGAACATATCATTTTTCTGAAGGAAAATATCTTTTCTTTTTGTGCCCTCTTTAAACGATTTTCTTTCTTCCTTTTATAGTGTGGATACCTAGTATCATGACCGTTGGATGGCTATACCAATCCAATGACGTTTCATACATGCAGGCACTGGAAAGTGAACAAGTGATCTTGATCTGCCATTGTCAGAGTTACTATATTATAGATGGCCTAGATTTAGTTCGGGTTTGGGCACTCATTCTTGATCGTTGGATTTATCTTATCAGATGCTTGGGTTGTCAGAGTTGATTTGATTTTGTATCCTTTCTTTTGTTGGTTTTGATCTCTATTGTTGATTTCTATCTGATCCAACGGTTTTCCTTCATATTTAAGGATCTCTTTTTTGGAAAATCTCCTATCACGTGACCTTGTTTTCTTTACAACTGTACTTTCTAAGGACTTGGGCTTGGACTTTTCCTTGGCTGGGTAAAAATGCTTTGGGCCGCATCTTAACTTGCTTGGGACTTGGGCTTGAATTTTTATCCTCCACAACATATATCAGTAGACTAGTTCAATTTTCTCTGGGTTTTAATTTTC